>NC_072799.1:91124216-92374216 GCF_028583425.1 Eublepharis macularius | reverse complement strand
TTCCTTAGTGGCCGTTCTGCAGATGAGAAAAAACAGACAGACACACACACCCGCTAATGATTTCGGGTTCAGGATACCAAAAGGGCCTGAGTCTCCCGCGATCCGACCAACAGCCCGCAATCTTGGCTCAATGTTCTGAGGACGGCCCCGTGATTAGCAGACACAAACACAGCCCACCACCACAGACAGGACCCAAACCCCCTGATGCCAATGAATCTGTGCCCAGAATGCAGGCAGGAAACAGAGGGCACCCATTGTCTTCCAGGAGGACTGATGGGGCGAGCAACAGGACTGTGGAGGCGAGCCAAGCTTGTCTTCCACCAAACATCCCTGCCTGCGGCTGAGTTCCCTTGGGCAGAGAAGGGGCGTGCAAAGCCTGAGAGAGCAACAAAGGCACATGCCGCTGCAATAGAGTCTTGTAAACTCCACTAAGGAAAGGCATCCCTGAGGCCAATGGCAGACCCCAGTTCGATTCCCAAGAAGGAGCATGTTGGGCAAAGGCAACGCTTCGCTTATGCCCCTTACCAACTGGCCCAGGAGCAGCGAAGCAGCAAGTAGGGGGTGGACCAGAATCCACACCTCAAGCCCCAGAGAGGGGGAGGTAGAGAAGACTGCGGAGACCAGGGGGGCCTCTCAGCTGTGACTGGGGCTCAGCGCAGGACTGCCTCTGGTCTCTCCCCAAGTGGAGATGGAACTTGGAGGGCTTGGCTGCTCCGACTGCATGTCTTTCCGCAGTGCCATCCTTGTCTCTGTGGTCTCCCCTAGCCAGTTTGAGGGCCTCGGTGTAGAGAGTGGCAATGCTGACAGTTGCCAATGCTATATGGAGTGTCCTGTTCCTCTGCTGCCAACGAGTTCAAGTGTTATAGAAACAGGTATCACTGAGCCCTGGGAAGGGAAAGGGTTGACCTCACCTCAGGGCTTTCTTCCAGCCGGAACACCGTGGAGCGGTGTTCCGGCATCTCTCCTTGCAGCCCAATACTTCTCCGTGGGCCAGCTGAAGCCAGGGAAGCCACAAACGGGCTTTAAACTTTACCTGAGAAGGGAATTCCCCCTCTCCTAGAAGAAACCGTCCTTCCTTCCCCACTCCCTCCCTTTCCATGTCTTTCTTTTCTTTCTTTCTTTTCCTCCCTCCCTCTCTTTCTCTTTTTTCATTCCATGTCTTTCCATGTTTTTCTTCCTTCTTTCCCGGCCTTCTTCCTCTCCCCCCTCTCCCCCGTCTCCCCCCTCTCCCCCGTCTCCCCCCTCTTTCTTTCTTTCTTTCTTTCTTTCTTTCTTTCTTTCTTTCTTTCTTTCTTTCTTTCTTTCTTTCTTTCTTTCTTTCTTTCTTTCTTTCTTTCTTTCTTTTTTCTTTCTTTCTTTCTTTCTTTCTTTCTGTTGGTCTCTCTGATTTTCTTTCTCTGTGCTCTGTTATTCTCTGTTGTTATTCTCAGATTTTGGGTATAGGACCTTGTTATGACCTTTACTTTCACTAGGGTAGATTTTGCCTTTAATCTTTCCCTTGACACCCTCTGGGTAGTTTGCTGCCACGAGGAATATTATATTCCAATATTTTTTATTTAGGTTTTCCCTTTGGCGACGTTCCTAAGCGTCAGGCTCCTTCGTGGTTCTATGTGGCCCTGAGGATAGGAATGGGATATAGCAATGACAGCTACACTGGGATATAACAAAACAAAATAAACTTTTATTTAGTCAAGAAGCGTATCGGTTTCATAAACATAGTTCTTTGTGCTTAAAGTGACTTCATTTACTCTCATTCACACAGATCTCTTCCGAGGCTTCACACACAGTTAGCCTCTTTCTCTAACTCAGTATTTGTCTCACGGAAATGCTTAAAACTCCTCAGGCAGCGCACAGCTAGCCTGCTTTCCTCTGACTGCTATTCACAGAAATATGAAACCTGCTCAGGCAGCACACAGCCGGCCTCTCTTTCCCTGACTGAGTGTCCTTTCATAAACGTGCTCAGTTCAGGTTCCACACAGGTTATATTTCTCTCATAAACTCTCATTCCTCTCTTTCACCCGCACTCTTCACCTAGCTCAAACCAAGCGTTTAAAGATACATGCACCCATTTCTTGAAATCATTACAAATGCCCCCCCTTCTCCTTAAGCGGAACACATCTCTTTTCCAGAAGAGTTGTGTGCAGCTTCCTCTGGCTTAGGGAATGTTTTATTGTCTCTGCAGTTCCTGTGAAGTCCATTTCTCACTCTTCTGTGGTTTTTTGTTTTAAAGTCTTGGGTTTCTTTATCTTGCGTTCCTCCTCTGCTGGGGTGTCATCTTCCTCTCTGGGATGTTCCACTGCTGGGCTGAGGTCATCTTGTCTTTGGCCTTCTCTACTAGGTCGTTGTTGGCTTCTTCTGGTTGTTTCTCTATCAATATTCTGTTCTTTTCTAAACACTCTCTTTCTTGCGAACAGTGTTTGAGCTGCTCAGTTCTTTACATGCTCTCTTCATGTTTGATTGCTTTGGCAGATGAAATCCACTTATCAAAATAATCTGTCAGTTTGGCACTAAAAGACTTAAATGACTTCTCTTTCTGAGGCACTAGGCTTCTAAACTTCTTTCTGAAGTAATCAACACCTAGCCTAAATCTGTCATATACTGCCTCTTTGTATTCAGCATAAACAACAGGTTTATCTGAGGGAAATGTGTTGTGGCTCTCAGCCAATTCCCCTCTAATTAAGCTGGGTAAATACTTCATATATTGTGTCTCTGGTATTTCCCAGTTTTGAGCAGATCTTTCAAAAGTGGACAGGAAAATTTGTGGATCTTCTCCTGACACATGCGACCATAAAATCTTTTGGGGTAACATGAGGTAAATCAGCTCTGGGTTCAGACTTTCCCTCCTTTTTGTCCCCATCCTTAAGTCTCTTTCTAATTGCAATCGTTCTGCTTCCAAACTGGTGTGTCTTTCCATCTCTTGAGTTCTAAGTTCTATTTCAACTCCCCACTTTTCCCTTTCAAACTCCACTTTTTCCCTTTCAAGCTGCTTTTGCTCATTCCACTTTCCCATCTCAAACCGTTTTTGTTCTGCTTCAACTTTCAGCTTTTCCCATTCAAGCTGTTTTTGTTCTCTTAGAAACTCTAAATATTCTGGACTAGGATTATACATTCCCTCAGGGTTTCTCTCAGGTGCAGTGTTTCTCCTAGGCTCCCACACTGCTTTGTGTCAGTATAACTCTCAGTTCTTCTACACTTTTCCCCTCATGAGGTAAATTTAACTCTTGGCACTTCTGAATCAGAGCCTCCTTTTTCATCCCCATAAACGCTGCCATTTCTCTCTCTTTTACTTGTATTTCCTTCTACAATTTTACTAAGATTCAGCAGATTATGTTCTCTCTTATAAATCCTACTAGTTCTTCTGGGTCTCTTTCCTTTATAACAGTTCTATATTCCTCATAGGGTTTAACTGAACACTCTGTCTCTTTGGCTTTCTGTCCCTTCAGAATGCTTTTCTCTCAGATTGTTCCTTCCTCCCAGGCTATTATATCCCACTTAAAATATTTTCTCCTCCTCAGGATGTTTGAGATCCCACCGCTAAGCCTCCACTTGTTATGACCTTTACTTTCACTAGGGTAGATTTTGCCTTTAATCTTTCCCTTGACACCCTCTGGGTAGTTTGCTGCCACCAGGAATATTATATTCCAATATTTTTTATTTAGGTTTTCCCTTTGGCGACGTTCCTAAGCATCAGGCTCCTTCGTGGTTCTATGTGGCCCTGAGGATAGGAATGGGATATAGCAATGACAGCTACACTGGGATATAACAAAACAAAACAAACTTTTGTTTAGTCAAGAAGCGTATCGGTTTCATAAACATAGTTCTTTGTGCTTAAAGTGACTTCATTTACTCTCATTCACACAGATCTCTTCCGAGGCTTCACACACAGTTAGCCTCTTTCTCTAGGCTCTATATTTCTCTCACAGAAATGCTTAAAACTCCTCGGGCAGCGCACAGCCAGCCTGCTTTCCTCTGGCTACTATTCACAGAAATATGAAACCTGCTCAGGCAGCACACAGCCGGCCTCTCTTTCCCTGACTGAGTGTCCTTTCACAAACGTGCTCAGTTCAGGTTCCACACAGGTTATATTTCTCTCATAAACACTCATTCCTCTCTTTCACCCGCACTCTTCACCTAGCTCAAACCAAGCGTTTAAAGATACATGCACCCATTTCTTGAAATCATTACAGACCTCAATAAGGATTTAGTAAATTTTAGACAAAAGAACTTTCATTGCCCTCAAAGATTCAGTTAAAAGGGTCTCAAACTTAGTTACCGGTCTGAGAGAACCATTTTTGATAGCATAGGAGAGCATAATTGCTCTCATTTGGAAATATGGGATCCACAATGCCTTTGCATCTTTGAATCTACTTCTTGTTTCGTAAGGATCTTCCTTTGTCTGGACCAATTCCTGATATGGTGAAGACCCACTTCGGACCATGACCAAAATTTACTTAGGTCTAAACCTGCGGGGAACCATGCCAGGTTAAGAACACAAACCATTGTCACAAACTAAGAGAGGGTTTTCTAAAATTGAGCTTGAAGCCACCATTAGAGAACGTAGCTGAAAAGCTGACCAGACGATGCCTCGAAGAGGTATTGGGTCAGAATAAGCTCCCCCTATACTAACCCATAGTTCAGGTGCTTTCTGACATTTGGATTCGTTTATGACAAAACAGAAGCCCAATAATAGAGCTTCAGGTTGGGCTGATCAATACCACCGTGATGCCTAAGCTTACGCAAGGTAGGAAGTGCTCTTCTTGCTCTACGTCCCCCCGCACCCCAATAAATTGGATTAATAGTTTTTGCCACTGCTGCAGCATCTAATGAGGAATAGGAAAGGGAACAGTCCTAAAAATATATGTAGAAATTTAGGCAAAAGAAAACTTTTAATTGTTGATAGCTGTTCCTGCCATGATAAAATTTTATCATTCCAAACATTGAATTGATGTTTAGTATCACTAGCCAAATTTCTTCTATTATAGATGACAAGTCTAATGTCTAATTGTTAACCCATGCAAATTTGTAGCACTTTTGTATGATGACTTCAGTTCCTTGAGTTAGGAATACGAGATATATTTCTATCTTTGATAGATTACTATTTAATCCAGAGATCATGCTGAAGTCTTTAAGCCTATTTGAAACGTCACCAAGTGACTCCTCTGGGGATGAAATAAACAAGACCATTACAGCTGCGAAAAGTGAGATCTTGCGCTCCTGATTGCAATGCCCTTAATTGCATATCGGAATGAATAGCGTTGGCCGAGGTCCAATGGCCACAGCAAAGAGAATGGGCGACAGAGGACACCCCTGACAGGTCCCTCTGTCAATTACAGAAACTTTAGATCTAATGGCATTAACTTTTATTTGAGTTTTGGTAATCCTTGCTGCCCCCTGTAGAGTAAGGTCTTCTTCTCTTCATCGTTGCTCACCAAACGTTGCCACTTCCAGCAGTTTCTGCCCGTTATTTCCCCTCTGCAGAATGGCCCTAGAGGGCAAACTTGTGGCTCTGGCACCACACCAGGGACATTCACAGAAAAGGAGTCCCAGTGAGTGATACAGAGGTGCAAAAAAGGGGGCGAGGGAGAAACTCCTGCCCAGGAAAAGCAGGTAAGCAAAGAGGTTGAAAAAAGAATTTTTAAAAACATTAGGTATGGTATCTCAAGGTCAATATCAAAAAAGCTAAAAATGGTCATGGTGCAGCCAGCGCTCAGTGAGAGAGAGGAATCCTCAGAGGAGGAGAGGCCCTCCGTAAGCAGCCGAGAGTCCACAGGAGCCAACCTGCAGGAGAAGGAGGCAGAGGCATGCCGGGACCTACAGCCAGAAGCTGAGCCAGAAGCAGCTCTGACCCAGCAGGTGAAGCCAGCAGGCCGCTTCCAGCCCTCCAGGATCACCAGTGCCTCTGGAAGGCTATAGGAGAAGACTAAGGGCAGAATTGCAGGCGAGAAAGCTCAGTGCATGCCTGTTGGCTTGACGCCAGCTGCCTCCTGACAGAGAAGATGAGTCTGTATAGGACTGTACCCGAGAAGCCGGCTGGGTGCACGGCGTGTGGGTGTGCAGGTTAGAAAGCTCCCAGAGAGATGCTTCTGGCCAGGGACACAACATGTACCTTGAGACGGTGACCTGTTCCCACTTCCTGGGTTGATGACTGGAAGATCTGGCCTCAGCCTGAACGACCTGACGTTGCCACTTCCCCTGGGCCTGTTATTCTGAGTAACTGGAAGGGATGCTGTGACCTGATAGCCGAGCCCTGCAACCAGGACAGTTGGTGTCCACCAGACTTAGCAGCAGTACGGAAAACGCGGCTGCAGCCCAGGCTGCCCAGAACCAAGCCCTCCGAGGCCAGGCACAGCAACTGACGAATGCTGTAGCTATGCTTCAACAGCAACCTGCAACTGATACAGCCCCTGGGGCTGCCGCCACCGCCACGTCTCCTACTGCACCTCCCCAGGGAAGTGCCCAGTGAGGCCCACAGAGACGTTTGGGGGGGTGTTAAGAAGAGTTTCCTGCGTCCCTGGCAGAGCGCAACTGTACACTGAGCCTGGGAAAGGGATTTCCCTAACGATAAGACCAAGGTCAGCTGCTTCTATCCAGCTCCCCATTGCTGGCCAGCTTTTGAGACTTTGCCACCCACGTGAGTGCAGCCTTGCCAGCCCTCAGAAGGCTGAGCGGGCCAATGGCCACATCAGACATTTGTGTCAGGACTCAGGAGAGAGGCTCGGTGGCAGACTGTACCACAGAACTCCAGCTCCTGGCCCGAGGCTTGGAGTGGGATCAGGCCGCTCTGACGAACCTGCACCTGGAGGGGCTGCCAGAGGAGGGGTCGGAGGTCTCAGCTGGACCGCCCCACGTCTCTTGCAAAGGGACGGGCGCCTGGAGGACCGGAGACAGGCCCACCTCGGAACTTGCCCTAGACCATTGAGGCAGAGGCTTCCCTCAGCCCCTCCGCCTGCCCCTGCCCTCAGAGTGGATGCGGAGGGGGCAGGGGGGCCCATGCACAGTCAAGGGAGGAGAAGGAGAGTGAAGACGAAGCTTTACAGGACTGTCTGAGAAGTCCCTTATTAATTAACAAGTTTTCTAGTTTGATACATTCAACCTTTTTTGATATTGGCCTTGAGATACCATACGCAAAGGGTTTTTTCTTTCTCAACCTCTTGGCTTGTCTTGTGCAAGGTGCCGCACCACTCGTGTCCCACGGGAGGCCTCATTGAGGCAATGTTTAGCTCACCAGCAGATCTGCCTTTTCAAGGAAGAACTTGGCCCATGAGGAGGGGCCAGTTTGTATTTTCCAGCAATACAAGAGGGGGCCTGGAGAGATAAGAGGAGGAGGAGGAGATTGTCACGGGCTGGGCCAGCCCAAGCAAGGTGGTTCAAGTCCAAACTTTAATGCCAGAGTCTGAGGGGAGTTCCAAGAGCAAAAGCCAGGTCAAACCGGTGGTCAGAGCATGAGATAACGCCAGGAGTGAGTCCAGAGTCCAAGAGCAAGGTCAGGTACAATCCAAGGTCATTTACTGGTAGTGTCAGGTCCAAAAGCAGGCACGGGCACGGGCACGGGCACGGGCACGGGCACGGGCACGGGCACGGGCACGGGTACGGGCACGGGCACGGGCACGGGCACGGGCACGGGCACGGGCACGGGCACGGGCACGGGCACGGGCACGGGCACGGGCAAGGTTCATAGAGCACGGAGTGGTTGCAGGCAATAGACACGTTGCTTCCACGCCCGGCAGTTCCTCCAGACTGGCTCTCATAGCCAGGTGTGGTTTTCAGCCAGCTGCTGGGGCTCCATCCTGACGCTACTCATCGTCACTCTCCAGCAGCTGGTGTTGGCTCAAGAGGCGAGCACTGCGCCGTCTCTCCTGCAGTTCCAGTCTCTGCCGCTGCCTGCGGCGTTCCTTGGGCATGGGTGAACCTGGAGGGGTGGAGGCTCTTGGCTGCGCTGCACCTGTAGAAGTCCCTGGCTGAGCTTCCCCTGTGGTGTTGGAGCTAGAGGGTGCTGGAGGAGGAGGAGATATGGGTGCCAGACGAAGTCCTCCCCTATCCCCAGCAAGGCCAGTCCAGCGACTCTCCCCAGCAACGAGAGCAAGCTGGCTGGAGGCGGCACCCAGGCCAGGGTCCCCAGGGACGCCCACTCAGTCCCCTCCTGCCACACCTGCAGCAGTCGCAGCCCGGGCCTTGGAGCTCACCCAGGCATGCTGCCACCATCAACAGCGGAGGAAGGACCGGCAACAGAGGCTCCCCACCACACACAAGACCAAGCTGACCGGAGAGCAGGGCCCTGGCAGCATCAAGGACAGAGCGGAATGTGTTATTGTTAGGTTATTAATGTTAATAAGGAAGTTCCTGTTGTTTATTGTTCATTAGTATTATTATTAGTTTTATTATTATTATAGTATTATTATTAGGTCTGTTATAGTATTATTATTAGTTCTATTATTATTATAGTATTATTATTAGTTTTGTTATTATTATAGTTATTATTAGTAGTAGGGTTATTGTGTTTTGATTGTTGCAGTTCTTATAATAGTAATTCTGTTTGTTGATAAATAAATTCATAATTTTGTTTGTAAATTTGTTTTGAGACAAGAAAATGATTGACTAGCATAATTTATACAACCACCCAGAATTTATACAAACTGTTTCTCTCCCTGAAAGTTAATTCCCCACTCCCCCAGAATATGGTGGGGAATCTTTTCCATCTTTCAGAAACTATTTGCAAAAAACAGGCCTTCTTTACCTGCTGTCTTTCACACAGTCTCGCTTGCTGGGCTTAAAGAGGCAGTGTTGAAAACAGCGTCGCACTCCCTCTGACTGTTGTTCATCCAGTGGTTTGAGCAGGCACAGATGGGGTTGGCATAGGCGCAGGTCAGCCACGGACTTTCTAGAGCTCCTAGAAACACGAGTTGCCCGCTTAGCCTTCCCACGAGCTTTCCGCTGGGGAGTAGCTATAAATGGCCGGGCAAGCATTGGGTGCAGAAGGAAGATACACCAAATTGCTCACAGCAGGGAAGGAGGGAGGGGCACGTGCCTGCACAGAAGACCACCCAATGGACAACAATTACAGGTAAGCGCAGGCCTGTTTTCATCATCTAGCGTGACTTCTGTGCAGTTCCACATGGGAGATGATCCAGCTAACTTCCCCAGGAGGAGGGTGTGAAGCACTTTAATGGACAAGAGTCTTCAGAAGTGCCTTGCAAACATCCGCATCCCTTCTGCAGTCCACAACAATGACACCATGTGTGAGGGATGAAGGCGGCATTGACCAGGTGGCTGCCTTGCACAAATCGACAAGCGGGAGGCCCGAATTGAAGGCTGCCGAGGTGGGTTGAGCCCTAGTGGAACGAACCCTCATATGGAACGGGCATGTCTGCTAATGCTGGTTGTAACAAGTCCACTTTGAAATATCCTGTTCAGAGACTTTCTGGCCCTTTTTGCTCCTTTTGAGAGACCAAAATTGATTAGGGCCCTTCCAAAAGGAGCTGTCCTAGATAGAAACACAAGGCACCTTTAACTTCCAAAGTGTGCAAGGGCTCTCTGCGTCATCCTGAGATGTCCGAAAGAGGACAGGGGAGACAATGTCCTGGTCCATGTGAAAACCGGAGATGATCTTTGGTAGAAAAGGGAGGTGTCGGGCTATGGATGACAGGATAGGGAAGACAAGTCCCTGTACCATTGCAAGAAGAAGTCCAAGCTCCTGGTTAAATGGTTTTATTCAGAAATCCAATCTTTTCCCATATATATTTCCATAGGGTTATTGAGAGGCAAGAAAGCATCTCAGAAGCACATGTTCCCTTGATAGGAATAGAGACTTGAGGAAAGTACAACTCTAAATACCCACTCATTGCCCCCCTCCCAGCTAGACCACAAGTTTGCACGGGAAAGAGCCTGGGAAAGCATGAGAGTAAACTAACATTTCAGACAGTGGAAGGTCACCGCTGTGAGCTCCAAAGTAAGAAAAGATAAGACAGCTGCGTTCTCAGGCTGCTAGAGGGAGAAACGAAAGTTAGGGATAGAGCATTTGCAAAGTGAAATCAAGGTACAGCATTAGCAATGGTTCAACACCTAGACCATATAGAACAATGGCATGGATGTAGGGGTGCAGACATGACAGGAGGCTTGGATGCAGACCAACCTTATCGGAGAACATCTTAATGAAAGGGGGGTCGGCTCAAGGGGCTTGCACTTCACTCACCCTCCTAGCTGAGGTCAGGGCCCCCAGAAAAGCCGTCTTAGCTGACAGCATTTTGAGGGGGCAGGTAGCTATGGGCTCGAAAGGTTTGTGCATGGTTGAAATGAGCACGAAGGAGAGACTCCACTGGGGAAGAAACCAAGTTACTGGGGCTTGTAAGTTTGCTCGGCCTCTAAGGACGGACTTGCATTCCAACTGGGCAAAGAGGGATTTCCCATTTATGTTGTCACTGATAGGCAGAAATGGACCGTAATGGAGGAATTAGCCCAAACCTGGAGCTTTAACCGGACCAAACAGTATAGAACAGAAGGCAACGAGGAGGGTTCGGTTCTTCATGCCCAAAAGAAAATCTTCCCCATTTGGCTAGATATGATTTTTCTGGCTTCCAACAGGTCCTTTGGGGCTGGGGAATAAAAAATGAATTCAGAGGAGACACGGACCAGGCTGTGAGTTTCAGAGTACTCCGGTTGTGGCGGAGAATCCCGCTGCCCTGAAGCAGGTCTGGGGTTAGGGGGAAATGGTGGCGTCTGCCCTGCGCCGTTTGACACAGAATGGCGAAGCAGGCCTGCCTCGGCCGGTAAGGGGCTACTGTGATTGCCGAGGAACCTTCCCTCGTCATCTTGCTGAGTGGGGGGGTCATAAGGGGCAGAGGAGGCAATGCCAACAGGCAGGTGCCTGACCAAGGAATCTGACAAAGCGTCTCTGCGAGAGGCCTTCTCTTCCCATGGCCTCAAGCAATACCGTGCACACTTCTTGTTGAGGTATGTGGCAAAGAGGTCTATGGTCAATTTGGGTGGGGAAGATTGGGTGGGAGAACGTCTTGTGTATAGACCATTTGTAATTCTGCGTTACTGACTGACGCAGGGCAGCTGCCAGAACATGGTCCTTGCCTGCTATGTGGACGGCAGAGAGACTGACCCACAGTGGGATAGCCCGCTCCCATGTTAGTGAGAGAGAGCGAGGGAAGCTGTCCTCCCCTGCCTAAGTCATGCATGGCTGTTGTATTGTCCATGCGTATCTGTACATTCTGGCCTCATACGAGGCATACAAAAGGTTTCAGAGCATACCTTATCATCAGGGCTTTTTTCCTGGGGAAAGAGGTGGTGGAGCTCAGTGGGTTGCCCTCAGAGAAAATGGTCACATGGCTGGTGGCCCCGCCCCCTGATCTCCAGGCAGAGGGGAGTTGAGATTGCCCTCCGTGCCGCTCGGCAGCAAAGAAATTAGAAGGGGCACCACTGATCCTGGCTTGTGTTTGTTTTTTTCTTTCTTTTGTCAAAATGCAGGGATAGTCTCCATGACAATTTGGAGAATAGCTGGTGCCATCACTGAGTTCTCAGATAAAGAGTTACTCTCACGTTACTTCTTTTACAAGTTCACAGCAGAGCCAACCTGTGCTCCAAGAAGTTATACAGCAGATTTGGGGATAGTTTCTGTTTAAAAAAGGAGAGCCCAAATGGACTCTGAAAGCTGCTGCCAGAGGGGGAGCTCCTGCCTTTTCCCCAAGCTTCCCCCCCCTTGCAAAAACTGTGGGTGTGGGGGAGAGAGAGGGAGTTTCTCATTGTGCCTGCTCCAGGGCTTTTTTTCTGGGGAAAGAGGTGGTGGAACTCAGCCGGTTGCCCTCAGAGAAAATGGTCACATGGCTGGTGGCCCCGCCCCCTGATCTCCAGACAGAGGGGCGTTTAGAGAGGCGTGGAGGGCAATCTGAACTCCCCTCTGTCGGGAGATCAGGGGGCGGGGCCACTAACCATGTGACCATTTTCAAGAGGTTCCAGAACTCCATTCCACTGAAAAAAAGCCCGGCTTATCATACTGAGTTCGAGGAGATTGGCATGCATAGAAAATTCCTGAATGGACCATGGTCCCTTAACCAGTTGGTCTCAGAACAAGCCCCCTCCGCCCAGAAGACAGAGAGGCATTTGGGTTGATCGAGATTTGTATTGGGAAAGAACCAAAGAGGTCCTCACTGTGAGATTCAGTTTGTCACTCCAGCACTTCTGGGACCAGGGGATGAAACGTGGGATAGAGAACCACTTTTATGGGTTCTGGCTGTGTAGGTGGAACTCTCTGACGTTCCTGTTTTGGAGAAGACGACGTTTCAGTCTGGCAAATGGAACTATTATTATCTTTGTATTTGTTTTGAGCCCTGGTGCCTGTATGAAAGGACTTTGTTCAAGGTGAGGATGAATTTTGTTCTCCTGCTCAGAGTGGGGCAGGCAAAGCTTGGGAGGAGTTTAGGACTTCCCCCACAGAGTCTGTGTTGTGGAATCAGGAACAATGTTTCCATATTGACCACAAGATCCATTTGGTTCAGCATGCTGGGAATTGAACCCATGGTATCTGTTATAAGGAAAGTAAGGCCTGAACTGATTTGGGTACAGAGGAGTGATACCAAGGGATCTAGCTGTGATCTTTGATCTTCTTCATCAAGATTTGGCACCGATTCAGACACAGGCATATACGCCAGGAGGTGTGCCCCCCCCCCCATTGGCCAGGTAAGTAAGGGCAGGAGGGAAGGTGGTGGCAGCGGATCCTCTGCCCCCAGTGTGGGACTGGCAAACCCTAGAAGGAAGTGATGATTATACAGTTGTATCAAAACAGAGTTCCAGCTATTAGATGCTCATTTGTGTCTTTAATGAACTTGTTTGTTGGCATTTTTCTGACAAGTTTGAGTCTCATACGAAGATCTGCAAATGATCAGATCCCAGCAAAAAACAGCAAGCGGTGTCCCAGCTTTTGCACAGTGTAATCTCAATTTATATGTCGTCATCAGTCAAAAGGTAAGAGAAAGGAAAAAGAAACCGTGATGAGGACTAAAAGAAAATTAAATGAGAATCCTCAGTATACAAGCTTGTTCGACTTTGGTTTACTAACTTACAGGGATGCACATAATAATAATAATAATAAAAAACCAAAAACACATATGGAACTTGCTGGCTTGGTTGTTAAAGGGGCTTCCAGAATGCTGTGCCAGATCTGGAAAATGAGGCTGTAACAACTCCACCCCCCCCCCAAAAAAACCAATTTGCATGTTTTGTTTCAGCACTGACCGAGCAGGGCTCAGCAGGCAGGCCGGGCGGTCGGGAGCCATCGGGCAGCAACTTGGCTCCCATAATGGCAAGTCAGTCTGCACATGCAACCAATTGGCTCTAAGGGGAGAGACGGAGCCCCTGGCATTAACCCTGTTGGCAGGAAGGGGGGTGTACATGGCATGCATGAGTGCCTTTTTTCAGCACTTCCTGAGCAATGGATGGCATTGGCATTGAGTGGCTCAGAAGGATCAAAGGTCTGCTTTGCACCAGGGAGGGGAGCAGCAGACGGCAAGTTGCCATTGTGCCAACGCCACCCTCGCCTTCCACTGCTGACGTCCTTCACCGAGGCATCCTTTCTGTGTGCTTTTATGCATGATACAAAGGAAGTTTGGCTCGACAGCATCCACACGGATGTGCATCGGTGGGTTTGAGGAGGGAGGGGTCTCCTGCCCTGCCGCCTCTGAATCCCCGGCTGCCCCAAAGGCTCGTGTTATGCAGATTCGGGTGAAGATGGGAAAGAAAAAGAAATTATGAAAGCAGAGCTGCCCTGAGGAGGTCCCAGGCATGGGGAGCAGGTTGATGCCCATCCTTCCGCTGCTGACATCCTTCCCCTGGGTACCACAGTGGAGTGTTCCTTTCTATTCATCACGATCGTTGGAGGAGGCTTCTGCTGATACCCGAGTGAGGAAAGAAGCAGCAGATCCTTCTCAGTAAAGGCACCCTTTTTGTAAAGTGCCTTTCCCAGAGATGACCCACAAGTAACTCTGTTACCTATGTTGAAGTCATTTAGGGCAGGGCACCATAGTGTCTGGGCCACTCACTGTGATTTAAGAAGTCCTCCAAAGATAGTCAAGGAACACCGGGGTGGGTGGGTGGGTAGATTCATTGCCACCCTACTTGGAATAATGAGACAGACACAAGGCTTGGAACTAAAGGGGCCACTTTATGAAACATAACATCAACCATTAATATGGCAAGGGCAACTAGCGGTAGAGGTCAAGCCACGGGGTCACCCCTGGACCTCTGCCTTGACCTGTCTGGGCGAGCCCTGAAGCCCCAGGTGCGAGCCAGCCTATGGATGGCTAAGATCCAGCCAGCCGGCAAAATGGATCCCCCCAGCTCAAGCTCCTAAGCCTCAGCCGTACAGCAGTGAGGGAAGGATTTGCACATGGGGTTCCCCAAGGCAGTCTGCCCACACAGCATGGCAGCCATCACAAGCAGTACCAGCCGCTCCTGGCAGACCCCTCTTCCCCATCAGTGGAGAAGTGCCCAGGGTACTCACGGGCCCGCTCCCTATCCCCAAACTGTCTCCTGACAGCGACCATCCTAAGGTGGCTCCACCTTGCCAATTACCACAAACCTCCGCAAGCAGTACAAGGTAGGCAGAAAACCACCACTTCCCCATGCCAATTAGGGAAAAGGGGGGGGGGAATCCTGCCTGGCTCTGGCAACAGCAGCCGGCTAGTCCTGCACGACTACAGGGTGAGGTGGGCGGGCCGAGCATGCAGTTGCCTCGTGACTCCTTTCTCCGCCCCTCCGGCCTGAGACCCAGATACCATGGAAGTGCTCTGTCTCCTTCTCCTTCCAGGGAGCCAAAGAGCGGCCCCCAGCCTTATCAGTGGAAGCTGCTGGCTGGGAGGGCCGTATTTTGTCCAGAAAGCCTTCTGATTAAAATCGTTAGCCCGGTGTTAAATGCTGGGGAGGCTGCAGGTGTGGATAGGGCACTCGCTCACCCACCCACCCACCCAGTTTTTCTAGATCAGCATTCCACATCGAAGGACTAATCCGGCCAGATTTTTTTGGAGGGGGGCATAGTAACAGGATTCTTTCATTCATTTTCTTCTGTGGTCCATTTTTCTAATTTTTCCTCTTCGGTCAACTCTGGGTTAATGGTTTTTGTTGGAAAGGGAGAGTGGCAGCTGTCAACCCGTCCAATCTCCCACTTTTACCAGCAAAAAAAGGAGGGGGGGGGAAGAGGGCCCTCCTCCGTCTACTTCCCTTCCCGTGAAGGATGAGCCCCACCCCTCCCGTTCTGTGTGCTTTTATGCGCAGTGCAAGGAAAGGGCAGCGGCTGGGAGTCCCAGCCTGGGCTCCTGTAACACTTTAGGGAGCAGGATTTGCCCACGGAAATGAAACTGGAAGGCACAGGGAAACGTGGCACGAAAGCAGGACTCTCCGGTTAAATTTATTGGCTTTGTCACTAAAGCAAACTTTAAAAAAAAAATTCACTGTGCTATGCCAGACTGGAAAAAGAAATTTCCCTACCCATAGCGATGCCAGTTAATTCCCACTTTCAACAGAGTCTTCATATTAGGTAACAGAGAAGCATGGGATCACCAGGCCGTAGCCCCCGCTGCCACCCTGCCACCCAGAACAAGCTCCATGGACTCGCCATCATGATTAATGGCCACTGACACACCTGTTTCCCTCACTGGCTTTCTGTGCATTGGTTTAAAGTTTCCCAAGCCCTATTACGGTTTTTTTGGGGTGGGGGGGTGGGGTATTCTGCTTATTTGTCACTGGGTGTGGATTTTTAGGTTGTGCGACTATTATTTTGTAGACTGCCATGGGCATTTTGGTTGGAAAAACAGTCACATATCCCATCTAAGGCTGGATAATGTGCCTTCCGTTCCACTGGAGGAAAAGCTGCTTAAACTGGAGGAGAGCTTCAAATTTTGCTTAGTGGAGTGATAGGATGCTATACACTGGAGTGTGTGAAGGGGCTGTGAAATGTCCCGTCTCTCCAGGCCCAAGCCTGGCTCTGGAAGGCAGCTCCAGCCCATTTCCAGACCTTGAGGCCCCCTGGTTGCCATCCCACACAGCTTTAGACTGGAGAGGTGAAATTGACAGAGCCTTCCTGGAGGCAAAGCGGAAATTAACAAACCCTCTGAAGAGCAGTCTCCGCCGGCTCTGTCTTTTTAAACTACCCTTTCCTGGCTAACATTGTGCCTCCCTACACTTTTTTTTAATAATGATTTTTTATTCGGTTTTTTACAAAGTTTTTGAACTAACAGCAGTACTTAAATATATGATATATTAAACAGATATATTCATTAACACGGAAATAATGTTCAACATTAACCATAAACATAAAGCATCATAATGACAGGATTTTTTTTTAACTTGTAAACAACGCATCACAAATCCTGTAAAGTGGTAGCCTATTTATCCTACGAAGAGAAAACATGAATTTCTTATAAGCGGAATAGAATATTATAATTATAGATAAGCCATGGCATAGGGGAGGTCTTGTCTTGTTGTATTTTTATATCCATTGTCTTCTTTAGTCGGGTGGTGCAAGACGGGAAGCCATTTTTCAAGAAAATATGATTTAATACTTAGGGTTTTCTCTCTGAGCCATCTGGTCTGTGATTTTTTGCATAATAAAGTGGCCCCAAACGCGGTTTTTCCAACTATTCAGGGGGGGAGCAGTTCTTTGGTTCCAGCTTGAAGCTATTGTTAGTTTAGCTATAGCTAGAAGGGAGTAAAGGGGGTCCAATCTGGCAGGAGGAATCTCAGGATTTCCCCAATAGTTTAATAGAATTACTTCTGGGGATTTTGGGACCTTATAGGCTGTTATGTGTTCAATTTCCGTAATTCTTGCACCCCCCCCCCCAAAAAAAAAACCTACCTACACTTGATAAAAGTGCACCCAGGCATCTTGTGTAGAGCGAGTCTCGGAAAGGCCCAAGAAAGCTGATAGAGGGGGAATTGCAGGCAAGTCTTCTAATGTCTTCTCCTCTTACAGGTCCAATTTCTTCTGTCCTGCTGTCGACAGCAGCCCTGAAGTTGTTTCTCACTTCTCAAGGAAAAGTTCTCAGAGCCTTCAGGGCAGAAAGGAGCAACAAGAAAAACACCCATCATGTATTTACTTAGAATGTTTCTGTTTTGCCTCCCCAGGAAACCCTTTGGGGGCGGCTTCCGAGAAAAACAGAATAAAAACACCAAACATGAAATTACTTAAAAATTAACATCCTGGTAATCCAGCATTAAAAAACCCCGCTGGAGCATAAGTACAACATAAAATGTTTAAGAACTTTGAGAAGGTCTCATAAAACAGGCTAGAGCAGACAGGGGAAATAAACAAGAATGGTAATTAAAAGCCTGAGGAAGATGAAAATGTTAGCCTTGTACCAGGAAACATGTGATGATGTAGGGCAGCGTCACACGTGTGCTGAGTGGTTGGAGCTGCCAACATCCAGGTAGGGTCTGGAGATCTCCCCAGATGGCAGAGATCAGTTCCCCTGAAGAAACGGCTGCTTTGGAGGATGGCCTATGCATCATTATACACTGCCAAGGTCCATCTCTCCCCAAACCCACCCCTCCCACTCCTAAATCTCCAGGAATTTCCCAATCTGGAGCTGGCAACCCTATGACCATCCCTCAGCACATTGCATCCAAGAAGGAGATGGTTTGCACAGGGAAGCCATTTTGAATGCTCCTCAAAGCAACCCCAAAGTTGTGTTCCAGCTTTAAGTAAAGAGATCTAAAAGATAATTTATTTACTTAGGTAAGTTGTATGCTGCCTGTCCAGAACAAGTAAATAAAAAACAAGTCAAACCAATAAAAACAATAAAATGAGTCATGCTAATAAAAACAAGTCATTAGAAACCTGCCAAGGCATAAAAGCACCATGAATTTTTTGTATCATTATTATATTAGACCAAACAGTCTATTTCATATCGATAAAACTCAGGCCTTGAATAGACCATAGAATAGCTAAAAAAGATAGATCCCCTTAGTTAAAAGTCTGGGTAAAGAGAAATATTGAGTCAGGACATACAGAATGTCTTCCACTTGTGGAAACTGCTTCAGAAAAAGACACCAGAGAGCTATTTCTGTCCTCTAAAACTGTTATCTGCATTTATAAAACACGCTGAAATAACAGAGGATAAAAACTAATGCAACAGAAAAAGGTGAGATGAGGATATTCTCATTAAAAATCCCCTTCTGCGCAGCCACTGTGCAGAGCCAGGCCAGAGAGTTTAAAGGCAGGAAACATTCCAGCAAGCAGCGGTGAAACCCACCCCCCACCACCACCCCTGTAAAAATAATCCTGTTTCTCAACTGGAAAAAGTAAGCCAAGCCATAAGAAAACCGAGGCCCACCCTGCAGAGGAGGCCCACAGAGCCAAAGCCACTGTGCAGACCCAGGCAAGAGAGTTAAAGGCAGGAACCTTGCAAGCAAGCAGTGGTGAAACCCACCCACCCCCTAGTAAAAATAATCCTGTTTCACAACCTAAAAAAATAATCCAAGCCACCCATGAGAAAACTAAAGGCCCACCCTGCAAGGCAAAGCCAGTGTCACAGTGAAACATTTTTTAGCAGAGGCCAACAAATTGGCCCAGCAACAATTTAAACAAACTCTCCTCCGTGCCTTCCCTTCCTCCCATCTCTCCCCTAAAAAATAAAATAAAAGATATCCTACCAGTCCTCTCCTGATGAATGTCCAGCCCAGTAGATCCTCCACAGGCAGAAGTCTACTCCACAGGCAGATGTCCACCAGGTGCAGTCCAGAAGTCCACAAAGGCAGGCAGCAAAGCAGTTTCTCTTCTCTCAGCAGCAACAAAGGTTAACCCAGTCCTGCCTCAAATTTAAATCCCTTGCTGCAGCTTCTGACAAAGATTTGAATCTATTGGCTGGAAGAAGGATGCAGCAGTGGGATTAGTTACTCCTAAATCCCCTCTCCCTTGCCTTACCCCGCCCCCCCACACTCCTACTCTATCACTCCATCCTGCTCCCCCCTCCTGCAGGATTTTGCTAGTGGCTTGCAAATGCAAACGGCTAGCAAAATGGCGATTCTCTGATTGCCGAAACGATTTCTGAAACATACCAAAACGTTTCGGTAATCGCTGTTTCGGCATTACCGAAACGTTTTGGTAATCAGAAAACATTTTGGTAATGCCGAAACAAGCCCAAACAGGTATGTTTCGGTAATTTTTCAGTAATCAGATTACCGAATTGCGCATCCCTATCCCTGGGTTCCTAATTTATGCAGGAGTAATTGTTGGAGCACAGCCATGGAGCGCTGCATCCCTTTTCCAGTACCTGGACATAATATACAAAGAGTACAGAGGTGTGAGGATCCTCCCTCACTGGCACCCTCTCCTGATGGCCTGCCATCCTACCAGCTCTCCAGGCAGGTGTCCTCCAGCCTCAGATGCGCAGGGAAGGGGGTTGCACCACCTTGTTCCTTCTCCTGCCCTGGGAGTAGCAGCATGCTCCAGCTGTCTCTCCCTGCAAAATCCTCCTCAGCCATCACAGCAACCTGAATTTAAAGGAATCCCCTGGCCCACCTCCCTGGCTTTGGCCCCAATCGTCACCCCGTCTCCCTGATTGGCCCTGCTCCCAGCCTATCTGATAGGAGGGCTGGGTAGACTCTGCAGCCTCCTGGCCCCACCCGCTCCATCCCCACCTAGGGTGGGGCATTTGGTCTGCTCTCTGTCTGGCTCATCCCTGCTGCTTCTGAACCTTCCCCAGTGGCTGCCTTGGCATCTTGGGGCCTGTGCCTGCCTGCCTGGTGCTGATGGCACCCTCCTGTGAGCCTGGGTGAAGTTTAGCCACCTGGCAACTGCAGGAGACGGATGAGTCTGCTGAGTGGCTGCAGGCTGTTCCCCAGAGTGGTGCCTGGGCGTCGGCTGCAACTGGCCTAAGGGTGAGAGAGGCCTGGAGGCCTGGAGGGGCTCCTGCAACTGAGGTGCTGCCAGAGGCTGTGCTGCAGGGCCTAAAGGGGGTGCCTGCTGCTGCAGGGCTGGTGGTGAGGGTGGACAAAAGGCGGGTGTCGCCGGACAACTGTCTTCGTCAGTGCTGCATGGATGCAGTACAAAGAAGAATTTCGTATGAGGGCTGCAATGAACCCTGCTTTGCCACGGGATAAGATTCTCCAGCAGCTTTGGCTGCAGGTGATGGCCTCTGCAAAGGCTAATCTTTGTGACCGCTCTGACAGTGGCCATTTAGTCCAGTGGTCCACTGCTACTCCCAGTACCCACAGGTTTGCGGGTCAGCCGGTTCAAGCACGGCTGTTGTGCTGGGACTTCGCTTATCAGGGAACGTGCTCGAGGAAACCATGCAGCTTCAAGCATGAATGCCCAATGTGTGGGGGCTCCCACTCCTTCAACTTCTGCCCTAGGCGCTATAGAGGAGGCTGGGCCAAACGGGGGGTGGGTGGGGCCGGAGGTAACTCCCAGCAGCAAGCTGGTAAAGTGTCCCAGGCCAATAAAGCTGAAGGAACTTAAGTGCCTCTTGGATAGTTACCCTAAGTGGGAAGATGCTTCGTTTTTGTTCAATGGGTTTCGGTTTAGTTTTAGGATCCCATTCCAGGGGCCCAGGGGCCCTTTTATGGTAGCCAATCTTCGATCAGTGGCTGGTATGGAAGGGATCGTTCGGGAAAAGATTGCCAAGAAGTGTGCCGAGGCTTGGGTGTTGGGCCCCTTTGCGGCCCCACCAGTCTTGCGTTTGCGGGTCTCCCCCTTGGGTGTGGTGTCAAAAAAGGCAGCGGGCAAGTTCCAGCTGATACACCACCTTTCTCACCGCAGAGGTGGATCAGTTAACGATGCTATCCCTGACCACCTTTGCTCAGGAGTCAAGGTTGTCAGGAGTTGCGGACAGGGTGCTGAGATGGCCAAATGCGACATTAAGTCAGCATTTCGCCTTCGCCCGGTTCCTCCAGAGGATTTTGAGCTGTTGGGTTTCTCTTTTGAAGGCCGTTTCTCCTTGGACAGAGCATTACCCATGGGGTGCTCGATTTCCTGTGCGGTCTTTGAATGCTTCAGCTCCTTCCTCGAATGGGCATTGTGTCACCCCATTGTGTTACATGCAAAATGCCACCCCTAGCCAGACAAGCCTCTGTTATTTCCCCCATAGGAAATAATGGAGAAAGGGGGGGCTAAGAGCAGCATCTTTAAGAGGCCATAAAATGGCCCCCCAAAGTGGGATCTGCTTGAGCCTTGGTGGAGGGAGGGAGGACAGGTGGGAGATGGGCCCCTGACATTTGGGGGCATTTTGCATGCAAAATGCCACCCCTAGCCACACAAGCCTCTCTTTTTTCCCTCATAGGGAATAGTGGAGTGGAAGTGGATAGAGTCACCTTCTTTGGGAGGCCATAAAATGGCCCCCCAAAGTGGGATCTGCTTGAGCCTTGGTGGAGGGAGGGAGGACAGGTGGGAGATGGGCCCCTAGAAAGATTACTTGTTTTCCCCATAGAGAACCATGGAGACTTAGGGGGATGGGGGCACCTTGTTTGGGGGGGCATAACATGGCCCCCCAAAGTCCAATCTTTCTGAAACGTGGGGGGGATTTAGAGGAGAGTTAGGAGAAGGTCTCCACCAAGTTTGGTGTAATTTGGACAGAAAATGTTATTCGGTATTTAGGAAACGTTTCGGTAATACTGGAAAAAACCAAAATGGCCCTGATTCGGTATCTTTAACCTTATTAGATTACCAAATTGCACACCCCTAGTGGACATAGAGTTATGCCCAGTCTTGGCTCTCCGGGGGGACAACGGGAGGTTATTGTTTCATCACATTGACGGAGCCCCTTTGAGTAAGTACCCGTTCTGGACAATTACTGGACAGGCTCTGACAAAATTGGGTCTGCAGAATGTTAAATTTGGCACCCATTCCTTTCGGATTGGGGCAGCCTCGACAGCTGCAGCTATGGGTTACCCTAGTCAGGTTATCCAGCGGGTGGGCCGGTGGAGGTCCAAGGCTTATCAGTCATACATTCACCCACGGGGCGCTGGGAACCTCAACTGACTTGTTTTTTCTTTAGATGCTGTGTTTTGCTGTGGAAGGCTGCAGATCCTTATATGGGGACACAGCATGGTTTTTTGGGCGGCCCACCAAGCGAAGAGGACGGTGATCAGGTCCCAGCTTAGGTTAAGAGAGTGGGCCACAGTCGAGTGGCAGGGCGGTGGCCAGGGCCGCTGCCTTTGCTATTTGAGGGGAGGAGTGGTCTTCCACCTGACATATTGGTCATTCACCTGGGAGGTAATGACCTTGGGCTTGTAAAGGGTAAGGCCCTTACTTTGCAGGCGCAGGCTGACTTGCACTTTATTAGCAAGCAGTAGCCTGGCATCTTACTCATTTGGTCGGAGATACTCCAGCGCAGGGTGTGGCATGAAGCTTTGGACCCCAAAGGGGTAGAAGGGGCTAGGTGCAGGGCCAATAGGGCCCTTCAGTTAGCTTTGGGAAACAGGTTGGGCATTTATCTTCCCCATCCCAGGATTAAGGCCCATTTGGCCGACCTCTACCGAGGCGATGGGGTCCACCTTTCGGTGGCAGGCAACAACATATTTTTAGATGACCTGAGGCAAGGGCTGCATCTTACATTAAGTCACATGTGGGGCACGAATGCCTGAGCGGAGGCTCGGCCTTAGTGTTGGCAGGATTTCACTGGGGGGATGTTAGCGGGACAGTGACTACCCTTGGCACATCCCCGTTGGTGGGGATATTAGGGGCCTGTCAGGATCGGCTGGCATGCTTTACGGCAGCCAGTTGAGAGGGCAGGCTGCCTGGTGGGATCCCCAGGACAAGTCCTTCCCTCGTGCTCCACAGCGGGGGTGCTTGGAGCTTTAAGGGGAAAACCATCCGCCAGGCTGGCCAGATCCCAGCCATGCATTTGGACGGCTCGCATCCGGGGCTGCAGGTCTTGCCCAGAGAAGTCAAGGCGGGGTCCAGGGAAGTGACCCCAGGGCTTGACTTGTACCACTGGTCAGGCCCTTGCCAGGGTTTTAGTTGTTGCAGTTCATGTTGTTGCCAAAATAAAAAGTGGCCCTTTGTTACCCAAGCCTTGTGTCTGCCTCTTTATTCTGACCGGGGGGGGGGGGGCAATCCATAGCTAATTTATTTCTGACAGTTCTCTGGTTACGAGGCGGCTCTACAAATCCAAATCTAACATCACAGATGAACTCTAAAGGCAAGAAACATTGACCAAACTACTCACTGCCTCTCTGCACCCTTGATATCCAACTTAGACAGAAAGGGTAAACAAAAGGCCAGCATGCGTATGTAGGTTCTTTTTACAAAACATCATCTCATGAAAAAAGACCCTTTGGTTCATTGGGGAAAGGGGTTAGAAAAACAAGGCAACTAACATCTGGCTCTGAAGAAACCTCTTCAGGAACACCATTCTCCTCTTTCCAAAAAAAGTTTCAAAACCACTGTGGGAATTTGTGGGTGTGTCTGTCTATGCGATATGTGCTAACCAATGGTAAAAGGGGACAGTTGCAGCCTCTGAGCCAAGCTACAAGGGACGAATGACACTTGCCTGGCAAGTGAACAGACTCACGTGTATTCCTCCCTGTTCACTTGCCATTCACTTGATCAAGTGGAGCGCAAGTGAATGGCAAGTGCACAGGGAGGAATACACGTGAGTCTGTTCACTTGCCAGGCAAGTGTCATTCGTCACTTGTAGCTTGGCTGTCTGTCTCCTTGCCGTGTTTATCAACTGCATTTATCTAGCCCAGATGATGTGGGGGGGGGGGAGGTTCTGGGCCACTCAGATGCTCCTCCCCTTCCACACAGGATTTGTTAACGTCTGACGGATTGTGCAAGAAGTGTGCAGCCGTTTTAATGGATAACTTTACTGACTGATGTTTTAATTTATGCGACCATGTTTTCATTGTATTTATTTATATTACTGTGATCCTCTCTGAGCCTGCTTGGGGGGAGAGCGGAGTATAAATTTAATTGATTAAATAACCAGACAGACAGACAGACAGACAGACAGACAGACAGACAGACAGACAGACAGACAGACAGACAGACAGACAGACAGACAGACAGACAGACAGACAGACAGACAGACAGACAGACAGACAGACAGACAGACAGACAGACAGATAGATAGATAGATAGATAGATAGATAGATAGATAGATAGATAGATAGATAGATAGATAGATAGATAGATAGATAGATAGATAGATAGACTTGCCGCAGGCCTTTCTGTCACCTTTTTAAAGGCACCATGGCAAATCAGTGAGGTCACGCGGGCTCTCATCTCTCATGTGCTCCTCCTCACAAGAGGCTGGGGGGACTGCTTTGTTCATGGTTGGGCACTAGCCTTGCCGACTTTGTTGACACCAGAAGCCTGTGTTGCTCCTAGAAAAATGGGATTGGCTTTTTTGGAATCTGAAGAGTGGTTCCAGGTTAAGGCCGTTTCAATACGGCGATGCGGAAGGTCGACATGCTGCCTGCTGATTATGCAACAGGACTAGTTAAGCCTTCAGTTGACCTTGAGGGAGAGTTAGTTTGAAATGAGGCTCCATCTAGCGCTCTTCAGTTTCCACTTGGATTTATTTATTCATTTCTTTAGAACCACTTTATTTGGGTTCGTTCAGTCAAGATTTTGAACAATTCTTGTCCTATATATGTTTGTAAAAGATTGTGTTACTGTTTGGTATAATAATCGCTTGTATAATTTGTGCCTCTGATGTATGTATGGTTATAGTTTTGCTATATATTATAAAAGTCTTTATGTCACTGTTTTGGACTATTCTATAAGAATTTCTGGACATATAAGCTAATTATTTAATAGTAATTTTCCACAGTGTTTTTTAAAAATTATTTTTGCCTTATTGAGTTTACTCACTATGGTCCCTTATTATACTTTAATCTCAGCACTGTCCTTGGACAGGCTGCCAAGAGGTGCCAACGATAAGATGGAATGCCAGCAGTTGGGCTTTCAAGGGCTCTCTATGGCAGCAACCTTTCTTTAGCCCCCAAACACCCCCACGTGAAGTTAGGAGTCCCCTCACCACAGACACAAACCTCCTCACTTCTATTTCGGCCACTTCCTTACTGGCGTGCAATAACCCTGCATACCATCTTACTTTCACCTCCAGTCTGTTTTTATGCTACATAGGAGTGGTGCTGTTCAAGAGCATAAATTTACGCCGAATCAATAGTTGATTCGGTGCTGTAGCACAGGACCCCTGTTTTATTTTACCATTTCTAATTGATCCTGGAAGATAAAAAAAGCTGTTCACTTCTTGTGGTTAAGATTGTATGCCTCATCTAACTCTAGTAATGGTGAAATACTCAACCTCCTCCTTTTATACACAGGAACTTGTGTCTTTGGCACATGAAGCTAGCCAGGCTTTTTTGTGATGTTACTCACCGGTAATGAGTACTGGAACTTTTTCGAGGACGTCTCTGAAGCCCTTAAGAAAGAGAGCCAGTTTGGTGTAGTGGTTAAGAGCGGCAGGACTCTAATCTAGAGAGCTGGGTTTGAATCCCCACTCCTCCGCTTGAAGCCAGCTGGGTGACCTTGGGTCAGTCCCAGCTCTCTCAGAGCTCTCTCAGCCCCACCCCCCTCACAGGGTGATTGTCATGAGGATAATAATAACATACTTTGTAAACCACTCTGAGTAGGCATTAAGTTGTCCTGAAGGGTGGTATATAAATTGAATGTTGTTATTATGAATGTGTGGAAATCAGTATGACCTTATGTATGAGTACTGGCACTTTTTCTTTTTTTAAAAAGAGAAACACTGTTACCTAGTAAACAGGCCTGTTTAACTGGTTAATAGAGCCTGATATAGTTGCATGTTTCTGGGGAACAGGGGTCTGGAGTTCTGGAATGACAACTGATCTCCGGACTAGAGAGTTCTGTTCCCCTGGAGATAAGGGCTGCTTTGGAGGGCAGACTCTTAGTATTATATCCCACTGAGGTGTCTCCCCTCCTCGAATACCGCCTCCCCAATCTTCAAGCCCCAACCTCCAACCCTAGATCCAGCATGGCTGAGGAATGTATCATATTTGATCGGAACTAGATGGGGGTTGAACTCGCATCCCTGCCTTTCTACTGGTTGCTCTAGCTTGCAATATTCTTCCTTATTCACATAACAGAAATATTTGTATTTATGGATTCAAATGAAATGGAGATGTTACAGGCTGTTTCGTTTAATGAAGCAAATGTGAAGAAAGTAGAGTTGCCAGGTCCCTATACCCTCCCAGCGGAGGGGAGGGACCAGGCACTTGCCTTGTGCCAACGACAAAGTCTTCGGGAAGTGATATCATCGCGCAAGCCCCAGGAGTGCTCCTGCGCTCTGTGTGGGGCCCATTTAGCTGGTTTGGAGCCCAAATCGACCGCAAAGAAAGTGCAGGAAGGGATGTAACTGTGCCTGTTGGGAGTGTGCGAGCGGCATGCGTTCCTGAGGTGCCTGCTGGTGGCGGGCAAGTTCTGAGAGCTTGCAACCTTCCGCTGACCACTGGCGGGTCGGTGGGCAAGGTGGCAAACCCCTGGGAGTTCTCTCGCCACCAGCAGGCACCCGGGAACCCTATTCTAACTAACAACAACAACAACAAAGTTTATTAGCCAGAGGCCATCACATTCTCAATATCAATTAAAAATTACATGATTGCACATCAGCGAGACGCACATCATTTCAAAATAAATATTTAAAAGGTACATATTTCACCAGTTACCACCTTTAAAAATTTACTTATAAAATTAATCAGTCCTAAAAACATATTTGGCAACAATATATACTTAAAATATCCAGGCAATCATTAAAATTGTAGGCTACTAAAATTTACATAATATAAATACCTAAAATTCAAATCACCTTATATTATCAAATTATAATAATACTTATCTAGGATTCTGCGCACTAAGCCAGGATTTCCTCCTACTAATGGCCATTCAGCCATATTTTGCCACTTGGAGCGTCATATCCCTATTCCTGTCTGCTAACATGATTGTAATATAGTTTTTTCTCTCTTTCCCTGGAAGACCATCAATTATAGGTTTGATATATATTTCCCTAATATGATCATATATTTTACACTCAAAGAAGACATGTAATAGGGACTCGACACTCCCATCTCCACATGGGCACGAACATTTTTCATAAGGTGTCTTCTTATATTTGCCTTCCAGGACAGCAGAGGGTAAGACATCATATCTTAATAGGGTAAAAGCTCTTCTATAATCAGGATTCTTCAAGTCATTTATATAGGGCATTGGTACAACCCTATTCGTAATACTTCTTTCCAATAAAGAGTTCTCAACTCTGATCAGATCATGTTGTCTTTCCACATCTAGGATTCTCTGTTTAATCAGGACCCCGGCCTGTGCCATATTCATAGACAATAGATATTGTTGGGAGAAACCATAATGTCCTAATTTGCTCCTCAACAATCTCAACCAAGGAGGAACGAAGTTATCCCTCAAAACTAAATGTGCCAGGCCATTTACGGTAGAAGCCAATTTTAGCCAGTATAATATAACTGCTATCCATAACTGAGCTTCCACCGTTACCATGCCAACTTCCAGTCTTACAGCTGCATTTGACACATTCTTGGGTGTTTGAAGTACTGCTCTTAGGCATTTGGACTGCGTTCTTTCCATCCATGTCCTCTTTGCTGTAAGACTTAGCGGGGCTCCATATAACATCTGCGTGAGAGACTTGCACGAAAATAATCTAATGGCCGCTTCCACACTGCGGCCCCCTCTGGACCAATAAAATTTTTGTATCGCCCCAGCACTCTTTTGTGCATTAGAGGGAACATATTTTATATGCGTATTTTCCCTCCCATTCTCCTGTATAATCATACCTAGATATTTATAACAGTGCACCTGTTCTATGCAGGTCTCATTTAGATACCATCAATAGCTCCTAGGTCTCTCTGCAAAGGCCTATTCTAACTATTACACCACACTGGCTCTTTTCAGTCCCCATGACTAGTAGCCGTTGATGGATTTCTCCTCCATGAATCTCTAACTATCCCGACCTACAGTCACTCCATTGGCTACCTATCAGCTACTGTGCTCAGTTCAGGGTCTTGGTTATTACATGCAAAGCTCTTCACGGACTTTGTCCAGCATACCTATGGGACCGCCTCCCTCCCTATGTCCCTCCAGGGCAGCTTCGCTCATCTGAACAGGGTCTACCTGTTCAGATGAGCACCCTACCACTAATTTTGTTAGTCTTGTAGGTGCTACTGGACACTTGCTCTTTTCTAAGAGTAGGAAGGGAAATTTATAATAGTTAATGTTAAATATTTTTTTAAAAAATTTAAATCGGTTCAATTACATATTTTATTAAACATTGGTTGATCTAATAAGGAGGTTTATTAGGATGGAGAGAGAGGAAATATTTCTGGGTATGTTTATGTTTCATATCTGAAAATTATATTTTAAATGTTATCTGGCCATTGTCTTTTGATATTCTTTGATATTCCTTGTAAAGCATATTTTCAATTTTCTTTCAAATGTAAACTTCTGTTTCCTGTCCCCTTTTCTTTCCTCGCCTACTTTTTGTTTAATTAAAAAATAAAAATAAAAGCATAGGAAGGGGAAAAAATGGCATGTAGGTCTGTATCTATGGGTTGACCTGGGTTCAAAATCCTCACCCACCACAAAATCTGATGGGTGACCTCGGGCTAGGGAGGCTCGCCTGCCCTCGAGCAGAGCCAGGGCCTTTTCGGTCCTGGCACCAACCCGGTGGAACTCTCTGTCTGATGAAACCAGAGCCCAGCAGGATTTATTATCCTTCCGCCGGGCCTGTAAGACAGAGATGTTCCGCCAGGCATATGGCAGAGGCTAGGCTGGGCCCCCCCCAGCCGTACTTGACTTGACTTGAAAAGATCTGTCCACCACCATACAGATATGGACATATGGGCCATGTCCGAAATGAAGTAACTCTTCCATTGCCACCTGAGGAGAAGTTTTTATTGTATGTAGTGTTGTAAATTTTATTGTAATGTTTTATCTGCTTTTATGTGTTTTTATGTAAATTAAAATGTTGTGCTCCGCCCTGAGCCCGCTCGGCAGGGAGGGCGGACTAACAATCTAATATAATAAACAAACAAACAAACAAACAAACAAATGCTTTCTCAGCCTACCTCACAGGACTGTTGTGAGGATAAAATGAGAACAGGAGAAGCACGGATCAGTATGGACCAGTCACACATTTGTGCTCTCTCTGCGTCTTGCTTTATTCGGAGGGCAAATAGTGAAAATCCACTAAATGAATGTTCCTGTGCGTGATGAAAACCGAGCTGGCGTAGTGGTCAGAGTGTCAGGAGACCTGGGTTCAAACCCCCACTCTGCCAAGGAAGCTCACGGGGTGACCTTCGGACATACCACGAGGGTTGCTAACTCTGGGTTGGGGAATTCCTGGAGATCTGGGGGAGGAGCCTGGGGTGGGCAGGATTTGGGGAGGGGAGGGCCTCAGTGGGCTCCACTGCCATTCGAGAGGCCAAAGCCACCCTGAGGCACACCTTCCCAGCCTCACTTCCCTCACGAGGTGGTTGTGTGGATAAAATGGAGGAGAGGGGAATGATGTGAGCTGCTATAAACAATGTCCATAAATATATAAAAAGAAATGTTTGGGGAGGAAAGTAGAAATAAACTTCCTTTTTTTACTTGAGAAGAAACCTGACTCAAAAACTCTTTCTGAGGTGCTTCGATTTTTCAGAGAGAGAGAGAGAGAGAGAGAGAGAGAGAGAGAGAGAGAGAGAGAGAGAGAGAGAGAGAGAGAGAATATGAGTGTGTTATGGGGGGGGGGATGGTTACAGGGAATTCATGCAGGTGGAAGGAGGAACCAGACAGACACACCCTGGTGAACCTGCCAGGCAATTCATAACATCCGGCCTGGTCTACTTTGGAATAAAGCCAGGGAAGACAAACAGCGGAAGAGCGTTCCTGCGTCTCTCCCGGCATCGCCTCACTTTCCAAATCCAACCAGGCTTTCCTGGCAGGTTTGGTGCCTCCAGAGTTACCACCAGCTGCTGCTCCAAGTCCAGATCCTTAAGGGGGGCTGAGTGGGGGGTGATCGTGGTGGTCCCAGAGCCCCCTGTGGCTCTCCTCTGGCCGAGGCTGGCAATGTCAGTGTGGAGGGGGACCCTTTCAAGGCAGTTTCAGCCACAGAAGCTGAGAGCAAACTGGCACTTGACAGAGCAAAGAACGAAATAAAACTAGAGGCCCCACCCTGGCCATCCCCCTGGGGCAGTGGCAGGTGGTGACACTTCAGAAATTACCCCAAATATGAATAAAAATAAAACATCCCTTGACGTTTTTTCTAGAAAGTCACTCTTGCTTGCGGTAGGAAGCTTCACCAGTTGAATTTCTGTCTCCTGCGCAGCTAGCCAAGGCAAGAAAAGGGGGAGATGTGAAAGGCAGATGGGAGCTTCTAAAAACAAGATGGGTTGTTGTGGATACTCAACAGTGTCCTTTGCACATGCTCAGAGGAAACCTCTGCCTAGGTTTCTGAGATTGCATGAGGACCCCTCCCCCTGTTTAAGATGCAAACAAGAGTGGATGGAGAGAAAGAGCACAATACGGGGGCAGCTGGACCACTTCTGAACTTGAGTTGGGGAAAAGGAAAGCCACAGGAACGGAGCCTCAGACAGTCTCTCTACACACGTCCCCAGGGTACATGTTAATCAAATGCCAGGAGATGCAATGTTAGCTGGGAAGCATAGTTTTAAAAGACAGAGATTGTGGAGACCACTTCTCAAACCCCTCCACTGCCTCTGGGGTACTGGACTGTCTCCCTTTCTGGAGCCTTTGCCCTGCCACCCTTGCTGCTTAAACCTTTGAATTAACGGAGCCTCGGCAGGGCAAAGGCTCTGGAAGGCGAGACAGTGTGGCACACCAGAGGCGGCAGAGGCATGTGAGAGAATCCGTCCCCTCTGAAGCGATCTATGCCAGCTCTGTCTTTTAAAACTACACTTCCTAGCTCCAGTGTCAAAAGTCTTGCAAAGAAAAACTCTGAGTATGTACAGAGTGTGGGAAAAGACAGATATAAACTGACAGTGATGGATCCTCTGTTAATTTTTTTTTTTAACAGAATGTCCTGAAATCCAACATAAAATCCCATATCACGGCCAGGTACTCTGACTGAACCATAAAAAACATGGCACTGCAGTAGTTCAAAAACTTAGATCCCGTGCATGGATCCTCATGAATTCATTTGATTTTTTCACTGAAACCCAACCAAACCGGCATGATTCTGGAGCTCATATTGTGGCCAGCAGGAAGCATCATGAAATAGCACAGATCTGCCATGGCACAAAATCACGGATCTACGGTGTCGATCTTTATAGATTGTCAGGATTTTTAGATGGGATCGTGCAAAATTCACCAAGAAATCACGTCATGTCCATATCTACAAACTCTATCAGAAAAATGATGCATTTTGTGGCACTGCCATAGCAAAAATAAAAATTCTTCAAATGAGTGGATCCTCATGGATTGCAGCGAGTTTTACATGCTGCATTTGAAGGTATTCCCTTTTTTTTTAAAGGGCCCATACAGATCCATGCAGGCCTGTCTTTAACTCCCCCTCCCTTTACTTGGCCCTTCCCGATCCTTCCCGATCCTTCCCCGGGCTTGGTCTGACGGAGCCCCGCCCCCCACCCGGCCCCAGTGGAATCCCTGCCTGGAATGCCTGAGGTGAGTCACAAACCCGAAAGGTTCTGTGGTGACATCGCTGCTGGAGCGGCAGTTGAAGTCAGCCTCATTGCCTGTGTGGCTTTGAGTGATGGAGGAGGTACTGATGCCTGGCTCTGGCTCCCCCAGGACTGGGCTGGGGTGGGTGGGTGAGGCTGAGGTTGGGGGGTGGAAGGAAAGGATGGGTGTAAAGCAGGGGCATAAGAAGGACGCTCTGGGGGCCACCCGCAGCCTCCTTTTCACCTGGCTCTGCTGCTGCCATTCCCCAGACACCCCCCCCCAGTCTCATTCCCCCCCTCCCTCCTGGGTTTTTGTCTCAGCCTGGACTTTAAGCACGTGTCTCCCACACCCCACAAGGAGCCTCCTTTCACTGGCCCCCGTCTTCCAAATGGGTAGGCCCTGCTCGATTTGGGGGCACTGTGGAGAGAACATGGGGCAGACCCGGCCCATCCTGGCTCAGCCCACCCCATCATTTCGGAATGTGGCTCTCGGAACAAAATGCTGGCATGCCCCCTGAGCTGCAGGGACCCTGGGGAAGCTCCGGGCGATCTAGAATACAAGGAAGAGGCGGGGCATTTTCATGGGGGCGGGACAGGGTGGCTAGGAATAAAGAGGCAACCCCCAGTGCTGTTGAGGGATGGCCTCTCCTGTGCCAAGCCCAAACGCTGCAGGCATGGTGGGCATTTGCCCGTCGTGGGGCACCTCATTTCCATCCTATTTGTCCCCATGCCTGATGGCTGAGCTCAGCCCCTCTGAAAGTCATGCTGAGTCTTTGATCTATCTCCCTGCAGGTGGGTAAGCGAAGAATGGCGTGGTGGCAAAGAGTGTGGAAGTGGTTAGCGTGCAAAAAAAAGAACAGAGTGGCGGCAGGTATGTGTTGTGGACATGCCAGGCAGGGCCTTCTGCTTGCCCTCAGAGCCTTTCACTTTCTGCGGGTTGACAACTAAGTACTGATGCTCTTGAATCGAGATCCCGAGATCCCTGACGGCGTTCATGTTCCATTTAATTTGAAATGTCTCTGCAATTTTCCTCCCCTTAACTGATGAATCCAAACTTTTCACAATATCACGAAGTTGAAGGCATTGGAAAACCACATTGAATGGTTTCAGTATCTCCAAATAAGTAATTTAATATGTTCATTGCAAAGAAAGGGTGTTTTTAAAAGACAATTAACATTTTTGAGTGAATGTTGAAGGATTCAAAGAGTATTGTTAAAGGTTGGTTATCGAAGCTATATAAACATTTGGTGGAAATATTCTATTCCCCGTTACCAAGATATGTCACAAGTTGGCAAAGGGACGGAGTAAAAGAGCTAACCGAACCAGACGGGGAGAATATTTGGGCTCAACCCTTCAAATACATCGAAAATTTTGTGTATTAAATATCAATATTATAAAATGTTTTCAAATTGGTATTTGACCCCATCTACGCTTAAATCGATATTTGAAACTGCTAGCCCGTATTGTTGGAGGAAAGGTAGACTGAGAGGGACTGGTGGGAATGCCTGATTATGCAAGTCTTTGGGCAGGGTTATAAAGATTGTTAATAGATCCAGCGGAGTTAGCCGTGTTAGTCTGTAGTAGCAAAGTCAAAAAGAGTCCAGCAGCACCTTGAAGACTAACCAATTTTATTGTAGCATAAGCTTTCGAGAATCACAGTTCTCTTCGTCAGATGCAAGGAGGGCAAAAAGAGAAACTGGTCAGATATAGAGGAGGAGAGGGGTGGGTGGGGTAGATGCAAACATCTCCTTCTGATATGCAGATGCAAACAGCTCCTTCTGATGTGGAGATCAGTTTGCTTCTGTAAAGGTTCAGAGGACTTAGCTGTGTTAGTCTGTAGTAGCAAAATCAAAAAGAGTCCAGCAGCACCACCGAGACCAACCCATTCCACTGCAGCACAAGCCTTCGAGAACCACAGCTCTCCCCGCCAGATGCATCTGACAAAGAGAACTGTGATCCCCGAAAGCCCACGCCAGGTGCCACTGGACTCCCCCTGACCCCGCCTCTGTAAAGGAAATCAGTTACCTGTGATAATGAGATAACCATTCATAGTCCCTATTCAGTCCCAGCTTGACAGAGTCAAATTTGCATATGAATTCCAGTTCAGCAGCCTCCCGTTGGATTTTGTTTTTGAAAGGTTTCTGTTGAACTACAGCGACCTTTAAGTCTTTGATGGAATGTCCTGGTAGATGGAAGTGTTCTCCCACTGGTTTCTGGACGTTGCCATTTCTAATGTCAGATTTGTGTCCATTTATTCTTTTGCACAGAGGTTGGCTGGTTTGTCCAATGTACAGAGCAGAAGGACATGGTTGGCACATGAGGGCATATATCAGATTGGAGGATGAGCAGCTGTAAGAGCCAGAGACAGTGTAGTTGATGCCATTGGGTCCTGTAATTGTATTCCCTGGGTAGATATAGGGGCAGAGCTGGCATCTGGGTCTGTTGCAGGGCCTGGTGCCTGTGCTGGTGACTCTGCTGGCCGATTCATGATTGTAAGTGAGAAGTTGTTTAAGGTTGGGGGGCTGCCTGTAGGCAAGGAAAGGTCTTCCACCCAGGGCTTCTGAGAGAGAGGTATCATTTTCCAGGATGGGTTGAAGCTCCCTGATGATACGTTGGATGGGTTTGAGCTGGGAGCTATAGGTGACAACCAGTGGTGTTCTGTTGTTAGTTCCTTTAGGTTTGTCCTGGAGCAGGCTGTTTCTGGGTACTAGTCTGGCCCTGTTGATTTGTTTCCTCACTTCATTTGGTGGGTACTGTAGCCCCAAAAATGCTTGTTGTAAAATTGTTAAGGTTTCTTTTCCTTATAATGTTAAAGTGATGTTATTTGATATTTGGAATGATTGTAGGTTGACAAAAGAATATATATAACTTTGATTTCAATATTGTTGGCAGCTGCAGGGTATAATATTAATAGCTAAACACTGAAAATCAGAGACACCACCTACAAAGATGCAATGGTACAATAAAATATGGGAGATGTATGTAATGAGTAGAATGACCTTTTTTGAGGAAAATGTCCTAAATATGTGGAAAGCTAGTCATGAAGAGGGGTGGAATATGGCATGAGAATATCTCAAGTGTAATAATATTATCCCAGATAGGAAGGATTATGATGTTTTTTTGAATTAATTGAATTTAAAAATTTGTTACTTCCCCCTGGGTTTTAATTTTTTAATTTTAAGTTTTTAAGATATTATGGGGATTGGAGTATTGTACATTTTGTGTGTTTTGTTTTGGTTAATTAATAAAAGTAGTTTTTATTAAAAAAAACCCCTTTTTATAATATCTACTTTCCATCAATAAAAAACACAAGATTGTTCACAACAGTGAAGATAAGCAGTGATACCAGAATATGTTTGTTCTGCTTCTGTTCGAAGTTGCTGCTCAAAATAGACAAACAGCTTTTGAGCTTCTTAACTGAATAAACAACTAACTGACTAGCTGTTCATTTTTGAGAAAAACATTCAACTTCAGTACCCCACACATCAAATATCAGGACTGATTTCCATGATACAATGTCCCCATATCAAAAGATATACTTCTTGGTTTAAAAACTGAGTGATGCATTTCTCAAATAAGTTTGTTTTTTTTAAAAAAAGAATCTTGAATTGGCTAAGTTACGGCTCCTTAAATCCGGTGTTCAGTGCAAAAGTTCGGTTTCCTCCTTTCTAATGGATGGTTCCAAATGAAAATGGTTCCGTACCTTGGGGGGTTGTTCAGCTGCTTAAGCATTTTGGGTGAATGTGGCCGGGCTTCCTCACTTCTGGTGAAGAGGGCAGAGAACTTTTTCTCCAGCCGGCGAGACCAAGGCTTTTCCTGAATAATATTTGTCCCTTGAAGCTCATCAGGTGACCTTGGGCCTGTCATTCTCAGCCCACCTTACAGGCCTGTTGTAGGGACAAAATGGAGGAGGGAAGAACCCTGAGTGTCCCCTGAGGACCTTGGGGGAAGGGCAGCCGAAAAATGCATCAATGTGGGCACAAAAACAACACTCTGCCCTGCCAGCAGAAGCCAGTGGCCTGGGAAAAGGCACAAGCAGCCGCCACAGGCCCCCCTCCCGCCCCACTGGCTCCCACGTTTCCTGCCCCCCTGCTGCTCCTCCCTGTTGGTCTGAACATTGAGCCTGGCCCTCAAAAGCCCCCCTCCCCGTCCGGAAGCCCTGTTCTCCCCCCCTGTCACCCAGCAGTGCTAGAGCTTGACTCAGTAAAGAAACGGAAAACTTTTTCAAGAGTTGGGAGTGGAGGGATGGCAGCTCATTAAGGGAGTGCTCCTCGGAGACACGATTCGGGACAAAAGCCAGATTTTTGCTGATCTGGCTAAATCCACTTTTCCCAGACAAAACTGATCGTCCAGGATCCAATCTGGGAACCCAGATCCCGGAATAAATCTGGGTAATTTTAGGAAACGTGGCTTCAGCCTGTGGCTTGCTCCTTCCTTGGCTTCTTTCCAAGAGGGGAGGGGGAGGAGAGAGGGGGAGTGAATGGCCAATCCGTGCAGGGTCTCTCCGTGTCTGCCTGGCTCCTGTGAGTGACACCGGTTCAGTTGGGCTCAGTCGCAAGAAGGTCCCTGGCTTCAGTTTGGTTTGGGTGGAATTCTCTGTGGTGACAAGATTCTCGGGTTTGATGGTGGCCCCCTTGATTTGTTGGTTCTGTTGGGCTTCTTCTTGCATTGGGGAGCGTGCCCTTGGCCAGCAGCAGCCTTGCCCCGGTGTGTTTCTGCCTCAAAGCCTGCTTAGAAATGGTTCCCCCGCAGAAAACAAGGGAAAGCAGCTGGGGGGGGGGGTCCTTCTTCAGGGACCCATAGAATTGGTCCCAGAGATCCAGTCTTCCTGAAACTCGGATGATATTTAGAAGACAGTGAAGAGTAGATTCCCAAAATTTTGGTAGCTTTTTCTTGAAAAATGATGCCCCCCGATATCCTCCCAGATAGTTATTATTAATAATGGAGCGTGACTGTGAGCACTTCCTTCAGGGGCCCATAGAATTAGAATCTGTGGGTCCAATCTTCCTGATACTTGCGGGGGGGGGGGGGGCTTAGAGGACAGTCAGGAGTAGCTTCCTTGAAAATTTGGTGGCATTTTCTTGAAAAATGAGCCCCCCCCCCGGCCAGGCCCCAGATATGCCCAGATAGTTTTTTTCCCATAAGGAATAATGGCCAAATAAATCTGGGATTCTCTGATCTGTCTTAAATAGATCAGAAAATCTTTCCTGGGTTTCAGAAATCCCCGATTTCTTTGAGATCCCTGAAAACCAATTCCAGATGTCTCAGACTTTTTTTTGTGTATAAATATTTTTATTTTTAAAAAACATTACAGGATACAGAAAAGGGAAAAGGGAACAAAAGTTAAAAAGAAAAAATTAAAGATATACATTATAAGGACTCTCAAAATAATACAATGACTGTATAATATTTAAAATATAGTTTTCAGGTATACAACACAAACAAAACTCAGGCATATGTTCTCTGTTCATCCTAAAGAACATCATTGTTAAACCAACCAATGATTAATAAACTATATAATCGGGTTAGCTTAAATGGAATAAAAAAATAACTAATGATTCTAAACTAACAACGAATCCCGTTGTGGGGAAAAATACATCAGAATCTAGAAAGGGGCGGGCGGGTGGGCAGGCGGGCATTGCCTCCTCCTCAGTGACTGATCCAGGCCAGACGAAGGGGTGGCCAGGTGTTGCCTCCTGCTCCACACCTGATCCTATCTGGGTGAAGAGGGAGCGGGCATTGCCTCCGGCTCCGTGCCTGATTCTGGCCGAGTGAAGGGAGACAGGCATCTGCTCCTGATGCCAAGCGGGTAAAGGCTGGTGGTGGGAATTAACACACCCTCCACTCCTGATCCCGACTGGGTGAAGGCAAGGGGTGGGCATTGCCACCTGCCATGCTCCTGATCCCAGCTGGGTGAAGGGGGAAGGCATTGCTACCTGTTCCACTCCTAATACACATGGGTTAAGGTGAGGGGTGGGCATTGCCACCTGCTCCGCTCCTGATCCCAGCTGTGTGAACTTGGGAGTTGGGCATTGCCACCTGCTCCACTCCTGATTCCAGCAAGCGCTCAGGTTGGATAGGCTGCCTCGCCTGGGCTTCCCGCTGTGGCAGCATCCTCTGGTGGTACACCAAGGTAGGAAGTGAGTTGTCTAGAACACACTTACTCTTTTTTATAGTAGGGTACGATAGAATAACTCTATAGCTTTTATACATCACATTCAAATTATAACACAACCATTCTCCAGAATGTTTCGTCTCTCCCTTATTATTAAGACAACTACTGGATGTTTGTAAAAATAGAGAATTTTATATTGCTAGTTGCTGGGAAAGAAGAGGAGACACTCTTTTTGTTTGGCACCACTTTTAGATTTCCCCACATGCAACTTGAACTCGAGTAGAACTTCAGTTGCCAGTCTTATTTAACTCAGAGAGTAAAAGAATATTCTGGTACTTTAAATGATTATATGAGTTTTCCCCAGCTGCAAGAAATCCCTTTCAGGGAACGTTTTAAACTGATGAAATTGCTGTTAATCACTTGAGAACTTTGCCAACTTTCTTAAAATTGGAAACCTGTGCTGCTCCTAGAAAAATGTGATTGGTCATTTCTTTGAGATTTGAAGAGTGGATAAGTTTGCAGAACTCTAGGGGATGATTCTCATCTAGGATATGGATTTCTTGTGGACCAGTTATACTTAGTGAGGGTTTGCTATTGTTAGTTCAAGATTAGTATCAATAATAATAACAACTTAATGCCCGCTCAGAGCAGTTTACAAAGTATGTCATTATTATGCCCACAACAAAACACCCTGTGAGGCGGGTGGGGCTGAGAGAGCTCCAGAGAGCCGTGACCAGCCCAAGGTCACCCAGGTGGCTTCAAGTGGAGAAGTGGGGAATCAAACCCGGCGCTCCAGATTAGAGTCCCACGCTCTTAACCTCTACACAAAACTAGGTCGCTTACGTTCGTGATGCTGAATGTTGAAATGCTGAATGCTCATTGTGACTGACGCTATTGAACCTGAATGCCCAAAGACGACCTTCAGGAAGACACGTCTAAAAATGAGATTCTACCTAGGCTCTCGTTAGTTTCAGCTTAAGTTCATAACATAATACTTTTTAGGACCATTTTAATAGGGTGACCAGAATGTCTCTGGTCACCTGAAGCTCCCTCCGCTTGCGGTCCCCATCTTATTCCAACTTAGTGGGGCATCAGAGGTGCTTGCAGCCCATCTTCCTCCTAGGCAGCAGCACAATGGCAGGGGTGGCCTGGGCAGCAACTGATGTGAACTTGCTTTTTGAAATCTCAGGGTCTGTGGTGGAGGAGGAGGAAGCCGAAGAACAACAAGGGCCCTGCCATGCAGGAACATCCCCCATTATGGTGAGCAGAACAGCGATCCAAGGGAGCGAATCATCCACTTGGATCTCCCTGCCCCTCAGGTGATAGCAGCCCACCTGCCAAGCTTCCCAACCTAGGAACAGGCCAAACAAGGGAAATGGGGGTCCAGGGGAAAGGCCAAGAGCGTGGACTACCTTAGACGCTGACCCACCCTCCTATGTGGCCAGTGGCAGCAACCTCTGTGGAAGCCCCCAAAGGCTTTTGTGTCTTGAGAATGGAGGTGGGAATGGGCAAGGAGTACGGGGCCTGCCAGGCACTGGCCCCGTCCCTTTCCCCAGCCAATGTGGAGAGCTCAGGAGAAATGTCAGCAGGAATCATGAAGCCCACCAGCTCCATATGGGGAATATTGAATGATAGGATCCCAGGGGTGGGGGCAGACCATTCTCGGACTCTGGCAAGCAGCTGCCCATGAAAGCAGGCTAGATGGGCCTTCAGGGCCTCCTTGTCGAGAGAGCGGCTTCCTGGAGCATCAGTCGTTGCATCTAACAGGTGGCCTTTCTCTCTCAGGAGTTGGAGTCAGTCATCTCCAGTCTTTGGGACGTTTCAGATCTCCTGGGAGAAACATCTGCAGGTATGTCATCTCCCCTGCTGATGGGAAATGGTAATCTAATGTTCTATTTTTCTATTTTTCTCCTGCCCTCCCTCCAAGGAGCTCAGGAGCATAAGCATGAGCACAAATACTGGGGTGGCCTGGGCAGCAACTGATGTGAACTTGCCTTCTGAAATCTCAGGGTCTGTGGTGGAGGAGGAGGAAGCCGAGGAACAACAAAGGCCCTGCAATGTAGGAACATCCCCAATTATGGTGAGCAGAACAGCGATCCAAGGGAGCGACCCCTCCACTTGGATCTCCCTGCCCCTCAGGAGATAGCAGCCCTCCTGCCAAGCTTTCCAACCCAGGAACAGTCCGGGCAAGGGGGATGGGTGTCCAGGGGAAAGGCCAAGAGCGTGGGGTACCCGAGATGCTGACCCAGCCTCCTGATTGGCCACTGGCAGCAACCCCTGTTAAAGCCCCCAAAGTCTTTTGCATTTTGAGAATGGAGTTGGGAATGGGGAAGCAGCACAGGGCCTGCCAGGCACTGACCCCGTCCCTTTCCCCAGCCAATGTGGAGAGCTCAGGAGAAATGTCAGCAGGAATCATGAAGCCCACCAGCTCCATATAGGGAATATTGGATGGAAGGATCCCAGGGGTGGGGGCAGACCCTTCTCGGACTCTGGCAAGCATCTGCCCATGAAAGCAGGCTAGATGGGGCTTCAGGGCCTCCTTGTTGAGAGAGCGGCTTCCTGGGGCACCAGTCGTTGCATCTAACAGGTGGCCTTTCTCTCTCAGGAGTTGGAGTCGGTCACCTCCAGCGTGTGGGACAGTTCCCTACCAGTGACACCTGCAGGTATGTCATCTCCCCTGCTGATGGAAAATGGACATCTAATGTTCTCTTTCTCTATTTTTCTCCTGCCCTCCCTCCAAGGAGCTCACAGCAGAATGCTTGGTTTCAGCCCATCTCTTTCACATTCCTCACAACAACCATGCAATGTAGGGCAGGCTGAATGAGACCAACTGGTGCTTGATCACCCTGTGAGATTCATGGCTGAATGGGGATTTGAAGCTGGGTCTCCCAGGGCCTCATGAGCGGAATCTTTTCAGCACCTGTTTCCAAGCAAGAGTCATTGGACTCCGGTCCCGTGTAGCCTCCTGTCCCCGTCCCCATGCTTATGCTCCTGCATCCGTCACCAGAGTTAGGACACTCATTGTGACAGAGAAGAGAAGCTCCCATTAGTGTTGGCTCTTCCATAATAGTGGAATATATTATAACTCCACATTGGAACCAAAGAGATGCTGCCATGCGAATGCCCGAGACAAGAGCTGGTCTGCATGGGAACGTATTGGCACATCCAGGGCCACCAGAATGTCTTTGGTCACCTGAAGCTCCCTCCGCTTGCGGTCCCCACCTTATTCCAACTTAGTGGGGCTTCAGAGGAGCTTGCAGCCCATCTTCCTGCTAGGCAGAAGCACAATTGCAGGGGTGGCCTGGGCAGGAACTGATGTGAACTTGTCTTCTGAAATTCCAGGGTCAGTGGCAGAGGAGGAGGAGGATGAGGAGGAAAAACAACCAGGGCCCTGCCATGTGGGAACGTCCCCAATTATGGTGAGCAGATCAGCGATCCAAGGGAGCGACCCCTCCACTTGGATCTCCCTGCCCCTCAGGAGATAGCAGCCCTCATGCCAAGCTTCCCAACCCAGGAACAGTCCGGGCAAGGGGGATGGGTGTCCAGCGGAAAGGCCAAGAGCGAGGGGTACCCTAGATGCTGACCCAGCCTCCTGATTGGCCACTGGCAGCAACCCCTGTTGAAGCCCCCAAAGTCTTTTGCATTTTGAGAATGGAGTTGGGAATGGGCAAGCAGTACAGGGCCTGCCAGGCACTGACTCCATCCCTTTCCCCAGCCAATGTGGAGAGCTTGGGAGAAATGTCAGCAGGAATCATGAAGCCCACCAGCTCCATATGGGGAATATTGGATGGAAGGATCCCAGGGGTGGGGGCAGACCCTTCTCGGACTCTGGCAAGCAGCTGCCCGTGACAGCAGGCTAGATGGAGCTACAGTAGCTGCCTTGTAGAGAGAGCAGCTTCCTGGAGCATCAGTCGTTGCAGGTAACAGGTGGCCTTTCTCTCTCAGGAGTTGGTCTCCATCACCTCCAGCGTGTGGGACAGCACCCAGCCAGCAACACCTGCAGGTATGTCATCTCCCCTGCTTACGGAAAATGGTCATCTAATGTTCTCTTTCTCTAATTCTATCCTGCCTTCCCTCCAAGGAGCTCACAGCAGAATGCTTGGTTTCAGCCCATCTCTTTCACATTCCTCACAACAACCTTGCAATGTAGCGCAGGCTGAATGAGAACGACTGGTGCTTGATCACCCTGTGAGATTCATGGCTGAATGGGGATTTGAAGCTGGGTCTCCCAGGGCCTCATGAGCGGAATCTTTTCAGCACCTGTTTCCAAGCAAGAGTCATTGGACTCCGGTCCCGTGTTGGCCCCTGTCCCCGTCCCCATGCTTATGCTCCTGCATCCGTGACCAGAGTTAGGACACTCATTGTGACAGAGAAGATAAGCTCCAATTAGTGTTGCCTCTTCCATAATATTGGAATATATTATAGCTCCGCAATGGAACCAAAGCGATGCTGCCATGCGAATGCCCGCGACAAGAGCTGGTCTGCATGGGAACGTATTGGCACATCCAGGGCCACCAGAATGTCTTTAGTCACCTGAAGCTCCCCCCGCTTGCTGACCCCACCTTATTCCAACTTAGTGGGGCTTCAGAGGTGCTTGCAGCCCATCTTCGTCCTAGGCAGGAGAAGCACAAATGCAGGGGTGACCTGGGCAGCAACTGATGTGAACTTGTCTTCTGAAATTCCAGGGTCAGTGGCAGAGGAGAAGGAGGAGGAGGAGGAAGAACAACCAGGGCCCTGCCATGGGAGAACATCCCCAATTATGGTGAGCAGAACAGCGATCCAAGGGAGCGACCCCTCCACTTGGATCTCCCTGCCCCTCAGGAGATAGCAGCCCTCCTGCCAAGCTCCCCAACGCAGGAACAGTCCAGGCAAGGGGGATGGGTGTCCAGCGGAAAGGCCAAGAGCGTGGGGTACCCTAGATGCTGACCCAATCTTCCTGATTGGCCACTGGCACCAACCTCTGTTTAAGCCCCCAAAGTCTTTTGCATTTTATGAATGGAGTTGGGAATGGGCAAGCAGTACAGGGCCTGCCAGGCACTGACTCCATCCATTTCCCCAGCCAATGTGGAGAGCTCGGGAGAAATGTCAGCAGGAATCATGAAGCCCACCAGCTCCGTATGGGGAATATTGAAGGGAAGGATCCCAGGGGTGGGGGCAGACCCTTCTCGGACTCTGGCAAGCAGCTGCCCGTGAAAGCAGAAAAGATGGGGCTTCAGGGTCTCCATGTCAAGAGAGCGGCTTCCTGGAGCATCAGTCCTTGCATCTAACAGGTGGCCTTTCTCTCTCAGGAGTTACAGTCGGTCCCCTCCAGTGTCTGGGTGAGCTCCGTTGCATCAACACCATCAGGTATGTCATCTCCCCAGCTGACGGAAAATGGTAATCTCATGTTCTCTTTCGCTATTTTCTCCTGCTCTCTCTCCAAGAAGCAGAATGTATGGTTTCCTCCCATCTCTTTCCCATTCCTCACAACAGCCTTGCGATGTAGAGTAGGCTGAGAGAGAATGACTGGTGCTTGATCACTCTGTGAGATTCATGGCTGAATGGGGATTTGAAGATGGGCCCCCCAGGGGTTTGTCTGTGGAATCTTTTAAGCAGGGCTTTCTTTCAGCGGGATCTCCCAGGATCTGAGATCCCCCCCTCCGGCACCTCTGAAAAAAGATCACGTGACTGGTGGCCCTGCCCCCGGCGCCCAAACACCCATGGCTGCCTCCCCGGGTGGAGCTTCTCCTGGGCCACATGCTTCCTCTGCCTCTTCCCCGGACTTTCCCTTCTTCCCTCCCTCCCTTTCTCTTTCCCCCCTTTCTTTCCTTGCTTCTTTCTTTCTTTCCTCCCCCCCTCTCTTTCTCCTTCTTTCGTTCCATGTCTTTTCTTTTTTCCTTTCTTTACCTTCCTTCACTGGAGGCCTGAGGAGGCCGTGAGCAGCTGGCCGCTGCATTTGGAAGCGCTGGCAACGTCCACCGCGGCAAGCACGCACCCGCTCGGGCTCTCCCCTGTGCCCGCTGCTCAGGCCCAGCGCTCAGGCCAGAGGAGGCCGTGGGTAGCTAGCCACAGTGTTCGGCGGTGGCAGGACTGAGAAAATGGAGGAAACTGTGAGGAGGAGGAGACTGCAAGTGTCTTTGAGGTCCTGTGTCACGTTAAATGGGCTTATAGTAGGGCCGATGAACCTTCCTTCCCAGTTACTGAGCTGTGAGGCGCCGCCCTGCCCGCCGTAGGGCTGCCGCCCTCCGCCATCCTAACGCCTGCTCGGGCGGAGCTCCCTCAGCCTCAGAGTCCGGCAGGGAAGGTGGTTAACGCCACCTGAGTCCTCCACTTGCCAACTGGCACGTGCACTCCCTCCCTCTGCCCGTCACTTGCACGCCAGCCTCCTCACCCTCGGCATCCTTGGGATTCTCCCCCTTTATAGCTGCTCTTTCCCCCACCTCCCCACCTGGGCTGCCAATCAGCCTTCTGCTCTCTCCACTCCCCTCAGCCCCGTCTGCCCCCTCCCACCAGCCTGCTCCCCTCCCCATTGGCTGCTTGCCGTGCCCGTCACACGGGCGTCCCCTCGCCCCCTCCTGCCCCCAGCTGCCAGCCAGCAGAAGAGTCGCACTGGGCGTCCAGGCTGCGGAGGCTGGGCCCGCTGCTGCGCTTGCCTGGGCCGCGGGGGTTTCCCCAGCACGTTGCTTCGCTGCGGCTTCCAGCTCCAGCATCCTGCCGCGGCCCGGCTCCTTCCCCGTGGCGGTGAGAGGGCCGGAGGGGGAGGGGGAGGAGGTGAGAGGCACTGCGACCCTTGGGTACCCCCCCCCCCCCAACTCTGGACATGAGCGTAATATCTTTGGGCTCAATGTTCAATTTTGAAGTATTTAAAGTTACAAGATTAATTCCGTGTCTGTGTGTGTGTGTTTGTGTGTATGTGTGTGTGAGAGAGAGAGCATTTCTAAGTAGTGTTACAACCTTCTAAACCCATTGACTTCAGGGACATGGAAAGGTGTTGCTTTAGATTATACTGCTATTTAATTTAATAATTTGATTTGGGGCCTGGAAAAAAACCTTATTTTCCTTTAAATAATAGTGCTGCCATACATTCAAAATAGATACAATAGAGAAAATAATGTTTCCTGAAAATGACCCACTGCCACTCATGATATGGGACAGACTGGTCATCCACACGTAACTGGGAAGAGAACTTTCCTCTACACATTTCTCTAATCATTGAAAAGTCCCTAATCCCCGCAAGCAGTTGCCACTTCACGTGGCAATGGCAGTGAAGAGGAAGAGACATCACTTCCAGGAAGAGATGTCATTTCCCAGAGGTGATGTCACTTCCTGGAAGTGATGTCATCACACATTTCCCGTAGCGCGCATGCTTCGGGCTCACTCATGTAATAGAGAGATCCCCCAACACTTTTCCCAGAAAAAAGGCCCTGCTTCTAAGCACCTCTTGCCAAACAAGTCTCATTGGACTACCTTCCTGTGTAGCCCCCCCTTGTCCCCGTGTTAATGCTCCTAAACCTGTCACAAGAGTTAGAACTCCCATTGCTCAATTCACACTGCTACAAGAAGAGAAGCTCCCAATAGCCTTGCCTCTTCCATAGTGTTAGAATATGTTAGAGCTCCCCATTGGACCCAAAGTGATGGTGCCACGAGAACGCTCGAGACACCAGCTGCTCTGGGCGGGACTGTAGAAGCATACCCAGGGCCTAGACTGTGACAGCAACTGTGACAGCAACTGAGGGCCAAGCTAGGAGTGAGGAACTACACTTGAATCGTAGTGATCGAGTGGAGCGCAAGTGGAGCGCAAGTGAACCAGGAGGAATACATGTGAGTCTGTTCACTTGCCATCCAAGGGTAATTCGTGACTTCTAGCTTGGCTCTGAAATGCCAATGCCCGTCAAGATGCAAAACGGTAATCTCATGTTCTCTTTCTCTGTTTTTATCCTGCACTCCCCCCCGCCCCAAGAGCTCATGGCAGAATGCATGGTTCCCACCCATCTCTTTCGTATTCCTCACAACAACCTTGCGAGGTAGGGTGGGGTAGGCTGAGAGTTCTTACATCAGGGAGACCTCTCATTCCCCCATTGCTATTGCTAAAAGAAGAGGATCTCCCAGTAGCGTTTCCTCTCCATTGGTTTTAAAATATGTTCTCGTTCCCCATTGGAACCAAAGGGATCCTGCCAGGAGAACTGAAGGGGGAAGAAGAAAGGTTTATGTACTCTGTCGTTATCACCCTTGTCTTCTTTTTCCTGCAGAGCCCCCAAAATGCATATTTTCCCGGCTCTTCTGCTGCGACTGCCTGAAGCAGGTGGACTGAGTGTGGCTCTCCCCCTGGTCATGGGCTGCCTCCATAGAGGGTCCCAACAACGCTGGGAGGAACACCTGCCGTACGGGGAGTGAAGGTCATTGTCTGGCGCCCAGCCCCCCTCTCTCTGGCCAGGTTCCTCTCGCAGAGACGGGCCCTTCCTCCTTAGGCAGCCCTCTCTGCGGCAAGCCCCCTGGCCCTTGGAACCTCTCCCGGCAGCACATCAAAGGCAGCCAGCCTCCACCTGACTGGCCACGTGGGGGGGCCCAGAAGGGCGGCACGGCTCATTGGCGAGACTCCGCATGTTTCCTGGGGGCCTCGATATCCCCGCTTGCTCCTCCCGTGAACCCAGGAGCTCAGTCTTGCTGTAAGGTCCACCCCTCGCCCCTGCCTCCTCTGTGGGGCCTCCAAATGCTGCTGGGGCTGTCCCCCGGTTCGCTCAGCCTTGGGGGAATGCGGGGCCGACGAGGCCAGCTCTGGACAAAAAACACTTTGTGCCTCTGCAGCAGGCAGTGGGCCTCCTTCCTTAGTGGCCGTTCTGCAGATGAGAAATAACGGACAGACACACCCCTCCGCTAATGATTTCGGGTTCCGGACACCAAAAGGGCCTGAGTCTCCCGCGATCCGACCAACAGCCCGCAATCTTGGCTCAATGTTCTGAGGACGGCCCCGTGATTAGCAGACACAAACACAGCCCACCCCCACAGAAAGGGCCCAAACCCCCTGATGCCAATGAATCTGTGCCCACGGGGAGAGCCCCAGAATGCAGGCAGGAAACAGAGGGCACCCATTGACTTCCAGGAGGACTGATAGGGCGAGCAACAGGACTGTGGAGGTGAGCCAAGCTTGTCCTCCACCAAACATCCCTGCCTGCGGCTGAGTTCCCTTGGGCAGAGAAGGGGCGTGCAAAGCCTGAGAGAGCAACAAAGGCTCATGCCGCTGCAATAGAGTCCTGTAAACTCCACTAAGGAAAGGCATCCCTGAGGCCAATGGCAGACCCCAGTTCGATTCCCAAGAAGGAGCATGTTGGGCAAAGGCAACGCTTCGCTTATGCCCATTACCAACTGGCCTAGGAGCTGCGAAGCAGCAAGTAGGGGGTGGACCAGAATCCACACCTCAAGCCCCAGAGAGGGGGAGGCAGAGAAGACTGCGGAGACCAGGGGGGTCTCCCAGGTGTGACTGGGGCTCAGCGCAGGACTGCCTCTGGTCTCTCCCCGAGTGGAGATGGAACTTGGAGGGCTTGGCTGCTCCGACTGCATGTCTTTCCGCAGTGCCATCCTTGTCTTTGTGGTCTCCCCTAGCCAGTTTGAGGGCCTCGGTGTAGAGAGTGGCAATGCTGACAGTTGCCAATGCTATATGGAGTGTCCTGTTCCTCTGCTGCCAACGAGTTCAAGTGTTATAGAAACAGGTATCACTGAGCCCTGGGAAGGGAAAGGGTTGACCTCACCTCAGGGCTTTCTTCCAGCCGGAACGCCGTGGAGCGGTGTTCCGGCATCTCTCCTTGCAGCCCAATACTTCTCCGTGGGCCAGCTGAAGCCAGGGAAGCCACAAACGGGCTTTAAACTTCACCTGAGAGGGGAATTCCCCCTCTCCTAGAAGAAACCGTCCTTCCTTCCCCACTCCCTCCCTTTCCATGTCTTTCTTTTCTTTCTTTCTTTTCCTCCCTCCCTCTCTTTCTCTTTTTTCATTCCATGTCCTTCCATGTTTTTCTTCTTTCTTTCCCGGCCTTCTTTCCTCTCCCTGCTCCCCCCCTCTTTCTTTCTTTCTTTCTTTCTTTCTTTCTTTCTTTCTTTCTTTCTTTCTTTCTTTCTTTCTTTCTTTCTTTCTTTCTTTCTTTCTTTCTTTCTTTCTTTCTTTCTCTGTTCTCTGTTATTCTCTGTTGTTATTCTCAGATTTTGGGTATAGGACCTTGTTATGACCTTTACTTTCACTAGGGTAGATTTTGCCTTTAATCTTTCCCTTGACACCCTCTGGGTAGTTTGCTGCCACCAGGAATATTATATTCCAATATTTTTTATTTAGGTTTTCCCTTTGGTGACGTTCCTAAGCGTCAGGCTCCTTCGTGGTTCTATGTGGCCCTGAGGATAGGAATGGGATATAGCAATGACAGCTACTCTGGGATATAACAAAACAAAATAAACTTTTATTTAGTCAAGAAGCGTATCGGTTTCATAAACATAGTTCTTTGTGCTTAAAGTGACTTCATTTACTCTCATTCACACAGATCTCTTCCGAGGCTTCACACACAGTTAGCCTCTTTCTCTAGGCTCTGTATTTCTCTCACAGAAATGCTTAAAACTCCTCAGGCAGCGCACAGCTAGCCTGCTTTCCTCTGACTGCTATTCACAGAAATATGAAACCTGCTCAGGCAGCACACAGCCGGCCTCTCTTTCCCTGACTGAGTGTCCTTTCACAAACGTGCTCAGTTCAGGTTCCACACAGGTTATATTTCTCTCATAAACTCTCATTCCTCGCTTTCACCTGCACTCTTCACCTAGCTGAAACCAAGCATTTAAAGATACATGCACCCATTTCTTGAAATCATTACAAATGCCCCCCCCCCTTCTCCTTAAGCGGAACACCTCTCTTTTCCAGTAGCGTTGTGTGCAGCTTCCTCTGGCTTAGGGAATGTTTTATTGTCTCTGCAGTTCCTGTGAAGTCCATTTCTCACTCTTCTGTGGTTTTTTGTTTTAAAGTCTTGGGTTTCTTTATCTTGCGTTCCTCCTCTGCTGGGGTGTCATCTTCCTCTCTGGGATATTCCACTGCTCGGCTGAGGTCATCTTGGCTTTGGCCTTCTCTACTAGGTCGTTGTTGGCTTCTTCTGGTTGTTTCTCTATCAATCTTCTGTTCTTTTCTAAACACTCTATTTCTTTCTTGCGAACAGTGTTTGAGCTGCTCAGTTCTTTACATGCTCTCTTCATGTTTGATCGCTTTGGCAGATGAAATCCACTTATCAAAATAATCTGTCAGTTTGGCACTAAAAGACTTAAATGACTTCTCTTTCTGAGGCACTAGGCTTCTAAACTTCTTTCTGAAGTAATCAGCACCTAGCCTAAATCTGTCATATACTGCCTCTTTGTATTCAGCATAAACAACAGGTTTATCTGAGGGAAATGTGTTGTGGATCTCAGCCAATTCCCCTCTAATTAAGCTGGGTAAATACTTCATATATTGTGTCTCTGGTATTTCCCAGTTTTGAGCAGATCTTTCAAAAGTGGACAGGAAAATTTGTGGATCTTCTCCTGACACATGCGACCATAAAATCTTTTGGGGTAACATGAGGTAAATCAGCTCTGGGTTCAGACTTTCCCTCCTTTTTGTCCCCATCCTTAAGTCTCTTTCTAATTGTAATCGTTCTGCTTCCAAACTGGTGTGTCTTTCCATCTCTTGAGTTCTAAGTTCTATTTCAACTCCCCACTTTTCCCTTTCAAACTCCACTTTTTCCCTTTCAAGCTGCTTTTGCTCATTCCACTTTCCCATCTCAAACCGTTTTTGTTCTGCTTCAACTTTCAGCTTTTCCCATTCAAGCTGTTTTTGTTCTCTTAGAAACTCTAAATATTCTGGACTAGGATTATACATTCCCTCAGGGTTTCTCTCAGGTGCAGTGTTTCTCCTAGGCTCCCACACTGCTTTGTGTCAGTATAACTCTCAGTTCTTCTACACTTTTCCCCTCATGAGGTAAATTTAACCCCTGGCATTTCTGAATCAGAGCCTCCTTTTTCATCCCCATAAACTCTGCCATTTCTCTCTCTTTTACTTGTATTTCCTTCTACAATTTTACTAAGATTCAGCAGATTATGTTCTCTCTTATAAATCCTACTAGTTCTTCTGGGTCTCTTTCCTTTATAACAGTTCTATATTCCTCATAGGGTTTAACTGAACACTCTGTCTCTTTGGCTTTCTGTCCCTTCAGAATGCCTTTCTCTCAGATTGTTCCTTCCTCCCAGGCTATTATATCCCACTTAAAATATTTTCTCCTCCTCAGGATGTTTGAATCCCACCGCTAAGCCTCCACTTGTTATGACCTTTACTTTCACTAGGGTAGATTTTGCCTTTAATCTTTCCCTTGACACCCTCTGGGTAGTTTGCTGCCACCAGGAATATTATATTCCGATATTTTTTATTTAGGTTTTCCCTTTGGTAACGTTCCTAAGCGTCAGGCTCCTTCGTGGTTCTATGTGGCCCTGAGGATAGGAATGGGATATAGCAATGACAGCTACACTGGGATATGACAAAACAAAACAAACTTTTATTTAGTCAAGAAGCGTATCGGTTTCATAAACATAGTTCTTTGTGCTTAAAGTGACTTCATTTACTCTCATTCACACAGATCTCTTCCGAGGCTTCACACACAGTTAGCCTCTTTCTCTAACTCAATATTTGTCTCACGGAAATGCTTAAAACTCCTCAGGCAGCACACAGCCAGCCTGCTTTCCTCTGACTGCCACCTGTCTCTCTCTCTCTCCCAGTCTAAACTGCATTCACTCCGCCCACCATCTCAGTCAACCAATCATATCGCTCACTCATTCCTCTCTTTCACCCGCACTCTTCACCTAGCTCAAACGAAGCATTTAAAGATACATGCACCCATTTCTTGAAATCATTACAGACCTCAATAAGGATTTAGTAAATTTTAGACAAAAGAACTTTCATTGCCCTCAAAGATTCAGTTAAAAGGGTCTCAAACTTAGTTACCAGTCTGAGAGAACCATTTTTGATAGCATAGGAGAGCATGATTGCTCTCATTTGGAAATATGGGAACCACAATGCCTTTGCATCTTTGAATCTACTTCTTGTTTTGTAAGGATTTTCCTTTGTCTGGACCAATTCCTGATATGGTCAAGACCCACTTTGGACCATGACCAAAATTTACTTAGGTCTAAACCTGCGGGGAACCATGCCAGGTTAAGAACACAAGCCATTGTCACAAACTAAGAGAGGGTTTTCTAAAATTGAGCTTGAAGCCACCATTAGAGAACGTAGCTGAAAAGCTGACCAGACGATGCCTCGAAGAGGTATTGGGTCAGAATAAGCTCCCCCTATACTAACCCATAGTTCAGGTGCTTTTTGACATTTGGATTCGTTTATGACAAAACAGAAGCCCAATAATACAGCTTCAGGTTGGTCAGATCAATACCACCGTGATGCCTAAGCTTATGCAAGGTAGGAAATGCTCTTCTTGCTCTACGTCCCCCCGCACCCCAATAAATTGGATTAATAGTTTTTGCCACTGCTGCAGCATCTAATGAGGAATAGGAAAGGGAACAGTCCTAAAAATATATGTAGAAATTTAGGCAAAAGAAAACTTTTAATTGTTGATAGCTGTTCCTGCCATGATAAAATTTTATCATTCCAAACATTGAATTGATGTTTAGTATCACTAGCCAAATTTCTTCTATTATAGATGACAAGTCTAATGTCTAATTGTTAACCCATGCAAATTTGTAGCACTTTTGTATGATGACTTCAGTTCCTTGAGTTAGGAATACGAGATATATTTCTATCTTTGATAGATTACTATCTAATCCAGAGATCATGCCAAAGTCTTTAAGCCTATTTGAAACGTCACCAAGTGACTCCTCTGGGGATGAAATAAACAAGACCATTACAGCTGCGAAAAGTGAGATCTTGCGCTCCTGATTCCCGATTGCAATGCCCTTAATTGCATATCGGAATGAATAGCGTTGGCCGAGGTCCAATGGCCACAGCAAACTGAATGGGCGACAGAGGACACCCCTGACAGGTCCCTCTGTCAATTACAGAAGCTTCAGATCTAATGGCATTAACTTTTATTCGAGTTTTGGTAATCCTTGCTGCCCCCTGTAGAGTAAGGTCTTCTTCTCTTCATCGTTGCTCACCAAACGTTGCCACTTCCAGCAGTTTCTGCCCGTTATTTCCCCTCTGCAGAATGGCCCTAGAGGGCAAACTTGTGGCTCTGGCACCACACCAGGGACATTCACAGAAAAGGAGTCCCAGTGAGTGATACAGAGGTGCAAAAAAGGGGGCGAGGGAGGAACTCCTGCCCAGGAAAAGCAGGTAAGCAAAGAGGTTGAAAAAGAATTTTTAAAAACATTAGGTATGGTATCTCAAGGTCAATATCAAAAAAGCTAAAAATGGTCATGGTGTAGCCAGCGCTCAGTAAGAGAGAGGAATCCTCAGAGGAGGAGAGGCCCTCCGTAACCAGCCGAGAGTCCACAGGAGCCAACCTGCAGGAGAAGGAGGCAGAGGCATGCCGGGACCTACAGCCAGAAGCTGAGCCAGAAGCAGCTCTGACCCAGCAGGTGAAGCCAGCTAGCCGCTTCCAGCCCTCCAGGATCACCAGTGCCTCTGGAAGGCTATAGGAGAAGACTAAGGGCAGAATTGCAGGCGAGAAAGCTCAGTGCATGCCTGTTGGCTTGACGCCAGCTGCCTGCTGACAGAGAAGATGAGTCTGTGTAGGACTGTACCCGAGAAGCCGGCTGGGTGCACGGCGTGTGGGTGTGCAGGTTAGAAAGCTCCCAGAGAGATGCTTCTGGCCATGGACACAACATGTACCTTGAGACGGTGACCTGTTCCCACTTCCTGGGTTGATGACTGGAAGATCTGGCCTCAGCCTGAACGACCTGATGTTGCCACTTCCCCTGGGCCTGTTATTCTGAGTAACTGGAAGAGATGCTGTAACCTGATAGCCAAGCCCTGCAACCAGGACAGTTGGTGTCCACCAGACTTAGCAGCAGTACGGAAAACGCGGCTGCAGCCCAGGCTGCCCAGAACCAAGCCCTCCGAGGCCAGGCACAGCAACTGACGAATGCTGTAGCTATGCTTCAACAGCAACCAGCAACTGATACAGCCCCTGGGGCTGCCGCCGCCGCCACGTCTCCTACTGCACCTCCCCAGGGAAGTGCCCAGTGAGGCCCACAGAGACGTTTGGGGGGGTGTCAAGAAGAGTTTCCTGCGTCCCTGGCAGAGCGCAACTGTACACTGAGCCTGGGAAAGGGATTTTCCTAACGATAAGAGCAAGGTCAGCTGCTTCTATCCAGCTCCCCATTGCTGGCCAGCTTTTGAGACTTTGCCACCCACGTGAGTGAAGCCTTGCCAGCCCTCAGAAGGCTGAGCGGGCCAATGGCCACATCAGACATTTGTGTCAGGACTCAGGAGAGAGGCTCGGTGGCAGACTGTACCACGGAACTCCAGCTCCTGGCCCGAGACTTGGAGTGGGATGAGGCCGCTCTGATGGACCTGCACCTGGAGGGGCTGCCAGAGGAGGGGTCGGAGGTCTCAGCTGGACCGCCCCACGTCTCTTGCAAAGGGACGGGCGCCTGGAGGACCGGAGACAGGCCCACCTCGGGACTTGCCCTAGACCATTGAGGCAGAGGCTTCCCTCAGCCCCTCCGCCTGCCCCTGCCCTCAGAGTGGATGCGGAGGGGGCAGGGGGGCCCATGCACAGTCAAGGGAGGAGAAGGAGAGTGAAGACGAAGCTTTACAGGACTGTCTGAGAAGTCCCTTATTAATTAAAAGGTTTTGCAGTTTGATACATTCAACCTTTTTTGATATTGGCCTTGAGATACCATACGCAGAGGGTTTTTTCTTTCTCAACCTCTTGGCTTGTCTTGTGCAAGGTGCCGCACCACTCGTGTCCCACGGGAGGCCTCATTGAGGCAATGTTTAGCTCACCAGCAGATCTGCCTTTTCAAGGAAGAACTTGGCCCATGAGGAGGGGCCAGTTTGTATTTTCCAGCAATACAAGAGGGGGCCTGGAGAGATAAGAGGAGGAGGAGGAGATTGTCACGGGCTGGGCCAGCCCAAGCAGGGTGGTTCAAGTCCAAACCTTAATGCCAGAGTCTGAGGGGAGTTCCAAGAGCAAAAGCCAGGTCAAACCGGTGGTCAGAGCACGAGATAACGCCAGGAGTGAGTCCAGAGTCCAAGAGCAAGGTCAGGTACAATCCAAGGTCATTTACCGGTAGTGTCAGGTCCAAAAGCGGGCACGGGCACGGGCACGGGCACGGGCACGGGCACGGGCACGGGCACGGGCAAGGTTCATAGAGCACGGAGTGGTTGCAGGCAATAGACACGTTGCTTCCACGCCCGGCAGTTCCTCCAGACTGGCTCTCATAGCCAGGTGTGGTTTTCAGCCAGCTGCTGGGGCTCCATCCTGACGCTACTCATCGTCACTCTCCAGCAGCTGGTGTTGGCTCAAGAGGCGAGCACTGCGCCGTCTCTCCTGCAGTTCCAGTCTCTGCCGCTGCCTGCGGCGTTCCTTGGGCATGGGTGAACCTGGAGGGGTGGAGGCTCTTGGCTGCGCTGCACCTGTAGAAGTCCCTGGCTGAGCTTCCCCTGTGGTGTTGGAGCTAGAGGGTGCTGGTGTCTCAGCTGCTGGCTGCAAGCTCTGATCAGCCAGCAGCCGTTGCTCCTGATTGCTGGCTTCTGCTGAATCAGGGCTAGGGCTGGCTACACAGGGCTCCTCTTCTCCTGAGGAGTCCTGGCTGGCTACACGAGGCTCCTCTCCTCCAGAGGAGACCTCACTCTCAGACTGGGCCATGACAGAGATATGGGTGCCAGGCGAAGTCCTCCCCTATCCCCAGCAAGGCCAGTCCAGTGACTCTCCCCACCAACGAGAGCAAGCTGGCTGGAGGCGGCACCCAGGCCAGGGTCCCCAGGGATGCCCACTCAGTTCCATAAGAGGAGGAGGAGGAGATATGGGTACCAGACGAAGTCCTCCCCTATCCCCAGCAAGGCCAGTCCAGCGACTCTCCCCACCAACGAGAGCAAGCTGACTGGAGGCGGCACCCAGGCCAGGGTCCCCAGGGACACCCACTCAGTCCCATAAGAGGAGGAGGAGGAGATATGGGTGCCAGACGAAGTCCTCCCCTATCCCCAGCAAGGCCAGTCCAGCGACTCTCCCCACCAACGAGAGCAAGCTGGCTGGAGGCGGCACCCAGGCCAGGGTCCCCAGGGACGCCCACTCAGTCCCCTCCTGCCACACCTGCAGCAGTCGCAGCCCGGGCCTTGGAGCTCACCCAGGCATGCTGCCACCATCAACAGCGGAGGAAGGACCGGCAACAGGGGCTCCCCACCACACACAAGACCAAGCTGACCGGAGAGCAGGGCCCTGGCAGCATCAAGGACATTATTATTAATATATTATTGTTGGGTTATTATTGTTGGGTTATTATTGCTGTTAATAAGGAAGTTCTTGTTTTTATAAGATCTGATGTTCATTAGTATTATTATTAGTTCTATTATTATTATAGTATTATTATTAGGTCTGTTATAGTATTATTAGTTCTATTATTATTATAGTATTATTATTAGTTTTATTATTATAGTTATTATTAGTAGTAGGGTTATTGTGTTTTGATTGTTGCAGTTCTTATAATAGTAATTCTGTTTGTTGATAAATAAATTCATAATTTTGTTTGTAAATTTGTTTTGAGACAAGAAAATGATTGACTAGCATAATTTATACAACCATCCAGAATTTATACAAACTGTTTCTCTCCCTGAAAGTTAATTCCCCACTCCCCCAGAATATGGTGGGGAATCTTTTCCATCTTTTAGAAACTATTTGCAAAAAACAGGCCTTCTTTACCTGCTGTCTTTCACACAGTCTCGCTTGCTGGGCTTAAAGAGGCACTGTTGAAAACAGCGTCGCACTCCCTCTGACTGTTGTTCGTCCCGTGGTTTGAGCAGGCACAGATGGGGTTGGCATAGGCGCAGGTCAGCCACGGACTTTCTAGAGCTCCTAGAAACACGAGTTGCCCGCTTAGCCTTCCCACGAGCTTTCCGCTGGGGAGTAGCTATAAATGGCCGGGCAAGCATTGGGTGCCGAAGGAAGATACACAAAATTGCTCACAGCAGGGAAGGAGGGAGGGGTACGTGCCTGCACAGAAGACCACCCAATGGACAACAATTACAGGTAAGCGCAGGCCTGTTTTCATCATCTAGCGTGACTTCTGTGCAGTTCCACATGGGAGATGATCCAGCTAACTTCCCCAGGAGGAGGGTGTGAAGCTCTTTAATGGACAAGAGTCTTCAGAAGTGCCTTGTAAACATCCACATCCCTTCTGCAGTCCACAACAATGACACCATGTGTGAGGGATGAAGGCGGCATTGACCAGGTGGCTGCCTTGCACAAATCGACAAGCGGGATGCCCGAATTGAAGGCTGCCGAGGTGGATTGAGCCCTAGTGGAACGAACCCTTATATGGAACGGGCAAGTCTGCTAATGCTGGTTGTAACAAGTCCACTTTGAAATATCCTGTTCAGAGACTTTCTGGCCCTTTTTGCTCCTTTTGAAAGACCAAAATTGATTAGGGCCCTTCCAAAAAGGAGCTGTCCTAGATAGAAACCCAAGGCACCTTTAACTTCCCAAGTGTGCAAGGGCTCTCTGCGTCGTCCTGAGATGTCCGAAAGAGGACAGGGGAGACAATGTCCTGGTCCATGTGAAAACCGGAGATGATCTTGGGCAGAAAATGGAGGTGTCGGGCTATGGATGACAGGATATGGAAGACAAGTCCCTGCACCATTGCAAGAAGAATTCCAAGCTCCTGGTTAAATGGTTTTATTCAGAAATCCAATCTTTTCCCATATATATTTCCATAGGGTTACTGAGAGGCAAGAAAGCATCTCAGAAGCACATGTTCCCTTGATAGGAATAGAGACTTGAGGAAAGTACAACTCTAAATACCCACTCATTGCCCCCCTCCCAGCTAGACCACAAGTTTGCACGGGAAAGAACCTGGGAAAGCATGAGAGTAAACTAACATTTCAGACAGTGGAAGGTCACCGCTGTGAGCTCCAAAGTAAGAAAAGATAAGACAGCTGCGTTCTCAGGCTGCTAGAGGGAGAAAAGAAAGTTATGGATAGAGCATTTGCAAAGTGAAATCAAGGTACAGCATTAGCAATGGTTCAACACCTAGAACATATAGAACAATGGCATGGATGTAGGGGTGCAGACATGACAGGAGGCTTGGATGGAGACCAACCTTATTGGAGAACATCTTAATGAAAGGGGGGTCGGCTCAAGGGGCTTGCACTTCACTCACCCTCCTAGCTGAGGTTAGGGCCACCAGAAAAGCTGTCTTAGCTGACAGCATTTTGAGGGGGCAGGTAGCTATGGGCTCGAAGGGTTTGTGCATGGTTGAAATGAGCACGAAGGAGAGACTCCACTGGGGAAGAAACCAAGTTACTGGGGCTTGTAAGTTTGCTCGGCCTCTAAGGAAGGACTTGCATTCCAACTGGGCAAAGAGGGATTTCCCATTTATGTTGTCACTGATAGGCAGAAATGGACCGTAATGGAGGAATTAGCCCAAACCTGGAGCTTTAACTGGACCAAACAGTGTAGAACAGAAGGCAACGAGGAGGGTTCGGTTCTTTATGCCCCAAAGAAAATCTTGTCCATTTGGCTAGATATGATTTCCTGGTGGACGGTCTTCTGTCTTCCAACAGGTCCTTTGGGGCTGGGGAATAAAAAACTAATTCAGAGGAGACACGGACCAGGCTGTGAGTTTCAGCGTACTCAGGTTGTGGCGGAGAATCCCGCTGCCCTGAAGCAGGTCTGGGGTTAGGGGGAAATGGTGGCATCTGCCCTGCGCTGTTTGACACAGAATGGCAAAGCAGGCCTGCCTCGGCCAGTAAGGGGCTACTGTGATTGCCGAGGAACCTTCCCTCGTCATCTTGCTGAGTGGGGGCGTCATAAGGGGCAGAGGAGGCAATGCCTACAGGCAGGTGCCTGACCAAGGAATCTGACAAAGCGTCTCTGTGAGAGGCCTTCTCTTCCCATGACCTCAAGCAATACCGTGCACACTTCTTGTTGAGGTATGTGGCAAAGAGGTCTATGGTCAATTTGGGTGGGGAAGACTGGGTGGGGTGACGTTTTGTGTATAGGTCATTTGTAATTCTGCGTTACTGACCGACGCAGGGCAGCTGCCAGAACATGGTCCTTGCCTGCTATGTGGACGGCAGAGAGACTGACCCACTGTGGGATAGCCCGCTCCCATGTTAGTGAGAGAGAGCGAGGGAAGCTGTCCTCCCCTGCCTAAGTCATGCATGGCTGTTGTATTGTCCATGCGTATCTGTACATTCTGGCCTCATACGAGGCATACAAAAGGTTTCAGAGCATATCTTATCATCAGGGCTTTTTTCCTGGGGAAAGAGGTGGTGGAGCTCAGTGGGTTGCCCTCAGAGAAAATGGTCACATGGCTGGTGGCCCCGCCCCCTGATCTCCAGGCAGAGGGGAGTTGAGATTGCCCTCCGTGCCGCTCGGCAGCAAAGAAATTAGAAGGGGCACCACTGATCCTGGCTTGTGTTTGCTTTTTTCATTCTTTTGTCAAAATGCAGGGATAGTCTCCATGACAATTTGGAGAAGAGCTGGTGCCATCACTGAGTTCTCAGATAAAGAGTTACTCTCACGTTACTTCTTTTACAAGTTCACAGCAGAGCCAACCTGTGCTCCAAGAAGTTATACAGCAGATTTGGGGATAGTTTCTGTTTAAAAAAGGAGAGCCCAAATGGACTCTGAAAGCTGCTGCCAGAGGGGGAGCTCCTGCCTTTTCCCCAAGCTTCCCCCCCCTTGCAAAAACTGTGGGTGTGGGGGAGAGAGAGGGAGTTTCTCATTGTGTCTGCTCCAGGGCTTTTTTTCTGGGGAAAGAGGTGGTGGAACTCAGCCGGTTGCCCTCAGAGAAAATGGTTGCATGGCTGGTGGCCCCGCCCCCTGATCTCCAGACAGAGGGGAGTTTAGAGAGGCGTGGAGGGCAATCTAAACTCCCCTCTGTCGGGAGATCAAGGGGCGGGGCCACTAACCATGTGACCATTTTCAAGAGGTTCCGGAACTCCATTCCACTGTGTTCCAGCTGAAAAAAAGCCCGGCTTATCATACTGAGTTCGAGGAGATTGGCATGCATAGAAAATTCCTGAATGGACCATGGGCCCTTAACCAGTTGGTCTCAGAACAAGCCCCCTCCCCCCACAAGACAGAGAGGCATTTGGGTTGATCGAGATTTGTATTGGGAAAGAACCAAAGAGGTCCTCACTGTGAGATTCAGTTTGTCACTCCAGCACTTCTGGGACCAGTGGAAGAGACGTGGGATAGAGAACCACTTTTACGGGTTCTGGCTGTGTAGGTGGAACTCTCTGACGTTCCTGTTTTGCAGAAGACGACGTTTCAGTCTGGCAAATGGAACTATTATTATCTTTGTATTTGTTTTGAGCCCTGGTGCCTGTATGAAAGGACTTTGTTCAAGGTGAGGATGAATTTTGTTCTCCTGCTCAGAGTGGGGCAGGCAAAGCTTGGGAGGAGTTTAGGACTTCCCCCACAGAGTCTGTGTTGTGGAATCAGGAACAATGTTTCCATATTGACCACAAGATCCATTTGGTTCAGCATGCTGGGAATTGAACCCATGGTATCTGTTATAAGGAAAGTAAGGCCTGAACAGATTTGGGTACAGAGGAGTGATACCAAGGGATCTAGCTGTGATCTTTGATCTTGTTCATCAAGATTTGGCACTGATTCAGACACAGGCATATACGCCAGGAGGTGTGCCCCCCCCCCATTGGCCAGGTAGGTAAGGGCAGGAGGGAAGGTGGTGGCAGCGGATCCTCTGCCCCCAGTGTGGGACTGGCAAACCCTAGAAGGAAGTGATGATTATACAGTTTTATCAAAACAGAGTTCCAGCTATTAGATGCTCATTTGTGTCTTTAATGAACTTGTTGGCATTTTTCAGTCAAGTTTGAGTCTCATACGAAGATCTGCAAATGATCAGATCCCAGCAAAAAACAGCAAGCGGTGTCCCAGCTTTTGCACAGTGTAATCTCAATTTATATGTCGTCATCAGTCAAAAGGTAAGAGAAAGGAAAAAGAGACCGTGATGAGGACTAAAAGAAAATTAAATGAGAATCCTCAGTATACAAGCTTGTTCGACTTTGGTTTACTAACTTACAGGGATGCACATAATAATAATAATAAAAAAAAACCGAAAACACATATGGAACTTGCTGGCTTGGTTGTTAAAGGGGCTTCCAGAATGCTGTGCCAGATCTGGAAAATGAGGCTGTAACAACTCCCCCCGCCAAAAAAACAAATTTACATGTTTTGTTTCAGCACTGACCGAGCAGGGCTCAGCAGGCAGGCCGGGCGGTCGGGAGCCATCGGGCAGCAACTTGGCTCCCATAATGGCAAGTCAGTCTGCACATGCAACCAATTGGCTCTAAGGGGAGAGACGGAGCCCCTGGCATTAACCCTGTTGGCAGGAAGGGGGGTGTACATGGCATGCATGAGTGCCTTTTTTCAGCACTTCCTGAGCAATGGATGGCATTGGCATTGAGTGGCTCAGAAGGATCAAAGGTCTGCTTTGCACCAGGGAGGGGAGCAGCAGACGGCAAGTTGCCATTGTGCCAACGCCACCCTCGCCTTCCACTGCTGACCTCCATCGCCGAGGCATCCTTTCTGTGTGCTTTTATGCATGATACAGAGAAAGTTTGGCTCGACAGCATCCACACGGATGTGCATCGGTGGGTTTGAGGAGGGAGGGGTCTCCTGCCCTGCTGCCTCTGAATCCCCGGCTGCCCCAAAGGCTCGTGTTATGCAGATTCGGGTGAAGATGGGAAAGAAAAAGAAATTATGAAAGCAGAGCTGCCCTGAGGAGGTCCCAGGCATGGGGAGCAGGTTGATGCCCATCCTTCCGCTGCTGACATCCTCCCCCTGGGTACCACAGTGGAGTGTTCCTTTCTATTCATCACGATCGTTGGAGGAGGCTTCTGCTGATACCCGAGTGAGGAAAGAAGCAACAGATCCTTCTCAGTAAAGGCACCCTTTTTGTAAAGTGCCTTTCCCAGAGATGACCAACAAGTAACTCTGTTACCTATGTTGAAGTCATTTAGGGCAGGGCACCATAGTGTCTGGGCCACTCACTGTGATTTAAGAAGTCCTCCAAAGATAGTCAAGGAACACCGGGGTGGGTGAGTGGGTGGGTAGATTCATTGCCACCCTACTTGGAATAATGAGACAGACACAAGGCTTGGAACTAAAGGGGCCACTTTATGAAACATAACATCAACCATTAATATGGCAAGGGCCAACTAGCGGTAGAGGTCAAGCCATGGGGTCACCCCTGGACCTCTGCCTTGACTTGTCTGGGCGAGCCCCGAAGCCCCAGGTGCGAGCCAGCCTATGGATGGCTAAGACCCAGCCAGCCGGCAAAATGGATCCCCCCCAGCTCAAGCTCCTAAGCCTCAGCCATACAGCAGTGAGGGAAGGACGTGCACACGGGGTTCCCCAAGGCAGTCTGCCCACGCAGCATGGCAGCCGTCACAAGCAGTACCATCTGCTCCTGGCAGACCCCTCTTCCCCATCAGTGGAGAAGTGCCCAGGGTACTCACCGGCCCGCTCCCTATCCCCAAACTGTCTCCTGACAGCGACCATCCTAAGGTGGCTCCACCTTGCCAATTACCTCAAACCTCCGCAAGCAGTACAAGGTAGGCAGAAAACCACCTCTTCCCCATGCCAATTAGGGAAAGGGGGGAAAAATCCTATCTGGCTCTGGCAACAGCAGCCGGCTAGTCCTGCACGACTACAGGGTGAGGAGGGTGGGCCGAGCATGCAGTTGCCTCGTGACTCCTTTCTCCGCCCCTCCGGCCTGAGACCCAGACACCATGGAAGTGCTCTGTCTCCTTCTCCTTCCAGGGAGCCAAAGAGCGGCCCCCAGCCTTATCAGTGGAAGCTGCTGGCTGGGAGGGCCGTATTTTGTCCAGAAAGCCTTCTGGTTTGGGGGTTTTTCTGATTTAAATTGTTAGCCCGGTGTTAAATGCTGGGGAGGCTGCAGGTGTGGATAGGGCACTCGCTCACCCACCCACCCACCCACCCAGTTTTTCTAGATCAGCATTCCACATCGAAGGACTAATCCGGCCAGATTTTTTGGAGGGGGGCATGGGATCACCAGGCCGTAGCTCCCGCTGCCACCCTGCCATCCAGAACAAGCTCCATGGACTCGCCATCATGATTAATGGCCACTGACACACCTGTTTCCCTCACTGGCTTTCTGTGCATTGGTTTAAAGTTTCCCAAGCCCTATTAAGGTTTTTTGGGGGGCGGTATTCTGCTTATTTGTCATTGGATGTGGATTTTTAGGTTGTGCTGCTATTATTTTGTAGACTGCCATGGGCATTTTGGTTGGAAAAACAGTCACATATCCCATTTAAGGCTGGATAATGTGCCTCCAGTTCCACTGGAGGAAAAGCTGCTTAAACTGGAGGAGAACTTCAAATTTTGCTTAGTGGAGTGATAGGATGCTATACACTGGAGTGTGTGAAGGGGCTGTGAAATGTCCCGTCTCTCCAGGCCCAAGCCTGGCTCTGGAAGGCAGCTCCAGCCCATTTCCGTTCCTTGCTGCCCCCTGGTTGCCATCCCACACAGTTTTAGACTGGAGAGGTGGAATTGACAGAGCCTTCCTGGAGGCAAAGCGGAAATTAACAAACCCTCTGAAGAGCAGTCTCCGCCGGCTCTGTCTTTTTAAACTACCCTTTCCTGGCTAACATTGTGCCTCCCTACACTTTTTTTTTAATAATTATTTTTATTCGTTTTTTTACAAAGTTTTTCAACTAACAACAGTACTTAAATATATGATATATTAAACAGATATATTCAATAACATGGAAATAATGTTCAACATTAACCACAAACTTAAAACATAATAATGACAGGAATTTTTTTTAACTTCTAAACAATACATCACAAATCCTGTAAAGTGGTAGCCTATTTATCTTACGAAGAGAAAACATGAATTTCTTATAAGCGGAATAGAATATTATAATTATAGATAAGCCATGGAATAGTGGAGGTCTTGTCTTGTTGTATTTTTATATCCATTGTCGTCTTTAGTCAGGTAGTGTAAGACTGGAAGCCATTTTTCAAGAAACTATGATTTAATACTTAGGGTTTTCTCTCTGAGCCACCTGGTCTGTGATTTTTTGCATAATAAAGTGGTCCCAAATGCGGTTTTTCCAACTATTCAGGGAGGGAGCAGTTCTTTGGTTCCAGCTTGAAGCTATTGTTATTTTAGCTATAGCTAGAAGGGAGTAAAGGGGGTCCAATCTGGCAGGAGGAATCTCAGGATTTCCCCAATAGTTTAATAGAATTACTTCTGGGGATTTTGGGACCTTATAGGCTGTTATGTGTTCAATTTCCGTAATTATTGCACCTCCCCCCCCCCAAAAAAACTACCTACACTTGATAAAAGGGCACCCAGGCATCTTGTGTAGAGCGAGTCTCGGAAAGGCCCAAGAAAGCTGATAGAGGGGGAATTGCAGGCAAGTCTTCTAATGTCTTCTCCTCTTACAGGTCCAATTTCTTCTGTCCTGCTGTCGACAGCAGCCCTGAAGTTGTTTCTCACTTCTCAAGGAAAAGTTCTCAGAGCCTTCAGGGCAGAAAGGAGCAACAAGAAAAACACCCATCATGTATTTACTTAGAACGTTTCTGTTTTGCCTCTCCAGGAAACCCTTTGGGGGCGGCTTCCGAGAAAAACAGAATAAAAACACCAAACATGAAATTACTTAAAAATTAACATCCTGGTAATCCAGCATTAAAAAACCCCGCTGGAGCATAAGTACAACATAAAATGTTTAAGAACTTTGAGAAGGTCTCATAAAACAGGCTAGAGCAGACAGGGAAAATAAACAAGAATGGTAATTAAAAGCCTGAGGAAGATGAAAATGTTAGCCTTGTACCAGGAAACGTGTGATGATGTAGGGCAGCGTCACACGTGTGCTGAGTGGTTGGAGCTGCCAACATCCAGGTAGGGTCTGGAGATCTCCCCAGATGGCAGAGATCAGTTCCCCTGAAGAAACGGCTGCTTTGGAGGATGGCCTATGCATCATTATACCCTGCCAAGGTCCATCTCTCCCCAAACCCTCCCCTCCCACTCCTAAATCTCCAGGAATTTCCCAATCTGGAGCTGGCAACCCTATGACCATCCCTCAGCACATTGCATCCAAGACGGAGACGGTTTGCACAGGGAAGCCATTTTGAATGCTCCTCAAAGCAACCCCAAAGTTGTGTTCCAGCTTTAAGTAAAGAGATCTAAAAGATAATTTATTTACTTAGGTAAGTTGTATGCTGCCTGTCCAGAACAAGTAAATAAAAAACAAGTCAAACCAATAAAAACAATAAAATGAGTCATGCTAATAAAAACAAGTCATTAGAAACCTGCCAAGGCATAAAAGCACCATGAATTTTTTGTATCATTATTATATTAGACCAAACAGTCTATTTCATATCGATAAAACTCAGGCCTTGAATAGACCATAGAATAACTAAAAGAGATAGATCCCCTTAGTTAAAAGTCTGGGTAAAGAGAAATATTGAGTCAGGACATATAGAATGTCTTCCACTTGTGGGAACTGCTTCAGAAAAAGACACCAGAGAGCTATTTCTGTCCTCTAAAACTGTTATCTGCATTTATAAAACACGCTGAAATAACAGAGGATAAAAACTAATGCAACAGAAAAAGGTGAGATGAGGATATTCTCATTAAAAATCCCCTTCTGCGCAGCCACTGTGCAGAGCCAGGCCAGAGAGTTTAAAGGCAGGAAACATTCCAGCAAGCAGTGGTGAAACCCACCCCCCACCACCACCCCTGTAAAAATAATCCTGTTTCTCAACTGGAAAAAGTAAGCCAAGCCATAAGAAAACCGAGGCCCACCCTGCAGAGGAGGCCCACAGAGCCAAAGCCACTGTGCAGACCCAGGCAAGAGAGTTAAAGGCAGGAACCTTGCAAGCAAGCAGTGGTGAAACCCACCCACCCCCTAGTAAAAATAATCCTGTTTCACAACCTAAAAAAATAATCCAAGCCACCCATGAGAAAACTAAAGGCCCACCCTGCAAGGCAAAGCCAGTGTCACAGTGAAACATTTTTTAGCAGAGGCCAGCAAATTGGCCCAGCAACAATTTAAACAAACTCTCCTCCGTGCCTTCCCTTCCTCCCATCTCTCCCCTAAAAAATAAAATAAAAGATATCCTACCAGTCCTCTCCTGATGAATGTCCAGCCCAGTAGATCCTCCACAGGCAGAAGTCTACTCCACAGGCAGATGTCCACCAGGTGCAGTCCAGAAGTCCACGAAGGCAGGCAGCAAAGAAGCAGTTTCTCTTCTCTCAGCAGCAACAAAGGTTAACCCAGTCCTGCCTCAAATTTAAATCCCTTGCTGCAGCTTCTGACAAAGATTTGAATCTATTGGCTGGAAGAAGGATGCAGCAGTGGGATTAGTTACTCCTAAATCCCCTCTCCCTTGCCTTACCCCGCCCCCCCACACTCCTACTCTATCACTCCATCCTGCTCCCCCCTCCTGCAGGATTTTGCTAGTGGCTTGCAAATGCAAACGGCTAGCAAAATGGCGATTCTCTGATTGCCGAAACGATTTCTGAAACATACCGAAACGTTTCGGTAATCGCTGTTTCGGCATTACCGAAACGTTTTGGTAATCAGAAAACATTTTGGTAATGCCGAAACAAGCCCAAACAGGTATGTTTCGGTAATTTTTCAGTAATCAGATTACCGAATTGCGCATCCCTATCCCTGGGTTCCTAATTTATGCAGGAGTAATTGTTGGAGCACAGCCATGGAGCGCTGCATCCCTTTTCCAGTACCTGGACATAATATACAAAGAGTACAGAGGTGTGAGGATCCTCCCTCACTGGCACCCTCTCCTGATGGCCTGCCATCCTACCAGCTCTCCAGGCAGGTGTCCTCCAGCCTCAAATGCGCAGGGAAGTGGGTTGTACCACCTTGTTCCTTCTCCTGCCCTGGGAGTAGCAGCATGCTCCAGCTGTCTCTCCCTGCAAAATCCTCCTCGGCCATCACAGCAACCTGAATTTAAAGGCCTCCCCTGGCCCCACCTCCCTGGCTCTGGCCCCAATCGTCACCCCGTCCCCCTGATTGGCCCTGCTCCCAGCCTATCTGATAGGAGGGCTGGGTAAACTCTGCAGTCTCCTGGCCCCACCCACTCCATCCCCACCTAGGGTGGGGCCTTTGGTCTGCTCTCTGCCTGGCTCATCCCTGCTGCTTCTGAACCTTCCCCAGTGGCTCCCTTGGCATCTTGGGCCTGCGCCTGCCTGACTTGTGCTGATGGCTACCTCCTGTGAGCCTGGATGAAGTGGAGCCAGCTGGGCAACTGCAGGAGATGGATGAGTCTGCTGAGTGGCTGCAGGCTGTTCCCCAGAGTTGTGCCTGGGCATCGGCTACAACTGACCTAAGGGTGAGAGAGGCCTGTAGGCCTGTAGGGGCTCCGGCAACTGAGGTACTGCCAGAGGCTGTGCTGCAGGGCCTAAAGGGGGTGCCTGCTGCTGCAGGGCTGGTGGTGAGGGTGGACAAAAGGCGGGCGTCGCTGGACAACTGTCTTTGTCAGTGCTGCATGGATGCAGTACAAAGAAGAATTTCGTATGAGGGCTGCAATGAACCCTGCTTTGCCATGGGATAAGATTCTCCAGCAGCTTTGGCTGCAGGTGATGGCCTCTGCAAAGGCTAATCTTTGTGACCGCTCTGACAGTGGCCATTTAGTCCAGTGGTCCACCGCTACTCCCAGTACCCACAGGTTTGCGGGTCAGCCGGTTCAAGCACGGCTGTTGTGCTGGGACTTCGCTTATCAGGGAACGTGCTCGAGGAATCCATGCAGCTTCAAGCATGAATGCCCAATGTGTGGGAGCTCCCACTCCTTCAACTTCTGCCCTAGGCGCTATAGAGGAGGCTGGGGCAAACGGGGGGTGGGTGGGGCCGGAGGTAACTCCCAGCAGCAAGCTGGTAAAGGGTCCCAGGCCAATAAAGCTGAAGGAACTTAAGTGCCTCTTGGATAGTTACCCTAAGTGGGAAGATGCTTCGTTTTTGTTCAATGGGTTTCGGTTTGGTTTTAGGATCCCATTCCAGGGGCCCAGGGGCCCTTTTATGGTAGCCAATCTTCGATCAGTGGCTGGTATGGAAGGGATCGTTAGGGAAAAGATTGCCAAGAAGTGTGCCGAGGCTTGGGTGTTGGGCCCCTTTGTGGCCCCACCAGTCTTGCGTTTGCGGGTCTCCCCCTTGGGTGTGGTGTCAAAAAAGGCAGCGGGCAAGTTCCGGCTGATACACCACCTTTCTCACCGCAGAGGTGGATCAGTTAACGATGCTATCCCTGACCACCTTTGCTCAGGAGTCAAGGTTGTCAGGAGTTGCGGACAGGGTGCTGAGATGGCCAAATGCGACATTAAGTCAGCATTTCGCCTTCGCCCGGTTCCTCCAGAGGATTTTGAGCTGTTGGGTTTCTCTTTTGAAGGCCGTTTCTCCTTGGACAGAGCATTACCCATGGGGTGCTCGATTTCCTGTGCGGTCTTTGAATGCTTCAGCTCCTTCCTCGAATGGGCATTGTGTCACCCCATTGTGTTACATGCAAAATGCCACCCCTAGCCAGACAAGCCTCTGTTATTTCCCCCATAGGAAATAATGGAGAAAGGGGGGGCTAAGAGCAGCATCTTTAAGAGGCCATAAAATGGCCCCCCCAGTTTGATCTGCTTGAGCCTTGGTGGAGGGAGGGAGGACAGGTGGGAGATGGGCCCCTGAAGTTTGGGGGCATTTTGCATGCAAAATGGCACCCCTAGCCACACAAGCCTCTCTTTTTTCCCTCATAGGGAATAGTGGAGTGGAAGTGGATAGAGTCACCTTCTTTGGGAGGCCATAAAATGGCCCCCCAAAGTGGGATCTGCTTGAGCCTTGGTGGAGGGAGGGAGGACAGGTGGGAGCAGGTCCCCTGAAAGTTGGGTGCATTTTGCTTGCAAAATGCCACCCCAAGCCACCTAGAAAGATTACTTGTTTTCCCCATAGAGAACCATGGAGACTTAGGGGGATGGGGGCACCTTGTTTGGGGGGGCATAACATGGCCCCCCAAAGTCCAATCTTTCTGAAACTTGGGGGGGATTTAGAGGAGAGTTAGGAGAAGGTCTCCACCACGTTTGGTGTAATTTGGACAGAAAATCGTATTCGGTATTCAGGAAACGTTTCGGTAATACTGGAAAAAACCAAAATGGCCCTGATTCGGTATCTTTAACCTTATTAGATTACCAAATTGCACACCCCTAGTGGACATAGAGTTATGCCCAGTCTTGGCTCTGAAGCAATATATGGCTCTCCGGGGGGACAACGGGAGGTTATTGTTTCATCACATTGACGGAGCCCCTTTGAGTAAGTACCAGTTCTGGACAATTACTGGACAGGCTCTGACAAAATTGGGTCTGCAGAATGTTAAATTTGGCACCCATTCCTTTCGGATTGGGGCAGCCTCGACAGCTGCAGCTATGTGTTACCCTAGTCAGGTTATCCAGCGGGTGGGCCGGTGGAGGTCCAAGGCTTATCAGTCATACATTCACCCACGGGGCGCTGGGAACCTCAACTGACTTGTTTTTTCTTTAGATGCTGTGTTTTGCTGTGGAAGGCTGCAGATCCTTATATGGGGACACAGCATGGTTTTTTGGGCGGCCCACCAAGCGAAGAGGACGGTGATCAGGTCCCAGCTTAGGTTAAGAGAGTGGGCCACAGTCGAGTGGCAGGGCGGTGGCCAGGGCCGCTGCCTTTGCTATTTGAGGGGAGGAGTGGTCTTCCACCTGACATATTGGTCATTCACCTGGGAGGTAATGACCTTGGGCTTGTAAAGGGTAAGGCCCTTACTTTGCAGGCGCAGGCTGACTTGCACTTTATTAGCAAGCAGTAGCCTGGTGACTTACTCATTTGGTTGGAGATACTGCAGCACAGGGTGTGGCATGATGCTTTGGACCCCAAAGGGGTAGAAGGGGCTAGGTGCAGGGCCAATAGGGCCCTTCAGTTAGCTTTGGGAAACAGGTTGGGCATTTATCTTCCCCATCCCAGGATTAAGGCCCATTTGGCCGACCTCTACCGAGGCGATGGGGTCCACCTTTCGGTGGCAGGCAACAACATATTTTTAGATGACCTGAGGCAAGGGCTGCATCTTACATTAAGTCACATGTGGGGCACGAATGCCTGAGCGGAGGCTCGGCCTTAGTGTTGGCAGGATTTCATTGGGGGGATGTTAGCGGGACAGTGACTACCCTTGGCACATCCCCGTTGGTGGGGATATTAGGGGCCTGTCAGGATCGGCTGGCATGCTTTACGGCGGCCAGTTGAGAGGGCAGGCTGCCTGGTGGGATCCCCTGGACAAGTCCTTCCCTCGTGCTCCACAGCGGGGGTGCTTGGAGCTTTAAGGGGAAAACCATCCGCCAGGCTGGCCAGATCCCAGCCATGCATTTGGACGGCTCGCATCCGGGGCTGCGGGTCTTGCCCAGAGAAGTCAAGGCGGGGTCCAGGGAAGTGACCCCAGGGCTTGACTTGTACCACTGGTCAGGCCCTTGCCAGGGTTTTAGTTGTTGCAGTTCATGTTGTTGCCAAAATAAAAAGTGGCCCTTTGTTACCCAAGCCTTGTGTCTGCCTCTTTATTCTGACCGGGGGGGGGGGGGGCAATCCATAGCTAATTTATTTCTGACAGTTCTCTGGTTACGAGGCGGCTCTACAAATCCAAATCTAACATCACAGATGAACTCTAAAGGCAAGAAACATTGACCAAACTGCTCACTGCCTCTCTGCACCCTTGATATCCAACTTAGACAGAAAGGGTAAACAAAAGGCCAGCATGCGTATGTAGGTTCTTTTTACAAAACATCATTTCATGAAAAAAGACCCTTTGGTTCGTTGGGGAAAGGGGTTAGAAAGACAAGGCAACTAACATCTGGCTCTGAAGAAACCTCTTCAGGAACACCATTCTCCTCTTTCCAAAAAAAGTTTCAAAACCACTGTGGGAATTTGTGGGTGCGTCTGTCTATGCGATATGTGCTAGCCAATGGTAAAAGGGGACAGTTGCAGCCTCTGAGCCAAGCTACAAGTGACGAATGACACTTGCCTGGCAAGTGAACAGACTCACGTGTATTCCTCCCTGTGCACTTGCCATTCACTTGCGCTCCACTGGATCACTTGTAGCTTGGCTGTCTGTCTCCTTGCCGTGTTTATCAACTGCATTTATCTAGCCCAGATGATGTGGGGGGGGGGGGGAGGTTCTGGGCCACTCAGATGCTCCTCCCCTTCCACACAGGATTTGTTAACGTCTGACGTATTGTGCAAGAAGTGTGCAGCCGTTTTAATGGATAACTTTACTGACTGATGTTTTAATTTATGCGACCATGTTTTCATTGTATTTATTTATATTACTGTGATCCTCTCTGAGCCTGCTTGGGGGGAGAGCGGAGTATAAATTTAATTGATTAAATAGCTAGACAGACAGACAGACAGACAGACAGACAGACAGACAGACAGACAGACAGACAGACAGACAGACAGACAGACAGATAGATAGATAGATAGATAGATAGATAGATAGATAGATAGATAGATAGATAGATAGACTTGCCACAGGCCTTTCTGTCACCTTTTTAAAGGCACCATGGCAAATCAGTGAGGTCACGCGGGCTCTCATCTCTCATGTGCTCCTCCTCACAAGAGGCTGGCGGGACTGCTTTGTTCATGGTTGGGCACTAGCCTTGCCGACTTTGTTGACACCAGAAGCCTGTGTTGCTCCTAGAAAAATGGGATTGGCTTTTTTGGAATCTGAAGAGTGGTTCCAGGTTAAGGCCGTTTCAATACGGCGATGCGGAAGGTCGACATGCTGCCTGCTGATTATGCAACAGGACTAGTTAAGCCTTCAGTTGACCTTGAGGGAGAGTTAGTTTGAAATGAGGCTCCATCTAGCGCTCTTCAGTTTCCACTTGGATTTATTTATTCATTTCTTTAGAACCACTTCATTTGGGTTCATTCAGTCAAGATTTTGAACAATTCTTGTCCTATATATGTTTGTAAAAGATTGTGTTACTGTTTGGTATAATAATCGCTTGTATAATTTGTGCCTCTGATGTATGTATGGTTATAGTTCTGCTATATATTATAAAAGTCTTTATGTCACTGTTTTGGACTATTCTATAAGAATTTCTGGACATATAAGCTAATTATTTAATAGTAATTTTCCACAGTGTTTTTTAAAAATTATTTTTGCCTTATTGAGTTTACTCACTATGGTCCCTTATTATACTTTAATCTCAGCACTGTCCTTGGACAGGCTGCCAAGAGGTGCCAACGATAAGATGGGAAGCCAGCAGTTGGGCTTTCAAGGGCTCTCTATGGCAGCAACCTTTCTTTAGCCCCCAAACACCCCCACGTGAAGTTAGGAGTCCCCTCACCACAAACACAAACCTCCTCACTTCTATTTCAGCCACTTCCTTACTGGTGTGCAATAACCCTGCATACCATCTTACTTTCACCTCCAGTCTGTTTTTATGCTACATAGGAGTGGTGCTGTTCAAGAGCATAAATTGACACCGAATCAATAGTTGATTCGGTGCTGTAGCACAGGACCCCTGTTTTATTTTACCATTTCTAATTGATCCTGGAAGATAAAAAAAGCTGTTCACTTCTTGTGGTTAAGATTGTATGCCTCATCTAACTCTAGTAATGGTGAAATACTCAACCTCCTCCTTTTATACACAGGAACTTGTGTCTTTGGCACATGAAGCTAGCCAGGCTTTTTTGTGATGTTACTCACCGGTAATGAGTACTGGAACTTTTTCGAGGACGTCTCTGAAGCCCTTAAGAAAGAGAGCCAGTTTGGTGTAGTGGTTAAGAGCGGCAGGACTCTAATCTAGAGAGCTGGGTTTGAATCCCCACTCCTCCGCTTGAAGCCAGCTGGGTGACCTTGGGTCAGTCCCAGCTCTCTCAGAGCTCTCTCAGCCCCACCCCCCTCACAGGGTGATTGTCATGAGGATAATAATAACATACTTTGTAAACCACTCTGAGTAGGCATTAAGTTGTCCTGAAGGGTGGTATATAAATTGAATGTTGTTATTATGAATGTGTGGAAATCAGTATGACCTTATGTATGAGTACTGGCACTTTTTCTTTTTTTTAAAAGAGAAACACTGTTACCTAGTAAACAGGCCTGTTTAACTGGTTAATAGAGCCTGATATAGTTGCATGTTTCTGGGGAACAGGGGTCTGGAGTTCTGGAATGACAACTGATCTCCGGACTAGAGAGTTCTGTTCCCCTGGAGATAAGGGCTGCTTTGGAGGGCAGACTCTTAGTATTATATCCCACTGAGGTGTCTCCCCTCCTCGAATACCGCCTCCCCAATCTTCAAGCCCCAACCTCCAACCCTAGATCCAGCATGGCTGAGGAATGTATCATATTTGATCGGAACTAGATGGGGGTTGAACTCGCATCCCTGCCTTTCTACTGGTTGCTCTAGCTTGCAATATTCTTCCTTATTCACATAACAGAAATATTTGTATTTATGGATTCAAATGAAATGGAGATGTTACAGGCTGTTTCGTTTAATGAAGCAAATGTGAAGAAAGTAGAGTTGCCAGGTCCCTATACCCTCCCAGCGGAGGGGAGGGACCAGGCACTTGCCTTGTGCCAACGACAAAGTCTTCGGGAAGTGATATCATCGCGCAAGCCCCGGGAGTGCTCCTGCGCTCTGTGTGGGGCCCATTTAGCTGGTTTGGAGCCCAAATCGACCGCAAAGAAAGTGCAGGAAGGGATGTAACTGTGCCTGTTGGGAGTGTGCGAGCGGCATGCGTTCCTGAGGTGCCTGCTGGTGGCGGGCAACTTCTGAGAGCTTGCAACCTTCCGCTGACCACTGGCGGGTCGGTGGGCAAGGTGGCAAACCCCTGGGAGTTCTCTCGCCACCAGCAGGCACCCGGGAACCCTATTCTAACTAACAACAACAACAACAACAAAGTTTATTAGCCAGAGGCCATCACATTCTCAATATCAATTAAAAATTACATGATTGCACATCAGCGAGACACACATCATTTCAAAATAAATATTTAAAAGGTACATATTTCACCAGTTACCACCTTTAAAAATTTACTTATAAAATTAATCAGTCCTAAAAACATATTTGGCAACAATATATACTTAAAATATCCAGGCAATCATTAAAATTGTAGGCTACTAAAATTTACATAATATAAATACCTAAAATTCAAATCACCTTATATTATCAAATTATAATAATACTTATCTAGGATTCTGCGCACTAAGCCAGGATTTCCTCCTACTAATGGCCATTCAGCCATATTTTGCCACTTGGAGCGTCATTTCCCTATTCCTGTCTGCTAACATGATTCTAATATAGTTTTTTCTCTCTTTCCCTGGAAGACCATCAATTATAGGTTTGATATATATTTCCCTAATATGATCATATATTTTACACTCAAAGAAGACATGTAATAGGGACTCGACACTCCCATCTCCACATGGGCACGAACATTTTTCATAAGGTGTCTTCTTATATTTGCCTTCCAGGACAGCAGAGGGTAAGACATCATATCTTAATAGGGTAAAAGCTCTTCTATAATCAGGATTCTTCAAGTTATTTATATAGGGCATTGGTACAACCCTATTCGTAATACTTCTTTCCAATAAAGAGTTCTCAACTCTGATCAGATCATGTTGTCTTTCCACATCTAGGATTCTCTGTTTAATCAGGACCCCGGCCTGTGCCATGTTCATAGACAATAGATATTGTTGGGAGAAACCATAATGTCCTAATTTGCTCCTCAACAATCTCAACCAAGGAGGAACGAAGTTATCCCTCAAAACTAAATGTGCCAGGCCATTTACGGTAGAAGCCAATTTTAGCCAGTATAATATAACTGCTATCCATAACTGAGCTTCCACCGTTACCATGCCAGCTTCCAGTCTTCAGCTGCATTCGACACATTCTTAGGTGTTTGAAGTACTGCTCTTAGGCATTTGGACTGCGTTCTTTCCATCAATGTCCTCTTTGCTGTAATACTTAGCGGGGCTCCATATAACATCTGCGAGAGAGACTTGCATGAAAATAATCTAATGGCCGCTTCCACACTGCGGCCCCCTCTGGACCAATAAAATTTTTGTATCGCCCCAGCACTCTTTTGTGCATTAGAGGGAACATATTTTATATGCGTATTTTCCCTCCCATTCTCCTGTATAATCATACCTAGATATTTATAACAGTGCACCTGTTCTATGCAGGTCTCATTTAGATACCATCAATAGCTCCTAGGTCTCTCTGCAAAGGCCTATTCTAACTATTACACCACGCTGGCTCTTTTCAGTCCCATGACTAGTAGCCATTGATGGATTTCTCCTCCATGAATCTCTAACTATCCCATCCTACAGTCACTCCATTGGCTACCTATCAGCTACTGTGCTCAGTTCAGGGTGTTGGTTATTACATGCAAAGCTCTTCACGGACTTTGTCCAGCATACCTATGGGACCGCCTCCCTCCCTATGTCCCTCCAGGGCAGCTTCGCTCATCTGAACAGGGTCTACCTGTTCAGATGAGCATCCTACCACTAATTTTGTTAGTCTTGTAGGTGCTACTGGACACTTGCTCTTTTCTAAGAGTAGGAAGGGAAATTTATAATAGTTAATGTTAAATATTTTTTTTAAAAATTTAAATCGGTTCAATTACATATTTTATTAAACATTGGTTGATCTAATAAGGAGGTTTATTAGGATGGAGAGAGAGGAAATATTTCTGGGTATGTTTATGTTGCATATCTGAAAATTATATTTTAAATGTTATCTGGCCATTGTCTTTTGATATTCTTTGATATTCCTTGTAAAGCATATTTTCAATTTTCTTTCAAATGTAAACTTCTGTTTCCTATCCCCTTTTCTTTCCTCGCCTACTTTTTGTTTAATTAAAAAATAAAAATAAAAGCATAGGAAGGGGAAAAAATGGCATGTAGGTCTGTATCTATGGGTTGACCTGGGTTCAAAATCCTCACCCACCACAAAATCTGATGGGTGACCTCGGGCTAGGGAGGCTCGCCTGCCCTCGAGCAGAGCCAGGGCCTTTTCGGTCCTGGCACCAACCCGGTGGAACTCTCTGTCTGATGAAACCAGAGCCCAGCAGGATTTATTATCCTTCCGCCGGGCCTGTAAGACAGAGATGTTCCACCAGGCATATGGCAGAGGCTAGGCTGGCCCCCCCCCCCAGCCGTACTTGACTTGACTTGAAAAGATCTGTCCACCACCATACAGATATGGACATATGGGCCATGTCTGAAATGAAGTAACTCTTCCATTGCCACCTGAGGAGAAGTTTTTATTGTATGTAGTGTTGTAAATTTTATTGTAATGTTTTATCTGCTTTTATGTGTTTTTATGTAAATTAAAATGTTGTGCTCCGCCCTGAGCCCGCTCGGCAGGGAGGGCGGACTAACAATCTAATATAATAAATAAATAAATAAATAAATAAATAAATAAATAAACAAACAAATAAATGTTCTCTCAGCCTACCTCACAGGACTGTTGGGAGGATAAAATGATCACAGGAGAAGCACGGATCAGTATGGACCAGTCACACATTTGTGCTCTCTCTGTGTCTTGCTTTATTTGGAGGGGAAATAGTGAAAATCCACTAAATGAATGTTCCTGTGCGTGATGAAAACCGAGCTGGCGTAGTGGTTAGAGTGTCAGGAGACCTGGGTTCAAACCCCCACTCTGCCAAGGAAGCTCACGGGGTGACCTTCGGCCATACCACGAGGGTTGCTAACTCTGGGTTGGGGAATTCCTGGAGATCTGGGGGAGGAGCCTGGGGTGGGCAGGATTTGGGGAGGGGAGGGCCTCAGTGGGCTCCACTGCCATTCGAGGGGCCAAAGCCACCCTGAGGCACACCTTCTCAGCCTCACTTCCCTCACGAGGTGGTTGTGTGGATAAAATGGAGGAGAGGGGAATGATGTGAGCTGCTATAAACAATGTCCATAAATATATTAAAAGAAATGTTTGGGGAGGAAAGTAGAAATAAACTTCCTTTTTTTACTTGATAAGAAACCTGACTCAAAAACTCTTTCTGAGGTGCTTCGATTTTTCAGAGAGAGAGAGAGAGAGAGAGAGAGAGAATGTGAGTGTGAGTGTGAGTGTGAGTGTGAGTGTGTTATGGGGGGGGATGGTTAGAGGGAATTCATGCAGGTGGAAGGAGGAACCAGACAGACACACCCTGGTGAACCTGCCAGGCAATTCATAACATCCGGCCTGGTCTACTTTGGAATAAAGCCAGGGAAGACAAACAGCGGAAGAGCGTTCCTGCGTCTCTCCCGGCATCGCCTCACTTTCCAAATCCGACCAGGCTTTCCTGGCAGGTTTGGTGCCTCCAGAGTTACCACCAGCTGCTGCTCCAAGTCCAGCTCCTTAAGGGGGGCTGAGTGGGGGGTGATCGTGGTGGTCCCAGAGCCCCCTTTGGCTCTCCTCTGGCCGAGGCTGGCAATGTCAGTGTGGAGGGGGACCCTTTCAAGGCAGTTTCAGCCACAGAAGCTGAGAGCAAACTGGCACTTGACAGAGCAAAGAACGAAATAAAACTAGAGGCCCCACCCTGGCCATCCCCCTGGGGCAGTGGCAGGTGGTGACACTTCAGAAATTACCCCAAATATGAATAAAAATAAAACATCCCTTGACGTTTTTTCTAGAAAGTCACTCTTGCTTGCGGTAGGAAGCTTCACCAGTTGAATTTCTGTCTCCTGCGCAGCTAGCCAAGGCAAGAAAAGGGGGAGATGTGAAAGGCAGATGGGAGCTTCTAAAAACAAGATGGGTTGTTGTGGATACTCAACAGTGTCCTTTGCACACGCTCAGAGGAAACCTCTGCCTAGGTTTCTGAGATTGCATGAGGACCCCTCCCCCTGTTTAAGATGCAAACAAGAGTGGATGGAGAGAAAGAGCACAATATGGGGGCAGCTGGACCACTTCTGAACTTGAGCTGGGGAAAAGGAAAGCCACAGGAACGGAGCCTCGGACAGTGTCTCTACTCGAGACACCAGGGTACATGTTCATCAAATGCCAGGAGATGCAATGTTAGCTGGGAAGCATAGTTTTAAAAGACAGAGATTGTGGAGACCACTTCTCAAACCCCTCCACTGCCTCTGGGGTACTGGACTGTCTCCCTTTCTGGAGCCTTTGCCCTGCCACCCTTGCTGCTTAAACCTTTGAATTAACGGAGCCTCGGCAGGGCAAAGGCTCTGGAAGGCAAGACAGTGCGGCACACCAGAGGCGGCAGAGGCATGTGAGAGAATCCGTCCCCTCTGAAGCGACCTATGCCAGCTCTGTCTTTTAAAACTACACTTCCTAGCTCCAGTGTCAAATGTCTTGCAAAGAAAAACTCTGAGTATGTACAGAGTGTGGGAAAAGACAGATATAAACTGACAGTGATGGATCCTCTGTTAATTTTTTTTTTAACAGAATGTCCTGAAATCCAACATAAAATCCCATATCACGGCCAGGTACTCTGACTGAACCATAAAAAACATGGCACTGCAGTAGTTCAAAAACTTAGATCCCGTGCATGGATCCTCATGAATTCATTTGATTTTTTCACTGAAACCCAACCAAACCGGCATGATTCTGGAGCTCATATTGTGGCCAGCAGGAAGCATCATGAAATAGCACAGATCTGCCATGGCACAAAATCACGGATCTACGGTGTCGATCTTTATAGATTGTCAGGATTTTTAGATGGGATCGTGCAAAATTCACCAAGAAATCACATGTCATGTCCATATCTACAAACTCTATCAGAAAAATGATGCATTTTGTGGCACTGCCATAGTAAAAATAAAAATTCTTCAAATGAGCGGATCCTCATGGATTGCAGCGAGTTTTACATGCTGCATTTGAAGGTATTCACTCTTTTTTTTTAAGGGCCCATACAGATCCATGCAGGCCTGTCTTTAACTCCCCCTCCCTTTACTTGGCCCTTCCCGATCCTTCCCGATCCTTCCCGGGCTTGGCCTGACGGAGCCCCGCCCCCCACCCGGCCCCAGTGGAATCCCTGCTTGGAATGCCTGAGGTGAGTCACAAACCCGAAAGGTTCTGTGGTGACATCGCTGCTGGAGCGGCAGTTGAAGTCAGCCTCATTGCCTGTGTGGCTTTGAGTGATGGAGGAGGTACTGATGCCTGGCTCTGGCTCCCCCAGGACTGGGCTGGGGTGGGTGGGTGAGGCTGAGGTTGGGGGTGGAAGGAAAGGATGGGTGTAAAGCAGGGGCATAAGAAGGACGCTCTGGGGCCCACCCGCAGCCTCCTTTTCACCTGGCTCTGCTGCTGCCATTCCCCAGACCCCCCCCGTCTCATTCCCCCCCTCCCTCCTGGGTTTTTGTCTCAGCCTGGACTTTAAGCACGTGTCTCCCACACCCCACAAGGAGCCTCCTTTCACTGGCCCCCATCTTCCAAATGGGTAGGCCCTGCTCGATTTGGGGGCACTGTGGAGAGAACATGGGGCAGACCCGGCCCATCCTGGCTCAGCCCACCCCATCATTTCGGAATGTGGCTCTCGGAACAAAATGCTGGCATGCCCCCTGAGCTGCAGGGACCCTGGGGAAGCTCCAGGCGATCTAGAATACAAGGAAGAGGCGGGGCATTTTCATGGGGGCGGGACAGGGTGGCTAGGAATAAAGAGGCAACCCCCAGTGCTGTTGAGGGATGGCCTCTCCTGTGCCAAGCCCAAACGCTGCAGGCATGGTGGGCATTTGCCCGTCGTGGGGCACCTCATTTCCATCCTATTTGTCCCCATGCCTGATGGCTGAGCTCAGCCCCTCTGAAAGTCATGCTGAGTCTTTGATCTATCTCCCTGCAGGTGGGTAAGCGAAGAATGGCGTGGTGGCAAAGAGTGTGGAAGTGGCTAGCGTGCAAAAAAAAGAACAGAGTGGCGGCAGGTATGTGTTGTGGACATGCCAGGCAGGGCCTTCTGCTTGCCCTCAGAGCCTTTCACTTTCTGCGGGTTGACAACTAAGTACTGATGCTCTTGAATCGAGATCCCGAGATCCCTGACGGCGTTCATGTTCCCTTTAATTTGAAATGTCTCTGCTATTTTCCTCCCCTTAACTGATGAATCCAAACTTTTCACAATATCAACAAGTTTAAGGCATTGGAAAACCACATTGAATGGTTTCAGTATCTCCAAATAAGTAATTTAATATGTTCATTGCAAAGAAAGGGTGTTTTTAAAAGACAATTAACATTTTTGAGTGAATGTTGAAGGATTCAAAGAGTATTGTTAAAGGTTGGTTATCGAAGCTATATAAACATTTGGTGGAAATATTCTATTCCCCGTTACCAAGATATGTCACAAGTTGGCAAAGGGACGGAGTAAAAGAGCTAACCGAACCAGACGGGGAGAATATTTGGGCTCAACCCTTCAAATACATCGAAAATTTTGTGCCTTTGGGCACGGTTATAAAGATTGTTAAGGTTTCTTTCCCTTATAATGTTAAAGTGATGTGATTTGATATTTGGAATGATTGTAGGTTGACAAAAGAATATCTATCTTTGATTTCAATATTGTTTTTAAGATATTATGGGGATTGAAGTATTGTACATGTTGTGTGTTTTGTTTTGGTTAATTAATAAAAGTATTTTTTAATTAAAAAAACCCTTTTTATAATATCTACTTTCCATCAATAAAAAACACAAGATCGTTCACAACAGTGAAGATAAGCAGTGATACCAGAATATGTTTGTTCTGCTTCTGTTCGAAGTTGCTGCTCAAAATAGACAAACAGCTTTTGAGCTTCTTAACTGAATAAACAACTAACTGACTAGCTGTTCATTTTTGAGAAAAACATTCAACTTCAGTACCCCACACATCAAATATCAGGACTGATTTCCATGATACAATGTCCCCATATACTCTACCAATGTCCCCCAGACATATAAGAATAAAACAGCCATGCCACTTAGCCATTTTTGTATCAATTTGGGCCTCCGAAGTTAAAATTATAATACAAATCAATGTTACAAACAGTACACATGTAGAAACAGAGAAAAAGTTAGATTAAATTTGTTTCATCAAAAGATATACTTCTTGGTTTAAAAACTGAGTGATGCATTTCTCAAATAAGTTTGTTTTTTTTAAAAAAAAAATCTTGAATTGGCTAAGTTACGGCTCCTTAAATCCGGTGTTCAGTGCAAAAGTTCGGTTTCCTCCTTTCTAATGGATGGTTCCAAATGAAAATGGTTCCGTACCTTGGGGGGTTGTTCAGCTGCTTAAGCATTTTGGGTGAATGTGGCCGGGCTTCCTCACTTCTGGTGAAGAGGGCAGAGAACTTTTTCTCCAGCCGGCGAGACCAAGGCTTTTCCTGAATAATATTTGTCCCTTGAAGCTCATCAGGTGACCTTGGGCCTGTCATTCTCAGCCCACCTTATAGGCCTGTTGTAGGGACAAAATGGAGGAGGGAAGAACCCTGAGTGTCCCCTGAGGACCTTGGGGGGGGGGGAAGGGCAGTAGAAAAATGCATCATTGTGGGCACAAAAACAACACTCTGCCCTGCCAGCAGAAGCCAGTGGCCTGGGAAAAGGCACGAGCAGCCGCCACAGGCCCCCCTCCCGCCCCACTGGCTCCCACGTTTCCTGCCCCCCTGCTGCTCCTCCCTGTTGGTCTGAACATTGAGCCTGGCCCTCAAAAGCCCCCCTCCCCGTCCGGAAGCCCTGTTCTCCCCCCCTGTCACCCAGCAGTGCTAGAGCTTGACTCAGTAAAGAAACGGAAAACTTTTTCAAGAGTTGGGAGTGGAGGGATGGCAGCTCATTAAGGGAGTGCTCCTCGGAGACACGATTCGGGACAAAAGCCAGATTTTTGCTGATCTGGCTAAATCCACTTTTCCCAGACAAAACTGATCGTCCAGGATCCAATCTGGGAACCCAGATCCCGGAATAAATCTGGGTAATTTTAGGAAACGTGGCTTCAGCCTCTGGCTTGCTCCTTCCTTGGCTTCTTTCCAAGAGGGGAGGGGGAGGAGAGAGGGGGAGTGAATGGCCAATCCGTGCAGGGTCTCTCCGTGTCTGCCTGGCTCCTGTGAGTGACACCGGTTCAGTTGGGCTCAGTCGCAAGAAGGTCCCTGGCTTCAGTTTGGTTTGGGTGGAATTCTCTGTGGTGACAAGATTCTCGGGTTTGATGGTGGCCCCCTTGATTTGTTGGTTCTGTTGGGCTTCTTCTTGCATTGGGGAGCGTGCCCTTGGCCAGCAGCAGCCTTGCCCCGGTGTGTTTCTGCCTCAAAGCCTGCTTAGAAATGGTTCCCCCGCAGAAAACAAGGGAGAGCAGCTTGGGCGGGGGGGTCCTTCTTCAGGGACCCATAGAATTGGTCCCAGAGATCCAGTCTTCCTGAAACTCGGATGATATTTAGAAGACAGTGAAGAGTAGGCTCCCAAAATTTTGGTAGCTTTTTCTTGAAAAATGATGCCCCCCGATATCCTCCCAGATAGTTATTATTAATAATTGAGCGTGACTGTGAGCACTTCCTTCAGGGGCCCATAGAGTTAGAATCTGTGGGTCCAATCTTCCTGAAACTTGGGGGGGGGGAGGGCTTAGAGGACAGTCAGGAGTAGCTTCCTTGAAAATTTGGTGGCGTTTTCTTGAAAAATGAGCCCCCCCCCCCCGGCCAGGCCCCAGATATGCCCAGATAGTTTTTTCCCATAAGGAATAATGGCCACATAAATCTGGGATTCTCTGCTCTGTCTTAAATAGCTCAGAAAATCTTTCCTGGATTTCAGAAATCCCCGATTTCTTTGAGATCCCTGAAAACCAATTCCAATGCCTCAGACTTTTTTTTGTGTATAAATATTTTTATTTTTTAAAACATGACGGGATACAGGAAAGAAAGGGGAAAGGGGAACAAAAGTTAAAAAGAAAAAATTAAAGATATACATTATAAGGACTGTCAAAATAATACAATGACTGTATAATATTTAAAATATAGTTTTCAGGTATACAACACAAACAAAACTCAGGCATATGTTCTCTGTTCATCCTGAAGAACATCATTGTTAAACCAACCAATGATTAATAAACTATATAATCGGGTTAGCTTCAATGGAATAAAACAATAACTAATGATTCTAAACTAACAACGAATCCCGTTGTGGGGAAAAATACAGCAGAATCTAGAAAGGGGCGGGTGGGTGGGCAGGTGGGCATTGCCTCCTCCTCAGTGACTGATCCAGGCCAGACGAAGGGGTGGCCAGGTGTTGCCTCCTGCTCCACACCTGATCCTATCTGGGTGAAGAGGGAGTGGGCATTGCCTCCGGCTCTGTGCCTGATTCTGGCCGAGTGAAGGGGGACAGGCATCTGCTCCTGATGCCAAGCAGGTAAAGGCTGGTGGTGGGAATTAACACCCCCTCCACTCCTGATCACAACTGGGTGAAGGCAAGGGGTGGGCATTGCCACCTGTTCTGCTCCTGATCCCAGCTGGGTGAAGGGGGAAGGCATTGCTACCTGTTCCACTAATAATACCCATGGGTTAAGGTGAGGGGTGGGCATTGCCACCCGCTCCGCTCCTGATCCCAGCAAGCTCTCAGGTTGGACAGGCTGCCTCACCTGGGCTTCCCTCTGTGGCAGCACCCTCTGGTGGTACACCAAGATAGGAAGTGAGTTGTCTAGAACACACTCTTTTTTATAGTAGGATACAATAGAATAACTCTATAGCTTTTATACATCACATTCAAATTATAACACAACCATTCTCCAGAATGTTTGTAAAACTGGATGTCTGTAAAAATAGAGAATTTTATATTGCTAGTTGCTGGGAAAGAAGAGGAGACACTCTTTTTGTTTGGCACCACTTTTAGATTTCCCCACATGCAACTTGAACTCGAGTAGAACTTCAGTTGCCAGTCTTATTTAATTCCGAGAGTAAAAGAATATTCTGGTACTTTAAATGATTATATGAGTTTTCCCCAGCTGCAAGAAATCCCTTTCAGGGAACGTTTTAAACTGATGAAATTGCTGTTAATCACTTGAGAACTTTGCCAACTTTCTTAAAATTGGAAACCTGTGCTGCTCCTAGAAAAATGTGATTGGTCATTTCTTTGAGATTTGAAGAGTGGATAAGTTTGCAGAACTCTAGGGGATGATTCTCATCTAGGATATGGATTTCTTGTGGACCACTTATACTTAGTGAGGGTTTGCTATTGTTAGTTCAAGATTAGTATCAATAATAATAACAACTTAATGCCCGCTCAGAGCAGTTTACAAAGTATGTCATTATTATGCCCACAACAAAACACCCTGTGAGGTGGGTGGGGCTGAGAGAGCTCCAGAGAGCCGTGACCAGCCCAAGGTCACCCAGGTGGCTTCAAGTGGAGAAGTGGGGAATCAAACCCGGCGCTCCAGATCAGAGTCCCACGCTCTTAACCTCTACACAAAACTAGGTCGCTTAAGTTCATGATACTGAATGTTGAAATGCTGAATGCTCATTGTGACTGACACTATTGAACCTGAATGCCCAAAGACGACCTTCAGGAAGACACGTCTAAAAATGAGATTCTACCTAGGCTCTCGTTAGTTTCAACTTAAGTTCATAACGTAATACTTTTTAGGACCATTTTAATAGGGTGACCAGAATGTCTCTGGTCACCTGAAGCTCCCCCCGCTTACTGTCCCTGGTAGTGGGGCTTCAGAGCTGCTTGCAGCCCGTCTTCCTCCTAGGCAGGAGAAGCACAAATGCCAGGGTGGCCTGGGGCAGCAACTGATGTGAACTTGCCTTCTGAAATCTCAGGGACGGTGGAGGAGGAGATGGAGCAGGAGGAGGAGGAAAAAGGAAGATCGTATGATCCAAGGAGAGATGACGATATGGTGAGCAGACAAGCAAGCCAAGGGAGCTACTCATCCTCCTGGATCTCCCTGCCCCTCAGGAGATAGCAGCCCTCCTGCCAAGCTTCCCAACCCAGGAACAGTCCGGACAAGGGGGATGGGTGCCCAGGGGAAAGACCAAGAACGTGGGGTACCCTAGATGCTGACCCATCGTCCTGATTGGCCACTGGCACCAACCTCTGTTGAAGTCCCCAAAGTCTTTTGCATTTTGAGAATGGAGTTGGGAATGGGCAAGGAGTACGGGGCCTGCCAGGCACTGGCCCCGTCCCTTTCCCCAGCCAATGTGGAGAGCTCAGGAGAAATGTCAGCAGGAATCATGAAGCCCACCAGCTCCATATGGGGAATATTGGATGGAAGGATCCCAGGGGTGGGGGCAGACCCTTCTCGGACTCTGGCAAGCAGGTGCCCGTGAAAGCAGGCTAGATGGGGCTTCAGGGCCTCCTTGTTGAGAGAGCGGCTTCCTGGAGCATCAGTCGTTGCATCTAACAGGTGGCCTTTCTCTCTCAGGAGTTGGAGTCAGTCCTCTCCAGTCTTTGGGACGTTTCAGATCTCCTGGGAGAAACATCTGCAGGTATGTCATCTCCCCTGCTGATGGGAAATGGTAATCTAATGTTCTATTTTTCTATTTTTCTCCTGCCCTCCCTCCAAGGAGCTCAGGAGCATAAGCATGAGCACAAATACTGGGGTGGCCTGGGCAGCAACTGATGTGAACTTGCCTTCTGAAATCTCAGGGTCTGTGGTGGAGGAGGAGGAAGCCGAGGAACAACAAAGGCCCTGCAATGTAGGAACATCCCCAATTATGGTGAGCAGAACAGCGATCCAAGGGAGCGACCCCTCCACTTGGATCTCCCTGCCCCTCAGGAGATAGCAGCCCTCCTGCCAAGCTTTCCAACCCAGGAACAGTCCGGGCAAGGGGGATGGGTGTCCAGGGGAAAGGCCAAGAGCGTGGGGTACCCGAGATGCTGACCCAGCCTCCTGATTGGCCACTGGCAGCAACCCCTGTTAAAGCCCCCAAAGTCTTTTGCATTTTGAGAATGGAGTTGGGAATGGGGAAGCAGCACAGGGCCTGCCAGGCACTGACCCCGTCCCTTTCCCCAGCCAATGTGGGGAGCTTGGGAGAAATGTCAGCAGGAATCATGAAGCCCACTGGCTCCATATGGGGAATATTGAATGGAAGGATCCCAGGGGTGGGGGCAGACCCTTCCCGGACTCTGGCAAGCAGCTGCCCGTGACAGCAGGCTAGATGGAGCTACAGTAGCTGCCTTGTAGAGAGAGCGGATTCCTGGGGCACCTGTCGTTGCATCTAACAGGTGGCCTTTCTCTCTCAGGAGTTGGAGTCAATAACCTCCAGCGTGTGGGACAGTTCCCTACCAGTGACACCTGCAGGTATGTCATCTCCCCTGCTGATGGAAAATGGACATCTAATGTTCTCTTTCTCTATTTTTCTCCTGCCCTCCCTCCAAGGAGCTCATGGCAGAACGCTTGGTTTCAGCCCATCTCTTTCATATTCCTCACAACAACCTTGCAATGTAGGGCAGGCTGAATGAGACCGACTGGTGCTTGATCACCCTGTGAGATTCATGGCTGAATGGGGATTTGAAGCTGGGTCTCCCAGGGCCTCATGAGCGGAATCTTTTCAGCACCTGTTTCCAAGCAAGAGTCATTGGACTCCGGTCCCGTGTAGCCTCCCGTCCCCGTCCCCATGCTTATGCTCCTGCATCCGTCACCAGAGTTAGGACACTCATTGTGACAGAGAAGAGAAGCTCCCATTAGTGTTGGCTCTTCCATAATACTGGAATATATTATAACTCCACATTGGAACCAAAGAGATGCTGCCATGTGAATGCCCGAGACAAGAGCTGGTCTGCATGGGAACGTATTGGCACATCCAGGGCCACCAGAATGTCTTTGGTCACCTGAAGCTCCCTCCGCTTGCGGTCCCCACCTTATTCCAACTTAGTGGGGCTTCAGAGGAGCTTGCAGCCCATCTTCCTGCTAGGCAGAAGCACAATTGCAGGGGTGGCCTGGGCAGGAACTGATGTGAACTTGTCTTCTGAAATTCCAGGGTCAGTGGCAGAGGAGGAGGAGGAGGAGGAGGAAGAACAACCAGGGCCCTGCCATGTGGGAACGTCCCCAATTATGGTGAGCAGATCAGCGATCCAAGGGAGCGACCCCTCCACTTGGATCTCCCTGCCCCTCAGGAGATAGCAGCCCTCATGCCAAGCTTCCCAACCCAGGAACAGTCCGGGCAAGGGGGATGGGTGTCCAGCGGAAAGGCCAAGAGCGAGGGGTACCCTAGATGCTGACCCAGCCTCCTGATTGGCCACTGGCAGCAACCCCTGTTGAAGCCCCCAAAGTCTTTTGCATTTTGAGAATGGAGTTGGGAATGGGCAAGCAGTACAGGGCCTGCCAGGCACTGACTCCATCCCTTTCCCCAGCCAATGTGGAGAGCTTGGGAGAAATGTCAGCAGGAATCATGAAGCCCACCAGCTCCATATGGGGAATATTGGATGGAAGGATCCCAGGGGTGGGGGCAGACCCTTCTCGGACTCTGGCAAGCAGCTGCCCGTGACAGCAGGCTAGATGGAGCTACAGTAGCTGCCTTGTAGAGAGAGCAGCTTCCTGGAGCATCAGTCGTTGCAGGTAACAGGTGGCCTTTCTCTCTCAGGAGTTGGTCTCCATCACCTCCAGCGTGTGGGACAGCACCCAGCCAGCAACACCTGCAGGTATGTCATCTCCCCTGCTTACGGAAAATGGTCATCTAATGTTCTCTTTCTCTAATTCTATCCTGCCTTCCCTCCAAGGAGCTCACAGCAGAATGCTTGGTTTCAGCCCATCTCTTTCACATTCCTCACAACAACCTTGCAATGTAGCGCAGGCTGAATGAGAACGACTGGTGCTTGATCACCCTGTGAGATTCATGGCTGAATGGGGATTTGAAGCTGGGTCTCCCAGGGCCTCATGAGCGGAATCTTTTCAGCACCTGTTTCCAAGCAAGAGTCATTGGACTCCGGTCCCATGTTGGCCCCTGTCCCCGTCCCCATGCTTATACTCCTGCATCCGTCACCAGAGTTAGGACACTCATTGTGACAGAGAAGATAAGCTCCAATTAGTGTTGCCTCTTCCATAATATTGGAATATATTATAGCTCCGCAATGGAACCAAAGAGATGCTGCCATGCGAATGCCCGAGACAAGAGCTGGTCTGCATGGGAACGTATTGGCACATCCAGGGCCACCAGAATGTCTTTAGTCACCTGAAGCTCCCCCCGCTTGCTGACCCCACCTTATTCCAACTTAGTGGGGCTTCAGAGCTGCTTGCAGCCCATCTTCGTCCTAGGCAGGAGAAGCACAAATGCAGGGGTGACCTGGGCAGCAACTGATGTGAACTTGTCTTCTGAAATTCCAGGGTCAGTGGCAGAGGAGAAGGAGGAGGAGGAGGAAGAACAACCAGGCCCCTGCCATTGGAGAACGTCCCCAATTATGGTGAGCAGAACAGCGATCCAAGGGAGCGACCCCTCCACTTGGATCTCCCTGCCCCTCAGGAGATAGCAGCCCTCCTGCCAAGCTCCCCAACGCAGGAACAGTCCAGGCAAGGGGGATGGGTGTCCAGCGGAAAGGCCAAGAGCGTTGGGTACCCTAGATGCTGACCCATCCTCCTGATTGGCCACTGGCACCAACCTCTGTTTAAGCCCCCAAAGTCTTTTGCATTTTATGAATGGAGTTGGGAATGGGCAAGCAGTACAGGGCCTGCCAGGCACTGACTCCATCCATTTCCCCAGCCAATGTGGAGAGCTCGGGAGAAATGTCAGCAGGAATCATGAAGCCCACCAGCTCCGTATGGGGAATATTGAAGGGAAGGATCCCAGGGGTGGGGGCAGACCCTTCTCGGACTCTGGCAAGCAGCTGCCCGTGAAAGCAGAAAAGATGGGGCTTCAGGGTCTCCATGTCAAGAGAGCGGCTTCCTGGAGCATCAGTCCTTGCATCTAACAGGTGGCCTTTCTCTCTCAGGAGTTACAGTCGGTCCCCTCCAGTGTCTGGGTGAGCTCCGTTGCATCAACACCATCAGGTATGTCATCTCCCCAGCTGACGGAAAATGGTAATCTCATGTTCTCTTTCGCTATTTTTCTCCAGCTCTCTCTCCAAGAAGCAGAATGTATGGTTTCCTCCCATCTCTTTCCCATTCCTCACAACAGCCTTGCGATGTAGAGTAGGCTGAGAGAGAATGACTGGTGCTTGATCACTCTGTGAGATTCATGGCTGAATGGGGATTTGAAGATGGGCCCCCCAGGTGTTTGTCTGTGGAATCTTTTAAGCAGGGCTTTTTTTCAGCGGGATCTCCCAGGATCTGAGATCCCCCCCTCCGGCACCTCTGAAAAAAGATCACATGACTGGGGGCCCTGCCCCCGGTGCCCAAACACCCATGGCTGCCTCCCCGGGTGGAGCTTCTCCTGGGCCACATGCTTCCTCTGCCTCTTCCCCGGACTTTCCCTTCTTCCCTCCCTCCCTTTCTCTTTTTCCCCTTTCTTTCCTTGCTTCTTTCTTTCCTCCCCCCCTCTCTTTCTCCTTCTTTCGTTCCATGTCTTTTCTTTTTTCCTTTCTTTTCCTTCCTTCACTGGAGGCCTGAGGAGGCCGTGAGCAGCTGGCCGCTGCATTTGGAAGTGCTGGCAACGTCCACCACGGCAAGCACGCACCCGCTCGGGCTCTCCCCTGTGCCCGCTGCTCAGGCCCAGCGCTCAGGCCAGAGGAGGCCGCGGGTAGCTGGCCACAGTGTTCGGCGGTGGCAGGACTGAGAAAATGGAGGAAACTGTGAGGAGGAGGAGACTGCAAGTGGCTTTGAGGTCCTGTGTGACTTTAAATGGGCCTATAGTAGGGCCGATGAACCTTCCTTCCCAGTTACTGAGCTCTGAGGCGCCGCCCTGCCCGCCGTAGGGCTGCCGCCCTCCACCATCCTAACGCCTGCTCGGGCGGAGCTCCCTCAGCCTCAGAGTCCGGCAGGGAAGGTGGTTAACGCCACCTGAGTCCTCCACTTGCCAACTGGCACGTGCACTCCCTCTCTCTGCCCGTCACTTGCACGCCAGCCTCCTCACCCTCGGCATCCTTGGGATTCTCCCCCTTTATAGCTGCTCTTTCCCCCACCTCCCCACCTGGGCTGCCAATCAGCCTTCCGCTCTCTCCACTCCCTTCAGCCCCGTCTGCCCCCTCCCACCGGCCTGCTCCCCTCCCCATTGGCTGCTTGCCGTGCCCGTCACACGGGCGTCCCCTCGCCCCCTCCTGCCCCCAGCTGCCAGCCAGCAGAAGAGTCGCACTGGGCGTCCAGGCTGCGGAGGCTGGGCCCGCTGCTGCGCTTCCCTGGCACGGCTGGCTGCCTCGCGTCCGCAGCCGGCGTCGCCTGGCTCCTTCGCCACGGGGGCTTCCCCGCTGCGTCGCTCAGCTGGGCCACGGGGGTTTCCCCAGCACGTTGCTTCGCTGCGGCTTCCAGCTCCAGCATCCTGCCGCGGCCCGGCTCCTTCCCCGTGGCGGTGAGAGGGTCGGAGGGGGAGGGGGTGAGAGGCGCTGCGACCCTTGGGTACCCCCCCCCCAACTCCCCAGTCCGGAGCTGCCACTCTGGACATGAGCGTAATATCTTTGGGCTCAATGTTCAATTTTGAAGTATTTAAAGTTACAAGATTGATTCCGTGTCTGTGTGTGTGTGTCTGTGTGTCTGTGTGTGTGTGAGAGAGAGCATTTCTAAGTAGTGTTACAACCTTCTAAACCCATTGACTTCAGGGACATGGAAAGGTGTTGCTTTAGATTACACTGCTATTTAATTTAATAATTTGATTTGGGGCCTGGAAAAAAACCTTATTTTCCTTTAAATAATAGTGCTGCCATAAATTCAAAATAGATACAGTAGAGAAAATAATGTTTCCTGAAAATGACCCACTGCCACTCATGATATGGGACAGACTGGTCATCCACACGTAACTGGGAAGAGAACTTTCCTCTACACATTTCTCTAATCATTGAAAAGTTCCTCATCCCCGCAAGCAGTTGCCACTTCACGTGGCAATGGCAGTGAAGAGGAAGAGACATCACTTCCAGGAAGAGATGTCATTTCCCAGAGGTGATGTCACTTCCTGGAAGTGATGTCATCACACATTTCCAGTATTGCGCATGCTTCGGGCTCACTCATGTAATAGAGAGATCCCCCAACACTTTTCCCAGAAAAAAGGCCCTGCTTCTAAGCACCTCTTGCCAAGCAAGTCTCATTGGACTACCGTCCTGTGCAGCCCCCCCTTGTCCCCGTGTTAATGCTCCTAAACCTGTCACAAGAGTTAGAACTCCCATTGCTCAATTCACACTGCTACAAGAAGAGAAGCTCCCAATAGCCTTGCCTCTTCCATAGTGTTAGAATATGTTAGAGCTCCCCATTGGACCCAAAGTGATGGTGCCACGAGAACGCTCGAGACACCAGCTGCTCTGGGCGGGACTGTAGAAGCATACCCAGGGCCTAGACTGTGACAGCAACTGTGACAGCAACTGAGGGCCAACCTAGGAGTGAGGAACTACACTTGAATCGTAGTGATCGAGTGGAGCGCAAGTGGAGCGCAAATGAACCAGGAGGAATACATGTGAGTCTGTTCACTTGCCATCCAAGGGTAATTCGTGACTTCTAGCTTGGCTCTGAAATGCCAATGCCCGTGAAGACGCAAAACGGTAATCTCATGTTCTCTTTCTCTGTTTTTATCCTGCACTCCCCCCCGCCCAAAGATCTCCAGGCAGAATGCATGGTTACCACGCATCTCTTTCGTATTCCTCACAACAACCTTGTGAGGTAGGGTGGGGTAGGCTGAGAGTTCTTACATCAGGGAGACCTCTCATTCCCCCATTGCTATTGCTAAAAGAAGAGAATCTCCCAGTAGCGTTTCCTCTCCATTGGTTTTAAAATATGTTCTCGTTCCCCACTGGAACCAAAGGGATCCTGCCAGGAGAACTGAAGGGGGAAGAAGAAAGGTTTATGTACTCTGTCGTTATCACCCTTCCCTTCTTTTTCCTGCAGAGCCCCCAAAATGCATCTTTGCCCGGCTCTTCTGCTGCGACTGCCTGAAGCAGGTGGACTGAGTGTGGCTCTCCCCCTGGTCATGGGCCGCCTCCATAGAGGGTCCCAACAACGCTGGGAGGAACACCTGCCGTACGGGGAGTGAAGGTCATTGTCTGGTGCCCAGCCCCTCTCTCTCTGGCCAGGTTCCACTCGCAGAGACGGGCCCTTCCTCCTTAGGCAGCCCTCTCTGCGGCAAGCCCCCTGGCCCTTGGAACCTCTCTCGGCAGCACATCAAAGGCAGCCAGCCTCCACCTGACTGGCCACGTGGGGGGGGGGCCCAGAAGGGCGGCACGGCTCATTGGCGAGACTCCACATGCTTTCCTGGGGGCCTCGATATCCCCGCTTGCTCCTGCCGTGAACCCAGGAGCTCAGTCTTGCTGTAAGGTCCACCCCTCGCCCCTGCCTCCTCTGTGGGGCCTCCAAATGCTGCTGGGGCTGTCCCCCGGTTCGCTCAGCCTTGGGGGAATGCGGGGCCGACGAGGCCAGCTCTGGACAAAAAACACGTTGTGCCTCTGCAGCAGGCAGTGGGCCTCCTTCCTTAGTGGCCGTTCTGCAGATGAGAAATAACAGACAGACACACCCCTCCGCTAATGATTTCGGGTTCAGGACACCAAAAGGGCCTGAGTCTCCCGCGATCCGACCAACAGCCCGCAATCTTGGCTCAATGTTCTGAGGACGGCCCCGTGATTAGCAGACACAAACACAGCCCACCCCCACAGACAGGGCCCAAACCCCCTGATGCCAATGAATCTGTGCCCACGGGGAGAGCCCCAGAATGAAGGCAGGAAACAGAGGGCACCCATTGACTTCCAGGAGGACTGATGGGGCGAGCAACAGGACTGTGGAGGCGAGCCAAGCTTGTCCTCCACCAAACATCCCTGCCTGCGGCTGAGTTCCCTTGGGCAGAGAAGGGGCGTGCAAAGCCTGAGAGAGCAACAAAGGCTCATGCCGCTGCAATAGAGTCTTGTAAACTCCACTAAGGAAAGGCATCCCTGAGGCCAATGGCAGACCCCAGTTCGATTCCCAAGAAGGAGCATGTTGGGCAAAGGCAACGCTTCGCTTATGCCCATTACCAACTGGCCTAGGAGCAGCGAAGCAGCAAGTAGGGGGTGGACCAGAATCCACACCTCAAGCCCCAGAGAGGGGGAGGCAGAGAAGACTGCGGAGACCAGGGGGGCCTCTCGAGTGTGACTGGGGCTCAGCGCAGGACTGCCTCTGGTCTCTCCCCAAGTGGAGATGGAACTTGGAGGGCTTGGCTGCTCCGACTGCATGTCTTTCCGCAGTGCCATCCTTGTCTTTGTGGTCTCCCCTAGCCAGTTTGAGGGCCTCGGTGTAGAGAGTGGCAATGCTGACAGTTGCCAATGCTATATGGAGTGTCCTGTTCCTCTGCTGACAACGAGTTCAAGTGTTATAGAAACAGGTATCACTGAGCCCTGGGAAGGGAAAGGGTTGACCTCACCTCAGAGCTTTCTTCCAGCCGGAACGCCGTGGAGCGGTGTTCCGGCATCTCTCCTTGCAGCCCAATACTTCTCCGTGGGCCAGCTGAAGCCAGGGAAGCCACAAACGGGCTTTAAACTTCACCTGAGAGGGGAATTCCCCCTCTCCTAGAAGAAACCGTCCTTCCTTCCCCACTCCCTCCCTTTCCATGTCTTTCTTTTTCTTTCTTTCTTTTCCTCCCTCCCTCTCTTTCTCTTTTTTCATTCCATGTCTTTCCATGTTTTTCTTCTTTCTTTCCCGGCCTTCTTTCCTCTCCCCGCTCTCCCCCCTCTTTCTTTCTTTCTTTCTTTCTTTCTTTCTTTCTTTCTTTCTTTCTTTCTTTCTTTCTTTCTTTCTTTCTTTCTTTCTTTCTTTCTTTCTTTCTTTCTTTCTTTCTTTCTTTCTTTCTTTCTTTCTTTCTTTCTTTCTTTCTTTTTCTTTCTGTCGGTCTCTCTGATTTTCTTTCTCTGTTCTCTGTTATTCTCTGTTGTTATTCTCAGATTTTGGGTATAGGACCTTGTTATGACCTTTACTTTCACTAGGGTAGATTTTGCCTTTAATCTTTCCCTTGACACCCTCTGGGTAGTTTGCTGCCACCAGGAATATTATATTCCAATATTTTTTATTTAGGTTTTCCCTTTGGCGACGTTCCAAAGCGTCAGGCTCCTTCGTGGTTCTATGTGGCCCTGAGGATAGGAATGGGATATAGCAATGACAGCTACACTGGGATATAACAAATCAAAATAAACTTTTATTTAGTCAAGAAGCGTATCGGTTTCATAAACATAGTTCTTTGTGCTTAAAGTGACTTCATTTACTCTCATTCACACAGATCTCTTCCGAGGCTTCACACACAGTTAGCCTCTTTCTCTAGGCTCTGTATTTCTCTCACAGAAATGCTTAAAACTCCTCGGGCAGCGCACAGCTAGCCTGCTTTCCTCTGACTGCTATTCACAGAAATATGAAACCTGCTCAGGCAGCACACAGCCGGCCTCTCTTTCCCTGACTGAGTGTCCTTTCACAAAGGTGCTCAGTTCAGGTTCCACACAGGTTATATTTCTCTCATAAACTCTCATTCCTCGCTTTCACCTGCACTCTTCACCTAGCTGAAACCAAGCATTTAAAGATACATGCACCCATTTCTTGAAATCATTACAAATGCCCCCCCCCCTTCTCCTTAAGCGGAACACCTCTCTTTTCCAGTAGCGTTGTGTGCAGCTTCCTCTGGCTTAGGGAATGTTTTATTGTCTCTGCAGTTCCTGTGAAGTCCATTTCTCACTCTTCTGTGGTTTTTTGTTTTAAAGTCTTGGGTTTCTTTATCTTGCGTTCCTCCTCTGCTGGGGTGTCATCTTCCTCTCTGGGATATTCCACTGCTTGGCTGAGGTCATCTTGGCTTTGGCCTTCTCTACTAGGTCGTTGTTGGCTTCTTCTGGTTGTTTCTCTATCAATCTTCTGTTCTTTTCTAAACACTCTATTTCTTTCTTGCGAACAGTGTTTGAGCTGCTCAGTTCTTTACATGCTCTCTTCATGTTTGATCGCTTTGGCAGATGAAATCCACTTATCAAAATAATCTGTCAGTTTGGCACTAAAAGACTTAAATGACTTCTCTTTCTGAGGCACTAGGCTTCTAAACTTCTTTCTGAAGTAATCAGCACCTAGCCTAAATCTGTCATATACTGCCTCTTTGTATTCAGCATAAACAACAGGTTTATCTGAGGGAAATGTGTTGTGGCTCTCAGCCAATTCCCCTCTAATTAAGCTGGGTAAATACTTCATATATTGTGTCTCTGGTATTTCCCAGTTTTGAGCAGATCTTTCAAAAGTGGACAGGAAAATTTGTGGATCTTCTCCTGACACATGCGACCATAAAATCTTTTGGGGTAACATGAGGTAAATCAGCTCTGGGTTCAGACTTTCCCTCCTTTTTGTCCCCATCCTTAAGTCTCTTTCTAATTGTAATCGTTCTGCTTCCAAACTGGTGTGTCTTTCCATCTCTTGAGTTCTAAGTTCTATTTCAACTCCCCACTTTTCCCTTTCAAACTCCACTTTTTCCCTTTTCAAGCTGCTTTTGCTCATTCCACTTTCCCATCTCAAACCGTTTTTGTTCTGCTTCAACTTTCAGCTTTTCCCATTCAAGCTGTTTTTGTCCTCTTAGAAACTCTAAATATTCTGGACTAGGATTATACATTCCCTCAGGGTTTCTCTCAGGTGCAGTGTTTCTCCTAGGCTCCCACACTGCTTTGTGTCAGTATAACTCTCAGTTCTTCTACACTTTTCCCCTCATGAGGTAAATTTAACTCTTGGCACTTCTGAATCAGAGCCTCCTTTTTCATCCCCATAAACTCTGCCATTTCTCTCTCTTTTACTTGTATTTCCTTCTACAATTTTACTAAGATTCAGCAGATTATGTTCTCTCTTATAAATCCTACTAGTTCTTCTGGGTCTCTTTCCTTTATAACAGTTCTATATTCCTCATAGGGTTTAACTGAACACTCTGTCTCTTTGGCTTTCTGTCCCTTCAGAATGCCTTTCTCTCAGATTGTTCCTTCCTCCCAGGCTATTATATCCCACTTAAAATATTTTCTCCTCCTCAGGATGTTTGAGATCCCACCGCTAAGCCTCCACTTGTTATGACCTTTACTTTCACTAGGGTAGATTTTGCCTTTAATCTTTCCCTTGACACCCTCTGGGTAGTTTGCTGCCACCAGGAATATTATATTCCGATATTTTTTATTTAGGTTTTCCCTTTGGCGACGTTCCTAAGCGTCAGGCTCCTTCGTGGTTCTATGTGGCCCTGAGGATAGGAATGGGATATAGCAATGACAGCTACACTGGGATATGACAAAACAAAATAAACTTTTATTTAGTCAAGAAGCGTATCGGTTTCATAAACATAGTTCTTTGTGCTTAAAGTGACTTCATTTACTCTCATTCACACAGATCTCTTCCGAGGCTTCACACACAGTTAGCCTCTTTCTCTAACTCAATATTTGTCTCACGGAAATGCTTAAAACTCCTCAGGCTGCACACAGCCAGCCTGCTTTCCTCTGACTGCCACCTGTCTCTCTCTCTCTCTCCCAGTCTAAACTGCATTCACTCCGCCCACCATCTCAGTCAACCAATCATATCGCTCACTCATTCCTCTCTTTCACCCGCACTCTTCACCTAGCTCAAACCAAGCGTTTAAAGATACATGCACCCATTTCTTGAAATCATTACAGACCTCAATAAGGATTTAGTAAATTTTAGACAAAAGAACTTTCATTGCCCTCAAAGATTCCGTTAAAAGGGTCTCAAACTTAGTTACCGGTCTGAGAGAACCATTTTTGATAGCATAGGAGAGCATAATTGCTCTCATTTGGAAATATGGGATCCACAATGCCTTTGCATCTTTGAATCTACTTCTTGTTTCGTAAGGATCTTCCTTTGTCTGGACCAATTCCTGATATGGTGAAGACCCACTTCGGACCATGACCAAAATTTACTTAGGTCTAAACCTGCGGGGAACCATGCCAGGTTAAGAACACAATCCATTGTCACAAACTAAGAGAGGGTTTTCTAAAATTGAGCTTGAAGCCACCATTAGAGAACGTAGCTGAAAAGCTGACCAGACGATGCCTCGAAGAGGTATTGGGTCAGAATAAGCTCCCCCTATACTAACCCATAGTTCAGGTGCTTTTTGACATTTGGATTCGTTTATGACAAAACAGAAGCCCAATAATACAGCTTCAGGTTGGTCAGATCAATACCACCGTGATGCCTAAGCTTATGCAAGGTAGGAAATGCTCTTCTTGCTCTACGTCCCCCCGCACCCCAATAAATTGGATTAATAGTTTTTGCCACTGCTGCAGCATCTAATGAGGAATAGGAAAGGGAACAGTCCTAAAAATATATGTAGAAATCTAGGCAAAAGAAAACTTTTAGTTGTTGATAGCTGTTCCTGCCATGATAAAATTTTATCATTCCAAACCTTGAATTGATGTTTAGTATCACTAGCCAAATTTCTTCTATTATAGATGACAAGTCTAATGTCTAATTGTTAACCCATGCAAATTTGTAGCACTTTTGTATGATGACTTCAGTTCCTTGAGTTAGGAATATGAGATATATTTCTATCTTTGATAGATTACTATCTAATCCAGAGATCATGCCAAAGTCTTTAAGCCTATTTGAAACGTCACCAAGTGACTCCTCTGGGGATGAAATAAACAAGACCATTACAGCTGCGAAAAGTGAGATCTTGCGCTCCTGATTCCTGATTGGAATGCCCTTAATTGCATATCGGAATGAATAGCGTTGGCCGAGGTCCAATGGCCACAGCAAACTGAATGGGCGACAGAGGACACCCCTGACAGGTCCCTCTGTCAATTACAGAAGCTTCAGATCTAATGGCATTAACTTTTATTCGAGTTTTGGTAATCCTTGCTGCCCCCTGTAGGGTAAGGTCTTCTTCTCTTCATCGTTGCTCACCAAACGTTGCCACTTCCAGCAGTTTCTGCCCGTTATTTCCCCTCTGCAGAATGGCCCTAGAGGGCAAACTTGTGGCTCTGGCACCACACAAGGGACATTCACAGAAAAGGAGTCCCAGTGAGTGATACAGAGGTGCAAAAAAGGGGGCGAGGGAGAAACTCCTGCCCAGGAAAAGCAGGTAAGCAAAGAGGTTGAAAAAGAATTCTTAAAAACATTAGGTATGGTATCCCAAGGTCAATATCAAAAAAGCTAAAAATGGTCATGGTGCAGCCAGCGCTCAGTGAGAGAGAGGAATCCTCAGAGGAGGAGAGGCCCTCCGTAACCAGCCGAGAGTCCACAGGAGCCAACCTGCAGGAGAAGGAGGCAGAGGCATGCCGGGACCTACAGCCAGAAGCTGAGCCAGAAGCAGCTCTGACCCAGCAGGTGAAGCCAGCAGGCCGCTTCCAGCCCTCCAGGATCACCAGTGCCTCTGGAAGGCTATAGGAGAAGACTAAGGGCAGAATTGCAGGTGAGAAAGCTCAGTGCATGCCTGTTGGCTTGACGCCAGCTGCCTCCTGACAGAGAAGATGAGTCTGTATAGGACTGTACCCGAGAAGCCGGCTGGGTGCACGGCGTGTGGGTGTGCAGGTTAGAAAGCTCCCAGCGAGATGCTTCTGGCCATGGACACAACATGTACCTTGAGACGGTGACCTGTTCCCACTTCCTGGGTTGATGATTGGAAGGTCTGGCCTCAGCCTGAACGACCTGACGTTGCCACTTCCCCTGGGCCTGTTATTCTGAGTAACTGGAAGAGATGCTGTGACCTGATAGCCGAGCCCTGCAACCAGGACAGTTGGTGTCCCCCAGACTTAGCAGCAGTACGGAAAACGCGGCTGCAGCCCAGGCTGCCCAGAACCAAGCCCTCCGAGGCCAGGCACAGCAACTGACGAATGCTGTAGCTATGCTTCAACAGCAACCAGCGACTGATACAGCCCCTGGGGCTGCCACCGCCGCCACGTCTCCTACTGCACCTCCCCAGGGAAGTGCCCAGTGAGGCCCACAGAGACGTTTGGGGGGGTGTCAAGAAGAGTTTCCTGCATCCCTCGCAGAGCGCAACTGTACACTGAGCCTGGGAAAGGGATTTTCCTAACGATAAGAGCAAGGTCAGCTGCTTCTATCCAGCTCCCCATTGCTGGCCAGCTTTTGAGACTTTGCCACCCACGTGAGTGAAGCCTTGCCAGCCCTCAGAAGGCTGAGCGGGCCAATGGCCACATCAGACATTTGTGTCAGGACTCAGGAGAGAGGCTCGGTGGCAGATTGTACCACGGAACTCCAGCTCCTGGCCCGAGACTTGGAGTGGGATGAGGCCGCTCTGATGGACCTGCACCTGGAGGGGCTGCCAGAGGAGGGGTCGGAGGTCTCAGCTGGACCGCCCCACGTCTCTTGCAAAGGGACGGGCGCCTGGAGGACCGGAGACAGGCCCACCTCGGGACTTGCCCTAGACCATTGAGGCAGAGGCTTCCCTCAGCCCCTCCGCCTGCCCCTGCCCTCAGAGTGGATGCGGAGGGGGCAGGGGGGCCCATGCACAGTCAAGGGAGGAGAAGGAGAGTGAAGACGAAGCTTTACAGGACTGTCTGAAAAGTCCCTTATTAATTAAAAGGTTTTGCAGTTTGATACATTCAACCTTTTTTGATATTGGCCTTGAGATACCATACGCAGAGGGTTTTTTCTTTCTCAACCTCTTGGCTTGTCTTGTGCAAGGTGCTGCACCACTCGTGTCCCACGGGAGGCCTCATTGAGGCAATGTTTAGCTCACCAGCAGATCTGCCTTTTCAAGGAAGAACTTGGCCCATGAGGAGGGGCCAGTTTGTATTTTCCAGCAATACAAGAGGGGGCCTGGAGAGATAAGAGGAGGAGGAGGAGATTGTCACGGGCTGGGCCAGCCCAAGCAGGGTGGTTCAAGTCCAAACTTTAATGCCAGAGTCTGAGGGGAGTTCCAAGAGCAAAAGCCAGGTCAAACCGGTGGTCAGAGCACGAGATAACGCCAGGAGTGAGTCCAGAGTCCAAGAGCAAGGTCAGGTACAATCCAAGGTCATTTACCGGTAGTGTCAGGTCCAAAAGCAGGCACGGGCACGGGCACGGGCACGGGCACGGGCACGGGCACGGGCACGGGCACGGGCACGGGCACGGGCAAGGTTCATAGAGCACGGAGTGGTTGCAGGCAATAGACACGTTGCTTCCACGCCCGGCAGTTCCTCCAGACTGGCTCTCATAGCCAGGTGTGGTTTTCAGCCAGCTGCTGGGGCTCCATCCTGACGCTACTCATCGTCACTCTCCAGCAGCTGGTGTTGGCTCAAGAGGCGAGCACTGCGCCGTCTCTCCTGCAGTTCCAGTCTCTGCCGCTGCCTGCGGCGTTCCTTGGGCATGGGTGAACCTGGAGGGGTGGAGGCTCTTGGCTGCGCTGCACCTGTAGAAGTCCCTGGCTGAGCTTCCCCTGTGGTGTTGGAGCTAGAGGGTGCTGGTGTCTCAGCTGCTGGCTGCAAGCTCTGATCAGCCAGCAGCCGTTGCTCCTGATTGCTGGCTTCTGCTGAATCAGGGCTAGGGCTGGCTACACAGGGCTCCTCTTCTCCTGAGGAGTCCTGGCTGGCTACACGAGGCTCCTCTCCTCCAGAGGAGACCTCACTCTCAGACTGGGCCATGACAGAGATATGGGTGCCAGGCGAAGTCCTCCCCTATCCCCAGCAAGGCCAGTCCAGCGACTCTCCCCACCAGCGAGAGCAAGCTGGCTGGAGGCGGCACCCAGGCCAGGGTCCCCAGGGACGCCCACTCAGTCCCATAAGAGGAGGAGGAGGAGATATGGGTGCCAGACGAAGTCCTCCCCTATCCCCAGCAAGGCCAGTCCAGCGACTCTCCCCACCAACGAGAGCAAGCTGGCTGGAGGCGGCACCCAGGCCAGGGTCCCCAGGGACGCCCACTCAGTCCCCTCCTGCCACACCTGCAGCAGTCGCAGCCCGGGCCTTGGAGCTCACCCAGGCATGCTGCCACCATCAACAGCGGAGGAAGGACCGGCAACAGAGGCTCCCCACCACACACAAGACCAAGCTGACCGGAGAGCAGGGCCCTGGCAGCATCAAGGACAGAGCGGAATGTGTTATTGTTAGGTTATTAATGTTAATAAGGAAGTTCCTGTTGTTTATTGTTCATTAGTATTATTATTAGTTTTATTATTATTATAGTATTATTATTAGGTCTGTTATAGTATTATTATTAGTTCTATTATTATTATAGTATTACTATTAGTTTTGTTATTATTATAGTTATTATTAGTAGTAGGGTTATTGTGTTTTGATTGTTGCAGTTCTTATAATAGTAATTCTGTTTGTTGATAAATAAATTCATAATTTTGTTTGTAAATTTGTTTTGAGACTAGAAAATGATTGACTAGCATAATTTATACAACCACCCAGAATTTATACAAACTGTTTCTCTCCCTGAAAGTTAATTCCCCACTCCCCCAGAATATGGTGGGGAATCTTTTCCATCTTTCAGAAACTATTTGCAAAAAACAGGCCTTCTTTACCTGCTGTCTTTCACACAGTCTCGCTTGCTGGGCTTAAAGAGGCAGTGTTGAAAACAGCGTCGCCCTCCCTCTGACTGTTGTTCATCCAGTGGTTTGAGTAGGCACAGATGGGGTTGGCATAGGCGCAGGTCAGCCACGGACTTTCTAGAGCTCCTAGAAACACGAGTTGCCCGCTTAGCCTTCCCACGAGCTTTCCACTGGGGAGTAGCTATAAATGGCTGGGCAAGCATTGGGTGCAGAAGGAAGATACACCAAATTGCTCACAGCAGGGAAGGAGGGAGGGGCACGTGCCTGCACAGAAGACCACTCAATGGACAACAATTACAGGTAAGCGCAGGCCTGTTTTCATCATCTAGCGTGACTTCTGTGCAGTTCCACATGGGAGATGATCCAGCTAACTTCCCCAGGAGGAGGGTGTGAAGCTCTTTAATGGACAAGAGTCTTCAGAAGTGCCTTGCAAACATCCACATCCCTTCTGCAGTCCACAACAATGACACCATGTGTGAGGGATGAAGGCGGCATTGACCAGGTGGCTGCCTTGCACAAATCGACAAGCGGGAGGCCCGAATTGAAGGCTGCCGAGGTGGATTGAGCCCTAGTGGAACGAACCCTTATATGGAACGGGCACGTCTGCTAATGCTGGTTGTAACAAGTCCACTTTGAAATATCCTGTTCAGAGACTTTCTGGCCCTTTTTGCTCCTTTTGAAAGACCAAAATTGATTAGGGCCCTTCCAAAAAGGAGCTGTCCTAGATAGAAACCCAAGGCACCTTTAACTTCCCAAGTGTGCAAAGGCTCTCTGCGTCGTCCTGAGATGTCCGAAAGAGGACAGGGGAGACAATGTCCTGGTCCATGTGAAAACCGGAGATGATCTTGGGCAGAAAATGGAGGTGTTGGGCTATGGATGACAGGATATGGAAGACAAGTCCCTGCACCATTGCAAGAAGAATTCCAAGCTCCTGGTTAAATGGTTTTATTCAGAAATCCAATCTTTTCCCATATATATTTCCATAGGGTTACTGAGAGGCAAAAAAGCATCTCAGAAGCACATGTTCCCTTGATAGGAACAGAGACTTGAGGAAAGTACAACTCTAAATGCCCACTCATTGCCCCCCTCCCAGCTAGACCACAAGTTTGCACGGGAAAGAGCCTGGGAAAGCATGAGAGTAAACTAACATTTCAGACAGTGGAAGGTCACCGCTGTGAGCTCCAAAGTAAGAAAAGATAAGACAGCTGCGTTCTCAGGCTGCTAGAGGGAGAAACGAAAGTTATGGATAGAGCATTTGCAAAGTGAAATCAAGGTACAGCATTAGCAATGGTTCAACACCTAGAACATATAGAACAATGGCATGGATGTAGGGGTGCAGACATGACAGGAGGCTTGGATGGAGACCAAACTTATTGGAGAACATCTTAATGAAAGGGGGGTCGGCTCAAGGGGCTTGCACTTCACTCACCCTCCTAGCTGAGGTTAGGGCCACCAGAAAAGCCGTCTTAGCTGACAGCATTTTGAGGGGGCAGGTAGCTATGGGCTCGAAAGGTTTGTGCATGGTTGAAATGAGCACGAAGGAGAGACTCCACTGGGGAAGAAACCAAGTTACTGGGGCTTCTAAGTTTGCTCGGCCTCTAAGGAAGGACTTGCATTCCAACTGGGCAAAGAGGGATTTCCCATTTATGTTGTCACTGATAGGCAGAAATGGACCGTAATGGAGGAATTAGCCCAAACCTGGAGCTTTAACTGGACCAAACAGTGTAGAACAGAAGGCAACGAGGAGGGTTCGGTTCTTTATGCCCCAAAGAAAATCTTGTCCATTTGGCTAGATATGATTTCCTGGTGGACGGTCTTTTGTCTTCCAACAGGTCCTTTGGGGCTGGGGAATAAAAAACTAATTCAGAGGAGACACGGACCAGGCTGTGAGTTTCAGCGTACTCCGGTTGTGGCGGAGAATCACGCTGCCCTGAAGCAGGTCTGGGGTTAGGGGGAAATGGTGGCGTCTGCCCTGCGCCGTTTGACACAGAATGGCGAAGCAGGCCTGCCTCGGCCGGTAAGGGGCTACTGTGATTGCCGAGGAACCTTCCCTCGTCATCTTGCTGAGTGGGGGCATCATAAGGGGCAGAGGAGGCAATGCCAACAGGCAGGTGCCTGACCAAGGAATCTGACAAAGCGTCTCTGCGAGAGGCCTTCTCTTCCCATGGCCTCAAGCAATACCGTGCACACTTCTTGTTGAGGTATGTGGCAAAGAGGTCTATGGTCAATTTGGGTGGGGAAGATTGGGTGGGAGAACGTCTTGTGTCTAGACCATTTGTAATTCTGCGTTACTGACTGACGCAGGGCAGCTGCCAGAACATGGTCCTTGCCTGCTATGTGGACAGCAGAGAGACTGACCCACTGTGGGATAGCCCGCTCCCATGTTAGTGAGAGAGAGCGAGGGAAGCTGTCCTCCCCTGCCTAAGTCATGCATGGCTGTTGTATTGTCCATGCGTATCTGTACATTCTTGCCTCATACGAGGCATACAAAAGGTTTCAGAGCATACCTTATCATCAGGGCTTTTTTTCTGGGGAAAGAGGTGGTGGAGCTCAGTGGGTTGTCCTCAGAGAATATGGTCACATGGCTGGTGGCCCCGCCCCCTGATCTCCAGGCAGAGGGGAGTTGAGATTGCCCTCCGTGCCGCTCGGCAGCAAAGAAATTAGAAGGGGCACCACTGATCCTGGCTTGTGTTTGTTTTTTTCTTTCTTTTGTCAAAATGCAGGGATAGTCTCCATGACAATTTGGAGAAGAGCTGGTGCCATCACTGAGTTCTCAGATAAAGAGTTACTCTCACGTTACTTCTTTTACAAGTTCACAGCAGAGCCAACCTGTGCTCCAAGAAGTTATACAGCAGATTTGGGGATAGTTTCTGTTTAAAAAAGGAGAGCCCAAATGGACTCTGAAAGTTGCTGCCAGAGGGGGAGCTCCTGCCTTTTCCCCAAGCTTCCCCCCCCCTTGCAAAAACTGTGGGTGTGGGGGAGAGAGAGGGAGTTTCTCATTGTGTCTGCTCCAGGGCTTTTTTTCTGGGAAAAGAGGTGGTGGAACTCAGCCGGTTGCCCTCAGAGAAAATGGTCGCATGGCTGGTGGCCCCGCCCCCTGATCTCCAGACAGAGGGGAGTTTAGAGAGGCGTGGAGGGCAATCTGAACTCCCCTCTGTCGGGAGATCAGGGGGCGGGGCCACTAACCATGTGACCATTTTCAAGAGGTTCCAGAACTCCATTCCACTGAAAAAAAGCCCGGCTTATCATACTGAGTTCGAGGAGATTGGCATGCATAGAAAATTCCTGAATGGACCATGGTCCCTTAACCAGTTGGTCTCAGAACAAGCCCCCTCCCCCCAGAAGACAGAGAGGCATTTGGGTTGATCGAGATTTGTATTGGGAAAGAACCAAAGAGGTCCTCACTGTGAGATTCAGTTTGTCACTCCAGCACTTCTGGGACCAGGGGATGAAACGTGGGATAGAGAACCACTTTTATGGGTTCTGGCTGTGTAGGTGGAACTCTCTGACGTTCCTGTTTTGGAGAAGACGACGTTTCAGTCTGGCAAATGGAACTATTATTATCTTTGTATTTGTTTTGAGCCCTGGTGCCTGTATGAAAGGACTTTGTTCAAGGTGAGGATGAATTTTGTTCTCCTGCTCAGAGTGGGGCAGGCAAAGCTTGGGAGGAGTTTAGGACTTCCCCCACAGAGTCTGTGTTGTGGAATCAGGAACAATGTTTCCATATTGACCACAAGATCCATTTGGTTCAGCATGCTGGGAATTGAACCCATGGTATCTGTTATAAGGAAAGTAAGGCCTGAACTGATTTGGGTACAGAGGAGTGATACCAAGGGATCTAGCTGTGATCTTTGATCTTGTTCATCAAGATTTGGCACCGATTCAGACACAGGCATATACGCCAGGAGGTGTGCCCCCCCCCCCATTGGCCAGGTAAGTAAGGGCAGGAGGGAAGGTGGTGGCAGCGGATCCTCTGCCCCCAGTGTGGGACTGGCAAACCCTAGAAGGAAGTGATGATTATACAGTTGTATCAAAACAGAGTTCCAGCTATTAGATGCTCATTTGTGTCTTTAATGAACTTGTTTGTTGGCATTTTTCTGACAAGTTTGAGTCTCATACGAAGATCTGCAAATGATCAGATCCCAGCAAAAAACAGCAAGCGGTGTCCCAGGTTTTGCACAGTGTAATCTCAATTTATATGTCATCATCAGTCAAAAGGTAAGAGAAAGGAAAAAGAGACCGTGATGAGGACTAAAAGAAAATTAAATGAGAATCCTCAGTATACAAGCTTGTTCGACTTTGGTTTACTAACTTACAGGGATGCACATAATAATAATAATAATAATAATAATAATAATAAAAAAAACCCGAAAACACATATGGAACTTGCTGGCTTGGTTGTTAAAGGGGCTTCCAGAATGCTGTGCCAGATCTGGAAAATGAGGCTGTAACAACTCCCCCCCCCCCCAATTTGCATGTTTTGTTTCAGCACTGACCGAGCAGGGCTCAGCAGGCAGGCCGGGCGGTCGGGAGCCATCGGGCAGCAACTTGGCTCCCATAATGGCAAGTCAGTCTGCACATGCAACCAATTGGCTCTAAGGGGAGAGACGGAGCCCCTGGCATTAACCCTGTTGGCAGGAAGGGGGGTGTACATGGCATGCATGAGTGCCTTTTTTCAGCACTTCCTGAGCAATGGATGGCATTGGCATTGAGTGGCTCAGAAGGATCAAAGGTCTGCTTTGCACCAGGGAGGGGAGCAGCAGACGGCAAGTTGCCATTGTGCCAACGCCACCCTTGCCTTCCACTGCTGACGTCCTTCGCCGAGGCATCCTTTCTGTGAGCTTTTATGCATGATACAGAGAAAGTTTGGCTCGACAGCATCCACACGGATGTGCATCGGTGGGTTTGAGGAGGGAGGGGTCTCCTGCCCTGCCGCCTCTGAATCCCCGGCTGCCCCAAAGGCTCGTGTTATGCAGATTCGGGTGAAGATGGGAAAGAAAAGAAATTATTAAAGCAGAGCTGCCCTGAGGAGGTCCCAGGCATGGGGAGCAGGTTGATGCCCATCCTTCCGCTGCTGACATCCTTCCCCTGGGTACCACAGTGGAGTGTTCCTTTCTATTCATCACGATCGTTGGAGGAGGCTTCTGCTGATACCCGAGTGAGGAAAGAAGCAGCAGATCCTTCTCAGTAAAGGCACCCTTTTTGTAAAGTGCCTTTCCCAGAGATGACCAACAAGTAACTCTGTTACCTATGTTGAAGTCATTTAGGGCAGGGCACCATAGTGTCTGGGCCACTCACTGTGATTTAAGAAGTCCTCCAAAGATAGTCAAGGAACACCGGGGTGGGTGGGTGGGTAGATTCATTGCCACCCTACTTGGAATAATGAGACAGACACAAGGCTTGGAACTAAAGGGGCCACTTTATGAAACATAACATCAACCATTAATATGGCAAGGGCAACTAGCGGTAGAGGTCAAGCCACGGGGTCACCCCTGGACCTCTGCCTTGACCTGTCTGGGCGAGCCCCGAAGCCCCAGGTGCGAGCCAGCCTATGGATGGCTAAGACCCAGCCAGCCGGCAAAATGGATCCCCCCAGCTCAAGCTCCTAAGCCTCAGCCGTACAGCAGTGAGGGAAGGATTTGCACATGGGGTTCCCCAAGGCAGTCTGCCCACACAGCATGGCAGCCGTCACAAGCAGTACCAGCCGCTCCTGGCAGACCCCTCTTCCCCATCAGTGGAGAAGTGCCCAGGGTACTCACCGGCCCGCTCCCTATCCCCAAACTGTCTCCTGACAGCGACCATCCTAAGGTGGCTCCACCTTGCCAATTACCACAAACCTCCGCAATCAGTACAAGATAGGCAGAAAACCACCACTTCCCCATGCCAATTAGGGAAAAGGGGGGGGGGAATCCTGCCTGGCTCTGGCAACAGCAGCCGGCTAGTCCTGCACGACTACAGGGTGAGGTGGGCGGGCCGAGCATGCAGTTGCCTCGTGACTCCTTTCTCCGCCCCTCCGGCCTGAGACCCAGACACCATGGAAGTGCTCTGTCTCCTTCTCCTTCCAGGGAGCCAAAGAGCGGCCCCCAGCCTTATCAGTGGAAGCTGCTGGCTGGGAGGGCCGTAGTTTGTCCAGAAAGCCTTCTGATTAAAATCGTTAGCCCGGTGTTAAATGCTGGGGAGGCTGCAGGTGTGGATAGGGCACTCGCTCACCCACCCACCCACCCACCCAGTTTTTCTAGATCAGCATTCCACATCGAAGGACTAATCCGGCCAGATTTTTTTGGAGGGGGGCATAGTAACAGGATTCTTTCATTCATTTTCTTCTGTGGTCCATTTTTCTAATTTTTCCTCTTCGGTCAACTCTGGGTTAATGGTTTTTGTTGGAAAGGGAGAGTGGCAGCTGTCAACCCGTCCAATCTCCCACTTTTACCAGCAAACAAAGGAGGGGGGGGAAGAGGGCCCTCCTCCGTCTACTTCCCTTCCCATGAAGGATGAGCCCCACCCCTCCCGTTCTGTGTGCTTTTATGCGCAGTGCAAGGAAAGGGCAGCGGCTGGGAGTCCCAGCCTGGGCTCCTGTAACACTTTAGGGAGCAGGATTTGCCCACGGAAATGAAACTGGAAGGCACAGGGAAACGTGGCACGAAAGCAGGACTCTCCGGTTAAATTTATTGGCTTTGTCACTAAAGCAAACTTTAAAAAAAAAATTCACTGTGCTATGCCAGACTGGAAAAAGAAATTTCCCTACCCATAGCGATGCCAGTTAATTCCCACTTTCAACAGAGTCTTCATATTAGGTAACAGAGAAGCATGGGATCACCAGGCCGTAGCCCCCGCTGCCACCCTGCCACCCAGAACAAGCTCCATGGACTTGCCATCATGATTAATGGCCACTGACACACCTGTTTCCCTCACTGGCTTTCTGTGCATTGGTTTAAAGTTTCCCAAGCCCTATTACGGTTTTTTTTGGGGGGGGGGGGCGGGGTATTCTGCTTATTTGTCACTGGGTGTGGATTTTTAGGTTGTGCGACTATTATTTTGTAGACTGCCATGGGCATTTTGGTTGGAAAAACAGTCACATATCCCATCTAAGGCTGGATAATGTGCCTTCCGTTCCACTGGAGGAAAAGCTGCTTAAACTGGAGGAGAGCTTCAAATTTTGCTTAGTGGAGTGATAGGATGCTATACACTGGAGTGTGTGAAGGGGCTGTGAAATGTCCCGTCTCTCCAGGCCCAAGCCTGGCTCTGGAAGGCAGCTCCAGCCCATTTCCAGTCCTTGAGGCCCCCTGGTTGCCATCCCACACAGTTTTAGACTGGAGAGGTGAAATTGATAGAGCCTTCCTGGAGGCAAAGCGGAAATTAACAAACCCTCTGAAGAGCAGTCTCCACCGGCTCTGTCTTTTTAAACTACCCTTTCCTGGCTAACATTGTGCCTCCCTACACTTTTTTTTTAATAATGATTTTTTATTCGGTTTTTTACAAAGTTTTTGAACTAACAGCAGTACTTAAATATATGATATATTAAACAGATATATTCATTAACACGGAAATAATGTTCAACATTAACCATAAACATAAAGCATCATAATGACAGGATTTTTTTTTAACTTGTAAACAACGCATCACAAATCCTGTAAAGTGGTAGCCTATTTATCCTATGGAGAGAAAACATGAATTTCTTATAAGCAGAATAGAATATTATCATTATAGATAAGCCATGGCATAGGGGAGGTCTTGTCTTGTTGTATTTTTATATCCATTGTCTTCTTTAGTCGGGTGGTGCAAGACGGGAAGCCATTTTTCAAGAAAATATGATTTAATACTTAGGGTTTTCTCTCTGAGCCATCTGGTCTGTGATTTTTTGCATAATAAAGTGGCCCCAAACGCGGTTTTTCCAACTATTCAGGGGGGGAGCAGTTCTTTGGTTCCAGCTTGAAGCTATTGTTAGTTTAGCTATAGCTAGAAGGGAGTAAAGGGGGTCCAGTCTGGCAGGAGGAATCTCAGGATTTCCCCAATAGTTTAATAGAATTACTTCTGGGGATTTTGGGACCTTATAGGCTGTTATGTGTTCAATTTCCGTAATTCTTGCACCCCCCCCAAAAAAAACCTACCTACACTTGATAAAAGTGCACCCAGGCATCTTGTGTAGAGCGAGTCTCGGAAAGGCCCAAGAAAGCTGATAGAGGGGGAATTGCAGGCAGGTCTTCTAATGTCTTCTCCTCTTACAGGTCAAATTTCTTCTGTCCTGCTGCCGACAGCAGCCCTGAAGTTGTTTCTCACTTCTCAAGGAAAAGTTCTCAGAGCCTTCAGGGCAGAAAGGAGCAACAAGAAAAACACCCATCATGTATTTACTTAGAACGTTTCTGTTTTGCCACTCCAGGAAACCCTTTGGGGGCGGCTTCCGAGAAAAACAGAATAAAAACACCAAACATGAAATTACTTAAAAATTAACATCCTGGTAATCCAGCATTAAAAAACCCCGCTGGAGCATAAGTACAACATAAAATGTTTAAGAACTTTGAGAAGGTCTCATAAAACAGGCTAGAGCAGACAGGGGAAATAAACAAGAATGGTAATTAAAAGCCTGAGGAAGATGAAAATGTTAGCCTTGTACCAGGAAACATGTGATGATGTAGGGCAGCGTCACACGTGTGCTGAGTGGTTGGAGCTGCCAACATCCAGGTAGGGCCTGGAGATCTCCCCAGATGGCAGAGATCAGTTCCCCTGAAGAAACGGCTGCTTTGGAGGATGGCCTATGCATCATTATGCCCTGCCAAGGTCCATCTCTCCCCAAACCCTCCCCTCCCACTCCTAAATCTCCAGGAATTTCCCAATCTGGAGCTGGCAACCCTATGACCATCCCTCAGCACATTGCATCCAAGACGGAGACGGTTTGCGCAGGGAAGCCATTTTGAATGCGCCTCAAAGCAACTCCAAAGTTGTGTTCCAGCTTTAAGTAAAGAGATCTAAAAGATAATTTATTTACTTAGGTAAGTTGTATGCTGCCTGTCCAGAACAAGTAAATAAAAAACAAGTCAAACCAATAAAAACAATAAAATGAGTCATGCTAATAAAAACAAGTCATTAGAAACCTGCCAAGGCATAAAAGCACCATGAATTTTTCGTATCATTATTATATTAGACCAAGCAGTCTATTTCATATCGATAAAACTCAGGCCTTGAATAGACCATAGAATAGCTAAAAAAGATAGATCCCCTTAGTTAAAAGTCTGGGTAAAGAGAAATATTGAGTCAGGACATATAGAATGTCTTCCACTTGTGGGAACTGCTTCAGAAAAAGACACCAGAGAGCTATTTCTGTCCTCTAAAACTGTTATCTGCATTTATAAAACAAGCTGAAACAACAGAGGATAAAAGCTAATGCAACAGAAAAAGGTGAGATGAGGATATTCTCATTAAAAATCCCCTTCTGCGCAGCCACTGTGCAGAGCCAGGCCAGAGAGTTTAAAGGCAGGAAACATTCCAGCAAGCAGTGGTGAAACCCACCCACCCTGTAAAAAGAATCCTGTTTCTCAACTTGAAAAAGTAAGCCAAGCCATAAGAAAACCAAGGCCCACCCTGCAGAGGAGGCCCACAGAGCCAAAGCCACTGTGCAGACCCAGGCAAGAGAGTTAAAGGCAGGAACCTTGCAAGCAAGCAGTGGTGAAACCCACCCCCCACCGCCACCCCTGTAAAAATAATCCTGTTTCTCAACTTGAAAAAGTAAGCCAAGCCATAAGAAAACCAAGGCCCACCCTGCAGAGGAGGCCCACAGAGCCAAAACCACTGTGCAGACCCAGGCAAGAGAGTTAAAGGCAGGAACCTTGCAAGCAAGCAGTGGTGAAACCCACCCACCCCCTAGTAAAAATAATCCTGTTTCACAACCTAAAAAGATAATCCAAGCCACCCATGAGAAAACTAAAGGCCCACCCTGCAAGGCAAAGCCAGTGTCACAGTGAAACATTTTTTAGCAGAGGCCAGCAAATTGGCCCAGCAACAATTTAAACAAACTCTCCTCCGTGCCTTCCCTTCCTCCCATCTCTCCCCTAAAAAATAAAATAAAAGATATCCTACCAGTCCTCTCCTGATGAATGTCCAGCCCAGTAGCTCCTCCACAGGCAGAAGTCTACTCCACAGGCAGATGTCCACCAGGTGCAGTCCAGAAGTCCACGAAGGCAGGCAGCAAAGAAGCAGTTTCTCTTCTCTCAGCAGCAACAAAGGTTAACCCAGTCCTGCCTCAAATTTAAATCCCTTGCTGCAGCTTCTGACAAAGATTTGAATCTATTGGCTGGAAGAAGGATGCAGCAGTGGGATTAGTTACTCCTAAATCCCCTCTCCCTTGCCTTACCCCGCCCCCCCACACTCCTACTCTATCACTCCATCCTGTTCCCCCCCTCCCCTACCTGGGTATTTTGGCGGGAATCTTTTGCTGCTTGCTTTGCATTGCATTGCAAAGTGCAATGCTAGCAAGCAAGCACCTTGCAAAGCAAGGATTCCCTCCTTTCCTAGCAAGAAGGGTGAGGGGTGAAGAGGAGGTAGTGAGTCACTCACTCCTTCTCCCCCACTCCCCTCTTCAAAGAGGGGAGGGGGGGAGCTGTAGCTTCCTGCAGGATTTTGCTAGCGGCTTGCAAATGCAAACGGCTAGCAAAATGGCGATTCTCTGATTGCCAAAACGATTTCTGAAACATGCCGAAACGTTTCGGTAATCGCTGTTTTGGCATTACCGAAACGTTTTGGTAATCAGAAAACGTTTTGGTAATGCCGAAACAAGCCAAAATAGGTATGTTTCGGTAATTTTTCAGTAATCAGATTACCGAATTGTGCACCCCTATCCCTGGGTTCCTAATTTATGCAGGAGTAATTGTTAGAGCACAGCCATGGAGGGCTGCATCCCTTTTCCAGTACCTGGACATAATATACAAAGCGTACAGAGGTGTGAGGATCCTCCCTCACTGGCGCCCTCTCCTGATGGCCTGCCATCCTACCAGCTCTACAGGCAGGTGTCCTCCAGCCTCAGATGCGCAGGGAAGGGGGTTGCACCACCTTGTTCCTTCTCCTGCCCTGGGAGTAGCAGCATGCTCCAGCTGTCTCTCCCTGCAAAATCCTCCTCGGCCATCACAGCAACCTGAATTTAAAGGCCTCCCCTGGCCCCACCTCCCTGGCTCTGGCCCCAATCGTCACCCCATCTCCCTGACTGGCCCTGCTCCCAGCCTATCTGATAGGAGGGCTGGGTAGACTCTGCAGTCTCCTGGCCCCACCCACTCCATCCCCACCTAGGGTGGGGCATTTGGTCTGCTCTCTGCCTGGCTCATCCCTGCTGCTTCTGAACCTTCCCCAGTGGCTCCCTTGGCATCTTGGGGCCTGCGCCTGCCTGACTTGTGCTGATGGCTACCTCCTGTGAGCCGGGATGAAGTGGAGCCACCTGGGCAACTGCAGGAGATGGATGAGTCTGCTGAGTGGCTGCAGGCTGTTCCCCAGAGTTGTGCCTGGGCGTCGGCTGCAACTGACCTAAGGGTGAGAGAGGCCTGTAGGCCTGTAGGGGCTCCTGCAACTGAGGTACTGCCAGAGGCTGTGCTGCAGGGCCTAAAGGGGGTGCCTGCTGCTGCAGGGCTGGTGGTGAGGGTGGACAAAAGGCGGGCGTCGCCGGACAACTGTCTTCGTCAGTGCTGCATGGATGCAGTACAAAGAAGAATTTCGTATGAGGGCTGCAATGAACCCTGCTTTGCCATGGGATAAGATTCTCCAGCAGCTTTGGCTGCAGGTGATGGCCTCTGCAAAGGCTAATCTTTGTGACCGCTCTGACAGTGGCCATTTAGTCCAGTGGTCCACCGCTACTCCCAGTACCCACAGGTTTGCGGGTCAGCCGGTTCAAGCACGGCTGTTGTGCTGGGACTTCGCTTATCAGGGAACGTGTTCGAGGAAACCATGCGGGTTCAAGCATGAATGCCCAGTGTGTGGGGGCTCCCACTCCTTCAACTTCTGTCCTAGGCTCTATTTGAGGAGGCTGGGGCAAACGGGGGGTGGGTGGGGCTGAAGGTAACTCCCAGCAGCAAGCTGGTAAAGGGTCCCAGGCCAATAAAGCTGAAGGAACTTAAGTGCCTCTTGGATATTTACCCTAAGTGGGAAGATGCTTTGTTTTTGTTCAATGGGTTTCGGTTTGGTTCCAAGATGGCGACACGTGCGGACGCTTTGTAACCTTGCTCTAACTATTTTGTTTTAACTTGCTCCTTTTAATCTATTCAAACAATAATTTCCTTCTACTAACAACTAAGAAGTTGTACCTAGAAGCCAGGAGGGTTTTTATGTTGTGCTCTTGGTTTTAATTGGCAATATTTTGCTTTACTCCTCCTTATCTACTCGGCACTCCCTCCTAGAGACTTCTAAAGACTCTTTGAAAGCTACTGGTACAGCTGGGCCTTTTTGCCTTGTTTAGATTGGAGGTCAGCTTGCATTTGGAGGAATCTGCCACAGAAGATGAGAGATTATTTATAGAATTTTGATATCTGTTTGTGCTGCTATATGAGTGGATAATTAGCTAAAACAGCTGTACTTGGAGTCTGCTTGCCGGTTTTGTGTACCAGCTTTACAAACAAACCTGAAGCATCGGATAGTGATATTTTTATCTTGTTTTATATAACTAACTGTAAATCAAATTATGAGCTCTAATAAGAACAAGAGGAAAAAACGCAGGAGGATGAGTTCAGACCAGACCCCAAGGGATAAGAATGCAAAGCAACTTAAAATTGATGACTTTTTTTCCTCAAAGGACTGTATAAGTGATTTGTCTACTTTTTGCTTACCTAATAGATATGAAGCTCTGGAAATAGAACAACATTTATTATCTCAATCCGTACTAAGTAGCTGTTCCCAGGATTCTAATACAGCTGCTAAATTGGCGGAAGAAAAGGAACTAGAGCAGCCAGGTAGCAATGAGGAATGCAAACTGAATTCAGATTGTTTGAAAGACTACCTGTTGAAGTTTGTTGGAGATCATTGTCTGTTGACAGCACAAACCGTTATTGAAATTTTTCAACAGCTGAACAGCATCTCTGCTCAACTTGACCAGCTTAATCATTGCTTGGGAGCTTCCTTGCAGGAGACTTTAAATTCTGCTCCTTTAAAAGGCATGCTGAGCAGGACTCCAAATAACCCTGAGAAGAGTGGGAGTATTTTATCTCAGAACTCGCAGCCTATTAACCTCATGGTTGGGGGAAGCCAAGGACAGAAATCTACCGGTGGAATGGCATGGCGTCTGCAAAACCACCAGGTAGCTATCTATGTTCCACATAATGATTTGAACTATGGACGCTGGCAACACAGGCGCAATATTGTGCATTCTATTAGCCAGCTTTTGAGAACAGAGCCCCAATTTGTTGATTTAGTAAACATCAAAAAGCTTGTGAACTTGGGAGCAGGGGTGAAATTACTTCTTACTTTTTCTCAACCAACCATCCCACAGATGTTACTTAAAATGCGCAAATTCCTATTACTGTTTGGAATTAAAGCCACCAGAGTCTTTGCTGATGAGATTGTTAGGCCATTATTATGCAATACTAGGGATGGAGCATTTATTGGCTGCGCCCCGGAAGTGGTTACTACTAATGGGCCTCTAAATAATCCATTAAGAAGACTATCTCAAGAACTATCTCACAAAAGGGAAAAAGTCTCAACAAAGGTAAAATCCGCTTCTATCATAACAAGTTCCTCTTCAATAAGAAATTCTTCATTAAATGCAGAGAACCAGCGGACTACCGGTGATATTTTGAATAACCTTAAGAAATCAATCCAAAATCTTCAAACCAGAACTGAATTTTTTAATATATTTCTGTCAGAGAAATCAAAGTATAAGTCTATATATTCTGATACGAATGCAAAAGTACAAAAGACAAGTGATGGAAGAAATAATTCTAATTTTAATTTGGACCCTGAGATTACTGGTGTGCAAATTGATATGCAATCACAAGAAGATGTTGAGACCAACAAGGCTGATAAACATCTTGGAATCTCTTCAAGTCCCAATACAGATCCTTATAATGCCAAGGACTCAATTGGTATGAGAAGTTCAATGGGTTTCGGTTTGGTTTTAGGATCCCATTCCAGGGGCCCAGGGGTCCTTTTATGGTAGCCAATCTTCGATCAGTGGCTGGTATGGAAGGGATTGTTAGGGAAAAGATTGCCAAGAAGTGTGCCGAAGGTCGGGTGTTGGGCTCCTTTGCGGCCCCACCAGTCTTGCGTTTGCGGGTCTCCCCCTTGGGTGTGGTGCCAAAAAAGGCAACGGGCGAGTTCCGGCTGATACACCACCTTTCTCACCCCAGAGGTGGATCAGTTAACGATGCTATCCCTGACCACCTTTGCTTTGTGAGGTACACGTCCTTTGATTAGGCAGTCAAGGTTGTCAGGAGTTGCTGACAGGGTGCTGAGATGGCCAAATGCGACATTAAGTCAGCATTTCGCCTTCTCCCAGTTCATCCAGAGGATTTTGAGCTGTTGGGTTTCTCTTTTGAAGGCCGTTTCTCCTTGGACAGAGCATTACCCATGGGGTGCTCGATTTCCTGTGCGGTCTTTGAATGCTTCAGCTCCTTCCTCGAATGGGCATTGTGTCACCCCATTGTGTTACATGAAAAATGCCACCCCTAGCCAGACAAGCCTCTGTTATTTCCCCCATAGAAAATAATGGAGAAAGGGGGGGCTAAGAGCAGCATCTTTAGGAGGCCATAAAATGGCCCCCCAAAATGGGATCTGCTTGAGCCTTGGTGGAGGGAGGGAGGACAGGTGGGAGATGGGCCCCTGAAGTTTGGGGGCATTTTGCATGCAAAATGGCACCCCTAGCCACACAAGCCTCTCTTATTTCCCTCATAGGGAATAGTGGAGTGGAAGTGGATAGAGTCACCTTCTTTGGGAGGCCATAAAATGGCCCCCCAAAGTGGGATCTGCTTGAACCTTGGTGGAGGGAGGGAGGACAGGTGGGAGATGGGCCCCTAGAAAGATTACTTGTTTTCCCCATAGAGAACCATGGAGACTTAGGGGGATGGGGGCACCTTGTTTGGGGGGGCATAACATGGCCCCCCAAAGTCCAATCTTTCCGAAACTTGGAGGGGATTTAGAGGAGAGTTAGGAGAAGGTCTCCACCACGTTTGGTGTAATTTGGACAGAAAATGGTATTCCGTATTCAGGAACCGTTTCGGTAATACTGGAAAAAACCAAAATGGCCCTGATTCGGTATCTTTAACCTTATTAGATTACCGAATTGCACACCCCTAGTGGACATAGAGTTATGCCCAGTCTCGGCTCTGAAGCAATATGTGGCTCTCCGGGGGGACAACAGGAGGTTATTGTTTCATCACATTGACGGAGCCCCTTTGACTAAGTACCAGTTCTGGACAATTACTGGACAGGCTCTGACAAAATTGGGTCTGCAGAATGTTAAATTTGGCACCCATTCCTTTCGGATTGGGGCAGCCTCAACAGCTGCGGCTATGGGTTACCCTAGTCAGGTTATCCAGCGGGTGGGCCGGTGGAGGTCCAAGGCTTATCAGTCATACATTCACCCACGGGGCGCTGGGAACCTCAACTGACTTGTTTTTTCTTTAGATGCTGTGTTTTGCTGTGGAAGGCTGCAGATCCTTATATGGGGACACAGCATGGTTTTTTGGGCGGCCCACCAAGCAAAGAGGACGGTGATCAGGTCCCAGCTTAGGTTAAGAGAGTGGGCCACAGTCGAGTGGCAGGGCGGTGGCCAGGGCTGCTGCCTTTGCGATTTGAGGGGAGGAGTGGTCTTCCACCTGACATATTGGTCATTCACCTGGGAGGTAATGACCTTGGGCTTGTAAAGGGTAAGGCCCTTACTTTGCAGGCGCAGACTGACTTGCACTTTATTAGCAAGCAGTGGCCTGGTGTCTTACTCATTTGGTTGGAGATACTGCAGCACAGGGTGTGACATGACGCTTTGGACCCCAAAGGGGTAGAAGGGGCTAGGTGCAGGGCCAATAGGGCCCTTCAGTTAGCTTTGGGAAACAGGTTGGGCATTTATCTTCCCCATCCCAGGATTAAGGCCCATTTGGCCGACCTCTACCGAGGCGATGGGGTCCACCTTTCGGTGGCAGGCAACAACATATTTTTAGATGACCTGAGGCAAGGGCTGCATCTTACATTAAGTCACATGTGGGGCACGAACGCCTGAGCGGAGGCTCGGCCTTAGCGTTGGCAGGATTTCATTGGGGGGATGTTAGCGGGACGGTGACTACCCTTGGCACATCCCCGTTGATGGGGATATTAGGGGCCTGTCAGGATTGGCTGGCATGCTTTACGGCAGCCAGTTGAGAGGGCAGGCTGCCTGGTGGGATCCCCTGGACAAGTCCTTCCCTCATGCTCCACAGTGGGGGTGCTTGGAGCTTTAAGGGGGAAACCATCCGCCAGGCTGGCCAGATCCCTGCCATGCATTTGGACGGCTCGCGTCCGGGGCTGCGGGTCTTGCCCAGACAGGTCAAGGCGGGGTCCAGGGAAGTGACCCCAGGGCTTGACTTGTACCACTGGTTAGGCCCTTGCCAGGGTTTTAGTTGTTGCAGTTCATGTTGTTGCCAAAATAAAAAGTGTCCCTTTTGTTACCCAAGCCTTGTGTCTGCCTCTTTATTCTAACGGGGGGGGGGGGGCAATATTAGATTAGACCATCCATAGCTAATTTATTTCTGACAGTTCTCTATTTTACAAATCCAAATCTAACATCACAGATGAACTCTAAAGGCAAGAAACGTTGACCAAACTACTCACTGCCTCTCTGCACCCTTGATATACAACTTAGACAGAAAGGTGTTGTGGCAATTGTTGCTCTGCAACCGGGGACGAGTCCACCAGCTGCAAGCCCACATACACAGAAGCATTCCTAAAATGCACGCAGAATGCTCCCTTTCACAAGTGCCTCCACACTCCACTACCTTTCCCCCTTCAAAACACATAATCGTAACAACAAAGACAACTTATTTCAATAATAAACAGAAGAAACAGAGGAAAATAGATATACAGCTGGGCTCCCAATGTCTCTCTTGCCCAGATCCTTTCTTTTTCCACTGCAATCACCCCGTATTTCCTCCCATTGGTTTGCTAACCAAGCAATCTCAAGCATACTGGAGTTGTCAGACAACCTTCTTTATTTACAAGCAAGCAATCACCAAACAACAGTATCACCTTTATAAAAACAGGCGCTTATACTTTCAAACTGACACACTCACCGGTTCCTTTTATAAAACAAGGTCCCGTTATCCTCTTGGCACGCACAAGCAAATGGGTACTTTTATGATTAAGTCCCTTATTACAAGCACACAAAGTTTCCCCTGGGAAGTGTAGTGTTAGTGCAGTCACTTAAAGGGAAATCCCTCCCACCAAAACAAAATCCAACGGCCAAAGAAAAATGTTTCACTTTCACACTTCAAGCACGAATCAAACAGCCAACCATCACTCATACACACTTACTTCTTCCTTCTACTCCCAATAGCATTTACAAGCAGTATAAGACAGTATATCACAGCAATATCAAATGAAAAATGCACGGTTCAAGGAGAAACAGAAATACAGCAGGCATAGAGCCCTCCCTCCTACCTAAGCAGAGGAGCCAAGCATTTTCTTCTCCACTCAGGCGGTGAGATAGTGGGATATTCTACTAGTGGACCTCCAAGTCCTTCCTACTTCCTTGAATCCACTCTGGGTGGTTTAACTCCTTTCTCCCCAGTGGAGAAGTACTGAATCCCCTGACCAGGGAATATTAACTGGGCTCTGACTACAGTAAACCCACTTCACAGGTAACCAGCGACCCTGCACTGGTCCCCGGGAAACTACTGACCTAGGTTCCTTACTCTGGGCCTCCTAGCCCTTCTTACTCTCTGTACTCTGGGCCTCCAAGCCCTGGCCTCCAAGCCATTCCGAGGCAGCCTCCCACAACGGCTTGCCCTTCTTCTAGGAAAATAAAGTGATAGAACAAAGTAAAAAGGCAACTTACCAGTCTTCAAAAGTTCAAACGGTGAGAAGTTCGGAAAGGGGGCAGATATAAGCTCCCCCCCCAAGTCACGGCACCAAATTGTTGTGGCAATTGTTGCTCTGCAACCGGGGACTAGTCCACCAGCTGCTTGGGTTTGCCTCTTACCATAGGCATGTAAAGAGTGCAACCTCACTTGATCTTTCCCTAGTACTAAACTGATGTCTCTGCTAAGAATAATATGCCAGTGGCAAGAAGGTCTTTAAGCCAAACTGGAAGTTTTTATTCATACAGGAAAAACAAAACAAAAAACAGTTGGGCAAGGCACCAGATATGGGCCCAGCTCACTGACCACTAGAGCATTATAGAGATAGATACAGAATACAAGTTAGCATGCAAGATACAACAATATTATAAGATAACTACAGGAAAAAAAACCTTACCCTCCCCCCATTCCAGAGCTCTGGGACCCCCCCCCCCCATTGCACAGCCGCAAAGGCTAGCACTAGCCTTTGCGTGTTGGCAAGTGAAGGGTCCTGAGTATCTGGTTCGTCCCTCTTTTATAGGGAGGTATCAAAGGCTTGTTAACATCCTAATCAATTACATTGTCTTTGTTCTTGAAAGACAGTTCCGTTGAGGGTCTTTCGTGTAAACACAAGTCCACACATCCTTTACCTCTGTGATAGACTGCATCTTTGATATGCATTTGTAATTTGCAAAGGAATGTTCACACTACACTAGTCATAGGATATCCTGTTCTCCCCAGAGATAAGCTGTTTGCTGTTTACCTTTGCTCTTTGGTGATTTATATGAAAAAGGCCAGAGGACTCAAAAAGGTCCCAAACAATTAACAACTTTTATGGCCTCATCTATTCTCTGTCACAGAGGGTGAGATCTTCCTAGTTAAGGCAACTTTATTCTGCAGGGACAGAGCTTTTGGAAGATTTCTTTTTCCCAAACTGTAGCTGGTTCTTTATTTCTAACATGGGCCAAAAAGGCCTGGTTCCGACCCACTAACAAAATTCTGACAACAAAAGGGTAAACAAAAGTCCAGCATGCGTATGTAGGTTCTTTTTACAAAACATCGTCCGTCTTGTGAAAAAAGACCCTTTGGTTCATTGGGGAAAGGGGTTAGAAAAACAAGGCAACTAACATCTGGCTCTGAAGAAACCTCTTCAGGAACACCATTCTCCTCTTTCCAAAAAAAGTTTCAAAACCACTGTGGGAATTTGTTTGTGGGTGCGTCTGTCTATGCGATATGTGCTAACCAATGGTAAAAGGGGACAGTTGCAGCCTCTGAGCCAAGCTACAAGTGACGAATGACACTTGCCTGGCAAGTGAACAGACTCACGTGTATTCCTCCCTGTGCACTTGCCATTCACTTGCGCTCCACTGGATCAAGTGAATGGCAAGTGAACAGGGAGGAATACACGTGAGTCTGTTCACTTGCCAGGCAAGTGTCATTCGTCCCTTGTAGCTTGGCTGTCTGTCTCCTTGCCGTGTTTATCAACTGCATTTATCTAGCCCAGATGATGTGGGGGGGGGGGAGGTTCTGGGCCACTCAGATGCTCCTCCCCTTCCACACAGGATTTGTTAACGTCTGACGGATTGTGCAAGAAGTGTGCAGCCGTTTTAATGGATAACTTTACTGACTGATGTTTTAATTTATGCGACCATGTTTTCATTGTATTTATTTATATTACTGTGATCCTCTCTGAGCCTGCTTGGGGGGAGAGCGGAGTATAAATTTAATTGATTAAATAACCAGACAGACAGACAGACAGACAGACAGACAGACAGACAGACAGACAGACAGACAGACAGACAGACAGACAGACAGACAGAGAGATAGATAGATAGATAGACTTGCCGCAGGCCTTTCTGTCACCTTTTTAAAGGCACCATGGCAAATCAGTGAGGTCACGCGGGCTCTCATCTCTCATGTGCTCCTCCTCACAAGAGGCTGGCGGGACTGCTTTGTTCATGGTTGGGCACTAGCCTTGCCGACTTTGTTGACACCAGAAGCCTGTGTTGCTCCTAGCAAAATGGGATTGGCTTTTTTGGAATCTGAAGAGTGGTTCCAGGTTAGGGCCGTTTCAATACGGCGATGCGGAAGGTCGACATGCTGCCTGCTGATTATGCAACAGGACTAGTTAAGCCTTCAGTTGACCTTGAGGGAGAGTTAGTTTGAAATGAGGCTCCATCTAGCGCTCTTCAGTTTCCACTTGGAGTTATTTATTCATTTCTTTAGAACCACTTTATTTGGGTTCGTTCAGTCAAGATTTTGAACAATTCTTGTCCTATATATGTTTGTAAAAGATTGTGTTACTGTTTGGTATAATAATCGCTTGTATAATTTGTGCCTCTGATGTATGTATGATTATAGTTCTGCTATATATTATAAAAGTCTTTATGTCACTGTTTTGGACTATTCTATAAGAATTTCTGGACATATAAGCTAATTATTTAATAGTAATTTTCCACAGTGTTTTTTAAAAATTATTTTTGCCTTATTGAGTTTACTCACTATGGTCCCTTATTATACTTTAATCTCAGCACTGTCCTTGGACAGGCTGCCAAGAGGTGCCAACGATCAACTGGAATGCCAGCAGTTGGGCTTTCAAGGGCTCTCTATGGCAGCAACCTTTCTTTAGCCCCCAAACACCCCCACGTGAAGTTAGGAGTCCCCTCACCACAAACACGAACCTCCTCACTTCTATTTCGGCCACTTCCTTACTGGTGTGCAATAACCCTGCATACCATCTTACTTTCACCTCCAGTCTGTTTTTATGCTACATAGGAGTGTGGAAATCAGTATGACCTTATGTATGAGTACTGGCACTTTTTCTTTTCTTTTAAAGAGAAACACTGTTACCTAGTAAACAGGCCTGTTTAACTGGTTAATAGTGCCTGATATAGTTGCATGTTTCTGGGGTAGGAGTCTTGAGTTCTGGAATGACAACTGATCTCCAGACTAGAGAGTTCTGTTCCCCTGGAGATAACGGCTGCTTTGGAGGGCAGACTCTTAGTATTATATCCCACGGAGGTGTCTTCCCTCCTCGAATACCGCCTCCCCAATCTTCAAGCCCCAACCTCCAACCCTAGATCCAGCATGGCTGAGGAATATATCATATTTGATCGGAACTAGACGGGGGTTGAACTCGCATCCCTGCCTTTCTAATGGTTGCTCTAGCTTGCAATATTCTTCCTTATTCACATAACAGAAATATTTGTATTTATGGATTCAAATGAAATGGAGATGTTACAGGCTGTTTCGTTTAATGAAGCAAATGTGAAGAAAGTAGAGTTACCAGGTCCCTATACCCTCCCAGCGGAGGGGAGGGACCAGGCACTTGCCTTGTGCCAACGACAAAGTCTTCGGGAAGTGACATCATCGCGCAAGCCCCGGGAGTGCTCCTGCGCTCTGTGTGGGGCCCATTCAGCTGGTTTGGAGCCCAAATCGACCGCAAAGAAAGTGCAGGAAGGGATGTAACTGTGCCTGTTGGGAGTGTGCGAGCGGCATGCGTTCCTGAGGTGCCTGCTGGTGGCGGGCAACTTCTGGGAGCTTGCAACCTTCCGCTGACCACTGGCGGGTCAGTGGGCAAGGTGGCGAACCCCTGGGAGTTCTCTCGCCACCAGCAGGCACTCGGGAACCCTATTCTAACTAACAACATCAACAACAAAGTTTATTAGCCAGAGGCCATCACATTCTCAATATCAATTAAAAATTACATGATTGCACATCAGCGAGACACACATCATTTCAAAATAAATATTTAAAAGGTACATATTTCACCAGTTACCACCTTTGGAAATGTACTTATAACATTAATCAGTCCTAAAAGCATATTTGGCAACAATATAAACTTAAAGTATCCAGGCAATCATTAAAATTGTAGGCTACTAAAATTTACATAATATAAATACCTAAAATTCAAATCACCTTATATTATCAAATTATAATAATACTTACCTAGGATTCTGCGCACTAAGCCAGGATTTCCTCCTACTAATGGCCATTCAGCCATATTTTGCCACTTGGAGTGTCATTTCCCTATTCCTGTCTGCTAACATGATTGTAATATAGTTTTTTCTCTCTTTCCCTGGAAGACCATCAATTATAGGTTTGATATATATTTCCCTAATATGATCATATATTTTACACTCAAAGAAGACATGTAATAGGGACTCGACACATTTTTCATAAGGTGTCTTCTTATATTTGCCTTCCAGGACAGCCGAGGGTAAGACATCATATCTTAATAGGGTAAAAGCTCTTCTATAATCAGGATTCTTCAAGTCATTTATATAGGGCATTGGTACAACCCTATTCGTAATACTTCTTTCCAATAAAGAGTTCTCAACTCTGATCAGATCATGTTGTCTTTCCACATCTAGGATTCTCTGTTTAATCAGGACCCCGGCCTGTGCCATATTCATAGACAATAGATATTGTTGGGAGAAACCATAATGTCCTAATTTGCTCCTCAACAATCTCAACCAAGGAGGAACGAAGTTATCCCTCAAAACTAAATGTGCCAGGCCATTTACGGTAGAAGCCAATTTAGGCCAGTATAATATAACTGCTATCCATAACTGAGCTTCCACCGTTACCATGCCAACGTCCAGTCTTACAGCTGCATTTGACACATTCTTAGGTGTTTGAAGTACTGCTCTTAGGCATTTGGACTGCGTTCTTTCCATCAATGTCCTCTTTGCTGTAAGACTTAGTGGAGCTCCATATAACATCTGCGTGAGAGACTTGCATGAAAATAATCTAATGGCTGCTTCCACACTGCGGCCCCCTCTGGACCAATAAAATTTTTGTATCGCCCCAGCACTCTTTTGTGCATTAGAGGAAACATATTTTATATGCGTATTTTCCCTCCCATTCTCCTGTATAATCATACCTAAATATTTATAACAGTGCACCTGTTCTATGCAGGTCTCATTTAGATACCATCAATAGCTCCTAGGTCTCTCTGCAAAGGCCTATTCTAACTATTACACCACGCTGGCTCTTTTCAGTCCCCATGACTAGTAGCCGTTGATGGATTTCTCCTCCATGAATCTCTAACTATCCCGACCTACAGTCACTCCATTGGCTACCTATCAGCTACTGTGCTCAATTTGAGGTCTTGGTTATTACATGCAAAGCTCTTCACGGACTTTGTCCAGCATACCTATGGGACCGCCTCCCTCCCTATGTCCCTCCAGGGCAGCTTCGCTCATCTGAACAGGGTCTACCTGTTCAGATGAGCATCCTACCACTAATTTTGTTAGTCTTATAGGTGCTACTGGACAGTTGCTCTTTTCTAAGAGTAGGAAGGGAAATTTGTAAACTATTTGTTTAATAAAATTTAGAAAAGAGTAGGAAGGGGGGAAATGGCATGTAGGTCTGTATCTGTGGATTGACCTTTGTTCAAAATCTTCACTCACCACAAAATCTCATGGGTGAACTCGAGTCACACTCTCTCAGCCTACCTCACAAGACTGTTGTGAGGATAAAATGAGAACAGGAGAAGCATGGACCTCATTGGGTGGCTTTGCGCCAGTCAAACATTTGTGCTCTCTCTGTGTCTTGCTTTATTCGAAGGGCAAATAATAAAAATCCACTAAATGAATGTTCCTGTGCATGATGAAAACCAAGCTGGCGTAGTGGTTAGAGTGTCAGGAGACCTGGGTTCAAATCCCCACTCTGCCAAGGAAGCTCACGGGGTGACCTTGGGCCATACCACGAGGGTTGCTAACTCTGGGTTGGGGAATTCCTGGAGATCTGGGGGAGGAGCCTGGGGTGGGCAGGATTTGGGGGGGGGGGAGGGCCTCAGTGGGCTCCACTGCCATTCGAGAGGCCAAAGCCACCCTGAGGCACACCTTCTCAGCCTAACTTCCCTCACAAGGTGGTTGTGTGGATAAAATGGAGAAGCGGAGAATGATGTGAGCTGCTATAAACAATGTCCATAAATATATAAAAAGAAATGTTTGGGGAGAAAAGTAGAAATAAACTTCCTTTTTTTACTTGATAAGAAACCTGATTAAAAAACTCTTTTTGAGAGAGAGAGAGAGAGAGAGAGAGAGTGAATGTGAGTGTGTTATGGGGGGGGGATGGTTAGAGGGAATTCATGCAGGTGGAAGGAGGAACCAGACAGACACACCCTGGTGAACCTGCCAGGCAATTCATAACATCCGGCCTGGTCTACTTTGGAATAAAGCCAGGGAAGACAAACAGCGGAAGAGTGTTCCTGCGTCTCTCCCGGCATCGCCTCACTTTCCAAATCCGACCAGGCTTTCCTGGCAGGTTTGGTGCCTCCAGAGTTACCACCAGCTGCTGCTCCAAGTCCAGCTCCTTCAGGGGGGCTGAGTGGGGGGTGATCGTGGTGGTCCCAGAGCCCCCTGTGGCTCTCCTCTGGCCGAGGCTGGCAATGTCAGTGTGGAGGGGGACCCTTTCAAGGCAGTTTCAGCCACAGAAGCAGTGAGCAAACTGGCACTTGACAGAGCAAAGAACGAAAGAAATCTAGAGGCCCCACCCTGGCCACCCCCCTGGGGCAGCGGCAGGTGGTGACATCAGTGCCCCCTCTCAAGCCTGTACTTTGGAAATGACCACACATTTGAATAAAAATAAAAATGGATTGAACGTCCCTTGACGTTTTTTCTAGAAAGTCACCCTTGCTTGCGGTAGGAAGCTTCACCAGTTGGATTTCTGTTTTCTCTGCAGCTAGTCAAGGCAAGAAAAGGGGGAGATGGGAAAGGCAGATGGGAGCTTCTAAAAACAAGATGGGTTGTTGTGGATACTCAACAGTGTCCTTTGCACATGCTCAGAGGAAACCTCTGCCTAGGTTTCTGAGATTGCATGAGGACCCCCTCCCCCTGTTTAGGATGCAAACAGGAGTGGATGGAGAGAAAGAGCACAATATGGGGGCAGCTGGACCACTTCTGAACTTGACTTGGGGAAAAAGGAAAGCCACAGGAACGGAGCCTCGGACAGTCTCTCTACACGCGTCCCCAGGGTGCGTGTTCATCAAGTGCCGGGAGATGCAATGTTAGCTGGGAAGCATAGTTTTAAAAGACAGAGATTGTGGAGACCACTTCTCAAACCCCTCCACTGCCTCTGGGGTACTGGACTGTCTCCCTTTCTGGAGCCTTTGCCCTGCCACCCTTGCTGCTTAAAACTTTGAATTAACGGAGCCTCGGCAGGGCAAAGGCTCTGGAAGGCGAGACAGTGCGGCACACCAGAGGCGGCGGAGGGCTGTGAGAGAATCCGTCCCCTCTGAAGCGATCTATGCCAGCTCTGTCTTCTAAAACTACACTTCCTAGCTCCAGTGTCAAAAGTCTTGCAAAGAAAAACTCTGAGTATGTACAGAGTGTGGGAAAAGACAGATCTAAACTGACAGTGATGGATCTTCTGTTAATTTTTTTTTTAAAGAATGTCCTGAAATCCAACATAAAATCCCATATCACTCAGACTGAACCATAAAAAACATGGCACTGCAGTAGTTCAAAAACTTAGATCCCGTGCATGGATCCTCATGAATTCATTTGAGTTTTTCACTGAAACCCAACCAAACCGGCATGATTCTGGAGCTCATATTGCGGCCAGCTGGAAGCATCATGAAATAGCACAGATCTGCCATGGCACAAAATCACGGATCTACGGTGTCGATCTTTATAGATTGTCAGGATTTTTAGATGGGATCGTGCAAAATTCACCAAGAAATCACATGTCATGTCCATATCTACAAACTGCACCAGAAAAATAATGCATTTTGTGGCACTGCCATAGCAAAAATAAAAATTCTTCAAATGAGTGGATCCTCATGGATTGCAGCGAGTTTTACATGCTGCATTTGAAGGTATTCACTCTTTTTTTTTAAGGGCCCATACAGATCCATGCAGGCCTGTCTTTAACTCCCCCTCCCTTTACTTGGCCCTTCCCGATCCTTCCCGATCCTTCCCCGGGCTTGGTCTGACGGAGCCCCGCCCCCCACCCGGCCCCAGTGGAATCCCTGCCTGGAATGCCTGAGGTGAGTCACAAACCCGAAAGGTTCTGTGGTGACATCGCTGCTGGAGCGGCAGTTGAAGTCAGCCTCATTGCCTGTGTGGCTTTGAGTGATGGAGGAGGTACTGATGCCTGGCTCTGGCTCCCCCAGGACTGGGCTGGGGAGGGGGGGTTAGGCTGAGGTTGGGGGTGGAAGGAAAGGATGGGTGTAAAGCAGGGGCATAAGAAGGGTGCTCTGGGGGCCACCTGCAGCCTCCTTTTCACCTGGCTCTGCTGCTGCCATTCCCCAGACCCCCCCCCGGTCTCATTCCCCCCCTCCCTCCTGGGTTTTTGTCTCAGCCTGGACTTTAGGCACGTGCCTCCCACACCCCACAAGGAGCCTCCTTTCACTGGCCCCCGTCTTCCAAATGGGCAGGCCCTGCTTGATTTGGGGGCACTGTGGAGAGAACATGGGGCAGACCCGGCCCATCCTGGCTCAGCCCACCCCATCATTTCGGAATGTGGCTCTCGGAACAAAATGCTGGCATGCCCCCTGAGCTGCAGGGACCCTGGGGAAGCTCCAGGCGATCTAGAATACAAGGAAGAGGCGGGGCATTTTCATGGGGGCGGGACAGGGTGGCTAGGAATAAAGAGGCAACCCCCAGTGCTGTTGAGGGATGGCCTCTCCTGTGCCAAGCCCAAACGCTGCAGGCATGGTGGGCATTTGCCCGTCGTGGGGCACCTCATTTCCATCCTATTTGTCCCCATGCCTGATGGCTGAGCTCAGCCCCTCTGAAAGTCATGCTGAGTCTTTGATCTATCTCCCTGCAGGTGGGTAAGCGAAGAATGGCGTGGTGGCAAAGAGTGTGGAAGTGGTTAGCGTGCAAAAAAAAGAACAGAGTGGCGGCAGGTATGTGTTGTGGACATGCCAGGCAGTGCCTTCTGCTTGCCCTCAGAGCCTTTCACTTTCTGCGGGTTGACAACTAAGTACTGATGCTCTTGAATTGAGATCCCGAGATCCCTGACGGCGTTCATGTTCCATTTAATTTGAAATCTCTCTGCTATTTTCCTCCCCTTAACTGATGAATCCAAACTTTTCACAATATCACAAAGTTTAAGGCATTGGAAAACCACATTGAATGGTTTCAGTATCTCCAAATAAGTAATTTAATATGTTCATTGCAAAGAAAGGGTGTTTTTAAAAGACAATTAACATTTTTGAGTGAATATTGAAGGATTCAAAGAGTATTGTTAAAGGTTGGTTATCGAAGCTATATAAACATTTGGTGGAAATATTCTATTCCCCGTTACCAAGATATGTCACAAGTTGGCAAAGGGACGGAGTAAAAGAGCTAACCGAACCAGACGGGGAGAAAATTTGGGCTCAAACCTTCAAATACATTGAAAATTTTGTGTATTAAATATCAATATTATAAAATGTTTTCAAATTGGTATTTGACCCCATCTACGCTTAAATCGATATTTGAAACTGCTAGCCCGTATTGTTGGAGGAAAGGTAGACTGAGAGGGACTGGTGGGAATGCCTGATTATGCAAGTCTTTGGGCAGGGTTATAAAGATTGTTAATAGATCCAGCGGAGTTAGCCGTGTTAGTCTGTAGTAGCAAAGTCAAAAAGAGTCCAGCAGCACCACCGAGACCATCCTATTCCACTGCAGCACAAGCCTTCGAGAACCACAGCTCTCCCCGCCAGATGCATCTGACAAAGAGAACTGTGATCCCCGAAAGCCCACGCCAGGTGCCACTGGACTCCCCCTGACCCCGCCTCTGTAAAGGAAATCAGTTACCTGTGATAATGAGATAACCATTCATAGTCCCTATTCAGTCCCAGCTTGACAGAGTCAAATTTGCATATGAATTCCAGTTCAGCAGCCTCCCGTTGGATTTTGTTTTTGAAAGGTTTCTGTTGAACTACAGCGACCTTTAAGTCTTTGATGGAATGTCCTGGTAGATGGAAGTGTTCTCCCACTGGTTTCTGGACGTTGCCATTTCTAATGTCAGATTTGTGTCCATTTATTCTTTTGCACAGAGGTTGGCTGGTTTGTCCAATGTACAGAGCAGAAGGACATGGTTGGCACATGAGGGCATATATCAGATTGGAGGATGAGCAGCTGTAAGAGCCAGAGACAGTGTAGTTGATGCCATTGGGTCCTGTAATTGTATTCCCTGGGTAGATATAGGGGCAGAGCTGGCATCTGGGTCTGTTGCAGGGCCTGGTGCCTGTGCTGGTGACTCTGCTGGCCGATTCATGATTGTAAGTGAGAAGTTGTTTAAGGTTGGGGGGCTGCCTGTAGGCAAGGAAAGGTCTTCCACCCAGGGCTTCTGAGAGAGAGGTATCATTTTCCAGGATGGGTTGAAGCTCCCTGATGATACGTTGGATGGGTTTGAGCTGGGAGCTATAGGTGACAACCAGTGGTGTTCTGTTGTTAGTTCCTTTAGGTTTGTCCTGGAGCAGGCTGTTTCTGGGTACTAGTCTGGCCCTGTTGATTTGTTTCCTCACTTCATTTGGTGGGTACTGTAGCCCCAAAAATGCTTGTTGTAAAATTGTTAAGGTTTCTTTTCCTTATAATGTTAAAGTGATGTTATTTGATATTTGGAATGATTGTAGGTTGACAAAAGAATATATATAACTTTGATTTCAATATTGTTGGCAGCTGCAGGGTATAATATTAATAGCTAAACACTGAAAATCAGAGACACCACCTACAAAGATGCAATGGTACAATAAAATATGGGAGATGTATGTAATGAGTAGAATGACCTTTTTTGAGGAAAATGTCCTAAATATGTGGAAAGCTAGTCATGAAGAGGGGTGGAATATGGCATGAGAATATCTCAAGTGTAATAATATTATCCCAGATAGGAAGGATTATGATGTTTTTTTGAATTAATTGAATTTAAAAATTTGTTACTTCCCCCTGGGTTTTAATTTTTTAATTTTAAGTTTTTAAGATATTATGGGGATTGGAGTATTGTACATTTTGTGTGTTTTGTTTTGGTTAATTAATAAAAGTAGTTTTTATTAAAAAAAACCCTTTTTATAATATCTACTTTCCATCAATAAAAAACACAAGATTGTTCACAACAGTGAAGATAAGCAGTGATACCAGAATATGTTCGTTCTGCTTCTGTTCGAAGTTGCTGCTCAAAATAGACAAACAGCTTTTGAGCTTCTTAACTGAATAAACAACTAACTGACTAGCTGTTCATTTTTGAGAAAAACATTCAACTTCAGTACCCCACACATCAAATATCAGGACTGATTTCCATGATACAATGTCCCCATATCAAAAGATATACTTCTTGGTTTAAAAACTGAGTGATGCATTTCTCAAATAAGTTTGTTTTTTTTAAAAAAAGAATCTTGAATTGGCTAAGTTACGGCTCCTTAAATCCGGTGTTCAGTGCAAAAGTTCGGTTTCCTCCTTTCTAATGGATGGTTCCAAATGAAAATGGTTCCGTACCTTGGGGGGTTGTTCAGCTGCTTAAGCATTTTGGGTGAATGTGGCCGGGCTTCCTCACTTCTGGTGAAGAGGGCAGAGAACTTTTTCTCCAGCCGGCGAGACCAAGGCTTTTCCTGAATAATATTTGTCCCTTGAAGCTCATCAGGTGACCTTGGGCCTGTCATTCTCAGCCCACCTTACAGGCCTGTTGTAGGGACAAAATGGAGGAGGGAAGAACCCTGAGTGTCCCCTGAGGACCTTGGGGGAAGGGCAGCCGAAAAATGCATCAATGTGGGCACAAAAACAACACTCTGCCCTGCCAGCAGAAGCCAGTGGCCTGGGAAAAGGCACAAGCAGCCGCCACAGGCCCCCCTCCCGCCCCACTGGCTCCCACGTTTCCTGCCCCCCTGCTGCTCCTCCCTGTTGGTCTGAACATTGAGCCTGGCCCTCAAAAGCCCCCCTCCCTGTCCGGAAGCCCTGTTCTCCCCCCCTGTCACCCAGCAGTGCTAGAGCTTGACTCAGTAAAGAAACGGAAAACTTTTTCAAGAGTTGGGAGTGGAGGGATGGCAGCTCCTCGGAGACACGATTCGGGACAAAAGCCAGATTTTTGCTGATCTGGCTAAATCCACTTTTCCCAGACAAAACTGATCGTCCAGGATCCAATCTGGGAACCCAGATCCCGGAATAAATCTGGGTAATTTTAGGAAACGTGGCTTCAGCCTGTGGCTTGCTCCTTCCTTGGCTTCTTTCCAAGAGGGGAGGGGGAGGAGAGAGGGGGAGTGAATGGCCAATCCGTGCAGGGTCTCTCCGTGTCTGCCTGGCTCCTGTGAGTGACACCGGTTCAGTTGGGCTCAGTCGCAAGAAGGTCCCTGGCTTCAGTTTGGTTTGGGTGGAATTCTCTGTGGTGACAAGATTCTCGGGTTTGATGGTGGCCCCCTTGATTTGTTGGTTCTGTTGGGCTTCTTCTTGCATTGGGGAGTGTGCCCTTGGCCAGCAGCAGCCTTGCCCCGGTGTGTTTCTGCCTCAAAGCCTGCTTAGAAATGGTTCCCCCGCAGAAAACAAGGGAAAGCAGCTGGGGGGGGGGTCCTTCTTCAGGGACCCATAGAATTGGTCCCAGAGATCCAGTCTTCCTGAAACTCGGATGATATTTAGAAGACAGTGAAGAGTAGATTCCCAAAATTTTGGTAGCTTTTTCTTGAAAAATGATGCCCCCCGATATCCTCCCAGATAGTTATTATAAATAATGGAGCGTGACTGTGAGCACTTCCTTCAGGGGCCCATAGAATTAGAATCTGTGGGTCCAATCTTCCTGATACTTGCGGGGGGGGGGGGGGCTTAGAGGACAGTCAGGAGTAGCTTCCTTGAAAATTTGGTGGCATTTTCTTGAAAAATGAGCCCCCCCCCCCGGCCAGGCCCCAGATATGCCCAGATAGTTTTTTTCCCATAAGGAATAATGGCCAAATAAATCTGGGATTCTCTGATCTGTCTTAAATAGATCAGAAAATCTTTCCTGGGTTTCAGAAATCCCCGATTTCTTTGAGATCCCTGAAAACCAATTCCAGATGTCTCAGACTTTTTTTTGTGTATAAATATTTTTATTTTTAAAAAACATTACAGGATACAGAAAAGGGAAAAGGGAACAAAAGTTAAAAAGAAAAAATTAAAGATATACATTATAAGGACTCTCAAAATAATACAATGACTGTATAATATTTAAAATATAGTTTTCAGGTATACAACACAAACAAAACTCAGGCATATGTTCTCTGTTCATCCTAAAGAACATCATTGTTAAACCAACCAATGATTAATAAACTATATAATCGGGTTAGCTTAAATGGAATAAAAAAATAACTAATGATTCTAAACTAACAACGAATCCCGTTGTGGGGAAAAATACATCAGAATCTAGAAAGGGGCGGGCGGGTGGGCAGGCGGGCATTGCCTCCTCCTCAGTGACTGATCCAGGCCAGACGAAGGGGTGGCCAGGTGTTGCCTCCTGCTCCACACCTGATCCTATCTGGGTGAAGAGGGAGCGGGCATTGCCTCCGGCTCCGTGCCTGATTCTGGCCGAGTGAAGGGAGACAGGCATCTGCTCCTGATGCCAAGCGGGTAAAGGCTGGTGGTGGGAATTAACACACCCTCCACTCCTGATCCCGACTGGGTGAAGGCAAGGGGTGGGCATTGCCACCTGCCATGCTCCTGATCCCAGCTGGGTGAAGGGGGAAGGCATTGCTACCTGTTCCACTCCTAATACACATGGGTTAAGGTGAGGGGTGGGCATTGCCACCTGCTCCGCTCCTGATCCCAGCTGTGTGAACTTGGGAGTTGGGCATTGCCACCTGCTCCACTCCTGATTCCAGCAAGCGCTCAGGTTGGATAGGCTGCCTCGCCTGGGCTTCCCGCTGTGGCAGCATCCTCTGGTGGTACACCAAGGTAGGAAGTGAGTTGTCTAGAACACACTTACTCTTTTTTATAGTAGGGTACGATAGAATAACTCTATAGCTTTTATACATCACATTCAAATTATAACACAACCATTCTCCAGAATGTTTCGTCTCTCCCTTATTATTAAGACAACTACTGGATGTTTGTAAAAATAGAGAATTTTATATTGCTAGTTGCTGGGAAAGAAGAGGAGACACTCTTTTTGTTTGGCACCACTTTTAGATTTCCCCACATGCAACTTGAACTCGAGTAGAACTTCAGTTGCCAGTCTTATTTAACTCAGAGAGTAAAAGAATATTCTGGTACTTTAAATGATTATATGAGTTTTCCCCAGCTGCAAGAAATCCCTTTCAGGGAACGTTTTAAACTGATGAAATTGCTGTTAATCACTTGAGAACTTTGCCAACTTTCTTAAAATTGGAAACCTGTGCTGCTCCTAGAAAAATGTGATTGGTCATTTCTTTGAGATTTGAAGAGTGGATAAGTTTGCAGAACTCTAGGGGATGATTCTCATCTAGGATATGGATTTCTTGTGGACCAGTTATACTTAGTGAGGGTTTGCTATTGTTAGTTCAAGATTAGTATCAATAATAATAACAACTTAATGCCCGCTCAGAGCAGTTTACAAAGTATGTCATTATTATGCCCACAACAAAACACCCTGTGAGGCGGGTGGGGCTGAGAGAGCTCCAGAGAGCCGTGACCAGCCCAAGGTCACCCAGGTGGCTTCAAGTGGAGAAGTGGGGAATCAAACCCGGCGCTCCAGATTAGAGTCCCACGCTCTTAACCTCTACACAAAACTAGGTCGCTTACGTTCGTGATGCTGAATGTTGAAATGCTGAATGCTCATTGTGACTGACGCTATTGAACCTGAATGCCCAAAGACGACCTTCAGGAAGACACGTCTAAAAATGAGATTCTACCTAGGCTCTCGTTAGTTTCAGCTTAAGTTCATAACATAATACTTTTTAGGACCATTTTAATAGGGTGACCAGAATGTCTCTGGTCACCTGAAGCTCCCTCCGCTTGCGGTCCCCATCTTATTCCAACTTAGTGGGGCATCAGAGGTGCTTGCAGCCCATCTTCCTCCTAGGCAGCAGCACAATGGCAGGGGTGGCCTGGGCAGCAACTGATGTGAACTTGCTTTTTGAAATCTCAGGGTCTGTGGTGGAGGAGGAGGAAGCCGAAGAACAACAAGGGCCCTGCCATGCAGGAACATCCCCCATTATGGTGAGCAGAACAGCGATCCAAGGGAGCGAATCATCCACTTGGATCTCCCTGCCCCTCAGGTGATAGCAGCCCACCTGCCAAGCTTCCCAACCTAGGAACAGGCCAAACAAGGGAAATGGGGGTCCAGGGGAAAGGCCAAGAGCGTGGACTACCTTAGACGCTGACCCACCCTCCTATGTGGCCAGTGGCAGCAACCTCTGTGGAAGCCCCCAAAGGCTTTTGTGTCTTGAGAATGGAGGTGGGAATGGGCAAGGAGTACGGGGCCTGCCAGGCACTGGCCCCGTCCCTTTCCCCAGCCAATGTGGAGAGCTCAGGAGAAATGTCAGCAGGAATCATGAAGCCCACCAGCTCCATATGGGGAATATTGAATGATAGGATCCCAGGGGTGGGGGCAGACCATTCTCGGACTCTGGCAAGCAGCTGCCCATGAAAGCAGGCTAGATGGGCCTTCAGGGCCTCCTTGTCGAGAGAGAGGCTTCCTGGAGCATCAGTCGTTGCATCTAACAGGTGGCCTTTCTCTCTCAGGAGTTGGAGTCAGTCATCTCCAGTCTTTGGGACGTTTCAGATCTCCTGGGAGAAACATCTGCAGGTATGTCATCTCCCCTGCTGATGGGAAATGGTAATCTAATGTTCTATTTTTCTATTTTTCTCCTGCCCTCCCTCCAAGGAGCTCAGGAGCATAAGCATGAGCACAAATACTGGGGTGGCCTGGGCAGCAACTGATGTGAACTTGCCTTCTGAAATCTCAGGGTCTGTGGTGGAGGAGGAGGAAGCCGAGGAACAACAAAGGCCCTGCAATGTAGGAACATCCCCAATTATGGTGAGCAGAACAGCGATCCAAGGGAGCGACCCCTCCACTTGGATCTCCCTGCCCCTCAGGAGATAGCAGCCCTCCTGCCAAGCTTTCCAACCCAGGAACAGTCCGGGCAAGGGGGATGGGTGTCCAGGGGAAAGGCCAAGAGCGTGGGGTACCCGAGATGCTGACCCAGCCTCCTGATTGGCCACTGGCAGCAACCCCTGTTAAAGCCCCCAAAGTCTTTTGCATTTTGAGAATGGAGTTGGGAATGGGGAAGCAGCACAGGGCCTGCCAGGCACTGACCCCGTCCCTTTCCCCAGCCAATGTGGAGAGCTCAGGAGAAATGTCAGCAGGAATCATGAAGCCCACCAGCTCCATATAGGGAATATTGGATGGAAGGATCCCAGGGGTGGGGGCAGACCCTTCTCGGACTCTGGCAAGCATCTGCCCATGAAAGCAGGCTAGATGGGGCTTCAGGGCCTCCTTGTTGAGAGAGCGGCTTCCTGGGGCACCAGTCGTTGCATCTAACAGGTGGCCTTTCTCTCTCAGGAGTTGGAGTCGGTCACCTCCAGCGTGTGGGACAGTTCCCTACCAGTGACACCTGCAGGTATGTCATCTCCCCTGCTGATGGAAAATGGACATCTAATGTTCTCTTTCTCTATTTTTCTCCTGCCCTCCCTCCAAGGAGCTCACAGCAGAATGCTTGGTTTCAGCCCATCTCTTTCACATTCCTCACAACAACCATGCAATGTAGGGCAGGCTGAATGAGACCAACTGGTGCTTGATCACCCTGTGAGATTCATGGCTGAATGGGGATTTGAAGCTGGGTCTCCCAGGGCCTCATGAGCGGAATCTTTTCAGCACCTGTTTCCAAGCAAGAGTCATTGGACTCCGGTCCCGTGTAGCCTCCTGTCCCCGTCCCCATGCTTATGCTCCTGCATCCGTCACCAGAGTTAGGACACTCATTGTGACAGAGAAGAGAAGCTCCCATTAGTGTTGGCTCTTCCATAATAGTGGAATATATTATAACTCCACATTGGAACCAAAGAGATGCTGCCATGCGAATGCCCGAGACAAGAGCTGGTCTGCATGGGAACGTATTGGCACATCCAGGGCCACCAGAATGTCTTTGGTCACCTGAAGCTCCCTCCGCTTGCGGTCCCCACCTTATTCCAACTTAGTGGGGCTTCAGAGGAGCTTGCAGCCCATCTTCCTGCTAGGCAGAAGCACAATTGCAGGGGTGGCCTGGGCAGGAACTGATGTGAACTTGTCTTCTGAAATTCCAGGGTCAGTGGCAGAGGAGGAGGAGGATGAGGAGGAAAAACAACCAGGGCCCTGCCATGTGGGAACGTCCCCAATTATGGTGAGCAGATCAGCGATCCAAGGGAGCGACCCCTCCACTTGGATCTCCCTGCCCCTCAGGAGATAGCAGCCCTCATGCCAAGCTTCCCAACCCAGGAACAGTCCGGGCAAGGGGGATGGGTGTCCAGCGGAAAGGCCAAGAGCGAGGGGTACCCTAGATGCTGACCCAGCCTCCTGATTGGCCACTGGCAGCAACCCCTGTTGAAGCCCCCAAAGTCTTTTGCATTTTGAGAATGGAGTTGGGAATGGGCAAGCAGTACAGGGCCTGCCAGGCACTGACTCCATCCCTTTCCCCAGCCAATGTGGAGAGCTTGGGAGAAATGTCAGCAGGAATCATGAAGCCCACCAGCTCCATATGGGGAATATTGGATGGAAGGATCCCAGGGGTGGGGGCAGACCCTTCTCGGACTCTGGCAAGCAGCTGCCCGTGACAGCAGGCTAGATGGAGCTACAGTAGCTGCCTTGTAGAGAGAGCAGCTTCCTGGAGCATCAGTCGTTGCAGGTAACAGGTGGCCTTTCTCTCTCAGGAGTTGGTCTCCATCACCTCCAGCGTGTGGGACAGCACCCAGCCAGCAACACCTGCAGGTATGTCATCTCCCCTGCTTACGGAAAATGGTCATCTAATGTTCTCTTTCTCTAATTCTATCCTGCCTTCCCTCCAAGGAGCTCACAGCAGAATGCTTGGTTTCAGCCCATCTCTTTCACATTCCTCACAACAACCTTGCAATGTAGCGCAGGCTGAATGAGAACGACTGGTGCTTGATCACCCTGTGAGATTCATGGCTGAATGGGGATTTGAAGCTGGGTCTCCCAGGGCCTCATGAGCGGAATCTTTTCAGCACCTGTTTCCAAGCAAGAGTCATTGGACTCCGGTCCCGTGTTGGCCCCTGTCCCCGTCCCCATGCTTATGCTCCTGCATCCGTGACCAGAGTTAGGACACTCATTGTGACAGAGAAGATAAGCTCCAATTAGTGTTGCCTCTTCCATAATATTGGAATATATTATAGCTCCGCAATGGAACCAAAGCGATGCTGCCATGCGAATGCCCGCGACAAGAGCTGGTCTGCATGGGAACGTATTGGCACATCCAGGGCCACCAGAATGTCTTTAGTCACCTGAAGCTCCCCCCGCTTGCTGACCCCACCTTATTCCAACTTAGTGGGGCTTCAGAGGTGCTTGCAGCCCATCTTCGTCCTAGGCAGGAGAAGCACAAATGCAGGGGTGACCTGGGCAGCAACTGATGTGAACTTGTCTTCTGAAATTCCAGGGTCAGTGGCAGAGGAGAAGGAGGAGGAGGAGGAAGAACAACCAGGGCCCTGCCATGGGAGAACATCCCCAATTATGGTGAGCAGAACAGCGATCCAAGGGAGCGACCCCTCCACTTGGATCTCCCTGCCCCTCAGGAGATAGCAGCCCTCCTGCCAAGCTCCCCAACGCAGGAACAGTCCAGGCAAGGGGGATGGGTGTCCAGCGGAAAGGCCAAGAGCGTGGGGTACCCTAGATGCTGACCCATCCTCCTGATTGGCCACTGGCACCAACCTCTGTTTAAGCCCCCAAAGTCTTTTGCATTTTATGAATGGAGTTGGGAATGGGCAAGCAGTACAGGGCCTGCCAGGCACTGACTCCATCCATTTCCCCAGCCAATGTGGAGAGCTCGGGAGAAATGTCAGCAGGAATCATGAAGCCCACCAGCTCCGTATGGGGAATATTGAAGGGAAGGATCCCAGGGGTGGGGGCAGACCCTTCTCGGACTCTGGCAAGCAGCTGCCCGTGAAAGCAGAAAAGATGGGGCTTCAGGGTCTCCATGTCAAGAGAGCGGCTTCCTGGAGCATCAGTCCTTGCATCTAACAGGTGGCCTTTCTCTCTCAGGAGTTACAGTCGGTCCCCTCCAGTGTCTGGGTGAGCTCCGTTGCATCAACACCATCAGGTATGTCATCTCCCCAGCTGACGGAAAATGGTAATCTAATGTTCTCTTTCGCTATTTTCTCCTGCTCTCTCTCCAAGAAGCAGAATGTATGGTTTCCTCCCATCTCTTTCCCATTCCTCACAACAGCCTTGCGATGTAGAGTAGGCTGAGAGAGAATGACTGGTGCTTGATCACTCTGTGAGATTCATGGCTGAATGGGGATTTGAAGATGGGCCCCCCAGGGGTTTGTCTGTGGAATCTTTTAAGCAGGGCTTTCTTTCAGCGGGATCTCCCAGGATCTGAGATCCCCCCCCTCCGGCACCTCTGAAAAAAGATCACGTGACTGGTGGCCCTGCCCCCGGCGCCCAAACACCCATGGCTGCCTCCCCGGGTGGAGCTTCTCCTGGGCCACATGCTTCCTCTGCCTCTTCCCCGGACTTTCCCTTCTTCCCTCCCTCCCTTTCTCTTTCCCCCCTTTCTTTCCTTGCTTCTTTCTTTCTTTCCTCCCCCCCTCTCTTTCTCCTTCTTTCGTTCCATGTCTTTTCTTTTTTCCTTTCTTTACCTTCCTTCACTGGAGGCCTGAGGAGGCCGTGAGCAGCTGGCCGCTGCATTTGGAAGCGCTGGCAACGTCCACCGCGGCAAGCACGCACCCGCTCGGGCTCTCCCCTGTGCCCGCTGCTCAGGCCCAGCGCTCAGGCCAGAGGAGGCCGTGGGTAGCTAGCCACAGTGTTCGGCGGTGGCAGGACTGAGAAAATGGAGGAAACTGTGAGGAGGAGGAGACTGCAAGTGTCTTTGAGGTCCTGTGTCACGTTAAATGGGCTTATAGTAGGGCCGATGAACCTTCCTTCCCAGTTACTGAGCTGTGAGGCGCCGCCCTGCCCGCCGTAGGGCTGCCGCCCTCCGCCATCCTAACGCCTGCTCGGGCGGAGCTCCCTCAGCCTCAGAGTCCGGCAGGGAAGGTGGTTAACGCCACCTGAGTCCTCCACTTGCCAACTGGCACGTGCACTCCCTCCCTCTGCCCGTCACTTGCACGCCAGCCTCCTCACCCTCGGCATCCTTGGGATTCTCCCCCTTTATAGCTGCTCTTTCCCCCACCTCCCCACCTGGGCTGCCAATCAGCCTTCTGCTCTCTCCACTCCCCTCAGCCCCGTCTGCCCCCTCCCACCAGCCTGCTCCCCTCCCCATTGGCTGCTTGCCGTGCCCGTCACACGGGCGTCCCCTCGCCCCCTCCTGCCCCCAGCTGCCAGCCAGCAGAAGAGTCGCACTGGGCGTCCAGGCTGCGGAGGCTGGGCCCGCTGCTGCGCTTGCCTGGGCCGCGGGGGTTTCCCCAGCACGTTGCTTCGCTGCGGCTTCCAGCTCCAGCATCCTGCCGCGGCCCGGCTCCTTCCCCGTGGCGGTGAGAGGGCCGGAGGGGGAGGGGGAGGAGGTGAGAGGCACTGCGACCCTTGGGTACCCCCCCCCCAACTCTGGACATGAGCGTAATATCTTTGGGCTCAATGTTCAATTTTGAAGTATTTAAAGTTACAAGATTAATTCCGTGTCTGTGTGTGTGTGTTTGTGTGTATGTGTGTGTGAGAGAGAGAGCATTTCTAAGTAGTGTTACAACCTTCTAAACCCATTGACTTCAGGGACATGGAAAGGTGTTGCTTTAGATTATACTGCTATTTAATTTAATAATTTGATTTGGGGCCTGGAAAAAAACCTTATTTTCCTTTAAATAATAGTGCTGCCATACATTCAAAATAGATACAATAGAGAAAATAATGTTTCCTGAAAATGACCCACTGCCACTCATGATATGGGACAGACTGGTCATCCACACGTAACTGGGAAGAGAACTTTCCTCTACACATTTCTCTAATCATTGAAAAGTCCCTAATCCCCGCAAGCAGTTGCCACTTCACGTGGCAATGGCAGTGAAGAGGAAGAGACATCACTTCCAGGAAGAGATGTCATTTCCCAGAGGTGATGTCACTTCCTGGAAGTGATGTCATCACACATTTCCCGTAGCGCGCATGCTTCGGGCTCACTCATGTAATAGAGAGATCCCCCAACACTTTTCCCAGAAAAAAGGCCCTGCTTCTAAGCACCTCTTGCCAAACAAGTCTCATTGGACTACCTTCCTGTGTAGCCCCCCCTTGTCCCCGTGTTAATGCTCCTAAACCTGTCACAAGAGTTAGAACTCCCATTGCTCAATTCACACTGCTACAAGAAGAGAAGCTCCCAATAGCCTTGCCTCTTCCATAGTGTTAGAATATGTTAGAGCTCCCCATTGGACCCAAAGTGATGGTGCCACGAGAACGCTCGAGACACCAGCTGCTCTGGGCGGGACTGTAGAAGCATACCCAGGGCCTAGACTGTGACAGCAACTGTGACAGCAACTGAGGGCCAAGCTAGGAGTGAGGAACTACACTTGAATCGTAGTGATCGAGTGGAGCGCAAGTGGAGCGCAAGTGAACCAGGAGGAATACATGTGAGTCTGTTCACTTGCCATCCAAGGGTAATTCGTGACTTCTAGCTTGGCTCTGAAATGCCAATGCCCGTCAAGACGCAAAACGGTAATCTCATGTTCTCTTTCTCTGTTTTTATCCTGCACTCCCCCCCGCCCCAAGAGCTCATGGCAGAATGCATGGTTCCCACCCATCTCTTTCGTATTCCTCACAACAACCTTGCGAGGTAGGGTGGGGTAGGCTGAGAGTTCTTACATCAGGGAGACCTCTCATTCCCCCATTGCTATTGCTAAAAGAAGAGGATCTCCCAGTAGCGTTTCCTCTCCATTGGTTTTAAAATATGTTCTCGTTCCCCATTGGAACCAAAGGGATCCTGCCAGGAGAACTGAAGGGGGAAGAAGAAAGGTTTATGTACTCTGTCGTTATCACCCTTGTCTTCTTTTTCCTGCAGAGCCCCCAAAATGCATATTTTCCCGGCTCTTCTGCTGCGACTGCCTGAAGCAGGTGGACTGAGTGTGGCTCTCCCCCTGGTCATGGGCTGCCTCCATAGAGGGTCCCAACAACGCTGGGAGGAACACCTGCCGTACGGGGAGTGAAGGTCATTGTCTGGCGCCCAGCCCCCCTCTCTCTGGCCAGGTTCCTCTCGCAGAGACGGGCCCTTCCTCCTTAGGCAGCCCTCTCTGCGGCAAGCCCCCTGGCCCTTGGAACCTCTCCCGGCAGCACATCAAAGGCAGCCAGCCTCCACCTGACTGGCCACGTGGGGGGGCCCAGAAGGGCGGCACGGCTCATTGGCGAGACTCCACATGTTTCCTGGGGGCCTCGATATCCCCGCTTGCTCCTCCCGTGAACCCAGGAGCTCAGTCTTGCTGTAAGGTCCACCCCTCGCCCCTGCCTCCTCTGTGGGGCCTCCAAATGCTGCTGGGGCTGTCCCCCGGTTCGCTCAGCCTTGGGGGAATGCGGGGCCGACGAGGCCAGCTCTGGACAAAAAACACTTTGTGCCTCTGCAGCAGGCAGTGGGCCTCCTTCCTTAGTGGCCGTTCTGCAGATGAGAAATAACGGACAGACACACCCCTCCGCTAATGATTTCGGGTTCCGGACACCAAAAGGGCCTGAGTCTCCCGCGATCCGACCAACAGCCCGCAATCTTGGCTCAATGTTCTGAGGACGGCCCCGTGATTAGCAGACACAAACACAGCCCACCCCCACAGAAAGGGCCCAAACCCCCTGATGCCAATGAATCTGTGCCCACGGGGAGAGCCCCAGAATGCAGGCAGGAAACAGAGGGCACCCATTGACTTCCAGGAGGACTGATAGGGCGAGCAACAGGACTGTGGAGGTGAGCCAAGCTTGTCCTCCACCAAACATCCCTGCCTGCGGCTGAGTTCCCTTGGGCAGAGAAGGGGCGTGCAAAGCCTGAGAGAGCAACAAAGGCTCATGCCGCTGCAATAGAGTCCTGTAAACTCCACTAAGGAAAGGCATCCCTGAGGCCAATGGCAGACCCCAGTTCGATTCCCAAGAAGGAGCATGTTGGGCAAAGGCAACGCTTCGCTTATGCCCATTACCAACTGGCCTAGGAGCTGCGAAGCAGCAAGTAGGGGGTGGACCAGAATCCACACCTCAAGCCCCAGAGAGGGGGAGGCAGAGAAGACTGCGGAGACCAGGGGGGTCTCCCAGGTGTGACTGGGGCTCAGCGCAGGACTGCCTCTGGTCTCTCCCCGAGTGGAGATGGAACTTGGAGGGCTTGGCTGCTCCGACTGCATGTCTTTCCGCAGTGCCATCCTTGTCTTTGTGGTCTCCCCTAGCCAGTTTGAGGGCCTCGGTGTAGAGAGTGGCAATGCTGACAGTTGCCAATGCTATATGGAGTGTCCTGTTCCTCTGCTGCCAACGAGTTCAAGTGTTATAGAAACAGGTATCACTGAGCCCTGGGAAGGGAAAGGGTTGACCTCACCTCAGGGCTTTCTTCCAGCCGGAACGCCGTGGAGCGGTGTTCCGGCATCTCTCCTTGCAGCCCAATACTTCTCCGTGGGCCAGCTGAAGCCAGGGAAGCCACAAACGGGCTTTAAACTTCACCTGAGAGGGGAATTCCCCCTCTCCTAGAAGAAACCGTCCTTCCTTCCCCACTCCCTCCCTTTCCATGTCTTTCTTTTCTTTCTTTCTTTTCCTCCCTCCCTCTCTTTCTCTTTTTTCATTCCATGTCCTTCCATGTTTTTCTTCTTTCTTTCCCGGCCTTCTTTCCTCTCCCTGCTCCCCCCCCTCTTTCTTTCTTTCTTTCTTTCTTTCTTTCTTTCTTTCTTTCTTTCTTTCTTTCTTTCTTTCTTTCTTTCTTTCTTTCTTTCTTTCTCTGTTCTCTGTTATTCTCTGTTGTTATTCTCAGATTTTGGGTATAGGACCTTGTTATGACCTTTACTTTCACTAGGGTAGATTTTGCCTTTAATCTTTCCCTTGACACCCTCTGGGTAGTTTGCTGCCACCAGGAATATTATATTCCAATATTTTTTATTTAGGTTTTCCCTTTGGTGACGTTCCTAAGCGTCAGGCTCCTTCGTGGTTCTATGTGGCCCTGAGGATAGGAATGGGATATAGCAATGACAGCTACTCTGGGATATAACAAAACAAAATAAACTTTTATTTAGTCAAGAAGCGTATCGGTTTCATAAACATAGTTCTTTGTGCTTAAAGTGACTTCATTTACTCTCATTCACACAGATCTCTTCCGAGGCTTCACACACAGTTAGCCTCTTTCTCTAGGCTCTGTATTTCTCTCACAGAAATGCTTAAAACTCCTCAGGCAGCGCACAGCTAGCCTGCTTTCCTCTGACTGCTATTCACAGAAATATGAAACCTGCTCAGGCAGCACACAGCCGGCCTCTCTTTCCCTGACTGAGTGTCCTTTCACAAACGTGCTCAGTTCAGGTTCCACACAGGTTATATTTCTCTCATAAACACTCATTCCTCGCTTTCACCCGCACTCTTCACCTAGCTCAAACCAAGCGTTTAAAGATACATGCACCCATTTCTTGAAATCATTACAAATGCCCCCCCCCCCTTCTCCTTAAGCGGAACACCTCTCTTTTCCAGTAGCGTTGTGTGCAGCTTCCTCTGGCTTAGGGAATGTTTTATTGTCTCTGCAGTTCCTGTGAAGTCCATTTCTCACTCTTCTGTGGTTTTTTGTTTTAAAGTCTTGGGTTTCTTTATCTTGCGTTCCTCCTCTGCTGGGGTGTCATCTTCCTCTCTGGGATATTCCACTGCTCGGCTGAGGTCATCTTGGCTTTGGCCTTCTCTACTAGGTCATTGTTGGCTTCTTCTGGTTGTTTCTCTATCAATCTTCTGTTCTTTTCTAAACACTCTATTTCTTTCTTGCGAACAGTGTTTGAGCTGCTCAGTTCTTTACATGCTCTCTTCATGTTTGATCGCTTTGGCAGATGAAATCCACTTATCAAAATAATCTGTCAGTTTGGCACTAAAAGACTTAAATGACTTCTCTTTCTGAGGCACTAGGCTTCTAAACTTCTTTCTGAAGTAATCAGCACCTAGCCTAAATCTGTCATATACTGCCTCTTTGTATTCAGCATAAACAACAGGTTTATCTGAGGGAAATGTGTTGTGGATCTCAGCCAATTCCCCTCTAATTAAGCTGGGTAAATACTTCATATATTGTGTCTCTGGTATTTCCCAGTTTTGAGCAGATCTTTCAAAAGTGGACAGGAAAATTTGTGGATCTTCTCCTGACACATGCGACCATAAAATCTTTTGGGGTAACATGAGGTAAATCAGCTCTGGGTTCAGACTTTCCCTCCTTTTTGTCCCCATCCTTAAGTCTCTTTCTAATTGTAATCGTTCTGCTTCCAAACTGGTGTGTCTTTCCATCTCTTGAGTTCTAAGTTCTATTTCAACTCCCCACTTTTCCCTTTCAAACTCCACTTTTTCCCTTTCAAGCTGCTTTTGCTCATTCCACTTTCCCATCTCAAACCGTTTTTGTTCTGCTTCAACTTTCAGCTTTTCCCATTCAAGCTGTTTTTGTTCTCTTAGAAACTCTAAATATTCTGGACTAGGATTATACATTCCCTCAGGGTTTCTCTCAGGTGCAGTGTTTCTCCTAGGCTCCCACACTGCTTTGTGTCAGTATAACTCTCAGTTCTTCTACACTTTTCCCCCTCATGAGGTAAATTTAACCCCTGGCATTTCTGAATCAGAGCCTCCTTTTTCATCCCCATAAACTCTGCCATTTCTCTCTCTTTTACTTGTATTTCCTTCTACAATTTTACTAAGATTCAGCAGATTATGTTCTCTCTTATAAATCCTACTAGTTCTTCTGGGTCTCTTTCCTTTATAACAGTTCTATATTCCTCATAGGGTTTAACTGAACACTCTGTCTCTTTGGCTTTCTGTCCCTTCAGAATGCTTTTCTCTCAGATTGTTCCTTCCTCCCAGGCTATTATATCCCACTTAAAATATTTTCTCCTCCTCAGGATGTTTGAGATCCCACCGCTAAGCCTCCACTTGTTATGACCTTTACTTTCACTAGGGTAGATTTTGCCTTTAATCTTTCCCTTGACACCCTCTGGGTAGTTTGCTGCCACCAGGAATATTATATTCCAATATTTTTTATTTAGGTTTTCCCTTTGGTGACGTTCCTAAGCGTCAGGCTCCTTCGTGGTTCTATGTGGCCCTGAGGATAGGAATGGGATATAGCAATGACAGCTACACTGGGATATGACAAAACAAAACAAACTTTTATTTAGTCAAGAAGCGTATCGGTTTCATAAACATAGTTCTTTGTGCTTAAAGTGACTTCATTTACTCTCATTCACACAGATCTCTTCCGAGGCTTCACACACAGTTAGCCTCTTTCTCTAACTCAATATTTGTCTCACGGAAATGCTTAAAACTCCTCAGGCAGCACACAGCCAGCCTGCTTTCCTCTGACTGCCACCTGTCTCTCTCTCTCTCTCCCAGTCTAAACTGCATTCACTCCGCCCACCATCTCAGTCAACCAATCATATCGCTCACTCATTCCTCTCTTTCACCCGCACTCTTCACCTAGCTCAAACGAAGCATTTAAAGATACATGCACCCATTTCTTGAAATCATTACAGACCTCAATAAGGATTTAGTAAATTTTAGACAAAAGAACTTTCATTGCCCTCAAAGATTCAGTTAAAAGGGTCTCAAACTTAGTTACCAGTCTGAGAGAACCATTTTTGATAGCATAGGAGAGCATGATTGCTCTCATTTGGAAATATGGGAACCACAATGCCTTTGCATCTTTGAATCTACTTCTTGTTTTGTAAGGATTTTCCTTTGTCTGGACCAATTCCTGATATGGTCAAGACCCACTTTGGACCATGACCAAAATTTACTTAGGTCTAAACCTGCGGGGAACCATGCCAGGTTAAGAACACAAGCCATTGTCACAAACTAAGAGAGGGTTTTCTAAAATTGAGCTTGAAGCCACCATTAGAGAACGTAGCTGAAAAGCTGACCAGACGATGCCTCGAAGAGGTATTGGGTCAGAATAAGCTCCCCCTATACTAACCCATAGTTCAGGTGCTTTTTGACATTTGGATTCGTTTATGACAAAACAGAAGCCCAATAATACAGCTTCAGGTTGGTCAGATCAATACCACCGTGATGCCTAAGCTTATGCAAGGTAGGAAATGCTCTTCTTGCTCTACGTCCCCCCGCACCCCAATAAATTGGATTAATAGTTTTTGCCACTGCTGCAGCATCTAATGAGGAATAGGAAAGGGAACAGTCCTAAAAATATATGTAGAAATTTAGGCAAAAGAAAACTTTTAATTGTTGATAGCTGTTCCTGCCATGATAAAATTTTATCATTCCAAACATTGAATTGATGTTTAGTATCACTAGCCAAATTTCTTCTATTATAGATGACAAGTCTAATGTCTAATTGTTAACCCATGCAAATTTGTAGCACTTTTGTATGATGACTTCAGTTCCTTGAGTTAGGAATACGAGATATATTTCTATCTTTGATAGATTACTATCTAATCCAGAGATCATGCCAAAGTCTTTAAGCCTATTTGAAACGTCACCAAGTGACTCCTCTGGGGATGAAATAAACAAGACCATTACAGCTGCGAAAAGTGAGATCTTGCGCTCCTGATTCCCGATTGCAATGCCCTTAATTGCATATCGGAATGAATAGCGTTGGCCGAGGTCCAATGGCCACAGCAAACTGAATGGGCGACAGAGGACACCCCTGACAGGTCCCTCTGTCAATTACAGAAGCTTCAGATCTAATGGCATTAACTTTTATTCGAGTTTTGGTAATCCTTGCTGCCCCCTGTAGAGTAAGGTCTTCTTCTCTTCATCGTTGCTCACCAAACGTTGCCACTTCCAGCAGTTTCTGCCCGTTATTTCCCCTCTGCAGAATGGCCCTAGAGGGCAAACTTGTGGCTCTGGCACCACACCAGGGACATTCACAGAAAAGGAGTCCCAGTGAGTGATACAGAGGTGCAAAAAAGGGGGCGAGGGAGGAACTCCTGCCCAGGAAAAGCAGGTAAGCAAAGAGGTTGAAAAAGAATTTTTAAAAACATTAGGTATGGTATCTCAAGGTCAATATCAAAAAAGCTAAAAATGGTCATGGTGCAGCCAGCGCTCAGTAAGAGAGAGGAATCCTCAGAGGAGGAGAGGCCCTCCGTAACCAGCCGAGAGTCCACAGGAGCCAACCTGCAGGAGAAGGAGGCAGAGGCATGCCGGGACCTACAGCCAGAAGCTGAGCCAGAAGCAGCTCTGACCCAGCAGGTGAAGCCAGCTAGCCGCTTCCAGCCCTCCAGGATCACCAGTGCCTCTGGAAGGCTATAGGAGAAGACTAAGGGCAGAATTGCAGGCGAGAAAGCTCAGTGCATGCCTGTTGGCTTGACGCCAGCTGCCTGCTGACAGAGAAGATGAGTCTGTGTAGGACTGTACCCGAGAAGCCGGCTGGGTGCACGGCGTGTGGGTGTGCAGGTTAGAAAGCTCCCAGAGAGATGCTTCTGGCCATGGACACAACATGTACCTTGAGACGGTGACCTGTTCCCACTTCCTGGGTTGATGACTGGAAGATCTGGCCTCAGCCTGAACGACCTGACGTTGCCACTTCCCCTGGGCCTGTTATTCTGAGTAACTGGAAGAGATGCTGTAACCTGATAGCCAAGCCCTGCAACCAGGACAGTTGGTGTCCACCAGACTTAGCAGCAGTACGGAAAACGCGGCTGCAGCCCAGGCTGCCCAGAACCAAGCCCTCCGAGGCCAGGCACAGCAACTGACGAATGCTGTAGCTATGCTTCAACAGCAACCAGCAACTGATACAGCCCCTGGGGCTGCCGCCGCCGCCACGTCTCCTACTGCACCTCCCCAGGGAAGTGCCCAGTGAGGCCCACAGAGACGTTTGGGGGGGTGTCAAGAAGAGTTTCCTGCGTCCCTGGCAGAGCGCAACTGTACACTGAGCCTGGGAAAGGGATTTTCCTAACGATAAGAGCAAGGTCAGCTGCTTCTATCCAGCTCCCCATTGCTGGCCAGCTTTTGAGACTTTGCCACCCACGTGAGTGAAGCCTTGCCAGCCCTCAGAAGGCTGAGCGGGCCAATGGCCACATCAGACATTTGTGTCAGGACTCAGGAGAGAGGCTCGGTGGCAGACTGTACCACGGAACTCCAGCTCCTGGCCCGAGACTTGGAGTGGGATGAGGCCGCTCTGATGGACCTGCACCTGGAGGGGCTGCCAGAGGAGGGGTCGGAGGTCTCAGCTGGACCGCCCCACGTCTCTTGCAAAGGGACGGGCGCCTGGAGGACCGGAGACAGGCCCACCTCGGGACTTGCCCTAGACCATTGAGGCAGAGGCTTCCCTCAGCCCCTCCGCCTGCCCCTGCCCTCAGAGTGGATGCGGAGGGGGCAGGGGGGCCCATGCACAGTCAAGGGAGGAGAAGGAGAGTGAAGACGAAGCTTTACAGGACTGTCTGAGAAGTCCCTTATTAATTAAAAGGTTTTGCAGTTTGATACATTCAACCTTTTTTGATATTGGCCTTGAGATACCATACGCAGAGGGTTTTTTCTTTCTCAACCTCTTGGCTTGTCTTGTGCAAGGTGCCGCACCACTCGTGTCCCACGGGAGGCCTCATTGAGGCAATGTTTAGCTCACCAGCAGATCTGCCTTTTCAAGGAAGAACTTGGCCCATGAGGAGGGGCCAGTTTGTATTTTCCAGCAATACAAGAGGGGGCCTGGAGAGATAAGAGGAGGAGGAGGAGATTGTCACGGGCTGGGCCAGCCCAAGCAGGGTTGTTCAAGTCCAAACCTTAATGCCAGAGTCTGAGGGGAGTTCCAAGAGCAAAAGCCAGGTCAAACCGGTGGTCAGAGCACGAGATAACGCCAGGAGTGAGTCCAGAGTCCAAGAGCAAGGTCAGGTACAATCCAAGGTCATTTACCGGTAGTGTCAGGTCCAAAAGCAGGCACGGGCACGGGCACGGGCACGGGCACGGGCACGGGCACGGGCAAGGTTCATAGAGCACGGAGTGGTTGCAGGCAATAGACACGTTGCTTCCACGCCCGGCAGTTCCTCCAGACTGGCTCTCATAGCCAGGTGTGGTTTTCAGCCAGCTGCTGGGGCTCCATCCTGACGCTACTCATCGTCACTCTCCAGCAGCTGGTGTTGGCTCAAGAGGCGAGCACTGCGCCGTCTCTCCTGCAGTTCCAGTCTCTGCCGCTGCCTGCGGCGTTCCTTGGGCATGGGTGAACCTGGAGGGGTGGAGGCTCTTGGCTGCGCTGCACCTGTAGAAGTCCCTGGCTGAGCTTCCCCTGTGGTGTTGGAGCTAGAGGGTGCTGGTGTCTCAGCTGCTGGCTGCAAGCTCTGATCAGCCAGCAGCCGTTGCTCCTGATTGCTGGCTTCTGCTGAATCAGGGCTAGGGCTGGCTACACAGGGCTCCTCTTCTCCTGAGGAGTCCTGGCTGGCTACACGAGGCTCCTCTCCTCCAGAGGAGACCTCACTCTCAGACTGGGCCATGACAGAGATATGGGTGCCAGGCGAAGTCCTCCCCTATCCCCAGCAAGGCCAGTCCAGTGACTCTCCCCACCAACGAGAGCAAGCTGGCTGGAGGCGGCACCCAGGCCAGGGTCCCCAGGGATGCCCACTCAGTTCCATAAGAGGAGGAGGAGGAGATATGGGTACCAGACGAAGTCCTCCCCTATCCCCAGCAAGGCCAGTCCAGCGACTCTCCCCACCAACGAGAGCAAGCTGACTGGAGGCGGCACCCAGGCCAGGGTCCCCAGGGACACCCACTCAGTCCCATAAGAGGAGGAGGAGGAGATATGGGTGCCAGACGAAGTCCTCCCCTATCCCCAGCAAGGCCAGTCCAGCGACTCTCCCCACCAACGAGAGCAAGCTGGCTGGAGGCGGCACCCAGGCCAGGGTCCCCAGGGACGCCCACTCAGTCCCCTCCTGCCACACCTGCAGCAGTCGCAGCCCGGGCCTTGGAGCTCACCCAGGCATGCTGCCACCATCAACAGCGGAGGAAGGACCGGCAACAGGGGCTCCCCACCACACACAAGACCAAGCTGACCGGAGAGCAGGGCCCTGGCAGCATCAAGGACATTATTATTAATATATTATTGTTGGGTTATTATTGTTGGGTTATTATTGCTGTTAATAAGGAAGTTCTTGTTTTTATAAGATCTGATGTTCATTAGTATTATTATTAGTTCTATTATTATTATAGTATTATTATTAGGTCTGTTATAGTATTATTAGTTCTATTATTATTATAGTATTATTATTAGTTTTATTATTATAGTTATTATTAGTAGTAGGGTTATTGTGTTTTGATTGTTGCAGTTCTTATAATAGTAATTCTGTTTGTTGATAAATAAATTCATAATTTTGTTTGTAAATTTGTTTTGAGACAAGAAAATGATTGACTAGCATAATTTATACAACCACCCAGAATTTATACAAACTGTTTCTCTCCCTGAAAGTTAATTCCCCACTCCCCCAGAATATGGTGGGGAATCTTTTCCATCTTTTAGAAACTATTTGCAAAAAACAGGCCTTCTTTACCTGCTGTCTTTCACACAGTCTCGCTTGCTGGGCTTAAAGAGGCACTGTTGAAAACAGCGTCGCACTCCCTCTGACTGTTGTTCGTCCCGTGGTTTGAGCAGGCACAGATGGGGTTGGCATAGGCGCAGGTCAGCCACGGACTTTCTAGAGCTCCTAGAAACACGAGTTGCCCGCTTAGCCTTCCCACGAGCTTTCCGCTGGGGAGTAGCTATAAATGGCCGGGCAAGCATTGGGTGCCGAAGGAAGATACACAAAATTGCTCACAGCAGGGAAGGAGGGAGGGGTACGTGCCTGCACAGAAGACCACCCAATGGACAACAATTACAGGTAAGCGCAGGCCTGTTTTCATCATCTAGCGTGACTTCTGTGCAGTTCCACATGGGAGATGATCCAGCTAACTTCCCCAGGAGGAGGGTGTGAAGCTCTTTAATGGACAAGAGTCTTCAGAAGTGCCTTGTAAACATCCACATCCCTTCTGCAGTCCACAACAATGACACCATGTGTGAGGGATGAAGGCGGCATTGACCAGGTGGCTGCCTTGCACAAATCGACAAGCGGGATGCCCGAATTGAAGGCTGCCGAGGTGGATTGAGCCCTAGTGGAACGAACCCTTATATGGAACGGGCAAGTCTGCTAATGCTGGTTGTAACAAGTCCACTTTGAAATATCCTGTTCAGAGACTTTCTGGCCCTTTTTGCTCCTTTTGAAAGACCAAAATTGATTAGGGCCCTTCCAAAAAGGAGCTGTCCTAGATAGAAACCCAAGGCACCTTTAACTTCCCAAGTGTGCAAGGGCTCTCTGCGTCGTCCTGAGATGTCCGAAAGAGGACAGGGGAGACAATGTCCTGGTCCATGTGAAAACCGGAGATGATCTTGGGCAGAAAATGGAGGTGTCGGGCTATGGATGACAGGATATGGAAGACAAGTCCCTGCACCATTGCAAGAAGAATTCCAAGCTCCTGGTTAAATGGTTTTATTCAGAAATCCAATCTTTTCCCATATATATTTCCATAGGGTTACTGAGAGGCAAGAAAGCATCTCAGAAGCACATGTTCCCTTGATAGGAATAGAGACTTGAGGAAAGTACAACTCTAAATACCCACTCATTGCCCCCCTCCCAGCTAGACCACAAGTTTGCACGGGAAAGAACCTGGGAAAGCATGAGAGTAAACTAACATTTCAGACAGTGGAAGGTCACCGCTGTGAGCTCCAAAGTAAGAAAAGATAAGACAGCTGCGTTCTCAGGCTGCTAGAGGGAGAAACGAAAGTTATGGATAGAGCATTTGCAAAGTGAAATCAAGGTACAGCATTAGCAATGGTTCAACACCTAGAACATATAGAACAATGGCATGGATGTAGGGGTGCAGACATGACAGGAGGCTTGGATGGAGACCAACCTTATTGGAGAACATCTTAATGAAAGGGGGGTCGGCTCAAGGGGCTTGCACTTCACTCACCCTCCTAGCTGAGGTTAGGGCCACCAGAAAAGCTGTCTTAGCTGACAGCATTTTGAGGGGGCAGGTAGCTATGGGCTCGAAGGGTTTGTGCATGGTTGAAATGAGCACGAAGGAGAGACTCCACTGGGGAAGAAACCAAGTTACTGGGGCTTGTAAGTTTGCTCGGCCTCTAAGGAAGGACTTGCATTCCAACTGGGCAAAGAGGGATTTCCCATTTATGTTGTCACTGATAGGCAGAAATGGACCGTAATGGAGGAATTAGCCCAAACCTGGAGCTTTAACTGGACCAAACAGTGTAGAACAGAAGGCAACGAGGAGGGTTCGGTTCTTTATGCCCCAAAGAAAATCTTGTCCATTTGGCTAGATATGATTTCCTGGTGGACGGTCTTCTGTCTTCCAACAGGTCCTTTGGGGCTGGGGAATAAAAAACTAATTCAGAGGAGACACGGACCAGGCTGTGAGTTTCAGCGTACTCAGGTTGTGGCGGAGAATCCCGCTGCCCTGAAGCAGGTCTGGGGTTAGGGGGAAATGGTGGCATCTGCCCTGCGCTGTTTGACACAGAATGGCAAAGCAGGCCTGCCTCGGCCAGTAAGGGGCTACTGTGATTGCCGAGGAACCTTCCCTCGTCATCTTGCTGAGTGGGGGCGTCATAAGGGGCAGAGGAGGCAATGCCTACAGGCAGGTGCCTGACCAAGGAATCTGACAAAGCGTCTCTGTGAGAGGCCTTCTCTTCCCATGACCTCAAGCAATACCGTGCACACTTCTTGTTGAGGTATGTGGCAAAGAGGTCTATGGTCAATTTGGGTGGGGAAGATTGGGTGGGAGAACATCTTGTGTATAGACCATTTGTAATTCTGCGTTACTGACCGACGCAGGGCAGCTGCCAGAACATGGTCCTTGCCTGCTATGTGGACGGCAGAGAGACTGACCCACTGTGGGATAGCCCGCTCCCATGTTAGTGAGAGAGAGCGAGGGAAGCTGTCCTCCCCTGCCTAAGTCATGCATGGCTGTTGTATTGTCCATGCGTATCTGTACATTCTGGCCTCATACGAGGCATACAAAAGGTTTCAGAGCATACCTTATCATCAGGGCTTTTTTCCTGGGGAAAGAGGTGGTGGAGCTCAGTGGGTTGCCCTCAGAGAAAATGGTCACATGGCTGGTGGCCCCGCCCCCTGATCTCCAGGCAGAGGGGAGTTGAGATTGCCCTCCGTGCCGCTCGGCAGCAAAGAAATTAGAAGGGGCACCACTGATCCTGGCTTGTGTTTGCTTTTTTCTTTCTTTTGTCAAAATGCAGGGATAGTCTCCATGACAATTTGGAGAAGAGCTGGTGCCATCACTGAGTTCTCAGATAAAGAGTTACTCTCACGTTACTTCTTTTACAAGTTCACAGCAGAGCCAACCTGTGCTCCAAGAAGTTATACAGCAGATTTGGGGATAGTTTCTGTTTAAAAAAGGAGAGCCCAAATGGACTCTGAAAGCTGCTGCCAGAGGGGGAGCTCCTGCCTTTTCCCCAAGCTTCCCCCCCCTTGCAAAAACTGTGGGTGTGGGGGAGAGAGAGGGAGTTTCTCATTGTGTCTGCTCCAGGGCTTTTTTTCTGGGGAAAGAGGTGGTGGAACTCAGCCGGTTGCCCTCAGAGAAAATGGTTGCATGGCTGGTGGCCCCGCCCCCTGATCTCCAGACAGAGGGGAGTTTAGAGAGGCGTGGAGGGCAATCTAAACTCCCCTCTGTCGGGAGATCAAGGGGCGGGGCCACTAACCATGTGACCATTTTCAAGAGGTTCCGGAACTCCATTCCACTGTGTTCCAGCTGAAAAAAAGCCCGGCTTATCATACTGAGTTCGAGGAGATTGGCATGCATAGAAAATTCCTGAATGGACCATGGGCCCTTAACCAGTTGGTCTCAGAACAAGCCCCCTCCCCCCACAAGACAGAGAGGCATTTGGGTTGATCGAGATTTGTATTGGGAAAGAACCAAAGAGGTCCTCACTGTGAGATTCAGTTTGTCACTCCAGCACTTCTGGGACCAGTGGAAGAGACGTGGGATAGAGAACCACTTTTACGGGTTCTGGCTGTGTAGGTGGAACTCTCTGACGTTCCTGTTTTGGAGAAGACGACGTTTCAGTCTGGCAAATGGAACTATTATTATCTTTGTATTTGTTTTGAGCCCTGGTGCCTGTATGAAAGGACTTTGTTCAAGGTGAGGATGAATTTTGTTCTCCTGCTCAGAGTGGGGCAGGCAAAGCTTGGGAGGAGTTTAGGACTTCCCCCACAGAGTCTGTGTTGTGGAATCAGGAACAATGTTTCCATATTGACCACAAGATCCATTTGGTTCAGCATGCTGGGAATTGAACCCATGGTATCTGTTATAAGGAAAGTAAGGCCTGAACAGATTTGGGTACAGAGGAGTGATACCAAGGGATCTAGCTGTGATCTTTGATCTTGTTCATCAAGATTTGGCACCGATTCAGACACAGGCATATACGCCAGGAGGTGTGCCCCCCCCCATTGGCCAGGTAGGTAAGGGCAGGAGGGAAGGTGGTGGCAGCGGATCCTCTGCCCCCAGTGTGGGACTGGCAAACCCTAGAAGGAAGTGATGATTATACAGTTTTATCAAAACAGAGTTCCAGCTATTAGATGCTCATTTGTGTCTTTAATGAACTTGTTTGTTGGCATTTTTCAGTCAAGTTTGAGTCTCATACGAAGATCTGCAAATGATCAGATCCCAGCAAAAAACAGCAAGCGGTGTCCCAGCTTTTGCACAGTGTAATCTCAATTTATATGTCGTCATCAGTCAAAAGGTAAGAGAAAGGAAAAAGAGACCGTGATGAGGACTAAAAGAAAATTAAATGAGAATCCTCAGTATACAAGCTTGTTCGACTTTGGTTTACTAACTTACAGGGATGCACATAATAATAATAATAAAAAAAAACCGAAAACACATATGGAACTTGCTGGCTTGGTTGTTAAAGGGGCTTCCAGAATGCTGTGCCAGATCTGGAAAATGAGGCTGTAACAACTCCCCCCGCCAAAAAAACAAATTTACATGTTTTGTTTCAGCACTGACCGAGCAGGGCTCAGCAGGCAGGCCGGGCGGTCGGGAGCCATCGGGCAGCAACTTGGCTCCCATAATGGCAAGTCAGTCTGCACATGCAACCAATTGGCTCTAAGGGGAGAGACGGAGCCCCTGGCATTAACCCTGTTGGCAGGAAGGGGGGTGTACATGGCATGCATGAGTGCCTTTTTTCAGCACTTCCTGAGCAATGGATGGCATTGGCATTGAGTGGCTCAGAAGGATCAAAGGTCTGCTTTGCACCAGGGAGGGGAGCAGCAGACGGCAAGTTGCCATTGTGCCAACGCCACCCTCGCCTTCCACTGCTGACCTCCTTCGCCGAGGCATCCTTTCTGTGTGCTTTTATGCATGATACAGAGAAAGTTTGGCTCGACAGCATCCACACGGATGTGCATCGGTGGGTTTGAGGAGGGAGGGGTCTCCTGCCCTGCTGCCTCTGAATCCCCGGCTGCCCCAAAGGCTCGTGTTATGCAGATTCGGGTGAAGATGGGAAAGAAAAAGAAATTATGAAAGCAGAGCTGCCCTGAGGAGGTCCCAGGCATGGGGAGCAGGTTGATGCCCATCCTTCCGCTGCTGACATCCTCCCCCTGGGTACCACAGTGGAGTGTTCCTTTCTATTCATCACGATCGTTGGAGGAGGCTTCTGCTGATACCCGAGTGAGGAAAGAAGCAACAGATCCTTCTCAGTAAAGGCACCCTTTTTGTAAAGTGCCTTTCCCAGAGATGACCAACAAGTAACTCTGTTACCTATGTTGAAGTCATTTAGGGCAGGGCACCATAGTGTCTGGGCCACTCACTGTGATTTAAGAAGTCCTCCAAAGATAGTCAAGGAACACCGGGGTGGGTGAGTGGGTGGGTAGATTCATTGCCACCCTACTTGGAATAATGAGACAGACACAAGGCTTGGAACTAAAGGGGCCACTTTATGAAACATAACATCAACCATTAATATGGCAAGGGCCAACTAGCGGTAGAGGTCAAGCCATGGGGTCACCCCTGGACCTCTGCCTTGACTTGTCTGGGCGAGCCCCGAAGCCCCAGGTGCGAGCCAGCCTATGGATGGCTAAGACCCAGCCAGCCGGCAAAATGGATCCCCCCCAGCTCAAGCTCCTAAGCCTCAGCCATACAGCAGTGAGGGAAGGACGTGCACACGGGGTTCCCCAAGGCAGTCTGCCCACGCAGCATGGCAGCCGTCACAAGCAGTACCATCTGCTCCTGGCAGACCCCTCTTCCCCATCAGTGGAGAAGTGCCCAGGGTACTCACCGGCCCGCTCCCTATCCCCAAACTGTCTCCTGACAGCGACCATCCTAAGGTGGCTCCACCTTGCCAATTACCTCAAACCTCCGCAAGCAGTACAAGGTAGGCAGAAAACCACCTCTTCCCCATGCCAATTAGGGAAAGGGGGGAAAAATCCTATCTGGCTCTGGCAACAGCAGCCGGCTAGTCCTGCACGACTACAGGGTGAGGTGGGCGGGCCGAGCATGCAGTTGCCTCGTGACTCCTTTCTCCGCCCCTCCGGCCTGAGACCCAGATACCATGGAAGTGCTCTGTCTCCTTCTCCTTCCAGGGAGCCAAAGAGCGGCCCCCAGCCTTATCAGTGGAAGCTGCTGGCTGGGAGGGCCGTATTTTGTCCAGAAAGCCTTCTGGTTTGGGGGTTTTTCTGATTTAAATTGTTAGCCCGGTGTTAAATGCTGGGGAGGCTGCAGGTGTGGATAGGGCACTCGCTCACCCACCCACCCACCCACCCAGTTTTTCTAGATCAGCATTCCACATCGAAGGACTAATCCGGCCAGATTTTTTGGAGGGGGGCATGGGATCACCAGGCCGTAGCTCCCGCTGCCACCCTGCCATCCAGAACAAGCTCCATGGACTCGCCATCATGATTAATGGCCACTGACACACCTGTTTCCCTCACTGGCTTTCTGTGCATTGGTTTAAAGTTTCCCAAGCCCTATTAAGGTTTTTTGGGGGGCGGTATTCTGCTTATTTGTCATTGGATGTGGATTTTTAGGTTGTGCTGCTATTATTTTGTAGACTGCCATGGGCATTTTGGTTGGAAAAACAGTCACATATCCCATTTAAGGCTGGATAATGTGCCTCCAGTTCCACTGGAGGAAAAGCTGCTTAAACTGGAGGAGAACTTCAAATTTTGCTTAGTGGAGTGATAGGATGCTATACACTGGAGTGTGTGAAGGGGCTGTGAAATGTCCCGTCTCTCCAGGCCCAAGCCTGGCTCTGGAAGGCAGCTCCAGCCCATTTCCGTTCCTTGCTGCCCCCTGGTTGCCATCCCACACAGTTTTAGACTGGAGAGGTGGAATTGACAGAGCCTTCCTGGAGGCACAGCGGAAATTAACAAACCCTCTGAAGAGCAGTCTCCGCCGGCTCTGTCTTTTTAAACTACCCTTTCCTGGCTAACATTGTGCCTCCCTACACTTTTTTTTTAATAATTATTTTTATTCGTTTTTTTACAAAGTTTTTCAACTAACAACAGTACTTAAATATATGATATATTAAACAGATATATTCAATAACATGGAAATAATGTTCAATATTAACCACAAACTTAAAACATAATAATGACAGGAATTTTTTTTAACTTCTAAACAATACATCACAAATCCTGTAAAGTGGTAGCCTATTTATCTTACGAAGAGAAAACATGAATTTCTTATAAGCGGAATAGAATATTATAATTATAGATAAGCCATGGAATAGTGGAGGTCTTGTCTTGTTGTATTTTTATATCCATTGTCGTCTTTAGTCAGGTAGTGTAAGACTGGAAGCCATTTTTCAAGAAACTATGATTTAATACTTAGGGTTTTCTCTCTGAGCCACCTGGTCTGTGATTTTTTGCATAATAAAGTGGTCCCAAATGCGGTTTTTCCAACTATTCAGGGAGGGAGCAGTTCTTTGGTTCCAGCTTGAAGCTATTGTTATTTTAGCTATAGCTAGAAGGGAGTAAAGGGGGTCCAATCTGGCAGGAGGAATCTCAGGATTTCCCCAATAGTTTAATAGAATTACTTCTGGGGATTTTGGGACCTTATAGGCTGTTATGTGTTCAATTTCCGTAATTATTGCACCTCCCCCCCCCAAAAAAAACTACCTACACTTGATCAAAGTGCACCCAGGCATCTTGTGTAGAGCGAGTCTCGGAAAGGCCCAAGAAAGCTGATAGAGGGGGAATTGCAGGCAAGTCTTCTAATGTCTTCTCCTCTTACAGGTCCAATTTCTTCTGTCCTGCTGTCGACAGCAGCCCTGAAGTTGTTTCTCACTTCTCAAGGAAAAGTTCTCAGAGCCTTCAGGGCAGAAAGGAGCAACAAGAAAAACACCCATCATGTATTTACTTAGAACGTTTCTGTTTTGCCTCTCCAGGAAACCCTTTGGGGGCGGCTTCCGAGAAAAACAGAATAAAAACACCAAACATGAAATTACTTAAAAATTAACATCCTGGTAATCCAGCATTAAAAAACCCCGCTGGAGCATAAGTACAACATAAAATGTTTAAGAACTTTGAGAAGGTCTCATAAAACAGGCTAGAGCAGACAGGGAAAATAAACAAGAATGGTAATTAAAAGCCTGAGGAAGATGAAAATGTTAGCCTTGTACCAGGAAACGTGTGATGATGTAGGGCAGCGTCACACGTGTGCTGAGTGGTTGGAGCTGCCAACATCCAGGTAGGGTCTGGAGATCTCCCCAGATGGCAGAGATCAGTTCCCCTGAAGAAACGGCTGCTTTGGAGGATGGCCTATGCATCATTATACCCTGCCAAGGTCCATCTCTCCCCAAACCCTCCCCTCCCACTCCTAAATCTCCAGGAATTTCCCAATCTGGAGCTGGCAACCCTATGACCATCCCTCAGCACATTGCATCCAAGACGGAGACGGTTTGCACAGGGAAGCCATTTTGAATGCTCCTCAAAGCAACCCCAAAGTTGTGTTCCAGCTTTAAGTAAAGAGATCTAAAAGATAATTTATTTACTTAGGTAAGTTGTATGCTGCCTGTCCAGAACAAGTAAATAAAAAACAAGTCAAACCAATAAAAACAATAAAATGAGTCATGCTAATAAAAACAAGTCATTAGAAACCTGCCAAGGCATAAAAGCACCATGAATTTTTTGTATCATTATTATATTAGACCAAACAGTCTATTTCATATCGATAAAACTCAGGCCTTGAATAGACCATAGAATAACTAAAAGAGATAGATCCCCTTAGTTAAAAGTCTGGGTAAAGAGAAATATTGAGTCAGGACATATAGAATGTCTTCCACTTGTGGGAACTGCTTCAGAAAAAGACACCAGAGAGCTATTTCTGTCCTCTAAAACTGTTATCTGCATTTATAAAACACGCTGAAATAACAGAGGATAAAAACTAATGCAACAGAAAAAGGTGAGATGAGGATATTCTCATTAAAAATCCCCTTCTGCGCAGCCACTGTGCAGAGCCAGGCCAGAGAGTTTAAAGGCAGGAAACATTCCAGCAAGCAGTGGTGAAACCCACCCCCCACCACCACCCCTGTAAAAATAATCCTGTTTCTCAACTGGAAAAAGTAAGCCAAGCCATAAGAAAACCGAGGCCCACCCTGCAGAGGAGGCCCACAGAGCCAAAGCCACTGTGCAGACCCAGGCAAGAGAGTTAAAGGCAGGAACCTTGCAAGCAAGCAGTGGTGAAACCCACCCACCCCCTAGTAAAAATAATCCTGTTTCACAACCTAAAAAAATAATCCAAGCCACCCATGAGAAAACTAAAGGCCCACCCTGCAAGGCAAAGCCAGTGTCACAGTGAAACATTTTTTAGCAGAGGCCAGCAAATTGGCCCAGCATCAATTTAAACAAACTCTCCTCCGTGCCTTCCCTTCCTCCCATCTCTCCCCTAAAAAATAAAATAAAAGATATCCTACCAGTCCTCTCCTGATGAATGTCCAGCCCAGTAGATCCTCCACAGGCAGAAGTCTACTCCACAGGCAGATGTCCACCAGGTGCAGTCCAGAAGTCCACGAAGGCAGGCAGCAAAGAAGCAGTTTCTCTTCTCTCAGCAGCAACAAAGGTTAACCCAGTCCTGCCTCAAATTTAAATCCCTTGCTGCAGCTTCTGACAAAGATTTGAATCTATTGGCTGGAAGAAGGATGCAGCAGTGGGATTAGTTACTCCTAAATCCCCTCTCCCTTGCCTTACCCCGCCCCCCCACACTCCTACTCTATCACTCCATCCTGCTCCCCCCTCCTGCAGGATTTTGCTAGTGGCTTGCAAATGCAAACGGCTAGCAAAATGGCGATTCTCTGATTGCCGAAACGATTTCTGAAACATACCGAAACGTTTCGGTAATCGCTGTTTCGGCATTACCGAAACGTTTTGGTAATCAGAAAACATTTTGGTAATGCCGAAACAAGCCCAAACAGGTATGTTTCGGTAATTTTTCAGTAATCAGATTACCGAATTGCGCATCCCTATCCCTGGGTTCCTAATTTATGCAGGAGTAATTGTTGGAGCACAGCCATGGAGCGCTGCATCCCTTTTCCAGTACCTGGACATAATATACAAAGAGTACAGAGGTGTGAGGATCCTCCCTCACTGGCACCCTCTCCTGATGGCCTGCCATCCTACCAGCTCTCCAGGCAGGTGTCCTCCAGCCTCAAATGCGCAGGGAAGTGGGTTGTACCACCTTGTTCCTTCTCCTGCCCTGGGAGTAGCAGCATGCTCCAGCTGTCTCTCCCTGCAAAATCCTCCTCGGCCATCACAGCAACCTGAATTTAAAGGCCTCCCCTGGCCCCACCTCCCTGGCTCTGGCCCCAATCGTCACCCCGTCCCCCTGATTGGCCCTGCTCCCAGCCTATCTGATAGGAGGGCTGGGTAAACTCTGCAGTCTCCTGGCCCCACCCACTCCATCCCCACCTAGGGTGGGGCCTTTGGTCTGCTCTCTGCCTGGCTCATCCCTGCTGCTTCTGAACCTTCCCCAGTGGCTCCCTTGGCATCTTGGGCCTGCGCCTGCCTGACTTGTGCTGATGGCTACCTCCTGTGAGCCTGGATGAAGTGGAGCCAGCTGGGCAACTGCAGGAGATGGATGAGTCTGCTGAGTGGCTGCAGGCTGTTCCCCAGAGTTGTGCCTGGGCATCGGCTACAACTGACCTAAGGGTGAGAGAGGCCTGTAGGCCTGTAGGGGCTCCGGCAACTGAGGTACTGCCAGAGGCTGTGCTGCAGGGCCTAAAGGGGGTGCCTGCTGCTGCAGGGCTGGTGGTGAGGGTGGACAAAAGGCGGGCGTCGCTGGACAACTGTCTTTGTCAGTGCTGCATGGATGCAGTACAAAGAAGAATTTCGTATGAGGGCTGCAATGAACCCTGCTTTGCCATGGGATAAGATTCTCCAGCAGCTTTGGCTGCAGGTGATGGCCTCTGCAAAGGCTAATCTTTGTGACCGCTCTGACAGTGGCCATTTAGTCCAGTGGTCCACCGCTACTCCCAGTACCCACAGGTTTGCGGGTCAGCCGGTTCAAGCACGGCTGTTGTGCTGGGACTTCGCTTATCAGGGAACGTGCTCGAGGAATCCATGCAGCTTCAAGCATGAATGCCCAATGTGTGGGAGCTCCCACTCCTTCAACTTCTGCCCTAGGCGCTATAGAGGAGGCTGGGGCAAACGGGGGGTGGGTGGGGCCGGAGGTAACTCCCAGCAGCAAGCTGGTAAAGGGTCCCAGGCCAATAAAGCTGAAGGAACTTAAGTGCCTCTTGGATAGTTACCCTAAGTGGGAAGATGCTTCGTTTTTGTTCAATGGGTTTCGGTTTGGTTTTAGGATCCCATTCCAGGGGCCCAGGGGCCCTTTTATGGTAGCCAATCTTCGATCAGTGGCTGGTATGGAAGGGATCGTTAGGGAAAAGATTGCCAAGAAGTGTGCCGAGGCTTGGGTGTTGGGCCCCTTTGTGGCCCCACCAGTCTTGCGTTTGCGGGTCTCCCCCTTGGGTGTGGTGTCAAAAAAGGCAGCGGGCAAGTTCCGGCTGATACACCACCTTTCTCACCGCAGAGGTGGATCAGTTAACGATGCTATCCCTGACCACCTTTGCTCAGGAGTCAAGGTTGTCAGGAGTTGCGGACAGGGTGCTGAGATGGCCAAATGCGACATTAAGTCAGCATTTCGCCTTCGCCCGGTTCCTCCAGAGGATTTTGAGCTGTTGGGTTTCTCTTTTGAAGGCCGTTTCTCCTTGGACAGAGCATTACCCATGGGGTGCTCGATTTCCTGTGCGGTCTTTGAATGCTTCAGCTCCTTCCTCGAATGGGCATTGTGTCACCCCATTGTGTTACATGCAAAATGCCACCCCTAGCCAGACAAGCCTCTGTTATTTCCCCCATAGGAAATAATGGAGAAAGGGGGGGCTAAGAGCAGCATCTTTAGGAGGCCATAAAATGGCCCCCCAAAGTGGGATCTGCTTGAGCCTTGGTGGAGGGAGGGAGGACAGGTGGGAGATGGGCCCCTGACGTTTGGGGGCATTTTGCATGCAAAATGCCACCCCTAGCCACACAAGCCTCTCTTTTTTCCCTCATAGGGAATAGTGGAGTGGAAGTGGATAGAGTCACCTTCTTTGGGAGGCCATAAAATGGCCCCCCAAAGTGGGATCTGCTTGAGCCTTGGTGGAGGGAGGGAGGACAGGTGGGAGCAGGTCCCCTGAAAGTTGGGTGCATTTTGCTTGCAAAATGCCACCCCAAGCCACCTAGAAAGATTACTTGTTTTCCCCATAGAGAACCATGGAGACTTAGGGGGATGGGGCACCTTGTTTGGGGGGGCATAACATGGCCCCCCAAAGTCCAATCTTTCTGAAACTTGGGGGGGATTTAGAGGAGAGTTAGGAGAAGGTCTCCACCACGTTTGGTGTAATTTGGACAGAAAATGGTATTCGGTATTCAGGAAACGTTTCGGTAATACTGGAAAAAACCAAAATGGCCCTGATTTGGTATCTTTAACCTTATTAGATTACCAAATTGCACACCCCTAGTGGACATAGAGTTATGCCCAGTCTTGGCTCTGAAGCAATATATGGCTCTCCGGGGGGACAACGGGAGGTTATTGTTTCATCACATTGACGGAGCCCCTTTGAGTAAGTACCAGTTCTGGACAATTACTGGACAGGCTCTGACAAAATTTGGTCTGCAGAATGTTAAATTTGGCACCCATTCCTTTCGGATTGGGGCAGCCTCGACAGCTGCAGCTATGGGTTACCCTAGTCAGGTTATCCAGCGGGTGGGCCGGTGGAGGTCCAAGGCTTATCAGTCATACATTCACCCGCGGGGCGCTGGGAACCTCAACTGACTTGTTTTTTCTTTAGATGCTGTGTTTTGCTGTGGAAGGCTGCAGATCCTTATATGGGGACACAGCATGGTTTTTTGGACGGCCCACCAAGCGAAGAGGACGGTGATCAGGTCCCAGCTTAGGTTAAGAGAGTGGGCCACAGTCGAGTGTCAGGGCGGTGGCCAGGGCCGCTGCCTTTGCTATTTGAGGGGAGGAGTGGTCTTCCACCTGACATATTGGTCATTCACCTGGGAGGTAATGACCTTGGGCTTGTAAAGGGTAAGGCCCTTACTTTGCAGGCGCAGGCTGACTTGCACTTTATTAGCAAGCAGTAGCCTGGTGACTTACTCATTTGGTTGGAGATACTGCAGCACAGGGTGTGGCATGATGCTTTGGACCCCAAAGGGGTAGAAGGGGCTAGGTGCAGGGCCAATAGGGCCCTTCAGTTAGCTTTGGGAAATGGGTTGGGCATTTATCTTCCCCATCCCAGGATTAAGGCCCATTTGGCCGACCTCTACCGAGGCGATGGGGTCCCACCTTTCGGTGGCAGGCAACAACATATTTTTAGATGACCTGAGGCAAGGGCTGCATCTTACATTAAGTCACATGTGGGGCACGAATGCCTGAGCGGAGGCTCGGCCTTAGTGTTGGCAGGATTTCATTGGGGGGATGTTAGCGGGACAGTGACTACCCTTGGCACATCCCCGTTGGTGGGGATATTAGGGGCCTGTCAGGATCAGCTGGCATGCTTTACGGCGGCCTGTTGAGAGGGCAGGCTGCCTGGTGGGATCCCCTGGACAAGTCCTTCCCTCGTGCTCCACAGCGGGGGTGCTTGGAGCTTTAAGGGGAAAACCATCCGCCAGGCTGGCCAGATCCCAGCCATGCATTTGGACGGCTCGCATCCGGGGCTGCGGGTCTTGCCCAGAGAAGTCAAGGCGGGGTCCAGGGAAGTGACCCCAGGGCTTGACTTGTACCACTGGTCAGGCCCTTGCCAGGGTTTTAGTTGTTGCAGTTCATGTTGTTGCCAAAATAAAAAGTGGCCCTTTGTTACCCAAGCCTTGTGTCTGCCTCCTTATTCTGACCGGGGGGGGGGGGGGGCAATCCATAGCTAATTTATTTCTGACAGTTCTCTGGTTACGAGGCGGCTCTACAAATCCAAATCTAACATCACAGATGAACTCTAAAGGCAAGAAACATTGACCAAACTACTCACTGCCTCTCTGCACCCTTGATATCCAACTTAGACAGAAAGGGTAAACAAAAGGCCAGCATGCGTATGCAGGTTCTTTTTACAAAACATCGTCCGTCTTGTGAAAAAAGACCCTTTGGTTCATTGGGGAAAGGGGTTAGAAAAACAAGGCAACTAACATCTGGCTCTGAAGAAACCTCTTCAGGAACACCATTCTCCTCTTTCCAAAAAAAGTTTCAAAACCACTGTGGGAATTTGTGGGTGCGTCTGTCTATGCGATATGTGCTAGCCAATGGTAAAAGGGGACAGTTGCAGCCTCTGAGCCAAGCTACAAGTGACGAATGACACTTGCCTGGCAAGTGAACAGACTCACGTGTATTCCTCCCTGTTCACTTGCCATTCACTTGCACTCCACTTGATCAAGTGAATGGCAAGTGAACAGGGAGGAATACACGTGAGTCTGTTCACTTGCCAGGCAAGTGTCATTCATCACTTGTAGCTTGGCTGTCTGTCTCCTTGCCGTGTTTATCAACTGCATTTATCTAGCCCAGATGATGTGAGGGGGGGGGGGGAGGTTCTGGGCCACTCAGATGCTGATTGATGTTTTAATTTATGCTACCATGTTTTCATTGTATTTATTTATATTACTGTGATCCTCTCTGAGCCTGCTTGGGGGGGAGAGCGGAGTATAAATTTAATTGATTAAATAACCAGACAGACAGACAGACAGACAGACAGACAGACAGACAGACAGACAGACAGACAGACAGACAGACAGACAGACAGACAGACAGACAGACAGACAGACAGATAGATAGATAGATAGATAGATAGATAGATAGATAGATAGATAGATAGATAGTAGATAGATAGATAGATAGATAGATAGATAGAAGGCAAGTATTCCATGAACTTGCCACAGGCCTTTCTGTCACCTTTTTAAGGCACCATGGCAAATCAGTGAGGTCACGCAGGCTCTCATCTCTCATGTGCTCCTCCTCACAAGAGGCTGGGGGGACTGCTTTGTTCATGGTTGGGCACTAGCCTTGCCGACTTTGTTGACACCAGAAGCCTGTGTTGCTCCTAGCAAAATGGGATTGGCTTTTTTGGAATCTGAAGAGTGGTTCCAGGTTAAGGCCGTTTCAATACGGCGATGCGGAAGGTCGACATGCTGCCTGCTGATTATGCAACAGGACTAGTTAAGCCTTCAGTTGACCTTGAGGGAGAGTTAGTTTGAAATGAGGCTCCATCTAGCGCTCTTCAGTTTCCACTTGGAGTTATTTATTCATTTCTTTAGAACCACTTTATTTGGGTTCGTTCAGTCAAGATTTTGAACAATTCTTGTCCTATATATGTTTGTAAAAGATTGTGTTACTGTTTTGTATAATAATCGCTTGTATAAATTTGTGCCTCTGATGTATGTATGATTATAGTTTTGCTATATATTATAAAAAGTCTTTATGTCACTGTTTTGGACTATTCTATAAGAATTTCTGGACATATAAGCTAATTATTTTAATAGTAATTTTCCACAGTGTTTTTTAAAAATTATTTTTGCCTATTGAGTTTACTCACTATGGTCCCTTATTATACTTTAATCTCAGCACTGTCCTTGGACAGGCTGCCAAGAGGTGCCAACGATCCGCTGGAATGCCAGCAGTTGGGCTTTCAAGGGCTCTCTATGGCAGCAACCTTTCTTTAGCCCCCAAACACCCCCACCGTGAAGTTAGGAGTCCCCCTCACCACAAACACGAACCTCCTCTCCTCAATTTCGGCCACTTCCTTACTGGTGTGCAATAACCCTGCATACCATCTTACTTTCACCTCCAGTCTGTTTTTATGCTACATAGGAGTGTTGCTGTTCAAGAGCATAAATTACACCGAATCAATAGTTGATTCGGTGCTGTAGCACAGGACCCCTGTTTTATTTTACCATTTCTAATTGATCCTGGAAGATAAAAAAAGCTGTTCACTTCTTGTGGTTAAGATTGTATGCCTCATCTAACTCTAGTAATGGTGAAATACTTCAACCTCCTCCTTTTATACACAGGAACTTGTGTCTTTGGCACATGAAGCTAGCCAGGCTTTTTTTGTGATGTTACTCACCGGTAATGAGTACTGGAACTTTTTCGAGGACGTCTCTGAAGCCCTTAAGAAAGAGAGCCAGTTTGGTGTAGTGGTTAAGAGCGGCAAGGACTCTAATCTAGAGAGCTGGGTTTGAATCCCCACCCACTCCTCCGCTTGAAGCCAGCTAGTCCCAGCTCTCTCAGAGCTCTCTCAGCCCCACCCCCCCTCACAGGGTGATTGTCATGAGGATAATAATAACATACTTTGTAAACCACTCTGAGTAGGCATTAAGTTGTCCTGAAGGGTGGTATATAAATTGAATGTTGTTATTATGAATGTGTGGAAATCAGTATGACCTTATGTATGAGTACTGGCACTTTTTCTTTTTTTAAAAAGAGAAACACTGTTACCTAGTAAACAGGCCTGTTTAACTGGTTAATAGAGCCTGATATAGTTGCATGTTTCTGGGGAACAGGGGTCTGGAGTTCTGGAATGACAACTGATCTCCGGACTAGAGAGTTCTGTTCCCCTGGAGATAAGGGCTGCTTTGGAGGGCAGACTCTTAGTATTATATCCCACTGAGGTGTCTCCCCTCCTCGAATACCGCCTCCCCAATCTTCAAGCCCCAACCTCCAACCCTAGATCCAGCATGGCTGAGGAATGTATCATATTTGATCGGAACTAGATGGGGGTTGAACTCGCATCCCTGCCTTTCTACTGGTTGCTCTAGCTTGCAATATTCTTCCTTATTCACATAACAGAAATATTTGTATTTATGGATTCAAATGAAATGGAGATGTTACAGGCTGTTTCGTTTAATGAAGCAAATGTGAAGAAAGTAGAGTTGCCAGGTCCCTATACCCTCCCAGCGGAGGGGAGGGACCAGGCACTTGCCTTGTGCCAACGACAAAGTCTTCGGGAAGTGATATCATCGCGCAAGCCCCGGGAGTGCTCCTGCGCTCTGTGTGGGGCCCATTTAGCTGGTTTGGAGCCCAAATCGACCGCAAAGAAAGTGCAGGAAGGGATGTAACTGTGCCTGTTGGGAGTGTGCGAGCGGCATGCGTTCCTGAGGTGCCTGCTGGTGGCGGGCAACTTCTGAGAGCTTGCAACCTTCCGCTGACCACTGGCGGGTCGGTGGGCAAGGTGGCAAACCCCTGGGAGTTCTCTCGCCACCAGCAGGCACCCGGGAACCCTATTCTAACTAACAACAACAACAACAACAAAGTTTATTAGCCAGAGGCCATCACATTCTCAATATCAATTAAAAATTACATGATTGCACATCAGCGAGACACACATCATTTCAAAATAAATATTTAAAAGGTACATATTTCACCAGTTACCACCTTTAAAATTTACTTATAAAATTAATCAGTCCTAAAAACATATTTGGCAACAATATATACTTAAAATATCCAGGCAATCATTAAAATTGTAGGCTACTAAAATTTACATAATATAAATACCTAAAATTCAAATCACCTTATATTATCAAATTATAATAATACTTATCTAGGATTCTGCGCACTAAGCCAGGATTTCCTCCTACTAATGGCCATTCAGCCATATTTTGCCACTTGGAGCGTCATTTCCCTATTCCTGTCTGCTAACATGATTGTAATATAGTTTTTTCTCTCTTTCCCTGGAAGACCATCAATTATAGGTTTGATATATATTTCCCTAATATGATCATATATTTTACACTCAAAGAAGACATGTAATAGGGACTCGACACTCCCATCTCCACATGGGCACGAACATTTTTCATAAGGTGTCTTCTTATATTTGCCTTCCAGGACAGCAGAGGGTAAGACATCATATCTTAATAGGGTAAAAGCTCTTCTATAATCAGGATTCTTCAAGTTATTTATATAGGGCATTGGTGCAACCCTATTCGTAATACTTCTTTCCAATAAAGAGTTCTCAACTCTGATCAGATCATGTTGTCTTTCCACATCTAGGATTCTCTGTTTAATCAGGACCCCGGCCTGTGCCATATTCATAGACAATAGATATTGTTGGGAGAAACCATAATGTCCTAATTTGCTCCTCAACAATCTCAACCAAGGAGGAACGAAGTTATCCCTCAAAACTAAATGTGCCAGGCCATTTACGGTAGAAGCCAATTTTAGCCAGTATAATATAACTGCTATCCATAACTGAGCTTCCACCGTTACCATGCCAGCTTCCAGTCTTACAGCTGCATTCGACACATTCTTAGGTGTTTGAAGTACTGCTCTTAGGCATTTGGACTGCGTTCTTTCCATCAATGTCCTCTTTGCTGTAATACTTAGCGGGGCTCCATATAACATCTGCGAGAGAGACTTGCATGAAAATAATCTAATGGCCGCTTCCACACTGCGGCCCCCTCTGGACCAATAAAATTTTTGTATCGCCCCAGCACTCTTTTGTGCATTAGAGGGAACATATTTTATATGCGTATTTTCCCTCCCATTCTCCTGTATAATCATACCTAGATATTTATAACAGTGCACCTGTTCTATGCAGGTCTCATTTAGATACCATCAATAGCTCCTAGGTCTCTCTGCAAAGGGCCTATTCTAACTATTACACCACGCTGGCTCTTTTCAGTCCCCATGACTAGTAGCCATTGATGGATTTCTCCTCCATGAATCTCTAACTATCCCATCCTACAGTCACTCCATTGGCTACCTATCAGCTACTGTGCTCAGTTCAGGGTGTTGGTTATTACATGCAAAGCTCTTCACGGACTTTGTCCAGCATACCTATGGGACCGCCTCCCTCCCTATGTCCCTCCAGGGCAGCTTCGCTCATCTGAACAGGGTCTACCTGTTCAGATGAGCATCCTACCACTAATTTTGTTAGTCTTGTAGGTGCTACTGGACACTTGCTCTTTTCTAAGAGTAGAGAAGGGAAATTTATAATAGTTAATGTTAAATATTTTTTTAAAAAATTTAAATCGGTTCAATTACATATTTTATTAAACATTGGTTGATCTAATAAGGAGGTTTATTAGGATGGAGAGAGAGGAAATATTTCTGGGTATGTTTATGTTGCATATCTGAAAATTATATTTTAAATGTTATCTGGCCATTGTCTTTTGATATTCTTTGATATTCCTTGTAAAGCATATTTTCAATTTTCTTTCAAATGTAAACTTCTGTTTCCTATCCCCTTTTCTTTCCTCGCCTACTTTTTGTTTAATTAAAAAATAAAAATAAAAGCATAGGAAGGGGAAAAAATGGCATGTAGGTCTGTATCTATGGGTTGACCTGGGTTCAAAATCCTCACACACCACAAAATCTGATGGGTGACCTCGGGCTAGGGAGGCTCGCCTGCCCTCGAGCAGAGCCAGGGCCTTTTCGGTCCTGGCACCAACCCGGTGGAACTCTCTGTCTGATGAAACCAGAGCCCAGCAGGATTTATTATCCTTCCGCCGGGCCTGTAAGACAGAGATGTTCCACCAGGCATATGGCAGAGGCTAGGCTGGCCCCCCCCCCAGCCGTACTTGACTTGACTTGAAAAGATCTGTCCACCACCATACAGATATGGACATATGGGCCATGTCTGAAATGAAGTAACTCTTCCATTGCCACCTGAGGAGAAGTTTTTATTGTATGTAGTGTTGTAAATTTTATTGTAATGTTTTATCTGCTTTTATGTGTTTTTATGTAAATTAAAATGTTGTGCTCCGCCCTGAGCCCGCTCGGCAGGGAGGGCGGACTAACAATCTAATATAATAAATAAATAAATAAATAAATAAATAAACAAACAAATAAATGTTCTCTCAGCCTACCTCACAGGACTGTTGGGAGGATAAAATGATCACAGGAGAAGCACGGATCAGTATGGACCCAGTCACACATTTGTGCTCTCTCTGTGTCTTGCTTTATTTGGAGGGGAAATAGTGAAAATCCACTAAATGAATGTTCCTGTGCGTGATGAAAACCGAGCTGGCGTAGTGGTTAGAGCGTCAGGAGACCTGGGTTCAAACCCCCACTCTGCCAAGGAAGCTCACGGGGTGACCTTCGGCCATACCACGAGGGTTGCTAACTCTGGGTTGGGGAATTCCTGGAGATCTGGGGGAGGAGCCTGGGGTGGGCAGGATTTGGGGAGGGGAGGGCCTCAGTGGGCTCCACTGCCATTCGAGGGGCCAAAGCCACCCTGAGGCACACCTTCTCAGCCTCACTTCCCTCACGAGGTGGTTGTGTGGATAAAATGGAGGAGAGGGGAATGATGTGAGCTGCTATAAACAATGTCCATAAATATATTAAAAGAAATGTTTGAGGAGGAAAGTAGAAATAAACTTCCTTTTTTTACTTGATAAGAAACCTGACTCAAAAACTCTTTCTGAGGTGCTTCGATTTTTCAGAGAGAGAGAGAGAGAGAGAGAGAGAGAGAGAGAGAGAGAGAGAATGTGAGTGTGTGCCCTTGGCCAGCAGCAGCCTTGCCCCGGTGTGTTTCTGCCTCAAAGCCTGCTTAGAAATGGTTCCCCCCTAGGAAACAAGGGAGAGCAGCTGGGGGGGGGGGTCCTTCTTCAGGGACCCATAGAATTGGTCCCAGAGATCCAGTCTTCCTGAAACTCGGATGATATTTAGAAGACAGGGAAGAGTAGGATCCCAAAATTTTGGTAGCTTTTTCTTGAAAAATGATGCCCCCCCGATATCCTCCCAGATAGTTATTATTAATAATTGAGCGTGACTGTGAGCACTTCCTTCAGGGGCCCATAGAGTTAGAATCTGTGGGTCCAATCTTCCTGAAACTTGGGGGGGGGGGGAGGGCTTAGAGGACAGTCAGGAGTAGCTTCCTTGAAAATTTGGTGGCGTTTTCTTGAAAAATGAGCCCCCCCCCCCCAGCCAGGCCCCAGATATGCCCAGATAGATTTTTCCCATAAGGAATAATGGCCACATAAATCTGGGATTCTCTGCTCTGTCTTAAATAGCTCAGAAAATCTTTCCTGGATTTCAGAAATCCCCGATTTCTTTGAGATCCCTGAAAACCAATTCCAATGCCTCAGACTTTTTTTTGTGTATAAATATTTTTATTTTTTAAAACATGACGGGATACAGGAAAGAAAGGGGAAAGGGGAACAAAAGTTAAAAAGAAAAAATTAAAGATATACATTATAAGGACTGTCAAAATAATACAATGACTGTATAATATTTAAAATATAGTTTTCAGGTATACAACACAAACAAAACTCAGGCATATGTTCTCTGTTCATCCTAAAGAACATCATTGTTAAACCAACCAATGATTAATAAACTATATAATTGGGTTAGCTTCAATGGAATAAAAAATAACTAATGATTCTAAACTAACAACGAATCCCGTTGTGGGGAAAAATACAGCAGAATCTAGAAAGGGGCGGGTGGGTGGGCAGGTGGGCATTGCCTCCTCCTCAGTGACTGATCCAGGCCAGACGAAGGGGTGGCCAGGTGTTGCCTCCTGCTCCACACCTGATCCTATCTGGGTGAAGAGGGAGTGGGCATTGCCTCCGGCTCTGTGCCTGATTCTGGCCGAGTGAAGGGGGACAGGCATCTGCTCCTGATGCCAAGCAGGTAAAGGCTGGTGGTGGGAATTAACACCCCCTCCACTCCTGATCACAACTGGGTGAAGGCAAGGGGTGGGCATTGCCCACCTGTTCTGCTCCTGATCCCAGCTGGGTGAAGGGGGAAGGCATTGCTACCTGTTCCACTAATAATACCCATGGGTTAAGGTGAGGGGTGGGCATTGCCACCCGCCTCCGCTCCTGATCTCAGCAAGCTCTCAGGTTGGACAGGCTGCCTCACCTGGGCTTCCCTCTGTGGCAGCACCCTCTGGTGGTACACCAAGATAGGAAGTGAGTTGTCTAGAACACACTCTTTTTTATAGTAGGATACAATAGAATAACTCTATAGCTTTTATACATCACATTCAAATTATAACACAACCATTCTCCAGAATGTTTGTAAAACTGGATGTCTGTAAAAATAGAGAATTTTATATTGCTAGTTGCTGGGAAAGAAGAGGAGACACTCTTTTTGTTTGGCACCACTTTTAGATTTCCCCACATGCAACTTGAACTCGAGTAGAACTTCAGTTGCCAGTCTTATTTAATTCCGAGAATAAAAGAATATTCTGGTACTTTAAATGATTATATGAGTTTTCCCAGCTGCAAGAAATCCCTTTCAGGGAACGTTTTAAACTGATGAAATTGCTGTTAATCACTTGAGAACTTTGCCAACTTTCTTAAAATTGGAAACCTGTGCTGCTCCTAGAAAAATGTGATTGGTCATTTCTTTGAGATTTGAAGAGTGGATAAGTTTGCAGAACTCTAGGGGATGATTCTCATCTAGGATATGGATTTCTTGTGGACCAGTTATACTTAGTGAGGGTTTGCTATTGTTAGTTCAAGATTAGTATCAATAATAATAACAACTTAATGCCCGCTCAGAGCAGTTTACAAAGTATGTCATTATTATGCCCACAACAAAACACCCTGTGAGGCGGGTGGGGCTGAGAGAGCTCCAGAGAGCCGTGACCAGCCCAAGGTCACCCAAGTGGCTTCAAGTGGAGAAGTGGGGAATCAAACCCGGCGCTCCAGATTACAGTCCCACGCTCTTAACCTCTACACAAAACTAGGTCGCTTAAGTTCATGATGCTGAATGTTGAAATGCTGAATGCTCATTATGACTGACACTATTGAACCTGAATGCCCAAAGACGACCTTCAGGAAGACACGTCTAAAAATGAGATTCTACCTAGGCTCTCGTTAGTTTCAGCTTAAGTTCATAACATAATACTTTTTAGGACCATTTTAATAGGGTGACCAGAATGTCTCTGGTCACCTGAAGCTCCCCCCGCTTGCTGTCCCTGGTAGTGGGGCTTCAGAGCTGCTTGCAGCCCGTCTTCCTCCTAGGCAGGAGAAGCACAAATGCCAGGGTGGCCTGGGGCAGCAACTGATGTGAACTTGCCTTCTGAAATCTCAGGGACGGTGGAGGAGGAGATGGAGCAGGAGGAGGAGGAAAAAGGAAGATCGTATGATCCAAGGAGAGATGACGATATGGTGAGCAGACAAGCAAGCCAAGGGAGCTACTCATCCTCCTGGATCTCCCTTCCCCTCAGGAGATAGCAGCCCTCCTGCCAAGCTTCCCAACCCAGGAACAGTCCGGACAAGGGGGATGGGTGCCCAGGGGAAAGACCAAGAACGTGGGGTACCCTAGATGCTGACCCATCCTCCTGATTGGCCACTGGCACCAACCTCTGTTGAAGTCCCCAAAGTCTTTTGCATTTTGAGAATGGAGTTGGGAATGGGCAAGCAGCACAGGGCCTGCCAGGCACTGGCCCCGTCCCTTTCCCCAGCCAATGTGGAGAGCTCAGGAGAAATGTCAGCAGGAATCATGAAGCCCACCAGCTCCATATGGGGAATATTGAATGGAAGGATCCCAGGGGTGGGGGCAGACCCTTCTCGGACTCTGGCAAGCAGCTGCCCATGAAAGCAGGCTAGATGGGGCTTGAGGGCCTCCTTGTTGAGAGAGCGGCTTCCTGGAGCATCAGTCGTTGCAGCTAACAGGTGGCCTTTCTCTCTCAGGAGTTGGAGTCAGTCATCTCCAGTCTTTGGGACGTATCTGATCTCCTGGGAGAAACATCAGCAGGTATGTCATCTCCCCTGCTGATGGGAAATGGTAATCTAATGTTCTATTTTTCTATTTTCCTCCTGCCCTCCCTCCAAGGAGCTCAGGAGCATAAGCATGAGCACAAATACTGGGGTGGCCTGGGCAGCAACTGATGTGAACTTGCCTTCTGAAATCTCAGGGTCAGTGGCAGAGGAAAAGGAGGATGAGGAGGAACATCAGCAAAGGCCCTGCCATGTGGGAACGTCCCCAATTATGGTGAGCAGAACAGTGATCCAGGGGAGCGACCACTCCACTTGGATCTCCCTGCCCCTCAGGAGATAGCAGCCCTCCTGCCAAGCTCCCAAACCGAGGAACAGTCCGGGCAAGGGGGATGGGTGTCCAGGAGAAAGGCCAAGAATGTGGGGTACCCTAGATGCTGACCCATCCTCCTGATTGGCCACTGGCACCAACCTCTGTTGAAGTCCCCAAAGTCTTTTGCATTTTGAGAATGGAGTTGGGAATGGGCAAGCAGTACAGGGCCTGCCAGGCACTGACTCCGACCCTTTCCCCAGCCAATGTGGAGAGCTCAGGAGAAATGTCAGCAGGAATCATGAAGCCCACCAGCTCCATATGGGGAATATTGGATGGAAGGATCCCAGGGGTGGGGGCAGACCCTTCTCGGACTCTGGCAAGCAGCTGCCCATGAAAGCAGGCTAGATGGGGCTTCAGGGCCTCCTTGTCGAGAGAGCGGCTTCCTGGAGCATCAGTCCTTGCATCTAACAGGTGGCCTTTCTCTCTCAGGAGTTGGAGTCAGTAACCTCCAGCGTGTGGGACATGTCCCTGCCAGCAACACCTGCAGGTATGTCATCTCCCCTGCTGATGGAAAATGGACATCTAATGTTCTCTTTCTCTATTTTTCTCCTGCCCTCCCTCCAAGGAGCTCATGGCAGAACGCTTGGTTTCAGCCCATCTCTTTCACATTCCTCACAACAACCATGCAATGTAGGGCAGGCTGAATGAGACCAACTGGTGCTTGATCACCCTGTGAGATTCATGGCTGAATGGGGATTTGAAGCTGGGTCTCCCAGGGCCTCATGAGCTGTATCTTTTCAGCACCTGTTTCCAAGCAAGAGTCATTGGACTCCGGTCCCGTGTAGCCCCCTGTCCCCGTCCCCATGCTTATGCTCCTGCATCCGTGACCAGACTTAGGACACTCATTGTGACAGAGAAGAGAAGCTCCCATTAGTGTTGCTTCTTCCATAATACTGGAATAAATTATAGCTCCACATTGGAACCAAAGCGATGATGCCACGCGAATGCCCGAGACAAGAGCTGTTCTGCATGGGGACGTATTGGCACGCCCAGGGCCACCAGAATGTCTTTGGTCACCTGAAGCTCCCTCCGCTTGCTGACCCCACCTTATTCCAACTTAGTGGGGCTTCCAGAGCTGCTTGCAGCCCATCTTCCTCCTAGGCAGCAGCACAAATGCAGGGGTGGCCTGGGCAGCAACTGATGTGAACTTGTCTTCTGAAATTCCAGGGTCAGTGGCAGAGGAAAAGGAGGATGAGGAGGAAGAACAACCAGGGCCCTGCCATGTGGGAACGTCCCCAATTATGGTGAGCAGAACAGCGATCTAAGGGAGCAAATCATCCACTGTTATCTCCCTGCCCCTCAGGAGATAGCAGCCCTCCTGCCAATCTTCCCAACCCAGGAAGAGTCCGGGCAAGGGAGAGGGGTGTCCAGGGGAAAGGCCAAGAGCGAGGGGTACCCTAGATGCTGACCCATCCTCCTGATTGGCTACTGGCAGCAACCTCTGTTGAAGTCCCCAAAAGGCCTTTCTGTTTTGAGAATGGAGGTGGGAATGGGCAAGCAGCACAGGGCCTGCCAGGCACTGACCCTGTCCCTTTCCCAGCCAATGTGGAGAGCTCGGGATAAATGTCAGCAGGAATCATGATGCCCACTGGCTCTGTATTGAGGAATATTGAATGATAGGATCCCAGGGGTTGGGGCAGACCCTTCTCGGACTCTGGCAAGCAGCTGCCTGTGAAAGCAGAAAAGATGGGGCTTCAGGGTCTCTGCATCAAGCGAGCAGCTTCCTGGAGCATCAGTCCTTGCATCTAACAGGTGGCCTTTCTCTCTCAGGAGTTACAGTCGGTCCCCTCCAGTGTCTGGGTGAGCTCCATTTCATCAACACCATCAGGTATGTCATCTCCCCAGCTGACGGAAAATGGTAATCTCATGTTCTCTTTCGCTATTTTTCTCCTGCTCTCTCTCCAAGAAGCAGAATGTATGGTTTCCTCCCATCTCTTTTCCATTCCTCACAACAGCCTTGCGATGTAGAGAAGGCTGAGAGAGAACGACTGGTGCTTGATCACTCTGTGAGATTCATGGCTGAATGGGGATTTGAAGATGGGCCCCCCAGGGGTTTGTCTGTGGAATCTTTTAAGCAGGGCTTTTTTTCAGCGGGATCTCCCAGGATCTGAGATCCCCCCCCCGGCACCTCTGAAAAAAGATCATGTGACTGGTGGCCCTGCCCCCGGCGCCCAAACACCCATGGCTGCCTCCCCGGGTGGAGCTTCTCCTGGGCCACATGCTTCCTCTGCCTCTTCACCGGACTTTCCCTTCTTCCCTCCCTCCCTTTCTCTTTCCCCCCTTTCTTTCCTTGCTTCTTTCTTTCCTCCCCCCCCCTCTTTCTCCTTCTTTCGTTCCATGTCTTTTCTTTTTTCCTTTCTTTTCCTTCCTTCACTGGAGGCCTGAGGAGGCCGTGAGCAGCTGGCCGCTGCATTTGGAAGCGCTGGCAACGTCCACCGCGACAAGCACACACCCGCTCGGGCTCTCCCCTGTGCCCGCTGCTCAGGCCCAGCGCTCAGGCCAGAGGAGGCCGTGGGTAGCTGGCCACAGTGTTCGGCGGTGGCAGGACTGAGAAAATGGAGGAAACTGTGAGGAGGAGGAGACTGCAAGTGGCTTTGAGGTCCTGTGTGACTTTAAATGGGCTTATAGTAGGGCCGATGAACCTTCCTTCCCAGTTACTGAGCTGTGAGGCGCCGCCTTGCCCGCCGTAGGGCTGCCGCCCTCCGCCATCCTAACGCCTGCTCGGGCGGAGCTCCCTCAGCCTCAGAGTCCGGCAGGGAAGGTGGTTAACGCCACCTGAGTCCTCCACTTGCCAACTGGCACGTGCACTCCCTCCCTCTGCCCGTCACTTGCACGCCAGCCTCCTCACCCTCGGCATCCTTGGGATTCTCCCCCTTTATAGCTGCTCTTTCCCCCACCTCCCCACCTGGGCTGCCAATCAGCCTTCCGCTCTCTCCACTCCCCTCAGCCCCGTCTGCCCCCTCCCACCGGCCTGCTCCCCTCTCCATTGGCTGCTTGCCATGCCCGTCACACGGGCGTCCCCTCGCCCCCTCCTGCCCCCAGCTGCCAGCCAGCAGAAGAGTCGCACTGGGCGTCCAGGCTGCGGAGGCTGGGCCCGCTGCTGCGCTTGCCTGGGCCGCGGGGGTTTCCCCAGCACGTTGCTTCGCTGCGGCTTCCAGCTCCAGCATCCTGCCGCGGCCCGGCTCCTTCCCCGTGGCGGTGAGTGGGCTGGAGGAGGAGGGGGAGGGGGTGAGAGGCACTGCGACCCTTGGGTACCCCCCCCAACTCCCCCAGTCCGGAGCTGCCACTTTGGACATGAGCGTAATATCTTTGGGCTCATTGTTCAACTTTCAAATATTTAAAGTTACAAGATTAATTCCTTGTGTGTGTGCGTGTGTGTGTGTGTGTGTGTGTGTGAGAGAGAGAGAGAGAGAGAGAGAGAGAGAGAGAGAGAGAGAGAGAGAGAGAGAGAGAGAGAGAGAGAGAGAGAGAGAGAGAGAGAGAGAGAGAGAGAGAGAGAGAGCACTTCTAAGGAATGTTACAACCTTCTAGAGCCAGTTTGGTGTAGTGGTTAAGAGCACGGGACTCTAATCTGGAGAGCCGGGTTTGATTCCCCACTCCTCCACAAAGCCAGCTGGGTGACCTTGGGCGAGTCAGTTCTCTTGAGCTCTCTTAGCCCCACCCACCTCACAGGGTGATTGTTGTGGGGTAATAATAACACTTTGTAAACCGCTCTGAGTGGGCATTAAGTTGTCCTGAAGGGCGGTATTATAAATCGAATGTTATTATTATTCTAAACCCATTGACTTCAGGGACTTGGAAAGGTGTTGCTTTAGATTACACTGCTATTTAATTTAATAATTTGATTTGGGGCCTGGAAAAAAACCTTATTTTCCTTTAAATAATAGTGCTGCCATAAATTCAAAATAGATACAGTAGAGAAAATAATGTTTCCTGAAAATGACCCACTGCCACTCATGATATGGGACAGACTGGTCATCCACACGTAACTCGGAAGAGACCTTTCCTCTACACATTTCTCTAATCATTGAAAAGTTCCTCATCCCCGCAAGCAGTTGCCACTTCACATGGCAATGGCAGTGAAGAGGAAGAGAGATCACTTCCGGGAAGAGATGTCATTTCCCAAAGGTGATGTCACTTCCTGGAAGTGATGTCATCACACATTTCCGGTATCGCACATGCTTCGGGCACACTCATGTAATAGAGAGATCCCCCAACACTTTTCCCAGAAAAAAGGCCCTGCTTCTAAGCACCTGTTTCCAAGCAAGTATCATTGGACTACCTTCCTGTGCAGCCCCCCCTTTTCCCCGTGTTAATGCTCCTAAACCTGTCACAAGAGTTAGAACTCCCATTGCTCAATTCACACCGCTATAAGAAGAGAAGCTGCCTTGCCTCTTCCATAGTGTTAGAATATGCTAGAGCTCCCCATTGGACCCAAAGAGATGGTGCCACAAGAATGCTCGACACACGAGCTGCTCTGGGCGGGAATGTAGAAGCATACCCAGGGCCTGGACTGTGACAGCAACTGAGGGCCAAGCTAGTAGTGAGGAACTACACTTGAATTGTAGTGATCGAGTGGAGCGCAAGTGAACCAGGAGGAATACATGTGAGTCTGATCACTTGCCATTCTAGGGTAATTCGTCCCTTCTAGCTTGGCTCTGAAATGCCAATGCCCGTGAAGACGCAAAACGGTAATCTCATGTTCTCTTTCTCTGTTTTTATCCTGCACTCCCCCCAAAGATCTCAAGGCAGAATGCATGGTTCCCACACATCTCTTTCGTATTCCTCACAACAACCTTGTGAGGTAGGGTGGGGTAGGCTGAGAGTTCTTACATCAGGGAGACCTCTCATTCCCCCATTGCTATTGCTAAAAGAAGAGAATCTCCCAGTAGCGTTTCCTCTCCATTGGTTTTAAAATATGTTCTCGTTCCCCACTGGAACCAAAGGGATCCTGCCAGGAGAACTGAAGGGGGAAGAAGAAAGGTTTATGTACTCTGTCGTTATCACCCTTCCCTTCTTTCTCCTGCAGAGCCCAAAAAATGCATCTTTTCCCGGCTCTTCTGCTGCGACTGCCTGAAGCAGGTGGACTGAGTGTGGCTCTCCCCCTGGTCATGGGCCGCCTCCATAGAGGGTCCCAACAACGCTGGGAGGAACACCTGCCCTACGGGGAGTGAAGGTCATTGTCTGGCGCCCAGCCCCTCTCTCTCTGGCCAGGTTCCTCTCGCAGAGACGGGCCCTTCCTCCTTAGGCAGTCCTCTCTGCGGCAAGCCCCCTGGCCCTTGGAACCTCTCCCGGCAGCACATCAAAGGCAGCCAGCCTCCACCTGACTGGCCACGTGGGGGGGGCCCAGAAGGGCGGCACGGCTCATTGGCGAGACTCCACATGCTTTCCTGGGGGCCTCGATATCCCCGCTTGCTCCTCCCGTGAACCCAGGAGCTCAGTCTTGCTGTAGGGTCCACCCCTCGCCCCTGCCTCCTCTGTGGGGCCTCCAAATGCTGCTGGGGCTGTCCCCCGGTTCGCTCAGCCTTGGGGGAATGCGGGGCCGACTAGGCCAGCTCTGTACAAAAAACACGTTGTGCCTCTGCAGCAGGCAGTGGGCCTCCTTCCTTAGTGGCCGTTCTGCAGATGAGAAATAACGGACAGACACACCCCTCCGCTAATGATTTCGGGTTCAGGACACCAAAAGAGCCTGAGTCTCCCGCGATCCGACCAACAGCCCGCAACCTTGGCTCAATGTTCTGAGGACGGCCCCGTGATTAGCAGACACAAACACAGCCCACCACCACAGACAGAGCCCAAACCCCCTGATGCCAATGAATCTGTGCCCACGGGGAGAGCCCCAGAATGCAGGCAGGAAACAGAGGGCACCCATTGACTTCCAGGAGGACTGATGGGGCGAGCAACAGGACTGTGGAGGCAAGCCAAGCTTGTCCTCCACCAAACATCCCTGCCTGCAGCTGAGTTCCCTTGGGCAGAGAAGGGGCGTGCAAAGCCTGAGAGAGCAACAAAGGCACATGCCGCTGCAATAGAGTCTTCTAAATTCCACTAAGGAAAGGCATCCCTGAGGCCAATGGCAGACCCCAGTTCGATTCCCAAGAAGGAGCATGTTGGGCAAAGGCAACGCTTCGCTTATGCCCATTACCAACTGGCCCAGGAGCAGCGAAGCAGCAAGTAGGGGGTGGACCAGAACCCACACCTCAAGCCCCAGAGAGGGGGAGGCAGAGAAGACTGCGGAGACCAGGGGGGCCTCTCAGCTGTGACTGGGGCTCAGCGCAGGACTGCCTCTGGTCTCTCCCCAAGTGGAGATGGAACTTGGAGGGCTTGGCTGCTCCGACTGCATGTCTTTCCGCAGTGCCATCCTTGTCTCTGTGGTCTCCCCTAGGCAGTTTGAGGGCCTCGGTGTAGAGAGTGGCAATGCTGACAGTTGCCAATGCTATATGGAGTGTCCTGTTCCTCTGCTGCCAACGAGTTCAAGTGTTATAGAAACAGGTATCACTGAGCCCTGGGAAGGGAAAAGGTTGACCTCACCTCAGGGCTTTCTTCCAGCCGGAACGCTGTGGAGCGGTATTCCGGCATCTCTCCTTGCAGCCCAATACTTCTCCGTGGGCCAGCTGAAGCCAGGGAAGCCACAAACGGGCTTTAAACTTCACCTGAGAGGGGAATTCCCCCTCTCCTAGAAGAAACCGTCCATCCTTCCCCACTCCCTCCCTTTCCATGTCTTTCTTTTCTTTCTTTCTTTCTTTTCCTCCCTCCCTCTCTTTCTCTTTTTTCATTCCATGTCCTTCCATGTTTTTCTTCCTTCTTTCCAGGCCTTCTTTCCTCTCCCCGCTCTCCCCCCTCTTTTTCTTTCTTTCTTTCTTTCTTTCTTTCTTTCTTTCTTTCTTTCTTTCTTTCTTTCTTTCTTTCTTTCTTTCTTTCTTTCTTTCTTTCTTTCTTTCTTTCTTTCTTTCTTTCTTTCTTTCTTTCTTTCTTTCTTTCTTTCTTTCTTTCTTTCTTTCTTTCTTTCTTTCTTTCTCTGTTCTCTGTTATTCTCTGTTGTTATTCTCAGATTTTGGGTATAGGACCTTGTTATGACCTTTACTTTCACTAGGGTAGATTTTGCCTTTAATCTTTCCCTTGACACCCTCTGGGTAGTTTGCTGCCACCAGGAATATTATATTCCAATATTTTTTATTTAGGTTTTCCCTTTGGCGACGTTCCAAAGCGTCAGGCTCCTTCGTGGTTCTATGTGGCCCTGAGGATAGGAATGGGATATAGCAATGACAGCTACACTGGGATATAACAAAACAAAATAAACTTTTATTTAGTCAAGAAGCGTATCGGTTTCATAAACATAGTTCTTTGTGCTTAAAGTGACTTCATTTACTCTCATTCACACAGATCTCTTCCGAGGCTTCACACACAGTTAGCCTCTTTCTCTAGGCTCTATATTTCTCTCACGGAAATGCTTAAAACTCCTCGGGCAGCGCACAGCTAGCCTGCTTTCCTCTGACTGCTATTCACAGAAATATGAAACCTGCTCAGGCAGCACACAGCCGGCCTCTCTTTCCCTGACTGAGTGTCCTTTCACAAACGTGCTCAGTTCAGGTTCCACACAGGTTATATTTCTCTCATAAACACTCATTCCTCTCTTTCACCCGCACTCTTCACCTAGCTCAAACCAAGCGTTTAAAGATACATGCACCCATTTCTTGAAATCATTACAAATGCCCCCCCCCCTTCTCCTTAAGCGGAACACCTCTCTTTTCCAGAAGAGTTGTGTGCAGCTTCCTCTGGCTTAGGGAATGTTTTATTGTCTCTGCAGTTCCTGTGAAGTCCATTTCTCACTCTTCTGTGGTTTTTTGTTTTAAAGTCTTGGGTTTCTTTATCTTGCGTTCCTCCTCTGCTGGGGTGTCATCTTCCTCTCTGGGATATTCCACTGCTCGGCTGAGGTCATCTTGTCTTTGGCCTTCTCTACTAGGTCGTTGTTGGCTTCTTCTGGTTGTTTCTCTATCAATCTTCTGTTCTTTTCTAAACACTCTATTTCTTTCTTGCGAACAGTGTTTGAGCTGCTCAGTTCTTTACATGCTCTCTTCATGTTTGATCGCTTTGGCAGATGAAATCCACTTATCAAAATAATCTGTCAATTTGGCACTAAAAGACTTAAATGACTTCTCTTTCTGAGGCACTAGGCTTCTAAACTTCTTTCTGAAGTAATCAGCACCTAGCCTAAATCTGTCATATACTGCCTCTTTGTATTCAGCATAAACAACAGGTTTATCTGAGGGAAATGTGTTGTGGATCTCAGCCAATTCCCCTCTAATTAAGCTGGGTAAATACTTCATATATTGTGTCTCTGGTATTTCCCAGTTTTGAGCAGATCTTTCAAAAGTGGACAGGAAAATTTGTGGATCTTCTCCTGACACATGCGACCATAAAATCTTTTGGGGTAACATGAGGTAAATCAGCTCTGGGTTCAGAGTTTCCCTCCTTTTTGTCCCCATCCTTAAGTCTCTTTCTAATTGTAATCGTTCTGCTTCCAAACTGGTGTGTCTTTCCATCTCTTGAGTTCTAAGTTCTATTTCAACTCCCCACTTTTCCCTTTCAAACTCCACTTTTTCCCTTTCAAGCTGCTTTTGCTCATTCCACTTTCCCATCTCAAACCGTTTTTGTTCTGCTTCAACTTTCAGCTTTTCCCATTCAAGCTGTTTTTGTTCTCTTAGAAACTCTAAATATTCTGGACTAGGATTATACATTCCCTCAGGGTTTCTCTCAGGTGCATTGTTTCTCCTAGGCTCCCACACTGCTTTGTGTCAGTATAACTCTCAGTTCTTCTACACTTTTCCCCTCATGAGGTAAATTTAACTCTTGGCACTTCTGAATCAGAGCCTCCTTTTTCATCCCCATAAACTCTGCCATTTCTCTCTCTTTTACTTGTATTTTCTTCTACAATTTTACTAAGATTCAGCAGATTATGTTCTCTCTTATAAATCCTACTAGTTCTTCTGGGTCTCTTTCCTTTATAACAGTTCTATATTCCTCATAGGATTCAACTGAACACTCTGTCTCTTTGGCTTTCTGTCCCTTCAGAATGCCTTTCTCTCAGATTGTTCCTTCCTCCCAGGCTATTATATCCCACTTAAAATATTTTCTCCTCCTCAGGATGTTTGAGATCCCACCGCTAAGCCTCCACTTGTTATGACCTTTACTTTCACTAGGGTAGATTTTGCCTTTAATCTTTCCCTTGACACCCTCTGGGTAGTTTGCTGCCACCAGGAATATTATATTCCAATATTTTTTATTTAGGTTTTCCCTTTGGTGACGTTCCTAAGCGTCAGGCTCCTTCGTGGTTCTATGTGGCCCTGAGGATAGGAATGGGATATAGCAATGACAGCTACACTGGGATATAACAAAACAAAACAAACTTTTGTTTAGTCAAGAAGCGTATCGGTTTCATAAACATAGTTCTTTGTGCTTAAAGTGACTTCATTTACTCTCATTCACACAGATCTCTTCCGAGGCTTCACACACAGTTAGCCTCTTTCTCTAGGCTCTATATTTCTCTCACAGAAATGCTTAAAACTCCTCGGGCAGCGCACAGCTAGCCTGCTTTCCTCTGGCTACTATTCACAGAAATATGAAACCTGCTCAGGCAGCACACAGCCGGCCTCTCTTTCCCTGACTGAGTGTCCTTTCACAAACGTGCTCAGTTCAGGTTCCACACAGGTTATATTTCTCTCATAAACACTCATTCCTCTCTTTCACCCGCACTCTTCACCTAGCTCAAACCAAGCATTTAAAGATACATGCACCCATTTCTTGAAATCATTACAGACCTCAATAAGGATTTAGTAAATTTTAGACAAAAGAACTTTCATTGCCCTCAAAGATTCAGTTAAAAGGGTCTCAAACTTAGTTACCGGTCTGAGAGAACCATTTTTGATAGCATAGGAGAGCATAATTGCTCTCATTTGGAAATATGGGATCCACAATGCCTTTGCATCTTTGAATCTACTTCTTGTTTCATAAGGATCTTCCTTTGTTTGGACCAATTCCTGATATGGTGAAGACCCACTTCGGACCATGACCAAAATTTACTTAGGTCTAAACCTGCGGGGAACCATGCCAGGTTAAGAACACAAACCATTGTCACAAACTAAGAGAGGGTTTTCTAAAATTGAGCTTGAAGCCACCATTAGAGAACGTAGCTGAAAAGCTGACCAGACAATGCCTCGAAGAGGTATTGAGTCAGAATAAGCTCCCCCGATACTAACCCATAGTTCAGGTGCTTTCTGACATTTGGATTCGTTTATGACAAAACAGAAGCCCAATAATAGAGCTTCAGGTTGGGCAGTATCAATACCACCGTGATGCCTAAGCTTATGCAAGGTAGGAAGTGCTCTTCTTGCTCTACGTCCCCCCGCACCCCAATAAATTGGATTAATAGTTTTTGCCACTGCTGCAGCATCTAATGAGGAATAGGATAGGGAACAGTCCTAAAAATATATGTAGAAATCTAGGCAAAAGAAAACTTTTAGTTGTTGATAGCTGTTCCTGCCATGATAAAATTTTATCATTCCAAACATTGAATTGATGTTTAGTATCACTAGCCAAATTTCTTCTATTATAGATGACAAGTCTAATGTCTAATTGTTAACCCATGCAAATTTGTAGCACTTTTGTATGATGACTTCAGTTCCTTGAGTTAGGAATATGAGATATATTTCTATCTTTGATAGATTACTATTTAATCCAGAGATCATGCTGAAGTCTTTAAGCCTATTTGAAACGTCACCAAGTGACTCCTCTGGGGATGAAATAAACAAGACCATTACAGCTGCGAAAAGTGAGATCTTGCGCTCCTGATTTCCGATTGCAATGCCCTTAATTGCATATCGGAATGAATAGCGTTGGCCGAGGTCCAATGGCCACAGCAAACTGAATGGGCGACAGAGGACACCCCTGACAGGTCCCTCTGTCAATTACAGAAGCTTCAGATCTAATGGCATTCACTTTTATTCGAGTTTTGGTAATCCTTGCTGCCCCCTGTAGAGTAAGGTCTTCTTCTCTTCATCGTTGCTCACCAAACGTTGCCACTTCCAGCAGTTTCTGCCCGTTATTTCCCCTCTGCAGAATGGCCCTAGAGGGCAAACTTGTGGCTCTGGCACCACACCAGGGACATTCACAGAAAAGGAGTCCCAGTGAGTGATACAGAGGTGCAAAAAAGGGGGCGAGGGAGAAACTCCTGCCCAGGAAAAGCAGGTAAGCAAAGAGGTTGAAAAAGAATTCTTAAAAACATTAGGTATGGTATCTCAAGGTCAATATCAAAAAAGCTAAAAATGGTCATGGTGCAGCCAGCGCTCAGTGAGAGAGAGGAATCCTCAGAGGAGGAGAGGCCCTCCGTAACCAGCCGAGAGTCCACAGGAGCCAACCTGCAGGAGAAGGAGGCAGAGGCATGCCGGGACCTACAGCCAGAAGCTGAGCCAGAAGCAGCTCTGACCCAGCAGGTGAAGCCAGCAGGCCGCTTCCAGCCCTCCAGGATCACCAGTGCCTCTGGAAGGCTATAGGAGAAGACTAAGGGCAGAATTGCAGGCGAGAAAGCTCAGTGCATGCCTGTTGGCTTGACGCCAGCTGCCTGCTGACAGAGAAGATGAGTCTGTATAGGACTGTACCCGAGAAGCCGGCTGGGTGCACGGCGTGTGGGTGTGCAGGTTAGAAAGCTCCCAGAGAGATGCTTCTGGCCAGGGACACAACATGTACCTTGAGACGGTGACCTATTCCCACTTCCTGGGTTGATGACTGGAAGATCTGGCCTCAGCCTGAACAACCTGACTTTGCCACTTCCCCTGGGCCTGTTATTCTGAGTAACTGGAAGGGATGCTGTGACCTGATAGCCGAGCCCTGCAACCAGGACAGTTGGTGTCCACCAGACTTAGCAGCAGTACGGAAAACGCGGCTGCAGCCCAGGCTGCCCAGAACCAAGCCCTCCGAGGCCAGGCACAGCAACTGACGAATGCTGTAGCTATGCTTCAACAGCAACCAGCAACTGATACAGCCCCTGGGGCTGCCACCGCCACCACGTCTCCTACTGCTCCTCCCCAGGGAAGTGCCCAGTGAGGCCCACAGAGAAGTTTGGGGGGGGGGTGTCAAGAAGAGTTTCCTGCGTCCCTGGCAGAGCGCAACTGTACACTGAGCCTGGGAAAGGGATTTTCCTAACGATAAGACCAAGGTCAGCTGCTTCTATCCAGCTCCCCATTGCTGGCCAGCTTTTGAGACTTTGCCACCCACGTGAGTGCAGCCTTGCCAGCCCTCAGAAGGCTGAGCGGGCCAATGGCCACATCAGACATTTGTGTCAGGACTCAGGAGAGAGGCTCGGTGGCAGGCTGTACCATGGAACTCCAGCTCCTGGCCCGAGACTTGGAGTGGGATGAGGCCGCTCTGATGGACCTGCACCTGGAGGGGCTGCCAGAGGAGGGGTCAGAGGTCTCAGCTGGACCGCCCCACGTCTCTTGCAAATGGACGGGCGCCTGGAGGACCAGAGACAGGCCCACCTCGGAACTTGCCCTAGACCATTGAGGCAGAGGCTTCCCTCAGCCCCTCCGCCTGCCCCTGCCCTCAGAGTGGATGCGGAGGGGGCAGGGGGGCCCATGCACAGTCAAGGGAGGAGAAGGAGAGTGAAGACGAAGCTTTACAGGACTGTCTGAGAAGTCCCTTATTAATTAAAAAGTTTTGCAGTTTGATACATTCAACCTTTTTTGATATTGGCCTTGAGATACCATACGCAAAGGATTTTTTCTTTCTCAACCTCTTGGCTTGTCTTGTGCAAGGTGCCGCACCACTCGTGTCCCACGGGAGGCCTCATTGAGGCAATGTTTAGCTCACCAGCAGATCTGCCTTTTCAAGGAAGAACTTGGCCCATGAGGAGGGGCCAGTTTGTATTTTCCAGCAATACAAGAGGGGGCCTGGAGAGATAAGAGGAGGAGGAGGAGATTGTCACAGGCTGGGCCAGCCCAAGCAAGGTGGTTCAAGTCCAAACTTTAATGCCAGAGTCTGAGGGAAGTTCCAAGAGCAAAAGCCAGGTCAAACCGGTGGTCAGAGCATGAGATAACGCCAGGAGTGAGTCCAGAGTCCAAGAGCAAGGTCAGGTACAATCCAAGGTCATTTACCGGTAGTGTCAGGTCCAAAAGCAGGCACGGGCACGGGCACGGGCACGGGCACGGGCACGGGCACGGGCACGGGCACGGGCACGGGCACGGGCACGGGCACGGGCACGGGCACGGGCACGGGCACGGGCACGGGCACGGGCACGGGCACGGGCACGGGCACGGGCACGGGCAAGGTTCATAGAGCACGGAGTGGTTGCAGGCAATAGACACGTTGCTTCCATGCCCGGCAGTTCCTCCAGACTGGCTCTCATAGCCAGGTGTGGTTTTCAGCCAGCTGCTGGGGCTCCATCCTGACGCTACTCATCGTCACAGCAGCTGGTGTTGGCTCAAGAGGCGAGCACTGCGCCGTCTCTCCTGCAGTTCCAGTCTCTGCCGCTGCCTGCGGCGTTCCTTGGGCATGGGTGAACCTAGAGGGGTGGAGGCTCTTGGCTGCGCTGCACCTGTAGAAGTCCCTGGCTGAGCTTCCCCTGTGGTGTTGGAGCTAGAGGGTGCTGGTGTCTCAGCTGCTGGCTGCAAGCTCTGATCAGCCAGCAGCCGTTGCTCCTGATTGCTAGCTTCTGCTGAATCAGGGCTAGGGCTGGCTACACAGGGCTCCTCTTCTCCTGAGGAGTCCTGGCTGGCTACACGAGGCTCCTCTCCTCCAGAGGAGACCTCACTCTCAGACTGGGCCATGACAGAGATATGGGTGCCAGGCGAAGTCCTCCCCTATCCCCAGCAAGGCCTGTCCAGCGACTCTCCCCACCAACGAGAGCAAGCTGGCTGGAGGCGGCACCCAGGCCAGGGTCCCCAGGGACGCCCACTCAGTCCCATAAGAGGAGGAGGAGGAGATATGGGTGCCAGACGAAGTCCTCCCCTATCCCCAGCAAGGCCAGTCCAGTGACTCTCCCCACCAACGAGAGCAAGCTGGCTGGAGGCGGCACCCAGGCCAGGGTCCCCAGGGACGCCCACTCAGTCCCCTCCTGCCACACCTGCAGCAGTCGCAGCCCGGGCCTTGGAGCTCACCCAGGCATGCTGCCACCATCAACAGCGGAGGAAGGACCGGCAACAGAGGCTCCCCACCACACACAAGACCAAGCTGACCGGAGAGCAGGGCCCTGGCAGCATCAAGGACAGAGCGGAATGTGTTATTGTTAGGTTATTAATGTTAATAAGGAAGTTCGTGTTGTTTATTGTTCATTAGTATTATTATTAGTTTTATTATTATTATAGTATTATTATTAGGTCTGTTATAGTATTATTATTAGTTCTATTATTATTATAGTATTATTATTAGTTTTGTTATTATTATAGTTATTATTAGTAGTAGGGTTATTGTGTTTTGATTGTTGCAGTTCTTATAATAGTAATTCTGTTTGTTGATAAATAAATTCATAATTTTGTTTGTAAATTTGTTTTGAGACTAGAAAATGATTGACTAGCATAATTTATACAACCACCCAGAATTTATACAAACTGTTTCTCTCCCTGAAAGTTAATTCCCCACTCCCCCAGAATATGGTGGGGAATCTTTTCCATCTTTCAGAAACTATTTGCAAAAAACAGGCCTTCTTTACCTGGGCCGTTTCCAGACGGCCCCCCGCCTCGCGAAACGTCGCGCGTCGTCGCGCGTCGTCGCGCAGAAAATGCGAAATATCGCGTTTTCTCGCGCGAGTTTTGCGCGACGTCGCGCAAAACTCGCGCGAGAAAACGCGATATTTCGCATTTTCTGCGCGACGACGCGCGACGACGCGCGACGTTTCGCGAGGCGGGGGGCCGTCTGGAAACGGCCCTGCTGTCTTTCACACAGTCTCGCTTGCTGGGCTTAAAGAGGCACTGTTGAAAACAGCATCGCACTCCCTCTGACTGTTGTTCGTCCAGTGGTTTGAGCAGGCACAGATGGGGTTGGCATAGGCGCAGGTCAGCCACGGACTTTCTAGAGCTCCTAGAAACACGAGTTGCCCGCTTAGCCTTCCCACGAGCTTTCCACTGGGGAGTAGCTATAAATGGCTGGGCAAGCATTGGGTGCAGAAGGAAGATACACCAAATTGCTCACAGCAGGGAAGGAGGGAGGGGCACGTGCCTGCACAGAAGACCACCCAATGGACAACAATTACAGGTAAACGCAGGCCTGTTTTCATCATCTAGCGTGACTTCTGTGCAGTTCCACATGGGAGATGATCCAGCTAACTTCCCCAGGCGGAGGGTGTGAAGCTCTTTAATGGACAAGAGTCTTCAGAAGTGCCTTGCAAACATCCGCATCCCTTCTGTAGTCCACAACAATGACACCATGTGTGAGGGATGAAGGCGGCATTGACCAGGTGGCTGCCTTGCACAAATCGACAAGCGGGAGGCCCGAATTGAAGGCTGCCGAGGTGGGTTGAGCCCTAGTGGAACGAACCCTCATATGGAACGGGCATGTCTGCTAATGCTGGTTGTAACAAGTCCACTTTGAAATATCCTGTTCAGAGACTTTCTGGCCCTTTTTTCTCCTTTTGAAAGACCAAAATTGATTAGGGCCCTTCCAAAAAGGAGCTGTCCTAGATAGAAACCCAAGGCACCTTTAACTTCCCAAGTGTGCAAGGGCTCTCTGCGTCGTCCTGAGATGTCCGAAAGAGGACAGGGGAGACAATGTCCTGGTCCATGTGAAAACCGGAGATGATCTTGGGCAGAAAATGGAGGTGTCGGGCTATGGATGACAGGATAGGGAAGACAAGTCCCTGCACCATTGCAAGAAGAAGTCCAAGCTCCTGGTTAAATGGTTTTATTCAGAAATCCAATCTTTTCCCATATATATTTCCATAGGGTTACTGAGAGGCAAGAAAGCATCTCAGAAGCACATGAACAGAGACTTGAGGAAAGTACAACTCTAAATACCCACTCATTGCCCCCCTCCCAGCTAGACCACAGGTTTGTGTGGGAAAGAGCCTGGGAATGCATGAGAGTAAACTAACATTTCAGACAGTGCAAGGTCACCGCTGTGAGCTCCAAAGTAAGAAAAGATAAGACAGCTGCGTTCTCAGGCTGCTAGAGGGAGAAACGAAAGTTATGGATAGAGCATTTGCAAAGTGAAATTAAGGTACAGCATTAGCAATGGTTCAACACCTAGAACATATAGAACAATGGCATGGATGTAGGGGTGCAGACATGACAGGAGGCTTGGATGGAGACCAACCTTATTGGAGAACATCTTAATGAAAGGGGGGTCAGCTCAAGGGGCTTGCACTTCACTCACCCTCCTAGCTGAGGTTAGGGCCACCAGAAGAGCCGTCTTAGCTGACAGCATTTTGAGGGGGCAGGTAGCTATGGGCTCGAAGGGTTTGTGCTTGGTTGAAATGAGCACGAAGGAGAGACACCACTGGGGAAGAAACCAAGTTACTGGGACTTGTAAGTTTGCTCGGCCTCTAAGGAAGGACTTGCATTCCAACTGGGCAAAGAGGGATTTCCCATTTATGTTGTCACTGCTAGGTCGAAATGGACCGTAATGGAGGAATTAGCCCAAACCTGGAGCTTTAACTGGACCAAACAGTGTAGAACGGAAGGCAACGAGGAGAGTTCGGTTCTTTATGCCCCAAAGAAAATCTTTCCCATTTGGCGAGATATGATTTTTCTGGCTTCCAACAGGTCCTTTGGGGCTGGGGAATAAAAAACTAATTCAGAGGAGACACGGACCAGGCTGTGAGTTTCAGCGTACTCCGGTTGTGGCGGAGAATCCCGCTGCCCTGAAGCAGGTCTGGGGTTAGGGGGAAATGGTGGCGTCTGCCCTGCGCCGTTTGACACAGAATGGCGAAGCAGGCCTGCCTCGGCCGGTAAGGGGCTACTGTGATTGCCGAGGAACCTTCCCTCGTCATCTTGCTGAGTGGGGGCGTCATAAGGGGCAGAGGAGGCAATGCCTACAGGCAGGTGCCTGACCAAGGAATCTGACAAAGCGTCTCTGTGAGAGGCCTTCTCTTCCCATGACCTCAAGCAATACCGTGCACACTTCTTGTTGAGGTATGTGGCAAAGAGGTCGATGGTCAATTTGGGTGGGGAAGATTGGGTGGGAGAACGTCTTGTGTATAGACCATTTGTAATTCTGCGTTACTGACCGACGCAGGGCAGCTGCCAGAACATGGTCCTTGCCTGCTATGTGGACGGCAGAGAGACTGACCCACTGTGGGATAGCCCGTTCCCATGTTAGTGAGAGAGAGCGAGGGAAGCTGTCCTCCCCTGCCTAAGTCATGCATGGCTGTTGTATTGTCCATGCGTATCTGTACATTCTGGCCTCATACGAGGCATACAAAAGGTTTCAGAGCATACCTTATCATCAGGTCTTTTTTTCTGGGGAAAGAGGTGGTGGAACTCAGTGGGTTGCCCTCAGAGAAAATGGTCACATGGCTGGTGGCCCCGCCCCCTGATCTCCAGGCAGAGGGGCGTTTAGAGAGGCGTGGAGGGCAATCTAAACTCCTCTCTGTTGGGAGATCAGGGGGCGGGGCCACTAACCATGTGACCATTTTCAAGAGGTTCCGGAACTCCATTCCACCGTGTTCCAGCCGAAAAAAAGCCCTGCTTATCATACTTAGTTCGAGGAGATTGGCATGCATAGAAAATTCCTGAATGGACCATGGGCCCTTAAGCAGTTGGTCTCAGAACAAGCCCCCTCCCCCCACAAGACAGAGAGGCATTTGGGTTGATCAAGATTTGTATTGGGAATGAACCAAAGAGGTCCTCACTATGAGATTCAGTTTGTCACCCCAGCACTTCTGGGACCAGGGGATGAGACGTGGGATAGAGAACCACTTTTACGGGTTCTGGCTGTGTAGGTGGAACTCTCTGACGTTCCTGTTTTGGAGAAGACGACGTTTCAGTCTGGCAAATGGAACTGTTATTATCTTTGTATTTGTTTTGAGCCCTGGTGCCTGTATGAAAGGACTTTGTTCAAGGTGAGGATGAATTTTGTTCTCCTGCTCAGAGTGGGGCAGGCAAAGCTTGGGAGGAGTTTAGGACTTCCCCCACAGAGTCTGTGTTGTGGAATCAGGAACAATGTTTCCATATTGACCACAAGATCCATTTGGTTCAGCATGCTGGGAATTGAACCCATGGTATCTGTTATAAGGAAAGTAAGGCCTGAACAGATTTGGGTACAGAGGAGTGATACCAAGGGATCTAGCTGTGATCTTTGATCTTGTTCATCAAGATTTGGCACTGATTCAGACACAGGCATATACGCCAGGAGGTGTGCCCCCCCCCCATTGGCCAGGTAGGTAAGGGCAGGAGGGAAGGTGGTGGCAGCGGATCCTCTGCCCCCAGTGTGGGACTGGCAAACCCTAGAAGGAAGTGATGATTATACAGTTGTATCAAAACAGAGTTCCAGCTATTAGATGCTCATTTGTGTCTTTAATGAACTTGTTGGCATTTTTCAGTCAAGTTTGAGTCTCATACGAAGATCTGCAAATGATCAGATCCCAGCAAAAAACAGCAAGCGGTGTCCCAGCTTTTGCACAGTGTAATCTCAATTTATATGTCGTCATCAGTCAAAAGGTAAGAGAAAGGAAAAAGAGACCGTGATGAGGACTAAAAGAAAATTAAATGAGAATCCTCAGTATACAAGCTTGTTCGACTTTGGTTTACTAACTTACAGGGATGCACATAATAATAATAATAAAAAAAAACCGAAAACACATATGGAACTTGCTGGCTTGGTTGTTAAAGGGGCTTCCAGAATGCTGTGCCAGATCTGGAAAATGAGGCTGTAACAACTCCCCCCCCCCCCAAAAAAAACCAATTTGCATGTTTTGTTTCAGCACTGACCGAGCAGGGCTCAGCAGGCAGGCCGGGCGGTCGGGAGCCATCGGGCAGCAACTTGGCTCCCATAACGGCAAGTCAGTCTGCACATGCAACCAATTGGCTCTAAGGGGAGAGACGGAGCCCCTGGCATTAACCCTGTTGGCAGGAAGGGGGGTGTACATGGCATGCATGAGTGCCTTTTTTCAGCACTTCCTGAGCAATGGATGGCATTGGCATTGAGTGGCTCATAAGGATCAAAGGTTTGCTTTGCACCAGGGAGGGGAGCAGCAGACGGCAAGTTGCCATTGTGCCAACGCCACCCTCGCCTTCCACTGCTGACGTCCTTCGCCGAGGCATCCTTTCTGTGTGCTTTTATGCATGATACAATGAAAGTTTGGCTCGACAGCATCCACACGGATGTGCATTGGTGGGTTTGAGGAGGGAGGGGTCTCCTGCCCTGCCGCCTCTGAATCCCCGGCTGCCCCAAAGGCTCGTGTTATGCAGATTCGGGTGAAGATGGGAAAGAAAAAGAAATTATGAAAGCAGAGCTGCCCTGAGGAGGTCCCAGGCATGGGGAGCAGGTTGATGCCCATCCTTCCGCTGCTGACATCCTCCCCCTGGGTACCATAGTGGAGTGTTCCTTTCTATTCATCACGATCGTTGGAGGAGGCTTCTGCTGATACCCGAGTGAGGAAAGAAGCAGCAGATCCTTCTCAGTAAAGGCACCCTTTTTGTAAAGTGCCTTTCCCAGAGATGACCCACAAGTAACTCTGTTACCTATGTTGAAGTCATTTAGGGCAGGGCACCATAGTGTCTGGGCCACTCACTGTGATTTAAGAAGTCCTCCAAAGATAGTCAAGGAACACCGGGGTGGGTGAGTGGGTGGGTAGATTCATTGCCACCCTACTTGGAATAATGAGACAGACACAAGGCTTGGAACTAAAGGGGCCACTTTATGAAACATAACATCAACCATTAATATGGCAAGGGCCAACTAGCGGTAGAGGTCAAGCCACGGGGTCACCCCTGGACCTCTGCCTTGACTTGTCTGGGCGAGCCCCGAAGCCCCAGGTGCGAGCCAGCCTATGGATGGCTAAGACCCAGCCAGCCGGCAAAATGGATCCCCCCAGCTCAAGCTCCTAAGCCTCAGCCATACAGCAGTGAGGGAAGGACGTGCACATGGGGTTCCCCAAGGCAGTCTGCCCACGCAGCATGGCAGCCGTCACAAGCAGTACCATCTGCTCCTGGCAGACCCCTCTTCCCCATCAGTGGAGAAGTGCCCAGGGTACTCACCGGCCCGCTCCCTATCCCCAAACTGTCTCCTGACAGCGACCATCCTAAGGTGGCTCCACCTTGCCAATTACCTCAAACCTCCGCAAGCAGTACAAGGTAGGCAGAAAACCACCACTTCCCCATGCCAATTAGGGAAAAGGGGGGGGAATCCTGCCTGGCTCTGGCAACAGCAGCCGGCTAGTCCTGCACGACTACAGGGTGAGGAGGGTGGGCCGAGCATGCAGTTGCCTCGTGACTCCTTTCTCCACCCCTCCGGCCTGAGACCCAGACACCATGGAAGTGCTCTGTCTCCTTCTCCTTCCAGGGAGCCAAAGAGCGGCCCCCAGCCTTATCAGTGGAAGCTGCTGGCTGGGAGGGCCGTATTTTGTCCAGAAAGCCTTCTGGTTTGGGGGGTTTTCTGATTAAAATTGTTAGCCCGGTGTTAAATGCTGGGGAGGCTGCAGGTGTGGATAGGGCACTCGCTCACCCACCCACCCACCCACCCACCCACCCAGTTTTTCTAGATCAGCATTCCACATCGAAGGACTAATCCGGCCAGATTTTTTGGAGGGGGGCATGGGATCACCAGGCCGTAGCTCCCGCTGCCACCCTGCCATCCAGAACAAGCTCCATGGACTCGCCATCATGATTAATGGCCACTGACACACCTGTTTCCCTCACTGGCTTTCTGTGCATTGGTTTAAAGTTTCCCAAGCCCTATTAAGGTTTTTTGGGGGGCGGTATTCTGCTTATTTGTCATTGGGTGTGGATTTTTAGGTTGTGCTGCTATTATTTTGTAGACTGCCATGGGCATTTTGGTTGGAAAAACAGTCACATATCCCATCTAAGGCTGGATAATGTGCCTTCCGTTCCACTGGAGGAAAAGCTGCTTAAACTGGAGGAGAGCTTCAAATTTTGCTTAGTGGAGTGATAGGATGCTATACACTGGAGTGTGTGAAGGGGCTGTGAAATGTCCCGTCTCTCCAGGCCCAAGCCTGGCTCTGGAAGGCAGCTCCAGCCCATTTCCGTTCCTTGCTGCCCCCTGGTTGCCATCCCACACAGTTTTAGACTGGAGAGGTGGAATTGACAGAGCCTTCCTGGAGGCAAAGCGGAAATTAACAAACCCTCTGAAGAGCAGTCTCCGCCGGCTCTGTCTTTTTAAACTACCCTTTCCTGGCTAACATTGTGCCTCCCTACACTTTTTTTTTAATAATGATTTTTATTCGTTTTTTTACAAAGTTTTTCAACTAACAACAGTACTTAAATATATGATATATTAAACAGATATATTCAATAACATGGAAATAATGTTCAACATTAACCACAAACTTAAAACATAATAATGACAGGAATTTTTTTTAACTTCTAAACAATACATCACAAATCCTGTAAAGTGGTAGCCTATTTATCTTACGAAGAGAAAACATGAATTTCTTATAAGCGGCATAGAATATTATCATTATAGATAAGCCATGGCATAGGGGAGGTCTTGTCTTGTTGTATTTTTATATCCATTGTCTTCTTTAGTCGGGTGGTGCAAGACTGGAAGCCATTTTTCAAGAAATTATGATTTATACTTAGGGTTTTCTCTCTGAGCCATCGGGTCTGTGATTTTTTGCATAATAAAGTGGTCCCAAACGCGGTTTTTCCAACTATTCAGGGAGGGAGCAGTACTTTGGTTCCAGCTTGAAGCTATTGTTAGTTTAGCTATAGCTAGAAGGGAGTAAAGGGGGTCCAGTCTGGCAGGAGGAATCTCAGGATTTCCCCAATAGTTTAATAGAATTACTTCTGGGGATTTGGGGACCTTATAGGCTGTTATGTGTTCAATTTCCGTAATTATTGCACCCCCCCCCCAAAAAAAACTACCTACACTTGATCAAAGTGCACCCAGGCATCTTGTGTAGAGCGAGTCTCGGAAAGGCCCAAGAAAGCTGATAGAGGGGGAATTCCAGGCAAGTCTTCTAATGTCTTCTCCTCTTACAGGTCCAATTTCTTCTGTCCTGCTGTCGACAGCAGCCCTGAAGTTGTTTCTCACTTCTCAAGGAAAAGTTCTCAGAGCCTTCAGGGCAGAAAGGAGCGATAAGAAAAACACCCACCATGTATTTACTTAGAATGTTTCTATTTTGCCTCTCCAGGAAACCCTTTGGGGGCGGCTTCCGAGAAAAACAGAATAAAAACACCAAACATGAAATTACTTAAAAATTAACATCCTGGTAATCCAGCATTAAAAAACCCCGCTGGAGCATAAGTACAACATAAAATGTTCAAGAACTTTGAGAAGGTCTCATAAAACAGGCTAGAGCAGACAGGGGAAATAAACAAGAATGGTAATTAAAAGCCTGAGGAAGATGAAAATGTTAGCCTTGTACCAGGAAACATGTGATGATGTAGGGCAGCATCACACGTGTGCTGAGTGGTTGGAGCTGCCAACATCCAGGTAGGGTCTGGAGATCTCCCCAGATGGCAGAGATCAGTTCCCCTGAAGAAACGGCTGCTTTGGAGGATGGCCTATGCATCATTATGCCCTGCCAAGGTCCATCTCTCCCCAAACCCTCCCCTCCCACTCCTAAATCTCCAGGAATTTCCCAATCTGGAGCTGGCAACCCTATGACCATCCCTCAGCACATTGCATCCAAGACGGAGACGGTTTGCACAGGGAAGCCATTTTGAATGCTCCTCAAAGCAACCCCAAAGTTGTGTTCCAGCTTTAAGTAAAGAGATCTAAAAGATAATTCATTTACTTCGGCAAGTTGTATGCTGCCTGTCCAGAACAAGTAAATAAAAAACAAGTCAAACCAATAAAAACAATAAAATGAGTCATGCTAATAAAAACAAGTCATTAGAAACCTGCCAAGGCATAAAAGCACCATGAATTTTTCGTATCATTACTATATTAGACCAAACAGTCTATTTCATATCGATAAAACTCAGGCCTTGAATAGACCATAGAATAGCTAAAAAAGATAGATCCCCTTAGTTAAAAGTCTGGGTAAAGAGAAATATTGAGTCAGGACATATAGAATGTCTTCCACTTGTGGGAACTGCTTCAGAAAAAGACACCAGAGAGCTATTTCTGTCCTCTAAAACTGTTATCTGCATTTATAAAACACGCTGAAACAACAGAGGATAAAAGCTAATGCAACAGAAAAAGGTGAGATGAGGATATTCTCATTAAAAATCCCCTTCTGCGCAGCCACTGTGCAGAGCCAGGCCAGAGAGTTTAAAGGCAGGAAACATTCCAGCAAGCAGTGGTGAAACCCACCACCCACCACCACCCCTGTAAAAATAATCCTGTTTCTCAACTGGAAAAAGTAAGCCAAGCCATAAGAAAACCGAGGCCCACCCTGCAGAGGAGGCCCAGAGAGCCAAAGCCACTGTGCAGACCCAGGCAAGAGAGTTAAAGGCAGGAACCTTGCAAGCAAGCAGTGGTGAAACCCACCCACCCCCTAGTAAAAATAATCCTGTTTCACAACCTAAAAAGATAATCCAAGCCACCCATGAGAAAACTAAAGGCCCACCCTGCAAGGCAAAGCCAGTGTCACAGTGAAACATTTTTAGCAGAGGCCAGCAATTTGGCCCAGCATCAATTTAAACAAACTCTTCTCCGTGCCTTCCCTTCCTCCCATCTCTCCCCTAAAAAATAAAATAAAAGATATCCTACCAGTCCTCTCCTGATGAATGTCCAGCCCAGTAGCTCCTCCACAGGCAGAAGTCTACTCCACAGGCAGATGTCCACCAGGTGCAGTCCAGAAGTCCACGAAGGCAGGCAGCAAAGAAGCAGTCTCTCTCTCTTCTCTCAGCAGCAACAAAGGTTAACCCAGTCCTGCCTCAAATTTAAATCCCTTGCTGCAGCTTCTGACAAAGATTTGAATCTATTGGCTGGAAGAAGGATGCGGCAGTGGGATTAGTTACTCCTAAATCCCCTCTCCCTTGCCTTACCCCGCCCCCCACACTCCTACTCTATCACTCCATCCTGCTCCCCCCTCCCCTACCTGGGTATTTTGGCAGGAATCTTTTGCTGCTTGCTTTGCATTGCATTGCAAAGTGCAATGCTAGCAAGCAAGCACCTTGCAAAGCAAGGATTCCCTCCTTTTCTAGCAAGAAGGGTGAGGGGTGAAGAGGAGGTAGTGAGTCACTCACTCCTTCTCCCCCACTCCCCTCTTCAAAGAGGGGAGGGGGGGAGCTGTAGCTTCCTGCAGGATTTTGCTAGCGGCTTGCAAATGCAAACGGCTAGCAAAATGGCGATTCTCTGATTGCCGAAACGATTTCTGAAACATACCGAAACATTTCGGTAATCGCTGTTTTGGCATTACCGAAACGTTTTGGTAATCAGAAAACGTTTTGGTAATGCCGAAACAAGCCAAAATAGGTATGTTTCAGTAATTTTTCAGTAATCAGATTACCGAATTGTGCACCCCTATCCCTGGGTTCCTAATTTATGCAGGAGTAATTGTTAGAGCACAGCCATGGAGGGCTGCATCCCTTTTCCAGTACCTGGACATAATATACAAAGCGTACAGAGGTGTGAGGATCCTCCCTCACTGGCGCCCTCTCCTGATGGCCTGCCATCCTACCAGCTCTCCAGGCAGGTGTCCTCCAGCCTCAGATGCGCAGGGAAGTGGGTTGTACCACCTTGTTCCTTCTCCTGCCCTGGGAGTAGCAGCATGCTCCAGCTGTCTCTCCCTGCAAAATCCTCCTCGGCCATCACAGCAACCTGAATTTAAAGGCCTCCCCTGGCCCCACCTCCCTGGCTCTGGCCCCAATCGTCACCCCGTCCCCCTGATTGGCCCTGCTCCCAGCCTATCTGATAGGAGGGCTGGGTAAACTCTGCAGTCTCCTGGCCCCACCCACTCCATCCCCACCTAGGGTGGGGCATTTGGTCTGCTCTCTGCCTGGCTCATCCCTGCTGCTTCTGAACCTTCCCCAGTGGCTCCCTTGGCATCTTGGGCCTGCGCCTGCCTGACTTGTGCTGATGGCTACCTCCTGTGAGCCTGGATGAAGTGGAGCCAGCTGGGCAACTGCAGGAGATGGATGAGTCTGCTGAGTGGCTGCAGGCTGTTCCCCAGAGTTGTGCCTGGGCATCGGCTACAACTGACCTAAGGGTGAGAGAGGCCTGTAGGCTTGTAGGGGCTCCTGCAACTGAGGTACTGCCAGAGGCTGTGCTGCAGGGCCTAAAGGGGGTGCCTGCTGCTGCAGGGCTGGTGGTGAGGGTGGACAAAAGGCGGGCGTCGCTGGACAACTGTCTTTGTCAGTGCTGCATGGATGCAGTACAAAGAAGAATTTCGTATGAGGGCTGCAATGAATCCTGCTTTGCCATGGGATAAGATTCTCCAGCAGCTTTGGCTGCAGGTGATGGCCTCTGCAAAGGCTAATCTTTCTGACCGCTCTGACAGTGGCCATTTAGTCCAGTGGTCCACCGCTACTCCCAGTACCCACAGGTTTGCGGGTCAGCCGGTTCAAGCACGGCTGTTGTGCTGGGACTTCGCTTATCAGGGAACGTGCTCGAGGAAACCATGCAGCTTCAAGCATGAATGCCCAATGTGTGGGGGCTCCCACTCCTTCAACTTCTGCCCTAGGCGCTATAGAGGAGGCTGGGGCAAACGGGGGGTGGGTGGGGCCGGAGGTAACTCCCAGCAGCAAGCTGGTAAAGTGTCCCAGGCCAATAAAGCTGAAGGAACTTAAGTGCCTCTTGGATAGTTACCCTAAGTGGGAAGACGCTTTGTTTTTGTTCAATGGGTTTCGGTTTGGTTTTAGGATCCCATTCCAGGGGCCCAGGGGTCCTTTTATGGTAGCCAATCTTCGATCAGTGGCTGGTATGGAAGGGATTGTTAGGGAAAAGAGTGCCAAGAAGTGTGCCGAGGTTCGGGTGTTGGGCTCCTTTGCGGCCCCACCAGTCTTGCGTTTGCGGGTCTCCCCCTTGGGTGTGGTGCCAAAAAAGGCAACGGGCGAGTTCCGGCTGATACACCACCTTTCTCACCCCAGAGGTGGATCAGTTAACGATGCTATCCCTGACCACCTTTGCTTTGTGAGGTACACATCCTTTGATTAGGCAGTCAAGGTTGTCAGGAGTTGCGGACAGGGTGCTGAGATGGCCAAATGCGACATTAAGTCAGCATTTCGCCTTCTCCCGGTTCATCCAGAGGATTTTGAGTTGTTGGGTTTCTCTTTTGAAGGCCGTTTGTACTTGGACAGAGCATTACCCATGGGGTGCTCGATTTCCTGTGTGGTCTTTGAACGCTTCAGCTCCTTCCTTGAATGGGCATTGTGTCACCCCATTGTGTTACATGAAAAATGCCACCCCTAGCCAGACAAGCCTCTGTTATTTCCCCCATAGAAAATAATGGAGAAAGGGGGGGCTAAGAGCAGCATCTTTAGGAGGCCATAAAATGCCCCCCCAAAGTGGGATCTGCTTGAGCCTTGGTGGAGGGAGGGAGGACAGGTGGGAGATGGGCCCCTGAAGTTTGGGGGCATTTTGCATGCAAAATGCCACCCCCAGCCACACAAGCCTCTCTTATTTCCCTCATAGGGAATAGTGGAGTGGAAGTGGATAGAGTCACCTTCTTTGGGAGGCCATAAAATGGCCCCCCAAAGTGGGATCTGCTTGAGCCTTGGTGGAGGGAGGGAGGACAGGTGGGAGATGGGCCCCTAGAAAGATTACTTGTTTTCCCCATAGAGAACCAAGGAGACTTAGGGGGATGTGGGCACCTTGTTTGGGGGGGCATAACATGGCCCCCCAAAGTCCAATCTTTCTGAAACTTGGGGGGGGGGGATTTAGAGGAGAGTTAGGAGAAGGTCTCCACCAAGTTTGGTGTAATTTGGACAGAAAATGGTATTCGGTATTCAGGAAACGTTTCGGTAATACTGGAAAAAACCAAAATGGCCCTGATTCGGTATCTTTAACCTTCTTAGATTACCGAATTGCACACCCCTAGTGGACATAGAGTTATGCCCAGTCTCGGCTCTGAAGCAATATATGGCTCTCCGGGGGGACAACAGGAGGTTATTGTTTCTTCACATTGACGGAGCTCCTTTGACTAAGTACCAGTTCTGGACAATTACTGGACAGGCTCTGACAAAATTGGGTCTGCAGAATGTTAAATTTGGCACCCATTCCTTTTGGATTGGGGCAGCCTCGACAGCTGCAGCTATGGGTTACCCTAGTCAGGTTATCCAGCGGGTGGGCCGGTGGAGGTCCAAGGCTTATCAGTCATACATTCACCCACGGGGCGCTGGGAACCTCAACTGACTTGTTTTTTCTTTAGATGCTGTGTTTTGCTGTGGAAGGCTGCAGATCCTTATATGGGGACACAGCATGGTTTTTGGGCGGCCCACCAAGCAAAGAGGATGGTGATCAGGTCCCAGCTTAGGTTAAGAGAGTGGGCCACAGTCGAGTGGCAGGGCGGTGGCCAGGGCCGCTGCCTTTGCGATTTGAGGGGAGGAGTGGTCTTCCACCTGACATATTGGTCATTCACCTGGGAGGTAATGACCTTGGGCTTGTAAAGGGTAAGGCCCTTACTTTGCAGGGGCAGACTGACTTGCACTTTATTAGCAAGCAGTGGCCTGGTGTCTTACTCATTTGGTTGGAGATACTGCAGCACAGGGTGTGACATGACGCTTTGGACCCCAAAGGGGTAGAAGGGGCTAGGTGCAGGGCCAATAGGGCCCTTCAGTTAGCTTTGGGAAACAGGTTGGGCATTTATCTTCCCCATCCCAGGATTAAGGCCCAATTGGCCGACCTCTACCGAGGCGATGGGGTCCACCTTTCGGTGGCAGGCAACAACATATTTTTAGATGACCTGAGGCAAGGGCTGCATCTTACATTAAGTCACATGTGGGGCACGAACGCCTGAGCGGAGGCTCGGCCTTAGTGTTGGCAGGATTCCATTGGGGGGATGTTAGCGGGACGGTGACTACCCTTGGCACATCCCCATTGGTGGGGATATTAGGGGCCTGTCAGGATTGGCTGGCATGCTTTACAGCGGCCAGTTGAGAGGGCAGGCTGCCTGGTGGGATCCCCTGGACAAGTCCTTCCCTCATGCTCCACAGTGGGGGTGCTTGGAGCTTTAAGGGGGAAACCATCCGCCAGGCTGGCCAGATCCCAGCCATGCATTTGGACGGCTTGCATCCGGGGCTGCGGGTCTTGCCCAGACAGGTCAAGGCGGGGTCCAGGGAAGTGACCCCAGGGCTTGACTTGTACCACTGGTTAGGCCCTTGCCAGGGTTTTAGCTGTTGCAGTTCATGTTGTTGCCAAAATAAAAAGTGGCCCTTTGTTACCCAAGCCTTGTGTCTGCCTCTTTATTCTGACCGGGGGGGGGGGGGGCAATATTAGATTAGCCCATCCATAGCTAATTTATTTCTGACAGTTCTCTTTTTTACAAATCCTTATCTAACATAACATGAACTCTAAAGGCAAGAAACATTGACCAAACTACTCACTGCCTCTCTGCACCCTTGATATCCAACTTAGACAGAAAGGGTAAACAAAAGGCCAGCATGCGTATGTAGGTTCTTTTTACAGAACATCGTCGTCTCGTGAGAAAAGACCCTTTGGTTCATTGGGGAAAGGGGTTAGAAAAACAAGGCAACTAACATCTGTCTCTGAAGAAACCTCTTCAGGAACACCATTCTCCTCTTTCCAAAAAAAGTTTCAAAACCACTGTGGGAATTTGTGGGTGTGTCTGTCTATGCGATATGTGCTAACCAATGGTAAAAGGGGACAGTTGCAGCCTCTGAGCCAAGCTACAAGTGACGAATGACACTTGCCTGGCAAGTGAACAGACTCACGTGTATTCCTCCCTGTTCACTTGCCATTCACTTGATCAAGTGGAGCGCAAGTGAATGGCAAGTGCACAGGGAGGAATACACGTGAGTCTGTTCACTTGCCAGGCAAGTGTCATTCATCACTTGTAGCTTGGCTGTCTGTATCCTTGCCGTGTTTATCAACTGCATTTATCTAGCCCAGATGATGTGGGGGGGGAGGGGGGGAGGTTCTGGGCCACTCAGATGCTGATTGATGTTTTAATTTATGCGACCATGTTTTCATTGTATTTATTTATATTACTGTGATCCTCTCTGAGCCTGCTTGGGGGGAGAGCGGAATATAAATTTAATTGATTAAATAACCAGACAGACAGACAGACAGACAGACAGACAGACAGACAGACAGACAGACAGACAGACAGACAGACAGACAGATAGACTTGCCGCAGGCCTTTCTGTCACCTTTTTAAAGGCACCATGGCAAATCAGTGAGGTCACGCGGGCTCTCATCTCTCATGTGCTCCTCCTCACAAGAGGCTGGCGGGACTGCTTTGTTCATGGTTGGGCACTAGCCTTGCCGACTTTGTTGACACCAGAAGCCTGTGTTGCTCCTAGAAAAATGGGATTGGCTTTTTTGGAATCTGAAGAGTGGTTCCAGGTTAAGGCCGTTTCAATACGGCGATGCGGAAGGTCGACATGCTGCCTGCTGATTATGCAACAGGACTAGTTAAGCCTTCAGTTGACCTTGAGGGAGAGTTAGTTTGAAATGAGGCTCCATCTAGCGCTCTTCAGTTTCCACTTGGATTTATTTATTCATTTCTTTAGAACCACTTTATTTGGGTTCGTTCAGTCAAGATTTTGAACAATTCTTGTCCTATATATGTTTGTAAAAGATTGTGTTACTGTTTTGTATAATAATCGCTTGTATAATTTGTGCCTCTGATGTATGTATGATTATAGTTTTGCTATATATTATAAAAGTCTTTATGTCACTGTTTTGGACTATTCTATAAGAATTTCTGGACATATAAGCTAATTATTTAATAGTAATTTTCCACAGTGTTTTTTAAAAATTATTTTTGCCTTATTGAGTTTACTCACTATGGTCCCTTATTATACTTTAATCTCAGCACTGTCCTTGGACAGGCTGCCAAGAGGTGCCAACGATCCGCTGGAATGCCAGCAGTTGGGCTTTCAAGGGCTCTCTATGGCAGCCACCTTTCTTTAGCCCCCAAACACCCCCACGTGAAGTTAGGAGTCCCCTCACCACAAACACGAACCTCCTCACTTCTATTTCGGCCACTTCCTTACTGGTGTGCAATAACCCTGCATACCATCTTACTTTCACCTCCAGTCTGTTTTTATGCTACATAGGAGTGGTGCTGTTCAAGAGCATAAATTTACACCGAATCAATAGTTGATTCGGTGCTGTAGCACAGGACCCCTGTTTTATTTTACCATTTCTAATTGATCCTGGAAGATAAAAAAAGCTGTTCACTTCTTGTGGTTAAGATTGTATGCCTCATCTAACTCTAGTAATGGTGAAATACTCAACCTCCTCCTTTTATACACAGGAACTTGAGTCTTTGGCACATGAAGCTAGCCAGGCTTTTTTGTGATGTTACTCACCGGTAATGAGTACTGGAACTTTTTCGAGGACGTCTCTGAAGCCCTTAAGAAAGAGAGCCAGTTTGGTGTAGTGTTTAAGAGCGGCAGGACTCTAATCTAGAGAGCTGGGTTTGAATCCCCACTCCTCCGCTTGAAGCCAGCTGGGTGACCTTGGGTCAGTCCCAGCTCTCTCAGAGCTCTCTCAGCCCCACCCCCCTCACAGGGTGATTGTCATGAGGATAATAATAACATACTTTTTAAACCACTCTGAGTAGGCATTAAGTTGTCCTGAAGGGTGGTATATAAATTGAATGTTGTTATTATGAATGTGTGGAAATCAGTATGACCTTATGTATGAGTACTGGCACTTTTTCTTTTTTTAAAACGAGAAACACTGTTACCTAGTAAACAGGCCTGTTTAACTGGTTAATAGTGCCTGATATAGTTGCATGTTTCTGGGGAACAGGGGTCTGGAGTTCTGGAATGACAACTGATCTCCGGACTAGAGAGTTCTGTTCCCCTGGAGATAAGGGCTGCTTTGGAGGGCAGACTCTTAGTATTATATCCCACTGAGGTGTCTCCCCTCCTCGAATACCGCCTCCCCAATCTTCAAGCCCCAACCTCCAACCCTAGATCCAGCATGGCTGAGGAATGTATCATATTTGATCGGAACTAGATGGGGGTTGAACTCGCATCCCTGCCTTTCTACTGGTTGCTCTAGCTTGCAATATTCTTCCTTATTCACATAACAGAAATATTTGTATTTATGGATTCAAATGAAATGGAGATGTTACAGGCTGTTTCGTTTAATGAAGCAAATGTGAAGAAAGTAGAGTTGCCAGGTCCCTATACCCTCCCAGCGGAGGGGAGGGACCAGGCACTTGCCTTGTGCCAACGACAAAGTCTTCGGGAAGTGATATCATCGCGCAAGCCCCGGGAGTGCTCCTGCGCTCTGTGTGGGGCCCATTTAGCTGGTTTGGAGCCCAAATCGACCGCAAAGAAAGTGCAGGAAGGGATGTAACTGTGCCTGTTGGGAGTGTGCGAGCGGCATGCGTTCCTGAGGTGCCTGCTGGTGGCAGGCAACTTCTGAGAGCTTGCAACCTTCCGCTGACCACTGGCGGGTCGGTGGGCAAGGTGGCAAACCCCTGGGAGTTCTCTCGCCACCAGCAGGCACCCGGGAACCCTATTCTAACTAACAACAACAACAACAACAAAGTTTATTAGCCAGAGGCCATCACATTCTCAATATCAATTAAAACTTACATGATTGCACATCAGCGAGACACACATCATTTCAAAATAAATATTTAAAAGGTACATATTTCACCAGTTACCACCTTTAAAAATTTACTTATAAAATTAATCAGTCCTAAAAACATATTTGGCAACAATATATACTTAAAATATCCAGGCAATCATTAAAATTGTAGGCTACTAAAATTTACATAATATAAATACCTAAAATTCAAATCACCTTATATTATCAAATTATAATAATACTTATCTAGGATTCTGCGCACTAAGCCAGGATTTCCTCCTACTAATGGCCATTCAGCCATATTTTGCCACTTGGAGCGTCATTTCCCTATTCCTGTCTGCTAACATGATTGTAATATAGTTTTTTCTCTCTTTCCCTGGAAGACCATCAATTATAGGTTTGATATATATTTCCCTAATATGATCATATATTTTACACTCAAAGAAGACATGTAATAGGGACTCGACACTCCCATCTCCACATGGGCACGAACATTTTTCATAAGGTGTCTTCTTATATTTGCCTTCCAGGACAGCAGAGGGTAAGACATCATATCTTAATAGGGTAAAAGCTCTTCTATAATCAGGATTCTTCAAGTTATTTATATAGGGCATTGGTACAACCCTATTCGTAATACTTCTTTCCAATAAAGAGTTCTCAACTCTGATCAGATCATGTTGTCTTTCCACATCTAGGATTCTCTGTTTAATCAGGACCCCGGCCTGTGCCATATTCATAGACAATAGATATTGTTGGGAGAAACCATAATGTCCTAATTTGCTCCTCAACAATCTCAACCAAGGAGGAACGAAGTTATCCCTCAAAACTAAATGTGCCAGGCCATTTACGGTAGAAGCCAATTTTAGCCAGTATAATATAACTGCTATCCACAATCGAGCTTCCACCGTTACCATGCCAACTTCCAGTCTTACAGCTGCATTTGACACATTCTTAGGTGTTTGAAGTACTGCTCTTAGGCATTTGGACTGCGTTCTTTCCATCAATGTCCTCTTTGCTGTAAGTGGAGCTCCATATAACATCTGCGTGAGAGACTTGCACAAAAATAATCTAATGGCCGCTTCCACACTGCAGCCCCCTCTGGACCAATAAAATTTTTGTATCGCCCCAGCACTCTTTTGTGCCTTAGAGGAAACATATTTTATATGCGTATTTTCCCTCCCATTCTCCTGTATAATCATACCTAAATATTTATAACAGTGCACCTGTTCTATGCAGGTCTCATTTAGATACCATCAATAGCTCCTAGGTCTCTCTGCAAAGGCCTATTCTAACTATTACACCACGCTGGCTCTTTTCAGTCCCCATGACTAGTAGCCGTTGATGGATTTCTCCTCCATGAATCTCTAACTATCCCGACCTACAGTCACTCCATTGGCTACCTATCAGCTACTGTGCTCAGTTCAGGGTCTTGGTTATTACATGCAAAGCTCTTCACGGACTTTGTCCAGCATACCTATGGGACCGCCTCCCTCCCTATGTCCCTCCACGGCAGCTTCGCTCATCTGAAGAGAGTCTACCTGTTCAGATGAGCACCCTACCACTAATTTTGTTAGTCTTGTAGGTGCTACTGGACACTTGCTCTTTTCTAAGAGTAGGAAGGGAAATTTATAATAGTTAATGTTAAATATTTTTTTAAAAAATTTAAATCGGTTCAATTACATATTTTATTAAACATTGGTTGATCTAATAAGGAGGTTTATTAGGATGGAGAGAGAGGAAATATTTCTGGGTATGTTTATGTTGCATATCTGAAAATTATATTTTAAATGTTATCTGGCCATTGTCTTTTGATATTCTTTGATATTCCTTGTAAAGCATATTTTCAATTTTCTTTCAAATGTAAACTTCTGTTTCCTATCCCCTTTTCTTTCCTCGCCTACTTTTTGTTTAATTAAAAAATAAAAATAAAAGCATAGGAAGGGGAAAAAATGGCATGTAGGTCTGTATCTATGGGTTGACCTGGGTTCAAAATCCTCACCCACCACAAAATCTGATGGGTGACCTCGGGCTAGGGAGGCTCGCCTGCCCTCGAGCAGAGCCAGGGCCTTTTCGGTCCTGGCACCAACCCGGTGGAACTCTCTGTCTGATGAAACCAGAGCCCAGCAGGATTTATTATCCTTCCGCTGGGCCTGTAAGACAGAGATGTTCCACCAGGCATATGGCGGAGGCTAGGCTGCCCCCCCCCCCCAGCCGTACTTGACTTGACTTGAAAAGATCTGTCCACCACCATACAGATATGGACATATGGGCCATGTCTGAAATGAAGTAACTCTTCCATTGCCACCTGAGGAGAAGTTTTTATTGTATGTAGTGTTGTAAATTTTATTGTAATGTTTTATCTGCTTTTATGTGTTTTTATGTAAATTAAAATGTTGTGCTCCGCCCTGAGCCCGCTCGGCAGGGAGGGCGGACTAACAATCTAATATAATAAATAAATAAATAAATAAATAAATAAACAAACAAATAAATGCTCTCTCAGCCTACCTCACAGGACTGTTGGGAGGATAAAATGAGAACAGGAGAAGCACGGATCAGTACGGACCAGTCACACATTTGTGCTCTCTCTGTGTCTTGCTTTATTTGGAGGGGAAATAGTGAAAATCCACTAAATGACTGTTCCTGTGCGTGATGAAAACCGAGCTGGCGTAGGGGTTAGAGTGTCAGGAGACCTGGGTTCAAACCCCCACTCTGCCAAGGAAGCTCACGGGGTGACCTTGGGCCATACCACGAGGGTTGCTAACTCTGGGTTGGGGAATTCCTGGAGATCTGGGGGAGGAGCCTGGGGTGGGCAGGATTTGGGGAGGGGAGGGACTCAGTGGGCTCCACTGCCATTCGAGAGGCCAAAGCCACCCTGAGGCACACCTTCTCAGCCTCACTTCCCTCACGAGGTGGTTGTGTGGATAAAATGGAGGAGAGGGGAATGATGTGAGCTGCTATAAACAATGTCCATAAATATATAAAAAGAAATGTTTGGGGAGGAAAGTAGAAATAAACTTCCTTTTTTTACTTGATAAGAAACCTGACTCAAAAACTCTTTCTGAGGTGCTTCGATTTTTCAGAGAGAGAGAGAGAGAGAGAGAGAGAGAGAGAGAGAGAGAGAGAGAGAGAGAATGTGAGTGTGTTATGGGGGGGGGGTTAGAGGGAATTCATGCAGGTGGAAGGAGGAACCAGACAGACACACCCTGGTGAACCTGCCAGGCAATTCATAACATCCGGCCTGGTCTACTTTGGAATAAAGCCAGGGAAGACAAACAGCGGAAGAGCGTTCCTGCGTCTCTCCCGGCATCGCCTCACTTTCCAAATCCAACCAGGCTTTCCTGGCAGGTTTGGTGCCTCCAGAGTTACCACCAGCTGCTGCTCCAAGTCCAGCTCCTTAAGGGGGGCTGAGTGGGGGGTGATCGTGGTGGTCCCAGAGCCCCCTTTGGCTCTCCTCTGGCCGAGGCTGGCAATGTCAGTGTGGAGGGGGACCCTTTCAAGGCAGTTTCAGCCACAGAAGCTGAGAGCAAACTGGCACTTGACAGAGCAAAGAACGAAATAAAACTAGAGGCCCCACCCTGGCCATCCCCCTGGGGCAGTGGCAGGTGGTGACACTTCAGAAATTACCCCAAATATGAATAAAAATAAAACATCCCTTGACGTTTTTTCTAGAAAGTCACTCTTGCTTGCGGTAGGAAGCTTCACCAGTTGCATTTCTGTCTCCTGCGCAGCTAGCCAAGGCAAGAAAAGGGGGAGATGTGAAAGGCAGATGGGAGCTTCTAAAAACAAGATGGGTTGTTGTGGATACTCAACAGTGTCCTTTGCACATGCTCAGAGGAAACCTCTGCCTAGGTTTCTGAGATTGCATGAGGACCCCTCCCCCTGTTTAAGATGCAAACAAGAGTGGATGGAGAGAAAGAGCACAATATGGGGGCAGCTGGACCACTTCTGAACTTGAGTTGGGGAAAAGGAAAGCCACAGGAACGGAGCCTCGGACAGTCTCTCTACACACGTCCCCAGGGTGCGTGTTTATCAAATGCCAGGAGATGCAATGTTAGCTGGGAAGCATAGTTTTAAAAGACAGAGATTGTGGAGACCACTTTTCAAACCCCTCCACTGCCTCTGGGGTACTGGACTGTCTCCCTTTCTGGAGCCTTTGCCCTGCCACCCTTGCTGCTTAAACCTTTGAATTAACGGAGCCTCGGCAGGGCAAAGGCTCTGGAAGGCGAGACAGTGCGGCACACCAGAGGCGGCAGAGGCATGTGAGAGAATCCGTCCCCTCTGAAGCGATCTATGCCAGCTCTGTCTTTTAAAACTACACTTCCTAGCTCCAGTGTCAAAAGTCTTGCAAAGAAAAACTCTGAGTATGTACAGAGTGTGGGAAAAGACAGATATAAACTGACAGTGATGGATCCTCTGTTAATTTTTTTTTTAACAGAATGTCCTGAAATCCAACATAAAATCCCATATCACGGCCAGGTACTCTGACTGAACCATAAAAAACATGGCACTGCAGTAGTTCAAAAACTTAGATCCCGTGCATGGATCCTCATGAATTCATTTGATTTTTTCACTGAAACCCAACCAAACCGGCATGATTCTGGAGCTGATATTGCGGCCAGCAGGAAGCATCATGAAATAGCACAGATCTGCCATGGCACAAAATCACGGATCTACGGTGTCGATCTTTATAGATTGTCAGGATTTTTAGATGGGATCGTGCAAAATTCACCAAGAAATCACGTCATGTCCATATCTACAAACTCTATCAGAAAAATGATGCATTTTGTGGCACTGCCATAGTAAAAATAAAAATTCTTCAAATGAGCGGATCCTCATGGGTTGTAGGGAGTTTTATATGCTGCATTTGAAGGTATTCACTTTTTTTAAGGGCCCATACAGATCCATGCAGGCCTGTCTTTAACTCCCCCTCCCTTTCCTTGGCCCTTCCCGATCCTTCCCGATCCTTCCCGGGCTTGGTCTGACGCAGCCCCGCCCCCCACCCGGCCCCAGTGGAATCCCTGCCTGGAATGCCTGAGGTGAGTCACAAACCCGAAAGGTTCTGTGGTGACATCGCTGCTGGAGCGGCAGTTGAAGCCAGCCTCATTGCCTGTGTGGCTTTGAGTGATGGAGGAGGTACTGATGCCTGGCTCTGGCTCCCCCAGGACTGGGCTGGGGTGGGTGGGTGAGGCTGAGGTTGGGGCTGGAAGGAAAGGATGGGTGTAAAGCAGGGGCATAAGAAGGGTGCTCTGGGGGCCACCCTCAGCCTCCTTTTCACTTGGCTCTGCTGCTGCCATTCCCCAGACCCCCCCCCAGTCTCATTCCCCCCCTCCCTCCTGGGTTTTTGCCTCAGCCTGGACTTTAAGCACGTGCCTCCCACACCCCACAAGGAGCCTCCTTTCACTGGCCCCCATCTTCCAAATGGGTAGGCCCTGCTCGATTTGGGGGCACTGTGGAGAGAACATGGGGCAGACCCGGCCCATCCTGGCTCAGCCCACCCCATCATTTCGGAATGTGGCTCTCGGAACAAAATGCTGGCATGCCCCCTGAGCTGCAGGGACCCTGGGGAAGCTCCAGGCGATCTAGAGGCGATCTACAAGGAAGAGGCGGGGCATTTTCATGGGGGCGGGACAGGGTGGCTAGGAATAAAGAGGCAACCCCCAGTGCTTGGCCTCTCCTGTGCCAAGCCCAAACGCTGCAGGCATGGTGGGCCTTTGCCCGTCGTGGGGCACCTCATTTCCATCCTATTTGTCCCCATGCCTGATGGCTGAGCTCAGCCCCTCTGAAAGTCATGCTGAGTCTTTGATCTATCTCCCTGCAGGTGGGTAAGCGAAGAATGGCGTGGTGGCAAAGAGTGTGGAAGTGGTTAGCGTGCAAAAAAAAGAACAGAGTGGCGGCAGGTATGTGTTGTGGACATGCCAGGCAGGGCCTTCTGCTTGCCCTCAGAGCCTTTCACTTTCTGCGGGTTCACAACTAAGTACTGATGCTCTTGAATCGAGATCCTGAGATCCCTGACGGCGTTCATGTTCCCTTTAATTTGAAATGTCTCTGCTATTTTCCTCCCCTTAACTGATGAATCCAAACTTTTCACAATATCAACAAGTTTAAGGCATTGGAAAACCACATTGAATGGTTTCAGTATCTCCAAATAAGTAATTTAATATGTTCATTGCAAAGAAAGGGTGTTTTTAAAAGACAATTAACATTTTTGAGTGAATGTCGAAGGATTCAACGAGTATTGTTAAAGGTTGGTTATCGAAGCTATATAAACATTTGGTGGAAATATTCTATTCCCCGTTACCAAGATATGTCACAAGTTGGCAAAGGGACGGAGTAAAAGAGCTAACCGAACCAGACGGGGAGAATATTTGGGCTCAACCCTTCAAATACATCGAAAATTTTGTGCCTTTGGGCACGGTTATAAAGATTGTTAAGGTTTCTTTTCCTTATAATGTTAAAGTGATGTGATTTGATATTTGGAATGATTGTAGGTTGACAAAAGAATATCTATCTTTGATTTCAATATTGTTTTTGAGATATTATGGGGATTGAAGTATTGTACATTTTGTGTGTTTTGTTTTGGTTAATTAATAAATGTAGTTTTTATTAAAAAAAAACCCTTTTTATAATATCTACTTTCCATCAATAAAAAACACAAGATCGTTCACAACAGTGAAGATAAGCAGTGATACCAGAATATGTCCGTTCTGCTTCTGTTAGAATCTGCTGCTCAAAATAGACAAACAGCTTTTGAGCTTCTTAACTGAATAAACAACTAACTGACTAGCTGTTCATTTTTGAGAAAAACATTCAACTTCAGTACCCCACACATCAAATATCAGGACTGATTTCCATGATACAATGTCCCCATATACTCTACCAATGTCCCCCAGACATATAAGAATAAAACAGCCATGCCACTTAGCCATTTTTGTATCAATTTGGGCCTCCAAAGTTAAAATTATAATACAAATCAATGTTACAAACAGTACACACGTAGAAACAGAGAAAAAGTTAGATTAAATTTGTTTCATCAAAAGATATACTTCTTGGTTTAAAAACTGAGTGATGCATTTCTCAAATAAGTTTGTTTTTTTAAAAAAAAGAATCTTGAATTGGCTAAGTTACGGCTCCTTAAATCCGGTGTTCAGTGCAAAAGTTCGGTTTCCTCCTTTCTAATGGATGGTTCCAAATGAAAATGGTTCCGTACCTTGGGGGGTTGTTCAGCTGCTTAAGCATTTTGGGTGAATGTGGCCGGGCTTCCTCACTTCTGGTGAAGAGGGCAGAGAACTTTTTCTCCAGCCGGCGAGACCAAGGCTTTCCCCGAATAATATTTGTCCCTTGAAGCTCATCAGGTGACCTTGGGCCTGTCATTCTCAGCCCACCTTACAGGCCTGTTGTAGGGACAAAATGGAGGAGGGAAGAACCCTGAGTGTCCCCTGAGGACCTTGGGGGGGAAGGGCAGTAGAAAAATGCATCATTGTGGGCACAAAAACAACACTGCCCTGCCAGCAGAAGCCAGTGGCCTGGGAAAAGGCACGAGCAGCCGCCACAGGCCCCCCTCCCGCCCCACTGGCTCCCACGTTTCCTGCCCCCCTGCTGCTCCTCCCTGTTGGTCTGAACATTGAGCCTGGCCCTCAAAAACCCCCCTCCCCGTCCGGAAGCCCTGTTCTCCCCCCCTGTCACCCAGCAGTGCTAGAGCTTGACTCAGTAAAGAAACGGAAAACTTTTTCAAGAGTTGGGAGTGGAGGGATGGCAGCTCATTAAGGGAGTGCTCCTCGGAGACACGATTCGGGACAAAAGCCAGATTTTTGCTGATCTGGCTAAATCCACTTTTCCCAGACAAAACTGATCATCCAGGATCCAATCTGGGAACCCAGATCCCGGAATAAATCTGGGTAATTTTAGGAAACGTGGCTTCAGCCTGTGGCTTGCTCCTTCCTTGGCTTCTTTCCAAGAGGGGAGGGGGAGGAGAGAGGGGGAGTGAATGGCCAATCCGTGCAGGGTCTCTCCGTGTCTGCCTGGCTCCTGTGAGTGGCACTGGTTCAGTTGAGCTCAGTCGCAAGAAGGTCCCTGGCTTCAGTTTGGTTTGGGTGGAATTCTCTGTGGTGACAAAATTCTCGGGTCTGATGGTGGCCCCCTTGATTCGTTGGTTCTGTTGGGCTTCTTCTTGCATTGGGGAGCGTGCCCTTGGCCAGCAGCAGCCTTGCCCCGGTGTGTTTCTGCCTCAAAGCCTGCTTAGAAATGGTTCCCCCGCAGAAAACAAGGGAGAGCAGCTGGGGGGGGGGTCCTTCTTCAGGGACCCATAGAATTGGTCCCAGAGATCCAGTCTTCCTGAAACTCGGATGATATTTAGAAGACAGTGAAGAGTAGGCTCCCAAAATTTTGGTAGCTTTTTCTTGAAAAATGATGCCCCCCGATATCCTCCCAGATAGTTATTATTAATAATGGAGCGTGACTGTGAGCATTTCCTTCAGGGGCCCATAGAGTTAGAATCTATGGGTCCAATCTTCCTGATACTTGCGGGGGGGGGCTTAGAGGACAGTCAGGAGTAGCTTCCTTGAAAATTTGGTGGCGTTTTCTTGAAAAATGAGCCCCCCCCCCCGGCCAGGCCCCAGATATGCCCAGATAGTTTTTTCCCATAAGGAATAATGGCCACATAAATCTGGGATTCTCTGCTCTGTCTTAAATAGATCAGAAAATCGTTCCTGGATTTCAGAAAACCCTGATTTCTTTGAGATCCCTGAAAACCAATTCCAATGCCTCAGACTTTTTTTGTGTATAAATATTTTTATTTTTTAAAACATGACGGGATACAGGAAAGAAAGGGGAAAGGGGAACAAAAGTTAAAAAGAAAAAATTAAAGATATACATTATAAGGACTGTCAAAATAATACAATGACTGTATAATATTTAAAATATAGTTTTCAGGTATACAACACAAACAAAACTCAGGCATATGTTCTCTGTTCATCCTAAAGAACATCGTTGTTAAACCAACCAATGATTAATAAACTATATAATTGGGTTAGCTTCAATGGAATAAAAAATAACTAATGATTCTAAACTAACAACGAATCCCGTTGTGGGGAAAAATACAGCAGAATCTAGAAAGGGGCGGGTGGGTGGGCAGGTGGGCATTGCCTCCTCCTCAGTGACTGATCCAGGCCAGACGAAGGGGTGGCCAGGCGTTGCCTCCTGCTCCACACCTGATCCTATCTGGGTGAAGAGGGAGTGGGCATTGCCTCCGGCTCTGTGCCTGATTCTGGCCGAGTGAAGGGGGACAGGCATCTGCTCCTGATGCCAAGCAGGTAAAGGCTGGTGGTGGGAATTAACACCCCCTCCACTCCTGATCACAACTGGGTGAAAACAAGGGGTGGGCATTGCCACCTGTTCTGCTCCTGATCCCAGCTGGGTGAAGGGGGAAGGCATTGCTACCTGTTCCACTAATAATACCCATGGGTTAAGGTGAGGGGTGGGCATTGCCACCCGCTCCGCTCCTGATCCCAGCAAGCTCTCAGGTTGGACAGGCTGCCTCACCTGGGCTTCCCTCTGTGGCAGCACCCTCTGGTGGTACACCAAGATAGGAAGTGAGTTGTCTAGAACACACTCTTTTTTAAAGTAGGATACAATAGAATAACTCTATAGCTTTTATACATCACATTCAAATTATAACACAACCATTCTCCAGAATGTTTGTAAAACTGGATGTCTGTAAAAATAGAGAATTTTATATTGCTAGTTGCTGGGAAAGAAGAGGAGACACTCTTTTTGTTTGGCACCACTTTTAGATTTCCCCACATGCAACTTGAACTCGAGTAGAGCTTCAGTTGCCAGTCTTATTTAACTCCGAGAGTAAAAGAATATTCTGGTACTTTAAATGATTATATGAGGTTTCCCCAGCTGCAAGAAATCCCTTTCAGGGAACGTTTTAAATGATGAAATTGCTGTTAATCACTTGAGAACTTTGCCAACTTTCTTAAAACTGGAAACCTGTGCTGCTCCTAGAAAAATGTGATTGGTCATTTCTTTGAGATTTGAAGAGTGGATAAGTGTGCAGAACTCTAGGGGATGATTCTCATCTAGGATATGGATTTCTTGTGGACCAGTTATACTTAGTGAGGGTTTGCTATTGTTAGTTCAAGATTAGTATCAATAATAATAACAACTTAATGCCCGCTCAGAGCAGTTTACAAAGTATGTCATTATTATGCCCACAACAAAACACCCTGTGAGGCGGGTGGGGCTGAGAGAGCTCCAGAGAGCCGTGACCAGCCCAAGGTCACCCAGGTGGCTTCAAGTGGAGAAGTGGGGAATCAAACCCGGCGCTCCAGATTAGAGTCCCACGCTCTTAACCTCTACACAAAACTAGGTCGCTTAAGTTCGTGATGCTGAATGTTGAAATGCTGAATGCTCATTGTGACTGACACTATTGAACCTGAATGCCCAAAGACGACCTTCAGGAAGACACGTCTAAAAATGAGATTCTACCTAGGCTCTCGTTAGTTTCAGCTTAAGTTCATAACATAATACTTTTTAGGACCATTTTAATAGGGTGACCAGAATGTCTCTGGTCACCTGAAGCTCCCCCCGCTTGCTGTCCCTGATAGTGGGGCTTCAGAGCTGCTTGCAGCCCGTCTTCCTCCTAGGCAGGAGAAGCACAAATGCCAGGGTGGCCTGGGGCAGCAACTGATGTGAACTTGCCTTCTGAAATCTCAGGGACGGTGGAGGAGGAGATGGAGCAGGAGGAGGAGGAAAAAGGAAGATCGTATGATCCAAGGAGAGATGACGATATGGTGAGCAGACAAGCAAGCCAAGGGAGCTACTCATCCTCCTGGATCTCCCTGCCCCTCAGGAGATAGCAGCCCTCCTGCCAAGCTTCCCAACCCAGGAACAGTCCGGACAAGGGGGATGGGTGCCCAGGGGAAAGACCAAGAACGTGGGGTACCCTAGATGCTGACCCATCCTCCTGATTGGCCACTGGCACCAACCTCTGTTGAAGTCCCCAAAGTCTTTTGCATTTTGAGAATGGAGTTGGGAATGGGCAAGCAGCACAGGGCCTGCCAGGCACTGACTCCGTCCCTTTCCCCAGCCAATGTGGAGAGCTGAGGAGAAATGTCAGCAGGAATCATGAAGCCCACCAGCTCCATATGGGGAATATTGAATGGAAGGATCCCAGGGGTGGGGGCAGACCCTTCTCGGACTCTGGCAAGCATCTGCCCATGAAAGCAGGCTAGATGGGGGTTCAGGGCCTCCTTGTTGAGAGAGCGGCTTCCTGGAGCATCAGTCGTTGCATCTAACAGGTGGCCTTTCTCTCTCAGGAGTTGGAGTCGGTCATCTCCAGTCTTTGGGACGTATCAGATCTCCTGGGAGAAACATCAGCAGGTATGTCATCTCCCCTGCTGATGGGAAATGGTAATCTAATGTTCTATTTTTCTATTTTCCTCCTGCCCTCCCTCCAAGGAGCTCAGGAGCATAAGCATGAGCACAAATACTGGGGTGGCCTGGGCAGCAACTGATGTGAACTTGCCTTCTGAAATCTCAGGGTCAGTGGCAGAGGAAAAGGAGGATGAGGAGGAACATCAGCAAAGGCCCTGCAATGTGGTAACGTCCCCGATTATGGTGAGCAGAACAGTGATCCAGGGGAGCAACCACTCCACTTGGATCTCCCTGCCCCTCAGGAGATAGCAGCCCTCCTGCCAAGCTCCCAAACCGAGGAACAGTCCGGGCAAGGGGGATGGGTGTCCAGGAGAAAGGCCAAGAATGTGGGGTACCCTAGATGCTGACCCATCCTCCTGATTGGCCACTGGCACCAACCTCTGTTGAAGTCCCCAAAGTCTTTTGCATTTTGAGAATGGAGTTGGGAATGGGCAAGCAGTACAGGGCCTGCCAGGCACTGACTCCGTCCCTTTCCCCAGCCAATGTGGGGAGCTCGGGAGAAATGTCAGCAGGAATCATGAAGCCCACCAGCTCCATATGGGGAATATTGAATGGAAGGATCCCAGGGGTGGGGGCAGACCCTTCCCGGACTCTGGCAAGCAGCTGCCCATGAAAGCAGGCTAGATGGGGCTTCAGGGCCTCCTTGTCGAGAGAGAGGCTTCCTGGAGCATCAGTCGTTGCAGCTAACAGGTGGCCTTTCTCTCTCAGGAGTTGGTTTCCATCACCTCCAGCGTGTGGGACAGTTCCCTACCAGCGACACCTGCAGGTATGTCATCTCCCCTGCTGATGGAAAATGGACATCTAATGTTCTCTTTCTCTATTTTTCTCCTGCCCTCCCTCCAAGGAGCTCATGGCAGAACGCTTGGTTTCAGCCCATCTCTTTCACATTCCTCACAACAACCATGCAATGTAGGGCAGGCTGAATGAGACCAACTGGTGCTTGATCACCCTGTGAGATTCATGGCTGAATGGGGATTTGAAGCTGGGTCTCCCAGGGCCTCATGAGCTGTATCTTTTCAGCACCTGTTTCCAAGCAAGAGTCATTGGACTCCGGTCCCGTGTAGCCCCCTGTCCCCGTCCCCATGCTTATGCTCCTGCATCCGTGACCAGAGTTAGGACACTCATTGTGACAGAGAAGAGAAGCTCCCATTAGTGTTGCTTCTTCCATAATACTGGAATAAATTATAGCTCCACATTGGAACCAAAGCGATGATGCCACGCGAATGCCCGAGGCAAGAGCTGTTCTGCATGGGAACGTATTGGCACATCCAGGGCCACCAGAATGTCTTTGGTCACCTGAAGCTCCCCCCGCTTGCGGTCCCCACCTTATTCCAACTTAGTGGGGCTTCCAGAGCTGCTTGCAGCCCATCTTCCTGCTAGGCAGAAGCACAATTGCAGGGGTGGCCTGGGCAGCAACTGATGTGAACTTTTCTTCTGAAATTCCAGGGTCAGTGGCAGAGGAGAAGGAGGATGAGGAGGAAGAACAACCAGGGCCCTGCCATGGGAGAACGTCCCCAATTATGGTGAGCAGAACAGCGATCCAAGGGAGCAACTCCTCCACTTGGATCTCCCTGCCCCTCAGGAGATAGCAGCCCTCCTGCCAAGCTTCCCAGCCCAGGAACAGTCCGGGCAATGGGGATGGGTGTCCAGGGGAAAGGCCAAGAGCGAGGGGTACCCTAGATGCCGACCCAGCCTCCTGATTGGCCACTGGCAGCAACCCCTGTTGAAGCCCCCAAAGTCTTTTGCATTTTGAGAATGGAGGTGGGAATGGGCAAGCAGTACAGGGCCTGCCAGGCACTGACCCCGTCCCTTTCCCCAGCCAATGTGGAGAGCTCGGGAGAAATGTCAGCAGGAATCATGAAGCCCACTAGCTCCATATGGGGAATGTTGGATGGAAGGATCCCAGGGGTGGGGGCAGACCCTTCTCGGACTCTGGCAAGCAGCTGCCCATGAAAGCAGGCTAGATGGGGCTTCAGGGCCTCCTTGTTGAGAGAGCGGCTTCCTGGAGCATCAGTCGTTGCATCTAACAGGTGGCCTTTCTCTCTCAGGAGTTGGTTTCCATCACCTCCAGCGTGTGGGACAGCACCCAGCCAGCAACACCTGCAGGTATGTCATCTCCCCTGCTGATGGAAAATGGTAATCTAATGTTCTCCTTCTCTATTTCTATCCTGCCTTCCCTCCAAGGAGCTCACAGCAGAATGCTTGGTTTCAGCCCATCTCTTTGTCATTCCTCACAACAACCATGCCATGTAGGGTAGGCTGAATGAGACTGAGTGGTGCTTGATCACCCTGTGAGATTCATGGCTGAATGGGGATTTGAAGCTGGGTCTCCCAGGGCCTCATGAGCTGAATCTTTTCAGCACCTGTTTCCAAGCAAGAGTCATTGGACTCCGGTCCTGTGTTGGCACCTGTCCCCGTCCCCATGCTTATGCTCCTGCATCCGTCACCAGAGTTAGGACACTCACTGTGACAGAGAAGAGAAGCTCCCATTAGCGTTGCCTCTTCCATAATAGTGGAATATATTATAGCTCCACATTGGAACCCAAGAGATGCTGCCATGAGAATGGCCAAGACAAGAGCTGGTGTGCATGGGAACGTATTGGCACGCCCAGGGCCACCAGAACGTCATTGGTCACCTGAAGCTCCCTCCGCTTGCTGTCCCCACCTTATTCCAACTTAGTGGGGCTTCAGAGCTGTTTGCAGCCCATCTTCCTCCTAGGCAGCATTACAAATGCAGGGGTGGCCTGGGCAGCAACTGATGTGAACTTGTCTTCTGAAATTCCAGGGTCAGTGGCAGAGGAAAAGGAGGATGAGGAGGAAGAACAACCAGGGCCCTGCCATGTGGGAACGTCCCCAATTATGGTGAGCAGAACAGCGATCCAAGGGAGCAAATCATCCACTTGGATCTCCCTGCCCCTCAGGAGATAGCAGCCCTCCTGCAAAGCTTCCCAACCCAGGAACAGTCCAGGCAAGGGGGATGGGTGTCCAGCGGAAAGGCCAAGAGCGTGGGCTACCCAGCCTCCTGATTGGCCACAGGCAGCAACCCCTGTTGAAGCCCCCAAAGTCTTTTGCATTTTGAGAATGGAGGTGGGAATGGGCAAGCAGTACAGGGCCTGCCAGGCACTGGCTCCGACCCTTTCCCAAGCCAATGTGGAAAGCTCGGGAGAAATGTCAGCAGGAATCATGAAGCCCACCAGCTCCATATTGGGAATGTTGGATGGAAGGATCCCAGGGGTGGGGGCAGACCCTTCTCGGACTCTGGCAAGCAGCTGCCCGTGAAAGCAGAAAAGAGGGGGCTTCAGGGTCTCTGTATCAAGAGAGCAGCTTCCTGGAGCATCAGTCGTTGCATCTAACAGGTGGCCTTTCTCTCTCAGGAGTTACAGTCGGTCCCCTCCAGTGACTGGGTGAGCTCCATTGCATCAACACCATCAGGTATGTCATCTCCCCAGCTGACGGAAAATGGTAATCTAATGTTCTCTTTCGCTATTTTTCTCCTGCTCTCTCTCCGAGAAGCAGAATGTATGATTTCCTCCCATCTCTTTCCCATTCCTCACAACAGCCTTGCGATGTAGAGTAGGCTGAGAGAGAACGACTGGTGCTTGATCACTCTGTGAGATTCATGGCTGAATGGGGATTTGAAGATGGGCCCCCCAGGGGTTTGTCTGTGGAATCTTTTAAGCAGGGCTTTCTTTCAGCGGGATCTCCCAGGATTTGAGATCCACCCGGCACCTCTGAAAAAAGTTCACATGACTGGGGGCCCTGCCCCCGGCGCCCAAAAACCCATGGCTGCCTCCCCGGGTGGAGCTTCTCCTGGGCCACATGCTTCCTCTGCCTCTTCCCCGGACTTTCCCTTCTTCCCTCCCTCCCTTTCTCTTTCCCCCCTTTCTTTCCTTGCTTCTTTCTTTCTTTCCTTCCCCCCTCTCTTTCTCCTTCTTTCGTTCCATGTCTTTTCTTTTTTCCTTTCTTTTCCTTCCTTCACTGGAGGCCTGAGGAGGCCGTGAGCAGCTGGCCGCTGCATTTGGAAGTGCTGGCAACGTCCACCGCGGCAAGCACGCACCCGCTCGGGCTCTCCCCTGTGCCCGCTGCTCAGGCCCAGCGCTGCAGGCCAGAGGAGGCCGTGGGTAGCTAGCCACAGTGTTCGGCGGTGGCAGGACTGAGAAAATGGAGGAAACTGTGAGGAGGAGGAGACTGCAAGTGGCTTTGAGGTCCTGTGTCACGTTAAATGGGCTTATAGTAGGGCCGATGAACCTTCCTTCCCAGTTACTGAGCTGTGAGGCGCCGCCCTGCCTGCCGTAGGGCTGCCGCCCTCCGCCATCCTAATGCCTGCTCGGGCGGAGCTCCCTCAGCCTCAGAGTCCGGCAGGGAAGGTGGTTAACGCCACCTGAGTCCTCCACTTGCCAACTGGCACGTGCACTCCCTCCCTCTGCCCGTCACCTGCACGCCAGCCTCCTCACCCTCGCCATCCTTGGGATTCTCCCCCTTTATAGCTGCTCTTTCCCCCACCTCCCCACCTGGGCTGCCAATCAGCCTTCCGCTCTCTCCACTCCCCTCAGCCCCGTCTGCCCCCTCCCACCAGCCTGCTCCCCTCCCCATTGGCTGCTTGCCGTGCCCGTCACACGGGCGTCCCCTGGCCCCCTCCTGCCCCAGCTGCCAGCCAGCAGAAGAGTCGCACTGGGCGTCCAGGCTGCGGAGGCTGGGCCTGCTGCTGCGCTTCCCTGGGCCGCGGGGGTTTCCCCAGCACGTTGCTTCGCTGCGGCTTCCAGCTCCAGCATCCTGCCGCGGCCCGGCTCCTTCCCCGTGGCGGTGAGTGGGCTGGAGGAGGAGGAGGTGAGAGGCACTGCGACCCTTGGGTATCCCCCCCCCCAACTCTGGACATGAGCGTAATATCTTTGGGCTCAATGTTCAATTTTGAAGTATTTAAAGTTACAAGATTAATTCCGTGTCTGTGTGTGTGTGTTTGTGTGTATGTGTGTGTGTGAGAGAGAGCATTTCTAAGTAGTGTTACAACCTTCTAAACCCATTGACTTCAGGGACATGGAAAGGTGTTGCTTTAGATTATACTGCTATTTAATTTAATAATTTGATTTGGGGCCTGGAAAAAAACCTTATTTTCCTTTAAATAATAGTGCTGCCATAAATTCAAAATAGATACAATAGAGAAAATAATGTTTCCTGAAAATGACCCACTGCCACTCATGATATGGGACAGACTGGTCATCCACACGTAACTGGGAAGAGACCTTTCCTCTACACATTTCTCTAATCATTGAAAAGTCCCTAATCCCCGCAAGCAGTTGCCACTTCACGTGGCAATGGCAGTGAAGAGGAAGAGACATCACTTCCGAAAAGAGATGTCATTTCCCAGAGGTGATGTCACTTCCTGGAAGTGATGTCATCACACATTTCCGGTATTGCGCACGCTTCGGGCACACTCATGTAATAGAGAGATCCCCCAACACTTTTCCCAGAAAAAAGGCCCTGCTTCTAAGCACCTCTTGCCAAGCAAGTATCATTGGACTACCTTCCTGTGTAGCCCCCCCTTGTCCCCGTGTTAATGCTCCTAAACCTGTCACAAGAGTTAGAACTCCCATTGCTCAATTCACACCGCTACAAGAAGAGAAGCTCCCAATAGCCTTGCCTCTTCCATAGTGTTAGAATATGTTAGAGCTCCCCATTGGACCCAAAGAGATGGTGCCACGAGAACGCTCGAGACACCAGCTGCTCTGGGTGGGAATGTAGAAGCATACCCAGGGCCTAGACTGTGACAGCAACTGTGACAGCAACTGAGGGCCAAGCTAGGAGTGAGGAACTACACTTGAATCGTAGTGATCGAGTGGAGCGCAAGTGGAGCGCAAGTGAACCAGGAGGAATACATGTGAGTCTGTTCACTTGCCATCCAAGGGTAATTTGTGACTTCTAGCTTGGCTCTGAAATGCCAATGCCCGTGAAGACGCAAAACGGTAATCTCATGTTCTCTTTCTCTGTTTTCATCCTGCACTCCCCCCAAAGAGCTCATGGCAGAATGCATGGTTCCCACCCATGTCTTTCGTATTCCTCACAACAACCTTGCGAGGTAGGGTGGGGTAGGCTGAGAGTTCTTACATCAGGGAGACCTCTCATTCCCCCATTGCTATTGCTAAAAGAAGAGAATCTCCCAGTAGCGTTTCCTCTCCATTGGTTTTAAAATATGTTCTCGTTCCCCACTGGAACCAAAGGGATCCTGCCAGGAGAACTGAAGGGGGAAGAAGAAAGGTTTATGTACTCTGTCGTTATCACCCTTGTCTTCTTTTTCCTGCAGAGCCCCCAAAATGCATATTTTCCCGGCTCTTCTGCTGCGACTGCCTGAAGCAGGTGGACTGAGTGTGGCTCTCCCCCTGGTCATGGGCCGCCTCCATAGAGGGTCCCAACAACGCTGGGAGGAACACCTGCCCTACGGGGAGTGAAGGTCATTGTCTGGCGCCCAGCCCCTCTCTCTCTGGCCAGGTTCCTCTCGCAGAGACGGGCCCTTCCTCCTTAGGCAGTCCTCTCTGCGGCAAGCCCCCTGGCCCTTGGAACCTCTCTCGGCAGCACATCAAAGGCAGCCAGCCTCCACCTGACTGGCCACGTGGGGGGCCCAGAAGGGCGGCACGGCTCATTGGCGAGACTCCACATGTTTCCTGGGGGCCTCGATATCCCCGCTTGCTCCTGCCGTGAACCCAGGAGCTCAGTCTTGCTGTAGGGTCCCCCCCTCGCCCCTGCCTCCTCTGTGGGGCCTCCAAATGCTGCTGGGGCTGTCCCCCGGTTCGCTCAGCCTTGGGGGAATGCGGGGCCGACTAGGCCAGCTCTGGACAAAAAACACTTTGTGCCTCTGCAGCAGGCAGTGGGCCTCCTTCCTTAGTGGCCGTTCTGCAGATGAGAAAAAACAGACAGACACACCCCTCCGCTAATGATTTCGGGTTCAGGATACCAAAAGGGCCTGAGTCTCCCGCGATCCGACCAACAGCCCGCAATCTTGGCTCAATGTTCTGAGGACGGCCCCGTGATTAGCAGACACAAACACAGCCCACCACCACAGACAGGGCCCAAACCCCCTGATGCCAATGAATCTGTGTCCAGAATGCAGGCAGGAAACAGAGGGCACCCATTGACTTCCAGGAGGACTGATGGGGCGAGCAACAGGACTGTGGAGGCGAGCCAAGCTTGTCCTCCACCAAACATCCCTGCCTGCGGCTGAGTTCCCTTGGGCAGAGAAGGGGCGTGCAAAGCCTGAGAGAGCAACAAAGGCTCATGCCGCTGCAATAGAGTCTTGTAAACTCCACTAAGGAAAGGCATCCCTGAGGCCAATGGCAGACCCCAGTTCGATTCCCAAGAAGGAGCATGTTGGGCAAAGGCAACGCTTCGCTTATGCCCATTACCAACTGGCCTAGGAGCAGCGAAGCAGCAAGTAGGGGGTGGACCAGAATCCACACCTCAAGCCCCAGAGAGGGGGAGGCAGAGAAGACTGCGGAACCAGGGGGGCCTCTCGGGTGTGACTGGGGCTCAGCGCAGGACTGCCTCTGGTCTCTCCCCAAGTGGAGATGGAACTTGGAGGGCTTGGCTGCTCCGACTGCATGTCTTTCCGCAGTGCCATCCTTGTCTTTGTGGTCTCCCCTAGCCAGTTTGAGGGCCTCGGTGTAGAGAGTGGCAATGCTGACAGTTGCCAATGCTATATGGAGTGTCCTGTTCCTCTGCTGCCAACGAGTTCAAGTGTTATAGAAACAGGTATCACTGAGCCCTGGGAAGGTAAAGGGTTGACCTCACCTCAGGGCTTTCTTCCAGCCGGAACGCCGTGGAGCGGTGTTCCGGCATCTCTCCTTGCAGCCCAATACTTCTCCGTGGGCCAGCTGAAGCCAGGAAGCCACAAACGGGCTTTAAACTTCACCTGAGAGGGGAATTCCCCCTCTCCTAGAAGAAACCGTCCATCCTTCCCCACTCCCTCCCTTTCCATGTCTTTCTTTCTTTTCCTCCCTCCCTCTCTTTCTCTTTTTTCATTCCATGTCCTTCCATGTTTTTCTTCCTTCTTTCCCGGCCTTCTTTCCTCTCCCCGCTCTCCCCCCTCTTTCTTTCTTTCTTTCTTTCTTTCTTTCTTTCTTTCTTTCTTTCTTTCTTTCTTTCTCTGACACTGTTATTCTCTGTTGTTATTCTCAGATTTTGGGTATAGGACCTTGTTATGACCTTTACTTTCACTAGGGTAGATTTTGCCTTTAATCTTTCCCTTGACACCCTCTGGGTAGTTTGCTGCCACCAGGAATATTATATTCCAATATTTTTTATTTAGGTTTTCCCTTTGGCGACGTTCCTAAGCGTCAGGCTCCTTCGTGGTTCTATGTGGCCCTGAGGATAGGAATGGGATATAGCAATGACAGCTACTCTGGGATATAACAAAACAAAATAAACTTTTATTTAGTCAAGAAGCGTATCGGTTTCATAAACATAGTTCTCGGTTCTTAAAGTGACTTCATTTACTCTCATTCACACAGATCTCTTCTGAGGCTTCACACACAGTTAGCCTCTTTCTCTAGGCTCTATATTTCTCTCACGGAAATGCTTAAAACTCCTCGGGCAGCACACAGCCGGCCTGCTTTCCTCTGGCTGCTATTCACAGAAATATGAAACCTGCTCAGGCAGCACACAGCCGGCCTCTCTTTCCCTGACTGAGTGTCCTTTCACAAACGTGCTCAGTTCAGGTTCCACACAGGTTATATTTCTCTCATAAACACTCATTCCTCTCTTTCACCCGCACTCTTCACCTAGCTCAAACCAAGCGTTTAAAGATACATGCACCCATTTCTTGAAATCATTACAAATGCCCCCCCCCCTTCTCCTTAAGCGGAACACCTCTCTTTTCCAGAAGAGTTGTGTGCAGCTTCCTCTGGCTTAGGGAATGTTTTATTGTCTCTGCAGTTCCTGTGAAGTCCATTTCTCACTCTTCTGTGGTTTTTTGTTTTAAAGTCTTGGGTTTCTTTATCTTGCGTTCCTCCTCTGCTGGGGCGTCATCTTCCTCTCTGGGATATTCCACTGCTCGGCTGAGGTCATCTTGGCTTTGGCCTTCTCTACTAGGTCGTTGTTGGCTTCTTCTGGTTGTTTCTCTATCAATCTTCTGTTCTTTTCTAAACACTCTATTTCTTTCTTGCGAACAGTGTTTGAGCTGCTCAGTTCTTTACATGCTCTCTTCATGTTTGATCGCTTTGGCAGATGAAATCCACTTATCAAAATAATCTGTCAGTTTGGCACTAAAAGACTTAAATGACTTCTCTTTCTGAGGCACTAGGCTTCTAAACTTCTTTCTGAAGTAATCAGCACCTAGCCTAAATCTGTCATATACTGCCTCTTTGTATTCAGCATAAACAACAGGTTTATCTGAGGGAAATGTGTTGTGGATCTCAGCCAATTCCCCTCTAATTAAGCTGGGTAAATACTTCATATATTGTGTCTCTGGTATTTCCCAGTTTTGAGCAGATCTTTCAAAAGTGGACAGGAAAATTTGTGGATCTTCTCCTGACACATGCGACCATAAAATCTTTTGGGGTAACATGAGGTAAATCAGCTCTGGGTTCAGACTTTCCCTCCTTTTTGTCCCCATCCTTAAGTCTCTTTCTAATTGTAATCGTTCTGCTTCCAAACTGGTGTGTCTTTCCATCTCTTGAGTTCTAAGTTCTATTTCAACTCCCCACTTTTCCCTTTCAAACTCCACTTTTTCCCTTTTCAAGCTGCTTTTGCTCATTCCACTTTCCCATCTCAAACCGTTTTTGTTCTGCTTCAACTTTCAGCTTTTCCCATTCAAGCTGTTTTTGTTCTCTTAGAAACTCTAAATATTCTGGACTAGGATTATACATTCCCTCAGGGTTTCTCTCAGGTGCAGTGTTTCTCCTAGGCTCCCACACTGCTTTGTGTCAGTATAACTCTCAGTTCTTCTACACTTTTCCCCTCATGAGGTAAATTTAACTCTTGGCACTTCTGAATCAGAGCCTCCTTTTTCATCCCCATGAACTCTGCCATTTCTCTCTCTTTTACTTGTATTTCCTTCTACAATTTTACTAAGATTCAGCAGATTATGTTCTCTCTTATAAATCCTACTAGTTCTTCTGGGTCTCTTTCCTTTATAACAGTTCTATATTCCTCATAGGGTTTAACTGAACACTCTGTCTCTTTGGCTTTCTGTCCCTTCAGAATGCTTTTCTCTCAGATTGTTCCTTCCTCCCAGGCTATTATATCCCACTTAAAATATTTTCTCCTCCTCAGGATGTTTGAGATCCCACCGCTAAGCCTCCACTTGTTATGACCTTTAAGCAGAAATGCTTAAAACTCCTCGGGCAGCGCACAGCCAGCCTGCTTTCCTCTGGCTACTATTCACAGAAATATGAAACCTGCTCAGGCAGCACACAGCCGGCCTCTCTTTCCCTGACTGAGTGTCCTTTCACAAACGTGCTCAGTTCAGGTTCCACACAGGTTATATTTCTCTCATAAACACTCATTCCTCTCTTTCACCCGCACTCTTCACCTAGCTCAAACCAAGCATTTAAAGATACATGCACCCATTTCTTGAAATCATTACAGACCTCAATAAGGATTTAGTAAATTGTAGACAAAAGAACTGTCATTGCCCTCAAAGATTCCGTTAAAAGGGTCTCAAACTTAGGGCCAAGCTACACATGACGAATGACACTTGAACGGCAAGTGTATTTCTCCATGTTCACTTGCCCTCCACTCAATCCACTTGCCGTTCAAGTGTCATTCGTCATGTGTAGCTTGGCCCTTAGTTACCGGTCTGAGAGAACCATTTTTGATAGCATAGGAGAGCATAATTGCTCTCAATTGGAAATATGGGAACCACAATGCCTTTGCATCTTTGAATCTACTTCTTGTTTCGTAAGGAGTTTCCTTTGTCTGGACCAATTCCTGATATGGTCAAGACCGACTTTGGACCATGACCAAAATTTACTTAGGTCTAAACCTGTGGGGAACCATGCCAGGTTAAGAACACAAACCATTGTCACAAACTAAGAGAGGGTTTTCTAAAATTGAGCTTGAAGCCACCATTAGAGAACGTAGCTGAAAAGCTGACCAGACTATGCCTCGAAGAGGTATTGGGTCAGAATAAGCTCCCCCTATACTAACCCATAGTTCAGGTGCTTTTTGACATTTGGATTCGTTTATGACAAAACAGAAGCCCAATAATAGAGCTTCAGGTTGGGCAGATCAATACCACCGTGATGCCTAAGCTTACGCAAGGTAGGAAATGCTCTTCTTGCTCTACGTCCCCCCACACCCCAATAAATTGGATTAATAGTTTTTGCCACTGCTGCAGCATCTAATGAGGAATAGGAAAGGGAACAGTCCTAAAAATATATGTAGAAATCTAGGCAAAAGAAAACTTTTAATTGTTGATAGCTGTTCCTGCCATGATAAAATTTTATCATTCCAAACCTTGAATTGATGTTTAGTTTCACTAGCCAAATTTCTTCTATTATAGATGACAAGTCTAATGTCTAATGGTCACCCCATGCAAATTTGTAGCACTTTTGTATGATGACTTCAGTTCCTTGAGTTAGGAATACGAGATATATTTCTATCTTTGATAGATTACTATCTAATCCAGAGATCATGCCAAAGTCTTTAAGCATATTTGAAACGTCACCAAGTGACTCCTCTGGGGATGAAATAAACAAGACCATTACAGCTGCGAAAAGTGAGATCTTGCGCTCCTGATTTCCGATTGGAATGCCCTTAATTGCATATCGGAATGAATAGCGTTGGCCGAGGTTCAATGGCCACAGCAAACAGAATGGGCGACAGAGGACACCCCTGACAGGTCCCTCTGTCAATTACAGAAGCTTTAGATCTAATGGCATTAACTTTTATTTGAGTTTTGGTAATCCTTGCTGCCCCCTGTAGAATAAGGTCTTCTTCTCTTCATCGTTGCTCACCAAACGTTGCCACTTCCAGCAGTTTCTGCCCGTTATTTCCCCTCTGCAGAATGGCCCTAGAGGGCAAACTTGTGGCTCTGGCACCACACCAGGGACATTCACAGAAAAGGAGTCCCAGTGAGTGATACAGAGGTGCAAAAAAGGGGGCGAGGGAGAAACTCCTGCCCAGGAAAAGCAGGTAAGCAAAGAGGTTGAAAAAAGAATTCTTAAAAAAATTAGGTATGGTATCTCAAGGTCAATATCAAAAAAGTTAAAAATGGTCATGGTGCAGCCAGCGCTCAGTGAGAGAGAGGAATCCTCAGAGGAGGAGAGGCCCTCCGTAACCAGCCGAGAGTCCACAGGAGCCAACCTGCAGGAGAAGGAGGCAGAGGCATGCCGGGACCTACAGCCAGAAGCTGAGCCAGAAGCAGCTCTGACCCAGCAGGTGAAGCCAGCAGGCCGCTTCCAGCCCTCCAGGATCACCAGTGCCTCTGGAAGGCTATAGGAGAAGACTAAGGGCAGAATTGCAGGCGAGAAAGCTCAGTGCATGCCTGTTGGCTTGACGCCAGCTGCCTGCTGACAGAGAAGATGAGTCTGTATAGGACTGTACCCGAGAAGCCGGCTGGGTGCACGGCGTGTGGGTGTGCAGGTTAGAAAGCTCCCAGAGAGATGCTTCTGGCCATGGACACAACATGTACCTTGAGACGGTGACCTGTTCCCACTTCCTGGGTTGATGACTGGAAGATCTGGCCTCAGCCTGAACAACCTGACGTTGCCACTTCCCCTGGGCCTGTTATTCTGAGTAACTGGAAGGGATGCTGTGACCTGATAGCCGAGCCCTGCAACCAGGACAGTTGGTGTCCCCCAGACTTAGCAGCAGTACGGAAAACGCGGCTGCAGCCCAGGCTGCCCAGAACCAAGCCCTCCGAGGCCAGGCACAGCAACTGACGAAGGCTGTAGCTATGCTTCAACAGCAACCAGCGACTGATACAGCCCCTGCGGCTGCCACCGCCGCCACGTCTCCTACTGCACCTCCCCAGGGAAGTGCCCAGTGAGGCCCACAGAGAAGTTTGGAGGGTGTCAAGAAGAGTTTCCTGCGTCCCTGGCAGAGCGCAACTGTACACTGAGCTTGGGAAAGGGATTTTCCTAACGATAAGACCAAGGTCAGCTGCTTCTAGCCAGCTCCCCATTGCTGGCCAGCTTTTGAGACTTTGCCACCCACGTGAGTGCAGCCTTGCCAGCCCTCAGAAGGCTGAGCGGGCCAATGGCCACATCAGACATTTGTGTCAGGACTCAGGAGAGAGGCTTGGTGGCAGACTGTACCACGGAACTCCAGCTCCTGGCCAGAGACTGGGAGTGGGACGAGGCCGCTCCGACTGACCTGCACCTGGAGGGGCTGCCAGAGGAGGGGTTGGAGGTCTCAGCTGGACCACCCCTCATCTCTTGCAAATGGATGGGCGCCTGGAGGACCGGAGACAGGCCCACTTCTGAACTTGCCTTAGACCATTGAGGCAGAGGCTTCCCTCAGCCCCTCCGTCTGCCCCTGCCCTCAGAGTGGATGCAGAGGGGGCAGGGGGACCCATGCACAGTCAAGGGAGGAGAAGGAGAGTGAAGACGAAGCTTTACAGGACTGTCTGAGAAGTCCCTTATTAATTAAAAGATTTTGCAGTTTAATATATTCAACCTTTTTTGATATTGGCCTTGAGATACCATACGCAAAGGGTTTTTTCTTTCTCAACCTCTTGGCTTGTCTTGTGCAAGGTGCCGCACCACTCGTGTCCCACGGGAGGCCTCATTGAGGCAATGTTTAGCTCACCAGCAGATCTGCCTTTTCAAGGAAGAACTTGGCCCATGAGGAGGGGCCAGTTTGTATTTTCCAGAAATACAAGAGGGGGCCTGGAGAGATAAGAGGAGGAGGAGGAGATTGTCACGGGCTGGGCCAGCCCAAGCAGGGTGGTTCAAGTCCAAACCTTAATGCCAGAGTCTGAGGGAAGTTCCAAGAGCAAAAGCCAGGTCAAACCGGTGGTCAGAGCACGAGATAACGCCAAGAGTGAGTCCAGAGTCCAAGAGCAAGGTCAGGTACAATCCAAGGTCATTTACCGGTAGTGTCAGGTCCAAAAGCAGGCATGGGCACGGGCACGGGCACGGGCACGGGCACGGGCACGGGCACGGGCACGGGCACGGGCACGGGCACGGGCACGGGCACGGGCACGGGCACGGGCACGGGCACGGGCACGGGCAAGGTTCATAGAGCACGGAGTGGTTGCAGGCAATAGACACGTTGCTTCCATGCCCGGCAGTTCCTCCAGACTGGCTCTTATAGCCAGGTGTGGTTTTCAGCCAGCTGCTGGGGCTCCATCCTGACGCTACTCATCGTCACTCTCCAGCAGCTGGTGTTGGCTCAAGAGGCGAGCACTGCGCCGTCTCTCCTGCAGTTCCAGTCTCTGCCGCTGCCTGCGGCGTTCCTTGGGCATGGGTGAACCTGGAGGGGTGGAGGCTCTTGGCTGCGCTGCACCTGTAGAAGTCCCTGGCTGAGCTTCCCCTGTGGTGTTGGAGCTAGAGGGTGCTGGTGTCTCAGCTGCTGGCTGCAAGCTCTGATCAGCCAGCAGCTGTTGCTCCTGATTGCTGGCTTCTGCTGAATCAGGGCTAGGGCTGGCTACACAGGGCTCCTCTTCTCCTGAGGAGTCCTGGCTGGCTACACGAGGCTCCTCTCCTCCAGAGGAGACCTCACTCTCAGACTGGGCCATGACAGAGATATAGGTGCCAGGCAAAGTCCTCCCCTATCCCCAGCAAGGCCAGTCCAGCGACTCTCCCCAGCAACGAGAGCAAGCTGGCTGGAGGCGGCACCCAGGCCAGGGTCCCCAGGGACGCCCACTCAGTCCCCTCCTGCCACACCTGCAGCAGTCGCAGCCCGGGCCTTGGAGCTCACCCAGGCATGCTGCCACCATCAACAGCGGAGGAAGGACCGGCAACAGAGGCTCCCCACCACACACAAGACCCAGCTGACCGGAGAGCAGGGCCCTGGCAGCATCAAGGACATTATTATTAATATATTATTGTTGGGTTATTATTGTTGGGTTATTATTCCTGTTAATAAGGAAGTTCCTGTTTTTATAAGATCTGATGTTCATTAGTATTATTATTAGTTCTATTATTATTATAGTATTATTATTAGGTATGTTATTATAGTATTATTATTAGTTTTATTATTATTATAGTATTATTATTAGTTTTATTATTATTATAGTTATTATTAGTAGTAGGGTTATTGTGTTCTGATTATTGCACTTCTTATAATAGTAATTCTGTTTGTTGATAAATAAATTCATAATTTTGTTTGTAAATTTGTTTTGAGACTAGAAAATGATTGACTAGAATAATTTATACAACCACCCAGAATTTATACAAACTGTTTCTCTCCCTGAAAGTTAATTCCCCACTCCCCCAGAATATGGTGGGGAATCTTTTCCATCTTTCAGAAACTATTTGCAAAAAACAGGCCTTCTTTACCTGCTGTCTTTCACACAGTCTCGCTTGCTGGGCTTAAAGAGGCACTGTTGAAAACAGCGTCGCACTCCCTCTGACGGTTGTTCGTCCCGTGGTTTGAGCAGGCACAGATGGGGTTGGCATAGGCGCAGGTCAGCCACGGACTTTCTAGAGCTCCTAGAAACACGAGTTGCCCGCTTAGCCTTCCCACGAGCTTTCCGCTGGGGAGTAGCTATAAATGGCCGGGCAAGCATTGGGTGCCGAAGGAAGATACACAAAATTGCTCACAGCAGGGAAGGAGGGAGGGGCACGTGCCTGCACAGAAGACCACTCAATGGACAACAATTACAGGTAAGCGCAGGCCTGTTTTCATCATCTAGCGTGACTTCTGTGCAGTTCCACATGGGAGATGATCCAGCTAACTTCCCCAGGAGGAGGGTGTGAAGCTCTTTAATGGACAAGAGTCTTCAGAAGTGCCTTGCAAACATCCGCATCCCTTCTGCAGTCCACAACAATGACACCATGTGTGAGGGATGAAGGCGGCATTGACCAGGTGGCTGCCTTGCACAAATCGACAAGCGGGAGGCCCGAATTGAAGGCTGCCGAGGTGGATCGAGCCCTAGTGGAACGAACCCTCATATGGAACGGGCATGTCTGCTAACGCTGGTTGTAACAAGTCCACTTTGAAATATCCTGTTCAGAGACTTTCTGGCCCTTTTTTCTCCTTTTGAAAGACCAAAATTGATTAGGGCCCTTCCAAAAAGGAGCTGTCCTAGATAGAAACCCAAGGCACCTTTAACTTCCCAAGTGTGCAAAGGCTCTCTGCGTCGTCCTGAGATGTCCGAAAGAGGACAGGGGAGACAATGTCCTGGTCCATGTGAAAACCGGAGATGATCTTGGGCAGAAAAGGGAGGTGTCGGGCTATGGATGACAGGATAGGGAAGACAAGTCCCTGCAACATTGCAAGAAGAAGTCCAAGCTCCTGGTTAAATGGTTTTATTCAGAAATCCAATCTTTTCCCATATATATTTCCATAGGGTTACTGAGAGGCATGAAAGCATCTCAGAAGCACATGTTCCCTTGATAGGAACAGAGACTTGAGGAAAGTACAACTCTAAATACCCACTCATTGCTCCCCTCCCAGCTAGACCACAAGTTTGCACGGGAAAGAACCTGGGAAAGCATGAGAGTAAACTAACATTTCAGACAGTGCAAGGTCACCGCTGTGAGCTCCAAAGTAAGAAAAGATAAGACAGCTGCGTTCTCAGGCTGCTAGAGGGAGAAACGAAAGTTAGGGATAGAGCATTTGCAAAGTGAAATCAAGGTACAGCATTAGCAATGGTTCAACACCTAGAACATATAGAACATTGGCATGGATGTAGGGGTGCAGACATGACAGGAGGCTTGGATGGAGACCAAACTTATTGGAGAACATCTTAATGAAAGGGGGGTCCCCTCAAGGGGCTTGCACTTCACTCACCCTCCTAGCTGAGGTCAGGGCCACCAGAAAAGCCGTCTTAGCTGACAGCATTTTGAGGGGGCAGGTAGCTATGGGCTCGAAGGGTTTGTGCTTGGTTGAAATGAGCACGAAGGAGAGACACCACTGGGGAAGAAACCAAGTTACTGGGACTTGTAAGTTTGCTCGGCCTCTAAGGAAGGACTTGCATTCCAACTGGGCAAAGAGGGATTTCCCATTTATGTTGTCACTGATAGGCAGAAATGGACCGTAATGCTGACGTCCTTCGCCGAGGCATCCTTTCTGTGTGCTTTTATGCATGATACAATGAAAGTTTGGCTCGACAGCATCCACACGGATGTGCATCGGTGGGTTGGGTTTGAGGAGGGAGGGGTCTCCTGCCCTGCCGCCTCTGAATCCCCGGCTGCCCCAAAGGCTCGTGTTATGCAGATTAGGGTGAAGATGGGAAAGAAAAAGAAATTATGAAAGCAGAGCTGCCCTGAGGAGGTCCCAGGCATGGGGAGCAGGTTGATGCCCATCCTTCCGCTGCTGACATCCTTCCCCTGGGTACCACAGTGGAGTGTTCCTTTCTATTCATCACGATCGTTGGAGGAGGCTTCTGCTGATACCCGAGTGAGGAAAGAAGCAGCAGATCCTTCTCAGTAAAGGCACCCTTTTTGTAAAGTGCCTTTCCCAGAGATGACCAACAAGTAACTCTGTTACCTATGTTGAAGTCATTTAGGGCAGGGCACCATAGTGTCTGGGCCACTCACTGTGATTTAAGAAGTCCTCCAAAGATAGTCAAGGAACACCGGGGTGGGTGAGTGGGTGGGTAGATTCATTGCCACCCTACTTGGAATAATGAGACAGACACAAGGCTTGGAACTAAAGGGGCCACTTTATGAAACATAACATCAACCATTAATATGGCAAGGGCCAACTAGCGGTAGAGGTCAAGCCACGGGGTCACCCCTGGACCTCTGCCTTGACCTGTCTGGGCGAGCCCCGAAGCCCCAGGTGCGAGCCAGCCTATGGATGGCTAAGACCCAGCCAGCCGGCAAAATGGATCCCCCCAGCTCAAGCTCCTAAGCCTCAGCCGTACAGCAGTGAGGGAAGGATTTGCACATGGGGTTCCCCAAGGCAGTCTGCCCACACAGCATGGCAGCCGTCACAAGCAGTACCAGCCGCTCCTGGCAGACCCCTCTTCCCCATCAGTGGAGAAGTGCCCAGGGTACTCACCGGCCCGCTCCCTATCCCCAAACTGTCTCCTGACAGCGACCATCCTAAGGTGGCTCCACCTTGCCAATTACCACAAACCTCCGCAAGCAGTACAAGGTAGGCAGAAAACCACCACTTCCCCATGCCAATTAGGGAAAAGGGGGGGGGGATCCTGCCTGGCTCTGGCAACAGCAGCCGGCTAGTCCTGCACGACTACAGGGTGAGGTGGGCGGGCCGAGCATGCAGTTGCCTCGTGACTCCTTTCTCCGCCCCTCCGGCCTGAGACCCAGACACCATGGAAGTGCTCTGTCTCCTTCTCCTTCCAGGGAGCCAAAGAGCGGCCCCCAGCCTTATCAGTGGAAGCTGCTGGCTGGGAGGGCCGTATTTTGTCCAGAAAGCCTTCTGATTAAAATTGTTAGCCCGGTGTTAAATGCTAGGGAGGCTGCAGGTGTGGATAGGGCACTCGCTCACCCACCCACCCACCCACCCACCCAGTTTTTCTAGATCAGCATTCCACATCGAAGGACTAATCCGGCCAGATTTTTTTGGAGGGGGGCATAGTAACAGGATTCTTTCATTCATTTTCTTCTGTGGTCCATTTTTCTAATTTTTCCTCTTCGGTCAACTCTGGGTTAATGGTTTTTGTTGGAAAGGGAGAGTGGCAGCTGTCAACCCGTCCAATCTCCCACTTTTACCAGCAAAAAAAGGAGGGGGGGGGAAGAGGGCCCTCCTCCGTCTACTTCCCTTCCCATGAAGGATGAGCCCCACCCCTCCCGTTCTGTGTGCTTTTATGCGCAGTGCAAGGAAAGGGCAGCGGCTGGGAGTCCCAGCCTGGGCTCCTGTAACACTTTAGGGAGCAGGATTTGCCCACGGAAATGAAACTGGAAGGCACAGGGAAACGTGGCACGAAAGCAGGACTCTCCGGTTAAATTTATTGGCTTTGTCACTAAAGCAAACTTTAAAAAAAAAATTCACTGTGCTATGCCAGACTGGAAAAAGAAATTTCCCTACCCATAGCGATGCCAGTTAATTCCCACTTTCAACAGAGTCTTCATATTAGGTAACAGAGAAGCATGGGATCACCAGGCCGTAGCCCCCGCTGCCACCCTGCCACCCAGAACAAGCTCCATGGACTCGCCATCATGATTAATGGCCACTGACACACCTGTTTCCCTCACTGGCTTTCTGTGCATTGGTTTAAAGTTTCCCAAGCCCTATTACGGTTTTTTTTTGGGGGGGGGGTATTCTGCTTATTTGTCACTGGGTGTGGATTTTTAGGTTGTGTGACTATTATTTTGTAGACTGCCATGGGCATTTTGGTTGGAAAAACAGTCACATATCCCATCTAAGGCTGGATAATGTGCCTCCAGTTCCACTGGAGGAAAAGCTGCTTAAACTGGAGGAGAGCTTCAAATTTTGCTTAGTGGAGTGATAGGATGCTATACACTGGAGTGTGTGAAGGGGCTGTGAAATGTCCCGTCTCTCCAGGCCCAAGCCTGGCTCTGGAAGGCAGCTCCAGCCCATTTCCGTTCCTTGCTGCCCCCTGGTTGCCATCCCACACAGTTTTAGACTGGAGAGGTGGAATTGACAGAGCCTTCCTGGAGGCAAAGCGGAAATTAACAAACCCTCTGAAGAGCAGTCTCCGCCGGCTCTGTCTTTTTAAACTACCCTTTCCTGGCTAACATTGTGCCTCCCTACACTTTTTTTTTAATAATGATTTTTTATTCGGTTTTTTACAAAGTGTTTCAACTAACAACAGTACTTAAATATATGATATATTAAACAGATATATTCATTAACACGGAAATAATGTTCAACATTAACCATAAACATAAAGCATCATAATGACAGGATTTTTTTTAACTTGTAAACAACGCATCACAAATCCTGTAAAGTGGTAGCCTATTTATCCTATGGAGAGAAAACATGAATTTCTTATAAGCAGAATAGAATATTATCATTATAGATAAGCCATGGCATAGGGGAGGTCTTGTCTTGTTGTATTTTTATATCCATTGTCTTCTTTAGTCGGGTGGTGCAAGACGGGAAGCCATTTTTCAAGAAAATATGATTTAATACTTAGGGTTTTCTCTCTGAGCCATCTGGTCTGTGATTTTTTGCATAATAAAGTGGCCCCAAACGCAGTTTTTCCAACTATTCAGGGGGGGAGCAGTTCTTTGGTTCCAGCTTGAAGCTATTGTTAGTTTAGCTATAGCTAGAAGGGAGTAAAGGGGGTCCAATCTGGCAGGAGGAATCTCAGGATTTCCCCAATAGTTTAATAGAATTACTTCTGGGGATTTTGGGACCTTATAGGCTGTTATGTGTTCAATTTCCGTAATTCTTGCACCCCCCCTCCCAAAAAAAACCTACCTACACTTGATAAAAGTGCACCCAGGCATCTTGTGTAGAGCGAGTCTCGGAAAGGCCCAAGAAAGCTGATAGAGGGGGAATTGCAGGCAAGTCTTCTAACGTCTTCTCCTCTTACAGGTCCAATTTCTTCTGTCCTGCTGTCGACAGCAGCCCTGAAGTTGTTTCTCACTTCTCAAGGAAAAGTTCTCAGAGCCTTCAGGGCAGAAAGGAGCAACAAGAAAAACACCCATCATGTATTTACTTAGAAGTTTCTGTTTTGCCTCTCCAGGAAACCCTTTGGGGGCGGCTTCCGAGAAAAACAGAATAAAAACACCAAACATGAAATTACGTAAAAATTAACATCCTGGTAATCCAGCATTAAAAAACCCCGCTGGAGCATAAGTACAACATAAAATGTTTAAGAACTTTGAGAAGGTCTCATAAAACAGACTAGAGCAGACAGGGGAAATAAACAAGAATGGTAATTAAAAGCCTGAGGAAGATGAAAATGTTAGCCTTGTACCAGGAAACATGTGATGATGTAGGGCAGCGTCACACGTGTGCTGAGTGGTTGGAGCTGCCAACATCCAGGTAGGGCCTGGAGATCTCCCCAGATGGCAGAGATCAGTTCCCCTGAAGAAACGGCTGCTTTAGAAGATGGCCTATGCATCATTATACCCTGCCAAGGTCCATCTCTCCCCCAACCCTCCCCTCCCACTCCTAAATCTCCAGGAATTTCCCAATCTGGAGCTGGCAACCCTATGACCATCCCTCAGCACATTGCATCCAAGACGGAGACGGTTTGCACAGGGAAGCCATTTTGAATGCTCCTCAAAGCAACCCCAAAGTTGTGTTCCAGCTTTAAGTAAAGAGATCTAAAAGATAATTTATTTACTTAGGTAAGTTGTATGCTGCCTGTCCAGAACAAGTAAATAAAAAACAAGTCAAACCAATAAAAACAATAAAATGAGTCATGCTAATAAAAACAAGTCATTAGAAACCTGCCAAGGCATAAAAGCACCATGAATTTTTTGTATCATTATTATATTAGACCAAACAGTCTATTTCATATCGATAAAACTCAGGCCTTGAATAGACCATAGAATAGCTAAAAGAGATAGATCCCCTTAGTTAAAAGTCTGGGTAAAGAGAAATATTGAGTCAGGACATATAGAATGTCTTCCACTTGTGGGAACTGCTTCAGAAAAAGACACCAGAGAGCTATTTCTGTCCTCTAAAACTGTTATCTGCATTTATAAAACACGCTGAAATAACAGAGGATAAAAACTAATGCAACAGAAAAAGGTGAGATGAGGATATTCTCATTAAAAATCCCCTTCTGCGCAGCCACTGTGCAGAGCCAGGCCAGAGAGTTTAAAGGCAGGAAACATTCCAGCAAGCAGTGGTGAAACCCACCCCCCACCACCACCCCTGTAAAAATAATCCTGTTTCTCAACTGGAAAAAGTAAGCCAAGCCATAAGAAAACCGAGGCCCACCCTGCAGAGGAGGCCCACAGAGCCAAAGCCACTGTGCAGACCCAGGCAAGAGAGTTAAAGGCAGGAACCTTGCAAGCAAGCAGTGGTGAAACCCACCCACCCCCTAGTAAAAATAATCCTGTTTCACAACCTAAAAAAATAATCCAAGCCACCCATGAGAAAACTAAAGGCCCACCCTGCAAGGCAAAGCCAGTGTCACAGTGAAACATTTTTTAGCAGAGGCCAGCAATTTGGCCCAGCATCAATTTAAACAAACTCTCCTCCGTGCCTTCCCTTCCTCCCATCTCTCCCCTAAAAAATAAAATAAAAGATATCCTACCAGTCCTCTCCTGATGAATGTCCAGCCCAGTAGCTCCTCCACAGGCAGAAGTCTACTCCACAGGCAGATGTCCACCAGGTGCAGTCCAGAAGTCCACGAAGGCAGGCAGCAAAGAAGCAGTCTCTCTCTCTTCTCTCAGCAGCAACAAAGGTTAACCCAGTCCTGCCTCAAATTTAAATCCCTTGCTGCAGCTTCTGACAAAGATTTGAATCTATTGGCTGGAAGAAGGATGCAGCAGTGGGATTAGTTACTCCTAAATCCCCTCTCCCTTGCCTTACCTCGCCCCCCACACTCCTACTCTATCACTCCATCCTGCTCCCCCCTCCCCTACCTGGGTATTTTGGCGGGAATCTTTTGCTGCTTGCTTTGCATTGCATTGCAAAGTGCAATGCTAGCAAGCAAGCACCTTGCAAAGCAAGGATCCCCTCCTTTCCTAGCAAGAAGGGTGAGAGGTGAAGAGGAGGTAGTGAGTCACTCACTCCTTCTCCCCCACTCCCCTCTTCAAAGAGGGGAGGGGGGGAGCTGTAGCTTCCTGCAGGATTTTGCTAGCGGCTTGGAAATGCAAACGGCTAGCAAAATGGCGATTCTCTGATTGCCGAAACGATTTCTGAAACATACCGAAACGTTTCGGTAATCGCTGTTTTGGCATTACCAAAACGTTTTGGTAATCAGAAAACCTTTTGGTAATGCCGAAACAAGCCAAAATAGGTATGTTTCGGTAATTTTTCAGTAATCAGATTACCGAATTGTGCACCCCTATCCCTGGGTTCCTAATTTATGCAGGAGTAATTGTTAGAGCACAGCCATGGAGGGCTGCATCCCTTTTCCAGTACCTGGACATAATATACAAAGCGTACAGAGGTGTGAGGATCCTCCCTCACTGGCGCCCTCTCCTGATGGCCTGCCATCCTACCAGCTCTCCAGGCAGGTGTCCTCCAGCCTCAGATGCGCAGGGAAGGGGGTTGCACCACCTTGTTCCTTCTCCTGCCCTGGGAGTAGCAGCACACTCCAGCTGTCTCTCCCTGCAAAATCCTCCTCGGCCATCACAGCAACCTGAATTTAAAGGCCTCCCCTGGCCCCACCTCCCTGGCTCTGGCCCCAATCGTCACCCCATCTCCCTGACTGGCCCTGCTCCCAGCCTATCTGATAGGAGGGCTGGGTAGACTCTGCAGTCTCCTGGTCCCACCCACTCCATCCCCACCTAGGGTGGGGCATTTGGTCTGCTCTCTGCCTGGCTCATCCCTGCTGCTTCTGAACCTTCCCCAGTGGCTCCCTTGGCATCTTGGGGCCTGCGCCTGCCTGACTTGTGCTGATGGCTACCTCCTGTGAGCCGGGATGAAGTGGAGCCAGCTGGGCAACTGCAGGAGATGGATGAGTCTGCTGAGTGGCTGCAGGCTGTTCCCCAGAGTTGTGCCTGGGCGTCGGCTGCAACTGACCTAAGGATGAGAGAGGCCTGTAGGCCTGTAGGGGCTCCTGCAACTGAGGTACTGCCAGAGGCTGTGCTGCAGGGCCTAAAGGGGGTGCCTGCTGCTGCAGGGCTGGTGGTGAGGGTGGACAAAAGGCGGGCGTCGCCGGACAACTGTCTTTGTCAGTGCTGCATGGATGCAGTACAAAGAAGAATTTCGTATGAGGGCTGCAATGAATCCTGCTTTGCCATGGGATAAGATTCTCCAGCAGCTTTGGCTGCAGGTGATGGCCTCTGCAAAGGCTAATCTTTGTGACCGCTCTGACAGTGGCCATTTAGTCCAGCGGTCCACCGCTACTCCCAGTACCCACGGGTTTGCGGGTCAGCCGGTTCAAGCACGGCTGTTGTGCTGGGACTTCGCTTATCAGGGAACGTGCTCGAGGAAACCATGCAGGTTCAAGCATGAATGCCCAATGTGTGGGAGCTCCCACTCCTTCAACTTCTGCCCTAGGCTCTATTTGAGGAGGCTGGGGCAAACGGGGGGTGGGTGGGGCTGAAGGTAACTCCCAGCAGCAAGCTGGTAAAGGGTCCCAGCCCAATAAAGCTGAAGGAACTTAAGTGCCTCTTGGATATTTACCCTAAGTGGGAAGATGCTTTGTTTTTGTTCAATGGGTTTCGGTTTGGTTTTAGGATCCCATTCCAGGGGCCCAGGGGTCCTTTTATGGTAGCCAATCTTCGATCAGTGGCTGGTATGGAAGGGATTGTTAGGGAAAAGATTGCCAAGAAGTGTGCCGAGGCTCGGGTGTTGGGCTCCTTTGCGGCCCCACCAGTCTTGCGTTTGCAGGTCTCCCCCTTGGGTGTGGTGCCAAAAAAGGCAGCGGGCAAGTTCCGGCTGATACACCACCTTTCTCACCCCAGAGGTGGATCAGTTAACGATGCCATCCCTGACCACCTTTGCTTTGTGAGGTACACGTCCTTTGATTAGGCAGTCAAGGTTGTCAGGAGTTGCGGACAGGGTGCTGAGATGGCCAAATGCGACATTAAGTCAGCATTTCGCCTTCTCCCGGTTCATCCAGAGGATTTTGAGCTGTTGGGTTTCTCTTTTGAAGGCCGTTTCTCCTTGGACAGAGCATTACCCATGGGGTGCTCGGTTTCCTGTGCGGACTTTGAAAGCTTCAGCTCCTTCCTTGAAGGGGCATTGTGTCACCCCATTGTGTTACATGCAAAATGCCACCCCTAGCCAGACAAGCCTCTGTTATTTCCCCCATAGGAAATAATGGAGAAAGGGGGGGCTAAGAGCAGCATCTTTAGGAGGCCATAAAATGGCCCCCCAAAGTGGGATCTGCTTGAGCCTTGGTGGAGGGAGGGAGGACAAGTGGGAGATGGGCCCCTGAAGTTTGGGGGCATTTTCCATGCAAAATGCCACCCCTAGCCACACAAGCTTCTCTTATTTCCCTCATAGGGAATAGTGGAGTGGAAGTGGATAGAGTCACCTTCTTTGGGAGGCCATAAAATGGCCCCCCAAAGTGGGATCTGCTTGAGCGTTGGTGGAGGGAGGGAGGACAGGTGGGAGATGGGCCCCTAGAAAGATTACTTGTTTTCCCCATAGAGAACCATGGAGACTTAGGGGGATGGGGGCACCTTGTTTGGGGGGGCATAACATGGCCCCCCAAAGTCCAATCTTTCTGAAACTTGGGGGGGATTTAGAGGAGAGTTAGGAGAAGGTCTCCACCACGTTTGGTGTAATTTGGACAGAAAATGGTATTCGGTATTCAGGAAACGTTTCGGTAATACTGGAAAAAACCAAAATGGCCCTGATTCGGTATCTTTAACCTTCTTAGATTACCGAATTGCACACCCCTAGTGGACATAGAGTTATGCCCAGTCTCGGCTCTGAAGCAATATGTGGCTCTCCGGGGGGACAACGGGAGGTTATTGTTTCATCACATTGATGGAGCCCCTTTGAGTAAGTACCAGTTCTGGACAATTACTGGACAGGCTCTGACAAAATTGGGTCTGCAGAATGTTAAATTTGGCACCCATTCCTTTCGGATTGGGGCAGCCTCGACAGCTGCAGCTATGGGTTACCCTAGTCAGGTTATCCAGCGGGTGGGCCGGTGGAGGTCCAAGGCTTATCGGTCATACATTCACCCACGGGGCGCTGGGAACCTCAACTGACTTGTTTTTTCTTTAGATGCTGTGTTTTGCTGTGGAAGGCTGCAGATCCTTATATGGGGACACAGCATGGTTTTTTGGACGGCCCACCAAGCGAAGAGGACGGTGATCAGGTCCCAGCTTAGGTTAAGAGAGTGGGCCACAGTCGAGTGGCAGGGCGGTGGCCAGGGCCGCTGCCTTTGCGATTTGAGGGGAGGAGTGGTCTTCCACCTGACATATTGGTCATTCACCTGGGAGGTAATGACCTTGGGCTTGTAAAGGGTAAGGCCCTTACTTTGCAGGCGCAGGCTGACTTGCACTTTATTAGCAAGCAGTAGCCTGGTGACTTACTCATTTGGTTGGAGATACTGCAGCACAGGGTGTGGCATGACGCTTTGGACCCCAAAGGGGTAGAAGGGGCTAGGTGCAGGGCCAATAGGGCCCTTCAGTTAGCTTTGGGAAACAGGTTGGGCATTTATCTTCCCCATCCCAGGATTAAGGCCCATTTGGCCGACCTCTACCGAGGCGATGGGGTCCACCTTTCGGTGGCAGGCAACAACATATTTTTAGATGACCTGAGGCAAGGGCTGCATCTTACATTAAGTCACATGTGGGGCACGAATGCCTGAGCGGAGGCTCGGCCTTAGTGTTGGCAGGATTTCATTGGGGGGATGTTAGCGGGACAGTGACTACCCTTGGCACATCCCCGTTGGTGGGGATATTAGGGGCCTGTCAGGATCGGCTGGCATGCTTTACGGCGGCCAGTTGAGAGGGCAGGCTGCCTGGTGGGATCCCCTGGACAAGTCCTTCCCTCGTGCTCCACAGCGGGGGTGCTTGGAGCTTTAAGGGGAAAACCATCCGCCAGGCTGGCCAGATCCCAGCCATGCATTTGGACGGCTCGCATCCGGGGCTGCGGGTCTTGCCCAGAGAAGTCAAGGCGGGGTCCAGGGAAGTGACCCCAGGGCTTGACTTGTACCACTGGTCAGGCCCTTGCCAGGGTTTTAGTTGTTGCAGTTCATGTTGTTGCCAAAATAAAAAGTGGCCCTTTGTTACCCAAGCCTTGTGTCTGCCTCTTTATTCTGACCGGGGGGGGGGCAATCCATAGCTAATTTATTTCTGACAGTTCTCTGGTTACGAGGCAGCTCTACAAATCCAAATCTAACATCACAGATGAACTCTAAAGGCAAGAAACATTGACCAAACTACTCACTGCCTCTCTGCACCCTTGATATACAACTTAGACAGAAAGGGTAAACATAAGGCCAGCATGCGTATGTAGGTTCTTTTTACAAAACATCATCTCATGAAAAAAGACCCTTTGGTTCATTGGGGAAAGGGGTTAGAAAAACAAGGCAACTAACATCTGTCTCTGAAGAAACCTCTTCAGGAACACCATTCTCCTCTTTCCAAAAAAAGTTTCAAAACCACTGTGGGAATTTGTGGGTGTGTCTGTCTATGCGATATGTGCTAACCAATGGTAAAAGGGGACAGTTGCAGCCTCTGAGCCAAGCTACAAGTGACGAATGACACTTGCCTGGCAAGTGAACAGACTCACGTGTATTCCTCCCTGTTCACTTGCCATTCACTTGATCAAGTGGAGCGCAAGTGAATGGCAAGTGCACAGGGAGGAATACACGTGAGTCTGTTCACTTGCCAGGCAAGTGTCATTCATCACTTGTAGCTTGGCTGTCTGTATCCTTGCCGTGTTTATCAACTGCATTTATCTAGCCCAGATGATGTGGGGGGGGGGGGAGGGGGGGAGGTTCTGGGCCACTCAGATGCTGATTGATGTTTTAATTTATGCGACCATGTTTTCATTGTATTTATTTATATTACTGTGATCCTCTCTGAGCCTGCTTGGGGGGAGAGCGGAATATAAATTTAATTGATTAAATAACCAGACAGACAGACAGACAGACAGACAGACAGACAGACAGACAGACAGACAGACAGACAGACAGACAGACAGACAGACAGACAGACAGACAGACAGACAGACAGACAGATAGATAGATAGATAGATAGATAGATAGATAGATAGATAGATAGATAGATAGATAGATAGATAGATAGATAGATAGATAGATAGATAGACTTGCCGCAGGCCTTTCTGTCACCTTTTTAAAGGCACCATGGCAAATCAGTGAGGTCACGCGGGCTCTCATCTCTCATGTGCTCCTCCTCACAAGAGGCTGGCGGGACTGCTTTGTTCATGGTTGGGCACTAGCCTTGCCGACTTTGTTGACACCAGAAGCCTGTGTTGCTCCTAGAAAAATGGGATTGGCTTTTTTGGAATCTGAAGAGTGGTTCCAGGTTAAGGCCGTTTCAATACGGCGATGCGGAAGGTCGACATGCTGCCTGCTGATTATGCAACAGGACTAGTTAAGCCTTCAGTTGACCTTGAGGGAGAGTTAGTTTGAAATGAGGCTCCATCTAGCGCTCTTCAGTTTCCACTTGGATTTATTTATTCATTTCTTTAGAACCACTTTATTTGGGTTCGTTCAGTCAAGATTTTGAACAATTCTTGTCCTATATATGTTTGTAAAAGATTGTGTTACTGTTTTGTATAATAATCGCTTGTATAATTTGTGCCTCTGATGTATGTATGATTATAGTTTTGCTATATATTATAAAAGTCTTTATGTCACTGTTTTGGACTATTCTATAAGAATTTCTGGACATATAAGCTAATTATTTAATAGTAATTTTCCACAGTGTTTTTTAAAAATTATTTTTGCCTTATTGAGTTTACTCACTATGGTCCCTTATTATACTTTAATCTCAGCACTGTCCTTGGACAGGCTGCCAAGAGGTGCCAACGATCCGCTGGAATGCCAGCAGTTGGGCTTTCAAGGGCTCTCTATGGCAGCCACCTTTCTTTAGCCCCCAAACACCCCCACGTGAAGTTAGGAGTCCCCTCACCACAAACACGAACCTCCTCACTTCTATTTCGGCCACTTCCTTACTGGTGTGCAATAACCCTGCATACCATCTTACTTTCACCTCCAGTCTGTTTTTATGCTACATAGGAGTGGTGCTGTTCAAGAGCATAAATTTACACCGAATCAATAGTTGATTCGGTGCTGTAGCACAGGACCCCTGTTTTATTTTACCATTTCTAATTGATCCTGGAAGATAAAAAAAGCTGTTCACTTCTTGTGGTTAAGATTGTATGCCTCATCTAACTCTAGTAATGGTGAAATACTCAACCTCCTCCTTTTATACACAGGAACTTGAGTCTTTGGCACATGAAGCTAGCCAGGCTTTTTTGTGATGTTACTCACCGGTAATGAGTACTGGAACTTTTTCGAGGACGTCTCTGAAGCCCTTAAGAAAGAGAGCCAGTTTGGTGTAGTGGTTAAGAGCGGCAGGACTCTAATCTAGAGAGCTGGGTTTGAATCCCCACTCCTCCGCTTGAAGCCAGCTGGGTGACCTTGGGTCAGTCCCAGCTCTCTCAGAGCTCTCTCAGCCCCACCCCCCTCACAGGGTGATTGTCATGAGGATAATAATAACATACTTTTTAAACCACTCTGAGTAGGCATTAAGTTGTCCTGAAGGGTGGTATATAAATTGAATGTTGTTATTATGAATGTGTGGAAATCAGTATGACCTTATGTATGAGTACTGGCACTTTTTCTTTTTTTAAAAAGAGAAACACTGTTACCTAGTAAACAGGCCTGTTTAACTGGTTAATAGTGCCTGATATAGTTGCATGTTTCTGGGGAACAGGGGTCTGGAGTTCTGGAATGACAACTGATCTCCGGACTAGAGAGTTCTGTTCCCCTGGAGATAAGGGCTGCTTTGGAGGGCAGACTCTTAGTATTATATCCCACTGAGGTGTCTCCCCTCCTCGAATACCGCCTCCCCAATCTTCAAGCCCCAACCTCCAACCCTAGATCCAGCATGGCTGAGGAATGTATCATATTTGATCGGAACTAGATGGGGGTTGAACTCGCATCCCTGCCTTTCTACTGGTTGCTCTAGCTTGCAATATTCTTCCTTATTCACATAACAGAAATATTTGTATTTATGGATTCAAATGAAATGGAGATGTTACAGGCTGTTTCGTTTAATGAAGCAAATGTGAAGAAAGTAGAGTTGCCAGGTCCCTATACCCTCCCAGCGGAGGGGAGGGACCAGGCACTTGCCTTGTGCCAACGACAAAGTCTTCGGGAAGTGATATCATCGCGCAAGCCCCGGGAGTGCTCCTGCGCTCTGTGTGGGGCCCATTTAGCTGGTTTGGAGCCCAAATCGACCGCAAAGAAAGTGCAGGAAGGGATGTAACTGTGCCTGTTGGGAGTGTGCGAGCGGCATGCGTTCCTGAGGTGCCTGCTGGTGGCGGGCAACTTCTGAGAGCTTGCAACCTTCCGCTGACCACTGGCGGGTCGGTGGGCAAGGTGGCAAACCCCTGGGAGTTCTCTCGCCACCAGCAGGCACCCGGGAACCCTATTCTAACTAACAACAACAACAACAACAAAGTTTATTAGCCAGAGGCCATCACATTCTCAATATCAATTAAAACTTACATGATTGCACATCAGCGAGACACACATCATTTCAAAATAAATATTTAAAAGGTACATATTTCACCAGTTACCACCTTTAAAAATTTACTTATAAAATTAATCAGTCCTAAAAACATATTTGGCAACAATATATACTTAAAATATCCAGGCAATCATTAAAATTGTAGGCTACTAAAATTTACATAATATAAATACCTAAAATTCAAATCACCTTATATTATCAAATTATAATAATACTTATCTAGGATTCTGCGCACTAAGCCAGGATTTCCTCCTACTAATGGCCATTCAGCCATATTTTGCCACTTGGAGCGTCATTTCCCTATTCCTGTCTGCTAACATGATTGTAATATAGTTTTTTCTCTCTTTCCCTGGAAGACCATCAATTATAGGTTTGATATATATTTCCCTAATATGATCATATATTTTACACTCAAAGAAGACATGTAATAGGGACTCGACACTCCCATCTCCACATGGGCACGAACATTTTTCATAAGGTGTCTTCTTATATTTGCCTTCCAGGACAGCAGAGGGTAAGACATCATATCTTAATAGGGTAAAAGCTCTTCTATAATCAGGATTCTTCAAGTTATTTATATAGGGCATTGGTACAACCCTATTCGTAATACTTCTTTCCAATAAAGAGTTCTCAACTCTGATCAGATCATGTTGTCTTTCCACATCTAGGATTCTCTGTTTAATCAGGACCCCGGCCTGTGCCATATTCATAGACAATAGATATTGTTGGGAGAAACCATAATGTCCTAATTTGCTCCTCAACAATCTCAACCAAGGAGGAACGAAGTTATCCCTCAAAACTAAATGTGCCAGGCCATTTACGGTAGAAGCCAATTTTAGCCAGTATAATATAACTGCTATCCACAATCGAGCTTCCACCGTTACCATGCCAACTTCCAGTCTTACAGCTGCATTTGACACATTCTTAGGTGTTTGAAGTACTGCTCTTAGGCATTTGGACTGCGTTCTTTCCATCAATGTCCTCTTTGCTGTAAGTGGAGCTCCATATAACATCTGCGTGAGAGACTTGCACAAAAATAATCTAATGGCCGCTTCCACACTGCAGCCCCCTCTGGACCAATAAAATTTTTGTATCGCCCCAGCACTCTTTTGTGCCTTAGAGGAAACATATTTTATATGCGTATTTTCCCTCCCATTCTCCTGTATAATCATACCTAAATATTTATAACAGTGCACCTGTTCTATGCAGGTCTCATTTAGATACCATCAATAGCTCCTAGGTCTCTCTGCAAAGGCCTATTCTAACTATTACACCACGCTGGCTCTTTTCAGTCCCCATGACTAGTAGCCGTTGATGGATTTCTCCTCCATGAATCTCTAACTATCCCGACCTACAGTCACTCCATTGGCTACCTATCAGCTACTGTGCTCAGTTCAGGGTCTTGGTTATTACATGCAAAGCTCTTCACGGACTTTGTCCAGCATACCTATGGGACCGCCTCCCTCCCTATGTCCCTCCACGGCAGCTTCGCTCATCTGAAGAGAGTCTACCTGTTCAGATGAGCACCCTACCACTAATTTTGTTAGTCTTGTAGGTGCTACTGGACACTTGCTCTTTTCTAAGAGTAGGAAGGGAAATTTATAATAGTTAATGTTAAATATTTTTTTAAAAAAATTAAATCGGTTCAATTACATATTTTATTAAACATTGGTTGATCTAATAAGGAGGTTTATTAGGATGGAGAGAGAGGAAATATTTCTGGGTATGTTTATGTTGCATATCTGAAAATTATATTTTAAATGTTATCTGGCCATTGTCTTTTGATATTCTTTGATATTCCTTGTAAAGCATATTTTCAATTTTCTTTCAAATGTAAACTTCTGTTTCCTATCCCCTTTTCTTTCCTCGCCTACTTTTTGTTTAATTAAAAAATAAAAATAAAAGCATAGGAAGGGGAAAAAATGGCATGTAGGTCTGTATCTATGGGTTGACCTGGGTTCAAAATCCTCACCCACCACAAAATCTGATGGGTGACCTCGGGCTAGGGAGGCTCGCCTGCCCTCGAGCAGAGCCAGGGCCTTTTCGGTCCTGGCACCAACCCGGTGGAACTCTCTGTCTGATGAAACCAGAGCCCAGCAGGATTTATTATCCTTCCGCTGGGCCTGTAAGACAGAGATGTTCCACCAGGCATATGGCGGAGGCTAGGCTGCCCCCCCCCCCCAGCCGTACTTGACTTGACTTGAAAAGATCTGTCCACCACCATACAGATATGGACATATGGGCCATGTCTGAAATGAAGTAACTCTTCCATTGCCACCTGAGGAGAAGTTTTTATTGTATGTAGTGTTGTAAATTTTATTGTAATGTTTTATCTGCTTTTATGTGTTTTTATGTAAATTAAAATGTTGTGCTCTGCCCTGAGCCCGCTCGGCAGGGAGGGCGGACTAACAATCTAATATAATAAATAAATAAATAAATAAATAAACAAACAAATAAATGCTCTCTCAGCCTACCTCACAGGACTGTTGGGAGGATAAAATGAGAACAGGAGAAGCACGGATCAGTACGGACCAGTCACACATTTGTGCTCTCTCTGTGTCTTGCTTTATTTGGAGGGGAAATAGTGAAAATCCACTAAATGACTGTTCCTGTGCGTGATGAAAACCGAGCTGGCGTAGGGGTTAGAGTGTCAGGAGACCTGGGTTCAAACCCCCACTCTGCCAAGGAAGCTCACGGGGTGACCTTGGGCCATACCACGAGGGTTGCTAACTCTGGGTTGGGGAATTCCTGGAGATCTGGGGGAGGAGCCTGGGGTGGGCAGGATTTGGGGAGGGGAGGGACTCAGTGGGCTCCACTGCCATTCGAGAGGCCAAAGCCACCCTGAGGCACACCTTCTCAGCCTCACTTCCCTCACGAGGTGGTTGTGTGGATAAAATGGAGGAGAGGGGAATGATGTGAGCTGCTATAAACAATGTCCATAAATATATAAAAAGAAATGTTTGGGGAGGAAAGTAGAAATAAACTTCCTTTTTTTACTTGATAAGAAACCTGACTCAAAAACTCTTTCTGAGGTGCTTCGATTTTTCAGAGAGAGAGAGAGAGAGAGAGAGAGAGAGAGAGAGAGAGAGAGAGAGAGAGAGGAGAGAGAGAGAGAGAGAGAGAGAGAGAGAGAGAGAGATGTGAGTGTGTTATGGGGGGGGGGTTAGAGGGAATTCATGCAGGTGGAAGGAGGAACCAGACAGACACACCCTGGTGAACCTGCCAGGCAATTCATAACATCCGGCCTGGTCTACTTTGGAATAAAGCCAGGGAAGACAAACAGCGGAAGAGCGTTCCTGCGTCTCTCCCGGCATCGCCTCACTTTCCAAATCCAACCAGGCTTTCCTGGCAGGTTTGGTGCCTCCAGAGTTACCACCAGCTGCTGCTCCAAGTCCAGCTCCTTAAGGGGGGCTGAGTGGGGGGTGATCGTGGTGGTCCCAGAGCCCCCTTTGGCTCTCCTCTGGCCGAGGCTGGCAATGTCAGTGTGGAGGGGGACCCTTTCAAGGCAGTTTCAGCCACAGAAGCTGAGAGCAAACTGGCACTTGACAGAGCAAAGAACGAAATAAAACTAGAGGCCCCACCCTGGCCATCCCCCTGGGGCAGTGGCAGGTGGTGACACTTCAGAAATTACCCCAAATATGAATAAAAATAAAACATCCCTTGACGTTTTTTCTAGAAAGTCACTCTTGCTTGCGGTAGGAAGCTTCACCAGTTGAATTTCTGTCTCCTGCGCAGCTAGCCAAGGCAAGAAAAGGGGGAGATGTGAAAGGCAGATGGGAGCTTCTAAAAACAAGATGGGTTGTTGTGGATACTCAACAGTGTCCTTTGCACATGCTCAGAGGAAACCTCTGCCTAGGTTTCTGAGATTGCATGAGGACCCCTCCCCCTGTTTAAGATGCAAACAAGAGTGGATGGAGAGAAAGAGCACAATATGGGGGCAGCTGGACCACTTCTGAACTTGAGTTGGGGAAAAGGAAAGCCACAGGAACGGAGCCTCGGACAGTCTCTCTACACACGTCCCCAGGGTGCGTGTTTATCAAATGCCAGGAGATGCAATGTTAGCTGGGAAGCATAGTTTTAAAAGACAGAGATTGTGGAGACCACTTTTCAAACCCCTCCACTGCCTCTGGGGTACTGGACTGTCTCCCTTTCTGGAGCCTTTGCCCTGCCACCCTTGCTGCTTAAACCTTTGAATTAACGGAGCCTCGGCAGGGCAAAGGCTCTGGAAGGCGAGACGTGCGGCACACCAGAGGCGGCAGAGGCATGTGAGAGAATCCGTCCCCTCTGAAGCGATCTATGCCAGCTCTGTCTTTTAAAACTACACTTTCCTAGCTCCAGTGTCAAAAGTCTTGCAAAGAAAAACTCTGAGTATGTACAGAGTGTGGGAAAAGACAGATATAAACTGACAGTGATGGATCCTCTGTTAATTTTTTTTTAACAGAATGTCCTGAAATCCAACATAAAATCCCATATCACGGCCAGGTACTCTGACTGAACCATAAAAAACATGGCACTGCAGTAGTTCAAAAACTTAGATCCCGTGCATGGATCCTCATGAATTCATTTGATTTTTTCACTGAAACCCAACCAAACCGGCATGATTCTGGAGCTGATATTGCGGCCAGCAGGAAGCATCATGAAATAGCACAGATCTGCCATGGCACAAAATCACGGATCTACGGTGTCGATCTTTATAGATTGTCAGGATTTTTAGATGGGATCGTGCAAAATTCACCAAGAAATCACGTCATGTCCATATCTACAAACTCTATCAGAAAAATGATGCATTTTGTGGCACTGCCATAGTAAAAATAAAAATTCTTCAAATGAGCGGATCCTCATGGGTTGTAGGGAGTTTTATATGCTGCATTTGAAGGTATTCACTTTTTTTAAGGGCCCATACAGATCCATGCAGGCCTGTCTTTAACTCCCCCTCCCTTTACTTGGCCCTTCCCGATCCTTCCCGATCCTTCCCGGGCTTGGTCTGACGGAGCCCCGCCCCCCCACCCGGCCCCAGTGGAATCCCTGCCTGGAATGCCTGAGGTGAGTCACAAACCCGAAAGGTTCTGCGGTGACATCGCTGCTGGAGCGGCAGTTGAAGCCAGCCTCATTGCCTGTGTGGCTTTGAGTGATGGAGGAGGTACTGATGCCTGGCTCTGGCTCCCCCAGGACTGGGCTGGGGTGGGTGGGTGAGGCTGAGGTTGGGGCTGGAAGGAAAGGATGGGTGTAAAGCAGGGGCATAAGAAGGGTGCTCTGGGGGCCACCCTCAGCCTCCTTTTCACTTGGCTCTGCTGCTGCCATTCCCCAGACCCCCCCCAGTCTCATTCCCCCCCCCCTCCTGGGTTTTTGCCTCAGCCTGGACTTTAAGCACGTGTCTCCCACACCCCACAAGGAGCCTCCTTTCACTGGCCCCCATCTTCCAAATGGGTAGGCCCTGCTCGATTTGGGGGCACTGTGGAGAGAACATGGGGCAGACCCGGCCCATCCTGGCTCAGCCCACCCCATCATTTCGGAATGTGGCTCTCGGAACAAAATGCTGGCATGCCCCCTGAGCTGCAGGGACCCTGGGGAAGCTCCAGGCGATCTAGAGGCGATCTACAAGGAAGAGGCGGGGCATTTTCATGGGGGCGGGGACAGGGTGGCTAGGAATAAAAGAGGCAACCCCCAGTGCTGTTGAGGGATGGCCTCTCCTGTGCCAAGCCCAAACGCTGCAGGCATGGTGGGCCTTTGCCCGTCGTGGGGCACCTCATTTCCATCCTATTTGTCCCCATGCCTGATGGCTGAGCTCAGCCCCTCTGAAAGAGTGGCGGCAGGTATGTGTTGTGGACATGCCAGGCAGGGCCTTCTGCTTGCCCTCAGAGCCTTTCACTTTCTGCGGGTTCACAACTAAGTACTGATGCTCTTGAATCGAGATCCTGAGATCCCTGACGGCGTTCATGTTCCCTTTAATTTGAAATGGTCTCTGCTATTTTCCTCCCCTTAACTGATGAATCCAAACTTTTCACAATATCAACAAGTTTAAGGCATTGGAAAACCACATTGAATGGTTTCAGTATCTCCAAATAAGTAATTTAATATGTTCATTGCAAAGAAAGGGTGTTTTTAAAAGACAATTAACATTTTTGAGTGAATGTCGAAGGATTCAACGGGTATTGTTAAAGGTTGGTTATCGAAGCTATATAAACATTTGGTGGAAATATTCTATTCCCCGTTACCAAGATATGTCACAAGTTGGCAAAGGGACGGAGTAAAAGAGCTAACCGAACCAGACGGGGAGAATATTTGGGCTCAACCCTTCAAATACATCGAAAATTTTGTGCCTTTGGGCACGGTTATAAAGATTGTTAAGGTTTCTTTTCCTTATAATGTTAAAGTGATGTGATTTGATATTTGGAATGATTGTAGGTTGACAAAAGAATATCTATCTTTGATTTCAATATTGTTTTTGAGATATTATGGGGATTGAAGTATTGTACATTTTGTGTGTTTTGTTTTGGTTAATTAATAAATGTAGTTTTTATTAAAAAAAAACCCTTTTTATAATATCTACTTTCCATCAATAAAAAACACAAGATCGTTCACAACAGTGAAGATAAACAGTGATACCAGAATATGTCCGTTCTGCTTCTGTTAGAATCTGCTGCTCAAAATAGACAAACAGCTTTTGAGCTTCTTAACTGAATAAACAACTAACTGACTAGCTGTTCATTTTTGAGAAAAACATTCAACTTCAGTACCCCACACATCAAATATCAGGACTGATTTCCATGATACAATGTCCCCATATACTCTACCAATGTCCCCCAGACATATAAGAATAAAACAGCCATGCCACTTAGCCATTTTTGTATCAATTTGGGCCTCCGAAGTTAAAATTATAATACAAATCAATGTTACAAACAGTACACATGTAGAAACAGAGAAAAAGTTAGATTAAATTTGTTTCATCAAAAGATATACTTCTTGGTTTAAAAACTGAGTGATGCATTTCTCACATAAGTTTGTTTTTTTTTAAAAAAAAGAATCTTGAATTGGCTAAGTTACGGCTCCTTAAATCCGGTGTTCAGTGCAAAAGTTCGGTTTCCTCCTTTCTAATGGATGGTTCCAAATGAAAATGGTTCTGTACCTTGGGGGGTTGTTCAGCTGCTTAAGCATTTTGGGTGAATGTGGCCGGGCTTCCTCACTTCTGGTGAAGAGGGCAGAGAACTTTTTCTCCAGCCGGCGAGACCAAGGCTTTTCCTGAATAATATTTATCCCTTGAAGCTCATCAGGTGACCTTGGGCCTGTCATTCTCAGCCCACCTTACAGGCCTGTTGTAGGGACAAAATGGAGGAGGGAAGAACCCTGAGTGTCCCCTGAGGACCTTGGGGGGAAGGGCAGTAGAAAAATGCATCATTGTGGGGCACAAAAACAACACTCTGCCCTGCCAGCAGAAGCCAGTGGCCTGGGAAAAGGCACGAGCAGCCGCCACAGACCCCCCCTCCCGCCCCACTGGCTCCCACGTTTCCTGCCCCCCTGCTGCTCCTCCCTGTTGGTCTGAACATTAAGCCTGGCCCTCAAAAGCCCCCCTCCCCGTCCGGAAGCCCTGTTCTCCCCCCTGTCACCCAGCAGTGCTAGAGCTTGACTCAGTAAAGAAACGGAAAACTTTTTCAAGAGTTGGGAGTGGAGGGATGGCAGCTCATTAAGGGAGTGCTCCTCGGAGACACGATTCGGGACAAAAGCCAGATTTTTGCTGATCTGGCTAAATCCACTTTTCCCAGACAAAACTGATCGTCCAGGATCCAATCTGGGAACCCAGATCCCGGAATAAATCTGGGTAATTTTAGGAAACGTGGCTTCAGCCTCTGGCTTGCTCCTTGCTTGGCTTCTTTCCAAGAGGGGAGGGGGAGGAGAGAGGGGGGGGTGAATGGCCAATCCGTGCAGGGTCTCTCCGTGTCTGCCTGGCTCCTGTGAGTGGCACTGGTTCAGTTGAGCTCAGTCGCAAGAAGGTCCCTGGCTTCAGTTTGGTTTGGGTGGAATTCTCTGTGGTGACAAAATTCTCGGGTCTGATGGTGGCCCCCTTGATTCGTTGGTTCTGTTGGGCTTCTTCTTGCATTGGGGAGCGTGCCCTTGGCCAGCAGCAGCCTTGCCCCTGTGTGTTTCTGCCTCAAAGCCTGCTTAGAAATGGTTCCCCCGCAGAAAACAAGGGAGAGCAGCTGGGGGGGGGGGGTCCTTCTTCAGGGACCCATAGAATTGGTCCCAGAGATCCAGTCTTCCTGAAACTCGGATGATATTTAGAAGACAGTGAAGAGTAGGTTCCCAAAATTTTGGTAGCTTTTTCTTGAAAAATGATGCCCCCCGATATCCTCCCAGATAGTTATTATTAATAATGGAGCGTGACTGTGAGCACTTCCTTCAGGGGCCCATAGAATTAGAATCTGTGGGTCCAATCTTCCTGAGACTTGGGGGGGGGGGGCTTAGAGGACAGTCAGGAGTAGCTTCCTTGAAAATTTGGTGGCGTTTTCTTGAAAAATGACCCCCCCCCCCCCCCGGCCAGGCCCTAGATATGCCCAGATAGTTTTTTCCCATAAGGAATAATGGCCAAATAAAATGGGATTCTCTGATCTGTCTTAAATAGATCAGAAAATCTTTCCTGGGTTTCAGAAATCCCCGATTTCTTTGAGATCCATAAAAACCAATTCCAGATGTCTCAGACTTTTTTTTGTGTATAAATATTTTTATTTTTTAGAACATTACGGGATACAGAAAATGGAAAAGGGAACAAAAGTTAAAAGGAAAAATTAAAGATATACATTATAAGGACTGTCAAAATAATACAATGACTGTATAATATTTAAAATATAGTTTTCAGGTATACAACACAAACAAAACTCAGGCATATGTTCTCTGTTCATCCTAAAGAACATCATTGTTAAACCAACCAATGATTAATAAACTATATAATCGGGTTAGCTTAAATGGAATAAAACAATAACTAATGATTCTAAACTAACAACGAATCCCGTTGTGGGGAAAAATACAGCAGAATCTAGAAAGGGGCGGGTGGGCGGGCAGGCGGGCATTGCCTCCTCCTCAGTGACTGATCCAGGCCAGACGAAGGGGTGGCCAGGTGTTGCCTCCTGCTCCACACCTGATCCTATCTGGGTGAAGAGGGAGCGGGCATTGCCTCCGGCTCGGTGCCTGATTCTGGCCGAGTGAAGGGAGACAGGCATCTGCTCCTGATGCCAAGCAGGTAAAGGCTGGTGGTGGGAATTAACACACCCTCCACTCCTGATCCCGACTGGGTGAAGGCAAAGGGTGGGCATTGCCACCTGCCATGCTCCTGATCCAAGCTGGGTGAAGGGGGAAGGCATTGCTACCTGTTCCACTCCTAATACACATGGGTTAAGGCGAGGGGTGGGCATTGCCACCTGCTCCGCTCCTGATCCCAGCTGTGTGAACTTGGGAGTTGGGTATTGCCACATGCTCCACTCCTAATCCCCATGGGTTAAGGCGAGGGGTGGGCATTGCCACCTGCTCCACTCCTGATTCCAGCAAGCGCTCAGGTTGGATAGGCTGCCTCGCCTGGGCTTCCCGCTGTGGCAGCACCCTCTGGTGGTACACCAAGGTAGGAAGTGAGTTGTCTAGAACACACTTACTCTTTTTTACAGTAGGATACAATAGAATAACTCTATAGCTTTTATACATCACATTCAAATTATAACACAACCATTCTCCAGAATGTTTCGTCTCTCCCTTATTATTAAGACAACTACTGGATGTTTGTAAAAATAGAGAATTTTATATTGCTAGTTGCTGGGAAAGAAGAGGAGACACTCTTTTTGTTTGCCACCACTTTTCGATTTCCCAGCATGCAACTTGAACTCGAGTAGAACTTCAGTTGCCAGTCTTATTTAACTCCGAGAGTAAAAGAATATTCTGGTACTTTAAATGATTATATGAGTTTTCCCCAGCTGCAAGAAATCCCTTTCAGGGAACGTTTTAAACTGATGAAATTGCTGTTAATCACTTGAGAACTTTGCCAACTTTCTTAAAACTGGAAACCTGTGCTGCTCCTAGAAAAATGTGATTGGTCATTTCTTTGAGGTTTGAAGAGTGGATAAGTTTGCAGAACTCTAGGGGATGATTCTCATCTAGGATATGGATTTCTTGTGGACCACTTATACTTAGTGAGGGTTTGCTATTGTTAGTTCAAGATTAGTATCAATAATAATAACAACTTAATGCCCGCTCAGAGCAGTTTACAAAGTATGTCATTATTATGCCCTCAACAAAACACCCTGTGAGGCGGGTGGGGCTGAGAGAGCTCCAGAGAGCCGTGACCAGCCCAAGGTCACCCAGGTGGCTTCAAGTGGAGAAGTGGGGAATCAAACCCGGCGCTCCAGATCAGAGTTCCACTCTCTTAACCTCTACACAAAACTAGGTCGCTTAAGTTCGTGATGCTGAATGTTGAAATGCTGAATGCTCATTGTGACTGACACTATTGAACCTGAATGCCCAAAGACGACCTTCAGGAAGACACGTCTAAAAATGAGATTCTACCTAGGCTCTCGTTAGTTTCAGCTTAAGTTCATAACATAATACTTTTTAGGACCATTTTAATAGGGTGACCAGAATGTCTCTGGTCACCTGAAGCTCCCCCCGCTTGCTGTCCCTGATAGTGGGGCTTCAGAGCTGCTTGCAGCCCGTCTTCCTCCTAGGCAGGAGAAGCACAAATGCCAGGGTGGCCTGGGGCAGCAACTGATGTGAACTTGGCTTCTGAAATCTCAGGGACGGTGGAGGAGGAGATGGAGCAGGAGGAGGAGGAAAAAGGAAGATCGTATGATCCAAGGAGAGATGACGATATGGTGAGCAGACAAGCAAGCCAAGGGAGCTACTCATCCTCCTGGATCTCCCTGCCCCTCAGGAGATAGCAGCCCTCCTGCCAAGCTTCCCAACCCAGGAACAGGTCAAACAAGGGAAATGGGGGTCCAGGGGAAAGGCCAAGAGCGTGGGCTACCCTAGACGCTGACCCACCCTCCTATGTGGCCGGTGGCAGCAACCTCTGTGGAAGCCCCCAAAGGCTTTTGTGTCTTGAGAATGGAGGTGGGAATGGGCAAGGAGTACGGGGCCTGCCAGGCACTGGCCCCGTCCCTTTCCCCAGCCAATGTGGAGAGCTCAGGAGAAATGTCAGCAGGAATCATGAAGCCCACCAGCTCCATATAGGGAATATTGGATGGAAGGATCCCAGGGGTGGGGGCAGACCCTTCTCGGACTCTGGCAAGCAGCTGCCCATGAAAGCAGGCTAGATGGGGCTTCAGGGCCTCCTTGTCGAGAGAGCGGCCTCCTGGAGCATCAGTCGTTGCAGCTAACAGGTGGCCTTTCTCTCTCAGGAGTTGGAGTCAGTCATCTCCAGTCTTTGGGACGTTTCAGATCTCCTGGGAGAAACATCTGCAGGTATGTCATCTCCCCTGCTGATGGGAAATGGTAATCTAATGTTCTATTTTTCTATTTTTCTCCTGCCCTCCCTCCAAGGAGCTCAGGAGCATAAGCATGAGCACAAATACTGGGGTGGCCTGGGCAGCAACTGATGTGAACTTGCTTTCTGAAATCTCAGGGTCTGTGGTGGAGGAGGAGGAAGCCGAGGAACAACTAGGGCCCTGCCATGCAGGAACATCCCCCATTATGGTGAGTAGAACAGCGATCCAAGGGAGCTACTCCTCCACTTGGATCTCCCTGCCCCTCAGGAGATAGCAGCCCTCCTGCCAAGCTTTCCAACCCAGGAACAGTCCGGGCAAGGGGGATGGGTGTCCAGGGGAAAGGCCAAGAGTGTGGGGTACCCTAGATGCTGACCCAGCCTCCTGATTGGCCACTGGCAGCAACCCCTGTTGAAGCCCCCAAAGTCTTTTGCATTTTGAGAATGGAGTTGGGAATGGGCAAGCAGCACAGGGCCTGCCAGGCACTGACTTCGACCCTTTCCCCAGCCAATGTGGGGAGCTCGGGAGAAATGTCAGCAGGAATCATGAAGCCCACTGGCTCCATATGGGGAATATTGAATGAAAGGATCCCAGGGGTGGGGGCAGACCCTTCTCGGACTCTGGCAAGCAGCTGCCCATGAAAGCAGGCTAGATGGGGCTTCAGGGCCTCCTTGTTGAGAGAGCGGCTTCCTGGAGCATCAGTCGTTGCATCTAACAGGTGGCCTTTCGCTCTCAGGAGTTGGTTTCCATCACCTCCAGCGTGTGGGACAGCACCCAGCCAGCAACACCTGCAGGTATGTCATCTCCCCTGCTGATGGAAAATGGTAATCTAATGTTCTCCTTCTCTATTTCTATCCTGCCTTCCCTCCAAGGAGCTCACAGCAGAATGCTTGGTTTCAGCCCATCTCTTTGTCATTCCTCACAACAACCATGCCATGTAGGGTAGGCTGAATGAGACTGAGTGGTGCTTGATCACCCTGTGAGATTCACGGCTGAATGGGGATTTGAAGCTGGGTCTCCCAGGGCCTCATGAGCGGAATCTTTTCAGCACCTGTTTCCAAGCAAGAGTCATTGGACTCCGGTCCCGTGTAGCCTCCCGTCCCCGTCCACATGCTTATGCTCCTGCATCTGTCACCAGAGTTAGGACACTCATTGTGACAGAGAAGAGAAGCTCCCATTAGTGTTGGCTCTTCCATAATACTGGAATATATTATAACTCCACATTGGAACCAAAGCGATGCTGCCATGCGAATGCCCGAGACAAGAGCTGGTCTGCATGGGAACGTATTGGCACATCCAGGGCCACCAGAATGTCTTTGGTCACCTGAAGCTCCCCCCGCTTGCGGTCCCCACCTTATTCCAACTTAGTGGGGCTTCAGAGGAGCTTGCAGCCCATCTTCCTGCTAGGCAGAAGCACAATTGCAGGGGTGGCCTGGGCAGGAACTGATGTGAACTTGTCTTCTGAAATTCCAGGGTCAGTGGCAGAGGAGAAGGAGGATGAGGAGGAAGAACAACCAGGGCTCTGCCATGTGGGAACGTCCCCAATTATGGTGAGCAGAACAGCGATCCAAGGGAGCAAATCATCCACTTGGATCTCCCTGCCCCTCAGGAGATAGCAGCCCTCCTGCCAAGCTCCCCAACGCAGGAACAGTCCGGGCAAGGGGGATGGGTGTCCAGGGAAAAGGCCAAGAGCGTGGGGTACCCTAGATGCTGTCCCAGCCTCCTGAGCAGCCACTGGCAGCAAACTCTGTTGAAGTCCCCAAAGGCTTTTGTGTCTTGAGAATGGAGGTGGGAATGGGCAAGCATCACAGGGCCTGCCAGGCACTGACTCCGACCCTTTCCCCAGCCAATGTGGGGAGCTTGGGAGAAATGTCAGCAGGAATCATGATGCTCACTGGCTCCGTATGGGGAATATTGAAGGGAAGGATCCCAGGGGTGGGGGCAGACCCTTCTCGGACTCTGGCAAGCAGCTCCCAGTGACAGCAGGCTAGATGGGGCTTCAGGGCCTCCTTGTCGAGAGAGCGGCTTCCTGTAGCATCGGTCGTTGCATCTAACAGGTGGCCTTTCTCTCTCAGGAGTTGGAGTCAGTAACCTCCAGCGTGTGGGACATGTCCCTGCCAGCAACACCTGCAGGTATGTCATCTCCCCTGCTGACGGAAAATGGTAATCTAATGTTCTCTTTCTCTAATTCTATCCTGCCTTCCCACCCTGTTGCTCAAAGCAGAATGCATTCTTTCCGCCCATCTCTTTCACATTCCTCACAACGACCTTGCAATGTAGGGCAGGCTGAATGAGAACGACTGGTGCTTGATCACCCTGTGAGATTCATGGCTGAATGGGGATTTGAAGCTGGGTCTCCCAGGGCCTCATGAGCTGAATCTTTTCAGCACCTGTTTCCAAGCAAGAGTCATTGGACTCCGGTCCCGTGTAGCCTCCCGTCCCCGTCCCCATGCTTATGCTCCTGCATCCGTGACCAGAGTTAGGACACTCATTGTGACAGACAAGAAAAGCTCCAATTAGTGTTGCCTCTTCCATAATATTGGAATATATTATAGCTCCGCAATGGAACCAAAGCGATGCTGCCATGTGAATGCCCGAGACGAGAGCTGGTCTGCATGGGAACGTATTGGCACATCCAGGGCCACCAGAATGTCTTTAGTCACCAGCAGCAGCTAGACTTTTGTATGCGCAAAAATGGAAAGTACAAGAAGTGCCAACTATTGAAGATTGGACTTATAAATTGCTGTATATGGCTGAAATGGACAAGATGACAAGAAAATTGAGAGATCTGGACTCAGGGCAGTTCAACACAGACTGGGAGAAGCTGAAACAATACCTGGAGAAGAAATGGGAGGTGGGAGGAAAACTGTGGCAGTTTGAGAACTACTGAAGTATTGAAGTAGAGGGGGGAGACTTTACCGGGGGGAGAAGAGATAAATGTGAATTAATAAGCAGTCAGATTAATAGATTGACATATATATAGATATATATAGGTTAACAAACAGAACATAGAGAAAATAATTAATTATAAGGACTAAATATAAGGAGCGATTAACTAACAATATTTTCTTTTTTTTTCTGACAAGTTTTGTACCAAACTGAATGTCTGAAGATATAGATGGGTCAAATTGATTGACTACGTGAGGAGAGATATATAGAACTATTATAAAAAGATAGAATGAGTAATATATATAGAGAATAAGTCAAATTGTTTGATATAAACGAATGTATGATCTATATGGTTTATGATATATAGAAATACCTGAAATTGAAAAATTGGGATAAATTGTTTATCTAAGATGGAAACAAAGGCTTACAGTTTGGGCATATAATGTTAAAAATAGTTAAGGATGTACTGCTTAGAATAATGGAGAATATATATTTGTTTTAGATAGAGGAAGCTAATAAAAGTAAGGGAAAGGGGACAAAGGGTTGGAAAGCTGTTGGAAGTCAACAAAAAGGGGGGGAAAGGGAGGGGGTTAGAGATGAAAAAATTGGGGAAAATTGAATGTAAATGTGGAAATAATGGATTCTAACCCAATAAAAATTTTTCAAAAAAAAAAAAACAGAATGTCTTTAGTCACCTGAAGCTCCCCCCGCTTGCGGTCCCCACCTTATTCCAACTTAGTGGGGCTTCAGAGCTGCTTGCAGCCCACCTTCGTCCTAGGCAGGAGAAGCACAAATGCAGGGGTGACCTGGGCAGCAACTGATGTGAACTTTTCTTCTGAAATTCCAGGGTCAGTGGCAGAGGAGAAGGAGGATGAGGAGGAAGAACAACTAGGGCCCTGCCATGCGGGAACGTCCCCAATTATGGTGAGCAGAACAGCGATCCAAGGGAGCGACCCTTCCACTTGGATCTCCCTGCCCCTCAGGAGATAGCAGCCCTCCTGCCAAGATCCCCAACGCAGGAACAGTCCGGGCAAGGGGGATGTGTGTCCAGGGGAAAGGCCAAGAGCGTGGGGTACCCTAGATGCTGACCCAGCCTCCTGAGTAGCCTCTGGCAGCAACCTCTGTTGAAAAGGCTTTTGTGTCTTGAGAATGGAGGTGGGAACGGGCAAGGAGTACGGGGCCTGCCAGGCACTGGCCCCGTCCCTTTCCCCAGCCAATGTGGAGAGCTCAGGAGAAATGTCAGCAGGAATCGTGATGCCCACCAGCTCCATATGGGGAATATTGAATGGAAGGATCCCAGGGGTTGGGGCAGACCCTTCTCGGACTCTGGCAAGCAGCTGCCTGTGAAAGCAGAAAAGATGGGGCTTCAGGGTCTCTGTATCAAGCGAGCAGCTTCCTGGAGCATTAGTCCTTGCATCTAACAGGTGGCCTTTTTCTCTCAGGAGTTACAGTCGGTCCCCTCCAGTGTCTGGGTGAGCTCCATTTCATCAACACCATCAGGTATGTCATCTCCCCAGCTGACGGAAAATGGTAATCTCATGTTCTCTTTCACTATTTTTCTCCTGCTCTCTCTCCAAGAAGCAGAATGTATGGTTTCCTCCCATATCTTTCCCATTCCTCACAACAGCCTTGCGATGTAGAGTAGGCTGAGAGAGAACGACTGGTGCTTGGTCACTCTGTGAGATTCATGGCTGAATGGGGATTTGAAGATGGGCCTCCCAGGTGTTTGTCTGTGGAATCTTTTAAGCAGGGCTTTCTTTCAGCGGGATCTCCCAGGATCTGAGATCCCCCCCGGCACCTCTGAAAAAAGATCACGTGACTGGGGGCCCTGCCCCCGGCGCCCAAACTCCCATGGCTGCCTCCCCGGGTGGAGCTTCTCCTGGGCCACATGCTTCCTCTGCCTCTTCCCCGGACTTTCCCTTCTTCCCTCCCTCCCTTTCTCTTTTTCCCCTTTCTTTCCTTGCTTCTTTCTTTCTTTCCTCCCCCCCCTCTCTTTCTCCTTCTTTCGTTCCATGTCTTTTCTTTTTCCTTTCTTTTCCTTCCTTCACTGGAGGCCTGAGGAGGCCGTGAGCAGCTGGCCGCTGCATTTGGAAGCGCTGGCAACGTCCACCGCGACAAGCACACACCCGCTCGGGCTCTCCCCTGTGCCCGCTGCTCAGGCCCAGCGCTCAGGCCAGAGGAGGCCGTGGGTAGCTAGCCACAGTGTTCGGCGGTGGCAGGACTGAGAAAATGGAGGAAACTGTGAGGAGGAGGAGACTGCAAGTGGCTTTGAGGTCCTGTATGACTTTAAATGGGCTTATAGTAGGGCCGATGAACCTTCCTTCCCAGGTACTGAGCTGTGAGGCGCCGCCCTGCCCGCCGTAGGGCTGCCGCCCTCCGCCATCCTAATGCCTGCTCGGGCGGAGCTCCCTCAGCCTCAGAGTCCGGCAGGGAAGGTGGTTAACACCACCTGAGTCCTCCACTTGCCAACTGGCACGTGCACTCCCTCCCTCTGCCCGTCACTTGCACGCCAGCCTCCTCACCCTCGGCATCCTTGGGATTCTCCCCCTTTATAGCTGCTCTTTCCCCCACCTCCCCACCTGGGCTGCCAATCAGCCTTCTGCTCTCTCCACTCCCCTCAGCCCCGTCTACCCCCTCCCACCGGCCTGCTCCCCTCCCCATTGGCTGCTTGCCGTGCCCGTCACACGGGCGTCCCCTCGCCCCCTCCTGCCCCCAGCTGCCAGCCAGCAGAAGACTCGCACTGGGCGTCCAGGCTGCGGAGGCTGGGCCCGCTGCTGCGCTTCCCTGGGCCGCGGGGGTTTCCCCAGCACGTTGCTTCGCTGCGGCTTCCAGCTCCAGCATCCTGCCGCGGCCCGGCTCCTTCCCCGTGGCGGTGAGTGGGCTGGAGGAGGAGGAGGTGAGAGGCACTGCGACCCTTGGGTACCCCCCCCCCAACTCTGGACATGAGCGTAATATCTTTGGGCTCAATGTTCAATTTTGAAGTATTTAAAGTTACAAGATTAATTCCGTGTCTGTGTGTGTGTGTTTGTGTGTCTGTGTGTGTGTGAGAGAGAGCATTTCTAAGCAGTGTTACAACCTTCTAAACCCATTGACTTCAGGGACATGGAAAGGTGTTGCTTTAGATTATACTGCTATTTAATTTAATAATTTGATTTGGGGCCTGGAAAAAAACCTTATTTTCCTTTAAATAATAGTGCTGCCATAAATTCAAAATAGATACAATAGAGAAAATAATGTTTCCTGAAAATGACCCACTGCCACTCATGATATGGGACAGACTGGTCATCTACACGTAACTGGGAAGAGAACTTTCCTCTACACATTTCTCTAATCATTGAAAAGTCCCTAATCCCCGCAAGCAGTTGCCACTTCACGTGGCAATGGCAGTGAAGAGGAAGAGACATCACTTCCGGGAAGAGATGTCATTTCCCAAAGGTGATGTCACTTCCTGGAAGTGATGTCATCACACATTTCCGGTATCGCGCACGCTTCGGGCACACTCATGTAATAGAGAGATCCCCCAACACTTTTCCCAGAAAAAAGGCCCTGCTTCTAAGCACCTGTTTCCAAGCAAGTCTCATTGGACTACCTTCCTGTGTAGCCCCCCCTTGTCCCCGTGTTAATGCTCCTAAACCTGTCACAAGAGTTAGAACTCCCATTGCTCAATTCACACCGCTACAAGAAGAGAAGCTCCCAATAGCCTTGCCTCTTCCATAGTGTTAGAATATGTTAGAGCTCCCCATTGGACCCAAAGTGATGGTGCCACGAGAACGCTCGAGACACCAGCTGCTCTGGGCGGGAATGTAGAAGCATACCCAGGGCCTAGACTGTGACAGCAACTGTGACAGCAACTGAGGGCCAAGCTAGGAGTGAGGAACTACACTTGAATCGTAGTGATGGAGCGGAGCGCAAGTGGAGCACAAGTGAACCAGGAGGAATACATGTGAGTCTGTTCACTTGCCATCCAAGGGTAATTTGTGACTTCTAGCTTGGCTCTGAAATGCCAATGCCCATGAAGACGCAAAACGGTAATCTCATGTTCTCTTTCTCTGTTTTCATCCTGCACTCCCCCCCGCCCCAAGAGCTCATGGCAGAATGCATGGTTCCCACCCATGTCTTTCGTATTCCTCACAACAACCTTGCGAGGTAGGGTGGGGTAGGCTGAGAGTTCTTACATCAGGGAGACCTCTCATTCCCCCATTGCTATTGCTAAAAGAAGAGAATCTCCCAGTAGCGTTTCCTCTCCATTGGTTTTAAAATATGTTCTCGTTCCCCACTGGAACCAAAGGGATCCTGCCAGGAGAACTGAAGGGGGAAGAAGAAAGGTTTATGTACTCTGTCGTTATCACCCTTGTCTTCTTTTTCCTGCAGAGCCCCCAAAATGCATATTTTCCCGGCTCTTCTGCTGCGACTGCCTGAAGCAGGTGGACTGAGTGTGGCTCTCCCCCTGGTCATGGGCCGCCTCCATAGAGGGTCCCAACAACGCTGGGAGGAACACCTGCCATACGGGGAGTGAAGGTCATTGTCTGGCGCCCAGCCCCTCTCTCTCTAGCCAGGTTCCTCTCGCAGAGACGGGCCCTTCCTCCTTAGGCAACCCTCTCTGCGGCAAGCCCCCTGGCCCTTGGAACCTCTCCCGGCAGCACATCAAAGGCAGCCAGCCTCCACCTGACTGGCCACGTGGCGGGGGGGGGGGGCAGAAGGGCGGCACGGCTCATTGGCGAGACTCCACATGCTTTCCTGGGGGCCTCGATATCCCCGCTTGCTCCTCCCATGAACCCAGGAGCTCACTCTTGCTGTAGGGTCCACCCCTCGCCCCTGCCTCCTCTGTGGGGCCTCCAAATGCTGCTGGGGCTGTCCCCCGGTTCGCTCAGCCTTGGGGGAATGCGGGGCCGACTAGGCCAGCTCTGGACAAAAAACACTTTGTGCCTCTGCAGCAGGCAGTGGGCCTCCTTCCTTAGTGGCCGTTCTGCAGATGAGAAAAAACAGACAGACACACACACCCGCTAATGATTTCGGGTTCAGGATACCAAAAGGGCCTGAGTCTCCCGCGATCCGACCAACAGCCCGCAATCTTGGCTCAATGTTCTGAGGACGGCCCCGTGATTAGCAGACACAAACACAGCCCACCACCACAGACAGGACCCAAACCCCCTGATGCCAATGAATCTGTGCCCAGAATGCAGGCAGGAAACAGAGGGCACCCATTGTCTTCCAGGAGGACTGATGGGGCGAGCAACAGGACTGTGGAGGCGAGCCAAGCTTGTCTTCCACCAAACATCCCTGCCTGCGGCTGAGTTCCCTTGGGCAGAGAAGGGGCGTGCAAAGCCTGAGAGAGCAACAAAGGCACATGCCGCTGCAATAGAGTCTTGTAAACTCCACTAAGGAAAGGCATCCCTGAGGCCAATGGCAGACCCCAGTTCGATTCCCAAGAAGGAGCATGTTGGGCAAAGGCAACGCTTCGCTTATGCCCCTTACCAACTGGCCCAGGAGCAGCGAAGCAGCAAGTAGGGGGTGGACCAGAATCCACACCTCAAGCCCCAGAGAGGGGGAGGTAGAGAAGACTGCGGAGACCAGGGGGGCCTCTCAGCTGTGACTGGGGCTCAGCGCAGGACTGCCTCTGGTCTCTCCCCAAGTGGAGATGGAACTTGGAGGGCTTGGCTGCTCCGACTGCATGTCTTTCCGCAGTGCCATCCTTGTCTCTGTGGTCTCCCCTAGCCAGTTTGAGGGCCTCGGTGTAGAGAGTGGCAATGCTGACAGTTGCCAATGCTATATGGAGTGTCCTGTTCCTCTGCTGCCAACGAGTTCAAGTGTTATAGAAACAGGTATCACTGAGCCCTGGGAAGGGAAAGGGTTGACCTCACCTCAGGGCTTTCTTCCAGCCGGAACACCGTGGAGCGGTGTTCCGGCATCTCTCCTTGCAGCCCAATACTTCTCCGTGGGCCAGCTGAAGCCAGGGAAGCCACAAACGGGCTTTAAACTTTACCTGAGAAGGGAATTCCCCCTCTCCTAGAAGAAACCGTCCTTCCTTCCCCACTCCCTCCCTTTCCATGTCTTTCTTTTCTTTCTTTCTTTTCCTCCCTCCCTCTCTTTCTCTTTTTTCATTCCATGTCTTTCCATGTTTTTCTTCCTTCTTTCCCGGCCTTCTTCCTCTCCCCCCTCTCCCCCGTCTCCCCCCTCTCCCCCGTCTCCCCCCTCTTTCTTTCTTTCTTTCTTTCTTTCTTTCTTTCTTTCTTTCTTTCTTTCTTTCTTTCTTTCTTTCTTTCTTTTTTCTTTCTTTCTTTCTTTCTTTCTTTCTTTCTGTTGGTCTCTCTGATTTTCTTTCTCTGTGCTCTGTTATTCTCTGTTGTTATTCTCAGATTTTGGGTATAGGACCTTGTTATGACCTTTACTTTCACTAGGGTAGATTTTGCCTTTAATCTTTCCCTTGACACCCTCTGGGTAGTTTGCTGCCACGAGGAATATTATATTCCAATATTTTTTATTTAGGTTTTCCCTTTGGCGACGTTCCTAAGCGTCAGGCTCCTTCGTGGTTCTATGTGGCCCTGAGGATAGGAATGGGATATAGCAATGACAGCTACACTGGGATATAACAAAACAAAATAAACTTTTATTTAGTCAAGAAGCGTATCGGTTTCATAAACATAGTTCTTTGTGCTTAAAGTGACTTCATTTACTCTCATTCACACAGATCTCTTCCGAGGCTTCACACACAGTTAGCCTCTTTCTCTAACTCAGTATTTGTCTCACGGAAATGCTTAAAACTCCTCAGGCAGCGCACAGCTAGCCTGCTTTCCTCTGACTGCTATTCACAGAAATATGAAACCTGCTCAGGCAGCACACAGCCGGCCTCTCTTTCCCTGACTGAGTGTCCTTTCACAAACGTGCTCAGTTCAGGTTCCACACAGGTTATATTTCTCTCATAAACTCTCATTCCTCGCTTTCACCCGCACTCTTCACCTAGCTCAAACCAAGCGTTTAAAGATACATGCACCCATTTCTTGAAATCATTACAAATGCCCCCCCTTCTCCTTAAGCGGAACACATCTCTTTTCCAGAAGAGTTGTGTGCAGCTTCCTCTGGCTTAGGGAATGTTTTATTGTCTCTGCAGTTCCTGTGAAGTCCATTTCTCACTCTTCTGTGGTTTTTTGTTTTAAAGTCTTGGGTTTCTTTATCTTGCGTTCCTCCTCTGCTGGGGTGTCATCTTCCTCTCTGGGATGTTCCACTGCTGGGCTGAGGTCATCTTGTCTTTGGCCTTCTCTACTAGGTCGTTGTTGGCTTCTTCTGGTTGTTTCTCTATCAATATTCTGTTCTTTTCTAAACACTCTCTTTCTTGCGAACAGTGTTTGAGCTGCTCAGTTCTTTACATGCTCTCTTCATGTTTGATTGCTTTGGCAGATGAAATCCACTTATCAAAATAATCTGTCAGTTTGGCACTAAAAGACTTAAATGACTTCTCTTTCTGAGGCACTAGGCTTCTAAACTTCTTTCTGAAGTAATCAACACCTAGCCTAAATCTGTCATATACTGCCTCTTTGTATTCAGCATAAACAACAGGTTTATCTGAGGGAAATGTGTTGTGGCTCTCAGCCAATTCCCCTCTAATTAAGCTGGGTAAATACTTCATATATTGTGTCTCTGGTATTTCCCAGTTTTGAGCAGATCTTTCAAAAGTGGACAGGAAAATTTGTGGATCTTCTCCTGACACATGCGACCATAAAATCTTTTGGGGTAACATGAGGTAAATCAGCTCTGGGTTCAGACTTTCCCTCCTTTTTGTCCCCATCCTTAAGTCTCTTTCTAATTGCAATCGTTCTGCTTCCAAACTGGTGTGTCTTTCCATCTCTTGAGTTCTAAGTTCTATTTCAACTCCCCACTTTTCCCTTTCAAACTCCACTTTTTCCCTTTCAAGCTGCTTTTGCTCATTCCACTTTCCCATCTCAAACCGTTTTTGTTCTGCTTCAACTTTCAGCTTTTCCCATTCAAGCTGTTTTTGTTCTCTTAGAAACTCTAAATATTCTGGACTAGGATTATACATTCCCTCAGGGTTTCTCTCAGGTGCAGTGTTTCTCCTAGGCTCCCACACTGCTTTGTGTCAGTATAACTCTCAGTTCTTCTACACTTTTCCCCTCATGAGGTAAATTTAACTCTTGGCACTTCTGAATCAGAGCCTCCTTTTTCATCCCCATAAACGCTGCCATTTCTCTCTCTTTTACTTGTATTTCCTTCTACAATTTTACTAAGATTCAGCAGATTATGTTCTCTCTTATAAATCCTACTAGTTCTTCTGGGTCTCTTTCCTTTATAACAGTTCTATATTCCTCATAGGGTTTAACTGAACACTCTGTCTCTTTGGCTTTCTGTCCCTTCAGAATGCTTTTCTCTCAGATTGTTCCTTCCTCCCAGGCTATTATATCCCACTTAAAATATTTTCTCCTCCTCAGGATGTTTGAGATCCCACCGCTAAGCCTCCACTTGTTATGACCTTTACTTTCACTAGGGTAGATTTTGCCTTTAATCTTTCCCTTGACACCCTCTGGGTAGTTTGCTGCCACCAGGAATATTATATTCCAATATTTTTTATTTAGGTTTTCCCTTTGGCGACGTTCCTAAGCATCAGGCTCCTTCGTGGTTCTATGTGGCCCTGAGGATAGGAATGGGATATAGCAATGACAGCTACACTGGGATATAACAAAACAAAACAAACTTTTGTTTAGTCAAGAAGCGTATCGGTTTCATAAACATAGTTCTTTGTGCTTAAAGTGACTTCATTTACTCTCATTCACACAGATCTCTTCCGAGGCTTCACACACAGTTAGCCTCTTTCTCTAGGCTCTATATTTCTCTCACAGAAATGCTTAAAACTCCTCGGGCAGCGCACAGCCAGCCTGCTTTCCTCTGGCTACTATTCACAGAAATATGAAACCTGCTCAGGCAGCACACAGCCGGCCTCTCTTTCCCTGACTGAGTGTCCTTTCACAAACGTGCTCAGTTCAGGTTCCACACAGGTTATATTTCTCTCATAAACACTCATTCCTCTCTTTCACCCGCACTCTTCACCTAGCTCAAACCAAGCGTTTAAAGATACATGCACCCATTTCTTGAAATCATTACAGACCTCAATAAGGATTTAGTAAATTTTAGACAAAAGAACTTTCATTGCCCTCAAAGATTCAGTTAAAAGGGTCTCAAACTTAGTTACCGGTCTGAGAGAACCATTTTTGATAGCATAGGAGAGCATAATTGCTCTCATTTGGAAATATGGGATCCACAATGCCTTTGCATCTTTGAATCTACTTCTTGTTTCGTAAGGATCTTCCTTTGTCTGGACCAATTCCTGATATGGTGAAGACCCACTTCGGACCATGACCAAAATTTACTTAGGTCTAAACCTGCGGGGAACCATGCCAGGTTAAGAACACAAACCATTGTCACAAACTAAGAGAGGGTTTTCTAAAATTGAGCTTGAAGCCACCATTAGAGAACGTAGCTGAAAAGCTGACCAGACGATGCCTCGAAGAGGTATTGGGTCAGAATAAGCTCCCCCTATACTAACCCATAGTTCAGGTGCTTTCTGACATTTGGATTCGTTTATGACAAAACAGAAGCCCAATAATAGAGCTTCAGGTTGGGCTGATCAATACCACCGTGATGCCTAAGCTTACGCAAGGTAGGAAGTGCTCTTCTTGCTCTACGTCCCCCCGCACCCCAATAAATTGGATTAATAGTTTTTGCCACTGCTGCAGCATCTAATGAGGAATAGGAAAGGGAACAGTCCTAAAAATATATGTAGAAATTTAGGCAAAAGAAAACTTTTAATTGTTGATAGCTGTTCCTGCCATGATAAAATTTTATCATTCCAAACATTGAATTGATGTTTAGTATCACTAGCCAAATTTCTTCTATTATAGATGACAAGTCTAATGTCTAATTGTTAACCCATGCAAATTTGTAGCACTTTTGTATGATGACTTCAGTTCCTTGAGTTAGGAATACGAGATATATTTCTATCTTTGATAGATTACTATTTAATCCAGAGATCATGCTGAAGTCTTTAAGCCTATTTGAAACGTCACCAAGTGACTCCTCTGGGGATGAAATAAACAAGACCATTACAGCTGCGAAAAGTGAGATCTTGCGCTCCTGATTGCAATGCCCTTAATTGCATATCGGAATGAATAGCGTTGGCCGAGGTCCAATGGCCACAGCAAAGAGAATGGGCGACAGAGGACACCCCTGACAGGTCCCTCTGTCAATTACAGAAACTTTAGATCTAATGGCATTAACTTTTATTTGAGTTTTGGTAATCCTTGCTGCCCCCTGTAGAGTAAGGTCTTCTTCTCTTCATCGTTGCTCACCAAACGTTGCCACTTCCAGCAGTTTCTGCCCGTTATTTCCCCTCTGCAGAATGGCCCTAGAGGGCAAACTTGTGGCTCTGGCACCACACCAGGGACATTCACAGAAAAGGAGTCCCAGTGAGTGATACAGAGGTGCAAAAAAGGGGGCGAGGGAGAAACTCCTGCCCAGGAAAAGCAGGTAAGCAAAGAGGTTGAAAAAAGAATTTTTAAAAACATTAGGTATGGTATCTCAAGGTCAATATCAAAAAAGCTAAAAATGGTCATGGTGCAGCCAGCGCTCAGTGAGAGAGAGGAATCCTCAGAGGAGGAGAGGCCCTCCGTAAGCAGCCGAGAGTCCACAGGAGCCAACCTGCAGGAGAAGGAGGCAGAGGCATGCCGGGACCTACAGCCAGAAGCTGAGCCAGAAGCAGCTCTGACCCAGCAGGTGAAGCCAGCAGGCCGCTTCCAGCCCTCCAGGATCACCAGTGCCTCTGGAAGGCTATAGGAGAAGACTAAGGGCAGAATTGCAGGCGAGAAAGCTCAGTGCATGCCTGTTGGCTTGACGCCAGCTGCCTCCTGACAGAGAAGATGAGTCTGTATAGGACTGTACCCGAGAAGCCGGCTGGGTGCACGGCGTGTGGGTGTGCAGGTTAGAAAGCTCCCAGAGAGATGCTTCTGGCCAGGGACACAACATGTACCTTGAGACGGTGACCTGTTCCCACTTCCTGGGTTGATGACTGGAAGATCTGGCCTCAGCCTGAACGACCTGACGTTGCCACTTCCCCTGGGCCTGTTATTCTGAGTAACTGGAAGGGATGCTGTGACCTGATAGCCGAGCCCTGCAACCAGGACAGTTGGTGTCCACCAGACTTAGCAGCAGTACGGAAAACGCGGCTGCAGCCCAGGCTGCCCAGAACCAAGCCCTCCGAGGCCAGGCACAGCAACTGACGAATGCTGTAGCTATGCTTCAACAGCAACCTGCAACTGATACAGCCCCTGGGGCTGCCGCCACCGCCACGTCTCCTACTGCACCTCCCCAGGGAAGTGCCCAGTGAGGCCCACAGAGACGTTTGGGGGGGTGTTAAGAAGAGTTTCCTGCGTCCCTGGCAGAGCGCAACTGTACACTGAGCCTGGGAAAGGGATTTCCCTAACGATAAGACCAAGGTCAGCTGCTTCTATCCAGCTCCCCATTGCTGGCCAGCTTTTGAGACTTTGCCACCCACGTGAGTGCAGCCTTGCCAGCCCTCAGAAGGCTGAGCGGGCCAATGGCCACATCAGACATTTGTGTCAGGACTCAGGAGAGAGGCTCGGTGGCAGACTGTACCACAGAACTCCAGCTCCTGGCCCGAGGCTTGGAGTGGGATCAGGCCGCTCTGACGAACCTGCACCTGGAGGGGCTGCCAGAGGAGGGGTCGGAGGTCTCAGCTGGACCGCCCCACGTCTCTTGCAAAGGGACGGGCGCCTGGAGGACCGGAGACAGGCCCACCTCGGAACTTGCCCTAGACCATTGAGGCAGAGGCTTCCCTCAGCCCCTCCGCCTGCCCCTGCCCTCAGAGTGGATGCGGAGGGGGCAGGGGGGCCCATGCACAGTCAAGGGAGGAGAAGGAGAGTGAAGACGAAGCTTTACAGGACTGTCTGAGAAGTCCCTTATTAATTAACAAGTTTTCTAGTTTGATACATTCAACCTTTTTTGATATTGGCCTTGAGATACCATACGCAAAGGGTTTTTTCTTTCTCAACCTCTTGGCTTGTCTTGTGCAAGGTGCCGCACCACTCGTGTCCCACGGGAGGCCTCATTGAGGCAATGTTTAGCTCACCAGCAGATCTGCCTTTTCAAGGAAGAACTTGGCCCATGAGGAGGGGCCAGTTTGTATTTTCCAGCAATACAAGAGGGGGCCTGGAGAGATAAGAGGAGGAGGAGGAGATTGTCACGGGCTGGGCCAGCCCAAGCAAGGTGGTTCAAGTCCAAACTTTAATGCCAGAGTCTGAGGGGAGTTCCAAGAGCAAAAGCCAGGTCAAACCGGTGGTCAGAGCATGAGATAACGCCAGGAGTGAGTCCAGAGTCCAAGAGCAAGGTCAGGTACAATCCAAGGTCATTTACTGGTAGTGTCAGGTCCAAAAGCAGGCACGGGCACGGGCACGGGCACGGGCACGGGCACGGGCACGGGCACGGGTACGGGCACGGGCACGGGCACGGGCACGGGCACGGGCACGGGCACGGGCACGGGCACGGGCACGGGCACGGGCAAGGTTCATAGAGCACGGAGTGGTTGCAGGCAATAGACACGTTGCTTCCACGCCCGGCAGTTCCTCCAGACTGGCTCTCATAGCCAGGTGTGGTTTTCAGCCAGCTGCTGGGGCTCCATCCTGACGCTACTCATCGTCACTCTCCAGCAGCTGGTGTTGGCTCAAGAGGCGAGCACTGCGCCGTCTCTCCTGCAGTTCCAGTCTCTGCCGCTGCCTGCGGCGTTCCTTGGGCATGGGTGAACCTGGAGGGGTGGAGGCTCTTGGCTGCGCTGCACCTGTAGAAGTCCCTGGCTGAGCTTCCCCTGTGGTGTTGGAGCTAGAGGGTGCTGGAGGAGGAGGAGATATGGGTGCCAGACGAAGTCCTCCCCTATCCCCAGCAAGGCCAGTCCAGCGACTCTCCCCAGCAACGAGAGCAAGCTGGCTGGAGGCGGCACCCAGGCCAGGGTCCCCAGGGACGCCCACTCAGTCCCCTCCTGCCACACCTGCAGCAGTCGCAGCCCGGGCCTTGGAGCTCACCCAGGCATGCTGCCACCATCAACAGCGGAGGAAGGACCGGCAACAGAGGCTCCCCACCACACACAAGACCAAGCTGACCGGAGAGCAGGGCCCTGGCAGCATCAAGGACAGAGCGGAATGTGTTATTGTTAGGTTATTAATGTTAATAAGGAAGTTCCTGTTGTTTATTGTTCATTAGTATTATTATTAGTTTTATTATTATTATAGTATTATTATTAGGTCTGTTATAGTATTATTATTAGTTCTATTATTATTATAGTATTATTATTAGTTTTGTTATTATTATAGTTATTATTAGTAGTAGGGTTATTGTGTTTTGATTGTTGCAGTTCTTATAATAGTAATTCTGTTTGTTGATAAATAAATTCATAATTTTGTTTGTAAATTTGTTTTGAGACAAGAAAATGATTGACTAGCATAATTTATACAACCACCCAGAATTTATACAAACTGTTTCTCTCCCTGAAAGTTAATTCCCCACTCCCCCAGAATATGGTGGGGAATCTTTTCCATCTTTCAGAAACTATTTGCAAAAAACAGGCCTTCTTTACCTGCTGTCTTTCACACAGTCTCGCTTGCTGGGCTTAAAGAGGCAGTGTTGAAAACAGCGTCGCACTCCCTCTGACTGTTGTTCATCCAGTGGTTTGAGCAGGCACAGATGGGGTTGGCATAGGCGCAGGTCAGCCACGGACTTTCTAGAGCTCCTAGAAACACGAGTTGCCCGCTTAGCCTTCCCACGAGCTTTCCGCTGGGGAGTAGCTATAAATGGCCGGGCAAGCATTGGGTGCAGAAGGAAGATACACCAAATTGCTCACAGCAGGGAAGGAGGGAGGGGCACGTGCCTGCACAGAAGACCACCCAATGGACAACAATTACAGGTAAGCGCAGGCCTGTTTTCATCATCTAGCGTGACTTCTGTGCAGTTCCACATGGGAGATGATCCAGCTAACTTCCCCAGGAGGAGGGTGTGAAGCTCTTTAATGGACAAGAGTCTTCAGAAGTGCCTTGTAAACATCCACATCCCTTCTGCAGTCCACAACAATGACACCATGTGTGAGGGATGAAGGCGGCATTGACCAGGTGGCTGCCTTGCACAAATCGACAAGCGGGAGGCCCGAATTGAAGGCTGCCGAGGTGGGTTGAGCCCTAGTGGAACGAACCCTCATATGGAACGGGCATGTCTGCTAATGCTGGTTGTAACAAGTCCACTTTGAAATATCCTGTTCAGAGACTTTCTGGCCCTTTTTGCTCCTTTTGAGAGACCAAAATTGATTAGGGCCCTTCCAAAAGGAGCTGTCCTAGATAGAAACACAAGGCACCTTTAACTTCCAAAGTGTGCAAGGGCTCTCTGCGTCATCCTGAGATGTCCGAAAGAGGACAGGGGAGACAATGTCCTGGTCCATGTGAAAACCGGAGATGATCTTTGGTAGAAAAGGGAGGTGTCGGGCTATGGATGACAGGATAGGGAAGACAAGTCCCTGTACCATTGCAAGAAGAAGTCCAAGCTCCTGGTTAAATGGTTTTATTCAGAAATCCAATCTTTTCCCATATATATTTCCATAGGGTTATTGAGAGGCAAGAAAGCATCTCAGAAGCACATGTTCCCTTGATAGGAATAGAGACTTGAGGAAAGTACAACTCTAAATACCCACTCATTGCCCCCCTCCCAGCTAGACCACAAGTTTGCACGGGAAAGAGCCTGGGAAAGCATGAGAGTAAACTAACATTTCAGACAGTGGAAGGTCACCGCTGTGAGCTCCAAAGTAAGAAAAGATAAGACAGCTGCGTTCTCAGGCTGCTAGAGGGAGAAACGAAAGTTAGGGATAGAGCATTTGCAAAGTGAAATCAAGGTACAGCATTAGCAATGGTTCAACACCTAGACCATATAGAACAATGGCATGGATGTAGGGGTGCAGACATGACAGGAGGCTTGGATGCAGACCAACCTTATCGGAGAACATCTTAATGAAAGGGGGGTCGGCTCAAGGGGCTTGCACTTCACTCACCCTCCTAGCTGAGGTCAGGGCCCCCAGAAAAGCCGTCTTAGCTGACAGCATTTTGAGGGGGCAGGTAGCTATGGGCTCGAAAGGTTTGTGCATGGTTGAAATGAGCACGAAGGAGAGACTCCACTGGGGAAGAAACCAAGTTACTGGGGCTTGTAAGTTTGCTCGGCCTCTAAGGACGGACTTGCATTCCAACTGGGCAAAGAGGGATTTCCCATTTATGTTGTCACTGATAGGCAGAAATGGACCGTAATGGAGGAATTAGCCCAAACCTGGAGCTTTAACCGGACCAAACAGTATAGAACAGAAGGCAACGAGGAGGGTTCGGTTCTTCATGCCCAAAAGAAAATCTTCCCCATTTGGCTAGATATGATTTTTCTGGCTTCCAACAGGTCCTTTGGGGCTGGGGAATAAAAAATGAATTCAGAGGAGACACGGACCAGGCTGTGAGTTTCAGAGTACTCCGGTTGTGGCGGAGAATCCCGCTGCCCTGAAGCAGGTCTGGGGTTAGGGGGAAATGGTGGCGTCTGCCCTGCGCCGTTTGACACAGAATGGCGAAGCAGGCCTGCCTCGGCCGGTAAGGGGCTACTGTGATTGCCGAGGAACCTTCCCTCGTCATCTTGCTGAGTGGGGGGGTCATAAGGGGCAGAGGAGGCAATGCCAACAGGCAGGTGCCTGACCAAGGAATCTGACAAAGCGTCTCTGCGAGAGGCCTTCTCTTCCCATGGCCTCAAGCAATACCGTGCACACTTCTTGTTGAGGTATGTGGCAAAGAGGTCTATGGTCAATTTGGGTGGGGAAGATTGGGTGGGAGAACGTCTTGTGTCTAGACCATTTGTAATTCTGCGTTACTGACTGACGCAGGGCAGCTGCCAGAACATGGTCCTTGCCTGCTATGTGGACAGCAGAGAGACTGACCCACAGTGGGATAGCCCGCTCCCATGTTAGTGAGAGAGAGCGAGGGAAGCTGTCCTCCCCTGCCTAAGTCATGCATGGCTGTTGTATTGTCCATGCGTATCTGTACATTCTGGCCTCATACGAGGCATACAAAAGGTTTCAGAGCATACCTTATCATCAGGGCTTTTTTCCTGGGGAAAGAGGTGGTGGAGCTCAGTGGGTTGCCCTCAGAGAAAATGGTCACATGGCTGGTGGCCCCGCCCCCTGATCTCCAGGCAGAGGGGAGTTGAGATTGCCCTCCGTGCCGCTCGGCAGCAAAGAAATTAGAAGGGGCACCACTGATCCTGGCTTGTGTTTGTTTTTTTCTTTCTTTTGTCAAAATGCAGGGATAGTCTCCATGACAATTTGGAGAATAGCTGGTGCCATCACTGAGTTCTCAGATAAAGAGTTACTCTCACGTTACTTCTTTTACAAGTTCACAGCAGAGCCAACCTGTGCTCCAAGAAGTTATACAGCAGATTTGGGGATAGTTTCTGTTTAAAAAAGGAGAGCCCAAATGGACTCTGAAAGCTGCTGCCAGAGGGGGAGCTCCTGCCTTTTCCCCAAGCTTCCCCCCCCTTGCAAAAACTGTGGGTGTGGGGGAGAGAGAGGGAGTTTCTCATTGTGCCTGCTCCAGGGCTTTTTTTCTGGGGAAAGAGGTGGTGGAACTCAGCCGGTTGCCCTCAGAGAAAATGGTCACATGGCTGGTGGCCCCGCCCCCTGATCTCCAGACAGAGGGGCGTTTAGAGAGGCGTGGAGGGCAATCTGAACTCCCCTCTGTCGGGAGATCAGGGGGCGGGGCCACTAACCATGTGACCATTTTCAAGAGGTTCCAGAACTCCATTCCACTGAAAAAAAGCCCGGCTTATCATACTGAGTTCGAGGAGATTGGCATGCATAGAAAATTCCTGAATGGACCATGGTCCCTTAACCAGTTGGTCTCAGAACAAGCCCCCTCCGCCCAGAAGACAGAGAGGCATTTGGGTTGATCGAGATTTGTATTGGGAAAGAACCAAAGAGGTCCTCACTGTGAGATTCAGTTTGTCACTCCAGCACTTCTGGGACCAGGGGATGAAACGTGGGATAGAGAACCACTTTTATGGGTTCTGGCTGTGTAGGTGGAACTCTCTGACGTTCCTGTTTTGGAGAAGACGACGTTTCAGTCTGGCAAATGGAACTATTATTATCTTTGTATTTGTTTTGAGCCCTGGTGCCTGTATGAAAGGACTTTGTTCAAGGTGAGGATGAATTTTGTTCTCCTGCTCAGAGTGGGGCAGGCAAAGCTTGGGAGGAGTTTAGGACTTCCCCCACAGAGTCTGTGTTGTGGAATCAGGAACAATGTTTCCATATTGACCACAAGATCCATTTGGTTCAGCATGCTGGGAATTGAACCCATGGTATCTGTTATAAGGAAAGTAAGGCCTGAACTGATTTGGGTACAGAGGAGTGATACCAAGGGATCTAGCTGTGATCTTTGATCTTCTTCATCAAGATTTGGCACCGATTCAGACACAGGCATATACGCCAGGAGGTGTGCCCCCCCCCCCATTGGCCAGGTAAGTAAGGGCAGGAGGGAAGGTGGTGGCAGCGGATCCTCTGCCCCCAGTGTGGGACTGGCAAACCCTAGAAGGAAGTGATGATTATACAGTTGTATCAAAACAGAGTTCCAGCTATTAGATGCTCATTTGTGTCTTTAATGAACTTGTTTGTTGGCATTTTTCTGACAAGTTTGAGTCTCATACGAAGATCTGCAAATGATCAGATCCCAGCAAAAAACAGCAAGCGGTGTCCCAGCTTTTGCACAGTGTAATCTCAATTTATATGTCGTCATCAGTCAAAAGGTAAGAGAAAGGAAAAAGAAACCGTGATGAGGACTAAAAGAAAATTAAATGAGAATCCTCAGTATACAAGCTTGTTCGACTTTGGTTTACTAACTTACAGGGATGCACATAATAATAATAATAATAAAAAACCAAAAACACATATGGAACTTGCTGGCTTGGTTGTTAAAGGGGCTTCCAGAATGCTGTGCCAGATCTGGAAAATGAGGCTGTAACAACTCCACCCCCCCCCCAAAAAAACCAATTTGCATGTTTTGTTTCAGCACTGACCGAGCAGGGCTCAGCAGGCAGGCCGGGCGGTCGGGAGCCATCGGGCAGCAACTTGGCTCCCATAATGGCAAGTCAGTCTGCACATGCAACCAATTGGCTCTAAGGGGAGAGACGGAGCCCCTGGCATTAACCCTGTTGGCAGGAAGGGGGGTGTACATGGCATGCATGAGTGCCTTTTTTCAGCACTTCCTGAGCAATGGATGGCATTGGCATTGAGTGGCTCAGAAGGATCAAAGGTCTGCTTTGCACCAGGGAGGGGAGCAGCAGACGGCAAGTTGCCATTGTGCCAACGCCACCCTCGCCTTCCACTGCTGACGTCCTTCACCGAGGCATCCTTTCTGTGTGCTTTTATGCATGATACAAAGGAAGTTTGGCTCGACAGCATCCACACGGATGTGCATCGGTGGGTTTGAGGAGGGAGGGGTCTCCTGCCCTGCCGCCTCTGAATCCCCGGCTGCCCCAAAGGCTCGTGTTATGCAGATTCGGGTGAAGATGGGAAAGAAAAAGAAATTATGAAAGCAGAGCTGCCCTGAGGAGGTCCCAGGCATGGGGAGCAGGTTGATGCCCATCCTTCCGCTGCTGACATCCTTCCCCTGGGTACCACAGTGGAGTGTTCCTTTCTATTCATCACGATCGTTGGAGGAGGCTTCTGCTGATACCCGAGTGAGGAAAGAAGCAGCAGATCCTTCTCAGTAAAGGCACCCTTTTTGTAAAGTGCCTTTCCCAGAGATGACCCACAAGTAACTCTGTTACCTATGTTGAAGTCATTTAGGGCAGGGCACCATAGTGTCTGGGCCACTCACTGTGATTTAAGAAGTCCTCCAAAGATAGTCAAGGAACACCGGGGTGGGTGGGTGGGTAGATTCATTGCCACCCTACTTGGAATAATGAGACAGACACAAGGCTTGGAACTAAAGGGGCCACTTTATGAAACATAACATCAACCATTAATATGGCAAGGGCAACTAGCGGTAGAGGTCAAGCCACGGGGTCACCCCTGGACCTCTGCCTTGACCTGTCTGGGCGAGCCCTGAAGCCCCAGGTGCGAGCCAGCCTATGGATGGCTAAGATCCAGCCAGCCGGCAAAATGGATCCCCCCAGCTCAAGCTCCTAAGCCTCAGCCGTACAGCAGTGAGGGAAGGATTTGCACATGGGGTTCCCCAAGGCAGTCTGCCCACACAGCATGGCAGCCATCACAAGCAGTACCAGCCGCTCCTGGCAGACCCCTCTTCCCCATCAGTGGAGAAGTGCCCAGGGTACTCACGGGCCCGCTCCCTATCCCCAAACTGTCTCCTGACAGCGACCATCCTAAGGTGGCTCCACCTTGCCAATTACCACAAACCTCCGCAAGCAGTACAAGGTAGGCAGAAAACCACCACTTCCCCATGCCAATTAGGGAAAAGGGGGGGGGGGAATCCTGCCTGGCTCTGGCAACAGCAGCCGGCTAGTCCTGCACGACTACAGGGTGAGGTGGGCGGGCCGAGCATGCAGTTGCCTCGTGACTCCTTTCTCCGCCCCTCCGGCCTGAGACCCAGATACCATGGAAGTGCTCTGTCTCCTTCTCCTTCCAGGGAGCCAAAGAGCGGCCCCCAGCCTTATCAGTGGAAGCTGCTGGCTGGGAGGGCCGTATTTTGTCCAGAAAGCCTTCTGATTAAAATCGTTAGCCCGGTGTTAAATGCTGGGGAGGCTGCAGGTGTGGATAGGGCACTCGCTCACCCACCCACCCACCCAGTTTTTCTAGATCAGCATTCCACATCGAAGGACTAATCCGGCCAGATTTTTTTGGAGGGGGGCATAGTAACAGGATTCTTTCATTCATTTTCTTCTGTGGTCCATTTTTCTAATTTTTCCTCTTCGGTCAACTCTGGGTTAATGGTTTTTGTTGGAAAGGGAGAGTGGCAGCTGTCAACCCGTCCAATCTCCCACTTTTACCAGCAAAAAAAGGAGGGGGGGGGAAGAGGGCCCTCCTCCGTCTACTTCCCTTCCCGTGAAGGATGAGCCCCACCCCTCCCGTTCTGTGTGCTTTTATGCGCAGTGCAAGGAAAGGGCAGCGGCTGGGAGTCCCAGCCTGGGCTCCTGTAACACTTTAGGGAGCAGGATTTGCCCACGGAAATGAAACTGGAAGGCACAGGGAAACGTGGCACGAAAGCAGGACTCTCCGGTTAAATTTATTGGCTTTGTCACTAAAGCAAACTTTAAAAAAAAAATTCACTGTGCTATGCCAGACTGGAAAAAGAAATTTCCCTACCCATAGCGATGCCAGTTAATTCCCACTTTCAACAGAGTCTTCATATTAGGTAACAGAGAAGCATGGGATCACCAGGCCGTAGCCCCCGCTGCCACCCTGCCACCCAGAACAAGCTCCATGGACTCGCCATCATGATTAATGGCCACTGACACACCTGTTTCCCTCACTGGCTTTCTGTGCATTGGTTTAAAGTTTCCCAAGCCCTATTACGGTTTTTTTGGGGTGGGGGGGTGGGGTATTCTGCTTATTTGTCACTGGGTGTGGATTTTTAGGTTGTGCGACTATTATTTTGTAGACTGCCATGGGCATTTTGGTTGGAAAAACAGTCACATATCCCATCTAAGGCTGGATAATGTGCCTTCCGTTCCACTGGAGGAAAAGCTGCTTAAACTGGAGGAGAGCTTCAAATTTTGCTTAGTGGAGTGATAGGATGCTATACACTGGAGTGTGTGAAGGGGCTGTGAAATGTCCCGTCTCTCCAGGCCCAAGCCTGGCTCTGGAAGGCAGCTCCAGCCCATTTCCAGACCTTGAGGCCCCCTGGTTGCCATCCCACACAGCTTTAGACTGGAGAGGTGAAATTGACAGAGCCTTCCTGGAGGCAAAGCGGAAATTAACAAACCCTCTGAAGAGCAGTCTCCGCCGGCTCTGTCTTTTTAAACTACCCTTTCCTGGCTAACATTGTGCCTCCCTACACTTTTTTTTAATAATGATTTTTTATTCGGTTTTTTACAAAGTTTTTGAACTAACAGCAGTACTTAAATATATGATATATTAAACAGATATATTCATTAACACGGAAATAATGTTCAACATTAACCATAAACATAAAGCATCATAATGACAGGATTTTTTTTTAACTTGTAAACAACGCATCACAAATCCTGTAAAGTGGTAGCCTATTTATCCTACGAAGAGAAAACATGAATTTCTTATAAGCGGAATAGAATATTATAATTATAGATAAGCCATGGCATAGGGGAGGTCTTGTCTTGTTGTATTTTTATATCCATTGTCTTCTTTAGTCGGGTGGTGCAAGACGGGAAGCCATTTTTCAAGAAAATATGATTTAATACTTAGGGTTTTCTCTCTGAGCCATCTGGTCTGTGATTTTTTGCATAATAAAGTGGCCCCAAACGCGGTTTTTCCAACTATTCAGGGGGGGAGCAGTTCTTTGGTTCCAGCTTGAAGCTATTGTTAGTTTAGCTATAGCTAGAAGGGAGTAAAGGGGGTCCAATCTGGCAGGAGGAATCTCAGGATTTCCCCAATAGTTTAATAGAATTACTTCTGGGGATTTTGGGACCTTATAGGCTGTTATGTGTTCAATTTCCGTAATTCTTGCACCCCCCCCCCCAAAAAAAAACCTACCTACACTTGATAAAAGTGCACCCAGGCATCTTGTGTAGAGCGAGTCTCGGAAAGGCCCAAGAAAGCTGATAGAGGGGGAATTGCAGGCAAGTCTTCTAATGTCTTCTCCTCTTACAGGTCCAATTTCTTCTGTCCTGCTGTCGACAGCAGCCCTGAAGTTGTTTCTCACTTCTCAAGGAAAAGTTCTCAGAGCCTTCAGGGCAGAAAGGAGCAACAAGAAAAACACCCATCATGTATTTACTTAGAATGTTTCTGTTTTGCCTCCCCAGGAAACCCTTTGGGGGCGGCTTCCGAGAAAAACAGAATAAAAACACCAAACATGAAATTACTTAAAAATTAACATCCTGGTAATCCAGCATTAAAAAACCCCGCTGGAGCATAAGTACAACATAAAATGTTTAAGAACTTTGAGAAGGTCTCATAAAACAGGCTAGAGCAGACAGGGGAAATAAACAAGAATGGTAATTAAAAGCCTGAGGAAGATGAAAATGTTAGCCTTGTACCAGGAAACATGTGATGATGTAGGGCAGCGTCACACGTGTGCTGAGTGGTTGGAGCTGCCAACATCCAGGTAGGGTCTGGAGATCTCCCCAGATGGCAGAGATCAGTTCCCCTGAAGAAACGGCTGCTTTGGAGGATGGCCTATGCATCATTATACACTGCCAAGGTCCATCTCTCCCCAAACCCACCCCTCCCACTCCTAAATCTCCAGGAATTTCCCAATCTGGAGCTGGCAACCCTATGACCATCCCTCAGCACATTGCATCCAAGAAGGAGATGGTTTGCACAGGGAAGCCATTTTGAATGCTCCTCAAAGCAACCCCAAAGTTGTGTTCCAGCTTTAAGTAAAGAGATCTAAAAGATAATTTATTTACTTAGGTAAGTTGTATGCTGCCTGTCCAGAACAAGTAAATAAAAAACAAGTCAAACCAATAAAAACAATAAAATGAGTCATGCTAATAAAAACAAGTCATTAGAAACCTGCCAAGGCATAAAAGCACCATGAATTTTTTGTATCATTATTATATTAGACCAAACAGTCTATTTCATATCGATAAAACTCAGGCCTTGAATAGACCATAGAATAGCTAAAAAAGATAGATCCCCTTAGTTAAAAGTCTGGGTAAAGAGAAATATTGAGTCAGGACATACAGAATGTCTTCCACTTGTGGAAACTGCTTCAGAAAAAGACACCAGAGAGCTATTTCTGTCCTCTAAAACTGTTATCTGCATTTATAAAACACGCTGAAATAACAGAGGATAAAAACTAATGCAACAGAAAAAGGTGAGATGAGGATATTCTCATTAAAAATCCCCTTCTGCGCAGCCACTGTGCAGAGCCAGGCCAGAGAGTTTAAAGGCAGGAAACATTCCAGCAAGCAGCGGTGAAACCCACCCCCCACCACCACCCCTGTAAAAATAATCCTGTTTCTCAACTGGAAAAAGTAAGCCAAGCCATAAGAAAACCGAGGCCCACCCTGCAGAGGAGGCCCACAGAGCCAAAGCCACTGTGCAGACCCAGGCAAGAGAGTTAAAGGCAGGAACCTTGCAAGCAAGCAGTGGTGAAACCCACCCACCCCCTAGTAAAAATAATCCTGTTTCACAACCTAAAAAAATAATCCAAGCCACCCATGAGAAAACTAAAGGCCCACCCTGCAAGGCAAAGCCAGTGTCACAGTGAAACATTTTTTAGCAGAGGCCAACAAATTGGCCCAGCAACAATTTAAACAAACTCTCCTCCGTGCCTTCCCTTCCTCCCATCTCTCCCCTAAAAAATAAAATAAAAGATATCCTACCAGTCCTCTCCTGATGAATGTCCAGCCCAGTAGATCCTCCACAGGCAGAAGTCTACTCCACAGGCAGATGTCCACCAGGTGCAGTCCAGAAGTCCACAAAGGCAGGCAGCAAAGCAGTTTCTCTTCTCTCAGCAGCAACAAAGGTTAACCCAGTCCTGCCTCAAATTTAAATCCCTTGCTGCAGCTTCTGACAAAGATTTGAATCTATTGGCTGGAAGAAGGATGCAGCAGTGGGATTAGTTACTCCTAAATCCCCTCTCCCTTGCCTTACCCCGCCCCCCCACACTCCTACTCTATCACTCCATCCTGCTCCCCCCTCCTGCAGGATTTTGCTAGTGGCTTGCAAATGCAAACGGCTAGCAAAATGGCGATTCTCTGATTGCCGAAACGATTTCTGAAACATACCAAAACGTTTCGGTAATCGCTGTTTCGGCATTACCGAAACGTTTTGGTAATCAGAAAACATTTTGGTAATGCCGAAACAAGCCCAAACAGGTATGTTTCGGTAATTTTTCAGTAATCAGATTACCGAATTGCGCATCCCTATCCCTGGGTTCCTAATTTATGCAGGAGTAATTGTTGGAGCACAGCCATGGAGCGCTGCATCCCTTTTCCAGTACCTGGACATAATATACAAAGAGTACAGAGGTGTGAGGATCCTCCCTCACTGGCACCCTCTCCTGATGGCCTGCCATCCTACCAGCTCTCCAGGCAGGTGTCCTCCAGCCTCAGATGCGCAGGGAAGGGGGTTGCACCACCTTGTTCCTTCTCCTGCCCTGGGAGTAGCAGCATGCTCCAGCTGTCTCTCCCTGCAAAATCCTCCTCAGCCATCACAGCAACCTGAATTTAAAGGAATCCCCTGGCCCACCTCCCTGGCTTTGGCCCCAATCGTCACCCCGTCTCCCTGATTGGCCCTGCTCCCAGCCTATCTGATAGGAGGGCTGGGTAGACTCTGCAGCCTCCTGGCCCCACCCGCTCCATCCCCACCTAGGGTGGGGCATTTGGTCTGCTCTCTGTCTGGCTCATCCCTGCTGCTTCTGAACCTTCCCCAGTGGCTGCCTTGGCATCTTGGGGCCTGTGCCTGCCTGCCTGGTGCTGATGGCACCCTCCTGTGAGCCTGGGTGAAGTTTAGCCACCTGGCAACTGCAGGAGACGGATGAGTCTGCTGAGTGGCTGCAGGCTGTTCCCCAGAGTGGTGCCTGGGCGTCGGCTGCAACTGGCCTAAGGGTGAGAGAGGCCTGGAGGCCTGGAGGGGCTCCTGCAACTGAGGTGCTGCCAGAGGCTGTGCTGCAGGGCCTAAAGGGGGTGCCTGCTGCTGCAGGGCTGGTGGTGAGGGTGGACAAAAGGCGGGTGTCGCCGGACAACTGTCTTCGTCAGTGCTGCATGGATGCAGTACAAAGAAGAATTTCGTATGAGGGCTGCAATGAACCCTGCTTTGCCACGGGATAAGATTCTCCAGCAGCTTTGGCTGCAGGTGATGGCCTCTGCAAAGGCTAATCTTTGTGACCGCTCTGACAGTGGCCATTTAGTCCAGCGGTCCACCGCTACTCCCAGTACCCACAGGTTTGCGGGTCAGCCGGTTCAAGCACGGCTGTTGTGCTGGGACTTCGCTTATCAGGGAACGTGCTCGAGGAAACCATGCAGCTTCAAGCATGAATGCCCAATGTGTGGGGGCTCCCACTCCTTCAACTTCTGCCCTAGGCGCTATAGAGGAGGCTGGGCCAAACGGGGGGTGGGTGGGGCCGGAGGTAACTCCCAGCAGCAAGCTGGTAAAGTGTCCCAGGCCAATAAAGCTGAAGGAACTTAAGTGCCTCTTGGATAGTTACCCTAAGTGGGAAGATGCTTCGTTTTTGTTCAATGGGTTTCGGTTTAGTTTTAGGATCCCATTCCAGGGGCCCAGGGGCCCTTTTATGGTAGCCAATCTTCGATCAGTGGCTGGTATGGAAGGGATCGTTCGGGAAAAGATTGCCAAGAAGTGTGCCGAGGCTTGGGTGTTGGGCCCCTTTGCGGCCCCACCAGTCTTGCGTTTGCGGGTCTCCCCCTTGGGTGTGGTGTCAAAAAAGGCAGCGGGCAAGTTCCAGCTGATACACCACCTTTCTCACCGCAGAGGTGGATCAGTTAACGATGCTATCCCTGACCACCTTTGCTCAGGAGTCAAGGTTGTCAGGAGTTGCGGACAGGGTGCTGAGATGGCCAAATGCGACATTAAGTCAGCATTTCGCCTTCGCCCGGTTCCTCCAGAGGATTTTGAGCTGTTGGGTTTCTCTTTTGAAGGCCGTTTCTCCTTGGACAGAGCATTACCCATGGGGTGCTCGATTTCCTGTGCGGTCTTTGAATGCTTCAGCTCCTTCCTCGAATGGGCATTGTGTCACCCCATTGTGTTACATGCAAAATGCCACCCCTAGCCAGACAAGCCTCTGTTATTTCCCCCATAGGAAATAATGGAGAAAGGGGGGGCTAAGAGCAGCATCTTTAAGAGGCCATAAAATGGCCCCCCAAAGTGGGATCTGCTTGAGCCTTGGTGGAGGGAGGGAGGACAGGTGGGAGATGGGCCCCTGACATTTGGGGGCATTTTGCATGCAAAATGCCACCCCTAGCCACACAAGCCTCTCTTTTTTCCCTCATAGGGAATAGTGGAGTGGAAGTGGATAGAGTCACCTTCTTTGGGAGGCCATAAAATGGCCCCCCAAAGTGGGATCTGCTTGAGCCTTGGTGGAGGGAGGGAGGACAGGTGGGAGATGGGCCCCTAGAAAGATTACTTGTTTTCCCCATAGAGAACCATGGAGACTTAGGGGGATGGGGGCACCTTGTTTGGGGGGGCATAACATGGCCCCCCAAAGTCCAATCTTTCTGAAACGTGGGGGGGATTTAGAGGAGAGTTAGGAGAAGGTCTCCACCAAGTTTGGTGTAATTTGGACAGAAAATGTTATTCGGTATTTAGGAAACGTTTCGGTAATACTGGAAAAAACCAAAATGGCCCTGATTCGGTATCTTTAACCTTATTAGATTACCAAATTGCACACCCCTAGTGGACATAGAGTTATGCCCAGTCTTGGCTCTCCGGGGGGACAACGGGAGGTTATTGTTTCATCACATTGACGGAGCCCCTTTGAGTAAGTACCCGTTCTGGACAATTACTGGACAGGCTCTGACAAAATTGGGTCTGCAGAATGTTAAATTTGGCACCCATTCCTTTCGGATTGGGGCAGCCTCGACAGCTGCAGCTATGGGTTACCCTAGTCAGGTTATCCAGCGGGTGGGCCGGTGGAGGTCCAAGGCTTATCAGTCATACATTCACCCACGGGGCGCTGGGAACCTCAACTGACTTGTTTTTTCTTTAGATGCTGTGTTTTGCTGTGGAAGGCTGCAGATCCTTATATGGGGACACAGCATGGTTTTTTGGGCGGCCCACCAAGCGAAGAGGACGGTGATCAGGTCCCAGCTTAGGTTAAGAGAGTGGGCCACAGTCGAGTGGCAGGGCGGTGGCCAGGGCCGCTGCCTTTGCTATTTGAGGGGAGGAGTGGTCTTCCACCTGACATATTGGTCATTCACCTGGGAGGTAATGACCTTGGGCTTGTAAAGGGTAAGGCCCTTACTTTGCAGGCGCAGGCTGACTTGCACTTTATTAGCAAGCAGTAGCCTGGCATCTTACTCATTTGGTCGGAGATACTCCAGCGCAGGGTGTGGCATGAAGCTTTGGACCCCAAAGGGGTAGAAGGGGCTAGGTGCAGGGCCAATAGGGCCCTTCAGTTAGCTTTGGGAAACAGGTTGGGCATTTATCTTCCCCATCCCAGGATTAAGGCCCATTTGGCCGACCTCTACCGAGGCGATGGGGTCCACCTTTCGGTGGCAGGCAACAACATATTTTTAGATGACCTGAGGCAAGGGCTGCATCTTACATTAAGTCACATGTGGGGCACGAATGCCTGAGCGGAGGCTCGGCCTTAGTGTTGGCAGGATTTCACTGGGGGGATGTTAGCGGGACAGTGACTACCCTTGGCACATCCCCGTTGGTGGGGATATTAGGGGCCTGTCAGGATCGGCTGGCATGCTTTACGGCAGCCAGTTGAGAGGGCAGGCTGCCTGGTGGGATCCCCAGGACAAGTCCTTCCCTCGTGCTCCACAGCGGGGGTGCTTGGAGCTTTAAGGGGAAAACCATCCGCCAGGCTGGCCAGATCCCAGCCATGCATTTGGACGGCTCGCATCCGGGGCTGCGGGTCTTGCCCAGAGAAGTCAAGGCGGGGTCCAGGGAAGTGACCCCAGGGCTTGACTTGTACCACTGGTCAGGCCCTTGCCAGGGTTTTAGTTGTTGCAGTTCATGTTGTTGCCAAAATAAAAAGTGGCCCTTTGTTACCCAAGCCTTGTGTCTGCCTCTTTATTCTGACCGGGGGGGGGGGGGCAATCCATAGCTAATTTATTTCTGACAGTTCTCTGGTTACGAGGCGGCTCTACAAATCCAAATCTAACATCACAGATGAACTCTAAAGGCAAGAAACATTGACCAAACTACTCACTGCCTCTCTGCACCCTTGATATCCAACTTAGACAGAAAGGGTAAACAAAAGGCCAGCATGCGTATGTAGGTTCTTTTTACAAAACATCATCTCATGAAAAAAGACCCTTTGGTTCGTTGGGGAAAGGGGTTAGAAAGACAAGGCAACTAACATCTGGCTCTGAAGAAACCTCTTCAGGAACACCATTCTCCTCTTTCCAAAAAAAGTGTCAAAACCACTGTGGGAATTTGTGGGTGCGTCTGTCTATGCGATATGTGCTAACCAATGGTAAAAGGGGACAGTTGCAGCCTCTGAGCCAAGCTACAAGTGACGAATGACACTTGCCTGGCAAGTGAACAGACTCACGTGTATTCCTCCCTGTGCACTTGCCATTCACTTGCGCTCCACTGGATCACTTGTAGCTTGGCTGTCTGTCTCCTTGCCGTGTTTATCAACTGCATTTATCTAGCCCAGATGATGTGGGGGGGGGGGAGGTTCTGGGCCACTCAGATGCTCCTCCCCTTCCACACAGGATTTGTTAACGTCTGACGTATTGTGCAAGAAGTGTGCAGCTGTTTTAACGGATAACTTTACTGACTGATGTTTTAATTTATGCGACCATGTTTTCATTGTATTTATTTATATTACTGTGATCCTCTCTGAGCCTGCTTGGGGGGAGAGCGGAGTATAAATTTAATTGATTAAATAACCAGACAGACAGACAGACAGACAGACAGACAGACAGACAGACAGACAGACAGACAGACAGACAGACAGACAGACAGAGAGATAGATAGATAGATAGACTTGCCGCAGGCCTTTCTGTCACCTTTTTAAAGGCACCATGGCAAATCAGTGAGGTCACGCGGGCTCTCATCTCTCATGTGCTCCTCCTCACAAGAGGCTGGCGGGACTGCTTTGTTCATGGTTGGGCACTAGCCTTGCCGACTTTGTTGACACCAGAAGCCTGTGTTGCTCCTAGAAAAATGGGATTGGCTTTTTTGGAATCTGAAGAGTGGTTCCAGGTTAAGGCCGTTTCAATACGGCGATGCGGAAGGTCGACATGCTGCCTGCTGATTATGCAACAGGACTAGTTAAGCCTTAAGTTGACCTTGAGGGAGAGTTAGTTTGAAATGAGGCTCCATCTAGCGCTCTTCAGTTTCCACTTGGATTTATTTATTCATTTCTTTAGAACCACTTTATTTGGGTTCGTTCAGTCAAGATTTTGAACAATTCTTGTCCTATATATGTTTGTAAAAGATTGTGTTACTGTTTGGTATAATAATCGCTTGTATAATTTGTGCCTCTGATGTATGTATGGTTATAGTTTTGCTATATATTATAAAAGTCTTTATGTCACTGTTTTGGACTATTCTATAAGAATTTCTGGACATATAAGCTAATTATTTAATAGTAATTTTCCACAGTGTTTTTTAAAAATTATTTTTGCCTTATTGAGTTTACTCACTATGGTCCCTTATTATACTTTAATCTCAGCACTGTCCTTGGACAGGCTGCCAAGAGGTGCCAACGATCAGCTGGGATGCCAGCAGTTGGGCTTTCAAGGGCTCTCTATGGCAGCCGCCTTTCTTTAGCCCCCAAACACCCCCACGTGAAGTTAGGAGTCCCCTCACCACAGACACGAATCTCCTCACTTCTATTTCGGCCACTTCCTTACTGGCGTGCAATAACCCTGCATACCATCTTACTTTCACCTCCAGTCTGTTTTTATGCTACATAGGAGTGGTGCTGTTCAAGAGCATAAATTTACGCCGAATCAATAGTTGATTCGGTGCTGTAGCACAGGACCCCTGTTTTATTTTACCATTTCTAATTGATCCTGGAAGATAAAAAAAGCTGTTCACTTCTTGTGGTTAAGATTGTATGCCTCATCTAACTCTAGTAATGGTGAAATACTCAACCTCCTCCTTTTATACACAGGAACTTGTGTCTTTGGCACATGAAGCTAGCCAGGCTTTTTTGTGATGTTACTCACCGGTAATGAGTACTGGAACTTTTTCGAGGACGTCTCTGAAGCCCTTAAGAAAGAGAGCCAGTTTGGTGTAGTGGTTAAGAGCGGCAGGACTCTAATCTAGAGAGCTGGGTTTGAATCCCCACTCCTCCGCTTGAAGCCAGCTGGGTGACCTTGGGTCAGTCCCAGCTCTCTCAGAGCTCTCTCAGCCCCACCCCCCTCACAGGGTGATTGTCATGAGGATAATAATAACATACTTTGTAAACCACTCTGAGTAGGCATTAAGTTGTCCTGAAGGGTGGTATATAAATTGAATGTTGTTATTATGAATGTGTGGAAATCAGTATGACCTTATGTATGAGTACTGGCACTTTTTCTTTTTTTAAAAAGAGAAACACTGTTACCTAGTAAACAGGCCTGTTTAACTGGTTAATAGAGCCTGATATAGTTGCATGTTTCTGGGGAACAGGGGTCTGGAGTTCTGGAATGACAACTGATCTCCGGACTAGAGAGTTCTGTTCCCCTGGAGATAAGGGCTGCTTTGGAGGGCAGACTCTTAGTATTATATCCCACTGAGGTGTCTCCCCTCCTCGAATACCGCCTCCCCAATCTTCAAGCCCCAACCTCCAACCCTAGATCCAGCATGGCTGAGGAATGTATCATATTTGATCGGAACTAGATGGGGGTTGAACTCGCATCCCTGCCTTTCTACTGGTTGCTCTAGCTTGCAATATTCTTCCTTATTCACATAACAGAAATATTTGTATTTATGGATTCAAATGAAATGGAGATGTTACAGGCTGTTTCGTTTAATGAAGCAAATGTGAAGAAAGTAGAGTTGCCAGGTCCCTATACCCTCCCAGCGGAGGGGAGGGACCAGGCACTTGCCTTGTGCCAACGACAAAGTCTTCGGGAAGTGATATCATCGCGCAAGCCCCAGGAGTGCTCCTGCGCTCTGTGTGGGGCCCATTTAGCTGGTTTGGAGCCCAAATCGACCGCAAAGAAAGTGCAGGAAGGGATGTAACTGTGCCTGTTGGGAGTGTGCGAGCGGCATGCGTTCCTGAGGTGCCTGCTGGTGGCGGGCAACTTCTGAGAGCTTGCAACCTTCCGCTGACCACTGGCGGGTCGGTGGGCAAGGTGGCAAACCCCTGGGAGTTCTCTCGCCACCAGCAGGCACCCGGGAACCCTATTCTAACTAACAACAACAACAACAAAGTTTATTAGCCAGAGGCCATCACATTCTCAATATCAATTAAAAATTACATGATTGCACATCAGCGAGACGCACATCATTTCAAAATAAATATTTAAAAGGTACATATTTCACCAGTTACCACCTTTAAAAATTTACTTATAAAATTAATCAGTCCTAAAAACATATTTGGCAACAATATATACTTAAAATATCCAGGCAATCATTAAAATTGTAGGCTACTAAAATTTACATAATATAAATACCTAAAATTCAAATCACCTTATATTATCAAATTATAATAATACTTATCTAGGATTCTGCGCACTAAGCCAGGATTTCCTCCTACTAATGGCCATTCAGCCATATTTTGCCACTTGGAGCGTCATATCCCTATTCCTGTCTGCTAACATGATTGTAATATAGTTTTTTCTCTCTTTCCCTGGAAGACCATCAATTATAGGTTTGATATATATTTCCCTAATATGATCATATATTTTACACTCAAAGAAGACATGTAATAGGGACTCGACACTCCCATCTCCACATGGGCACGAACATTTTTCATAAGGTGTCTTCTTATATTTGCCTTCCAGGACAGCAGAGGGTAAGACATCATATCTTAATAGGGTAAAAGCTCTTCTATAATCAGGATTCTTCAAGTCATTTATATAGGGCATTGGTACAACCCTATTCGTAATACTTCTTTCCAATAAAGAGTTCTCAACTCTGATCAGATCATGTTGTCTTTCCACATCTAGGATTCTCTGTTTAATCAGGACCCCGGCCTGTGCCATATTCATAGACAATAGATATTGTTGGGAGAAACCATAATGTCCTAATTTGCTCCTCAACAATCTCAACCAAGGAGGAACGAAGTTATCCCTCAAAACTAAATGTGCCAGGCCATTTACGGTAGAAGCCAATTTTAGCCAGTATAATATAACTGCTATCCATAACTGAGCTTCCACCGTTACCATGCCAACTTCCAGTCTTACAGCTGCATTTGACACATTCTTGGGTGTTTGAAGTACTGCTCTTAGGCATTTGGACTGCGTTCTTTCCATCCATGTCCTCTTTGCTGTAAGACTTAGCGGGGCTCCATATAACATCTGCGTGAGAGACTTGCACGAAAATAATCTAATGGCCGCTTCCACACTGCGGCCCCCTCTGGACCAATAAAATTTTTGTATCGCCCCAGCACTCTTTTGTGCATTAGAGGGAACATATTTTATATGCGTATTTTCCCTCCCATTCTCCTGTATAATCATACCTAGATATTTATAACAGTGCACCTGTTCTATGCAGGTCTCATTTAGATACCATCAATAGCTCCTAGGTCTCTCTGCAAAGGCCTATTCTAACTATTACACCACACTGGCTCTTTTCAGTCCCCATGACTAGTAGCCGTTGATGGATTTCTCCTCCATGAATCTCTAACTATCCCGACCTACAGTCACTCCATTGGCTACCTATCAGCTACTGTGCTCAGTTCAGGGTCTTGGTTATTACATGCAAAGCTCTTCACGGACTTTGTCCAGCATACCTATGGGACCGCCTCCCTCCCTATGTCCCTCCAGGGCAGCTTCGCTCATCTGAACAGGGTCTACCTGTTCAGATGAGCACCCTACCACTAATTTTGTTAGTCTTGTAGGTGCTACTGGACACTTGCTCTTTTCTAAGAGTAGGAAGGGAAATTTATAATAGTTAATGTTAAATATTTTTTTAAAAAATTTAAATCGGTTCAATTACATATTTTATTAAACATTGGTTGATCTAATAAGGAGGTTTATTAGGATGGAGAGAGAGGAAATATTTCTGGGTATGTTTATGTTTCATATCTGAAAATTATATTTTAAATGTTATCTGGCCATTGTCTTTTGATATTCTTTGATATTCCTTGTAAAGCATATTTTCAATTTTCTTTCAAATGTAAACTTCTGTTTCCTGTCCCCTTTTCTTTCCTCGCCTACTTTTTGTTTAATTAAAAAATAAAAATAAAAGCATAGGAAGGGGAAAAAATGGCATGTAGGTCTGTATCTATGGGTTGACCTGGGTTCAAAATCCTCACCCACCACAAAATCTGATGGGTGACCTCGGGCTAGGGAGGCTCGCCTGCCCTCGAGCAGAGCCAGGGCCTTTTCGGTCCTGGCACCAACCCGGTGGAACTCTCTGTCTGATGAAACCAGAGCCCAGCAGGATTTATTATCCTTCCGCCGGGCCTGTAAGACAGAGATGTTCCGCCAGGCATATGGCAGAGGCTAGGCTGGGCCCCCCCCAGCCGTACTTGACTTGACTTGAAAAGATCTGTCCACCACCATACAGATATGGACATATGGGCCATGTCCGAAATGAAGTAACTCTTCCATTGCCACCTGAGGAGAAGTTTTTATTGTATGTAGTGTTGTAAATTTTATTGTAATGTTTTATCTGCTTTTATGTGTTTTTATGTAAATTAAAATGTTGTGCTCCGCCCTGAGCCCGCTCGGCAGGGAGGGCGGACTAACAATCTAATATAATAAACAAACAAACAAACAAACAAACAAATGCTTTCTCAGCCTACCTCACAGGACTGTTGTGAGGATAAAATGAGAACAGGAGAAGCACGGATCAGTATGGACCAGTCACACATTTGTGCTCTCTCTGCGTCTTGCTTTATTCGGAGGGCAAATAGTGAAAATCCACTAAATGAATGTTCCTGTGCGTGATGAAAACCGAGCTGGCGTAGTGGTCAGAGTGTCAGGAGACCTGGGTTCAAACCCCCACTCTGCCAAGGAAGCTCACGGGGTGACCTTCGGACATACCACGAGGGTTGCTAACTCTGGGTTGGGGAATTCCTGGAGATCTGGGGGAGGAGCCTGGGGTGGGCAGGATTTGGGGAGGGGAGGGCCTCAGTGGGCTCCACTGCCATTCGAGAGGCCAAAGCCACCCTGAGGCACACCTTCCCAGCCTCACTTCCCTCACGAGGTGGTTGTGTGGATAAAATGGAGGAGAGGGGAATGATGTGAGCTGCTATAAACAATGTCCATAAATATATAAAAAGAAATGTTTGGGGAGGAAAGTAGAAATAAACTTCCTTTTTTTACTTGAGAAGAAACCTGACTCAAAAACTCTTTCTGAGGTGCTTCGATTTTTCAGAGAGAGAGAGAGAGAGAGAGAGAGAGAGAGAGAGAGAGAGAGAGAGAGAGAGAGAGAGAGAGAGAATATGAGTGTGTTATGGGGGGGGGGATGGTTACAGGGAATTCATGCAGGTGGAAGGAGGAACCAGACAGACACACCCTGGTGAACCTGCCAGGCAATTCATAACATCCGGCCTGGTCTACTTTGGAATAAAGCCAGGGAAGACAAACAGCGGAAGAGCGTTCCTGCGTCTCTCCCGGCATCGCCTCACTTTCCAAATCCAACCAGGCTTTCCTGGCAGGTTTGGTGCCTCCAGAGTTACCACCAGCTGCTGCTCCAAGTCCAGATCCTTAAGGGGGGCTGAGTGGGGGGTGATCGTGGTGGTCCCAGAGCCCCCTGTGGCTCTCCTCTGGCCGAGGCTGGCAATGTCAGTGTGGAGGGGGACCCTTTCAAGGCAGTTTCAGCCACAGAAGCTGAGAGCAAACTGGCACTTGACAGAGCAAAGAACGAAATAAAACTAGAGGCCCCACCCTGGCCATCCCCCTGGGGCAGTGGCAGGTGGTGACACTTCAGAAATTACCCCAAATATGAATAAAAATAAAACATCCCTTGACGTTTTTTCTAGAAAGTCACTCTTGCTTGCGGTAGGAAGCTTCACCAGTTGAATTTCTGTCTCCTGCGCAGCTAGCCAAGGCAAGAAAAGGGGGAGATGTGAAAGGCAGATGGGAGCTTCTAAAAACAAGATGGGTTGTTGTGGATACTCAACAGTGTCCTTTGCACATGCTCAGAGGAAACCTCTGCCTAGGTTTCTGAGATTGCATGAGGACCCCTCCCCCTGTTTAAGATGCAAACAAGAGTGGATGGAGAGAAAGAGCACAATACGGGGGCAGCTGGACCACTTCTGAACTTGAGTTGGGGAAAAGGAAAGCCACAGGAACGGAGCCTCAGACAGTCTCTCTACACACGTCCCCAGGGTACATGTTAATCAAATGCCAGGAGATGCAATGTTAGCTGGGAAGCATAGTTTTAAAAGACAGAGATTGTGGAGACCACTTCTCAAACCCCTCCACTGCCTCTGGGGTACTGGACTGTCTCCCTTTCTGGAGCCTTTGCCCTGCCACCCTTGCTGCTTAAACCTTTGAATTAACGGAGCCTCGGCAGGGCAAAGGCTCTGGAAGGCGAGACAGTGTGGCACACCAGAGGCGGCAGAGGCATGTGAGAGAATCCGTCCCCTCTGAAGCGATCTATGCCAGCTCTGTCTTTTAAAACTACACTTCCTAGCTCCAGTGTCAAAAGTCTTGCAAAGAAAAACTCTGAGTATGTACAGAGTGTGGGAAAAGACAGATATAAACTGACAGTGATGGATCCTCTGTTAATTTTTTTTTTTAACAGAATGTCCTGAAATCCAACATAAAATCCCATATCACGGCCAGGTACTCTGACTGAACCATAAAAAACATGGCACTGCAGTAGTTCAAAAACTTAGATCCCGTGCATGGATCCTCATGAATTCATTTGATTTTTTCACTGAAACCCAACCAAACCGGCATGATTCTGGAGCTCATATTGTGGCCAGCAGGAAGCATCATGAAATAGCACAGATCTGCCATGGCACAAAATCACGGATCTACGGTGTCGATCTTTATAGATTGTCAGGATTTTTAGATGGGATCGTGCAAAATTCACCAAGAAATCACGTCATGTCCATATCTACAAACTCTATCAGAAAAATGATGCATTTTGTGGCACTGCCATAGCAAAAATAAAAATTCTTCAAATGAGTGGATCCTCATGGATTGCAGCGAGTTTTACATGCTGCATTTGAAGGTATTCCCTTTTTTTTTAAAGGGCCCATACAGATCCATGCAGGCCTGTCTTTAACTCCCCCTCCCTTTACTTGGCCCTTCCCGATCCTTCCCGATCCTTCCCGGGCTTGGCCTGACGGAGCCCCGCCCCCCACCCGGCCCCAGTGGAATCCCTGCCTGGAATGCCTGAGGTGAGTCACAAACCCGAAAGGTTCTGTGGTGACATCGCTGCTGGAGCGGCAGTTGAAGTCAGCCTCATTGCCTGTGTGGCTTTGAGTGATGGAGGAGGTACTGATGCCTGGCTCTGGCTCCCCCAGGACTGGGCTGGGGTGGGGGGGTGAGGCTGAGGTTGGGGCTGGAAGGAAAGGATGGGTGTAAAGCAGGGGCATAAGAAGGGTGCTCTGGGGGCCACCCTCAGCCTCCTTTTCACCTGGCTCTGCTGCTGCCGTTCCCCAGACACCCCCCCCGTCTCATTCCCCCCCTCCCTCCTGGGTTTTTGTCTCAGCCTGGACTTTAAGCACGTGTCTCCCACACCCCACAAGGAGCCTCCTTTCACTGGCCCCCATCTTCCAAATGGGTAGGCCCTGCTCGATTTGGGGGCACTGTGGAGAGAACATGGGGCAGACCCGGCCCATCCTGGCTCAGCCCACCCCATCATTTCGGAATGTGGCTCTCGGAACAAAATGCTGGCATGCCCCCTGAGCTGCAGGGACCCTGGGGAAGCTCCAGGCGATCTAGAATACAAGGAAGAGGCGGGGCATTTTCATGGGGGCGGGACAGGGTGGCTAGGAATAAAGAGGCAACCGCCAGTGCTGTTGAGGGGTGGCCTCTCCTGTGCCAAGCCCAAACGCTGCAGGCATGGTGGGCATTTGCCCGTCGTGGGGCACCTCATTTCCATCCTATTTGTCCCCATGCCTGATGGCTGAGCTCAGCCCCTCTGAAAGTCATGCTGAGTCTTTGATCTATCTCCCTGCAGGTGGGTAAGCGAAGAATGGCGTGGTGGCAAAGAGTGTGGAAGTGGTTAGCGTGCAAAAAAAAGAACAGAGTGGCGGCAGGTATGTGTTGTGGACATGCCAGGCAGGGCCTTCTGCTTGCCCTCAGAGCCTTTCACTTTCTGCGGGTTCACAACTAAGTACTGATGCTCTTGAATCGAGATCCCGAGATCCCTGACGGCGTTCATGTTCCCTTTAATTTGAAATGTCTCTGCTATTTTCCTCCCCTTAACTGATGAATCCAAACTTTTCACAATATCAACAAGTTTAAGGCATTGGAAAACCACATTGAATGGTTTCAGTATCTCCAAATAAGTAATTTAATATGTTCATTGCAAAGAAAGGGTGTTTTTAAAAGACAATTAACATTTTTGAGTGAATGTTGAAGGATTCAAAGAGTATTGTTAAAGGTTGGTTATCGAAGCTATATAAACATTTGGTGGAAATATTCTATTCCCCGTTACCAAGATATGTCACAAGTTGGCAAAGGGACGGAGTAAAAGAGCTAACCGAACCAGACGGGGAGAATATTTGGGCTCAACCCTTCAAATACATCGAAAATTTTGTGCCTTTGGGCACGGTTATAAAGATTGTTAAGGTTTCTTTTCCTTATAATGTTAAAGTGATGTGATTTGATATTTGGAATGATTGTAGGTTGACAAAAGAATATCTATCTTTGATTTCAATATTGTTTTTGAGATATTATGGGGATTGAAGTATTGTACATTTTGTGTGTTTTGTTTTGGTTAATTAATAAAAGTAGTTTTTATTAAAAAAAACCCCCTTTTTATAATATCTACTTTCCATCAATAAAAAACACAAGATTGTTCACAACAGTGAAGATAAGCAGTGATACCAGAATATGTTCGTTCTGCTTCTGTTCGAAGTTGCTGCTCAAAATAGACAAACAGCTTTTGAGCTTCTTAACTGAATAAACAACTAACTGACTAGCTGTTCATTTTTGAGAAAAACATTCAACTTCAGTACCCCACACATCAAATATCAGGACTGATTTCCATGATACAATGTCCCCATATACTCTACCAATGTCCCCCAGACATATAAGAATAAAACAGCCATGCCACTTAGCCATTTTTGTATCAATTTGGGCCTCCGAAGTTAAAATTATAATACAAATCAATGTTACAAACAGTACACATGTAGAAACAGAGAAAAAGTTAGATTAAATTTGTTTCATCAAAAGATATACTTCTTGGTTTAAAAACTGAGTGATGCATTTCTCAAATAAGTTTGTTTTTTTTAAAAAAAAGAATCTTGAATTGGCTAAGTTACGGCTCCTTAAATCCGGTGTTCAGTGCAAAAGTTCGGTTTCCTCCTTTCTAATGGATGGTTCCAAATGAAAATGGTTCTGTACCTTGGGGGGTTGTTCAGCTGCTTAAGCATTTTGGGTGAATGTGGCCGGGCTTCCTCACTTCTGGTGAAGAGGGCAGAGAACTTTTTCTCCAGCCGGCGAGACCAAGGCTTTTCCTGAATAATATTTATCCCTTGAAGCTCATCAGGTGACCTTGGGCCTGTCATTCTCAGCCCACCTTACAGGCCTGTTGTAGGGACAAAATGGAGGAGGGAAGAACCCTGAGTGTCCCCTGAGGACCTTGGGGGGAAGGGCAGTAGAAAAATGCATCATTGTGGGCACAAAAACAACACTCTGCCCTGCCAGCAGAAGCCAGTGGCCTGGGAAAAGGCACGAGCAGCCGCCACAGACCCCCCTCCCGCCCCACTGGCTCCCACGTTTCCTGCCCCCCTGCTGCTCCTCCCTGTTGGTCTGAACATTGAGCCTGGCCCTCAAAAGCCCCCCTCCCCGTCCGGAAGCCCTGTTCTCCCCCCCTGTCACCCAGCAGTGCTAGAGCTTGACTCAGTAAAGAAACGGAAAACTTTTTCAAGAGTTGGGAGTGGAGGGATGGCAGCTCATTAAGGGAGTGCTCCTCGGAGACACGATTCGGGACAAAAGCCAGATTTTTGCTCATCTGGCTAAATCCACTTTTCCCAGACAAAACTGATCGTCCAGGATCCAATCTGGGAACCCAGATCCCGGAATAAATCTGGGTAATTTTAGGAAACGTGGCTTCAGCCTCTGGCTTGCTCCTTGCTTGGCTTCTTTCCAAGAGGGGAGGGGGAGGAGAGAGGGGGGGTGAATGGCCAATCCGTGCAGGGTCTCTCCGTGTCTGCCTGGCTCCTGTGAGTGGCACTGGTTCAGTTGAGCTCAGTCGCAAGAAGGTCCCTGGCTTCAGTTTGGTTTGGGTGGAATTCTCTGTGGTGACAAAATTCTCGGGTCTGATGGTGGCCCCCTTGATTCGTTGGTTCTGTTGGGCTTCTTCTTGCATTGGGGAGCGTGCCCTTGGCCAGCAGCAGCCTTGCCCCGGTGTGTTTCTGCCTCAAAGCCTGCTTAGAAATGGTTCCCCCGCAGAAAACAAGGGAGAGCAGCTGGGGGGGGGCTCCTTCTTCAGGGACCTATAGAATTGGTCCCAGAGATCCAGTCTTCCTGAAACTCGGATGATATTTAGAAGACAGTGAAGAGTAGGTTCCCAAAATTTTGGTAGCTTTTTCTTGAAAAATGATGCCCCCCGATATCCTCCCAGATAGTTATTATTAATAATGGAGCGTGACTGTGAGCACTTCCTTCAGGGGCCCATAGAATTAGAATCTGTGGGTCCAATCTTCCTGAGACTTGGGGGGGGGCTTAGAGGACAGTCAGGAGTAGCTTCCTTGAAAATTTGGTGGCGTTTTCTTGAAAAATGACCCCCCCCCCCCGGCCAGGCCCTAGATATGCCCAGATAGTTTTTTCCCATAAGGAATAATGGCCAAATAAAATGGGATTCTCTGATCTGTCTTAAATAGATCAGAAAATCTTTCCTGGGTTTCAGAAATCCCCGATTTCTTTGAGATCCATAAAAACCAATTCCAGATGTCTCAGACTTTTTTTTGTGTATAAATATTTTTATTTTTTAGAACATTACGGGATACAGAAAATGGAAAAGGGAACAAAAGTTAAAAGGAAAAATTAAAGATATACATTATAAGGACTGTCAAAATAATACAATGACTGTATAATATTTAAAATATAGTTTTCAGGTATACAACACAAACAAAACTCAGGCATATGTTCTCTGTTCATCCTAAAGAACATCATTGTTAAACCAACCAATGATTAATAAACTATATAATCGGGTTAGCTTAAATGGAATAAAACAATAACTAATGATTCTAAACTAACAACGAATCCCGTTGTGGGGAAAAATACAGCAGAATCTAGAAAGGGGCGGGTGGGCGGGCAGGCGGGCATTGCCTCCTCCTCAGTGACTGATCCAGGCCAGACGAAGGGGTGGCCAGGTGTTGCCTCCTGCTCCACACCTGATCCTATCTGGGTGAAGAGGGAGCGGGCATTGCCTCCGGCTCGGTGCCTGATTCTGGCCGAGTGAAGGGAGACAGGCATCTGCTCCTGATGCCAAGCAGGTAAAGGCTGGTGGTGGGAATTAACACACCCTCCACTCCTGATCCCGACTGGGTGAAGGCAAAGGGTGGGCATTGCCACCTGCCATGCTCCTGATCCAAGCTGGGTGAAGGGGGAAGGCATTGCTACCTGTTCCACTCCTAATACACATGGGTTAAGGCGAGGGGTGGGCATTGCCACCTGCTCTGCTCCTGATCCCAGCTGTGTGAACTTGGGAGTTGGGTATTGCCACATGCTCCACTCCTAATCCCCATGGGTTAAGGCGAGGGGTGGGCATTGCCACCTGCTCCACTCCTGATTCCAGCAAGCGCTCAGGTTGGATAGGCTGCCTCGCCTGGGCTTCCCGCTGTGGCAGCACCCTCTGGTGGTACACCAAGGTAGGAAGTGAGTTGTCTAGAACACACTTACTCTTTTTTACACTAGGATACAATAGAATAACTCTATAGCTTTTATACATCACATTCAAATTATAACACAACCATTCTCCAGAATGTTTCGTCTCTCCCTTATTATTAAGACAACTACTGGATGTTTGTAAAAATAGAGAATTTTATATTGCTAGTTGCTGGGAAAGAAGAGGAGACACTCTTTTTGTTTGCCACCACTTTTCGATTTCCCAGCATGCAACTTGAACTCGAGTAGAACTTCAGTTGCCAGTCTTATTTAACTCCGAGAGTAAAAGAATATTCTGGTACTTTAAATGATTATATGAGTTTTCCCCAGCTGCAAGAAATCCCTTTCAGGGAACGTTTTAAACTGATGAAATTGCTGTTAATCACTTGAGAACTTTGCCAACTTTCTTAAAACTGGAAACCTGTGCTGCTCCTAGAAAAATGTGATTGGTCATTTCTTTGAGGTTTGAAGAGTGGATAAGTTTGCAGAACTCTAGGGGATGATTCTCATCTAGGATATGGATTTCTTGTGGACCAGTTATACTTAGTGAGGGTTTGCTATTGTTAGTTCAAGATTAGTATCAATAATAATAACAACTTAATGCCCGCTCAGAGCAGTTTACAAAGTATGTCATTATTATGCCCTCAACAAAACACCCTGTGAGGCGGGTGGGGCTGAGAGAGCTCCAGAGAGCCGTGACCAGCCCAAGGTCACCCAGGTGGCTTCAAGTGGAGAAGTGGGGAATCAAACCCGGCGCTCCAGATCAGAGTCCCACGCTCTTAACCTCTACACAAAACTAGGTCGCTTAAGTTCGTGATGCTGAATGTTGAAATGCTGAATGCTCATTGTGACTGACACTATTGAACCTGAATGCCCAAAGACGACCTTCAGGAAGACACGTCTAAAAATGAGATTCTACCTAGGCTCTCGTTAGTTTCAGCTTAAGTTCATAACATAATACTTTTTAGGACCATTTTAATAGGGTGACCAGAATGTCTCTGGTCACCTGAAGCTCCCCCCGCTTGCTGTCCCTGATAGTGGGGCTTCAGAGCTGCTTGCAGCCCGTCTTCCTCCTAGGCAGGAGAAGCACAAATGCCAGGGTGGCCTGGGGCAGCAACTGATGTGAACTTGCCTTCTGAAATCTCAGGGACGGTGGAGGAGGAGATGGAGCAGGAGGAGGAGGAAAAAGGAAGATCGTATGATCCAAGGAGAGATGACGATATGGTGAGCAGACAAGCAAGCCAAGGGAGCTACTCATCCTCCTGGATCTCCCTGCCCCTCAGGAGATAGCAGCCCTCCTGCCAAGCTTCCCAACCCAGGAACAGGTCAAACAAGGGAAATGGGGGTCCAGGGGAAAGGCCAAGAGCGTGGGCTACCCTAGACGCTGACCCACCCTCCTATGTGGCCGGTGGCAGCAACCTCTGTGGAAGCCCCCAAAGGCTTTTGTGTCTTGAGAATGGAGGTGGGAATGGGCAAGGAGTACGGGGCCTGCCAGGCACTGGCCCCGTCCCTTTCCCCAGCCAATGTGGAGAGCTCAGGAGAAATGTCAGCAGGAATCATGAAGCCCACCAGCTCCATATAGGGAATATTGGATGGAAGGATCCCAGGGGTGGGGGCAGACCCTTCTCGGACTCTGGCAAGCAGCTGCCCATGAAAGCAGGCTAGATGGGGCTTCAGGGCCTCCTTGTCGAGAGAGCGGCCTCCTGGAGCATCAGTCGTTGCAGCTAACAGGTGGCCTTTCTCTCTCAGGAGTTGGAGTCAGTCATCTCCAGTCTTTGGGACGTTTCAGATCTCCTGGGAGAAACATCTGCAGGTATGTCATCTCCCCTGCTGATGGGAAATGGTAATCTAATGTTCTATTTTTCTATTTTTCTCCTGCCCTCCCTCCAAGGAGCTCAGGAGCATAAGCATGAGCACAAATACTGGGGTGGCCTGGGCAGCAACTGATGTGAACTTGCTTTCTGAAATCTCAGGGTCTGTGGTGGAGGAGGAGGAAGCCGAGGAACAACTAGGGCCCTGCCATGCAGGAACATCCCCCATTATGGTGAGTAGAACAGCGATCCAAGGGAGCTACTCCTCCACTTGGATCTCCCTGCCCCTCAGTAGATAGCAGCCCTCCTGCCAAGCTTTCCAACCCAGGAACAGTCCGGGCAAGGGGGATGGGTGTCCAGGGGAAAGGCCAAGAGTGTGGGGTACCCTAGATGCTGACCCAGCCTCCTGATTGGCCACTGGCAGCAACCCCTGTTGAAGCCCCCAAAGTCTTTTGCATTTTGAGAATGGAGTTGGGAATGGGCAAGCAGCACAGGGCCTGCCAGGCACTGACTTTGACCCTTTCCCCAGCCAATGTGGGGAGCTCGGGAGAAATGTCAGCAGGAATCATGAAGCCCACCGGCTCCATATGGGGAATATTGAATGAAAGGATCCCAGGGGTGGGGGCAGACCCTTCTCGGACTCTGGAAAGCAGCTGCCCATGAAAGCAGGCTAGATGGGGCTTCAGGGCCTCCTTGTCGAGAGAGCGGCTTCCTGGAGCATCAGTCGTTGCATCTAACAGGTGGCCTTTCTCTCTCAGGAGTTGGTTTCCATCACCTCCAGCGTGTGGGACAGCACCCAGCCAGCAACACCTGCAGGTATGTCATCTCCCCTGCTGATGGAAAATGGTAATCTAATGTTCTCCTTCTCTATTTCTATCCTGCCTTCCCTCCAAGGAGCTCACAGCAGAATGCTTGGTTTCAGCCCATCTCTTTGTCATTCCTCACAACAACCATGCCATGTAGGGTAGGCTGAATGAGACTGAGTGGTGCTTGATCACCCTGTGAGATTCACGGCTGAATGGGGATTTGAAGCTGGGTCTCCCAGGGCCTCATGAGCGGAATCTTTTCAGCACCTGTTTCCAAGCAAGAGTCATTGGACTCCGGTCCCGTGTAGCCTCCCGTCCCCGTCCACATGCTTATGCTCCTGCATCTGTCACCAGAGTTAGGACACTCATTGTGACAGAGAAGAGAAGCTCCCATTAGTGTTGGCTCTTCCATAATACTGGAATATATTATAACTCCACATTGGAACCAAAGCGATGCTGCCATGCGAATGCCCGAGACAAGAGCTGGTCTGCATGGGAACGTATTGGCACATCCAGGGCCACCAGAATGTCTTTGGTCACCTGAAGCTCCCCCCGCTTGCGGTCCCCACCTTATTCCAACTTAGTGGGGCTTCAGAGGAGCTTGCAGCCCATCTTCCTGCTAGGCAGAAGCACAATTGCAGGGGTTGCCTGGGCAGGAACTGATGTGAACTTGTCTTCTGAAATTCCAGGGTCAGTGGCAGAGGAGAAGGAGGATGAGGAGGAAGAACAACCAGGGCTCTGCCATGTGGGAACGTCCCCAATTATGGTGAGCAGAACAGCGATCCAAGGGAGCAAATCATCCACTTGGATCTCCCTGCCCCTCAGGAGATAGCAGCCCTCCTGCCAAGCTCCCCAACGCAGGAACAGTCCGGGCAAGGGGGATGGGTGTCCAGGGAAAAGGCCAAGAGCGTGGGGTACCCTAGATGCTGTCCCAGCCTCCTGAGCAGCCACTGGCAGCAAACTCTGTTGAAGTCCCCAAAGGCTTTTGTGTCTTGAGAATGGAGGTGGGAATGGGCAAGCATCACAGGGCCTGCCAGGCACTGACTCCGACCCTTTCCCCAGCCAATGTGGGGAGCTTGGGAGAAATGTCAGCAGGAATCATGATGCTCACTGGCTCCGTATGGGGAATATTGAAGGGAAGGATCCCAGGGGTGGGGGCAGACCCTTCTCGGACTCTGGCAAGCAGCTCCCAGTGACAGCAGGCTAGATGGGGCTTCAGGGCCTCCTTGTCGAGAGAGCGGCTTCCTGTAGCATCGGTCGTTGCATCTAACAGGTGGCCTTTCTCTCTCAGGAGTTGGAGTCAGTAACCTCCAGCGTGTGGGACATGTCCCTGCCAGCAACACCTGCAGGTATGTCATCTCCCCTGCTGACGGAAAATGGTAATCTAATGTTCTCTTTCTCTAATTCTATCCTGCCTTCCCACCCTGTTGCTCAAAGCAGAATGCATTCTTTCCGCCCATCTCTTTCACATTCCTCACAACGACCTTGCAATGTAGGGCAGGCTGAATGAGAAAAACAGGGTTTCTCACCTGTAACTGTTGATCGTCGAGTCTCTTCTGTGCAGACACACATTGGGACTGCGCAGGCGCAGGCCAGCCGCGGAGAAGATTCTTTTAGCTTCTAGAAATGTGACGGGGACGTTCGGGCCCACCGCGCATGCGCGCCGGTGTTCCCGCCAATTTTGAAGTACAAGTACCCGAACGTCCCCGGCATTCCCTCAGTTCACCTGAGCCGCCTGAGAAACAATGGAGAAACCAAGCACTCACAGCGGGGCAGGTGGGAGGGAATGTGTGTCTGCACAGAAGAGACTCGACGATCAACAGTTACAGGTGAGAAACCCTGTTTATCGTCGTCGTCCTTCTGTGCAGCCCCACATTGGGAGAATAGCTAGCATCTCACCAATGGGGGCGGGTGTGAGTGTCTATGAGAACAGAGAGTGCAGAACAGCCGTGCCAACAGCGGATTCACGGCGTGCATTCACGTCTATGGAATAATGTTTAATGAAAGTGTCAGCGGTAGACCACGTTGCAGCTTGGCAGACGTCTTGGAGTGGCACTCCTCGCAGGAAGGCAGCAGAGGCAGCTTGTGCTCGAGTAGAATGAGCAGTAATCGACAACGGGCACCCAACTCCAGCTTGCTGATAACAAAGTTTAATTGCAGACACAATCCAGCGAGAAATGGACTGGGCAGAAGCTGGCGAGCCCTTGCGAGGGCCAGAGTAACATAAAAACAAGGCAGGAGACTTCCTGAAACACTTGGTGCGATGTAAATAAAACAATAAAGCACGTTTCACATCCAATGTGTGTAGAGTGCGTTCCTCTGGGGAAGAGGGTGTAGGAAAAAAGGAAGGAAGGACCACCTTTTGACGCAGGTGAAATTTTGAAACCACCTTGGGCAGGAACTGCATACTAGTGTGGAGCATGACCGTACCGGGGAAAAATTGCAGGAAGGGGGGGTCACACCTCAGAGCAGACAACTCCCCAACCCGCCTGGAGGAAGTGACTGCAACCAAAAAGGCCACCTTCTGTGTGAGCAGAGGCAAGGGACAGGTAGACAGAGGCTCAAAAGGGGAGAGCATCAGACGGGAGAGCACCAGGGTCAGGCTCCACTGAGGAATAGGATGGGCCCTAGGAGGAAAGGACTTTAGTAGGCCCTTCAGGAACTGTTTGGACAGCCAATGTGCAAACACAGTCCTCCCATCAATCTGCTCATGGAAGGCAGAGATAGCAGCCATGTGCACCTTAACACTGGAGAACGCCAGGCCCTGGGAGCACAGGTCCAGGAGGTACTCCAGAATGACAGGTAGCGGGCAAGTGAAAGGGGAAACCCCTTTGGGGGCTAACCACCTAGAGAAACGTGACCACTTCCTCTGGTAGGACAACCTGGTAGACGGTTTTCGGGCATTCAGAATCACATTAAGCACCCTAGTAGAGAGGCCTAGTCTGGGGCGCAGAGGAGCCAGGCAGTCAGATTTAGCACTGCCACATCGTGATGCCACACTCCGTCCCTGAGTAGCAGGTCTGGGGCGTGTGGCAGCGGGAGACACCGCCCCTGTGACAGGGAAAGTAAAAGGGGGAACCAATCCTGGCGAGGCCACCGAGGGGCTATCAGGATACAGTGGGTTCGGAAGGCCCTGATCCTGGAGAGGACCTTGTGAAGGAGCGGGAAGGGCGGGAAGGCGTAAAAGAGCCCTGGAGACCAGGGTATCTGGAAGGCATCCCCCAGTGAACGATGGCCAATCCCGGCCCGGGAGCAAAACAGCGGGGCTTGTCTGTTGTGGGCTGTGGCAAAGAGGTCGACCAAAGGCGTGCCCCATGTGCGAAAAACCTTGTGGAGATAAACCGTGTTGAGGGACCACTCGTGCTGGGGCAAAAACACCCTGCTCAGCGTGTCTGCTGCTGTGTTGTTCTCCCCCGCAATATGAATGGCCCTGGGCAGGACGTTGTTGGCAATGGCCCAAGTCCAGAGTGCAGTCGCCTCCTTGCAGAGCTTGAGCGAGACCGTTCCTCCCTGCTTGTTGAGGTAATAGCAGGCTGTGGTATTGTCCGACAGGACCTGAACCTTCCTGTTCCGAACGACATCTGCAAAAGAAGCAAGGGAGTAACGGATCGCTCTAAGCTCTAACAGGTTAATGTGCATGCCCATTTCAAGGGAGGACCAAACACCTTGAGCAGACAGGTGTCCACAACGCCCTCCCCAGCCTAGATTGGAAGCGTCCGTGAAGACGGTGATCTCCGGCAGGAAGGGACCAAAAGGACAACCCTTGGACAAATTCTCAGGGTCAGTCCACCACACCAATGTCCGCTGTATCACCCTCGGGACGGAAAACCCACGGTGTTGACTCATAGTGAGGGGGTTGAAAACCCGAACAAACCAATTTTGTAGAGGCCTCATGCGCAGGCGTGCAAAACACACCACCGCTGTGGAGGAGGCCATAAGGCCTAACAACGTTTGAATCAGGAGGGCAGTTTGGAACCGGTTATGCACGAAGTGGCGGGCCAGGGAGGACAGCCTGCTCAAGCGGTCCGGGGGTAGATAAGCCCGGCCCAGCAGAGAGTCAAAGTGGACCCCAATGAATCTAATGCTCGTACCAGGGGACAGGACCGACTTCCCCAAATTGACCACTAGCCCCAGACCGTCTAGGACGGACAAGGTGAGGGCGATAGAAGCCCGGAGGGAGTCAGAGGAGGGACCCACCAGGAGCCAATCATCCAAATAGGGATAAACAAAACAGCCACTAGACCGTAGATGTGCCACCACGGTGGCCATACATTTAGTGAACACCCTGGGCGCCGAGGCCAGGCCAAAGGGCAAGGCCGTATACTCATAGACAGCGCCTCCACAGGTAAAACGGAGATATTTCCTGTGGCCCTCAAAGATGGAAATGTGGAAGTAGGCGTCTTTGAGATCCAAAATGGCCATCCAGACGCCTGAGTCTAAGAGTTCCAACACCCGGGACAGGGTAAGCATCCTAAACTTCTCCACCTTCAAGTAGGTATTAAGGGCCCGAAGGTCCAAAATGGGACGAGACCCCCCATCTTTCTTATCCACAAGAAAGTATCTTGAGTAAAACCCCCAAGGGGAAGTAGAGACATTGACCACCCGGACAGCACCTTTGGCAACCAACTCCAAAACATTATTTTGTAACACAACATTACAACAAGAAGCACAACGGGGTGGGTGCGAAAGAGGGGGTGCAGTGGTAAACAACAACTTATAACCACGGGCCACAACAGAGAGGACCCAGGTATCCGTAGTAATGAGTTGCCAACGGGGCAAGAAAGGCCGTAGCCTGTCCAAGAACAGGACATTAACAGCGTCCTTGGAGACCAACTGGGAAGCGTCCTGGTCTAGTCAGAAGACCGTGGGCTTCTGCGCTGAAGTCGAGGGCTTGGGCGAAGGAGGCTGCTGTCGTCCCTTGGACCGGCCGGAGCGTCTCGAAGAGTGGCGCTGCTGGCCAGAGTAGGAACGGTGGCCATAGGATTGACCGGAGGGGAACCGTCCTTGGCGCTGGTGGAACTGCTGGTAGGGGGACTGATAGGACCGGAACCTGCCGTACCGATATCTCGGACCCGACTGCGGAACCGAAGGCGCAACCCCGAGCGACTTGGCCGTCTGCTGGTTCTTCTTCATAAGAGAAAGGGACTCATCCGTTTTCTCTGAGAAGAGCTGAGGACCTTCAAACGGAAAATCCTCGACCTTGGCCTTCTTCTCGGGGGGCAGGGCAGTAGATCGGAGCCAGGCGTGCCGACGCAGGAGCACTGAGGATGCCATCGCACGCGCCGCGGAGTCGGCAGCGTCCTTGCCAGCCGTCATCTGTTGCTTCGACAAACGGAAAGCCTCAGCCTGGAGAGCCTTGACCAAGTGACGGCGATCGTCGGGGAGGTCAGAGAGGTAGGACGACAGACGCTTCCACAAGAAAAGATTGTAAGAGCCCATTATTACTTGGAAATGGGCGATCCGGAACCCCAGGGAAGCCGAAGAATACACCTTCCGACCAATTCCATCCAGCTTTCTCCCCTCCCGATCCGATGGAGCCGAAGAGGAGCCCCGTCGGAACCGAGCCTGACCCTCCTCGGCCACGATGGAAGAGGGCTTCGGATGGGCAAAGAGGTAAGGACAATCTTCCTGTTTGAGGCGATAATATTTCTCAACCTTCTTGGCCGTAGGCGGTACAGAAGCAGGGGTCTGCCAGAGTGCCAGGGCATTGTCGACGAGATCCTCGACAGGAGGAAACGCCACCGAGGCAGGAGAGCCCGAATACAACGGCTCCAACAGCTTACTCTTGGGTTTGGAGGTCGTGGAGGCGACGTCGAGCTCCAGTGCTGCGGCCATTCGGACCATCTGCTCTGCAAACACCCTGTAATCGTCATTAGGGGACGATGAGCGGAGCTCCCCAACAGCATCATCAGGGGAAGGGTCAGAGGCCGCGTCCGATGAGTACTCAGACGGAGATGCCAAGCCCTCATCATCCTCGGAGTCGGAGAAAGCTGCTGGGGTCTGCGTCGGAACCGACGGGCGGTCAGCCGGAACCGAGGTAGAAGGCCGGGGTGCCGAAAGATGGCGACGCGGCTGAGTGGCAGGCGGAGCTGGAGGCAGAGTGGAGGGCGCCGGAACCGAGGCCAGGGGCACCGAAGGACCAGGCAGAAAGGGAGCGGACTGCTGAATCCAAGCCACAAAATCCTGCCAGGAGGCCACGTTCCCTAGGCCCGGGACAGGCTGCCAAGGAGGCAGAGCAGCAGGCAACGGAACGGACCGGTGAAACGGCGCTGGAACCGAGAAGACTGGCTGCGATGGAACGGAGACCTCCGCCGGAACCGGAGCACACGGGAGAGAGCGCTCAAACTCCTGGAACGCGTCCGAAAATCCACGGATCGACTCACAGTCGTCGGGAATCACCGGAGGAGGTGTGTGAGGAGGCGACGGGGTATGGAGGAGACTCCGGACGTCCTCAGGAGGAGGGGCCGGTCCAGGAGAGGAACCAGCCAACGAGGCCGGGGCCGGCGACAGAGCACGGCGCTTGGCCTTTGACTTGGCCTTTGCCTTCTTCGGCGGGGGCTCCGAAGAAGCCTCGGTGGCCACAGGTTTCGAAGAAGGCTTCGAAGAAGCACGTTTCTTCGCCTTTCGACTGGACGGAGCACTCACGGAACCGGAGGCGATCGAACCGTCCGGAGCGGACGCCTCCGTCGGAGCCGAGACGAGCGGTTCCGACGAGTGATGAGGAGCCGGCGAGGGGGCGACAGAGCTGGGCTTGCTCCCGGACGACCCAGAGGCTTTGGGCGGTAGAAGGTTGGCGTCCCAAAGAAAGGCCCGGAGCCTGGCCTTGCGGTCGTTCCGCGCTTTCGGAGTGAAGGCCATGCAAAACTTACAGCGCTCCACGACGTGCCCCTCGCCCAAACAGATGAGGCAGAGGTCATGACCATCAGAGTGGGTCATTTTAGTGCCACACTGTTGGCATTTTTTAAATAAAGCGGAATGGGACATAGTGGAGGCGTTTCCCAGTCAGAAGGAAACGGCAACTCACAGCTAGAAGAAAGTCGGAAGACACAAGCGACAGCTGAAGAACCTTTTCGAACGGCGGCGAAAAAGGAACTGAGGGAATGCCGGGGACGTTCGGGTACTTGTACTTCAAAATTGGCGGGAACACCGGCGCGCATGCGCGGTGGGCCCGAACGTCCCCGTCACATTTCTAGAAGCTAAAAGAATCTTCTCCGCGGCTGGCCTGCGCCTGCGCAGTCCCAATGTGGGGCTGCACAGAAGGACGACGACGATCGACTGGTGCTTGATCACCCTGTGAGATTCATGGCTGAATGGGGATTTGAAGCTGGGTCTCCCAGGGCCTCATGAGCTGAATCTTTTCAGCACCTGTTTCCAAGCAAGAGTCATTGGACTCCGGTCCCGTGTAGCCTCCCGTCCCCGTCCCCATGCTTATGCTCCTGCATCCGTGACCAGAGTTAGGACACTCATTGTGACAGACAAGAAAAGCTCCAATTAGTGTTGCCTCTTCCATAATATTGGAATATATTATAGCTCCGCAATGGAACCAAAGCGATGCTGCCATGTGAATGCCCGAGACAAGAGCTGGTCTGCATGGGAACGTATTGGCACATCCAGGGCCACCAGAATGTCTTTAGTCACCTGAAGCTCCCCCCGCTTGCGGTCCCCACCTTATTCCAACTTAGTGGGGCTTCAGAGCTGCTTGCAGCCCACCTTCGTCCTAGGCAGGAGAAGCACAAATGCAGGGGTGACCTGGGCAGCAACTGATGTGAACTTTTCTTCTGAAATTCCAGGGTCAGTGGCAGAGGAGAAGGAGGATGAGGAGGAAGAACAACTAGGGCCCTGCCATGCGGGAACGTCCCCAATTATGGTGAGCAGAACAGCGATCCAAGGGAGCGACCCTTCCACTTGGATCTCCCTGCCCCTCAGGAGATAGCAGCCCTCCTGCCAAGCTCCCCAACGCAGGAACAGTCCGGGCAAGGGGGATGTGTGTCCAGGGGAAAGGCCAAGAGCGTGGGGTACCCTAGATGCTGACCCAGCCTCCTGAGTAGCCTCTGGCAGCAACCTCTGTTGAAAAGGCTTTTGTGTCTTGAGAATGGAGGTGGGAACGGGCAAGGAGTACGGGGCCTGCCAGGCACTGGCCCCGTCCCTTTCCCCAGCCAATGTGGAGAGCTCAGGAGAAATGTCAGCAGGAATCGTGATGCCCACCAGCTCCATATGGGGAATATTGAATGGAAGGATCCCAGGGGTTGGGGCAGACCCTTCTCGGACTCTGGCAAGCAGCTGCCTGTGAAAGCAGAAAAGATGGGGCTTCAGGGTCTCTGTATCAAGCGAGCAGCTTCCTGGAGCATCAGTCCTTGCATCTAACAGGTGGCCTTTTTCTCTCAGGAGTTACAGTCGGTCCCCTCCAGTGTCTGGGTGAGCTCCATTTCATCAACACCATCAGGTATGTCATCTCCCCAGCTGACGGAAAATGGTAATCTAATGTTCTCTTTCGCTATTTTTCTCCTGCTCTCTCTCCAAGGAGCTCGAGGCAGAATGTATGCTTTCCTCCCATATCTTTCCCATTCCTCACAACAGCCTTGCGATGTAGAGTAGGCTGAGAGAGAACGACTGGTGCTTGGTCACTCTGTGAGATTCATGGCTGAATGGGGATTTGAAGATGGGCCTCCCAGGTGTTTGTCTGTGGAATCTTTTAAGCAGGGCTTTCTTTCAGCGGGATCTCCCAGGATCTGAGATCCCCCCCGGCACCTCTGAAAAAAGATCACGTGACTGGGGGCCCTGCCCCCGGCGCCCAAACTCCCATGGCTGCCTCCCCGGGTGGAGCTTCTCCTGGGCCACATGCTTCCTCTGCCTCTTCCCCGGACTTTCCCTTCTTCCCTTCTTCCCTCCCTTTCTCTTTTTCCCCTTTCTTTCCTTGCTTCTTTCTTTCTTTCCTCCCCCCCCTCTCTTTCTCCTTCTTTCGTTCCATGTCTTTTCTTTTTCCTTTCTTTTCCTTCCTTCACTGGAGGCCTGAGGAGGCCGTGAGCAGCTGGCCGCTGCATTTGGAAGTGCTGGCAACGTCCACCGCGACAAGCACACACCCGCTCGGGCTCTCCCCTGTGCCCGCTGCTCAGGCCCAGCGCTCAGGCCAGAGGAGGCCGTGGGTAGCTGGCCACAGTGTTCGGCGGTGGCAGGACTGAGAAAATGGAGGAAACTGTGAGGAGGAGGAGACTGCAAGTGGCTTTGAGGTCCTGTATGACTTTAAATGGGCTTATAGTAGGGCCGATGAACCTTCCTTCCCAGGTACTGAGCTGTGAGGCGCCGCCCTGCCCGCCGTAGGGCTGCCGCCCTCCGCCATCCTAATGCCTGCTCGGGCGGAGCTCCCTCAGCCTCAGAGTCCGGCAGGGAAGGTGGTTAACACCACCTGAGTCCTCCACTTGCCAACTGGCACGTGCACTCCCTCCCTCTGCCCGTCACTTGCACGCCAGCCTCCTCACCCTCGGCATCCTTGGGATTCTCCCCCTTTATAGCTGCTCTTTCCCCCACCTCCCCACCTGGGCTGCCAATCAGCCTTCTGCTCTCTCCACTCCCCTCAGCCCCGTCTACCCCCTCCCACCGGCCTGCTCCCCTCCCCATTGGCTGCTTGCCGTGCCTGTCACACGGGCGTCCCCTCGCCCCCTCCTGCCCCCAGCTGCCAGCCAGCAGAAGACTCGCACTGGGCGTCCAGGCTGCGGAGGCTGGGCCCGCTGCTGCGCTTCCCTGGGCCGCGGGGGTTTCCCCAGCACGTTGCTTCGCTGCGGCTTCCAGCTCCAGCATCCTGCCGCGGCCCGGCTCCTTCCCCGTGGCGGTGAGTGGGCTGGAGGAGGAGGAGGTGAGAGGCACTGCGACCCTTGGGTACCCCCCCCCCCAACTCTGGACATGAGCGTAATATCTTTGGGCTCAATGTTCAATTTTGAAGTATTTAAAGTTACAAGATTAATTCCGTGTCTGTGTGTGTGTGTTTGTGTGTCTGTGTGTGTGTGAGAGAGAGCATTTCTAAGTAGTGTTACAACCTTCTAAACCCATTGACTTCAGGGACATGGAAAGGTGTTGCTTTAGATTATACTGCTATTTAATTTAATAATTTGATTTGGGGCCTGGAAAAAAACCTTATTTTCCTTTAAATAATAGTGCTGCCATAAATTCAAAATAGATACAATAGAGAAAATAATGTTTCCTGAAAATGACCCACTGCCACTCATGATATGGGACAGACTGGTCATCTACACGTAACTGGGAAGAGAACTTTCCTCTACACATTTCTCTAATCATTGAAAAGTCCCTAATCCCCGCAAGCAGTTGCCACTTCACGTGGCAATGGCAGTGAAGAGGAAGAGACATCACTTCCGGGAAGAGATGTCATTTCCCAAAGGTGATGTCACTTCCTGGAAGTGATGTCATCACACATTTCCGGTATCGCGCACGCTTCGGGCACACTCATGTAATAGAGAGATCCCCCAACACTTTTCCCAGAAAAAAGGCCCTGCTTCTAAGCACCTGTTTCCAAGCAAGTCTCATTGGACTACCTTCCTGTGTAGCCCCCCCTTGTCCCCGTGTTAATGCTCCTAAACCTGTCACAAGAGTTAGAACTCCCATTGCTCAATTCACACCGCTACAAGAAGAGAAGCTCCCAATAGCCTTGCCTCTTCCATAGTGTTAGAATATGTTAGAGCTCCCCATTGGACCCAAAGTGATGGTGCCACGAGAACGCTCGAGACACCAGCTGCTCTGGGCGGGAATGTAGAAGCATACCCAGGGCCTAGACTGTGACAGCAACTGTGACAGCAACTGAGGGCCAAGCTAGGAGTGAGGAACTACACTTGAATCGTAGTGATGGAGTGGAGCGCAAGTGGAGCACAAGTGAACCAGGAGGAATACATGTGAGTCTGTTCACTTGCCATCCAAGGGTAATTTGTGACTTCTAGCTTGGCTCTGAAATGCCAATGCCCATGAAGACGCAAAACGGTAATCTCATGTTCTCTTTCTCTGTTTTTATCCTGCACTCCCCCCCGCCCCAAGAGCTCATGGCAGAATGCATAGTTCCCACCCATGTCTTTCGTATTCCTCACAACAACCTTGCGAGGTAGGGTGGGGTAGGCTGAGAGTTCTTACATCAGGGAGACCTCTCATTCCCCCATTGCTATTGCTAAAAGAAGAGAATCTCCCAGTAGCGTTTCCTCTCCATTGGTTTTAAAATATGTTCTCGTTCCCCACTGGAACCAAAGGGATCCTGCCAGGAGAACTGAAGGGGGAAGAAGAAAGGTTTATGTACTCTGTCGTTATCACCCTTGTCTTCTTTTTCCTGCAGAGCCCCAAAAATGCATCTTTTCCCGGCTCTTCTGCTGCGACTGCCTGAAGCAGGTGGACTGAGTGTGGCTCTCCCCCTGGTCATGGGCCGCCTCCATAGAGGGTCCCAACAACGCTGGGAGGAACACCTGCCGTACGGGGAGTGAAGGTCATTGTCTGGCGCCCAGCCCCCCTCTCTCTGGCCAGGTTCCTCTCGCAGAGACGGGCCCTTCCTCCTTAGGCAGCCCTCTCTGCGGCAAGCCCCCTGGCCCTTGGAACCTCTCCCGGCAGCACATCAAAGGCAGCCAGCCTCCACCTGACTGGCCACGTGGGGGGGGGGGCCAGAAGGGCGGCACGGCTCATTGGCGAGACTCCACATGTTTCCTGGGGGCCTCGATATCCCCGCTTGCTCCTGCCGTGAACCCAGGAGCTCAGTCTTGCTGTAGGGTCCCCCCCTCGCCCCTGCCTCCTCTGTGGGGCCTCCAAATGCTGCTGGGGCTGTCCCCCGGTTCGCTCAGCCTTGGGGGAATGCGGGGCCGACTAGGCCAGCTCTGGACAAAAAACACTTTGTGCCTCTGCAGCAGGCAGTGGGCCTCCTTCCTTAGTGGCCGTTCTGCAGATGAGAAAAAACAGACAGACACACACACCCGCTAATGATTTCGGGTTCAGGATACCAAAAGGGCCTGAGTCTCCTGCGATCCGACCAACAGCCCGCAATCTTGGCTCAATGTTCTGAGGACGGCCCCGTGATTAGCAGACACAAACACAGCCCACCACCACAGACAGGACCCAAACCCCCTGATGCCAATGAATCTGTGCCCAGAATGCAGGCAGGAAACAGAGGGCACCCATTGTCTTCCAGGAGGACTGATGGGGTGAGCAACAGGACTGTGGAGGCGAGTCAAGCTTGTCCTCCACCAAACATCCCTGCCTGCGGCTGAGTTCCCTTGGGCAGAGAAGGGGCGTGCAAAGCCTGAGAGAGCAACAAAGGCTCATGCCGCTGCAATAGAGTCTTGTAAACTCCACTAAGGAAAGGCATCCCTGAGGCCAATGGCAGACCCCAGTTCGATTCCCAAGAAGGAGCATGTTGGGCAAAGGCAACGCTTCGCTTATGCCCCTTACCAACTGGCCCAGGAGCAGCGAAGCAGCAAGTAAGGGGTGGACCAGAATCCACACCTCAAGCCCCAGAGAGGGGGAGGTAGAGAAGACTGCGGAGACCAGGGGGGTCTCTCAGCTGTGACTGGGGCTCAGCGCAGGACTGCCTCTGGTCTCTCCCCAAGTGGAGATGGAACTTGGAGGGCTTGGCTGCTCCGACTGCATGTCTTTCCGCAGTGCCATCCTTGTCTCTGTGGTCTCCCCTAGCCAGTTTGAGGGCCTCGGTGTAGAGAGTGGCAATGCTGACAGTTGCCAATGCTATATGGAGTGTCCTGTTCCTCTGCTGCCAACGAGTTCAAGTGTTATAGAAACAGGTATCACTGAGCCCTGGGAAGGGAAAGGGTTGACCTCACCTCAGGGCTTTCTTCCAGCCGGAACACCGTGGAGCGGTGTTCCGGCATCTCTCCTTGCAGCCCAATACTTCTCCGTGGGCCAGCTGAAGCCAGGGAAGCCACAAACGGGCTTTAAACTTTACCTGAGAAGGGAATTCCCCCTCTCCTAGAAGAAACCGTCCTTCCTTCCCCACTCCCTCCCTTTCCATGTCTTTCTTTTCTTTCTTTCTTTTCCTCCCTCCCTCTCTTTCTCTTTTTTCATTCCATGTCTTTCCATGTTTTTCTTCCTTCTTTCCCGGCCTTCTTCCTCTCCCCCCTCTCCCCCGTCTCCCCCCTCTCCCCCGTCTCCCCCGTCTTTCTTTCTTTCTTTCTTTCTTTCTTTCTTTCTTTCTTTCTTTCTTTCTTTCTTTCTTTCTTTCTTTCTTTCTTTCTTTCTTTCTTTCTTTCTTTCTTTCTTTCTGTTGGTCTCTCTGATTTTCTTTCTCTGTGCTCTGTTATTCTCTGTTGTTATTCTCAGATTTTGGGTATAGGACCTTGTTATGACCTTTACTTTCACTAGGGTAGATTTTGCCTTTAATCTTTCCCTTGACACCCTCTGGGTAGTTTGCTGCCACCAGGAATATTATATTCCAATATATTGTATTTAGGTTTTCCCTTTGGCGACGTTCCTAAGCGTCAGGCTCCTTCGTGGTTCTATGTGGCCCTGAGGATAGGAATGGGATATAGCAATGACAGCTACACTGGGATATAACAAAACAAAATAAACTTTTATTTAGTCAAGAAGCGTATCGGTTTCATAAACATAGTTCTTTGTGCTTAAAGTGACTTCATTTACTCTCATTCACACAGATCTCTTCCGAGGCTTCACACACAGTTAGCCTCTTTCTCTAACTCAGTATTTGTCTCACGGAAATGCTTAAAACTCCTCAGGCAGCGCACAGCTAGCCTGCTTTCCTCTGACTGCTATTCACAGAAATATGAAACCTGCTCAGGCAGCACACAGCCGGCCTCTCTTTCCCTGACTGAGTGTCCTTTCACAAACGTGCTCAGTTCAGGTTCCACACAGGTTATATTTCTCTCATAAACACTCATTCCTCTCTTTCACCCGCACTCTTCACCTAGCTCAAACCAAGCGTTTAAAGATACATGCACCCATTTCTTGAAATCATTACAAATGCCCCCCCCTTCTCCTTAAGCGGAACACATCTCTTTTCCAGTAGCGTTGTGTGCAGCTTCCTCTGGCTTAGGGAATGTTTTATTGTCTCTGCAGTTCCTGTGAAGTCCATTTCTCACTCTTCTGTGGTTTTTTGTTTTAAAGTCTTGGGTTTCTTTATCTTGCGTTCCTCCTCTGCTGGGGTGTCATCTTCCTCTCTGGGATGTTCCACTGCTGGGCTGAGGTCATCTTGTCTTTGGCCTTCTCTACTAGGTCGTTGTTGGCTTCTTCTGGTTGTTTCTCTATCAATATTCTGTTCTTTTCTAAACACTCTCTTTCTTGCGAACAGTGTTTGAGCTGCTCAGTTCTTTACATGCTCTCTTCATGTTTGATTGCTTTGGCAGATGAAATCCACTTATCAAAATAATCTGTCAGTTTGGCACTAAAAGTCTTAAATGACTTCTCTTTCTGAGGCACTAGGCTTCTAAACTTCTTTCTGAAGTAATCAGCACCTAGCCTAAATCTGTCATATACTGCCTCTTTGTATTCAGCATAAACAACAGGTTTATCTGAGGGAAATGTGTTGTGGCTCTCAGCCAATTCCCCTCTAATTAAGCTGGGTAAATACTTCATATATTGTGTCTCTGGTATTTCCCAGTTTTGAGCAGATCTTTCAAAAGTGGACAGGAAAATTTGTGGATCTTCTCCTGACACATGCGACCATAAAATCTTTTGGGGTAACATGAGGTAAATCAGCTCTGGGTTCAGACTTTCCCTCCTTTTTGTCCCCATCCTTAAGTCTCTTTCTAATTGTAATCGTTCTGCTTCCAAACTGGTGTGTCTTTCCATCTCTTGAGTTCTAAGTTCTATTTCAACTCCCCACTTTTCCCTTTCAAACTCCACTTTTTCCCTTTTCAAGCTGCTTTTGCTCATTCCACTTTCCCATCTCAAACCGTTTTTGTTCTGCTTCAACTTTCAGCTTTTCCCATTCAAGCTGTTTTTGTTCTCTTAGAAACTCTAAATATTCTGGACTAGGATTATACATTCCCTCAGGGTTTCTCTCAGGTGCAGTGTTTCTCCTAGGCTCCCACACTGCTTTGTGTCAGTATAACTCTCAGTTCTTCTACACTTTTCCCCTCATGAGGTAAATTTAACCCCTGGCATTTCTGAATCAGAGCCTCCTTTTTCATCCCCATAAACTCTGCCATTTCTCTCTCTTTTACTTGTATTTCCTTCTACAATTTTACTAAGATTCAGCAGATTATGTTCTCTCTTATAAATCCTACTGGTTCTTCTGGGTCTCTTTCCTTTATAACAGTTCTATATTCCTCATAGGATTCAACTGAACACTCTGTCTCTTTGGCTTTCTGTCCCTTCAGAATGCTTTTCTCTCAGATTGTTCCTTCCTCCCAGGCTATTATATCCCACTTAAAATATTTTCTCCTCCTCAGGATGTTTGAGATCCCACCGCTAAGCCTCCACTTGTTATGACCTTTACTTTCACTAGGGTAGATTTTGCCTTTAATCTTTCCCTTGACACCCTCTGGGTAGTTTGCTGCCCCCAGGAATATTATATTCCAATATTTTTTATTTAGGTTTTCCCTTTGGCGACGTTCCTAAGCGTCAGGCTCCTTCGTGGTTCTATGTGGCCCTGAGGATAGGAATGGGATATAGCAATGACAGCTACACTGGGATATAACAAAACAAAATAAACTTTTATTTAGTCAAGAAGCGTATCGGTTTCATAAACATAGTTCTTTGTGCTTAAAGTGACTTCATTTACTCTCATTCACACAGATCTCTTCCGAGGCTTCACACACAGTTAGCCTCTTTCTCTAGGCTCTATATTTCTCTTACAGAAATGCTTAAAACTCCTCAGGCTGCACACAGCCAGCCTGCTTTCCTCTGGCTACTATTCACAGAAATATGAAACCTGCTCAGGCAGCACACAGCCGGCCTCTCTTTCCCTGACTGAGTGTCCTTTCACAAACGTGCTCAGTTCAGGTTCCACACAGGTTATATTTCTCTCATAAACTCTCATTCCTCTCTTTCACCCGCACTCTTCACCTAGCTCAAACCAAGCGTTTAAAGATACATGCACCCATTTCTTGAAATCATTACAGACCTCAATAAGGATTTAGTAAATTTTAGACAAAAGAACTTTCATTGCCCTCAAAGATTCAGTTAAAAGGGTCTCAAACTTAGTTACCGGTCTGAGAGAACCATTTTTGATAGCATAGGAGAGCATAATTGCTCTCATTTGGAAATATGGGATCCACAATGCCTTTGCATCTTTGAATCTACTTCTTGTTTCGTAAGGATCTTCCTTTGTCTGGACCAATTCCTGATATGGTGAAGACCCACTTCGGACCATGACCAAAATTTACTTAGGTCTAAACCTGCGGGGAACCATGCCAGGTTAAGAACACAAACCATTGTCACAAACTAAGAGAGGGTTTTCTAAAATTGAGCTTGAAGCCACCATTAGAGAACGTAGCTGAAAAGCTGACCAGACGATGCCTCGAAGAGGTATTGGGTCAGAATAAGCTCCCCCGTGCTTTTTGACATTTGGATTCGTTTATGACAAAACAGAAGCCCAATAATACAGCTTCAGGTTGGTCAGATCAATACCACCGTGATGCCTAAGCTTATGCAAGGTAGGAAATGCTCTTCTTGCTCTACGTCCCCCCGCACCCCAATAAATTGGATTAATAGTTTTTGCCACTGCTGCAGCATCTAATGAGGAATAGGAAAGGGAACAGTCCTAAAAATATATGTAGAAATTTAGGCAAAAGAAAACTTTTAATTGTTGATAGCTGTTCCTGCCATGATAAAATTTTATCATTCCAAACATTGAATTGATGTTTAGTATCACTAGCCAAATTTCTTCTATTATAGATGACAAGTCTAATGTCTAATTGTTAACCCATGCAAATTTGTAGCACTTTTGTATGATGACTTCAGTTCCTTGAGTTAGGAATATGAGATATATTTCTATCTTTGATAGATTACTATCTAATCCAGAGATCATGCCAAAGTCTTTAAGCCTATTTGAAACGTCACCAAGTGACTCCTCTGGGGATGAAATAAACAAGACCATTACAGCTGCGAAAAGTGAGATCTTGCGCTCCTGATTCCCGATTGGAATGCCCTTAATTGCATATCGGAATGAATAGCGTTGCCCGAGGTTCAATGGCCACAGCAAAGAGAATGGGCGACAGAGGACACCCCTGACAGGTCCCTCTGTCAATTACAGAAGCTTCAGATCTAATGGCATTCACTTTTATTCGAGTTTTGGTAATCCTTGCTGCCCCCTGTAGAGTAAGGTCTTCTTCTCTTCATCGTTGCTCACCAAACGTTGCCACTTCCAGCAGTTTCTGCCCGTTACTTCCCCTCTGCAGAATGGCCCTAGAGGGCAAACTTGTGGCTCTGGCACCACACCAGGGACATTCACAGAAAAGGAGTCCCAGGGAGTGATACAGAGGTGCAAAAAAGGGGGCGAGGGAGAAACTCCTGCCCAGGAAAAGCAGGTAAGCAAAGAGGTTGAAAAAAGAATTCTTAAAAACATTAGGTATGGTATCTCAAGGTCAATATCAAAAAAGCTAAAAATGGTCATGGTGCAGCCAGCGCTCAGTAAGAGAGAGGAATCCTCAGAGGAGGAGAGGCCCTCCGTAACCAGCCGAGAGTCCACAGGAGCCAACCTGCAGGAGAAGGAGGCAGAGGCATGCCGGGACCGACAGCCAGAAGCTGAGCCAGAAGCAGCTCTGACCCAGCAGGTGAAGCCAGCAGGCCGCTTCCAGCCCTCCAGGATCACCAGTGCCTCTGGAAGGCTATAGGAGAAGACTAAGGGCAGAATTGCAGGCGAGAAAGCTCAGTGCATGCCTGTTGGCTTGACGCCAGCTGCCTGCTGACAGAGAAGATGAGTCTGTATAGGACTGTACCCGAGAAGCCGGCTGGGTGCACGGCGTGTGGGTGTGCAGGTTAGAAAGCTCCCAGACAGATGCTTCTGGCCAGGGACACAACATGTACCTTGAGACGGTGACCTGTTCCCACTTCCTGGGTTGATGACTGGAAGCTCAGACTTTGCCACTTCCCCTGGGCCTGTTATTCTGAGTAACTGGAAGAGATGCTGTGACCTGATAGCAGAGCCCTGCAACCAGGACAGTTGGTGTCCCCCAGACGTAGCAGCAGTACGGAAAACGCGGCTGCAGCCCAGGCTGCCCAGAACCAAGCCCTCCGAGGCCAGGCACAGCAACTGACGGATGCTGGAGCTATGCTTCAACAGCAACCAGCGACTGATACAGCCCCTGGGGCTGCCACCGCCGCCACGTCTCCTACTGCACCTCCCCAGGGAAGTGCCCAGTGAGGCCCACAGAGAAGTTTGGAGGGTGTCAAGAAGAGTTTCCTGCGTCCCTGGCAGAGCGCAACTGTACACTGAGCTTGGGAAAGGGATTTTCCTAACGATAAGACCAAGGTCAGCTGCTTCTAGCCAGCTCCCCATTGCTGGCCAGCTTTTGAGACTTTGCCACCCACGTGAGTGCAGCCTTGCCAGCCCTCAGAAGGCTGAGCGGGCCAATGGCCACATCAGACATTTGTGTCAGGACTCAGGAGAGAGGCTCATTGGCAGAGTGTACCATGGAACTCCAGCTCCTGGCCCGAGACTTGGAGTGGGATGAGGCCACTCTGACTGACCTGCACCTGGAGGGGCTGCCAGCGGAGGGGTTGGAGGTCTCAGCTGGACCACCCCTCATCTCTTGCAAATGGATGGGCGCCTGGAGGACTGGAGACAGGCCCACCTCGGAACTTGCCCTAGACCATTGAGGGAGAGGCTTCCCTCAGCCCCTCCGCCTGCCCCTGCCCTCAGAGTGGATGCAGAGGGGGCAGGGGTACTCATGCAGCTTGGGGCTGCTTGGCCACCGCTGTCAAGGGAGGAGAAGGAGAGTGAAGACGAAGCTTTACAGGACTGTCTGAGATGTCCCTTATTAATTAAAAGATTTTGCAGTTTGATACATTCAACCTTTTTTGATATTGGCCTTGAGATACCATACGCAAAGGGTTTTTTGTTTCTCAACCTCTTGGCTTGTCTTGTGCAAGGTGCCGCACCACTCGTGTCCCACGGGAGGCCTCATTGAGGCAATGTTTAGCTCACCAGCAGATCTGCCTTTTCAAGGAAGAACTTGGCCCATGAGGAGGGGCCAGTTTGTATTTTTCAGCAATACAAGAGGGGGCCTGGAGAGATAAGAGGAGGAGGAGGAGACTGTCACGGGCTGGGCCAGCCCAAGCAGGGTGGTTCAAGTCCAAACTTTAATGCCAGAGTCTGAGGGGAGTTCCAAGAGCAAAAGCCAGGTCAAACCGGTGGTCAGAGCACGAGATAACGCCAGGAGTGAGTCCAGAGTCCAAGAGCAAGGTCAGGTACAATCCAAGGTCATTTACCAGTAGTGTCAGGTCCAAAAGCAGGCACGGGCACGGGCACGGGCACGGGCACGGGCACGGGCACGGGCACGGGCACGGGCACGGGCACGGGCACGGGCACGGGCACGGGCACGGGCACGGGCACGGGCACGGGCACGGGCACGGGCACGGGCACGGGCACGGGCACGGTTCATAGAGCACGGCGTGGTTGCAGGCAATAGACACGTTGCTTCCACGCCCAGCAGTTCCTCCAGACTGGCTCTTATAGCCAGGCGTGGTTTTCAGCCAGCTGCTGGGTCTCCATCCTGACGCTACTCATCGTCACTCTCCAGCAGCTGGTGTTGGCTCAAGAGGCGAGCTCTGCGCCGTCTCTCCTGCAGTTCCAGTCTCTGCCGCTGCCTGCGGCGTTCCTTGGGCATGGGTGAACCTGGGGGGGTGGAGGCTCTTGGCTGCGCTGCACCTGTAGAAGTCCCTGGCTGAGCTTCCCCTGTGGTGTTGGAGCTAGAGGGTGCTGGTGTCTCAGCTGCTGGCTGCAAGCTCTGATCAGCCAGCAGCCGTTGCTCCTGATTGCTGGCTTCTGCTGAATCAGGGCTAGGGCTGGCTACACAGGGCTCCTCTTCTCCTGAGGAGTCCTGGCTGGCTACACGAGGCTCCTCTCCTCCAGAGGAGACCTCACTCTCAGACTGGGCCATGACAGAGATATGGGTGCCAGGCGAAGTCCTCCCCTATCCCCAGCAAGGCCTGTCCAGCGACTCTCCCCACCAACGAGAGCAAGCTGGCTGGAGGCGGCACCCAGGCCAGGGTCCCCAGGGACGCCCACTCAGTCCCATAAGAGGAGCAGGAGGAGATATGGGTGCCAGACGAAGTCCTCCCCTATCCCCAGCAAAGCCAGTCCAGTGACTCTCCCCACCAACGAGAGCAAGCTGGCTGGAGGCGGCACCCAGGCCAGGGTCCCCAGGGACGCCCACTCAGTCCCCTCCTGCCACACCTGCAGCAGTCGCAGCCCGGGCCTTGGAGCTCACCCAGGCATGCTGCCACCATCAACAGCGGAGGAAGGACCGGCAACAGAGGCTCCCCACCACACACAAGACCAAGCTGACCGGAGAGCAGGGCCCTGGCAGCATCAAGGACATTATTATTAATATATTATTGTTGGGTTATTATTGTTGGGTTATTATTGCTGTTAATAAGGAAGTTCTTGTTTTTATAAGATCTGATGTTCATTAGTATTATTATTAGTTGTATTATTATTATAGTATTATTAGGTCTGTTATAGTATTATTAGTTCTATTATTATTATAGTATTATTATTAGTTTTATTATTATTATAGTTATTATTAGTAGTAGGGTTATTGTGTTCTGATTATTGCAGTTCTTATAATAGTAATTCTGTTTGTTGATAAATAAATTCATAATTTTGTTTGTAAATTTGTTTTGAGACTAGAAAATGATTGACTAGAATAATTTATACAACCACCCAGAATTTATACAAACTGTTTCTCTCCCTGAAAGTTAATTCCCCAGTCCCCCAGAATATGGTGGGGAATCTTTTCCATCTTTCAGAAACTATTTGCAAAAAACAGGCCTTCTTTACCTGCTGTCTTTCACACAGTCTCGCTTGCTGGGCTTAAAGAGGCAGTGTTGAAAACAGCGTCGCACTCCCTCTGACTGTTGTTCGTCCCGTGGTTTGAGCAGGCACAGATGGGGTTGGCATAGGCGCAGGTCAGCCACGGACTTTCTAGAGCTCCTAGAAACACGAGTTGCCCGCTTAGCCTTCCCACGAGCTTTCCGCTGGGGAGTAGCTATAAATGGCTGGGAAAGCATTGGGTGCCGAAGGAAGATACACCAAATTGCTCACAGCAGGGAAGGAGGGAGGGGCACGTGCCTGCACAGAAGACCACTCAATGGACAACAATTACAGGTAAGCGCAGGCCTGTTTTCATCATCTAGCGTGACTTCTGTGCAGTTCCACATGGGAGATGATCCAGCTAACTTCCCCAGGAGGAGGGTGTGAAGCACTTTAATGGACAAGAGTCTTCAGAAGTGCCTTGCAAACATCCGCATCCCTTCTGCAGTCCACAACAATGACACCATGTGTGAGGGATGAAGGCGGCATTGACCAGGTGGCTGCCTTGCACAAATCGACAAGCGGGAGGCCCGAATTGAAGGCTGCCGAGGTGGGTTGAGCCCTAGTGGAACGAACCCTCATATGGAACGGGCACGTCTGCTAATGCTGGTTGTAACAAGTCCACTTTGAAATATCCTGTTCAGAGACTTTCTGGCCCTTTTTGCTCCTTTTGAAAGACCAAAATTGATTAGGGCCCTTCCAAAAAGGAGCTGTCCTAGATAGAAACCCAAGGCACCTTTAACTTCCCAAGTGTGCAAGGGCTCTCTGCGTCGTCCTGAGATGTCCGAAAGAGGACAGGGGAGACAATGTCCTGGTCCATGTGAAAACCGGAGATGATCTTGGGCAGAAAAGGGAGGTGTCGGGCTATGGATGACAGGATAGGGAAGACAAGTCCCTGCACCATTGCAAGAAGAAGTCCAAGCTCCTGGTTAAATGGTTTTATTCAGAAATCCAATCTTTTCCCATATATATTTCCATAGGGTTACTGAGAGGCAAGAAAGCATCTCAGAAGCACATGTTCCCTTGATAGGAACAGAGACTTGAGGAAAGTACAACTCTAAATACCCACTCATTGCCCCCCTCCCAGCTGGACCTCAGGTTTGCACGGGAAAGAGCCTGGGAAAGCATGAGAGTAAACTAACATTTCAGACAGTGCAAGGTCACCGCTGTGAGCTCCAAAGTAAGAAAAGATAAGACAGCTGTGTTCTCAGGCTGCTAGAGGGAGAAACGAAAGTTAGGGATAGAGCATTTGCAAAGTGAAATCAAGGTACAGCATTAGCAATGGTTCAACACCTAGAACATATAGAACATTGGCATGGATGTAGGGGTGCAGACATGACAGGAGGCTTGGATGGAGACCAAACTTATTGGAGAACATCTTAATGAAAGGGGGGTCGGCTCAAGGGGCTTGCACTTCACTCACCCTCCTAGCTGAGGTTAGGGCCACCAGAAAAGCCGTCTTAGCTGACAGCATTTTGAGGGGGCAGGTAGCTATGGGCTCGAAGGGTTTGTGCATGGTTGAAATGAGCACGAAGGAGAGACTCCACTAGGGAAGAAACCAAGTTACTGGGGCTTGTAAGTTTGCTCGGCCTCTAAGGACGGACTTGCATTCCAACTGGGCAAAGAGGGATTTCCCATTTATGTTGTCACTGATAGGCAGAAATGGACCGTAATGGAGGAATTAGCCCAAACCTGGAGCTAATTAGCCTTAACTGGACCAAACAGTGTAGGACGGAAGGCAACGAGGAGGGTTCGGTTCTTTATGCCCAAAAGAAAATCTTCCCCATTTGGCTAGATATGATTTCCTGGTGGACGGTTTTCTGGCTTCCAACAGGTCCTTTGGGAATGGAGAATAAAAAATGAATTCAGAGGAGACACGGACCAGGCTGTGAGTTTCAGAGTACTCCGGTTGTGGCGGAGAATTACGCTGCCCTGAAGCAGGTCTGGGGTTAGGGGGAAATGGTGGCATCTGCCCTGCGCCGTTTGACACAGAATGGCGAAGCAGGCCTGCCTCGGCCAGTAAGGGGCTACTGTGATTGCCGAGGAACCTTCCCTCGTCATCTTGCTGAGTGTGGGGGTCATAAGGGGCAGAGGAGGCAATGCCTACAGGCAAGTGCCTGACCAAGAAACCTGACAAAGCGTCTCTGTGAGAGGCCTTCTCTTCCCATGGCCTCAAGCAATACCGTGCACACTTCTTGTTGAGGTATGTGGCAAAGAGGTCTATGGTCAAATTGAGTAGGGAAGACTGGGTGGGGTGACGTCTTGTGTATAGACCATTTGTAATTCTGCGTTACTGACCGACTCAGGGCAGCTGCCAGAACATGGTCCTTGCCTGCTATGTGGACGGCAGAGAGACTGACCCACGGTGGGATAGCCCGCTCCCATGTAGCCCGCTCCCATAAAGGAGCTGCTGCCGGGGACTGCTGCTGCTGAAGCTGCCTGCGCTCTGCTGACCAGGGAGGCTACTCCATCGAGGGCTGAGCTTTTCCACCTGCTCAGCCCCACCCCCTGGGTGCTCTGGCCTCAAAGGAGCTGCTGCCGGGGACTGCTGCTGCTGAAGAACTGGTGCTGTTTATTGTTGCTTAGGATGTCTGTGTGTGGTGATAGGGGGATGGATATGAGGAAGGCATCTGAGATAGGGCCAGGGATACCAGTCCTCTGGGGACGTGGGAGGTATGGCGGTGGGGCCTGGTTTAAAGGGAGAAGGTCACGGAGATGTGGAAAGGCTCAGTGCCCTTCTAACCTACGCCCCATCCCGAGGCATGCCGGTGTTGGAGCTAGGAAAAATCCTCCTTCAACACTGATGTTGTGCAATGCCAGGTCCATAAATAATAAGACCAGTATGCTGCATGATACTTTTATGGCAGCTAATATGGACCTGGTATGCGTGACCGAGACTTGGGTGAGGGAAGGAGAAACAGTTGCTCTTGGTGAGCTGACCGCCCCGGGTTATGCGGTCCTTCATCAGTCACGAACTGAGGGTCGGGGGGGAGGGGTGGCAATCCTTGTCCGGGAGGGTTTCTCCTTCAAGCCGCTTCCCGCCCCGAAGATCTCTGGCATTGATTGTGTGGGCCTGGTGTGGAATGCCGAGGAGAGTTTGGCTGTCTGCTTGGTGTACCGACCGCCCAGCGCACCAGCAGACGCCTTACCGCGCCTGCTAGAGGTGGTTGCTGGGTGGGCCTTGGAGTACCCCAGGTTGATGGTGCTGGGGGATTTCAATGCCCATGTAGATGATGCCACCTCGATACAGGCCACGGACCTGGTGTCAGCCATGGCAACACTGGGACTCTCCCAATTTGTATCGGCACCCACACATGAAGCAGGCCACACGCTAGATCTGATCTTCGGGATGGGATTGGATGTGGTTCTGGATAAAGTAGAGTTGGTGCCATGGTCAGACCACGCGGTTGTGAAGGCCCGGCTGGGCGTGCCACCCCCCTCCTGCAAGGGCGGTGAGCAAATTTATGCTCGCCCGCGGAGACTGATGGACCCAATTGGGTTCCAGAATGCTCTGCGGGAACCAATGCTCCACGGTGGTTCATTAGATGAGCTAGTGGAGGGCTGGCAAGTCCGGCTCTCTGAGGCCATCGATGAAATCACCCCCCGTCGTCCTCTTCGCTGCCGGAATCGCCGGGCTCCTTGGTATACGGAGGAGCTGCGGCAACAGAAACGGGAGCTAAGACGACTTGAGCGCGTGTGGCGGCGATCTCGTGATGAGGAAGCAAGAACATCTTATAGGCTGTTTATGAAGTCCTATGAGATGGCGGTGAAAGCTGTGAAGAAAGAGTATTATGCAGCTTCCATCGCATCAGCTAGCTCTCGCCCAGCTAAATTATTTAATGTGGTCCGTTCATTGGTCTCCCAATCAGGTGGAGACCATCAAAAGTTGAATTTGGAGATAAGCTGTGAGGCTTTTGCGAGCTTTTTTACTGATAAGATCTTGCTTCTCCGCCGCGACTTACCAGCCACAGTTGATACAGTAAATGAACTAGAGGCCCCTTGGCCGTCTTCGGGACCCATATTAGATCATTTCAGCCCTCTTTTCGGGGAAGAGGTGGACAGGATTCTGCAGGTGGTACGGCCTACCACGTGCCCCTTGGACCCGTGCCCGTCATGGCTGGTGAAAGCCAGTGTTGACGGGCTTCGGAATTCCTTTGAGGCGATTATAAACCTGTCCTTGAGCTCTGGGGTTTTTCCCAAGGCGCTGAAGGAAGCTGTGGTACGGCCTCTTCTGAAGAAATCATCATTAGATCCTGCTGACCTGCTCAATTACCGACCAGTTTCCAACCTTCCGTTTTTGGGGAAGGTGATTAAGCGGGCGGCAGAGAAGCAACTGCAGAATTTCCTGAAGGAGACCTCAGCCCTAGACCCCTTCCAGTCTGGTTTCCGCCCGGGACATGGGATCGAGACATTGTTGGTCGCCCTCACAGACGATCTCCGCAGACATCTGGATCAGGGCGGATCAGCACTGCTGATTTTGCTGGATCTGTCAGCAGCGTTTGATACGGTCGATCATGAGCTTTTGACCCACCGCCTTGCCGATGTGGGGATTCAGGGGACAGCACTGCAGTGGCTGGTCTCCTTTCTCCACGATCGGGGACAGAGGGTGGCGCTCGGGGAGAGGGTGTCATCTCGTAGGCCACTGGTTTGTGGTGTGCCACAGGGAGCGATACTCTCTCCATTATTATTTAATATCTATATGCGCCCCCTCGCCCAGCTGGTGCGGAGTTTCGGGCTTGGGTGTCACCAATACGCGGATGACACCCAGCTTTATCTGTTGTTGGACGGGCAGCCTGGATCGGCCCCTGATGCCCTGGAGCGTGCTTTTGAGGCTGTGGCTGGTTGGTTGAGACAAAGTCGGCTGAAATTGAATCCCACGAAGATGGAGGTCCTGTATGTAGGTCGTGGGGAGATGGCTTTGGGACCCCAGCTTCCTACACTTGATGGGGCAGCACTTACACTGGCCCCGAGGGTTAGGAGCCTGGGGGTGATTCTGGATTCCTCCTTGAAGATGGAGGACCAGATCACTGCAGTTGCCAGGTCTTCCTTTTATTATCTTCGGCAGGCCAGGCAGCTTGCCCCTTATTTGTCTCCCCGTGACATGACTACAGTGGTCCAAGCAATGGTCACCTCTAGGTTGGATTACTGTAACGCGCTCTACGCTGGGCTTCCCATGGGCCTGATCCGGCGGTTACAGCTGGTACAGAATGCAGCAGCGCGGGTCATTGCTGGAGCACCGGTGTGGGAGCATATTACACCGGTGCTACGCCAGCTGCATTGGCTGCCAGTGGAGTACCGAATCAGGTTCAAGGTTTTGGTGTTAACCTACAAAGCCCTACGCGGACTGGGACCGACGTATCTGAGGGACCGTCTCTCACCATATGAGCCCCGGAGGACTCTCCGCTCTGGAGGAAAACATCTTTTAAGTGTCCCTGGCCCTAGGGAGGCCCGCCTGGCGTCGACCAGGGCAAGGGCCTTTTCAGTCCTGGCCCCGACCTGGTGGGATGCTCTGTCTTGCGAGACAAGGGCCCGGCAAGATTTGCTTGCATTTCGCCGGGCCTGTAAGACAGAGCTATTCCGCCAGGCATATGGCTAACGCCGGGCAGTGCCCGCCCCCCCCCCCCGTGAAGGGGGGGTTAAACCATCACCCCTATGCAAACACAGAGGCATGTATGAACCACTGGGCAGCATGAATTGTTATATTTAATGTTTTTAAATGTTTTTAAATGTATTATTTAATGTTTTTAAATGTTTTTAAACATGTTTGTATTTGTTATCCGCCCTGAGCCTGCGAAAGCAGGGAGGGCGGAATATAAATATAATAAATTAAATTAAATTAAATTAAATTAAATGTTAGTGAGAGAGAGCGAGGGAAGCTGTCCTCCCCTGCCTAAGTCATGCATGGCTGTTGTATTGTCCATGTGTATCTGTACATTCTGGCCTCATACGAGGCATACAAAAGGTTTCAGAGCATATCTTATCATCAGGGCTTTTTTTCTGGGGAAAGAGGTGGTGGAACTCAGTGGGTTGCCCTCAGAGAAAATGGTTACATGGCTGGTGGCCCCGCCCCCTGATCTCCAGACAGAGGGGCGTTTAGAGAGGCGTGGAGGGCAATCTAAACTCCTCTCTGTTGGGAGATCAGGGGGCGGGGCCACTAACCATGTGACCATTTTCAAGAGGTTCCGGAACTCCGTTCCACCGTGTTCCAGCTGAAAAAAAGCCCTGCTTATCATACTGAGTTCGAGGAGATTGGCATGCATAGAAAATTCCTGAATGGACAATGGTCCCTTAACCAGTTGGTCTCAGAACAAGCCCCCTCCCCCCACAAGACAGAGAGGCATTTGGGTTGATCAAGATTTGTATTGGGAATGAACCAAAGAGGTCCTCACCATGAGATTCAGTTTGTCACCCCAGCACTTCTGGGACCAGGGGATGAGACGTGGGATAAAGAACCACTTTTACGGGTTCTGGCTGTGTAGGTGGAACTCTCTGACGTTCCTGTTTTGGAGAAGACGACGTTTCAGTCTGGCAAATGGAACTGTTATTATCTTTGTATTTGTTTTCAGCCCTGGTGCCTGTATGAAAGGACTTTGTTCAAGGTGAGGATGAATTTTGTTCTCCTGCTCAGAGTGGGGCAGGCAAAGCTTGGGAGGAGTTTAGGACTTCCCCCACAGAGTCTGTGTTGTGGAATCAGGAACAATGTTTCCATATTGACCACAAGATCCATTTGGTTCAGCATGCTGGGAATTGAACCCATGGTATCTGTTATAAGGAAAGTAAGGCCTGAACTGATTTGGGTACAGAGGAGTGATACCAAGGGATCTAGCTGTGATCTTTGATCTTGTTCATCAAGATTTGGCACCGATTCAGACACAGGCATATACGCCAGGAGGTGTGCCCCCCCCCCCCATTGGCCAGGTAAGTAAGGGCAGGAGGGAAGGTGGTGGCAGCGGATCCTCTGCCCCCAGTGTGGGACTGGCAAACCCTAGAAGGAAGTGATGATTATACAGTTGTATCAAAACAGAGTTCCAGCTATTAGATGCTCATTTGTGTCTTTAATGAACTTGTTTGTTGGCATTTTTCTGACAAGTTTGAGTCTCATACGAAGATCTGCAAATGATCAGATCCCAGCAAAAAACAGCAAGCGGTGTCCCAGCTTTTGCACAGTGTAATCTCAATTTATATGTCATCATCAGTCAAAACGTAAGAGAAAGGAAAAAGAAACCGTGATTAGGACTAATTGAAAATTAAATGAGAATCCTCAGTATACAAGCTTGTTCGACTTTGGTTTACTAACTTACAGGGATGCACATAATAATAATAATAATAAAAAACCAAAAACACATATGGAACTTGCTGGCTTGGTTGTTAAAGGGGCTTCCAGAATGCTGTGCCAGATCTGGAAAATGAGGCTGTAACAACTCCACCCCCCCCCCCCCAAAAAAACCAATTTGCATGTTTTGTTTCAGCACTGACCGAGCAGGGCTCAGCAGGCAGGCCGGGCGGTCGGGAGCCATCGGGCAGCAACTTGGCTCCCATAATGGCAAGTCAGTCTGCACATGCAACCAATTGGCTCTAAGGGGAGAGACGGAGCCCCTGGCATTAACCCTGTTGGCAGGAAGGGGGGTGTACTTGGCATGCATGAGTGCCTTTTTTCAGCACTTCCTGAGCAACGGATGGCATTGGCATTGAGTGGCTCAGAAGGATCAAAGGTCTGCTTTGCACCAGGGAGGGGAGCAGCAGACGGCAAGTTGCCATTGTGCCAACGCCACCCTCGCCTTCCACTGCTGACGTCCTTCGCCGAGGCATCCTTTCTGTGTGCTTTTATGCATGATACAAAGGAAGTTTGGCTCAACAGCATCCACACGGATGTGCATCGGTGGGTTTGAGGAGGGAGGGGTCTCCTGCCCTGCCGCCTCTGAATCCCCGGCTGCCCCAAAGGCTCGTGTTATGCAGATTAGGGTGAAGATGGGAAAGAAAAAGAAATTATGAAAGCAGAGCTGCCCTGAGGAGGTCCCAGGCATGGGGAGCAGGTTGATGCCCATCCTTCCGCTGCTGACATCCTTCCCCTGGGTACCACAGTGGAGTGTTCCTTTCTATTCATCACGATCGTTGGAGGAGGCTTCTGCTGATACCCGAGTGAGGAAAGAAGCAGCAGATCCTTCTCAGTAAAGGCACCCTTTTTGTAAAGTGCCTTTCCCAGAGATGACCCACAAGTAACTCTGTTACCTATGTTGAAGTCATTTAGGGCAGGGCACCATAGTGTCTGGGCCACTCACTGTGATTTAAGAAGTCCTCCAAAGATAGTCAAGGAACACCGGGCTGGGTGGGTGGGTAGATTCATTGCCACCCTACTTGGAATAATGAGACAGACACAAGGCTTGGAACTAAAGGGGCCACTTTATGAAACATAACATCAACCATTAATATGGCAAGGGCAACTAGCGGTAGAGGTCAAGCCACGGGGTCACCCCTGGACCTCTGCCTTGACCTGTCTGGGCGAGCCCTGAAGCCCCAGGTGCGAGCCAGCCTATGGATGGCTAAGACCCAGCCAGCCGGCAAAATGGATCCCCCCAGCTCAAGCTCCTAAGCCTCAGCCGTACAGCAGTGAGGGAAGGATTTGCACATGGGGTTCCCCAAGGCAGTCTGCCCACGCAGCATGGCAGCCATCACAAGCAGTACCAGCCGCTCCTGGCAGACCCCTCTTCCCCATCAGTGGAGAAGTGCCCAGGGTACTCACCGGCCCGCTCCCTATCCCCAAACTGTCTCCTGACAGCGACCATCCTAAGGTGGCTCCACCTTGCCAATTACCACAAACCTCCGCAAGCAGTACAAGGTAGGCAGAAAACCACCACTTCCCCATGCCAATTAGGGAAAAGGGGGGGGGGAATCCTGCCTGGCTCTGGCAACAGCAGCCGGCTAGTCCTGCACGACTACAGGGTGAGGTGGGCGGGCCGAGCATGCAGTTGCCTCGTGACTCCTTTCTCCGCCCCTCCGGCCTGAGACCCAGACACCATGGAAGTGCTCTGTCTCCTTCTCCTTCCAGGGAGCCAAAGAGCGGCCCCCAGCCTTATCAGTGGAAGCTGCTGGCTGGGAGGGCCGTATTTTGTCCAGAAAGCCTTCTGGTTTGGGGGGTTTTCTGATTAAAATTGTTAGCCTGGTGTTAAATGCTGGGGAGGCTGCAGGTGTGGATAGGGCACTCGCTCACCCACCCACCCACCCACCCAGTTTTTCTAGATCAGCATTCCACATCGAAGGACTAATCCGGCCAGATTTTTTTGGAGGGGGGCATAGTAACAGGATTCTTTCATTCATTTTCTTCTGTGGTCCATTTTTCTAATTTTTCCTCTTCGGTCAACTCTGGGTTAATGGTTTTTGTTGGAAAGGGAGAGTGGCAGCTGTCAACCCGTCCAATCTCCCACTTTTACCAGCAAAAAAAGGAGGGGGGGGGAAGAGGGCCCTCCTCCGTCTACTTTCCTTCCCATGAAGGATGAGCCCCACCCCTCCCGTTCTGTGTGCTTTTATGCGCAGTGCAAGGAAAGGGCAGCGGCTGGGAGTCCCAGCCTGGGCTCCTGTAACACTTTAGGGAGCAGGATTTGCCCACGGAAATGAAACTGGAAGGCACAGGGAAACGTGGCACGAAAGCAGGACTCTCCGGTTAAATTTATTGGCTTTGTCACTAAAGCAAACTTTAAAAAAAAATTCACTGTGCTATGCCAGACTGGAAAAAGAAATTTCCCTACCCATAGCGATGCCAGTTAATTCCCACTTTCAACAGAGTCTTCATATTAGGTAACAGAGAAGCATGGGATCACCAGGCCGTAGCCCCCGCTGCCACCCTGCCACCCAGAACAAGCTCCATGGACTCGCCATCATGATTAATGGCCACTGACACACCTGTTTCCCTCACTGGCTTTCTGTGCATTGGTTTAAAGTTTCCCAAGCCCTATTACGGTTTTTTTGGGGTGGGGGGGTGGGGTATTCTGCTTATTTGTCACTGGGTGTGGATTTTTAGGTTGTGCGACTATTATTTTGTAGACTGCCATGGGCATTTTGGTTGGAAAAACAGTCACATATCCCATCTAAGGCTGGATAATGTGCCTTCCGTTCCACTGGAGGAAAAGCTGCTTAAACTGGAGGAGAGCTTCAAATTTTGCTTAGTGGAGTGATAGGATGCTATACACTGGAGTGTGTGAAGGGGCTGTGAAATGTCCCGTCTCTCCAGGTCCAAGCCTGGCTCTGCAAGGCAGCTCCAGCCCATTTCCGTTCCTTGCTGCCCCCTGGTTGCCATCCCACACAGTTTTAGACTGGAGAGGTGAAATTGATAGAGCCTTCCTGGAGGCAAAGCGGAAATTAACAAACCCTCTGAAGAGCAGTCTCCGCCGGCTCTGTCTTTTTAAACTACCCTTTCCTGGCTAACATTGTGCCTCCCTACACTTTTTTTTTAATAATGATTTTTTATTCGGTTTTTTACAAAGTTTTTGAACTAACAGCAGTACTTAAATATATGATATATTAAACAGATATATTCATTAACACGGAAATAATGTTCAACATTAACCATAAACATAAAGCATCATAATGACAGGATTTTTTTTTAATTTGTAAACAACGCATCACAAATCCTGTAAAGTGGTAGCCTATTTATCCTATGGAGAGAAAACATGGATTTCTTATAAGCAGAATAGAATATTATCATTATAGATAAGCCATGGCATAGGGGAGGTCTTGTCTTGTTGTATTTTTATATCCATTGTCTTCTTTAGTCGGGTGGTGCAAGACGGGAAGCCGTTTTTCAAGAAAATATGATTTGTAGTTAGGGTTTTCTCTCTGAGCCATCGGGTCTGTGATTTTTTGCATAATAAAGTGGCCCCAAACGCGGTTTTTCCAACTATTCAGGGAGGGAGCAGTTCTTTGGTTCCAGCTTGAAGCTATTGTTAGTTTAGCTATAGCTAGAAGGGAGTAAAGGGGGTCCAATCTGGCAGGAGGAATCTCAGGATTTCCCCAATAGTTTAATAGAATTACTTCTGGGGATTTTGGGACCTTATAGGCTGTTATGTGTTCAATTTCCGTAATTATTGCATCCCCCCCCCCAAAATACCTACACTTGATAAAAGTGCACCCAGGCATCTTGTGTAGAGCGAGTCTCGGAAAGGCCCAAGAAAGCTGATAGAGGGGGAATTGCAGGCAGGTCTTCTAATGTCTTCTCCTCTTACAGGTCCAATTTCTTCTGTCCTGCTGTCGACAGCAGCCCTGAAGTTGTTTCTCACTTCTCAAGGAAAAATTCTCAGAGCCTTCAGGGCAGAAAGGAGCAACAAGAAAAACACCCATCATGTATTTACTTAGAAGTTTCTGTTTTGCCTCTCCAGGAAACCCTTTGGGGGCGGCTTCCGAGAAAAACAGAATAAAAACACCAAACATGAAATTACTTAAAAATTAACATCCTGGTAATCCAGCATTAAAAAACCCCGCTGGAGCATAAGTACAACATAAAATGTTTAAGAACTTTGAGAAGGTCTCATAAAACAGGCTAGAGCAGACAGGGGAAATAAACAAGAATGGTAATTAAAAGCCTGAGGAAGATGAAAATGTTAGCCTTGTACCAGGAAACATGTGATGATGTAGGGCAGCGTCACACGTGTGCTGAGTGGTTGGAGCTGCCAACATCCAGGTAGGGCCTGGAGATCTCCCCAGATGGCAGAGATCAGTTCCCCTGAAGAAACGGCTGCTTTAGAAGATGGCCTATGCATCATTATACCCTGCCAAGGTCCATTTCTCCCCAAACCCTCCCCTCCCACTCCTAAATCTCCAGGAATTTCCCAATCTGGAGCTGGCAACCCTATGACCATCCCTCAGCACATTGCATCCAAGAAGGAGACGGTTTGCACAGGGAAGCCATTTTGAATGCTCCTCAAAGCAACCCCAAAGTTGTGTTCCAGCTTTAAGTAAAGAGATCTAAAAGATAATTTATTTACTTAGGTAAGTTGTATGCTGCCTGTCCAGAACAAGTAAATAAAAAACAAGTCAAACCAATAAAAACAATAAAATGAGTCATGCTAATAAAAACAAGTCTTTAGAAACCTGCCAAGGCATAAAAGCACCATGAATTTTTTGTATCATTATTATATTAGACCAAGCAGTCTATTTCATATCGATAAAACTCAGGCCTTGAATAGACCATAGAATAGCTAAAAGAGATAGATCCCCTTAGTTAAAAGTCTGGGTAAAGAGAAATATTGAGTCAGGACATATAGAATGTCTTCCACTTGTGGGAACTGCTTCAGAAAAAGACACCAGAGAGCTATTTCTGTCCTCTAAAACTGTTATCTGCATTTATAAAACACGCTGAAACAACAGAGGATAAAAACTAATGCAACAGAAAAAGGTGAGATGAGGATATTCTCATTAAAAATCCCCTTCTGCACAGCCACTGTGCAGAGCCAGGCCAGAGAGTTTAAAGGCAGGAAACATTCCAGCAAGCAGTGGTGAAACCCACCCCCCACCACCACCCCTGTAAAAATAATCCTGTTTCTCAACTGGAAAAAGTAAGCCAAGCCATAAGAAAACCGAGGCCCACCCTGCAGAGGAGGCCCACAGAGCCAAAGCCACTGTGCAGACCCAGGCAAGAGAGTTAAAGGCAGGAACCATGCAAGCAAGCAGTGGTGAAACCCACCCACCCCCTAGTAAAAATAATCCTGTTTCACAACCTAAAAAAATAATCCAAGCCACCCATGAGAAAACTAAAGGCCCACCCTGCAAGGCAAAGCCAGTGTCACAGTGAAACATTTTTTAGCAGAGGCCAGCAAATTGGCCCAGCAACAATTTAAACAAACTCTCCTCCGTGCCTTCCCTTCCTCCCATCTCTCCCCTAAAAAATAAAATAAAAGATATCCTACCAGTCCTCTCCTGATGAATGTCCAGCCCAGTAGATCCTCCACAGGCAGAAGTCTACTCCACAGGCAGATGTCCACCGGGTGCAGTCCAGAAGTCCACGAAGGCAGGCAGCAAAGAAGCAGTTTCTCTCTCTTCTCTCAGCAGCAACAAAGGTTAACCCAGTCCTGCCTCAAATTTAAATCCCTTGCTGCAGCTTCTGACAAAGATTTGAATCTATTGGCTGGAAGAAGGATGCAGCAGTGGGATTAGTTACTCCTAAATCCCCTCTCCCTTGCCTTACCTCGCCCCCCACACTCCTACTCTATCACTCCATCCTGCTCCCCCCTCCCCTATCTGGGTATTTTGGCGGGAATCTTTTGCTGCTTGCTTTGCATTGCATTGCAAAGTGCAATGCTAGCAAGCAAGCACCTTGCAAAGCAAGGATTCCCTCCTTTCCTAGCAAGAAGGGTGAGCGGTGAAGAGGAGGTAGTGAGTCACTCACTCCTTCTCCCCCACTCCCCTCTTCAAAGAGGGGAGGGGGGAGCTGTAGCTTCCTGCAGGATTTTGCTAGCGGCTTGCAAATGCAAACGGCCAGCAAAATGGCGATTCTCTGATTGCCGAAACGATTTCTGAAACATACCGAAACATTTCGGTAATCGCTGTTTCGGCATTACCGAAACATTTCAGTAATCAGAAAACATTTTGGTAATGCCGAAACAAGCCCAAACAGGTATGTTTCGGTAATTTTTCAGCAATCAGATTACCGAATTGCGCACCCCTATTCCTGGGTTCCTAATTTATGCAGGAGTAATTGTTAGAGCACAGCCATGGAGGGCTGCATCCCTTTTCCAGTACCTGGACATAATATACAAAGAGTACAGAGGTGTGAGGATCCTCCCTCACTGGCACCCTCTCCTGATGGCCTGCCATCCTACCCGCTCTCCAGGCAGGTGTCCTCCAGCCTCAGATGTGCAGGGAAGGGGGTTGCACCACCTTGTTCCTTCTCCTGCCCTGGGAGTAGCAGCACGCTCCAGCTGTCTCTCCCTGCAAAATCCTCCTCGGCCATCACAGCAACCTGAATTTAAAGGCCTCCCCTGGCCCCATCTCCCTGGCTCTGGCCCCAATCGTCACCCCGTCTCCCTGACTGGCCCTGCTCCCAGCCTATCTGATAGGAGGGCTGGGTAGACTCTGCAGTCTCCTGGCCCCACCCACTCCATCCCCACCTAGGGTGGGGCATTTGGTCTGCTCTCTGCCTGGCTCATCCCTGCTGCTTCTGAACCTTCCCCAGTGGCTCCCTTGGCATCTTGGGGCCTGCGCCTGCCTGACTTGTGCTGATGGCAACCTCCTGTGAGCCTGGAGGAAGTGGAGCCAGCTGGGCAACTGCAGGAGATGGATGAGTCTGCTGAGTGGCTGCAGGCTGTTCCCCAGAGTTGTGCCTGGGCGTCGGCTGCAACTGACCTAAGGGTGAGAGAGGCCTGGAGGCCTGTAGGGGCTCCTGCAACTGAGGTACTGCCAGAGGCTGTGCTGCAGGGCCTAAAGGGGGTGCCTGCTGCTGCAGGGCTGGTGGTGAGGGTGGACAAAAGGTGAGTGTCGCCAGACAACTGTCTTCGTCAGTGCTGCATGGATGCAGTACAAAGAAGAATTTCGTATGAGGGCTGCAATGAACCCTGCTTTGCCATGGGATAAGATTCTCCAGCAGCTTTGGCTGCAGGTGATGGCCTCTGCAAAGGCTAATCTTTGTGACCGCTCTGACAGTGGCCATTTAGTCCAGTGGTCCACCGCTACTCCCAGTACCCACAGGTTTGCGGGTCAGCTGGTTCAAGCACGGCTGTTCTGCTGGGACTTCACTTATCAGGGAACGTGTTCGAGGAAACCATGCGGGTTCAAGCATGAATGCCCAATGTGTGGGGGCTCCCACTCCTTCAACTTCTGCCCTAGGCGCTATAGAGGAGGCTGGGGCAAACGGTGGGTGGGTGGGGCCGGAGGTAACTCCCAGAAGCAAGCTGGTAAAGGGTCCCAGCCCAATAAAGCTGAAGGAACTTAAGTGCCTCTTGGATATTTACCCTAAGTGGGAAGACGCTTTGTTTTTGTTCAATGGGTTTCGGTTTGGTTTTAGGATCCCGTTCCAGGGGCCCAGGGGCCCTTTTATGGTAGCCAATCTTCGATCAGTGGCTGGTATGGAAGGGATCGTTAGGGAAAAGATTGCCAAGAAGTGTGCCGAGGCTCGGGTGTTGGGCCCCTTTGCGGCCCCACCAGTCTTGCGTTTGCGGGTCTCCCCCTTGGGTGTGGTGCCAAAAAAGGCAACGGGCGAGTTCCGGCTGATACATCACCTTTCGCACCCCAGAGGTGGATCAGTTAACGATGCTATCCCTGACCTCCTTTGCTTTGTGAGGTACACGTCCTTTGATTAGGCAGTCAAGGTTGTCAGGAGTTGCGGACAGGGTGCTGAGATGGCCAAATGCGACATTAAGTCAGCATTTCGCCTTCGCCCGGTTCCTCCAGAGGATTTTGAGCTGTTGGGTTTCTCTGTCCTTGGACAGAGCATTACCCATGGGGCGCTTGATTTCCTGTGCGGTCTTTGAACGCTTCAGCTCCTTCCTTGAATGGGCATTGTGTCACCCCATTGTGTTACATGCAAAATGCCACACCTAGCCAGACAAGCCTCTGTTATTTCCCCCATAGGAAATAATGGAGAAAGGGGGGGGGCTAAGGGCAGCATCTTTAGGAGGCCATAAAATGGCCCCCCAAAGTGGGATCTGCTTGAGCCTTGGTGGAGGGAGGGAGGCCAGGTGGGAGATGGGCCCCTGACGTTTGGGGGCATTTTGCATGCAAAATGCCACCCCTAGCCACACAAGCCTCTCTTTTTTCCCTCATAGGGAATAGTGGAGTGGAAGTGGATAGAGTCACCTTCTTTGGGAGGCCATAAAATGGCCCCCCAAAGTGGGATCTGCTTGAGCCTTGGTGGAGGGAGGGAGGACAGGTGGGAGATGGGCCCCTAGAAAGATTACTTGTTTTCCCCATAGAGAACCATGGAGACTTAGGGGGATGGGGGCACCTTGTTTGGGGGGGCATAACATGGCCCCCCAAAGTCCAATCTTTCTGAAACGTGGGGGGGATTTAGAGGAGAGTTAGGAGAAGGTCTCCACCAAGTTTGGTGTAATTTGGACAGAAAATGTTATTCGGTATTTAGGAAACGTTTCGGTAATACTGGAGAAAACCAAAATGGCCCTGATTCAGTATCTTTAACCTTCTTAGATTACCGAATTGCACACCCCTAGAGGACATAGAGTTATGCCCAGTCTCGGCTCTGAAGCACTATAAGGCTCTCCGGGGGGACAACAGGAGGTTATTGTTTCATCACATTGACGGAGCCCCTTTGAGTAAGTACCAGTTCTGGACAATTACTGGACAGGCTCTGACAAAATTGGGTCTGCAGAATGTTAAATTTGGCACCCATTCCTTTCGGATTGGGGCAGCCTCGACAGCTGCGGCTATGGGTTACCCTAGTCAGGTTATCCAGCGGGTGGGCCGGTGGAGGTCCAAGGCTTATCGGTCATACATTCACCCACGGGGCGCTGGGAACCTCAACTGACTTGTTTTTTCTTTAGATGCTGTGTTTTGCTGTGGAAGGCTGCAGATCCTTATATGGGGACACAGCATGGTTTTTTGGGCGGCCCACCAAGCGAACAGGACGGTGATCAGGTCCCAGCTTAGGTTAAGAGAGTGGGCCACAGTCGAGTGGCAGGGCGGTGGCCAGGGCCGCTGCCTTTGCGATTTGAGGGGAGGAGTGGTCTTCCACCTGACATATTGGTCATTCACCTGGGAGGTAATGACCTTGGGCTTGTAAAGGGTAAGGCCCTTACTTTGCAGGCGCAGGCTGACTTGCACTTTATTAGCAAGCAGTAGCCTGGCATCTTACTCATTTGGTCGGAGATACTCCAGCGCAGGGTGTGGCATGAAGCTTTGGACCCCAAAGGGGTAGAAGGGGCTAGGTGCAGGGCCAATAGGGCCCTTCAGTTAGCTTTGGGAAACAGGTTGGCCATTTATCTTCCCCATCCCAGGATTAAGGCCCAATTGGCCGACCTCTACCGAGGCGATGGGGTCCACCTTTCGGTGGCAGGCAACAACATATTTTTAGATGACCTGAGGCAAGGGCTGCATCTTACATTAAGTCACATGTGGGGCACGAACACCTAAGCAGAGGCTCGGCCTTAGCGTTGGCAGGATTTCATTGGGGGGATGTTAGCGGGACGGTGACTACCCTTGGCACATCCCCATTGGTGGGGATATTAGGGGCCTGTCAGGATCGGCTGGCATGCTTTACAGCGGCCAGTTGAGAGGGCAGGCTGCCTGGTGGGATCCCCTGGACAAGTCCTTCCCTCATGCTCCACAGTGGGGGTGCTTGGAGCTTTAAGGGGGAAACCATCCACCAGGCTGGCCAGATCCCAGCCATGCATTTGGACGGCTCGCATCCGGGGCTGCGGGTCTTGCCCAGACAGGTCAAGGCGGGGTCCAGGGAAGTGACCCCAGGGCTTGACTTGTACCACTGGTTAGGCCCTTGCCAGGGTTTTAGTTGTTGCAGTTCATGTTGTTGCCAAAATAAAAAGTGGCCCTTTGTTACCCAAGCCTTGGCCGTCGTCACACGGGCTTTTATTCCGTTAAATATGCAGCATATAGCGTTACAATCGCTGTCGTTACATGACGCATTTTTCCGTCAGATTTCGTCCCCCTTGCGCTTCCAGCTGTTCACACCGTGGCGCTCTGTGCCGGCATATCGAGCCGGCACAGATAAAACTCCTCCTTTTTTTTTTTTTTAATTTTTTTCCGTTTTATTGCGTTATAACGAAATAACAATGATAAACCGTGATGATAGCCCAACCTCTAACGAGCTTGATAGGCGGGCCAAGTTTTCCCGCTCATTGACCAGCCACATCATTGGATGAAAATGTTTATCTGGCAAATTTTGACTTCCATAAAGATCCCATCGTCCGGAGAAAAATCCCTGTCTGACGTGATCCCCATCGCAAAGACTCAACCATGGCTCCTCAGAGACAGCTTGTTCTTCTTGTGGGGCAGCTGGTTTCTTTCATGGTGCAGAGTACACTGACACTATGCCTCGGACATCTGAGATCCCTCCGTCGGAGGAGAACTTTTCGTTGGATTGAGACGTCAACCTAGCATTGCTTTGTGCCCCGAAAACATATCTTTATTTCACCACGTCGCAATAGCGACATAAGGTCAATTTTTTTTAAAAAAAAAACCCGCTGTGGGGGAGCGCGAAATGCCGCGCGTAGCGAGATAACCCGTTATGAGGCGGTATGAATCGCTGCTGGGTGATCACACGGATACTGGTTATGGCGCGAAAAATGAGTGAGAAATGGAAATCAGACACTCGCAACAATGACGGAATAAGTTGGGTTTTTGCAGGGAAAGAGCGCCATTTTAGCGCTAAATAAAAGCCCGTGTGACGACGGCCCTTGTGTCTGCCTCTTTATTCTGACGGGGGGGGCAATATTAGATTAGCCCATCCATAGCTAATTTATTTCTGACAGTTCTCTTTTTTACAAATCCAAATCTAACATCACAGATGAACTCTAAAGGCAAGAAACATTGACCAAACTACTCACTGCCTCTCTGCACCCTTGATATACAACTTAGACAGAAAGGGTAAACAAAAGGCCAGCATGCGTATGTAGGTTCTTTTTACAAAACATCATCTCGTGAAAAAAGACCCTTTGGTTCATTGGGGAAAGGGGTTAGAAAAACAAGGCAACTAACATCTGGCTCTGAAGAAACCTCTTCAGAAACACCATTCTCCTCTTTCCAAAAAAAGTTTCAAAACCACTGTGGGAATTTGTGGGTGCGTCTGTCTATGCGATATGTGCTAACCAATGGTAAAAGGGGACAGTTGCAGCCTCTGAGCCAAGCTACAAGTGACGAATGACACTTGCCTGGCAAGTGAACAGACTCACGTGTATTCCTCCCTGTGTACTTGCCATTCACTTGATCAAGTGGAGCGCAAGTGAATGGCAAGTGCACAGGGAGGAATACACGTGAGTCTGTTCACTTGCCAGGCAAGTGTCATTCATCACTTGTAGCTTGGCTGTCTGTATCCTTGCCGTGTTTATCAACTGCATTTATCTAGCCCAGATGATGTGGGGGGGGGGGAGGTTCTGGGCCACTCAGATGCTGATTGATGTTTTAATTTATGCGACCATGTTTTCATTGTATTTATTTATATTACTGTGATCCTCTCTGAGCCTGCTTGGGGGGAGAGCGGAGTATAAATTTAATTGATTAAATAACTAGACAGACGACGGACGGACGGACGGACGGACGGACGGACGGACGGACGGACGGACGGACGGACGGACGGACGGACGGACGGACGGACGGACGGACGGACGGACGGACGGACGGACGGACGGACGGACGGACGGACGGACGGACGGACGGACGGACGGACGGACGGACGGACGGACGGACGGACGGACGGACGGACGGACGGACGGACAGACAGACAGACAGACAGACAGACAGACAGACAGACAGACAGATAGATAGATAGATAGATAGATAGATAGATAGATAGATAGATAGATAGATAGACTTGCCACAGGCCTTTCTGTCACCTTTTTAAAGGCACCATGGCAAATCAGTGAGGTCACGCGGGCTCTCATCTCTCATGTGCTCCTCCTCACAAGAGGCTGGCGGGACTGCTTTGTTCATGGTTGGGCACTAGCCTTGCCGACTTTGTTGACACCAGAAGCCTGTGTTGCTCCTAGAAAAATGGGATTGGCTTTTTTGGAATCTGAAGAGTGGTTCCAGGTTAAGGCCGTTTCAATACGGCGATGCGGAAGGTCGACATGCTGCCTGCTGATTATGCAACAGGACTAGTTAAGCCTTCAGTTGACCTTGAGGGAGAGTTAGTTTGAAATGAGGCTCCATCTAGCGCTCTTCAGTTTCCACTTGGATTTATTTATTCATTTCTTTAGAACCACTTTATTTGGGTTCGTTCAGTCAAGATTTTGAACAATTCTTGTCCTATATATGTTTGTAAAAGATTGTGTTACTGTTTGGTATAATAATCGCTTGTATAATTTGTGCCTCTGATGTATGTATGATTATAGTTTTGCTATATAACGGCTAGAGCCAAGGCTCTCTCTTTTGAGTTAATGGGGGTGACTAGTCCCCGATGGCCCGTCCATCTTGAGTCCTCTACACAGTAACAGCGACATGACTCTTGGCCGTGCCAGATGACTTAGCTAACGGACCAAGGTAGTAATCATTACGAGATCCCTCTGTTGGGTTGGGAAAGGAGAGCAATTAGGAAAAACTGTTAAAACCGACGTGCAAATGGATGCTCAAATCCGGTTAAGCACACCCAACAGGGTGGATCTCGCCGGCCAGTCCAAGGTACACTCATACTCCTGCTTCAGTTGCCAATGCGCGAGCAGAGGACAACAGTCCATTCAGACTATCCAAAACTCCCTGGGCGAGCAGATGACATCCTCCTTGCGTCTCCGCCCAGGTCTTGTGCAAAGCACTCCTTTCGGCACTTCCGGATAACATCTCTCTCACAGATGCGCTAATCGAAGGCTGGCTCTCACCCAACGCTCGACTCGCCGCCTTTGGTGCACCTCCAGTAGCAGCCTCACAGGTCTCTCACTCCTGTGGGCATGCTACCTTCAGCCATATCCAGCCGTCTTCAAACCACCAGGCACATTCACAACCAATGTGCCACCGTTCTAGATCCAGTCCGGTTTGAGGGCCACTTCCCTCTCAACATCATAGAAACATCCGGAAAAGCGCCGGGGCTTAAGGAGCCACACCAGCGTGTCAGTCCTTGTGAGAGGTCAAATCCAAATCTGGGCTCCAGCCCCTGGATCCGGTCTCCCCAGCATGGTAAGCCCAAGGAGAGGCCCCCTCGCCCCGACGCACGCGTTTCCGGTGTTCCCAGGGGCGTCGCTTGGGACATAATAACTGATAGAAACTTTCTCCAGGTTCGAGCCTCTCCCAGACGTATCTAGGAGCGAGCACTCCAATTGACGGGTTGGCGTCACGTCGGGAGGATGGGATGTAGCCAGATCATACTTAGCCGCTCACCAGCTCTCATCTGATGAGCGTTGCCCGGCGGGGCCACGAGGAGGCGATGATCTGCTATAGGCTACCCCCAGTAACCAGAGCGCAAGCTTTAAGAGAGTCATAGTTACTCTCGCCTTTATGTCTTTATGTCACTGTTTTGGACTATTCTATAAGAATTTCTGGACATATAAGCTAATTATTTAATAGTAATTTTCCACAGTGTTTTTTAAAAATTATTTTTGCCTTATTGAGTTTACTCACTATGGTCCCTTATTATACTTTAATCTCAGCACTGTCCTTGGACAGGCTGCCAAGAGGTGCCAACGATCAGCTGGGATGCCAGCAGTTGGGCTTTCAAGGGCTCTCTATGGCAGCCGCCTTTCTTTAGCCCCCAAACACCCCCACGTGAAGTTAGGAGTCCCCTCACCACAGACACGAATCTCCTCACTTCTATTTCGGCCACTTCCTTACTGGCGTGCAATAACCCTGCATACCATCTTACTTTCACCTCCAGTCTGATTTTATGCTACATAGGAGTGGTGCTGTTCAAGAGCATAAATTGACACCGAATCAATAGTTGATTCGGTGCTGTAGCACAGGACCCCTGTTTTATTTTACCATTTCTAAGTGATCCTGGAAGATAAAAAAAGCTGTTAACGTCTTGTGGTTAAGATTGTATGCCTCATCTAACTCTAGTAATGGTGAAATACTCAACCTCCTCCTTTTATACACAGGAACTTGTTTCTTTGGCATATGAAGCTAGCCAGGCTTTTTTGTGATGTTACTCACCGGTAAAGAGTACTGGAACCTTTGGGGGGACCTCTCCAAAGCCCTGAAGGAAGAAAGCCAGTTTGGTGTAGTGGTTAAGAGCGGCAGGACTCTATTTTGGAGGACCAGGTTTGAATCCCCACTCCTCCGCTTGAAGTCAGCTGGGTGACCTTGGGTCAGTCCCAGCTCTCTCAGAGCTCTCTCAGCCCCACCCACTTCCCAGGGTGATTGTTGTCAGGATAATAATAACATACTTTGTAAACCACTCTGAGTGGGCATTAAGTTGTCCTGAAGGGTGGTATAGAAATCAAATGTTATTATGAATGTGTGGAAATCAGTATGACCTTATGTATGAGTACTGGCACTTTTTCTTTTTCTTTTTTAAAGAGAAACACTGTTACCTAGTAAACAGGCCTGTTTAACTGGTTAATAGTGCCTGATATAGTTGCCAGTTTGGGGGATAGGGGTCTGGAGTTCTGGAATGACAACTGATCTCCGGACTACACAGATCTGTTCCCCTGGAGATAACAGCTGCTTTGGAGGGCAGACACTTAGTATTATATCCCACTGAGGTGTCTCCCCTCCTCGAATACCGCCTCCCCAATCTTCAAGCCCCAACCTCCAACCCTAGATCCAGCATGGCTGAGGAATATATCATATTTGATCGGAACTAGACGGGGGTTGAACTCGCATCCCTGCCTTTCTACTGGTTGCTCTAGCTTGCAATATTCTTCCTTATTCACATAACAGAAATATTTGTATTTATGGATTCAAATGAAATGGAGATGTTACAGGCTGTTTCGTTTAATGAAGCAAATGTGAAGGAAGTAGAGTTGCCAGGTCCCTATACCCTCCCAGCGGAGGGGAGGGACCAGGCACTTGCCTTGTGCCAACGACAAAGTCTTCGGGAAGTGACATCATCGCGCAAGCCCCGGGAGTGCTCCCGCGCTCCGTGTGGGGCCCATTTAGCTGGTTTGGAGCCGAAAGCGACCGCAAACAAAGCGCAGGAAGGGATGTAACTGTGCCTGTTGGGAGTGTGCGAGCGGCATGCGTTCCTGAGGTGCCTGCTGGTGGCGGGCAACTTCTGGGAGCTTGCAACCTTCCGCTGACCACTGGCGGGTCGGCAGGCAAGGTGGCAAACCCCTGGGAACGCTGTTCTAACTATTACTCCACGCTGGCACTTTTCAGTCACCATGACTAGTAGCCATTGATGGATTTCTCCTCCACGAATCTCTAACTATCCCATCCTACAGTCACTCCATTGGCTACCTATCAGCTACTGTGCTCAGTTCAGGGTCTTGGTTATTACATGCAAAGCTCTTCACGGACTTTGTCCAGCATACCTATGGGACCGCCTCCCTCCCTATGTCCCTCCACGGCAGCTTCGCTCATCTGAAGAGAGTCTACCTGTTCAGATGAGCACCCTACCACTAATTTTGTTAGTCTTATAGGTGCTACAGGACGCTTTCTCTTTTCTCAGAGTAGGAAGGGAAATTTGTAAACTATTTGTTTAATAAAATTTAGAAAAGAGTATGAAGGGGGGGAAATGGCATGTAGGTCTGTATCTGTGGATTGACCTTTGTTCAAAATCTTCACTCACCACAAAATCTCATGGGTGACCTCGAGCTAGTCACACTGTCTCAGCCTACCTCACAGGACTGTTGTGAGGATAAAATGAGAACAGGAGAAGCATGGACCTCATTGGGTGGCTTTGGGCCAGTCACACATTTGTGCTCTCTCTGTGTCTTGCTTTATTTGGAGGGGAAATAGTGAAAATCCACTAAATGACTGTTCCTGTGCGTGATGAAAACCGAGCTGGCGTAGGGGTTAGAGTGTCAGGAGACCTGGGTTCAAACCCCCACTCTGCCAAGGAAGCTCACTGGGTGACCTTCGGCCATACCACGAGGGTTGCTAACTCTGGGTTGGGGAATTCCTGGAGATCTGGGGGAGGAGCCTGGGGTGGGCAGGATTTGGGGAGGGGAGGGCCTCACTGGGCTCCACTGCCATTCGAGAGGCCAAAGCCACCCTGAGGCACACCTTCCCAGCCGAACTTCTCTCACGAGGTGGTTGTGTGGATAAAATGGAGGAGAGGGGAATGATGTGAGCTGCTATAAACAATGTCCATAAATATATAAAAAGAAATCTTTGGGGAAAAAAGTAGAAATAAACTTCCTTTTTTTACTTGATAAGAAACCTGATTAAAAAACTCTTTTTGAGGTGCTTCGATTTTTCAGAGAGAGAGAGAGAGAGAGAGAGAGAGAGAGAGAGAGAGAGAGAGAGAGAGAGAGAGAGAGAGAGAGAGAGAGAGAGAATGTGAGTGTGTTATGGGGGGGATGGTTAGAGGGAATTCATGCAGGTGGAAGGAGGAACCAGACAGACACACCCTGGTGAACCTGCCAGGCAATTCATAACATCCGGCCTGGTCTACTTTGGAATAAAGCCAGGGAAGACAAACAGCGGAAGAGCGTTCCTGCGTCTCTCCCGGCATCGCCTCCCTTTCCAAATCCGACCAGGCTTTCCTGGCAGGTTTGGTGCCTCCAGAGTTACCACCTGCTGCTGCTCCAAGTCCAGCTCCTTCAGGGGGGCCGAGTGGGGGGTGATCGTGGTGGTCCCAGAGCCCCCTGTGGCTCTCCTCTGGCCGAGGCTGGCAATGTCAGTGTGGAGGGGGACCCTTTCAAGGCAGTTTCAGCCACAGAAGCTGAGAGCAAACTGGCACTTGACAGAGCAAAGAACGAAAGAAATCTAGAGGCCCCACCCTGGCCATCCCCCTGGGGCAGCGGCAGGTGGTGACATCAGGCCCCAAGAAAATGCCCTCTCTCAAGCCTCCACTTCAGAAATGACCACACATTTGAATAAAAATAAAAATGGATTGAATGTCCCTTGACGTTTTTTTCTAGAAAGTCACCCTTGCTTGCAGTAGGAAGCTTCATCAGTTGCATTTCTGTCTCCTGCGCAGCTAGCCAAGGCAAGAAAAGGGGGAGATGGGAAAGGCAGATGGGAGCTTCTAAAAACAAGATGGGTTGTTGTGGATACTCAACAGTGTCCTTTGCACATGCTCAGAGGAAACCTCTGCCTAGGTTTCTGAGATTGCATGAGGACCCCCTCCCCCTGTTTAGGATGCAAACAGGAGTGGATGGAGAGAAAGAGCACAATATGGGGGCAGCTGGACCACTTCTGAACTTGACTTGGGGAAAAAGGAAAGCCACAGGAACGGAGCCTCGGACAGTCTCTCTACACGCGTCCCCAGGGTGCGTGTTCATCAAGTGAACATACAGGAGATGCAATGTTAGCTGGGAAGCATAGTTTTAAAAGACAGAGATGGTGGAGACCACTTCTCAAACCCCTCCACTGCCTCTGGGGTACTGGACTGTCTCCCTTTCTGGAGCCTTTGCCCTTCCACCCTTGCTGCTTAAAACTTTGAGTTAACGGAGCCTCGGCAGGGCAAAGGCTCTGGAAGGCGAGATAGTGCGGCACATCAGAGGCGGCGGAGGCGTGTGAGAAAATCTGTCCCCTCTGAAGCGATCTATGCCAGCTCTGTCTTTTAAAACTACAGTTGCTAGCTCCAGTGTCAAAAGTCTTGCACAGAGTAACTCTGAGTATGTACAGAGTGTGGAAAAAGACAGATCTAAACTGATAGTGATGGATCCTCTGTTAATTTATTTTTAACAGAATGTCCTGAAATCCAACATAAAATCCCATATCACGACCAGGTACTCTGACTGAACCATAAAAAACATGGCACCGCAGTAGTTCAAAAACTTAGATCCCGTGCATGGATCCTCATGAATTCATTTGAGTTTTCACTGAAACCCAACCAAACCGGCATGATTCTGGAGCTCATATTGTGGCCAGCAGGAAGCATCATGAAATAGCACAGATCTGCCATGGCACAAAATCATGGATCTATGGTGTCGATCTTTATAGATTGTCGGGATTTTTAGATGGGATCGTGCAAAATTCACCAAGAAATCGCATGTCATGTCCATATCTACAAACTGCACCAGAAAAATAATGCATTTTGTGGCACTGCCATAGCAAATATAAAAATTCTTCAAATGAGCGGATCCTCATGGGTTGCAGCGAGTTTTACATGCTGCATTTGAAGGTATTCACTTTTTTTTTAAGGGCCCTTACAGATCCATGCAGGCCTGTCTTTAACTCCCCCTCCCTTTACTTGGCCCTTCCCGATCCTTCCCGATCCTTCCCGGGCTTGGCCTGACGGAGCCCCGCCCCCCACCCGGCCCCAGTGGAATCCCTGCCTGGAATGCCTGAGGTGAGTCACAAACCCGAAAGGTTCTGTGGTGACATCGCTGCTGGAGCGGCAGTTGAAGTCAGCCTCATTGCCTGTGTGGCTTTGAGTGATGGAGGAGGTACTGATGCCTGGCTCTGGCTCCCCCAGGACTGGGCTGGGGTGGGTGGGTGAGACTGAGGTTGGGGGTGGAAGGAAAGGATGGGTGTAAAGCAGGGGCATAAGAAGGGTGCTCTGGGGGCCACCTGCAGCCTCCTTTTCACCTGGCTCTGCTGCTGCCATTCCCCAGACCCCCCCCCCAGTCTCATTCCCCCCCTCCCTCCTGGGTTTTTGTCTCAGCCTGGACTTTAAGCACGTGTCTCCCACACCCCACAAGGAGCCTCCTTTCACTGGCCCCCGTCTTCCAAATGGGTAGGCCCTGCTCGATTTGGGGCACCAGAGAGAGAACATGGGGCAGACCCGGCCCATCCTGGCTCAGCCCACCCCATCATTTCGGAATGTGGCTCTCGGAACAAAATGCTGGCATGCCCCCTGAGCTGCAGGGACCCTGGGGAAGCTCCGGGCGATCTAGAATACAAGGAAGAGGCGGGGCATTTTCATGGGGGCGGGACAGGGTGGCTAGGAATAAAGAGGCAACCCCCAGTGCTGTTGAGGGATGGCCTCTCCTGTGCCAAGCCCAAACGCTGCAGGCATGGTGGGCATTTGCCCGTCGTGGGGCACCTCATTTCCATCCTATTTGTCCCCATGCCTGATGGCTGAGCTCAGCCCCTCTGAAAGTCATGCTGAGTCTTTGATCTATCTCCCTGCAGGTGGGTAAGCGAAGAATGGCGTGGTGGCAAAGAGTGTGGAAGTGGTTAGCGTGCAAAAAAAAGAACAGAGTGGCGGCAGGTATGTGTTGTGGACATACCAGGCAGTGCCTTCTGCTTGCCCTCAGAGCCTTTCACTTTCTGCGGGTTGACAACTAAGTACTGATGCTCTTGAATCGAGATCCCGAGATCCCTGACGGCGTTCATGTTCCGTTTAATTTGAAATGTCTCTGCTATTTTCCTCCCCTTAACTGATGAATCCAAACTTTTCACAATATCAACAAGTTTAAGGCATTGGAAAACAACATTGAATGGTTTCAATATCTCCAAATAAGTAATTTAATATGTTTATTGCAAAGAAAGGGTGTTTTTAAAAGACAATTAACATTTTTGAGTGAATGTTGAAGGATCCCAAAATAAGAATTGCTCAGACGTTGACTCAGTTTTCTGATATTTGGTAATATTATGTATGCTTTGTTTAAAAGTTATTGTAATGTTCATATTCTTCAAAACTTGTAAACTATTATTGATTAGTTGTTGTGTTACAGTTGATGTTCATCGTTGATTTCTATTTGTTGTATGTTATAAAGCTTAATTAAAAAAATTATTAAAAAACAAACAAACAAACAAAAACACAAGATCGTTCACAACAGTGAAGATAAGCAGTGATACCAGAATATGTTCGTTCTGCTTCTGTTAGAATCTGCTGCTTAAAATAGACAAACAGCTTTTGCGCTTCTTAACTGAATAAACAACTAACTGACTAGCTGTTCATTTTTGAGAAAAACATTCAACCTCAGTATCCCACACATCAAATATTAGGACTGATTTCCATGATACAATGTCCCCATATCAAAAGATATACTTCTTGGTTTAAAAACTGAGTGATGCATTTCTCAAAAAAGTTTGTTTTTTTTTTAAAAAAATCTTGAATTGGCTAAGTTACGGCTCCTTAAATCCGGTGTTCAGTGCAAAAGTTCGGTTTCCTCCTTTCTAATGGATGGTTCCAAATGAAAATGGCTCCGTACCTTGGGGGGTTGTTCAGCTGCTTAAGCATTTTGGGTGAATGTGGCTGGGCTTCCTCACTTCTGGTGAAGACGGCAGAGAACTTTTTCTCCAGCCGGCGAGACCAAGGCTTTTCCTGAATAATATTTGTCCCTTGAAGCTCATCAGGTGACCTTGGGCCTGTCATTCTCAGCCCACCTTACAGGCCTGTTGTAGGGACAAAATGGAGGAGAGAAGAACCCTGAGTGTCCCCTGAGGACCTGGGGGGGGGGAAGGGCAGCAGAAAAATGCATCAATGTGGGCACAAAAACAACACTCTGCCCTGCCAGCAGAAGCCAGTTGCATGGGAAAAGGCACGAGTAGCCGCCACAGGCCCCCCTCCCGCCCCACTGGCTCCCACGTGTCCTGCCCCCCTGCTGCTCCTCCCTGTTGGTCTGAACATTGAGCCTGGCCCTCAAAAGCCCCCCTCCCTGTCCGGAAGCCCTGTTCTCCCCCCCCCCTGTCACCCAGCAGTGCTAGAGCTTGACTCAGTAAAGAAACGGAAAACTTTTTCAAGAGTTGGGAGTGGAGGGATGGCAGCTCATTAGGGGTGTGCTCCTCGGAGACACGATTCGGGACAAAAGCCAGATTTTTGCTGATCTGGCTAAATCCACTTTTCCCAGATAAAACTGATCATCCAGGATCCAATCTTAGAACCCAGATCCCGGAATAAATCTGGGTAATTTTAGGAAACGTGGCTTCAGCCTCTGGCTTGCTCCTTCCTTGGCTTCTTTCCAAGAGGGGAGGGGGAGGAGAGAGGGGGAGTGAATGGCCAATCCGTGCAGGGTCTCTCCGTGTCTGCCTGGCTCCTGTGAGTGACACTGGTTCAGCTGGGCTCAGTCACAAGAAGGTCCCTGGCTTCAGTTTGGTTTGGGTGGAATTCTCTGTGGTGACAAAATTCTCGGGTCTGATGGTGGCCCCCTTGATTCGTTGGTTCTGTTGGGCTTCTTCTTGCATTGGGGAGCGTGCCCTTGGACAGCAGCAGCCTTGCCCCTGTGTGTTTCTGCCCCAAAGCCTGCTTAGAAATGGTTCCCCCGCAGATAACAAGGGAGAGCAGCTGGGGGGGGGGTCCTTCTTCAGGGACCCATAGAATTGGTCCCAGAGATCCAGTCTTCCCGAAACTCAGATGATATTTAGAAGACAGTGAAGAGTAGGCTCCCAAAATTTTGGTAGCTTTTTCTTGAAAAATGATGCCCCCCGATATCCTCCCAGATAGTTATTATTAATAATGGAGCGTGACTGTGAGCACTTCCTTCAGGGGCCCATAGAGTTAGAATCTGTGGGTCCAATCTTCCTGATACTTGCGGGGGGGGGGGGCTTAGAGGACAGTCAGGAGTAGCTTCCTTGAAAATTTGTTGGCATGTTCTTGAAAAATGAGCCCCCCCCCCGGGCCAGGCCCCAGATATGCCCAGATAGTTTTTTCCCATAAGGAATAATGGCCAAATAAATCTGGGATTCTCTGATCTGTCTTAAATAGATCAGAAAATCTTTCCTGGGTTTCAGAAATCCCCGATTTCTTTGAGATCCTTAAAAACCAATTCCAGATGTCTCAGACTTTTTTTTGTGTATAAATATTTTTATTTTTTAAAACATGACGGGATACAGAAAAGGGAAAAGGGAACAAAAGTTAAAAAGAAAAAATTAAAGATATACATTATAAGGACTGTCAAAATAATACAATGACTGTATAATATTTAAAATATAGTTTTCAGGTATACAACACAAACAAAACTCAGGCATATGTTCTCTGTTCATCCTAAAGAACATCATTGTTAAACCAACCAATGATTAATAAACTATATAATCGGGTTAGCTTAAATGGAATAAAAAAATAACTAATGATTCTAAACTAACAACGAATCCCGTTGTGGGGAAAAATACAGCAGAATCTAGAAAGGGGCGGGTGGGTGGGCAGGCGGGCATTGCCTCCTCCTCAGTGACTGATCCAGGCCAGACGAAGGGGTGGCCAGGCGTTGCCTCCTGCTCCACACCTGATCCTATCTGGGTGAAGAGGGAGCAGGCATTGCCTCCGGCTCCGTGCCTGATTCTGGCCGAGTGAAGGGAGACAGGCATCTGCTCCTGATGCCAAGCGGGTAAAGGCTGGTGGTGGGAATTAACACACCCTCCACTCCTGATCCTGACTGGGTGAAGGCAAGGGGTGGGCATTGCCACCTGCCATGCTCCTGATCCCAGCTGGGTGAAGGGGGAAGGCATTGCTACCTGTTCCACTCCTAATACACATGGGTTAAGGCGAGGGGTGGGCATTGCCACCTGCTCCGCTCCTGATCCCAGCTGTGTGAACTTGGGAATTGGGTATTGCCACATGCTCCACTCCTAATACCCATGGGTTAAGGCGAGGGGTGGGCATTGCCACCTGCTCCACTCCTGATTCCAGCAAGCGCTCAGGTTGGATAGGCTGCCTTGCCTGGGCTTCCCGCTGTGGCAGCATCCTCTGGTGGTACACCAAGGTAGGAAGTGAGTTGTCTAGAACACACTTACTCTTTTTTATAGTAGGGTACGATAGAATAACTCTATAGCTTTTATACATCACATTCAAATTATAAATTATTTAACTCAGAGAGTAAAAGAATATTCTGGTACTTTAAATGATTATATGAGTTTTCCCCAGCTGCAAGAAATCATTTTCAGGGAACGTTTTTAACTGATGAAATTGCTGTTAATCACTTGAGAACTTTGCCAACTTTCTTAAAACTGGAAACCTGTGCTGCTCCTAGAAAAATGTGATTGGTCATTTCTTTGAGATTTGAAGAGTGGATAAGTTTGCAGAACTCTAGGGGATGATTCTCATCTAGGATATGGATTTCTTGTGGACCAGTTATACTTAGTGAGGGTTTGCTATTGTTAGTTCAAGATTAGTATCAATAACAACATAATGCCCGCTCAGAGCAGTTTACAAAGTATGTCATTATTATGCCCACAACAAAACACCCTGTGAGGCGGGTGGGGCTGAGAGAGCTCCAGAGAGCCGTGACCAGCCCAAGGTCACCCAGGTGGCTTCAAGTGGAGAAGTGGGGAATCAAACCCGGCGCTCCAGATTAGAGTCCCACGCTCTTAACCTCTACACAAAACTAGGTCGCTTAAGTTCATGATGCTGAATGTTGAAATGCTGAATGCTCATTGTGACTGACACTATTGAACCTGAATGCCCAAAGACGACCTTCAGGAAGACACGTCTAAAAATGAGATTCTACCTAGGCTCTCGTTAGTTTCAGCTTAAGTTCATAACATAATACTTTTTAGGACCATTTTAATAGGGTGACCAGAATGTCTCTGGTCACCTGAAGCTCCCTCCGCTTGCTGTCCCTGGTAGTGGGGCTTCAGAGCTGCTTGCAGCCCGTCTTCCTCCTAGGCAGGAGAAGCACAAATGCCAGGGTGGCCTGGGGCAGCAACTGATGTGAACTTGCCTTCTGAAATCTCAGGGACGGTGGAGGAGGAGATGGAGCAGGAGGAGGAGGAAAAAGGAAGATCGTATGATCCAAGGAGAGATGACGATATGGTGAGCAGACAAGCAAGCCAAGGGAGCTACTCATCCTCCTGGATCTCCCTGCCCCTCAGGAGATAGCAGCCCTCCTGCCAAGCTTCCCAACCCAGGAACAGTCCGGACAAGGGGGATGGGTGCCCAGGGGAAAGACCAAGAACGTGGGGTACCCTAGATGCTGACCCATCCTCCTGATTGGCCACTGGCACCAACCTCTGTTGAAGTCCCCAAAGTCTTTTGCATTTTGAGAATGGAGTTGGGAATGGGCAAGCAGCACAGGGCCTGCCAGGCACTGACTCCGTCCCTTTCCCCAGCCAATGTGGAGAGCTCAGGAGAAATGTCAGCAGGAATCATGAAGCCCACCAGCTCCATATGGGGAATATTGAATGGAAGGATCCCAGGGGTGGGGGCAGACCCTTCTCGGACTCTGGCAAGCAGCTGCCCATGAAAGCAGGCTAGATGGGGCTTCAGGGCCTCCTTGTCGAGAGAGCGGCTTCCTGGAGCATCAGTCGTTGCATCTAATAGGTGGCCTTTCTCTCTCAGGAGTTGGAGTCAGTCATCTCCAGTCTTTGGGACGTTTCAGATCTCCTGGGAGAAACATCTGCAGGTATGTCATCTCCCCTGCTGATGGGAAATGGTAATCTAATGTTCTATTTTTCTATTTTTCTCCTGCCCTCCCTCCAAGGAGCTCAGGAGAATAAGCATGAGCACAAATACTGGGGTGGCCTGGGCAGCAACTGATGTGAACTTGCTTTCTGAAATCTCAGGGTCTGTGGTGGAGGAGGAGGAAGCCGAGGAACAACAAGGGCCCTGCCATGCAGGAACATCCCCCATTATGGTGAGCAGAACAGCGATCCAAGGGAGCTACTCCTCCACTTGGATCTCCCTGCCCCTCAGGAGATAGCAGCCCTCCTGCCAAGCTTTCCAACCCAGGAACAGTCCGGGCAAGGGGGATGGGTATCCAGGGGAAAGGCCAAGAGTGTGGGGTACCCTAGATGCTTACCCAGCCTCCTGATTGGCCACTGGCAGCAACCCCTGTTGAAGCCCCCAAAGTCTTTTGCATTTTGAGAATGGAGTTGGGAATGGGGAAGCAACACAGGGCCTGCCAGGCACTGACCCCGTCCCTTTCCCCAGCCAATGTGGGGAGCTCGGGAGAAATGTCAGCAGGAATCATGAAGCCCACTGGCTCCATATGGGGAATATTGAATGAAAGGATCCCAGGGGTGGGGGCAGACCCTTCTCGGACTCTGGCAAGCAGCTGCCCGTGAAAGCAGGCTAGATGGGGCTTCAGGGCCTCCTTGTCGAGAGAGCGGCTTCCTGGAGCATCAGTCGTTGCATCTAACAGGTGGCCTTTCTCTCTCAGGAGTTGGTTTCCATCACCTCCAGCATGTGGGACAGTTCCCTACCAGTGACAGCTGCAGGTATGTCATCTCCCCTGCTGATGGAAAATGGTCATCTAATGTTCTCCTTCTCTATTTCTATCCTGCCTTCCCTCCAAGGAGCTCACAGCAGAATGCTTGGTTTCAGCCCATCTCTTTGTCATTCCTCACAACAACCATGCCATGTAGGGTAGGCTGAATGAGACGGAGTGGTGCTTGATCACCCTGTGAGATTTATGGCTCAATGGGGATTTGAAGCTGGGTCTCCCAGGGCCTCATGAGCGGAATCTTTTCAGCACCTGTTTCCAAGCAAGAGTCATTGGACTCCGGTCCCGTATAGCCTCCCGTCCCCGTCCACATGCTTATGCTCCTGCATCTGTCACCAGAGTTAGGCCACTCATTGTGACAGAGAAGAGAAGCTCCCATTAGTGTTGGCTCTTCCATAATACTGGAATATATTATAACTCCACATTGGAACCAAAGCGATGCTGCCATGCGAATGCCCGAGACAAGAGCTGGCCTGCATGGGAACGTATTGGCACATCCAGGGCCACCAGAATGTCTTTGGTCACCTGAAGCTCCCTCCGCTTGCGGTCCCCACCTTATTCCAACTTAGTGGGGCTTCAGAGGAGCTTGCAGCCCATCTTCCTGCTAGGCAGAAGCACAATTGCAGGGGTGGCCTGGGCAGGAACTGATGTGAACTTGTCTTCTGAAATTCCAGGGTCAGTGGCAGAGGAGAAGGAGGATGAGGAGGAAGAACAACCAGGGCCCTGCCATGTGGGAACGTCCCCAATTATGGTGAGCAGATCAGCAATCCAAGGGAGCGACCCCTCCACTTGGATCTCCCTGCCCCTCAGGAGATAGCAGCCCTCATGCCAAGCTTCTCAACCCAGGAACAGTCCGGGCAAGGGGGATGGGTGTCCAGCGGAAAGGCCAAGAGCGAGGGGTACCCTAGATGCTGACCCAGCCTCCTGATTGGCCACTGGCAGCAACCCCTGTTGAAGCCCCCAAAGTCTTTTGCATTTTGAGAATGGAGTTGGGAATGGGCAAGCAGCACAGGGCCTGCCAGGCATTGACTCCGTCCCTTTCCCCAGCCAATGTGGGGAGCTTGGGAGAAATGTCAGCAGGAATCATGAAGCCCACCAGCTCCATATGGGGAATATTGGATGGAAGGATCCCAGGGGTGGGGGCAGACCCTTCTCGGACTCTGGCAAGCATCTGCCCATGACAGCAGGCTAGATGGGGCTTCAGGGCCTCCTTGTCGAGAGAGCGGCTTCCTGGAGCATCAGTCGTTGCAGCTAACAGGTGGCCTTTCTCTCTCAGGAGTTGGAGTCAGTAACCTCCAGCGTGTGGGACATGGCCCTGCCAGCAACACCTGCAGGTATGTCATCTCCCCTGCTGACGGAAAATGGTAATCTAATGTTCTCTTTCTCTATTTTTCTCCTGCCTTCCCTCCAAGGAGCTCACAGCAGAATGCTTGGTTTCAGCCCATCTCTTTCACATTCCTCACAACAACCTTGCAATGTAGGGCAGGCTGAATGAGAACGACTGGTGCTTGATCACCCTGTGAGATTCATGGCAGAATGGGGATTTGAAGCTGGGTCTCCCAGGGCCTCATGAGCTGAATCTTTTCAGCACCTGTTTCCAAGCAAGAGTCATTGGACTCCGGTCCCATGTTGGCCCCTGTCCCCGTCCCCATGCTTATGCTCCTGCATCCGTGACCAGAGTTAGGACACTCATTGTGACAGAGAAGATAAGCTCCAATTAGTGTTGCCTCTTCCATAATATTGGAATATATTATAGCTCCGCAATGGAACCAAAGCGATGCTGCCACGCGAATGCCCGAGACAAGAGCTGGTCTGCATGGGGACGTTTTGGCACGCTCAGGGCCACCAGAATGTCTTTAGTCACCTGAAGCTCCCCCCGCTTGCGGTCCCCACCTTATTCCAACTTAGTGGGGCTTCAGAGCTGCTTGCAGCCCACCTTCGTCCTAGGCAGGAGAAGCACAAATGAAGGGGTGACCTGGGCAGGAACTGATGTGAACTTGTCTTCTGAAATTCCAGGGTCAGTGGCAGAGGAGAAGGAGGATGAGGAGGAAGAACAACCAGGGCCCTGCCATGCAAGAACGTCCCCAATTATGGTGAGCAGAACAGCGATCCAAGGGAGCGACCCCTCCACTTGGATCTCCCTGCCCCTCAGGAGATAGCAGCCCTCATGCCAAGCTTCTCAACCCAGGAACAGTCCAGGCAAGGGGGATGGGTGTCCAGGGGAAAGGCCAAGAGCGTGGGGTACCCTAGATGCCGACCCAGCCTCCTGATTGGCCACTGGCAGCAACCCCTGTTGAAGCCCCCAAAGGCCTTTTTGTTTTCAGAATGGAGTTGGGAATGGGGAAGCTGTACAGGGCCTGCCAGGCACTGACTCCGTCCCTTTCCCCAGCCAATGTGGGGAGCTCGGGAGAAATGTCAGCAGGAATCATGAAGCCCACCAGCTCCATATGGGGAATATTGAATGGAAGGATCCCAGGGGTGGGGGCAGACCCTTCTCGGACTCTGGCAAGCAGCTGCCCATGAAAGCAGGCTAGATGGGGCTTCAGGGCCTCCTTGTCGAGAGAGCAGCTTCCTGGAGCATCAGTCGTTGCATCTAACAGGTGGCCTTTCTCTCTCAGGAGTTACAGTCGGTCCCCTCCAGTGTCTGGGTGAGCTCCAGTGCATCAACACCGGAAAATGGTAATCTAATGTTCTCTTTCGCTATTTTTCTCCTGCTCTCTCTCCAAGAAGCAGAATGTATGGTTTCCTCCCATCTCTTTCCCATTCCTCACAACAGCCTTGCGATGTAGAGTAGGCTGAGAGAGAACGACTGGTGCTTGATCACTCTGTGAGATTCATGGCTGAATGGGGATTTGAAGATGGGCCCCCCAGGGGTTTGTCTGTGGAATCTTTTAAGCAGGGCTTTCTTTCAGCGGGATCTCCCAGGATCTGAGATCCCCCCCCGGCACCTCTGAAAAAAGATCACATGACTGGGGGCCCTGCCCCCGGCGCCCAAACACCCATGGCTGCCTCCCCGGGTGGAGCTTCTCCTGGGCCACATGCTTCCTCTGCCTCTTCCCCGGACTTTCCCTTCTTTCCTCCCTCCCTTTCTCTTTCCCCCTTTCTTTCCTTGCTTCTTTCTTTCTTTCCTCCCCCCTCTCTTTCTCCTTCTTTCTTTCCATGTCTTTTCTTTTTTCCTTTCTTTTCCTTCCTTCACTGGAGGCCTGAGGAGGCCGTGAGCAGCTGGCCGCTGCATTTGGAAGTGCTGGCAACGTCCACCGCGGCAAGCACGCACCCGCTCAGGCTCTCCCCTGTGCCCGCTGCTCAGGCCCAGCGCTGCAGGCCAGAGGAGGCCGTGGATAGCTGGCCACAGTGTTCGGCGGTGGCAGGACTGAGAAAATGGAGGAAACTGTGAGGAGGAGGAGACTGCAAGTGTCTTTGAGGTCCTGTGTCACGGTAAATGGGCTTATAGTAGGGCAGATGAACCTTCCTTCCCAGGTACTGAGCTGTGAGGCGCCGCCCTGCCCGCCGTAGGGCTGCCGCCCTCCACCATCCTAACGCCTGCTCGGGCAGAGCTCCCTCAGCCTCAGAGTCCGGCAGGGAAGGTGGTTAACGCCACCTGAGTCCTCCACTTGCCAACTGGCACGTGCACTCCCTCCCTCTGCCCGTCACCTGCACGCCAGCCTCCTCACCCTCGGCATCCTTGGGATTCTCCCCCTTTATAGCTGCTCTTTCCCCCACCTCCCCACCTGGGCTGCCAATCAGCCTTCTGCTCTCTCCACTCCCCTCAGCCCCGTCTGCCCCCTCCCACCAGCCTGCTCCCCTCCCCATTGGCTGCTTGCCGTGCCCGTCACACGGGCGTCCCCTCGCCCCCTCCTGCCCCCAGCTGCCAGCCAGCAGAAGACTCGCACTGGGCGTCCAGGCTGCGGAGGCTGGGCCCGCTGCTGCGCTTCCCTGGGCCGCGGGGGTTTCCCCAGCACGTTGCTTCGCTGCGGCTTCCAGCTCCAGCATCCTGCCGCGGCCCGGCTCCTTCCCCGTGGCGGTGAGTGGGCTGGAGGAGGAGGAGGTGAGAGGCACTGCGACCCTTGGGTATCCCCCCCCCCAACTCTGGACATGAGCGTAATATCTTTGGGCTCAATGTTCAATTTTGAAGTATTTAAAGTTACAAGATTAATTCCGTGTCTGTGTGTGTGTGTTTGTGTGTCTGTGTGTGTGTGAGAGAGAGCATTTCTAAGTAGTGTTACAACCTTCTAAACCCATTGACTTCAGGGACATGGAAAGGTGTTGCTTTAGATTATACTGCTATTTAATTTAATAATTTGATTTGGGGCCTGGAAAAAAACCTTATTTTCCTTTAAATAATAGTGCTGCCATAAATTCAAAATAGATACAATAGAGAAAATAATGTTTCCTGAAAATGACCCACTGCCACTCATGATATGGGACAGACTGGTCATCTACATGTAACTGGGAAGAGACCTTTCCTCTACACATTTCTCTAATCATTGAAAAGTCCCTAATCCCCGCAAGCAGTTGCCACTTCACGTGGCAATGGCAGTGAAGAGGAAGAGACATCACTTCCGAAAAGAGATGTCATTTCCCAGAGGTGATGTCACTTCCTGGAAGTGATGTCATCACACATTTCCGGTATCGCGCACGCTTCGGGCACACTCATGTAATAGAGAGATCCCCCAACACTTTTCCCAGAAAAAAGGCCCTGCTTCTAAGCACCTGTTTCCAAGCAAGTCTCATTGGACTACCTTCCTGTGTAGCCCCCCCTTGTCCCCGTGTTAATGCTCCTAAACCTGTCACAAGAGTTAGAACTCCCATTGCTCAATTCACACCGCTACAAGAAGAGAAGCTCCCAATAGCCTTGCCTCTTCCATAGTGTTAGAATATGTTAGAGCTCCCCATTGGACCCAAAGTGATGGTGCCACGAGAACGCCCGAGACACCAGCTGCTCTGGGTGGGAATGTAGAAGCATACCCAGGGCCTAGACTGTGACAGCAACTGTGACAGCAACTGAGGGCCAAGCTAGGAGTGAGGAACTACACTTGAATCGTAGTGATCGAGTGGAGCGCAAGTGGAGCGCAAGTGAACCAGGAGGAATACATGTGAGTCTGTTCACTTGCCATCCAAGGGTAATTCGTGACTTCTAGCTTGGCTCTGAAATGCCAATGCCCGTGAAGACGCAAAACGGTAATCTCATGTTCTCTTTCTCTGTTTTTATCCTGCACTCCCCCCAAAGAGCTCATGGCAGAATGCATGGTTCCCACCCATGTCTTTCATATTCCTCACAACAACCTTGCGAGGTAGGGTGGGGTAGGCTGAGAGTTCTTACATCAGGGAGACCTCTCATTCCCCCATTGCTATTGCTAAAAGAAGAGGATCTCCCAGTAGCGTTTCCTCTCCATTGGTTTTAAAATATGTTCTCGTTCCCCACTGGAACCAAAGGGATCCTGCCAGGAGAACTGAAGGGGGGAAGAAGAAAGGTTTATGTACTCTGTCGTTATCACACTTCCCTTCTTTTTCCTGCAGAGCCCAAAAAAGGCATCTTTTCCCGGCTCTTCTGCTGCGACTGCCTGAAGCAGGTGGACTGAGTGTGGCTCTCCCCCTGGTCATGGGCCACCTCCATAGAGGGTCCCAACAACGCTGGGAGGAACACCTGCCCTACGGGGAGTGAAGGTCATTGTCTGGCGCCCAGCCCCTCTCTCTCTGGCCAGGTTCCTCTCGCAGAGACGGGCCCTTCCTCCTTAGGCAGCCCTCTCTGCGGCAAGCCCCCTGGCCCTTGGAACCTCTCCCGGCAGCACATCAAAGGCAGCCAGCCTCCACCTGACTGGCCACGTGGGGGGGGCCCAGAAGGGCGGCACGGCTCATTGGCGAGACTCCACATGCTTTCCTGGGGGCCTCGATATCCCCGCTTGCTCCTCCCGTGAACCCAGGAGCTCACTCTTGCTGTAGGGTCCACCCCTCGCCCCTGCCTCCTCTGTGGGGCCTCCAAATGCTGCTGGGGCTGTCCCCCGGTTCGCTCAGCCTTGGGGGAATGCGGGGCCGACGAGGCCAGCTCTGGACAAAAAACACGTTGTGCCTCTGCAGCAGGCAGTGGGCCTCCTTCCTTAGTGGCCGTTCTGCAGATGAGAAAAAACAGACAGACACACCCCTCCGCTAATGATTTCGGGTTCAGGACACCAAAAGGGCCTGAGTCTCCCGCGATCCGACCAACAGCCCGCAATCTTGGCTCAATGTTCTGAGGACGGCCCCGTGATTAGCAGACACAAAGACAGCCCAGCACCACAGACAGGGCCCAAACCCCCTGATGCCAATGAATCTGTGCCCAGAATGCAGGCAGGAAACAGAGGGCACCCATTGATTTCCAGGAGGACTGATGGGGCGAGCAACAGGACTGTGGAGGCGAGCCAAGCTTGTCCTCCACCAAACATCCCTGCCTGCGGCTGAGTTCCCTTGGGCAGAGAAGGGGCGTGCAAAGCCTGAGAGAGCAACAAAGGCTCATGCCGCTGCAATAGAGTCTTGTAAACTCCACTAAGGAAAGGCATCCCTGAGGCCAATGGCAGACCCCAGTTCGATTCCCAAGAAGGAGCATGTTGGGCAAAGGCAACGCTTCGCTTATGCCCATTACCAACTGGCCTAGGAGCAGCGAAGCAGCAAGTAGGGGGTGGACCAGAATCCACACCTCAAGCCCCAGAGAGGGGGAGGCAGAGAAGACTGCGGAACCAGGGGGGTCTCTCGGGTGTGACTGGGGCTCAGCGCAGGACTGCCTCTGGTCTCTCCCCGAGTGGAGATGGAACTTGGAGGGCTTGGCTGCTCCGACTGCATGTCTTTCCGCAGTGCCATCCTTGTCTTTGTGGTCTCCCCTAGCCAGTTTGAGGGCCTCGGTGTAGAGAGTGGCAATGCTGACAGTTGCCAATGCTATATGGAGTGTCCTGTTCCTCTGCTGCCAACGAGTTCAAGTGTTATAGAAACAGGTATCACTGAGCCCTGGGAAGGGAAAGGGTTGACCTCACCTCAGGGCTTTCTTCCAGCCGGAACGCCGTGGAGCGGTGTTCCGGCATCTCTCCTTGCAACCCAATACTTCTCCGTGGGCCAGCTGAAGCCAGGGAAGCCACAAACGGGCTTTAAACTTCACCTGAGAGGGGAATTCCCCCTCTCCTAGAAGAAACCGTCCTTCCTTCCCCACTCCCTCCCTTTCCATGTCTTTCTTTTCTTTCTTTCTTTTCCTCCCTCCCTCTCTTTCTCTTTTTTCATTCCATGTCTTTCCATGTTTTTCTTCCTTCTTTCCCGGCCTTCTTCCTCTCCCCCCTCTCCCCCGTCTCCCCCGTCTCCCCCGTCTCCCCCGTCTCCCCCCTCTTTCTTTCTTTCTTTCTTTCTTTCTTTCTTTCTTTCTTTCTTTCTTTCTTTCTTTCTTTCTTTCTTTCTTTCTTTCTTTCTTTCTTTCTTTCTGTCGGTCTCTCTGATTTTCTTTCTCTGTTCTCTGTTATTCTGTTGTTATTCTCAGATTTTGGGTATAGGACCTTGTTATGACCTTTACTTTCACTAGGGTAGATTTTGCCTTTAATCTTTCCCTTGACACCCTCTGGGTAGTTTGCTGCCACCAGGAATATTATATTCCAATATATTGTATTTAGGTTTTCCCTTTGGTGACGTTCCTAAGCGTCAGGCTCCTTCGTGGTTCTATGTGGCCCTGAGGATAGGAATGGGATATAGCAATGACAGCTACACTGGGATATAACAAAACAAAATAAACTTTTATTTAGTCAAGAAGCGTATCGGTTTCATAAACATAGTTCTTTGTGCTTAAAGTGACTTCATTTACTCTCATTCACACAGATCTCTTCCGAGGCTTCACACACAGTTAGCCTCTTTCTCTAACTCAGTATTTCTCTCACAGAAATGCTTAAAACTCCTCAGGCAGCCCACAGCTAGCCTGCTTTCCTCTGACTGCTATTCACAGAGATATTAAACCTGCTCAGGCAGCCCACAGCCGGCCTCTCTTTCCCTGACTGAGTGTCCTTTCATAAACGTGCTCAGTTCAGGTTCCACACAGGTTATATTTCTCTCATAAACTCTCATTCCTCTCTTTCACCCGCACTCTTCACCTAGCTCAAACCAAGCATTTAAAGATACATGCACCCATTTCTTGAAATCATTACAAATGCCCCCCCCCCTTCTCCTTAAGCGGAACACATCTCTTTTCCAGTAGCGTTGTGTGCAGCTTCCTCTGGCTTAGGGAATGTTTTATTGTCTCTGCAGTTCCTGTGAAGTCCATTTCTCACTCTTCTGTGGTTTTTTGTTTTAAAGTCTTGGGTTTCTTTATCTTGCGTTCCTCCTCTGCTGGGGTGTCATCTTCCTCTCTGGGATGTTCCACTGCTCGGCTGAGGTCATCTTGGCTTTGGCCTTCTCTACTAGGTCGTTGTTGGCTTCTTCTGGTTGTTTCTCTATCAATGAGGTAAATTTAACTCTTGGCACTTCTGAATCAGAGCCTCCTTTTTCATCCCCATAAACTCTGCCATTTCTCTCTCTTTTACTTGTATTTCCTTCTACAATTTTACTAAGATTCAGCAGATTATGTTCTCTCTTATAAATCCTACTGGTTCTTCTGGGTCTCTTTCCTTTATAACAGTTCTATATTCCTCATAGGGTTTAACTGAACACTCTGTCTCTTTGGCTTTCTGTCCCTTCAGAATGCCTTTCTCTCAGATTGTTCCTTCCTCCCAGGCTATTATATCCCACTTAAAATATTTTCTCCTCCTCAGGATGTTTGAGATCCCACTGCTAAGCCTCCACTTGTTATGACCTTTACTTTCACTAGGGTAGATTTTGCCTTTAATCTTTCCCTTGACACCCTCTGGGTAGTTTGCTGCCACCAGGAATATTATATTCCAATATTTTTTATTTAGGTTTTCCCTTTGGCGACGTTCCTAAGCATCAGGCTCCTTCGTGGTTCTATGTGGCCCTGAGGATAGGAATGGGATATAGCAATGACAGCTACACTGGGATATAACAAAACAAAACAAACTTTTGTTTAGTCAAGAAGCGTATCGGTTTCATAAACATAGTTCTTTGTGCTTAAAGTGACTTCATTTACTCTCATTCACACAGATCTCTTCCGAGGCTTCACACACAGTTAGCCTCTTTCTCTAGGCTCTATATTTCTCTCACAGAAATGCTTAAAACTCCTCGGGCAGCGCACAGCTAGCCTGCTTTCCTCTGGCTACTATTCACAGAAATATGAAACCTGCTCAGGCAGCACACAGCCGGCCTCTCTTTCCCTGACTGAGTGTCCTTTCACAAACGTGCTCAGTTCAGGTTCCACACAGGTTATATTTCTCTCATAAACACTCATTCCTCTCTTTCACCCGCACTCTTCACCTAGCTCAAACCAAGCATTTAAAGATACATGCACCCATTTCTTGAAATCATTACAGACCTCAATAAGGATTTAGTAAATTTTAGACAAAAGAACTTTCATTGCCCTCAAAGATTCAGTTAAAAGGGTCTCAAACTTAGTTACCGGTCTGAGAGAACCATTTTTGATAGCATAGGAGAGCATAATTGCTCTCATTTGGAAATATGGGATCCACAATGCCTTTGCATCTTTGAATCTACTTCTTGTTTCGTAAGGATCTTCCTTTGTCTGGACCAATTCCTGATATGGTGAAGACCCACTTCGGACCATGACCAAAATTTACTTAGGTCTAAACCTGCGGGGAACCATGCCAGGTTAAGAACACAAACCATTGTCACAAACTAAGAGAGGGTTTTCTAAAATTGAGCTTGAAGCCACCATTAGAGAACGTAGCTGAAAAGCTGACCAGACGATGCCTCGAAGAGGTATTGGGTCAGAATAAGCTCCCCCTATACTAACCCATAGTTCAGGTGCTTTCTGACATTTGGATTCGTTTATGACAAAACAGAAGCCCAATAATAGAGCTTCAGGTTGGTCAGATCAATACCACCGTGATGCCTAAGCTTACGCAAGGTAGGAAGTGCTCTTCTTGCTCTACGTCCCCCCGCACCCCAATAAATTGGATTAATAGTTTTTGCCACTGCTGCAGCATCTAATGAGGAATAGGAAAGGGAACAGTCCTAAAAATATATGTAGAAATTTAGGCAAAAGAAAACTTTTAATTGTTGATAGCTGTTCCTGCCATGATAAAATTTTATCATTCCAAACATTGAATTGATGTTTAGTATCACTAGCCAAATTTCTTCTATTATAGATGACAAGTCTAATGTCTAATTGTTAACCCATGCAAATTTGTAGCACTTTTGTATGATGACTTCAGTTCCTTGAGTTAGGAATACGAGATATATTTCTATCTTTGATAGATTACTATTTAATCCAGAGATCATGCTGAAGTCTTTAAGCCTATTTGAAACGTCACCAAGTGACTCCTCTGGGGATGAAATAAACAAGACCATTACAGCTGCGAAAAGTGAGATCTTGCGCTCCTGATTGCAATGCCCTTAATTGCATATCGGAATGAATAGCGTTGGCCGAGGTCCAATGGCCACAGCAAAGAGAATGGGCGACAGAGGACACCCCTGACAGGTCCCTCTGTCAATTACAGAAACTTTAGATCTAATGGCATTAACTTTTATTTGAGTTTTGGTAATCCTTGCTGCCCCCTGTAGAGTAAGGTCTTCTTCTCTTCATCGTTGCTCACCAAACGTTGCCACTTCCAGCAGTTTCTGCCCGTTATTTCCCCTCTGCAGAATGGCCCTAGAGGGCAAACTTGTGGCTCTGGCACCACACCAGGGACATTCACAGAAAAGGAGTCCCAGTGAGTGATACAGAGGTGCAAAAAAGGGGGCGAGGGAGAAACTCCTGCCCAGGAAAAGCAGGTAAGCAAAGAGGTTGAAAAAAGAATTTTTAAAAACATTAGGTATGGTATCTCAAGGTCAATATCAAAAAAGCTAAAAATGGTCATGGTGCAGCCAGCGCTCAGTGAGAGAGAGGAATCCTCAGAGGAGGAGAGGCCCTCCGTAAGCAGCCGAGAGTCCACAGGAGCCAACCTGCAGGAGAAGGAGGCAGAGGCATGCCGGGACCTACAGCCAGAAGCTGAGCCAGAAGCAGCTCTGACCCAGCAGGTGAAGCCAGCAGGCCGCTTCCAGCCCTCCAGGATCACCAGTGCCTCTGGAAGGCTATAGAAGAAGACTAAGGGCAGAATTGCAGGCGAGAAAGCTCAGTGCATGCCTGTTGGCTTGACGCCAGCTGCCTCCTGACAGAGAAGATGAGTCTGTATAGGACTGTACCCGAGAAGCCGGCTGGGTGCACGGCGTGTGGGTGTGCAGGTTAGAAAGCTCCCAGAGAGATGCTTCTGGCCAGGGACACAACATGTACCTTGAGACGGTAACCTGTTCCCACTTCCTGGGTTGATGACTGGAAGATCAGACTTTGCCACTTCCCCTGGGCCTGTTATTCTGAGTAACTGGAAGGGATGCTGTGACCTGATAGCCGAGCCCTGCAACCAGGACAGTTGGTGTCCACCAGACTTAGCAGCAGTACGGAAAACGCGGCTGCAGCCCAGGCTGCCCAGAACCAAGCCCTCCGAGGCCAGGCACAGCAACTGACGAATGCTGTAGCTATGCTTCAACAGCAACCTGCAACTGATACAGCCCCTGGGGCTGCCGCCACCGCCACGTCTCCTACTGCACCTCCCCAGGGAAGTGCCCAGTGAGGCCCACAGAGACGTTTGGGGGGGTGTTAAGAAGAGTTTCCTGCGTCCCTGGCAGAGCGCAACTGTACACTGAGCCTGGGAAAGGGATTTCCCTAACGATAAGACCAAGGTCAGCTGCTTCTATCCAGCTCCCCATTGCTGGCCAGCTTTTGAGACTTTGCCACCCACGTGAGTGCAGCCTTGCCAGCCCTCAGAAGGCTGAGCGGGCCAATGGCCACATCAGACATTTGTGTCAGGACTCAGGAGAGAGGCTCGGTGGCAGACTGTACCACGGAACTCCAGCTCCTGGCCTGAGGCTTGGAGTGGGATGAGGCCGCTCTGACGGACCTGCACCTGGAGGGGCTGCCAGAGGAGGGGTCGGAGGTCTCAGCTGGACCGCCCCACGTCTCTTGCAAAGGGACGGGCGCCTGGAGGACCGGAGACAGGCCCACCTCGGAACTTGCCCTAGACCACTGAGGCAGAGGCTTCCCTCAGCCCCTCCGCCTGCCCCTGCCCTCAGAGTGGATGCGGAGGGGGCAGGGGGGCCCATGCACAGTCAAGGGAGGAGAAGGAGAGTGAAGACGAAGCTTTACAGGACTGTCTGAGAAGTCCCTTATTAATTAAAAAGTTTTCTAGTTTGATACATTCAACCTTTTTTGATATTGGCCTTGAGATACCATACGCAAAGGGTTTTTTCTTTCTCAACCTCTTGGCTTGTCTTGTGCAAGGTGCCGCACCACTCGTGTCCCACGGGAGGCCTCATTGAGGCAATGTTTAGCTCACCAGCAGATCTGCCTTTTCAAGGAAGAACTTGGCCCATGAGGAGGGGCCAGTTTGTATTTTCCAGCAATACAAGAGGGGGCCTGGAGAGATAAGAGGAGGAGGAGGAGATTGTCACGGGCTGGGCCAGCCCAAGCAAGGTGGTTCAAGTCCAGACTTTAATGCCAGAGTCTGAGGGGAGTTCCAAGAGCAAAAGCCAGGTCAAACCGGTGGTCAGAGCATGAGATAACGCCAGGAGTGAGTCCAGAGTCCAAGAGCAATGTCAGGTACAATCCAAGGTCATTTACCGGTAGTGTCAGGTCCAAAAGCAGGCACGGGCACGGGCACGGGCACGGGCACGGGCACGGGCACGGGCACGGGCACGGGCACGGGCACGGGCACGGGCACGGGCACGGGCACGGGCACGGGCACGGGCAAGGTTCATAGAGCACGGAGTGGTTGCAGGCAATAGACACGTTGCTTCCACGCCCGGCAGTTCCTCCAGACTGGCTCTCATAGCCAGGTGTGGTTTTCAGCCAGCTGCTGGGGCTCCATCCTGACGCTACTCATCGTCACTCTCCAGCAGCTGGTGTTGGCTCAAGAGGCGAGCACTGCGCCGTCTCTCCTGCAGTTCCAGTCTCTGCCGCTGCCTGCGGCGTTCCTTGGGCATGGGTGAACCTGGAGGGGTGGAGGCTCTTGGCTGCGCTGCACCTGTAGAAGTCCCTGGCTGAGCTTCCCCTGTGGTGTTGGAGCTAGAGGGTGCTGGTGTCTCAGCTGCTGGCTGCAAGCTCTGATCAGCCAGCAGCCGTTGCTCCTGATTGCTGGCTTCTGCTGAATCAGGGCTAGGGCTGGCTACACAGGGCTCCTCTTCTCCTGAGGAGTCCTGGCTGGCTACACGAGGCTCCTCTCCTCCAGAGGAGACCTCACTCTCAGACTGGGCCATGACAGAGATATGGGTGCCAGGCGAAGTCCTCCCCTATCCCCAGCAAGGCCTGTCCAGCGACTCTCCCCACCAACGAGAGCAAGCTGGCTGGAGGCGGCACCCAGGCCAGGGTCCCCAGGGACGCCCACTCAGTCCCATAAGAGGAGGAGGAGGAGATATGGGTGCCAGACGAAGTCCTCCCCTATCCCCAGCAAGGCCAGTCCAGCGACTCTCCCCAGCAACGAGAGCAAGCTGGCTGGAGGCGGCACCCAGGCCAGGGTCCCCAGGGACGCCCACTCAGTCCCCTCCTGCCACACCTGCAGCAGTCGCAGCCCGGGCCTTGGAGCTCACCCAGGCATGCTGCCACCATCAACAGCGGAGGAAGGACCGGCAACAGAGGCTCCCCACCACACACAAGACCAAGCTGACCGGAGAGCAGGGCCCTGGCAGCATCAAGGACAGAGCGGAATGTGTTATTGTTAGGTTATTAATGTTAATAAGGAAGTTCCTGTTGTTTATTGTTCATTATTATTATTATTAGTTTTATTATTATTATAGTATTATTATTAGGTCTGTTATAGTATTATTATTAGTTCTATTATTATTATAGTATTATTATTAGTTTTGTTATTATTATAGTTATTATTAGTAGTAGGGTTATTGTGTTTTGATTGTTGCAGTTCTTATAATAGTAATTCTGTTTGTTGATAAATAAATTCATAATTTTGTTTGTAAATTTGTTTTGAGACAAGAAAATGATTGACTAGCATAATTTATACAACCACCCAGAATTTATACAAACTGTTTCTCTCCCTGAAAGTTAATTCCCCACTCCCCCAGAATATGGTGGGGAATCTTTTCCATCTTTCAGAAACTATTTGCAAAAAACAGGCCTTCTTTACCTGCTGTCTTTCACACAGTCTCGCTTGCTGGGCTTAAAGAGGCAGTGTTGAAAACAGCGTCGCACTCCCTCTGACTGTTGTTCATCCAGTGGTTTGAGCAGGCACAGATGGGGTTGGCATAGGCGCAGGTCAGCCACGGACTTTCTAGAGCTCCTAGAAACACGAGTTGCCCGCTTAGCCTTCCCACGAGCTTTCCGCTGGGGAGTAGCTATAAATGGCCGGGCAAGCATTGGGTGCAGAAGGAAGATACACCAAATTGCTCACAGCAGGGAAGGAGGGAGGGGCATGTGCCTGCACAGAAGACCACCCAATGGACAACAATTACAGGTAAGCGCAGGCCTGTTTTCATCATCTAGCGTGACTTCTGTGCAGTTCCACATGGGAGATGATCCAGCTAACTTCCCCAGGAGGAGGGTGTGAAGCTCTTTAATGGACAAGAGTCTTCAGAAGTGCCTTGCAAACATCCACATCCCTTCTGCAGTCCACAACAATGACACCATGTGTGAGGGATGAAGGCGGCATTGACCAGGTGGCTGCCTTGCACAAATCGACAAGCGGGAGGCCCGAATTGAAGGCTGCCGAGGTGGGTTGAGCCCTAGTGGAACGAACCCTCATATGGAACGGGCACGTCTGCTAATGCTGGTTGTAACAAGTCCACTTTGAAATATCCTGTTCAGAGACTTTCTGGCCCTTTTTGCTCCTTTTGAAAGACCAAAATTGATTAGGGCCCTTCCAAAAAGGAGCTGTCCTAGATAGAAACCCAAGGCACCTTTAACTTCCCAAGTGTGCAAGGGCTCTCTGCGTCGTCCTGAGATGTCCGAAAGATGACAGGGGAGACAATGTCCTGGTCCATGTGAAAACCGGAGATGATCTTGGGCAGAAAACGGAGGTGTTGGGCTATGGATGACAGGATATGGAAGACAAGTCCCTGCACCATTGCAAGAAGAATTCCAAGCTCCTGGTTAAATGGTTTTATTCAGAAATCCAATCTTTTCCCATATATATTTCCATAGGGTTACTGAGAGGCAAAAAAGCATCTAAGAAGCACATGTTCCCTTGATAGGAACAGAGACTTGAGGAAAGTACAACTCTAAATACCCACTCATTGCCCCCCTCCCAGCTAGACCACAAGTTTGCACGGGAAAGAGCCTGGGAAAGCATGAGAGTAAACTAACATTTCAGACAGTGGAAGGTCACCGCTGTGAGCTCCAAAGTAAGAAAAGATAAGACAGCTGCGTTCTCAGGCTGCTAGAGGGAGAAACGAAAGTTATGGATAGAGCATTTGCAAAGTGAAATCAAGGTACAGCATTAGCAATGGTTCAACACCTAGAACATATAGAACAATGGCATGGATGTAGGGGTGCAGACATGACAGGAGGCTTGGATGGAGACCAAACTTATTGGAGAACATCTTAATGAAAGGGGGGTCAGCTCAAGGGGCTTGCACTTCACTCACCCTCCTAGCTGAGGTTAGGGCCACCAGAAGAGCCGTCTTAGCTGACAGCATTTTGAGGGGGCAGGTAGCTATGGGCTCGAAGGGTTTGTGCATGGTTGAAACAAGCACGAAGGAGAGAGTCCACTGGGGAAGAAACCAAGTTACTGGGGCTTGTAAGTTTGCTCGGCCTCTAAGGAAGGACTTGCATTCCAACTGGGCAAAAATCAATTTCCCATTTATGTTGTCACTGATAGGCAGAAATGGACCGTAATGGAGGAATTAGCCCAAACCTGGAGCTTTAACTGGACCAAACAGTGTAGAACGGAAGGCAACGAGGAGGGTTCGGTTCTTTATGCCCCAAAGAAAATCTTGTCCATTTGGCTAGATATGATTTCCTGGTGGACGGTCTTTTGTCTTCCAACAGGTCCTTTGGGGCTGGGGAATAAAAAACTAATTCAGAGGAGACACGGACCAGGCTGTGAGTTTCAGCGTACTCCGGTTGTGGCGGAGAATCCCGCTGCCCTGAAGCAGGTCTGGGGTTAGGGGGAAATGGTGGCGTCTGCCCTGCGCCGTTTGACACAGAATGGCGAAGCAGGCCTGCCTCGGCCGGTAAGGGGCTACTGTGATTGCCGAGGAACCTTCCCTCGTCATCTTGCTGAGTGGGGGGCGTCATAAGGGGCAGAGGAGGCAATGCCAACAGGCAGGTGCCTGACCAAGGAATCTGACAAAGCGTCTCTGCGAGAGGCCTTCTCTTCCCATGGCCTCAAGCAATACCGTGCACACTTCTTGTTGAGGTATGTGGCAAAGAGGTCGATGGTCAATTTGGGTGGGGAAGATTGGGTGGGAGAACGTCTTGTGTATAGACCATTTGTAATTCTGCGTTACTGACTGACGCAGGGCAGCTGCCAGAACATGGTCCTTGCCTGCTATGTGGACGGCAGAGAGACTGACCCACGGTGGGATAGCCCGCTCCCATGTTAGTGAGAGAGAGCGAGGGAAGCTGTCCTCCCCTGCCTAAGTCATGCATGGCTGTTGTATTGTCCATGCGTATCTGTACATTCTGGCCTCATACGAGGCATACAAAAGGTTTCAGAGCATACCTTATCATCAGGGCTTTTTTCCTGGGGAAAGAGGTGGTGGAGCTCAGTGGGTTGCCCTCAGAGAAAATGGTCACATGGCTGGTGGCCCCGCCCCCTGATCTCCAGGCAGAGGGGAGTTGAGATTGCCCTCCGTGCCGCTCGGCAGCAAAGAAATTAGAAGGGGCACCACTGATCCTGGCTTGTGTTTGCTTTTTTCTTTCTTTTGTCAAAATGCAGGGATAGTCTCCATGACAATTTGGAGAATAGCTGGTGCCATCACTGAGTTCTCAGATAAAGAGTTACTCTCACGTTACTTCTTTTACAAGTTCACAGCAGAGCCAACCTGTGCTCCAAGAAGTTATACAGCAGATTTGGGGATAGTTTCTGTTTAAAAAAGGAGATCCCAAATGGACTCTGAAAGCTGCTGCCAGAGGGGGAGCTCCTGCCTTTTCCCCAAGCTTCCCCCCCCCTTGCAAAAACTGTGGGTGTGGGGGAGAGAGAGGGAGTTTCTCATTGTGCCTGCTCCATGGCTTTTTTTCTGGGGAAAGAGGTGGTGGAACTCAGCCGGTTGCCCTCAGAGAAAATGGTCACATGGTTGGTGGCCCCGCCCCCTGATCTCCAGACAGAGGGGCGTTTAAAGAGGCGTGGAGGGCAATCTGAACTCCCCTCTGTCGGGAGATCAGGGGGCGGGGCCACTAACCATGTGACCATTTTCAAGAGGTTCCAGAACTCCATTCCACTGAAAAAAAGCCCGGCTTATCATACTGAGTTCGAGGAGATTGGCATGCATAGAAAATTCCTGAATGGACCATGGTCCCTTAACCAGTTGGTCTCAGAACAAGCCCCCTCCGCCCAGAAGACAGAGAGGCATTTGGGTTGATCGAGATTTGTATTGGGAAAGAACCAAAGAGGTCCTCACTGTGAGATTCAGTTTGTCACTCCAGCACTTCTGGGACCAGGGGATGAGACGTGGGATAGAGAACCACTTTTATGGGTTCTGGCTGTGTAGGTGGAACTCTCTGACGTTCCTGTTTTGGAGAAGACGACGTTTCAGTCTGGCAAATGGAACTGTTATTATCTTTGTATTTGTTTTCAGCCCTGGTGCCTGTATGAAAGGACTTTGTTCAAGGTGAGGATGAATTTTGTTCTCCTGCTCAGAGTGGGGCAGGCAAAGCTTGGGAGGAGTTTAGGACTTCCCCCACAGAGTCTGTGTTGTGGAATCAGGAACAATGTTTCCATATTGACCACAAGATCCATTTGGTTCAGCATGCTGGGAATTGAACCCATGGTATCTGTTATAAGGAAAGTAAGGCCTGAACTGATTTGGGTACAGAGGAGTGATACCAAGGGATCTAGCTGTGATCTTTGATCTTGTTCATCAAGATTTGGCACCGATTCAGACACAGGCATATACGCCAGGAGGTGTGCCCCCCCCCACTGGCCAGGTAAGTAAGGGCAGGAGGGAAGGTGGTGGCAGCGGATCCTCTGCCCCCAGTGTGGGACTGGCAAACCCTAGAAGGAAGTGATGATTATACCGTTTTATCAAAACAGAGTTCCAGCTATTAGATGCTCATTTGTGTCTTTAATGAACTTGTTTGTTGGCATTTTTCTGACAAGTTTGAGTCTCATACGAAGATCTGCAAATGATCAGATCCCAGCAAAAAACAGCAAGCGGTGTCCCAGCTTTTGCACAGTGTAATCTCAATTTATATGTCGTCATCAGTCAAAAGGTAAGAGAAAGGAAAAAGAAACCGTGATGAGGACTAAAATTAAATGAGAATCCTCAGTATACAAGCTTGTTCGAGTTTGGTTTACTAACTTACAGGGATGCACATAATAATAATAATAAAAAAACCTCGAAAACACATATGGAACTTGCTGGCTTGGTTGTTAAAGGGGCTTCCAGAATGCTGTGCCAGATCTGGAAAATGAGGCTGTAACAACCCCCCCCCCCAAAAAAAAACCCCAATTTGCATGTTTTGTTTCAGCACTGACCGAGCAGGGCTCAGCAGGCAGGCCGGGCGGTCGGGAGCCATCGGGCAGCAACTTGGCTCCCATAATGGCAAGTCAGTCTGCACATGCAACCAATTGGCTCTAAGGGGAGAGACGGAGCCCCTGGCATTAACCCTGTTGGCAGGAAGGGGGGTGTACTTGGCATGCATGAGTGCCTTTTTTCAGCACTTCCTGAGCAACGGATGGCATTGGCATTGAGTGGCTCAGAAGGATCAAAGGTTTGCTTTGCACCAGGGAGGGGAGCAGCAGACGGCAAGTTGCCATTGTGCCAACGCCACCCTCGCCTTCCACTGCTGACGTCCTTCACCGAGGCATCCTTTCTGTGTGCTTTTATGCATGATACAATGAAAGTTTGGCTCGACAGCATCCACACGGATGTGCATCGGTGGGTTGGGTTTGAGGAGGGAGGGGTCTCCTGCCCTGCCGCCTCTGAATCCCCGGCTGCCCCAAAGGCTCGTGTTATGCAGATTAGGGTGAAGATGGGAAAGAAAAAGAAATTATGAAAGCAGAGCTGCCCTGAGGAGGTCCCAGGCATGGGGAGCAGGTTGATGCCCATCCTTCCGCTGCTGACATCCTTCCCCTGGGTACCACAGTGGAGTGTTCCTTTCTATTCATCACGATCGTTGGAGGAGGCTTCTGCTGATACCCGAGTGAGGAAAGAAGCAGCAGATCCTTCTCAGTAAAGGCACCCTTTTTGTAAAGTGCCTTTCCCAGAGATGACCCACAAGTAACTCTGTTACCTATGTTGAAGTCATTTAGGGCAGGGCACCATAGTGTCTGGGCCACTCACTGTGATTTAAGAAGTCCTCCAAAGATAGTCAAGGAACACCGGGGTGGGTGGGTGGGTAGATTCATTGCCACCCTACTTGGAATAATGAGACAGACACAAGGCTTGGAACTAAAGGGGCCACTTTATGAAACATAACATCCACAATTAATATGGCAAGGGCCAACAAGCGGTAGAGGTCAAGCCACGGGGTCACCCCTGGACCTCTGCCTTGACCTGTCTGGGCGAGCCCCGAAGCCCCAGGTGCGAGCCAGCCTATGGATGGCTAAGACCCAGCCAGCCGGCAAAATGGATCCCCCCAGCTCAAGCTCCTAAGCCTCAGCCATACAGCAGTGAGGGAAGAACGTGCACATGGGGTTCCCCAAGGCAGTCTGCCCATGCAGCATGGCAGCCGTCACAAGCAGTACCATCTGCTCCTGGCAGACCCCTCTTCCCCATCAGTGGAGAAGTGCCCAGGGTACTCACCGGCCCGCTCCCTATCCCCAAACTGTCTCCTGACAGCGACCATCCTAAGGTGGCTCCACCTTGCCAATTACCTCAAACCTCCGCAAGCAGTACAAGGTAGGCAGAAAACCACCACTTCCCCATGCCAATTAGGGAAAAGGGGGGGGGGAAATCCTGCCTGGCTCTGGCAACAGCAGCCGGCTAGTCCTGCACGACTACAGGGTGAGGTGGGCGGGCCGAGCATGCAGTTGCCTCGTGACTCCTTTCTCCACCCCTCCGGCCTGAGACCCAGATACCATGGAAGTGCTCTGTCTCCTTCTCCTTCCAGGGAGCCAAAGAGCGGCCCCCAGCCTTATCAGTGGAAGCTGCTGGCTGGGAGGGCCGTATTTTGTCCAGAAAGCCTTCTGGTTTGGGGGTTTTTCTGATTTAAATTGTTAGCCCGGTGTTAAATGCTGGGGAGGCTGCAGGTGTGGATAGGGCACTCGCTCACCCACCCACCCACCCACCCAGTTTTTCTAGATCAGCATTCCACATCGAAGGACTAATCCGGCCAGATTTTTTGGAGGGGGGCATGGGATCACCAGGCCGTAGCTCCCGCTGCCACCCTGCCATCCAGAACAAGCTCCATGGACTCGCCATCATGATTAATGGCCACTGACACACCTGTTTCCCTCACTGGCTTTCTGTGCATTGGTTTAAAGTTTCCCAAGCCCTATTAAGGTTTTTTGGGGGGCGGTATTCTGCTTATTTGTCATTGGATGTGGATTTTTAGGTTGTGCTGCTATTATTTTGTAGACTGCCATGGGCATTTTGGTTGGAAAAACAGTCACATATCCCATTTAAGGCTGGATAATGTGCCTTCCGTTCCACTGGAGGAAAAGCTGCTTAAACTGGAGGAGAGCTTCAAATTTTGCTTAGTGGAGTGATAGGATGCTATACACTGGAGTGTGTGAAGGGGCTGTGAAATGTCCCGTCTCTCCAGGTCCAAGCCTGGCTCTGCAAGGCAGCTCCAGCCCATTTCCGTTCCTTGCTGCCCCCTGGTTGCCATCCCACACAGTTTTAGACTGGAGAGGTGAAATTGACAGAGCCTTCCTGGAGGCAAAGCGGAAATTAACAAACCCTCTGAAGAGCAGTCTCCGCCGGCTCTGTCTTTTTAAACTACCCTTTCCTGGCTAACATTGTGCCTCCCTACACTTTTTTTTTAATAATGATTTTTATTCGTTTTTTTACAAAGTTTTTCAAATAACAACAGTACTTAAATATATGATATATTAAACAGATATATTCAATAACATGGAAATAATGTTCAACATTAACCACAAACTTAAAACATAATAATGACAGGAATTTTTTTTAACTTCTAAACAATACATCACAAATCCTGTAAAGTGGTAGCCTATTTATCTTACGAAGAGAAAACATGAATTTCTTATAAGCGGAATAGAATATTATCATTATAGATAAGCCATGGCATAGGGGAGGTCTTGTCTTGTTGTATTTTTATATCCATTGTCGTCTTTAGTCGGGTGGTGTAAGACTGGAAGCCGTTTTTCAAGAAAATATGATTTGTAGTTACGGTTTTCTCTCTGAGCCACCTGGTCTGTGATTTTTTGCATAATAAAGTGGTCCCAAATGCGGTTTTTCCAACTATTCAGGGAGGGAGCAGTTCTTTGGTTCCAGCTTGAAGCTATTGTTAGTTTAGCTATAGCTAAAAGGGAGTAAAGGGGGTCCCATCTGGCAGGAGGAATCTCAGGATTTCCCCAATAGTTTAATAGAATTACTTCTGGGGATTTTGGGACCTTATAGGCTGTTATGTGTTCAATTTCCGTAATTATTGCACCTCCCCCCCCTAAAAAAACTACCTACACTTGATAAAAGGGCACCCAGGCATCTTGTGTAGAGCGAGTCTCGGAAAGGCCCAAGAAAGCTGATAGAGGGGGAATTGCAGGCAGGTCTTCTAACGTCTTCTCCTCTTACAGGTCCAATTTCTTCTGTCCTGCTGTCGACAGCAGCCCTGAAGTTGTTTCTCACTTCTCAAGGAAAAGTTCTCAGAGCCTTCAGGGCAGAAAGGAGCAACAAGAAAAACACCCATCATGTATTTACTTAGAACGTTTCTGTTTTGCCTCCCCAGGAAACCCTTTGGGGGCGGCTTCCGAGAAAAACAGAATAAAAACAACAAACATGAAATTACTTAAAAATTAACATCCTGGTAATCCAGCATTTAAAAACCCCGCTGGAGCATAAGTACAACATAAAATGTTTAAGAACTTTGAGAAGGTCTCATAAAACAGGCTAGAGCAGACAGGGGAAATAAACAAGAATGGTAATTAAAAGCCTGAGGAAGATGAAAATGTTAGCCTTGTACCAGGAAACATGTGATGATGTAGGGCAGCGTCACACGTGTGCTGAGTGGTTGGAGCTGCCAACATCCTGGTAGGGCCTGGAGATCTCCCCAGATTACAGAGATCAGTTCCCCTGAAGAAATGGCTGCTTTAGAAGATGGCCTATGCATCATTATGCCCTGCCAAGGTCCATCTCTCCCCAAACCCTCCCCTCCCACTCCTAAATCTCCAGGAATTTCCCAATCTGGAGCTGGCAACCCTATGACCATCCCTCAGCACATTGCATCCAAGACGGAGACGGTTTGCACAGGGAAGCCATTTTGAATGCTCCTCAAAGCAACCCCAAAGTTGTGTTCCAGCTTTAAGTAAAGAGATCTAAAAGATAATTCATTTACTTAGGTAAGTTGTATGCTGCCTGTCCAGAACAAGTAAATAAAAAACAAGTCAAACCAATAAAAACAATAAAATGAGTCATGCTAATAAAAACAAGTCATTAGAAACCTGCCAAGGCATAAAAGCACCATGAATTTTTTGTATCATTATTATATTAGACCAAACAGTCTATTTCATATCGATAAAACTCAGGCCTTGAATAGACAATAGAATAGCTAAAAAAGATAGATCCCCTTAGTTAAAAGTCTGGGTAAAGAGAAATATTGAGTCAGGACATATAGAATGTCTTCCACTTGTGGGAACTGCTTCAGAAAAAGACACCAGAGAGCTATTTCTGTCCTCTAAAACTGTTATCTGCATTTATAAAACACGCTGAAATAACAGAGGATAAAAACTAATGCAACAGAAAAAGGTGAGATGAGGATATTCTCATTAAAAATCCCCTTCTGCGCAGCCACTGTGCAGAGCCAGGCCAGAGAGTTTAAAGGCAGGAAACATTCCAGCAAGCAGTGGTGAAACCCACCCCCCACCACCACCCCTGTAAAAATAATCCTGTTTCTCAACTGGAAAAAGTAAGCCAAGCCATAAGAAAACCGAGGCCCACCCTGCAGAGGAGGCCCACAGAGCCAAAGCCACTGTGCAGACCCAGGCAAGAGAGTTAAAGGCAGGAACCATGCAAGCAAGCAGTGGTGAAACCCACCCACCCCCTAGTAAAAATAATCCTGTTTCACAACCTAAAAAAATAATCCAAGCCACCCATGAGAAAACTAAAGGCCCACCCTGCAAGGCAAAGCCAGTGTCACAGTGAAACATTTTTTAGCAGAGGCCAGCAAATTGGCCCAGCAACAATTTAAACAAACTCTCCTCCGTGCCTTCCCTTCCTCCCATCTCTCCCCTAAAAAATAAAATAAAAGATATCCTACCAGTCCTCTCCTGATGAATGTCCAGCCCAGTAGATCCTCCACAGGCAGAAGTCTACTCCACAGGCAGATGTCCACCGGGTGCAGTCCAGAAGTCCACGAAGGCAGGCAGCAAAGAAGCAGTCTCTCTCTCTTCTCTCAGCAGCAACAAAGGTTAACCCAGTCCTGCCTCAAATTTAAATCCCTTGCTGCAGCTTCTGACAAAGATTTGAATCTATTGGCTGGAAGAAGGATGCAGCAGTGGGATTAGTTACTCCTAAATCCCCTTTCCCTTGCCTTACCTCACCCCCCCACACTCCTACTCTATCACTCCATCCTGCTCCCCCCTCCTGCAGGATTTTGCTAGTGGCTTGCAAATGCAAACGGCTAGCAAAATGGCAATTCTCTGATTGCCGAAACGATTTCTGAAACATACCGAAACGTTTCGGTAATCGCTGTTTCGGCATTACCGAAACGTTTTGGTAATCAGAAAACATTTTGGTAATGCCGAAATAAGCCCAAACAGGTATGTTTCGGTAATTTTTCAGTAATCAGATTACCGAATTGCGCATCCCTATCCCTGGGTTCCTAATTTATGCAGGAGTAATTGTTGGAGCACAGCCATGGAGCGCTGCATCCCTTTTCCAGTACCTGGACATAATATACAAAGAGTACAGAGGTGTGAGGATCCTCCCTCACTGGCACCCTCTCCTGATGGCCTGCCATCCTACCAGCTCTCCAGGCAGGTGTCCTCCAGCCTCAGATGCGCAGGGAAGGGGGTTGCACCACCTTGTTCCTTCTCCTGCCCTGGGAGTAGCAGCACGCTCCAGCTGTCTCTCCCTGCAAAATCCTCCTCGGCCATCACAGCAACCTGAATTTAAAGGAATCCCCTGGCCCCACCTCCCTGGCTTTGGCCCCAATCGTCACCCCGTCTCCCTGATTGGCCCTGCTCCCAGCCTATCTGATAGGAGGGCTGGGTAGACTCTGCAGCCTCCTGGCCCCACCCGCTCCATCCCCACCTAGGGTGGGGCATTTGGTCTGCTCTCTGTCTGGCTCATCCCTGCTGCTTCTGAACCTTCCCCAGTGGCTGCCTTGGCATCTTGGGGCCTGTGCCTGCCTGCCTGGTGCTGATGGCACCCTCCTGTGAGCCTGGGTGAAGTTTAGCCACCTGGCAACTGCGGGAGACGGATGAGTCTGCTGAGTGGCTGCAGGCTGTTCCCCAGAGTGGTGCCTGGGCGTCGGCTGCAACTGGCCTAAGGGTGAGAGAGGCCTGGAGGCCTGGAGGGGCTCCTGCAACTGAGGTGCTGCCAGAGGCTGTGCTGCAGGGCCTAAAGGGGGTGCCTGCTGCTGCAGGGCTGGTGGTGAGGGTGGACAAAAGGCGGGTGTCGCCGGACAACTGTCTTCGTCAGTGCTGCATGGATGCAGTACAAAGAAGAATTTCGTATGAGGGCTGCAATGAACCCTGCTTTGCCATGGGATAAGATTCTCCAGCAGCTTTGGCTGCAGCTGATGGCCTCTGCAAAGGCTAATCTTTGTGACCGCTCTGACAGTGGCCATTTAGTCCAGCGGTCCACCGCTACTCCCAGTACCCACAGGTTTGCGGGTCAGCCGGTTCAAGCACGGCTGTTGTGCTGGGACTTCGCTTATCAGGGAACGTGCTCGAGGAAACCATGCAGGTTCAAGCATGAATGCCCAATGTGTGGGGGCTCCCACTCCTTCAACTTCTGCCCTAGGCGCTATAGAGGAGGCTGGGGCAAACGGGGGGTGGGTGGGGCCGGAGGTAACTCCCAGCAGCAAGCTGGTAAGGTGTCCCAGGCCAATAAAGCTGAAGGAACTTAAGTGCCTCTTGGATAGTTACCCTAAGTGGGAAGATGCTTCGTTTTTGTTCAATGGGTTTCGGTTTGGTTTTAGGATCCCATTCCAGGGGCCCAGGGGCCCTTTTATGGTAGCCAATCTTCGATCAGTGGCTGGTATGGAAGGGATCGTTAGGGAAAAGATTGCCAAGGAGTGTGCCGAGGCTCGGGTGTTGGACCCCTTTGTGGCCCCACCAGTCTTGCGTTTGCGGGTCTCCCCCTTGGGTGTGGTGTCAAAAAAGGCAGCGGGCAAGTTCCGGCTGATACACCACCTTTCTCACCGCAGAGGTGGATCAGTTAACGATGCTATCCCTGACCACCTTTGCTCAGGAGTCAAGGTTGTCAGGAGTTGCGGACAGGGTGCTGAGATGGCCAAATGCGACATTAAGTCAGCATTTCGCCTTCGCCCGGTTCCTCCAGAGGATTTTGAGCTGTTGGGTTTCTCTTTTGAAGGCCGTTTCTCCTTGGACAGAGCATTACCCATGGGGTGCTCGATTTCCTGTGCGGTCTTTGAATGCTTCAGCTCCTTCCTCGAATGGGCATTGTGTCACCCCATTGTGTTACATGCAAAATGCCACCCCTAGCCAGACAAGCCTCTGTTATTTCCCCCATAGGAAATAATGGAGAAAGGGGGGGCTAAGAGCAGCATCTTTAAGAGGCCATAAAATGGCCCCCCAGTTTGATCTGCTTGAGCCTTGGTGGAGGGAGGGAGGACAGGTGGGAGATGGGCCCCTGACGTTTGGGGGCATTTTGCATGCAAAATGCCACCCCTAGCCACACAAGCCTCTCTTTTTTCCCTCATAGGGAATAGTGGAGTGGAAGTGGATAGAGTCACCTTCTTTGGGAGGCCATAAAATGGCCCCCCAAAGTGGGATCTGCTTGAGCCTTGGTGGAGGGAGGGAGGACAGGTGGGAGCAGGTCCCCTGAAAGTTGGGTGCATTTTGCTTGCAAAATGCCACCCCAAGCCACCTAGAAAGATTACTTGTTTTCCCCATAGAGAACCATGGAGACTTAGGGGGATGGGGGCACCTTGTTTGGGGGGTGCATAACATGGCCCCCCAAAGTCCAATCTTTCTGAAACTTGGGGGGGATTTAGAGGAGAGTTAGGAGAAGGTCTCCACCACGTTTGGTGTAATTTGGGCAGAAAATGGTATTCGGTATTCAGGAAACGTTTCGGTAATACTGGAAAAAACCAAAATGGCCCTGATTCGGTATCTTTAACCTTATTAGATTACCAAATTGCACACCCCTAGTGGACATAGAGTTATGCCCAGTCTTGGCTCTGAAGCAATATATGGCTCTCCGGGGGGACAACGGGAGGTTATTGTTTCATCACATTGACGGAGCCCCTTTGAGTAAGTACCAGTTCTGGACAATTACTGGACAGGCTCTGACAAAATTGGGTCTGCAGAATGTTAAATTTGGCACCCATTCCTTTCGGATTGGGGCAGCCTCGACAGCTGCAGCTATGGGTTACCCTAGTCAGGTTATCCAGCGGGTGGGCCGGTGGAGGTCCAAGGCTTATCAGTCATACATTCACCCACGGGGCGCTGGGAACCTCAACTGACTTGTTTTTTCTTTAGATGCTGTGTTTTGCTGTGGAAGGCTGCAGATCCTTATATGGGGACACAGCATGGTTTTTTGGACGGCCCACCAAGCGAAGAGGACGGTGATCAGGTCCCAGCTTAGGTTAAGAGAGTGGGCCACAGTCGAGTGGCAGGGCGGTGGCCAGGGCCGCTGCCTTTGCTATTTGAGGGGAGGAGTGGTCTTCCACCTGACATATTGGTCATTCACCTGGGAGGTAATGACCTTGGGCTTGTAAAGGGTAAGGCCCTTACTTTGCAGGCGCAGGCTGACTTGCACTTTATTAGCAAGCAGTAGCCTGGTGACTTACTCATTTGGTTGGAGATACTGCAGCACAGGGTGTGGCATGATGCTTTGGACCCCAAAGGGGTAGAAGGGGCTAGGTGCAGGGCCAATAGGGCCCTTCAGTTAGCTTTGGGAAACAGGTTGGGCATTTATCTTCCCCATCCCAGGATTAAGGCCCATTTGGCCGACCTCTACCGAGGCGATGGGGTCCACCTTTCGGTGGCAGGCAACAACATATTTTTAGATGACCTGAGGCAAGGGCTGCATCTTACATTAAGTCACATGTGGGGCACGAATGCCTGAGCGGAGGCTCGGCCTTAGTGTTGGCAGGATTTCATTGGGGGGATGTTAGCGGGACAGTGACTACCCTTGGCACATCCCCGTTGGTGGGGATATTAGGGGCCTGTCAGGATCGGCTGGCATGCTTTACGGCGGCCAGTTGAGAGGGCAGGCTGCCTGGTGGGATCCCCTGGACAAGTCCTTCCCTCGTGCTCCACAGCGGGGGTGCTTGGAGCTTTAAGGGGAAAACCATCCGCCAGGCTGGCCAGATCCCAGCCATGCATTTGGACGGCTCGCATCCGGGGCTGCGGGTCTTGCCCAGAGAAGTCAAGGCGGGGTCCAGGGAAGTGACCCCAGGGCTTGACTTGTACCACTGGTCAGGCCCTTGCCAGGGTTTTAGTTGTTGCAGTTCATGTTGTTGCCAAAATAAAAAGTGGCCCTTTGTTACCCAAGCCTTGTGTCTGCCTCTTTATTCTGACCGGGGGGGGGGGCAATCCATAGCTAATTTATTTCTGACAGTTCTCTGGTTACGAGGCGGCTCTACAAATCCAAATCTAACATCACAGATGAACTCTAAAGGCAAGAAACATTGACCAAACTACTCACTGCCTCTCTGCACCCTTGATATCCAACTTAGACAGAAAGGGTAAACAAAAGGCCAGCATGCGTATGTAGGTTCTTTTTACAAAACATCATCTCATGAAAAAAGACCCTTTGGTTCATTGGGGAAAGGGGTTAGAAAAACAAGGCAACTAACATCTGGCTCTGAAGAAACCTCTTCAGGAACACCATTCTCCTCTTTCCAAAAAAAGTTTCCAAACCACTGTGGGAATTTGTGGGCGTGTCTGTCTATGCGATATGTGCTAACCAATGGTAAAAGGGGACAGTTGCAGCCTCTGAGCCAAGCTACAAGTGACGAATGACACTTGCCTGGCAAGTGAACAGACTCACGTGTATTCCTCCCTGTTCACTTGCCATTCACTTGATCAAGTGGAGTGCAAGTGAATGGCAAGTGCACAGGGAGGAATACACGTGAGTCTGTTCACTTGCCAGGCAAGTGTCATTCGTCACTTGTAGCTTGGCTGTCTGTCTCCTTGCCGTGTTTATCAACTGCATTTATCTAGCCCAGATGATGTGGGGGGGGGAGGTTCTGGGCCACTCAGATGCTCCTCCCCTTCCACACAGGATTTGTTAACGTCTGACGGATTGTGCAAGAAGTGTGCAGCCGTTTTAATGGATAACTTTACTGACTGATGTTTTAATTTATGCGACCATGTTTTCATTGTATTTATTTATATTACTGTGATCCTCTCTGAGCCTGCTTGGGGGGGAGAGCGGAGTATAAATTTAATTGATTAAATAACCAGACAGACAGACAGACAGACAGACAGACAGACAGACAGACAGACAGACAGACAGACAGACAGACAGACAGACAGACAGACAGACAGACAGACAGACAGACAGACAGATAGATAGATAGATAGATAGATAGATAGATAGATAGATAGATAGATAGATAGATAGATAGATAGATAGATAGATAGACTTGCCACAGGCCTTTCTGTCACCTTTTTAAAGGCACCATGGCAAATCAGTGAGGTCACGCGGGCTCTCATCTCTCATGTGCTCCTCCTCACAAGAGGCTGGCGGGACTGCTTTGTTCATGGTTGGGCACTAGCCTTGCCGACTTTGTTGACACCAGAAGCCTGTGTTGCTCCTAGAAAAATGGGATTGGCTTTTTTGGAATCTGAAGAGTGGTTCCAGGTTAAGGCCGTTTCAATACGGCGATGCGGAAGGTCGACATGCTGCCTGCTGATTATGCAACAGGACTAGTTAAGCCTTCAGTTGACCTTGAGGGAGAGTTAGTTTGAAATGAGGCTCCATCTAGCGCTCTTCAGTTTCCACTTGGATTTATTTATTCATTTCTTTAGAACCACTTTATTTGGGTTCGTTCAGTCAAGATTTTGAACAATTCTTGTCCTATATATGTTTGTAAAAGATTGTGTTACTGTTTTGTATAATAATCGCTTGTATAATTTGTGCCTCTGATGTATGTATGATTATAGTTTTGCTATATATTATAAAAGTCTTTATGTCACTGTTTTGGACTATTCTATAAGAATTTCTGGACATATAAGCTAATTATTTAATAGTAATTTTCCACAGTGTTTTTTAAAAATTATTTTTGCCTTATTGAGTTTACTCACTATGGTCCCTTATTATACTTTAATCTCAGCACTGTCCTTGGACAGGCTGCCAAGAGGTGCCAACGATAAGATGGAATGCCAGCAGTTGGGCTTTCAAGGGCTCTCTATAGCAGCAACCTTTCTTTAGCCCCCAAACACCCCACGTGAAGTTAGGAGTCCCCTCACCACAAACACAAACCTCCTCACTTCTATTTCGGCCACTTCCTTACTGGTGTGCAATAACCCTGCATACCATCTTACTTTCACCTCCAGTCTGTTTTTATGCTACATGGGAGTGTTGCTGTTCAAGAGCATAAATTTACACCGAATCAATAGTTGATTCGGTGCTGTAGCACAGGACCCCTGTTTTATTTTACCATTTCTAATTGATCCTGGAAGATAAAAAAAGCTGTTCACTTCTTGTGGTTAAGATTGTATGCCTCATCTAACTCTAGTAATGGTGAAATACTCAACCTCCTCCTTTTATACACAGGAACTTGTGTCTTTGGCACATGAAGCTAGCCAGGCTTTTTTGTGATGTTACTCACCGGTAATGAGTACTGGAACTTTTTCGAGGACGTCTCTGAAGCCCTTAAGAAAGAGAGCCAGTTTGGTGTAGTGGTTAAGAGCGGCAGGACTCTAATCTAGAGAGCTGGGTTTGAATCCCCACTCCTCCGCTTGAAGCCAGCTGGGTGACCTTGGGTCAGTCCCAGCTCTCTCAGAGCTCTCTCAGCCCCACCCCCCTCACAGGGTGATTGTCATGAGGATAATAATAACATACTTTGTAAACCACTCTGAGTAGGCATTAAGTTGTCCTGAAGGGTGGTATATAAATTGAATGTTGTTATTATGAATGTGTGGAAATCAGTATGACCTTATGTATGAGTACTGGCACTTTTTCTTTTTTTAAAAAGAGAAACACTGTTACCTAGTAAACAGGCCTGTTTAACTGGTTAATAGTGCCTGATATAGTTGCATGTTTCTGGGGAACAGGGGTCTGGAGTTCTGGAATGACAACTGATCTCCGGACTAGAGAGTTCTGTTCCCCTGGAGATAAGGGCTGTTTTGGAGGGCAGACTCTTAGTATTATATCCCACTGAGGTGTCTCCCCTCCTCGAATACCGCCTCCCCAATCTTCAAGCCCCAACCTCCAACCCTAGATCCAGCATGGCTGAGGAATGTATCATATTTGATCGGAACTAGATGGGGGTTGAACTCGCATCCCTGCCTTTCTACTGGTTGCTCTAGCTTGCAATATTCTTCCTTATTCACATAACAGAAATATTTGTATTTATGGATTCAAATGAAATGGAGATGTTACAGGCTGTTTCGTTTAATGAAGCAAATGTGAAGAAAGTAGAGTTGCCAGGTCCCTATACCCTCCCAGCGGAGGGGAGGGACCAGGCACTTGCCTTGTGCCAACGACAAAGTCTTCGGGAAGTGATATCATCGCGCAAGCCCCGGGAGTGCTCCTGCGCTCTGTGTGGGGCCCATTTAGCTGGTTTGGAGCCCAAATCGACCGCAAAGAAAGTGCAGGAAGGGATGTAACTGTGCCTGTTGGGAGTGTGCGAGCGGCATGCGTTCCTGAGGCGCCTGCTGGTGGCGGGCAACTTCTGAGAGCTTGCAACCTTCCGCTGACCACTGGCGGGTCGGTGGGCAAGGTGGCAAACCCCTGGGAGTTCTCTCGCCACCAGCAGGCACCCGGGAACCCTATTCTAACTAACAACAACAACAACAACAAAGTTTATTAGCCAGAGGCCATCACATTCTCAATATCAATTAAAAATTACCTGATTGCACATCAGCGAGACACACATCATTTCAAAATAAATATTTAAAAGGTACATATTTCACCAGTTACCACCTTTAAAAATTTACTTATAAAATTAATCAGTCCTAAAAACATATTTGGCAACAATATATACTTAAAATATCCAGGCAATCATTAAAATTGTAGGCTACTAAAATTTACATAATATAAATACCTAAAATTCAAATCACCTTATATTATCAAATTATAATAATACTTATCTAGGATTCTGCGCACTAAGCCAGGATTTCCTCCTACTAATGGCCATTCAGCCATATTTTGCCACTTGGAGCGTCATTTCCCTATTCCTGTCTGCTAACATGATTGTAATATAGTTTTTTCTCTCTTTCCCTGGAAGACCATCAATTATAGGTTTGATATATATTTCCCTAATATGATCATATATTTTACACTCAAAGAAGACATGTAATAGGGACTCGACACTCCCATCTCCACATGGGCACGAACATTTTTCATAAGGTGTCTTCTTATATTTGCCTTCCAGGACAGCCGAGGGTAAGACATCATATCTTAATAGGGTAAAAGCTCTTCTATAATCAGGATTCTTCAAGTCATTTATATAGGGCATTGGTACAACCCTATTCGTAATACTTCTTTCCAATAAAGAGTTCTCAACTCTGATCAGATCATGTTGTCTTTCCACATCTAGGATTCTCTGTTTAATCAGGACTCTGGCCTGTGCCATATTCATAGACAATAGATATTGTTGGGAGAAACCATAATGTCCTAATTTGCTCCTCAACAATCTCAACCAAGGAGGAACGAAGTTATCCCTCAAAACTAAATGTGCCAGGCCATTTACGGTAGAAGCCAATTTAGGCCAGTATAATATAACTGCTATCCATAACTGAGCTTCCACCGTTACCATGCCCACTTCCAGTCTTACAGCTGCATTTGACACATTCTTGGGTGTTTGAAGTACTGCTCTTAGGAATTTGGACTGCGTTCTTTCCATCCATGTCCTCTTGTGCTGTAATACTTAGCGGGGCTCCATATAACATCTGCGTGAGAGACTTGCACGAAAATAATCTAATGGCCGCTTCCACACTGCGGCCCCCTCTGGACCAATAAAATTTTTGTATCGCCCCAGCACTCTTTTGTGCATTAGAGGGAACATATTTTATATGCGTATTTTCCCTCCCATTCTCCTGTATAATCATACCTAAATATTTATAACAGTGCACCTGTTCTATGCAGGTCTCATTTAGATACCATCAATAGCTCCTAGGTCTCTCTGCAAAGGCCTATTCTAACTATTACACCACGCTGGCTCTTTTCAGTCCCCATGACTAGTAGCCGTTGATGGATTTCTCCTCCATGAATCTCTAACTATCCCGACCTACAGTCACTCCATTGGCTACCTATCAGCTACTGTGCTCAGTTCAGGGTCTTGGTTATTACATGCAAAGCTCTTCACGGACTTTGTCCAGCATACCTATGGGACCACCTCCCTCCCTATGTCCCTCCAGGGCAGCTTCGCTCATCTGAACAGAGTCTACCTGTTCAGATGACCACACTATCACTAATTTTGTTAGTCTTGTAGGTGCTACTGGACACTTGCTCTTTTCTAAGAGTAGGAAGGGAAATTTATAATAGTTAATGTTAAATATTTTTTTTAAAAATTTAAATCGGTTCAATTACATATTTTATTAAACATTGGTTGATCTAATAAGGAGGTTTATTAGGATGGAGAGAGAGGAAATATTTCTGGGTATGTTTATGTTGCATATCTGAAAATTATATTTTAAATGTTATCTGGCCATTGTCTTTTGATATTCTTTGATATTCCTTGTAAAGCATATTTTCAATTTTCTTTCAAATGTAAACTTCTGTTTCCTATCCCCTTTTCTTTCCTCGCCTACTTTTTGTTTAATTAAAAAATAAAAATAAAAGCATAGGAAGGGGAAAAAATGGCATGTAGGTCTGTATCTATGGGTTGACCTGGGTTCAAAATCCTCACCCACCACAAAATCTGATGGGTGACCTCGGGCTAGGGAGGCTCGCCTGCCCTCGAGCAGAGCCAGGGCCTTTTCGGTCCTTCCACCAACCCGGTGGAACTCTCTGTCTGATGAAACCAGAGCCCAGCAGGATTTATTATCCTTCCGCCGGGCCTGTAAGACAGAGATGTTCCACCAGGCATATGGCAGAGGCTAGGCTGGGCCCCCCCCAGCCGTACTTGACTTGACTTGAAAAGATCTGTCCACCACCATACAGATATGGACATATGGGCCATGTCTGAAATGAAGTAACTCTTCCATTGCCACCTGAGGAGAAGTTTTTATTGTATGTAGTGTTGTAAATTTTATTGTAATGTTTTATCTGCTTTTATGTGTTTTTATGTAAATTAAAATGTTGTGCTCCGCCCTGAGCCCGCTCGGCAGGGAGGGCGGACTAACAATCTAATATAATAAACAAACAAACAAACAAACAAATAAATAAATGCTTTCTCAGCCTACCTCACAGGACTGTTGGGAGGATAAAATGAGAACAGGAGAAGCACGGATCAGTATGGACCAGTCACACATTTGTGCTCTCTCTGTGTCTTGCTTTATTTGGAGGGGAAATAGTGAAAATCCACTAAATGAATGTTCCTGTGCGTGATGAAAACCAAGCTGGCGTAGTGGTTAGAGTGTCAGGAGACCTGGGTTCAAACCCCCACTCTGCCAAGGAAGCTCACGGGGTGACCTTCGGCCATACCACGAGGGTTGCTAACTCTGGGTTGGGGAATTCCTGGAGATTTGGGGGAGGAGCCTGGGGTGGGCAGGATTTGGGGAGGGGAGGGCCTCAGTGGGCTCCACTGCCATTCGAGAGGCCAAAGCCACCCTGAGGCACACCTTCTCAGCCTCACTTCCCTCACGAGGTGGTTGTGTGGATAAAATGGAGGAGAGGGGAATGATGTGAGCTGCTATAAACAATGTCCATAAATATATAAAAAGAAATGTTTGGGGAGGAAAGTAGAAATAAACTTCCTTTTTTTACTTGATAAGAAACCTGACTCAAAAACTCTTTCTGAGGTGCTTCGATTTTTCAGAGAGAGAGAGAGAGAGAGAATGTGAGTGTGTTATGGGAGGGATGGTTAGAGGGAATTCATGCAGGTGGAAGGAGGAACCAGACAGACACACCCTGGTGAACCTGCCAGGCAATTCATAACATCCGGCCTGGTCTACTTTGGAATAAAGCCAGGGAAGACAAACAGCGGAAGAGCGTTCCTGCGTCTCTCCCGGCATCGCCTCACTTTCCAAATCCAACCAGGCTTTCCTGGCAGGTTTGGTGCCTCCAGAGTTACCACCAGCTGCTGCTCCAAGTCCAGCTCCTTAAGGGGGGCTGAGTGGGGGGTGATCGTGGTGGTCCCAGAGCCCCCTGTGGCTCTCCTCTGGCCGAGGCTGGCAATGTCAGTGTGGAGGGGGACCCTTTCAAGGCAGTTTCAGCCACAGAAGCTGAGAGCAAACTGGCACTTGACAGAGCAAAGAACGAAATAAAACTAGAGGCCCCACCCTGGCCATCCCCCTGGGGCAGTGGCAGGTGGTGACACTTCAGAAATTACCCCAAATATGAATAAAAATAAAACATCCCTTGACGTTTTTTCTAGAAAGTCACTCTTGCTTGCGGTAGGAAGCTTCACCAGTTGAATTTCTGTCTCCTGCGCAGCTAGCCAAGGCAAGAAAAGGGGGAGATGTGAAAGGCAGATGGGAGCTTCTAAAAACAAGATGGGTTGTTGTGGATACTCAACAGTGTCCTTTGCACATGCTCAGAGGAAACCTCTGCCTAGGTTTCTGAGATTGCATGAGGACCCCTCCCCCTGTTTAAGATGCAAACAAGAGTGGATGGAGAGAAAGAGCACAATATGGGGGCAGCTGGACCACTTCTGAACTTGAGTTGGGGAAAAGGAAAGCCACAGGAACGGAGCCTCGGACAGTGTCTCTACTCGAGACACCAGGGTACATGTTCATCAAATGCCAGGAGATGCAATGTTAGCTGGGAAGCATAGTTTTAAAAGACAGAGATTGTGGAGACCACTTCTCAAACCCCTCCACTGCCTCTGGGGTACTGGACTGTCTCCCTTTCTGGAGCCTTTGCCCTGCCACCCTTGCTGCTTAAACCTTTGAATTAACGGAGCCTCGGCAGGGCAAAGGCTCTGGAAGGCGAGACAGTGCGGCACACCAGAGGCGGCAGAGGCATGTGAGAGAATCCGTCCCCTCTGAAGCGATCTATGCCAGCTCTGTCTTTTAAAACTACACTTCCTAGCTCCAGTGTCAAAAGTCTTGCAAAGAAAAACTCTGAGTATGTACAGAGTGTGGGAAAAGACAGATATAAACTGACAGTGATGGATCCTCTGTTAATTTTTTTTTTTAACAGAATGTCCTGAAATCCAACATAAAATCCCATATCACGGCCAGGTACTCTGACTGAACCATAAAAAACATGGCACTGCAGTAGTTCAAAAACTTAGATCCCGTGCATGGATCCTCATGAATTCATTTGATTTTTTCACTGAAACCCAACCAAACCGGCATGATTCTGGAGCTCATATTGTGGCCAGCAGGAAGCATCATGAAATAGCACAGATCTGCCATGGCACAAAATCACGGATCTACGGTGTCGATCTTTATAGATTGTCAGGATTTTTAGATGGGATCGTGCAAAATTCACCAAGAAATCACGTCATGTCCATATCTACAAACTCTATCAGAAAAATGATGCATTTTGTGGCACTGCCATAGCAAAAATAAAAATTCTTCAAATGAGCGGATCCTCATGGGTTGTAGGGAGTTTTACATGCTGCATTTGAAGGTATTCACTTTTTTTTTTAAGGGCCCATACAGATCCATGCAGGCCTGTCTTTAACTCCCCCTCCCTTTACTTGGCCCTTCCCGATCCTTCCCGATCCTTCCCCGGGCTTGGCCTGACGGAGCCCCGCCCCCCACCCGGCCCCAGTGGAATCCCTGCCTGGAATGCCTGAGGTGAGTCACAAACCCGAAAGGTTCTGTGGTGACATCGCTGCTGGAGCGGCAGTTGAAGTCAGCCTCATTGCCTGTGTGGCTTTGAGTGATGGAGGAGGTACTGATGCCTGGCTCTGGCTCCCCCAGGACTGGGCTGGGGTGGGTGGGTGAGGCTGAGGTTGGGGGGTGGAAGGAAAGGATGGGTGTAAAGCAGGGGCATAAGAAGGACGCTCTGGGGGCCACCCGCAGCCTCCTTTTCACCTGGCTCTGCTGCTGCCATTCCCCAGACCCCCCCAGTCTCATTCCCCCCCTCCCTCCTGGGTTTTTGTCTCAGCCTGGACTTTAAGCACGTGTCTCCCACACCCCACAAGGAGCCTCCTTTCACTGGCCCCCGTCTTCCTAATGGGTAGGCCCTGCTCGATTTGGGGGCACTGTGGAGAGAACATGGGGCAGACCCGGCCCATCCTGGCTCAGCCCACCCCATCATTTCGGAATGTGGCTCTCGGAACAAAATGCTGGCATGCCCCCTGAGCTGCAGGGACCCTGGGGAAGCTCCGGGCGATCTAGAATACAAGGAAGAGGCGGGGCATTTTCATGGGGGCGGGACAGGGTGGCTAGGAATAAAGAGGCAACCCCCCGTGCTGTTGAGGGGTGGCCTCTCCTGTGCCAAGCCCAAACACTGCAGGTATGGTGGGCATTTGCCCGTCGTGGGGCACCTCATTTCCATCCTATTTGTCCCCATGCCTGATGGCTGAGCTCAGCCCCTCTGACAGTCATGCTGAGTCTTTGATCTATCTCCCTGCAGGTGGGTAAGCGAAGAATGGCGTGGTGGCAAAGAGTGTGGAAGTGGCTAGCGTGCAAAAAAAAGAACAGAGTGGCGGCAGGTATGTGTTGTGGACATGCCAGGCAGGGCCTTCTGCTTGCCCTCAGAGCCTTTCACTTTCTGCGGGTTGACAACTAAGTACTGATGCTCTTGAATCGAGATCCCGAGATCCCTGACGGCGTTCATGTTCCCTTTAATTTGAAATGTCTCTGCTATTTTCCTCCCCTTAACTGATGAATCCAAACTTTTCACAATATCAACAAGTTTAAGGCATTGGAAAACCACATTGAATGGTTTCAGTATCTCCAAATAAGTAATTTAATATGTTCATTGCAAAGAAAGGGTGTTTTTAAAAGACAATTAACATTTTTGAGTGAATGTTGAAGGATTCAAAGAGTATTGTTAAAGGTTGGTTATCGAAGCTATATAAACATTTGGTGGAAATATTCTATTCCCCGTTACCAAGATATGTCACAAGTTGGCAAAGGGACGGAGTAAAAGAGCTAACCGAACCAGACGGGGAGAATATTTGGGCTCAACCCTTCAAATACATCGAAAATTTTGTGCCTTTGGGCACGGTTATAAAGATTGTTAAGGTTTCTTTTCCTTATAATGTTAAAGTGATGTGATTTGATATTTGGAATGATTGTAGGTTGACAAAAGAATATCTATCTTTGATTTCAATATTGTTTTTAAGATATTATGGGGATTGAAGTATTGTACATTTTGTGTGTTTTGTTTTGGTTAATTAATAAAAGTAGTTTTTATTAAAAAAAAACCCTTTTTATAATATCTACTTTCCATCAATAAAAAACACAAGATCGTTCACAACAGTGAAGATAAGCAGTGATACCAGAATATGTTTGTTCTGCTTCTGTTCGAAGTTGCTGCTCAAAACAGACAAACAGCTTTTGAGCTTCTTAACTGAATAAACAACTAACTGACTAGCTGTTCATTTTTGAGAAAAACATTCAACTTCAGTACCCCACACATCAAATATCAGGACTGATTTCCATGATACAATGTCCCCATATACTCTACCAATGTCCCCCAGACATATAAGAATAAAACAGCCATGCCACTTAGCCATTTTTGTATCAATTTGGGCCTCCGAAGTTAAAATTATAATACAAATCAATGTTACAAACAGTACACATGTAGAAACAGAGAAAAAGTTAGATTAAATTTGTTTCATCAAAAGATATACTTCTTGGTTTAAAAACTGAGTGATGCATTTCTCAAATAAGTTTGTTTTTTTAAAAAAAGAATCTTGAATTGGCTAAGTTACGGCTCCTTAAATCCGGTGTTCAGTGCAAAAGTTCGGTTTCCTCCTTTCTAATGGATGGTTCCAAATGAAAATGGTTCCGTACCTTGGGGGGTTGTTCAGCTGCTTAAGCATTTTGGGTGAATGTGGCCGGGCTTCCTCACTTCTGGTGAAGAGGGCAGAGAACTTTTTCTCCAGCCGGCGAGACCAAGGCTTTTCCTGAATAATATTTGTCCCTTGAAGCTCATCAGGTGACCTTGGGCCTGTCATTCTCAGCCCACCTTATAGGCCTGTTGTAGGGACAAAATGGAGGAGGGAAGAACCCTGAGTGTCCCCTGAGGACCTTGGGGGGGAAGGGCAGTAGAAAAATGCATCATTGTGGGCACAAAAACAACCCTCTGCCCTGCCAGCAGAAGCCAGTGGCCTGGGAAAAGGCACGAGCAGCCGCCACAGGCCCCCCTCCCGCCCCACTGGCTCCCACGTTTCCTGCCCCCCTGCTGCTCCTCCCTGTTGGTCTGAACATTGAGCCTGGCCCTCAAAAGCCCCCCTCCCCGTCCGGAAGCCCTGTTCTCCCCCCCTGTCACCCAGCAGTGCTAGAGCTTGACTCAGTAAAGAAACGGAAAACTTTTTCAAGAGTTGGGAGTGGAGGGATGGCAGCTCATTAAGGGAGTGCTCCTCGGAGACACGATTCGGGACAAAAGCCAGATTTTTGCTGATCTGGCTAAATCCACTTTTCCCAGACAAAACTGATCGTCCAGGATCCAATCTGGGAACCCAGATCCCGGAATAAATCTGGGTAATTTTAGGAAACGTGGCTTCAGCCTCTGGCTTGCTCCTTCCTTGGCTTCTTTCCAAGAGGGGAGGGGGAGGAGAGAGGGGGAGTGAATGGCCAATCCGTGCAGGGTCTCTCCGTGTCTGCCTGGCTCCTGTGAGTGACACCGGTTCAGTTGGGCTCAGTCGCAAGAAGGTCCCTGGCTTCAGTTTGGTTTGGGTGGAATTCTCTGTGGTGACAAGATTCTCGGGTCTGATGGTGGCCCCCTTGATTCGTTGGTTCGGTTGGGCTTCTTCTTGCATTGGGGAGCGTGCCCTTGGCCAGCAGCAGCCTTGCCCCGGTGTGTTTCTGCCTCAAAGCCTGCTTAGAAATGGTTCCCCAGCAGAAAACAAGGGAGAGCAGCTTGGGCGGGGGGGGTCCTTCTTCAGGGACCCATAGAATTGGTCCCAGAGATCCAGTCTTCCTGAAACTCAGATGATATTTAGAAGACAGTGAAGAGTAGGCTCCCAAAATTTAGGTAGCTTTTTCTTGAAAAATGATGCCCCCCGATATCCTCCCAGATAGTTATTATTAATAATTGAGCGTGACTGTGAGCACTTCCTTCAGGGGCCCATAGAGTTAGAATCTGTGGGTCCAATCTTCCTGAAACTTGGGGGGGGGGAGGGCTTAGAGGACAGTCAGGAGTAGCTTCCTTGAAAATTTGGTGGCGTTTTCTTGAAAAATGAGCCCCCCCCCCCCCCCGGCCAGGCCCCAGATATGCCCAGATAGTTTTTTCCCATAAGGAATAATGGCCACATAATCCAATCTGGGATTCTCTGCTCTGTCTTAAATAGCTCAGAAAATCTTTCCTGGATTTCAGAAATCCCCGATTTCTTTGAGATCCCTGAAAACCAATTCCAATGCCTCAGACTTTTTTTTGTGTATAAATATTTTTATTTTTTAAAACATGACGGGATACAGGAAAGAAAGGGGAAAGGGGAACAAAAGTTAAAAAGAAAAAATTAAAGATATACATTATAAGGACTGTCAAAATAATACAATGACTGTATAATATTTAAAATATAGTTTTCAGGTATACAACACAAACAAAACTCAGGCATATTTTCTCTGTTCATCCTAAAGAACATCATTGTTAAACCAACCAATGATTAATAAACTATATAATTGGGTTAGCTTCAATGGAATAAAAAATAACTAATGATTCTAAACTAACAACGAATCCCATTGTGGGGAAAAATACAGCAGAATCTAGAAAGGGGCGGGTGGGTGGGCAGGTGGGCATTGCCTCCTCCTCAGTGACTGATCCAGGCCAGACGAAGGGGTGGCCAGGTGTTGCCTCCTGCTCCACACCTCATCCTATCTGGGTGAAGAGGGAGCGGGCATTGCCTCCGGCTCGGTGCCTGATTCTGGCAGAGTGAAGGGGGACAGGCATCTGCTCCTGATGCCAAGCAGGTAAAGGCTGGTGGTGGGAATTAACACCCCCTCCACTCCTGATCACAACTGGGTGAAGGCAAGGGGTGGGCATTGCCACCTGTTCTGCTCCTGATCCCAGCTGGGTGAAGGGGGAAGGCATTGCTACCTGTTCCACTAATAATACCCATGGGTTAAGGTGAGGGGTGGGCATTGCCACCCGCTCCGCTCCTGATCCCAGCAAGCTCTCAGGTTGTACAGGCTGCCTCACCTGGGCTTCCCTCTGTGGCAGCACCCTCTGGTGGTACACCAAGATAGGAAGTGAGTTGTCTAGAACACACTCTTTTTTATAGTAGGATACAATAGAATAACTCTATAGCTTTTATACATCACATTCAAATTATAACACAACCATTCTCCAGAATGTTTGTAAAACTGGATGTCTGTAAAAATAGAGAATTTTATATTGCTAGTTGCTGGGAAAGAAGAGGAGACACTCTTTTTGTTTGGCACCACTTTTAGATTTCCCCACATGCAACTTGAACTCGAGTAGAGCTTCAGTTGCCAGTCTTATTTAATTCCGAGAGTAAAAGAATATTCTGGTACTTTAAATGATTATATGAGTTTTCCCCAGCTGCAAGAAATCCCTTTCAGGGAACGTTTTAAACTGATGAAATTGCTGTTAATCACTTGAGAACTTTGCCAACTTTCTTAAAATTGGAAACCTGTGCTGCTCCTAGAAAAATGTGATTGGTCATTTCTTTGAGATTTGAAGAGTGGATAAGTTTGCAGAACTCTAGGGGATGATTCTCATCTAGGATATGGATTTCTTGTGGACCACTTATACTTAGTGAGGGTTTGCTATTGTTAGTTCAAGATTAGTATCAATAATAATAACAACTTAATGCCCGCTCAGAGCAGTTTACGAAGTATGTCATTATTATGCCCACAACAAAACACCCTGTGAGGTGGGTGGGGCTGAGAGAGCTCCAGAGAGCCGTGACCAGCCCAAGGTCACCCAGGTGGCTTCAAGTGGAGAAGTGGGGAATCAAACCCGGCGCTCCAGATCAGAGTCCCACGCTCTTAACCTCTACACAAAACTAGGTCGCTTAAGTTCATGATGCTGAATGTTGAAATGCTGAATGCTCATTGTGACTGACACTATTGAACCTGAATGCCCAAAGACGACCTTTAGGAAGACACGTCTAAAAATGAGATTCTACCTAGGCTCTCGTTAGTTTCAGCTTAAGTTCATAACATAATACTTTTTAGGACCATTTTAATAGGGTGACCAGAATGTCTCTGGTCACCTGAAGCTCCCCCCGCTTGCTGTCCCTGGTAGTGGGGCTTCAGAGCTGCTTGCAGCCCATCTTCCTCCTAGGCAGGAGAAGCACAAATGCCAGGGTGGCCTGGGGCAGCAACTGATGTGAACTTGCCTTCTGAAATCTCAGGGACGGTGGAGGAGGAGATGGAGCAAGAGGAGGAGGAAAAAGGAATATCGTATGATCCAAGGAGAGATGACGATATGGTGAGCAGACAAGCAAGCCAAGGGAGCTACTCATCCTCCTGGATCTCCCTGCCCCTCAGGAGATAGCAGCCCTCCTGCCAAGCTTCCCAACCCAGGAACAGTCCGGACAAGGGGGATGGGTGCCCAGGGGAAAGACCAAGAACGTGGGGTACCCTAGATGCTGACCCATCCTCCTGATTGGCCACTGGCACCAACCTCTGTTGAAGTCCCCAAAGTCTTTTGCATTTTGAGAATGGAGTTGGGAATGGGCAAGCAGCACAGGGCCTGCCAGGCACTGACTCCGTCCCTTTCCCCAGCCAATGTGGAGAGCTCAGGAGAAATGTCAGCAGGAATCATGAAGCCCACCAGCTCCATATGGGGAATATTGAATGGAAGGATCCCAGGGGTGGGGGCAGACCCTTCTCAGACTCTGGCAAGCAGCTGCCCATGAAAGCAGGCTAGATGGGGCTTCAGGGCCTCCTTGTCGAGAGAGCGGCCTCCTGGAGCATCAGTCGTCGCATCTAACAGGTGGCCTTTCTCTCTCAGGAGTTGGAGTCAGTCATCTCCAGTCTTTGGGACGTATCAGATCTCCTGGGAGAAACATCAGCAGGTATGTCATCTCCCCTGCTGATGGGAAATGGTAATCTAATGTTCTATTTTTCTATTTTCCTCCTGCCCTCCCTCCAAGGAGCTCAGGAGCATAAGCATGAGCACAAATACTGGGGTGGCCTGGGCAGCAACTGATGTGAACTTGCCTTCTGAAATCTCAGGGTCAGTGGCAGAGGAAAAGGAGGATGAGGAGGAACATCAGCAAAGGCCCTGCAATGTGGGAACGTCCCCAATTATGGTGAGCAGAACAGTGATCCAGGGGAGCGACCCCTCCACTTGGATCTCCCTGCCCCTCAGGAGATAGCAGCCCTCCTGCCAAGCTTCCCAACCCAGGAACAGCCCGGGCAAGGGGGATGGGTGTCCAGCGGAAAGGCCAAGAGCGTGGGGTACCCTAGATGCTGACCCATCCTCCTGATTGGCCACTGGCACCAACCTCTGTTGAAGTCCCCAAAGTCTTTTGCATTTTGAGAATGGAGTTGGGAATGGGCAAGCAGTACAGGGCCTGCCAGGCACTGACCCCGTCCCTTTCCCCAGCCAATGTGGAGAGCTCAGGAGAAATGTCAGCAGGAATCATGAAGCCCACCAGCTCCATATGGGGAATATTGAATGGAAGGATCCCAGGGGTGGGGGCAGACCGTTCTCGGACTCTGGCAAGCAGCTGCCCGTGACAGCAGGCTAGATGGAGCTACAGTAGCTGCCTTGTAGAGAGAGCAGCTTCCTGGAGCATCAGTCGTTGCATCTAACAGGTGGCCTTTCTCTCTCAGGAGTTGGTCTCCATCACCTCCAGCGTGTGGGACAGCACCCAGCCAGCAACACCTGCAGGTATGTCATCTCCCCTGCTGATGGAAAATGGACATCTAATGTTCTCTTTCTCTATTTTTCTCCTGCCCTCCCTCCAAGGGGCTCAAAGCAGAATGCTTGGTTTCAGCCCATCTCTTTCACATTCCTCACAACAACCATGCAATGTAGGGCAGGCTGAATGAGACCAACTGGTGCTTGATCACCCTGTGAGATTCATGGCTGAATGGGGATTTGAAGCTGGGTCTCCCAGGGCCTCATGAGCTGTATCTTTTCAGCACCTGTTTCCAAGCAAGAGTCATTGGACTCCGGTCCCGTGTAGCCCCCTGTCCCCGTCCCCATGCTTATGCTCCTGCATCCGTGACCAGAGTTAGGACACTCATTGTGACAGAGAAGAGAAGCTCCCATTAGTGTTGCTTCTTCCATAATACTGGAATAAATTATAGCTCCACATTGGAACCAAAGCGATGATGCCACGCGAATGCCCGAGACAAGAGCTGTTCTGCATGGGGACGTATTGGCACGCCCAGGGCCACCAGAACGTCATTGGTCACCTGAAGCTCCCTCCGCTTGCTGACCCCACCTTATTCCAACTTAGTGGGGCTTCCAGAGCTGCTTGCAGCCCATCTTCCTCCTAGGCAGCAGCACAAATGCAGGGGTGGCCTGGGCAGGAACTGATGTGAACTTGCTTTCTGAAATCTCAGGGTCAGTGAAAGAGGGAAAGGAGGATGAGGAGGAACATCAGCAAAGGCCCTGCAATGTGGGAACGTCCCCAATTATGGTGAGCAGAACAGCGATCCAAGGGAGCAAATCATCCACTTGGATCTCCCTGCCCCTCAGGAGATAGCAGCCCTCCTGCCAAGCTCCCCAACCCAGGAACAGTCCGCGCAAGGGGGATGGGTGTCCAGGGGAAAGGCCAAGAGCGTGGGGTACCCGAGATGCTGACCCAGCCTCCTGATTGGCCACTGGCAGGAACCCCTGTTAAAGCCCCCAAAGTCTTTTGCATTTTGAGAATGGAGTTGGGAATGGGGAAGCAGCACAGGGCCTGCCAGGCACTGACCCCGTCCCTTTCCACAGCCAATGTGGGGAGCTTGGGAGAAATGTCAGCAGAAATCATGAAGCCCACCAGCTCCATAGGGGGAATATTGGATGGAAGGATCCCAGGGGTGGGGGCAGACCCTTCTCGGACTCTGGCAAGCAGCTGCCCATGAAAGCAGGCTAGATGGGGCTTCAGGGCCTCCTTGTCGAGAGAGCGGCTTCCTGGAGCATCAGTTGTTGCATCTAACAGGTGGCCTTTCTCTCTCAGGAGTTGGTCTCCATCACCTCCAGCGTGTGGGACAGCACCCAGCCAGCAACACCTGCAGGTATGTCATCTCCCCTGCTGATGGAAAATGGTAATCTAATGTTCTCCTTCTCTATTTCTATCCTGCCTTCCCTCCAAGGAGCTCACAGCAGAATGCTTGGTTTGAGCCCATCTCTTTCACATTCCTCACAACAACCATGCCATGTAGGGTAGGCTGAATGAGACTGAGTGGTGCTTGATCCCCCTGTGAGATTCATGGCTGAATGGGGATTTGAAGCTGGGTCTCCCAGGGCCTCATGAGCTGAATCTTTTCAGCACCTGTTTCCAAGCAAGAGTCATTGGACTCCGGTCCCGTGTTGGCACCTGTCCCCGTCCCCATGCTTATGCTCCTGCATCCGTGACCAGAGTTAGGACACTCATTGTGACAGAGAAGAGAAGCTCCCATTAGCGTTGCCTCTTCCATAATAGTGGAATATATTATAGCTCCACATTGGAACCCAAGAGATGCTGCCATGAGAATGGCCAAGACAAGAGCTGGTGTGCAGGGGAACGTATTGGCACGCCCAGGGCCACCAGAACGTCATTGGTCACCTGAAGCTCCCTCCGCTTGCTGTCCCCACCTTATTCCAACTTAGTGGGGCTTCAGAGCTGTTTGCAGCCCATCTTCCTCCTAGGCAGCATTACAAATGCAGGGGTGGCCTGGGCAGCAACTGATGTGAACTTGTCTTCTGAAATTCCAGGGTCAGTGGCAGAGGAAAAGGAGGATGAGGAGGAAGAACAACCAGGGCCCTGCCATGTGGGAACGTCCCCAATTATGGTGAGCAGAACAGCGATCTAAGGGAGCAAATCATCCACTGTTATCTCCCTGCCCCTCAGGAGATAGCAGCCCTCCTGCCAATCTTCCCAACCCAGGAAGAGTCCGGGCAAGGGAGAGGGGTGTCCAGGGGAAAGGCCAAGAGCGAGGGGTACCCTAGATGCTGACCCATCCTCCTGATTGGCTACTGGCAGCAACCTCTGTTGAAGTCCCCAAAAGGCCTTTCTGTTTTGAGAATGGAGGTGGGAATGGGCAAGCAGCACAGGGCCTGCCAGGCACTGACCCTGTCCCTTTCCCAGCCAATGTGGAGAGCTCGGGATAAATGTCAGCAGGAATCATGATGCCCACTGGCTCTGTATTGAGGAATATTGAATGATAGGATCCCAGGGGTTGGGGCAGACCCTTCTCGGACTCTGGCAAGCAGCTGCCTGTGAAAGCAGAAAAGATGGGGCTTCAGGGTCTCTGTATCAAGCGAGCAGCTTCCTGGAGCATCAGTCCTTGCATCTAACAGGTGGCCTTTCTCTCTCAGGAGTTACAGTCGGTCCCCTCCAGTGTCTGGGTGAGCTCCATTTCATCAGCACCATCAGGTATGTCATCTCCCCAGCTGACGGAAAATGGTAATCTCATGTTCTCTTTCGCTATTTTCTCCTGCTCTCTCTCCAAGAAGCAGAATGTATGGTTTCCTCCCATCTCTTTCCCATTCCTCACAACAGCCTTGCGATGTAGAGTAGGCTGAGAGAGAACGACTGGTGCTTGATTACTCTGTGAGATTCATGGCTGAATGGGGATTTGAAGATGGGCCCCCCAGGGGTTTGTCTGTGGAATCTTTTAAGCAGGGCTTTCTTTCAGCGGGATCTCCCAGGATCTGAGATCCCCCCCCGGCACCTCTGAAAAAAGATCATGTGACTGGGGGCCCTGCCCCCGGTGCCCAAACACCTATGGCTGCCTCCCTGGGTGGAGCTTCTCCTGGGCCACATGCTTCCTCTGCCTCTTCCCCGGACTTTCCCTTCTTCCCTCCCTCCCTTTCTCTTTCCCCCCTTTCTTTCCTTGCTTCTTTCTTTCTTTCTTTCCTCCCCCCCTTTCTTTCTCCTTCTTTCTTTCCATGTCTTTTCTTTTTTCCTTTCTTTTCCTTCCTTCACTGGAGGCCTGAGGAGGCCGTGAGCAGCTGGCCGCTGCATTTGGAAGTGCTGGCAACGTCCACCGCGGCAAGCACTCACCTGCTCGGGCTCTCCCCTGTGCCCGCTGCTCAGGCCCAGCGCTCAGGCCAGAGGAGGCCGTGGGTAGCTGGCCACAGTGTTTGGCGGTGGCAGGACTGAGAAAATGGAGGAAACTGTGGGGAGGAGGAGACTGCAAGTGGCTTTGAGGTCCTGTGTCACGTTAAATGGGCTTATAGTAGGGCCGATGAACCTTCCTTCCCAATGACTGAGCGTAGTATCTTTTGGCTCCATGTTCAGTTTTGAAATATTTAAAGTTACAAGATTAATTCTGTGTGTGTGTGTGTGTGTGTGTGTGTGAGAGAGAGAGAGAGAGAGAGAGAGAGAGAGAGAGAGAGAGCACTTCTAAGGAATGTTACAACCTTCTAAACCAATTGAGTTCAGGGACTTGGAAAGGTGTTGCTTTGGATTACACTGCTATTTAATTTAATAATTTGATTTGGGGCCTGGAAAAAAACCTTATTTTCTTTTAAATAATAGTGCTGCAATAAATTCAAAATAAATTCAAAATACAGTAGAGATAATAATGTTTCCTGAAAATGACCCACTGCTACTCATGATATGGGACAGACTGGTCATCCACACGTAACTGGGAAGAGAACTTTCCTCTACACATTTCTCTAATCATTGAAAAGTCCCTAATCCCCGCAAGCAGTTGCCACTTCATGTAGCAATGGCAGTGAAGAGGAAGAGACATCACTTCCAGGAAGAGATGTCATTTCCCAGAGGTGATGTCACTTCCTGGAAGTGATGTCATCACACATTTCCCGTAGCGCGCATGCTTCGGGCTCACTCATGTAATAGAGAGATCCCACAACACTTTTCCCAGAAAAAAGGCCCTGCTTCTAAGCACCTCTTGCCAAGCAAGTCTCATTGGACTACCGTCCTGTGCAGCCCCCCCTTGTCCCCGTGTTAATGCTCCTAAACCTGTCACAAGAGTTAGAACTCCCATTGCTCAATTCACACCGCTACAAGAAGAGAAGCTCCCAATAGCCTTGCCTCTTCCATAGTGTTGGAATATGCTAGAGCTCCCCATTGGACCCAAAGAGATGGTGCCACGAGAACACTCGAGACACCAGCTGCTCTGGGTGGGAATGTAGAAGCATACCCAGGGCCTAGACTGTGACAGCAACTGTGACAGCAACTGAGGGCCAAGCTAGGAGTGAGGAACTACACTTGAATCGTAGTGATCGAGTGGAGCACAAGTGGAGCGCAAGTGAACCAGGAGGAATACATGTGAGTCTGTTCACTTGCCATCCAAGGGTAATTCGTGACTTCTAGCTTGGCTCTGAAATGCCAGTGCCCGTCAAGACGCAAAACGGTAATCTCATGTTCTCTTTCTCTGTTTTTATCCTGCACTCCCCCCAAAGATCTCAAGGCAGAATGCATGGTTCCCACCCATCTCTTTCGTATTCCTCACAACAACCTTGCGAGGTAGGGTGGGGTAAGCTGAGAGTTCTTACATCAGGGAGACCTCTCATTCCCCCATTGCTATTGCTAAAAGAAGAGGATCTCCCAGTAGCGTTTCCTCTCCATTGGTTTTAAAATATGTTCTCGTTCCCCACTGGAACCAAAGGGATCCTGCCAGGAGAACTGAAGGGGGAAGAAGAAAGATTTATGTACTCTGTCGTTATCACCCTTCCCTTCTTTTTCCTGCAGAGCCCAAAAAAGGCATCTTTGCCCGGCTCTTCTGCTGCGACTGCCTGAAGCAGGTGGACTGAGTGTGGCTCTCCCCCTGGTCATGGGCCGCCTCCATAGAGGGTCCCAACAACGCTGGGAGGAACACCTGCCGTACGGGGAGTGAAGGTCATTGTCTGGCGCCCAGCCCCCCTCTCTCTGGCCAGGTTCCTCTCGCAGAGACGGGCCCTTCCTCCTTAGGCAGTCCTCTCTGCGGCAAGCCCCCTGGCCCTTGGAACCTCTCCCGGCAGCACATCAAAGGCAGCCAGCCTCCACCTGACTGGCCACGTGGGGGGGGCCCAGAAGGGCGGCACGGCTCATTGGCGAGACTCCACATGCTTTCCTGGGGGCCTCGATATCCCCGCTTGCTCCTCCCGTGAACCCAGGAGCTCACTCTTGCTGTAGGGTCCACCCCTCGCCCCTGCCTCCTCTGTGGGGCCTCCAAATGCTGCTGGGGCTGTCCCCCGGTTCGCTCAGCCTTGGGGGAATGCGGGGCCGACGAGGCCAGCTCTGGACAAAAAACACGTTGTGCCTCTGCAGCAGGCAGTGGGCCTCCTTCCTTAGTGGCCGTTCTGCAGATGAGAAATAACGGACAGACACACCCCTCTGCTAATGATTTCGGGTTCAGGACACCAAAAGGGCCTGAGTCTCCCGCGATCCGACCAACAGCCCGCAATCTTGGCTCAATGTTCTGAGGACGGCCCCGTGATTAGCAGACACAAACACAGCCCACCCCCACAGACAGGGCCCAAACCCCCTGATGCCAATGAATCTGTGCCCAGAATGCAGGCAGGAAACAGAGGGCACCCATTGACTTCCAGGAGGACTGATGGGGCGAGCAACAGGACTGTGGAGGCGAGCCAAGCTTGTCCTCCACCAAACATCCCTGCCTGCAGCTGAGTTCCCTTGGGCAGAGAAGGGGCGTGCAAAGCCTGAGAGAGCAACAAAGGCACATGCCGCTGCAATAGAGTCTTGTAAACTCCACTAAGGAAAGGCATCCCTGAGGCCAATGGCAGACCCCAGTTCGATTCCCAAGAAGGAGCACGTTGGGCAAAGGCAACGCTTCGCTTATGCCCATTACCAACTGGCCCAGGAGCAGCGAAGCAGCAAGTAGGGGGTGGACCAGAATCCACACCTCAAGCCCCAGAGAGGGGGAGGCAGAGAAGACTGCGGAGACCAGGGGGGTCTCTTAGCTGTGACTGGGGCTCAGCGCAGGACTGCCTCTGGTCTCTCCCCGAGTGGAGATGGAACTTGGAGGGCTTGGCTGCTCCGACTGCATGTCTTTCCGCAGTGCCATCCTTGTCTTTGTGGTCTCCCCTAGCCAGTTTGAGGGCCTCGGTGTAGAGAGTGGCAATGCTGACAGTTGCCAATGCTATATGGAGTGTCCTGTTCCTCTGCTGCCAACGAGTTCAAGTGTTATAGAAACAGGTATCACTGAGCCCTGGGAAGGGAAAGGGTTGACCTCACCTCAGGGCTTTCTTCCAGCCGGAACGCCGTGGAGCGGTGTTCCGGCATCTCTCCTTGCAGCCCAATACTTCTCCGTGGGCCAGCTGAAGCCAGGGAAGCCACAAACGGGCTTTAAACTTCACCTGAGAGGGGAATTCCCCCACTCCTAGAAGAAACCGTCCTTCCTTCCCCACTCCCTCCCTTTCCATGTCTTTCTTTTCTTTCTTTTCCTCCCTCCCTCTCTTGCTCTTCTTGCTCTACATCCCCCCGCCCCCCAATAAATTGGATTAATAGTTTTTGCCACTGCTGCAGCATCTAATGAGGAATAGGAAAGGGAACAGTCCTAAAAATATATGTAGAAATCTAGGCAAAATAAAACTTTTAATTGTTGATAGCTGTTCCTGCCATGATAAAATTTTATCATTCCAAACCTTGAATTGATTTTTAGTTTCACTAGCCAAATTTCTTCTATTATAGATGACAAGTCTAATGTCTAATGGTCACCCCATGCAAATTTGTAGCACTTTTGTATGATGACTTCAGTTCCTTGAGTTAGGAATATGAGATATATTTCTATCTTTGATAGATTACTATTTAATCCAGAGATCATGCCAAAGTCTTTAAGCATATTTGAAACGTCACCAAGTGACTCCTCTGGGGATGAAATAAACAAGACCATTACAGCTGCGAAAAGTGAGATCTTGCGCTCCTGATTCCCGATTGGAATGCCCTTAATTGCATATCGGAATGAATAGCGTTGGCCGAGGTCCAATGGCCACAGCAAACAGAATGGGCGACAGAGGACACCCGTGACAGGTCCCTCTGTCAATTACAGAAGCTTCAGATCTAATGGCATTAACTTTTATTCGAGTTTTGGTAATCCTTGCTGCTCCCTGTAGAGTAAGGTCTTCTTCTCTTCATTGTTGCTCACCAAACGTTGCCACTTCCAGCAGTTTCTGCCCGTTATTTCCCCTCTGCAGAATGGCCCTAGAGGGCAAACTTGTGGCTCTGGCACCACACCAGGGACATTCACAGAAAAGGAGTCCCAGTGAGTGATACAGAGGTGCAAAAAAGGGGGCGAGGGAGAAACTCCTGCCCAGGAAAAGCAGGTAAGCAAAGAGGTTGAAAAAGAATTCTTAAAAACATTAGGTATGGTATCTCAAGGTCAATATCAAAAAAGCTAACAATGGTCATGGTGCAGCCAGCGCTCAGTGAGAGAGAGGAATCCTCAGAGGAGGAGAGGCCCTCCGTAACCAGCCGAGAGTCCACAGGAGCCAACCTGCAGGAGAAGGAGGCAGAGGCATGCCGGGACCGACAGCCAGAAGCTGAGCCAGAAGCAGCTCTGACCCAGCAGGTGAAGCCAGCAGGCCGCTTCCAGCCCTCCAGGATCACCAGTGCCTCTGGAAGGCTATAGGAGAAGACTAAGGGCAGAATTGCAGGCGAGAAAGCTCAGTGCATGCCTGTTGGCTTGACGCCAGCTGCCTCCTGACAGAGAAGATGAGTCTGTGTAGGACTGTACCCGAGAAGCCGGCTGGGTGCACGGCGTGTGGGTGTGCAGGTTAGAAAGCTCCCAGAGAGATGCTTCTGGCCATGGACACAACATGTACCTTGAGACGGTGACCTGTTCCCACTTCCTGGGTTGATGACTGGAAGATCTGGCCTCAGCCTGAACGACCTGACGTTGCCACTTCCCCTGGGCCTGTTATTCTGAGTAACTGGAAGGGATGCTGTGACCTGATAGCCGAGCCCTGCAACCAGGACAGTTGCTGTCCCCCAGACTTAGCAGCAGTACGGAAAACGCGGCTGCAGCCCAGGCTGCCCAGAACCAAGCCCTCCGAGGCCAGGCACAGCAACTGACGAATGCTGGAGCTATGCTTCAACAGCAACCAGCAACTGATACAGCCCCTGGGGCTGCCACCGCCGCCACGTCTCCTACTGCCCCTCCCCAGGGAAGTGCCCTGTGAGGCCCACAGAGAAGTTTGGGGGGGGGGGTCAAGAAGAGTTTCCTGCGTCCCTGGCAGAGCGCAACTGTACACTGAGCTTGGGAAAGGGATTTCCTAACGATAAGAGCAAGGTCAGCTGCTTCTATCCAGCTCCCCATTGCTGGCCAGCTTTTGAGACTTTGCCACCCACGTGAGTGCAGCCTTGCCAGCCCTCAGAAGGCTGAGCGGGCCAATGGCCACATCAGACATTTGTGTCAGGACTCAGGAGAGAGGCTCGGTGGCAGGCTGTACCACGGAACTCCAGCTCCTGGCCCGAGACTTGGAGTGGGATGAGGCTGCTCTGAGGGACCTGCACCTGGAGGGGCTGCCAGAGGAGGGGTCGGAGGCCTCAGCTGGACCGCCCCACGTCTCTTGCAAAGGGACGGGCGCCTGGAGGACTGGAGACAGGCCCACCTCGGAACTTGCCCTAGGCCATTGAGGCAGAGGCTTCCCTCAGCCCCTCCGCCTGCCCCTGCCCTCAGAGTGGATGCGGAGGGGGCAGGGGGGCCCATGCACAGTCAAGGGAGGAGAAGGAGAGTGAAGACGAAGCTTTACAGGACTGTCTGAGAAGTCCCTTATTAATTAAAAAGTTTTGCAGTTTGATACATTCAACCTTTTTTGATATTGGCCTTGAGATACCATACGCAAAGGGTTTTTTCTTTCTCAACCTCTTGGCTTGTCTTGTGCAAGGTGCCGCACCACTCGTGTCCCACGGGAGGCCTCATTGAGGCAATGTTTAGCTCACCAGCAGATCTGCCTTTTCAAGGAAGAACTTGGCCCATGAGGAGGGGCCAGTTTGTATTTTCCAGCAATACAAGAGGGGGCCTGGAGAGATAAGAGGAGGAGGAGGAGATTGTCACAGGCTGGGCCAGCCCAAGCAAGGTGGTTCAAGTCCAAACTTTAATGCCAGAGTCTGAGGGGAGTTCCAAGAGCAAAAGCCAGGTCAAACCGGTGGTCAGAGCATGAGATAACGCCAGGAGTGAGTCCAGAGTCCAAGAGCAAGGTCAGGTACAATCCAAGGTCATTTACCGGTAGTGTCAGGTCCAAAAGCAGGCACGGGCACGGGCACGGGCACGGGCACGGGCACGGGCACGGGCACGGGCACGGGCACGGGCACGGGCACGGGCACGGGCACGGGCACGGGCACGGGCATGGGCACGGGCAAGGTTCATAGAGCACGGAGTGGTTGCAGGCAATAGACACGTTGCTTCCATGCCCGGCAGTTCCTCCAGACTGGCTCTCATAGCCAGGTGTGGTTTTCAGCCAGCTGCTGGGGCTCCATCCTGACGCTACTCATCGTCACTCTCCAGCAGCTGGTGTTGGCTCAAGAGGCGAGCACTGCGCCGTCTCTCCTGCAGTTCCAGTCTCTGCCGCTGCCTGCGGCGTTCCTTGGGCATGGGTGAACCTAGAGGGGTGGAGGCTCTTGGCTGCGCTGCACCTGTAGAAGTCCCTGGCTGAGCTTCCCCTGTGGTGTTGGAGCTAGAGGGTGCTGGTGTCTCAGCTGCTGGCTGCAAGCTCTGATCAGCCAGCAGCCGTTGCTCCTGATTGCTGGCTTCTGCTGAATCAGGGCTAGGGCTGGCTACACAGGGCTCCTCTTCTCCTGAGGAGTCCTGGCTGGCTACACGAGGCTCCTCTCCTCCAGAGGAGACCTCACTCTCAGACTGGGCCATGACAGAGATATGGGTGCCAGGCGAAGTCCTCCCCTATCCCCAGCAAGGCCTGTCCAGCGACTCTCCCCACCAACGAGAGCAAGCTGGCTGGAGGCGGCACCCAGGCCAGGGTCCCCAGGGACGCCCACTCAGTCCCATAAGAGGAGGAGGAGGAGATATGGGTGCCAGACGAAGTCCTCCCCTATCCCCAGCAAGGCCAGTCCAGCGACTCTCCCCACCAACGAGAGCAAGCTGGCTGGAGGCGGCACCCAGGCCAGGGTCCCCAGGGACGCCCACTCAGTCCCCTCCTGCCACACCTGCAGCAGTCGCAGCCCGGGCCTTGGAGCTCACCCAGGCATGCTGCCACCATCAACAGCGGAGGAAGGACCGGCAACAGAGGCTCCCCACCACACACAAGACCAAGCTGACCGGAGAGCAGGGCCCTGGCAGCATCAAGGACAGAGCGGAATGTGTTATTGTTAGGTTATTAATGTTAATAAGGAAGTTCCTGTTGTTTATTGTTCATTAGTATTATTATTAGTTTTATTATTATTATAGTATTGTTATTAGGTCTGTTATAGTATTATTATTAGTTCTATTATTATTATAGTATTATTATTAGTTTTGTTATTATTATAGTTATTATTAGTAGTAGGGTTATTGTGTTTTGATTGTTGCAGTTCTTATAATAGTAATTCTGTTTGTTGATAAATAAATTCATAATTTTGTTTGTAAATTTGTTTTGAGACTAGAAAATGATTGACTAGCATAATTTATACAACCACCCAGAATTTATACAAACTGTTTCTCTCCCTGAAAGTTAATTCCCCACTCCCCCAGAATATGGTGGGGAATCTTTTCCATCTTTCAGAAACTATTTGCAAAAAACAGGCCTTCTTTACCTGCTGTCTTTCACACAGTCTCGCTTGCTGGGCTTAAAGAGGCACTGTTGAAAACAGCGTCGCACTCCCTCTGACTGTTGTTCGTCCAGTGGTTTGAGCAGGCACAGATGGGGTTGGCATAGGCGCAGGTCAGCCACGGACTTTCTAGAGCTCCTAGAAACACGAGTTGCCCGCTTAGCCTTCCCACGAGCTTTCCGCTGGGGAGTAGCTATAAATGGCCGGGCAAGCATTGGGTGCAGAAGGAAGATACACAAAATTGCTCACAGCAGGGAAGGAGGGAGGGGCACGTGCCTGCACAGAAGACCACTCAATGGACAACAATTACAGGTAAGCGCAGGCCTGTTTTCATCATCTAGCGTGACTTCTGTGCAGTTCCACATGGGAGATGATCCAGCTAACTTCCCCAGGAGGAGGGTGTGAAGCTCTTTAATGGACAAGAGTCTTCAGAAGTGCCTTGCAAACATCCACATCCCTTCTGCAGTCCACAACAATGACACCATGTGTGAGGGATGAAGGCGGCATTGACCAGGTGGCTGCCTTGCACAAATCGACAAGCGGGAGGCCCGAATTGAAGGCTGCCGAGGTGGATCGAGCCCTAGTGGAACGAACCCTCATATGGAACGGGCACGTCTGCTAACGCTGGTTGTAACAAGTCCACTTTGAAATATCCTGTTCAGAGACTTTCTGGCCCTTTTTGCTCCTTTAGAAAGACCAAAATTGATTAGGGCCCTTCCAAAAAGGAGCTGTCCTAGATAGAAACACAAGGCACCTTTAACTTCCCAAGTGTGCAAAGGCTCTCTGCGTCGTCCTGAGATGTCCGAACGATGACAGGGGAGACAATGTCCTGGTCCATGTGAAAACCGGAGATGATCTTGGGCAGAAAATGGAGGTGTCGGGCTATGGATGACAGGATAGGGAAGACACGTCCCTGCACCATTGCAAGAAGAAGTCCAAGCTCCTGGTTAAATGGTTTTATTCAGAAATCCAATCTTTTCCCATATATATTTCCATAGGGTTACTGAGAGGCAAGAAAGCATCTCAGACGCACATGTTCCCTTGACAGGAACAGAGACTTGAGGAAAGTACAACTCTAGATACCCACTCATTGCCCCCCTCCCAGCTAGACCACAAATTTGCACGGGAAAGAACCTGGGAAAGCATGAGAGTAAACTAACATTTCAGACAGTGGAAGGTCACCGCTGTGAGCTCCAAAGTAAGAAAAGATAAGACAGCTGCGTTCTCAGGCTGCTAGAGGGAGAAACGAAAGTTATGGATAGAGCATTTGCAAAGTGAAATCAAGGTACAGCATTAGCAATGGTTCAACACCTAGAACATATAGAACAATGGCATGGATGTAGGGGTGCAGACATGACAGGAGGCTTGGATGGAGACCAACCTTATTGGAGAACATCTTAATGAAAGGGGGGTCAGCTCAAGGGGCTTGCACTTCACTCACCCTCCTAGCTGAGGTTAGGGCCACCAGAAGAGCCGTCTTAGCTGACAGCATTTTGAGGGGGCAGGTAGCTATGGGCTCGAAGGGTTTGTGCTTGGTTGAAATGAGCACGAAGGAGAGACACCACTGGGGAAGAAACCAAGTTACTGGGGCTTGTAAGTTTGCTCGGCCTCTAAGGAAGGACTTGCATTCCAACTGGGCAAAGAGGGATTTCCCATTTATGTTGTCACTGATAGGCAGAAATGGACCGTAATGGAGGAATTAGCCCAAACCTGGAGCTTTAACTGGACCAAACAGTGTAGAATGGAAGGCAACGAGGAGGGTTCGGTTCTTTATGCCCAAAAGAAAATCTTCCCCATTTGGCTAGATATGATTTCCTGGTGGACGGTCTTCTGTCTTCCAACAGGTCCTTTGGGGCTGGGGAATAAAAAACTAATTCAGAGGAGACACGGACCAGGCTGTGAGTTTCAGCGTACTCCGGTTGTGGCGGAGAATCCCGCTGCCCTGAAGCAGGTCTGGGGTTAGGGGGAAATGGTGGCGTCTGCCCTGCGCCGTTTGACACAGAATGGCGAAGCAGGCCTGCCTCGGCCGGTAAGGGGCTACTGTGATTGCCGAGGAACCTTCCCTCGTCATCTGGCTGAGTGGGGGCGTCGTAAGGGGCAGAGGAGGCAATGCCTACAGGCAGGTGCCTGACCAAGGAATCTGACAAAGCGTCTCTGTGAGAGGCCTTCTCTTCCCATGGCCTCAAGCAATACCGTGCACACTACTTGTTGAGGTATGTGGCAAAGAGGTCGATGGTCAATTTGGGTGGGGAAGATTGGGTGGGAGAACGTCTTGTGTATAGACCATTTGTAATTCTGCATTACGGACTGACGCAGGGCAGCTGCCAGAACATGGTCCTTGCCTGCTATGTGGATGGCAGAGAGATTGACCCACTGTGGGATAGCCCGCTCCCATGTTAGTGAGAGAGAGCGAGGGAAGCTGTCCTCCCCTGCCTAAGTCATGCATGGCTGTTGTATTGTCCATGCGTATCTGTACATTCTTGCCTCATACGAGGCATACAAAAGGTTTCAGAGCACACCTTATCATCAGGGCTTTTTTCCTGGGGAAAGAGGTGGTGGAGCTCAGTGGGTTGCCCTCAGAGAAAATGGTCACATGGCTGGTGGCCCCGCCCCCCGATCTCCAGACAGAGGGGCATTTATAGAGGCATGGAGGGCAATCTAAACTCCTCTCTGTTGGGAGATCAGGGGGCGGGGCCACTAACCATGTGACCATTTTTAAGAGGTTCCGGAACTCCATTCCACTGTGTTCCAGCTGAAAAAAAGCCCTGCTTATCGTACTGAGTTCGAGGAGATTGGCATGCATAGAAAATTCCTGAATGGACCATGGTCCCTTAACCAGTTGGTCTCAGAACAAGCCCCCTCCCCCCACAAGACAGAGAGGCATTTGGGTTGATCAAGATTTGTATTGGGAATGAACCAAAGAGGTCCTCACCATGAGATTCAGTTTGTCACTCCAGCACTTCTGGGACCAGTGGAAGAGACGTGGGATAGAGAACCACTTTTACGGGTTCTGGCTGTGTAGGCGGAACTCTCTGACGTTCCTGTTTTGGAGAAGACGACGTTTCAGTCTGGCAAATGGAACTGTTATTATCTTTGTATTTGTTTTCAGCCCTGGTGCCTGTATGAAAGGACTTTATTCAAGGTGAGGATGAATTTTGTTCTCCTGCTCAGAGTGGGGCAGGCAAAGCTTGGGAGGAGTTTAGGACTTCCCCCACAGAGTCTGTGTTGTGGAATCAGGAACAGTGTTTCCATATTGACCACAAGATCCATTTGGTTCAGCATGCTGGGAATTGAACCCATGGTATCTGTTATAAGGAAAGTAAGGCCTGAACTGATTTGGGTACAGAGGAGTGATACCAAGGGATCTAGCTGTGATCTTTGATCTTGTTCATCAAGATTTGGCACCGATTCAGACACAGGCATATACGCCAGGAGGTGTGCCCCCCCCCCCATTGGCCAGGTAAGTAAGGGCAGGAGGGAAGGTGGTGGCAGCGGATCCTCTGCCCCCAGTGTGGGACTGGCAAACCCTAGAAGGAAGTGATGATTATACAGTTGTATCAAAACAGAGTTCCAGCTATTAGATGCTCATTTGTGTCTTTAATGAACTTGTTGGCATTTTTCAGTCAAGTTTGAGTCTCATACGAAGATCTGCAAATGATCAAATCCCAGCAAAAAACAGCAAGCGGTGTCCCAGCTTTTGCACAGTGTAATCTCAATTTATATGTCGTCATCAGTCAAAAGGTAAGAGAAAGGAAAAAGAGACCGTGATTAGGACTAAAAGAAAATTAAATGAGAATCCTTAGTATACAAGCTTGTTCGACTTTGGTTTACTAACTTACAGGGATGCACATAATAATAATAATGAAAAAAACCCCGAAAACACATATGGAACTTGCTGGCTTGGTTGTTAAAGGGGCTTCCAGAATGCTGTGCCAGATCTGGAAAATGAGGCTGTAACAACTCCACCCCCCCCCCCACAAAAAACCAATTTGCATGTTTTGTTTCAGCACTGACCGAGCAGGGCTCAGCAGGCAGGCCGGGCGGTCGGGAGCCATCGGGCAGCAACTTGGCTCCCATAATGGCAAGTCAGTCTGCACATGCAACCAATTGGCTCTAAGGGGAGAGACGGAGCCCCTGGCATTAACCCTGTTGGCAGGAAGGGGGGTGTACTTGGCATGCATGAGTGCCTTTTTTCAGCACTTCCTGAGCAACGGATGGCATTGGCATTGAGTGGCTCAGAAGGATCAAAGGTCTGCTTTGCACCAGGGAGGGGAGCAGCAGACGGCAAGTTGCCATTGTGCCAACGCCACCCTCGCCTTCCACTGCTGACGTCCTTCGCCGAAGCATCCTTTCTGTGTGCTTTTATGCATGATACAATGAAAGTTTGGCTCGACAGCATCCACACGGATGTGCATCGGTGGGTTTGAGGAGGGAGGGGTCTCCTGCCCTGCTGCCTCTGAATCCCCGGCTGCCCCAAAGGCTCGTGTTATGCAGATTAGGGTGAAGATGGGAAAGAAAAAGAAATTATGAAAGCAGAGCTGCCCTGAGGAGGTCCCAGGCATGGGGAGCAGGTTGATGCCCATCCTTCCGCTGCTGACATCCTTCCCCTGGGTACCACAGTGGAGTGTTCCTTTCTATTCATCACGATCGTTGGAGGAGGCTTCTGCTGATACCCGAGTGAGGAAAGAAGCAGCAGATCCTTCTCAGTAAAGGCACCCTTTTTGTAAAGTGCCTTTCCCAGAGATGACCAACAAGTAACTCTGTTACCTATGTTGAAGTCATTTAGGGCAGGGCACCATAGTGTCTGGGCCACTCACTGTGATTTAAGAAGTCCTCCAAAGATAGTCAAGGAACACCGGGGTGGGTGAGTGGGTGGGTAGATTCATTGCCACCCTACTTGGAATAATGAGACAGACACAAGGCTTGGAACTAAAGGGGCCACTTTATGAAACATAACATCAACCATTAATATGGCAAGGGCAACTAGCGGTAGAGGTCAAGCCACGGGGTCACCCCTGGACCTCTGCCTTGACCTGTCTGGGCGAGCCCCGAAGCCCCAGGTGCGAGCCAGCCTATGGATGGCTAAGACCCAGCCAGCCGGCAAAATGGATCCCCCCAGCTCAAGCTCCTAAGCCTCAGCCATACAGCAGTGAGGGAAGGATTTGCACATGGGGTTCCCCAAGGCAGTCTGCCCACACAGCATGGCAGCCGTCACAAGCAGTACCAGCCGCTCCTGGCAGACCCCTCTTCCCCATCAGTGGAGAAGTGCCCAGGGTACTCACGGGCCCGCTCCCTATCCCCAAACTGTCTCCTGACAGCGACCATCCTAAGGTGGCTCCACCTTGCCAATTACCTCAAACCTCCGCAAGCAGTACAAGGTAGGCAGAAAACCACCACTTCCCCATGCCAATTAGGGAAAGGGGGGAAAAATCCTACCTGGCTCTGGCAACAGCAGCCGGCTAGTCCTGCACGACTACAGGGTGAGGTGGGCGGGCCGAGCATGCAGTTGCCTCGTGACTCCTTTCTCCGCCCCTCCGGCCTGAGACCCAGACACCATGGAAGTGCTCTGTCTCCTTCTCCTTCCAGGGAGCCAAAGAGCGGCCCCCAGCCTTATCAGTGGAAGCTGCTGGCTGGGAGGGCCGTATTTTGTCCAGAAAGCCTTCTGATTAAAATTGTTAGCCCGGTGTTAAATGCTGGGGAGGCTGCAGGTGTGGATAGGGCACTCGCTCACCCACCCACCCACCCACCCACCCAGTTTTTCTAGATCAGCATTCCACATCGAAGGACTAATCCGGCCAGATTTTTTTGGAGGGGGGCATAGTAACAGGATTCTTTCATTCATTTTCTTCTGTGGTCCATTTTTCTAATTTTTCCTCTTCGGTCAACTCTGGGTTAATGGTTTTTGTTGGAAAGGGAGAGTGGCAGCTGTCAACCCGTCCAATCTCCCACTTTTACCAGCAAAAAAAGGAGGGGGGGGAAGAGGGCCCTCCTCCGTCTACTTTCCTTCCCATGAAGGATGAGCCCCACCCCTCCCGTTCTGTGTGCTTTTATGCGCAGTGCAAGGAAAGGGCAGCGGCTGGGAGTCCCAGCCTGGGCTCCTGTAACACTTTAGGGAGCAGGATTTGCCCACGGAAATGAAACTGGAAGGCACAGGGAAACGTGGCACGAAAGCAGGACTTTCCGGTTAAATTTATTGGCTTTGTCACTAAAGCAAACTTTAAAAAAAAAAATTCACTGTGCTATGCCAGACTGGAAAAAGAAATTTCCCTACCCATAGCGATGCCAGTTAATTCCCACTTTCAACAGAGTCTTCATATTAGGTAACAGAGAAGCATGGGATCACCAGGCCGTAGCCCCCGCTGCCACCCTGCCACCCAGAACAAGCTCCATGGACTCGCCATCATGATTAATGGCCACTGACACACCTGTTTCCCTCACTGGCTTTCTGTGCATTGGTTTAAAGTTTCCCAAGCCCTATTACGGTTTTTTTTGGGGGGGGCGGGGTATTCTGCTTATTTGTCACTGGGTGTGGATTTTTAGGTTGTGCGACTATTATTTTGTAGACTGCCATGGGCATTTTGGTTGGAAAAACAGTCACATATCCCATCTAAGGCTGGATAATGTGCCTTCCGTTCCACTGGAGGAAAAGCTGCTTAAACTGGAGGAGAGCTTCAAATTTTGCTTAGTGGAGTGATAGGATGCTATACACTGGAGTGTGTGAAGGGGCTGTGAAATGTCCCGTCTCTCCAGGCCCAAGCCTGGCTCTGGAAGGCAGCTCCAGCCCATTTCCAGTCCTTGAGGCCCCCTGGTTGCCATCCCACACAGTTTTAGACTGGAGAGGTGAAATTGACAGAGCCTTCCTGGAGGCAAAGCCGAAATTAACAAACCCTCTGAAGAGCAGTCTCCGCCGGCTCTGTCTTTTTAAACTACTCTTTCCTGGCTAATATTCTGCCTCCCTACACTTTTATTTTTTAATTATTTTTATTCGTTTTTTTACACAGTTTTTCAACTAACAACAGTACTTAAATATATGATATATTAAACAGATATATTCAATAACATGGAAATAATGTTCAACATTAACCACAAACTTAAAACATAATAATGACAGGAATTTTTTTTAACTTCTAAACAATACATCACAAATCCTGTGAAGTGGTAGCCTATTTATCTTACGAAGAGAAAACATGAATTTCTTATAAGCGGAATAGAATATTATCATTATAGATAAGCCATGGAATAGTGGAGGTCTTGTCTTGTTGTATTTTTATATCCATTGTCTTCTTTAGTCAGGTAGTGTAAGACTGGAAGCTGTTTTTCAAGAAAATATGATTTGTAGTTACGGTTTTCTCTCTGAGCCACCTGGTCTGTGATTTTTTGCATATTAAAGTGGTCCCAAATGCGGTTTTTCCAACTATTCAGGGAGGGAGCAGTTCTTTGGTTCCAGCTTGAAGCTATTGTTAGTTTAGCTATAGCTAGAAGGGAGTAAAGGGGGTCCAATCTGGCAGGAGGAATCTCAGGATTTCCCCAATAGTTTAATAGAATTACTTCTGGGGATTTTGGGACCTTATAGGCTGTTATGTGTTCAATTTCCGTAATTCTTGCACCCCTCCTCCCAAAAAAAACCTACCTACACTTGATAAAAGTGCACCCAGGCATCTTGTGTAGAGCGAGTCTCGGAAAGGCCCAAGAAAGCTGATAGAGGGGGAATTGCAGGCAGGTCTTCTAACGTCTTCTCCTCTTACAGGTCCAATTTCTTCTGTCCTGCTGTCGACAGCAGCCCTGAAGTTGTTTCTCACTTCTCAAGGAAAAGTTCTCAGAGCCTTCAGGGCAGAAAGGAGCAACAAGAAAAACACCCATCATGTATTTACTTAGAACGTTTCTGTTTTGCCTCCCCAGGAAACCCTTTGGGGGCGGCTTCCGAGAAAAACAGAATAAAAACACCAAACATGAAATTACGTAAAAATTAACATCCTGGTAATCCAGCATTTAAAAACCCCGCTGGAGCATAAGTACAACATAAAATGTTTAAGAACTTTGAGAAGGTCTCATAAAACAGGCTAGAGCAGACAGGGGAAATAAACAAGAATGGTAATTAAAAGCCTGAGGAAGATGAAAATGTTAGCCTTGTACCAGGAAACATGTGATGATGTAGGGCAGCGTCACACGTGTGCTGAGTGGTTGGAGCTGCCAACATCCAGGTAGGGTCTGGGGATCTCCCCAGATGGCAGAGATCAGTTCCCCTGAAGAAACGGCTGCTTTGGAGGATGGCCTATGCATCATTATGCCCTGCCAAGGTCCATCTCTCCCCCAACCCTCCCCTCCCACTCCTAAATCTCCAGGAATTTCCCAATCTGGAGCTGGCAACCCTATGACCATCCCTCAGCACATTGCATCCAAGAAGGAGACGGTTTGCACAGGGAAGCCATTTTGAATGCTCCTCAAAGCAACCCCAAAGTTGTGTTCCAGCTTTAAGTAAAGAGATCTAAAAGATAATTCATTTACTTAGGTAAGTTGTATGCTGCCTGTCCAGAACAAGTAAATAAAAAACAAGTCAAACCAATAAAAACAATAAAATGAGTCATGCTAATAAAAACAAGTCATTAGAAACCTGCCAAGGCATAAAAGCACCATGAATTTTTTGTATCATTATTATATTAGACCAAACAGTCTATTTCATATCGATAAAACTCAGGCCTTGAATAGACCATAGAATAGCTAAAAAAGATAGATCCCCTTAGTTAAAAGTCTGGGTAAAGAGAAATATTGAGTAAGGACATATAGAATGTCTTCCACTTGTGGGAACTGCTTCAGAAAAAGACACCAGAGAGCTATTTCTGTCCTCTAAAACTGTTATCTGCATTTATAAAACACGCTGAAATAACAGAGGATAAAAACTAATGCAACAGAAAAAGGTGAGATGAGGATATTTTCATTAAAAATCCCCTTCTGCGCAGCCACTGTGCAGAGCCAGGCCAGAGAGTTTAAAGGCAGGAAACATTCCAGCAAGCAGCGGTGAAACCCACCCCCCACCACCACCCCTGTAAAAATAATCCTGTTTCTCAACTGGAAAAAGTAAGCCAAGCCATAAGAAAACCGAGGCCCACCCTGCAGAGGAGGCCCACAGAGCCAAAGCCACTGTGCAGACCCAGGCAAGAGAGTTAAAGGCAGGAACCATGCAAGCAAGCAGTGGTGAAACCCACCCCCCACCGCCACCCCTGTAAAAAGAATCCTGTTTCTCAACTTGAAAAAGTAAGCCAAGCCATAAGAAAACCAAGGCCCACCCTGCAGAGGAGGCCCACAGAGCCAAAGCCACTGTGCAGACCCAGGCAAGAGAGTTAAAGGCAGGAACCTTGCAAGCAAGCAGTGGTGAAACCCACCCACCCCCTAGTAAAAATAATCCTGTTTCACAACCTAAAAAGATAATCCAAGCCACCCATGAGAAAACTAAAGGCCCACCCTGCAAGGCAAAGCCAGTGTCACAGTGAAACATTTTTTAGCAGAGGCCAGCAAATTGGCCCAGCAACAATTTAAACAAACTCTCCTCCGTGCCTTCCCTTCCTCCCATCTCTCCCCTAAAAAATAAAATAAAAGATATCCTACCAGTCCTCTCCTGATGAATGTCCAGCCCAGTAGATCCTCCACAGGCAGAAGTCTACTCCACAGGCAGATGTCCACCAGGTGCAGTCCAGAAGTCCACGAAGGCAGGCAGCAAAGAAGCAGTTTCTCTTCTCTCAGCAGCAACAAAGGTTAACCCAGTCCTGCCTCAAATTTAAATCCCTTGCTGCAGCTTCTGACAAAGATTTGAATCTATTGGCTGGAAGAAGGATGCAGCAGTGGGATTAGTTACTCCTAAATCCCCTCTCCCTTGCCTTACCCCGCCCCCCCACACTCCTACTCTATCACTCCATCCTGCTCCCCCCTCCTGCAGGATTTTGCTAGTGGCTTGCAAATGCAAACGGCTAGCAAAATGGCGATTCTCTGATTGCCGAAACGATTTCTGAAACATACCAAAACGTTTCGGTAATCGCTGTTTCGGCATTACCGAAACGTTTTGGTAATCAGAAAACATTTTGGTAATGCCGAAACAAGCCCAAACAGGTATGTTTCGGTAATTTTTCAGTAATCAGATTACCGAATTGCGCATCCCTATCCCTGGGTTCCTAATTTATGCAGGAGTAATTGTTGGAGCACAGCCATGGAGCGCTGCATCCCTTTTCCAGTACCTGGACATAATATACAAAGAGTACAGAGGTGTGAGGATCCTCCCTCACTGGCATCCTCTCCTGATGGTCTGCCATCCTACCAGCTCTCCAGGCAGGTGTCCTCCAGCCTCAGATGCGCAGGGAAGGGGGTTGCACCACCTTGTTCCTTCTCCTGCCCTGGGAGTAGCAGCACGCTCCAGCTGTCTCTCCCTGCAAAATCCTCCTCGGCCATCACAGCAACCTGAATTTAAAGGAATCCCCTGGCCCCACCTCCCTGGCTTTGGCCCCAATCGTCACCCCGTCTCCCTGATTGGCCCTGCTCCCAGCCTATCTGATAGGAGGGCTGGGTAGACTCTGCAGCCTCCTGGCCCCACCCGCTCCATCCCCACCTAGGGTGGGGCATTTGGTCTGCTCTCTGTCTGGCTCATCCCTGCTGCTTCTGAACCTTCCCCAGTGGCTGCCTTGGCATCTTGGGGCCTGTGCCTGCCTGCCTGGTGCTGATGGCACCCTCCTGTGAGCCTGGGTGAAGTTTAGCCACCTGGCAACTGCAGGAGACGGATGAGTCTGCTGAGTGGCTGCAGGCTGTTCCCCAGAGTGGTGCCAGGGCGTCGGCTGCAACTGGCCTAAGGGTGAGAGAGGCCTGGAGGCCTGGAGGGGCTCCTGCAACTGAGGTGCTGCCAGAGGCTGTGCTGCAGGGCCTAAAGGGGGTGCCTGCTGCTGCAGGGCTGGTGGTGAGGGTGGACAAAAGGCGGGTGTCGCCGGACAACTGTCTTCGTCAGTGCTGCATGGATGCAGTACAAAGAAGAATTTCGTATGAGGGCTGCAATGAACCCTGCTTTGCCATGGGATAAGATTCTCCAGCAGCTTTGGCTGCAGGTGATGGCCTCTGCAAAGGCTAATCTTTGTGACCGCTCTGACAGTGGCCATTTAGTCCAGTGGTCCACCGCTACTCCCAGTACCCACAGGTTTGCGGGTCAGCCGGTTCAAGCACGGCTGTTGTGCTGGGACTTCGCTTATCAGGGAACGTGCTCGAGGAAACCATGCGGGTTCAAGCATGAATGCCCAATGTCTGGGGGCTCCCACTCCTTCAACTTCTGCCCTAGGCGCTATAGAGGAGGCTGGGGCAAATGGGGGGTGGGTGGGGCCGGAGGTAACTCCCAGCAGCAAGCTGGTAAAGGGTCCCAGCCCAATAAAGCTGAAGGAACTTAAGTGCCTCTTGGATAGTTACCCTAAGTGGGAAGATGCTTCGTTTTTGTTCAATGGGTTTCGGTTTGGTTTTAGGATCCCATTCCAGGGGCCCAGGGACCCTTTTATGGTAGCCAATCTTCGATCAGTGGCTGGTATGGAAGGGATCGTTAGGGAAAAGATTGCCAAGAAGTGTGCCGAGGCTTGGGTGTTGGGCCCCTTTGTGGCCCCACCACTCTTGCGTTTGCGGGTCTCCCCCTTGGGTGTGGTGTCAAAAAAGGCAGCGGGCAAGTTCCGGCTGATACACCACCTTTCTCACCGCAGAGGTGGATCAGTTAACGATGCTATCCCTGACCACCTTTGCTCAGGAGTCAAGGTTGTCAGGAGTTGCGGACAGGGTGCTGAGATGGCCAAATGCGACATTAAGTCAGCATTTCGCCTTCTCCCGGTTCCTCCAGAGGATTTTGAGCTGTTGGGTTTCTCTTTTGAAGGCCGTTTCTCCTTGGACAGAGCATTACCCATGGGGTGCTCGATTTCCTGTGCGGTCTTTGAATGCTTCAGCTCCTTCCTCGAATGGGCATTGTGTCACCCCATTGTGTTACATGCAAAATGCCACCCCTAGCCAGACAAGCCTCTGTTATTTCCCCCATAGAAAATAATGGAGAAAGGGGGGGCTAAGAGCAGCATCTTTAAGAGGCCATAAAATGGCCCCCCAGTTTGATCTGCTTGAGCCTTGGTGGAGGGAGGGAGGACAGGTGGGAGATGGGCCCCTGACGTTTGGGGGCATTTTGCATGCAAAATGCCACCCCTAGCCACACAAGCCTCTCTTTTTTCCCTCATAGGGAATAGTGGAGTGGAAGTGGATAGAGTCACCTTCTTTGGGAGGCCATAAAATGGCCCCCCAAAGTGGGATCTGCTTGAGCTTTGATGGAGGGAGGGAGGACAGGTGGGAGCAGGTCCCCTGAAAGTTGGGTGCATTTTGCTTGCAAAATGCCACCCCAAGCCACCTAGAAAGATTACTTGTTTTCCCCATAGAGAACCATGGAGACTTAGGGGGATGGGGGCACCTTGTTTGGGGGTGCATAACATGGCCCCCCAAAGTCCAATCTTTCTGAAACTTGGGGGGGATTTAGAGGAGAGTTAGGAGAAGGTCTCCACCACGTTTGGTGTAATTTGGGCAGAAAATGGTATTCGGTATTCAGGAAACGTTTCGGTAATACTGGAAAAAACCAAAATGGCCCTGATTCGGTATCTTTAACCTTATTAGATTACCAAATTGCACACCCCTAGTGGACATAGAGTTATGCCCAGTCTTGGCTCTGAAGCAATATATGGCTCTCCGGGGGGACAACGGGAGGTTATTGTTTCATCACATTGACGGAGCCCCTTTGAGTAAGTACCAGTTCTGGACAATTACTGGACAGGCTCTGACAAAATTGGGTCTGCAGAATGTTAAATTTGGCACCCATTCCTTTCGGATTGGGGCAGCCTCGACAGCTGCAGCTATGGGTTACCCTAGTCAGGTTATCCAGCGGGTGGGCCGGTGGAGGTCCAAGGCTTATCGGTCATACATTCACCCACTGGGCGCTGGGAACCTCAACTGACTTGTTTTTTCTTTAGATGCTGGGTTTTGCTGTGGAAGGCTGCAGATCCTTATATGGGGACACAGCATGGTTTTTTGGACGGCCCACCAAGCGAAGAGGACGGTGATCAGGTCCCAGCTTAGGTTAAGAGAGTGGGCCACAGTCGAGTGGCAGGGCGGTGGCCAGGGCCGCTGCCTTTGCTATTTGAGGGGAGGAGTGGTCTTCCACCTGACATATTGGTCATTCACCTGGGAGGTAATGACCTTGGGCTTGTAAAGGGTAAGGCCCTTACTTTGCAGGCGCAGGCTGACTTGCACTTTATTAGCAAGCAGTAGCCTGGTGACTTACTCATTTGGTTGGAGATACTGCAGCACAGGGTGTGGCATGATGCTTTGGACCCCAAAGGGGTAGAAGGGGCTAGGTGCAGGGCCAATAGGGCCCTTCAGTTAGCTTTGGGAAACAGGTTGGGCATTTATCTTCCCCATCCCAGGATTAAGGCCCATTTGGCCGACCTCTACCGAGGCGATGGGGTCCACCTTTCGGTGGCAGGCAACAACATATTTTTAGATGACCTGAGGCAAGGGCTGCATCTTACATTAAGTCACATGTGGGGCACGAATGCCTGAGCGGAGGCTCGGCCTTAGTGTTGGCAGGATTTCATTGGGGGGATGTTAGCGGGACAGTGACTACCCTTGGCACATCCCCGTTGGTGGGGATATTAGGGGCCTGTCAGGATCGGCTGGCATGCTTTACGGCGGCCAGTTGAGAGGGCAGGCTGCCTGGTGGGATCCCCTGGACAAGTCCTTCCCTCGTGCTCCACAGCGGGGGTGCTTGGAGCTTTAAGGGGAAAACCATCCGCCAGGCTGGCCAGATCCCAGCCATGCATTTGGACGGCTCGCATCCGGGGCTGCGGGTCTTGCCCAGAGAAGTCAAGGCGGGGTCCAGGGAAGTGACCCCAGGGCTTGACTTGTACCACTGGTCAGGCCCTTGCCAGGGTTTTAGTTGTTGCAGTTCATGTTGTTGCCAAAATAAAAAGTGGCCCTTTGTTACCCAAGCCTTGTGTCTGCCTCTTTATTCTGACCGGGGGGGGGGGGGCAATCCATAGCTAATTTATTTCTGACAGTTCTCTGGTTACGAGGCGGCTCTACAAATCCAAATCTAACATCACAGATGAACTCTAAAGGCAAGAAACATTGACCAAACTACTCACTGCCTCTCTGCACCCTTGATATCCAACTTAGACAGAAAGGGTAAACAAAAGGCCAGCATGCGTATGTAGGTTCTTTTTACAAAACATCGTCTCATGAAAAAAGACCCTTTGGTTCGTTGGGGAAAGGGGTTAGAAAGACAAGGCAACTAACATCTGTCTCTGAAGAAACCTCTTCAGGAACACCATTCTCCTCTTTCCAAAAAAAGTGTCAAAACCACTGTGGGAATTTGTGGGTGTGTCTGTCTATGCGATATGTGCTAACCAATGGTAAAAGGGGACAGTTGCAGCCTCTGAGCCAAGCTACAAGTGACGAATGACACTTGCCTGGCAAGTGACCAGACTCACGTGTATTCCTCCCTGTTCACTTGCCATTCACTTGATCAAGTGGAGCGCAAGTGAATGGCAAGTGCACAGGGAGGAATACACGTGAGTCTGTTCACTTGCCAGGCAAGTGTCATTCATCACTTGTAGCTTGGCTGTCTGTCTCCTTGCCGTGTTTATCAACTGCATTTATCTAGCCCAGATGATGTGGGGGGGGGGAGGTTCTGGGCCACTCAGATGCTCCTCCCCTTCCACACAGGATTTGTTAACGTCTGACGGATTGTGCAAGAAGTGTGCAGCCGTTTTAATGGATAACTTTACTGACTGATGTTTTAATTTATGCGACCATGTTTTCATTGTATTTATTTATATTACTGTGATCCTCTCTGAGCCTGCTTGGGGGGAGAGCGGAGTATAAATTTAATTGATTAAATAACCAGACAGACAGACAGACAGACAGACAGACAGACAGACAGACAGACAGACAGACAGACAGACAGACAGACAGAGAGATAGATAGATAGATAGACTTGCCGCAGGCCTTTCTGTCACCTTTTTAAAGGCACCATGGCAAATCAGTGAGGTCACGCAGGCTCTCATCTCTCATGTGCTCCTCCTCACAAGAGGCTGGCGGGACTGCTTTGTTCATGGTTGGGCACTAGCCTTGCCGACTTTGTTGACACCAGAAGCCTGTGTTGCTCCTAGAAAAATGGGATTGGCTTTTTTGGAATCTGAAGAGTGGTTCCAGGTTAGGGCCGTTTCAATACGGCGATGCGGAAGGTCGACATGCTGCCTGCTGATTATGCAACAGGACTAGTTAAGCCTTCAGTTGACCTTGAGGGAGAGTTAGTTTGAAATGAGGCTCCATCTAGCGCTCTTCAGTTTCCACTTGGATTTATTTATTCATTTCTTTAGAACCACTTTATTTGGGTTCGTTCAGTCAAGATTTTGAACAATTCTTGTCCTATATATGTTTGTAAAAGATTGTGTTACTGTTTTGTATAATAATCGCTTGTATAATTTGTGCCTCTGATGTATGTATGATTATAGTTTTGCTATATATTATAAAAGTCTTTATGTCACTGTTTTGGACTATTCTATAAGAATTTCTGGACATATAAGCTAATTATTTAATAGTAATTTTCCACAGTGTTTTTTAAAAATTATTTTTGCCTTATTGAGTTTACTCACTATGGTCCCTTATTATACTTTAATCTCAGCACTGTCCTTGGACAGGCTGCCAAGAGGTGCCAACGATAAGATGGAATGCCAGCAGTTGGGCTTTCAAGGGCTCTCTATGGCAGCAACCTTTCTTTAGCCCCCAAACACCCCCACGTGAAGTTAGGAGTCCCCTCACCACAGACACAAACCTCCTCACTTCTATTTCGGCCACTTCCTTACTGGTGTGCAATAACCCTGCATACCATCTTACTTTCACCTCCAGTCTGTTTTTATGCTACATAGGAGTGTTGCTGTTCAAGAGCATAAATTTACACCGAATCAATAGTTGATTCGGTGCTGTAGCACAGGACCCCTGTTTTATTTTACCATTTCTAATTGATCCTGGAAGATAAAAAAAGCTGTTCACTTCTTGTGGTTAAGATTGTATGCCTCATCTAACTCTAGTAATGGTGAAATACTCAACCTCCTCCTTTTATACACAGGAACTTGAGTCTTTGGCACATGAAGCTAGCCAGGCTTTTTTGTGATGTTACTCACCGGTAATGAGTACTGGAACTTTTTCGAGGACGTCTCTGAAGCCCTTAAGAAAGAGAGCCAGTTTGGTGTAGTGGTTAAGAGCGGCAGGACTCTAATCTAGAGAGCTGGGTTTGAATCCCCACTCCTCCGCTTGAAGCCAGCTGGGTGACCTTGGGTCAGTCCCAGCTCTCTCAGAGCTCTCTCAGCCCCACCCCCCTCACAGGGTGATTGTCATGAGGATAATAATAACATACTTTGTAAACCACTCTGAGTAGGCATTAAGTTGTCCTGAAGGGTGGTATATAAATTGAATGTTGTTATTATGAATGTGTGGAAATCAGTATGACCTTATGTATGAGTACTGGCACTTTTTCTTTTTTTAAAACGAGAAACACTGTTACCTAGTAAACAGGCCTGTTTAACTGGTTAATAGTGCCTGATATAGTTGCATGTTTCTGGGGAACAGGGGTCTGGAGTTCTGGAATGACAACTGATCTCCGGACTAGAGAGTTCTGTTCCCCTGGAGATAAGGGCTGCTTTGGAGGGCAGACTCTTAGTATTATATCCCACTGAGGTGTCTCCCCTCCTCGAATACCGCCTCCCCAATCTTCAAGCCCCAACCTCCAACCCTAGATCCAGCATGGCTGAGGAATGTATCATATTTGATCGGAACTAGATGGGGGTTGAACTCGCATCCCTGCCTTTCTACTGGTTGCTCTAGCTTGCAATATTCTTCCTTATTCACATAACAGAAATATTTGTATTTATGGATTCAAATGAAATGGAGATGTTACAGGCTGTTTCGTTTAATGAAGCAAATGTGAAGAAAGTAGAGTTGCCAGGTCCCTATACCCTCCCAGCGGAGGGGAGGGACCAGGCACTTGCCTTGTGCCAACGACAAAGTCTTCGGGAAGTGATATCATCGCGCAAGCCCCGGGAGTGCTCCTGCGCTCTGTGTGGGGCCCATTTAGCTGGTTTGGAGCCCAAATCGACCGCAAAGAAAGTGCAGGAAGGGATGTAACTGTGCCTGTTGGGAGTGTGCGAGCGGCATGCGTTCCTGAGGTGCCTGCTGGTGGCGGGCAACTTCTGAGAGCTTGCAACCTTCCGCTGACCACTGGCGGGTCGGTGGGCAAGGTGGCAAACCCCTGGGAGTTCTCTCGCCACCAGCAGGCACCCGGGAACCCTATTCTAACTAACAACAACAACAACAACAAAGTTTATTAGCCAGAGGCCATCACATTCTCAATATCAATTAAAAATTACATGATTGCACATCAGCGAGACACACATCATTTCAAAATAAATATTTAAAAGGTACATATTTCACCAGTTACCACCTTTAAAAATTTACTTATAAAATTAATCAGTCCTAAAAACATATTTGGCAACAATATATACTTAAAATATCCAGGCAATCATTAAAATTGTAGGCTACTAAAATTTACATAATATAAATACCTAAAATTCAAATCACCTTATATTATCAAATTATAATAATACTTATCTAGGATTCTGCGCACTAAGCCAGGATTTCCTCCTACTAATGGCCATTCAGCCATATTTTGCCACTTGGAGCGTCATTTCCCTATTCCTGTCTGCTAACATGATTGTAATATAGTTTTTTCTCTCTTTCCCTGGAAGACCATCAATTATAGGTTTGATATATATTTCCCTAATATGATCATATATTTTACACTCAAAGAAGACATGTAATAGGGACTCGACACTCCCATCTCCACATGGGCACGAACATTTTTCATAAGGTGTCTTCTTATATTTGCCTTCCAGGACAGCAGAGGGTAAGACATCATATCTTAATAGGGTAAAAGCTCTTCTATAATCAGGATTCTTCAAGTTATTTATATAGGGCATTGGTACAACCCTATTCGTAATACTTCTTTCCAATAAAGAGTTCTCAACTCTGATCAGATCATGTTGTCTTTCCACATCTAGGATTCTCTGTTTAATCAGGACCCCGGCCTGTGCCATATTCATAGACAATAGATATTGTTGGGAGAAACCATAATGTCCTAATTTGCTCCTCAACAATCTCAACCAAGGAGGAACGAAGTTATCCCTCAAAACTAAATGTGCCAGGCCATTTACGGTAGAAGCCAATTTAGGCCAGTATAATATAACCGCTATCCATAACTGAGCTTCCACCGTTACCATGCCAACGTCCAGTCTTACAGCTGCATTTGACACATTCTTAGGTGTTTGAAGTACTGCTCTTAGGCATTTGGACTGCGTTCTTTCCATCCATGTCCTCTTTGCTGTAAGACTTAGCGGGGCTCCATATAACATCTGCGTGAGAGACTTGCACAAAAATAATCTAATGGCTGCTTCCACACTGCGGCCCCCTCTGGACCAATAAAATTTTTGTATCGCCCCAGCACTCTTTTGTGCCTTAGAGGAAACATATTTTATATGCGTATTTTCCCTCCCATTCTCCTGTATAATCATACCTAAATATTTATAACAGTGCACCTGTTCTATGCAGGTCTCATTTAGATACCAACAATAGCTCCTAGGTCTCTCTGCAAAGGCCTATTCTAACTATTACACCACGCTGGCTCTTTTCAGTCCCCATGACTAGTAGTCGTTGATGGATTTCTCCTCCATGAATCTCTAACTATCCCGACCTACAGTCACTCCATTGGCTACCTATCAGCTACTGTGCTCAGTTCAGGGTCTTGGTTATTACATGCAAAGCTCTTCACGGACTTTGTCCAGCATACCTATGGGACCGCCTCCCTCCCTATGTCCCTCCACGGCAGCTTCGCTCATCTGAACAGAGTCTACCTGTTCAGATGAGCACCCTACCACTAATTTTGTTAGTCTTGTAGGTGCTACTGGACACTTGCTCTTTTCTAAGAGTAGGAAGGGAAATTTATAATAGTTAATGTTAAATATTTTTTTAAAAAATTTAAATCGGTTCAATTACATATTTTATTAAACATTGGTTGATCTAATAAGGAGGTTTATTAGGATGGAGAGAGAGGAAATATTTCTGGGTATGTTTATGTTGCATATCTGAAAATTATATTTTAAATGTTATCTGGCCATTGTCTTTTGATATTCTTTGATATTCCTTGTAAAGCATATTTTCAATTTTCTTTCAAATGTAAACTTCTGTTTCCTATCCCCTTTTCTTTCCTCGCCTACTTTTTGTTTAATTAAAAAATAAAAATAAAAGCATAGGAAGGGGAAAAAATGGCATGTAGGTCTGTATCTATGGGTTGACCTGGGTTCAAAATCCTCACCCACCACAAAATCTGATGGGTGACCTCGGGCTAGGGAGGCTCGCCTGCCCTCGAGCAGAGCCAGGGCCTTTTCGGTCCTGGCACCAACCCGGTGGAACTCTCTGTCTGATGAAACCAGAGCCCAGCAGGATTTATTATCCTTCCGCCGGGCCTGTAAGACAGAGATGTTCCGCCAGGCATATGGCAGAGGCTAGGCTGCCCCCCCCCCCCAGCCGTACTTGACTTGACTTGAAAAGATCTGTCCACCACCATACAGATATGGACATATGGGCCATGTCTGAAATGAAGTAACTCTTCCATTGCCACCTGAGGAGAAGTTTTTATTGTATGTAGTGTTGTAAATTTTATTGTAATGTTTTATCTGCTTTTATGTGTTTTTATGTAAATTAAAATGTTGTGCTCCGCCCTGAGCCCGCTCGGCAGGGAGGGCGGACTAACAATCTAATATAATAAACAAACAAACAAACAAACAAACAAATAAATAAATGCTTTCTCAGCCTACCTCACAGGACTGTTGGGAGGATAAAATGAGAACAGGAGAAGCACGGATCAGTATGGACCAGTCACACATTTGTGCTCTCTCTGTGTCTTGCTTTATTTGGAGGGGAAATAGTGAAAATCCACTAAATGAATGTTCCTGTGCGTGATGAAAACCGAGCTGGCGTAGGGGTTAGAGTGTCAGGAGACCTGGGTTCAAACCCCCACTCTGCCAAGGAAGCTCACGGGGTGACCTTGGGCCATACCACGAGGGTTGCTAACTCTGGGTTGGGGAATTCCTGGAGATCTGGGGGAGGAGCCTGGGGTGGGCAGGATTTGGGGAGGGGAGGGCCTCAGTGGGCTCCACTGCCATTCGAGAGGCCAAAGCCACCCTGAGGCACACCTTCTCAGCCTCACTTCCCTCACGAGGTGGTTGTGTGGATAAAATGGAGAAGCGGAGAATGATGTGAGCTGCTATAAACAATGTCCATAAATATATAAAAAGAAATGTTTGGGGAGGAAAGTAGGTAGAAATAAACTTCCTTTTTTTACTTGATAAGAAACCTGACTCAAAAACTCTTTCTGAGATGCTTCGATTTTTCAGAGAGAGAGAGAGAGAGAGAGAGAGAGAGAGAGAGAGAGAGAGAGAATATGAGTGTGTTATGGGGAGGGGATGGTTAGAGGGAATTCATGCAGGTGGAAGGAGGAACCAGACAGACACACCCTGGTGAGCCTGCCAGGCAATTCATAACATCCGGCCTGGTCTACTTTGGAATAAAGCCAGGGAAGACAAACAGCGGAAGAGCGTTCCTGCGTCTCTCCCGGCATCGCCTCACTTTCCAAATCCAACCAGGCTTTCCTGGCAGGTTTGGTGCCTCCAGAGTTACCACCAGCTGCTGCTCCAAGTCCAGCTCCTTAAGGGGGGCTGAGTGGGGGGTGATCGTGGTGGTCCCAGAGCCCCCTTTGGCTCTCCTCTGGCCGAGGCTGGCAATGTCAGTGTGGAGGGGGACCCTTTCAAGGCAGTTTCAGCCACAGAAGCTGAGAGCAAACTGGCACTTGACAGAGCAAAGAACGAAATAAAACTAGAGGCCCCACCCTGGCCATCCCCCTGGGGCAGTGGCAGGTGGTGACACTTCAGAAATTACCCCAAATATGAATAAAAATAAAACATCCCTTGACGTTTTTTCTAGAAAGTCACTCTTGCTTGCGGTAGGAAGCTTCACCAGTTGAATTTCTGTCTCCTGCGCAGCTAGCCAAGGCAAGAAAAGGGGGAGATGTGAAAGGCAGATGGGAGCTTCTAAAAACAAGATGGGTTGTTGTGGATACTCAACAGTGTCCTTTGCACATGCTCAGAGGAAACCTAGGTTTCTGCCTAGGTTTCTGAGATTGCATGAGGACCCCTCCACCTGTTTAAGATGCAAACAGGAGTGGATGGAGAGAAAGAGCACAATATGGGGGCAGCTGGACCACTTCTGAACTTTAGTTGGGGAAAAGGAAAGCCACAGGAACGGAGCCTCGGACAGTGTCTCTACTCGAGACACCAGGGTGCATGTTCATCAAATGCCAGGAGATGCAATGTTAGCTGGGAAGCATAGTTTTAAAAGACAGAGATGGTGGAGACCACTTCTCAAACCCCTCCACTGCCTCTGGGGTACTGGACTGTCTCCCTTTCTGGAGCCTTTGCCCTGCCACCCTTGCTGCTTAAACCTTTGAATTAACGGAGCCTCGGCAGGGCAAAGGCTCTGGAAGGCGAGACAGTGCGGCGCACCAGAGGCGGCAGAGGCATGTGAGAGAATCCGTCCCCTCTGAAGCGATCTATGCCAGCTCTGTCTTTTAAAACTACACTTCCTAGCTCCAGTGTCAAAAGTCTTGCAAAGAAAAACTCTGAGTATGTACAGAGTGTGGGAAAAGACAGATATAAACTGACAGTGATGGATCCTCTGTTAATTTTTTTTTTTAACAGAATGTCCTGAAATCCAACATAAAATCCCATATCACGGCCAGGTACTCTGACTGAACCATAAAAAACATGGCACTGCAGTAGTTCAAAAACTTAGATCCCGTGCATGGATCCTCATGAATTCATTTGATTTTTTCACTGAAACCCAACCAAACCGGCATGATTCTGGAGCTCATATTGTGGCCAGCAGGAAGCATCATGAAATAGCACAGATCTGCCATGGCACAAAATCACGGATCTACGGTGTCGATCTTTATAGATTGTCAGGATTTTTAGATGGGATCGTGCAAAATTCACCAAGAAATCACGTCATGTCCATATCTACAAACTCTATCAGAAAAATGATGCATTTTGTGGCACTGCCATAGCAAAAATAAAAATTCTTCAAATGAGCGAATCCTCATGGGTTGTAGGGAGTTTTACATGCTGCATTTGAAGGTATTCACTTTTTTTTTTAAGGGCCCATACAGATCCATGCAGGCCTGTCTTTAACTCCCCCTCCCTTTACTTGGCCCTTCCCGATCCTTCCCGATCCTTCCCCGGGCTTGGTCTGACGGAGCCCCGCCCCCCACCCGGCCCCAGTGGAATCCCTGCCTGGAATGCCTGAGGTGAGTCACAAACCCGAAAGGTTCTGTGGTGACATCGCTGCTGGAGCGGCAGTTGAAGTCAGCCTCATTGCCTGTGTGGCTTTGAGTGATGGAGGAGGTACTGATGCCTGGCTCTGGCTCCCCCAGGACTGGGCTGGGGTGGGTGGGTGAGGCTGAGGTTGGGGGTGGAAGGAAAGGATGGGTGTAAAGCAGGGGCATAAGAAGGACGCTCTGGGGGCCACCCGCAGCCTCCTTTTCACCTGGCTCTGCTGCTGCCATTCCCCAGACCCCCCCAGTCTCATTCCCCCCCTCCCTCCTGGGTTTTTGTCTCAGCCTGGACTTTAAGCACGTGTCTCCCACACCCCACAAGGAGCCTCCTTTCACTGGCCCCCATCTTCCAAATGGGTAGGCCCTGCTCGATTTGGGGGCACTGTGGAGAGAACATGGGGCAGACCCGGCCCATCCTGGCTCAGCCCACCCCATCATTTCGGAATGTGGCTCTCGGAACAAAATGCTGGCATGCCCCCTGAGCTGCAGGGACCCTGGGGAAGCTCCAGGCGATCTAGAATACAAGGAAGAGGCGGGGCATTTTCATGGGGGCGGGACAGGGTGGCTAGGAATAAAGAGGCAACCCCCCGTGCTGTTGAGGGGTGGCCTCTCCTGTGCCAAGCCCAAACGCTGCAGGCATGGTGGGCATTTGCCCGTCGTGGGGCACCTCATTTCCATCCTATTTGTCCCCATGCCTGATGGCTGAGCTCAGCCCCTCTGAAAGTCATGCTGAGTCTTTGATCTATCTCCCTGCAGGTGGGTAAGCGAAGAATGGCGTGGTGGCAAAGAGTGTGGAAGTGGCTAGCGTGCAAAAAAAAGAACAGAGTGGCGGCAGGTATGTGTTGTGGACATGCCAGGCAGGGCCTTCTGCTTGCCCTCAGAGCCTTTCACTTTCTGCGGGTTGACAACTAAGTACTGATGCTCTTGAATCGAGATCCCGAGATCCCTGACGGCGTTCATGTTCCCTTTAATTTGAAATGTCTCTGCTATTTTCCTCCCCTTAACTGATGAATCCAAACTTTTCACAATATCAACAAGTTTAAGGCATTGGAAAACCACATTGAATGGTTTCAGTATCTCCAAATAAGTAATTTAATATGTTCATTGCAAAGAAAGGGTGTTTTTAAAAGACAATTAACATTTTTGAGTGAATGTTGAAGGATTCAAAGAGTATTGTTAAAGGTTGGTTATCGAAGCTATATAAACATTTGGTGGAAATATTCTATTCCCCGTTACCAAGATATGTCACAAGTTGGCAAAGGGACGGAGTAAAAGAGCTAACCAGACCAGACGGGGAGAATATTTGGGCTCAACCCTTCAAATACATCGAAAATTTTGTGCCTTTGGGCACGGTTATAAAGATTGTTAAGGTTTCTTTTCCTTATAATGTTAAAGTGATGTGATTTGATATTTGGAATGATTGTAGGTTGACAAAAGAATATCTATCTTTGATTTCAATATTGTTTTTGAGATATTATGGGGATTGAAGTATTGTACATTTTGTGTGTTTTGTTTTGGTTAATTAATAAATGTAGTTTTTATTAAAAAAAACCCCTTTTTATAATATCTACTTTCCATCAATAAAAAACACAAGATCGTTCACAACAGTGAAGATAAACAGTGATACCAGAATATGTCCGTTCTGCTTCTGTTAGAATCTGCTGCTCAAAATAGACAAACAGCTTTTGAGCTTCTTAACTGAATAAACAACTAACTGACTAGCTGTTCATTTTTGAGAAAAACATTCAACTTCAGTACCCCACACATCAAATATCAGGACTGATTTCCATGATACAATGTCCCCATATACTCTACCAATGTCCCCCAGACATATAAGAATAAAACAGCCATGCCACTTAGCCATTTTTGTATCAATTTGGGCCTCCGAAGTTAAAATTATAATACAAATCAATGTTACAAACAGTACACATGTAGAAACAGAGAAAAAGTTAGATTAAATTTGTTTCATCAAAAGATATACTTCTTGGTTTAAAAACTGAGTGATGCATTTCTGAAATAAGTTTGTTTTTTTTTAAAAAAAGAATCTTGAATTGGCTAAGTTACGGCTCCTTAAATCCGGTGTTCAGTGCAAAAGTTCGGTTTCCTCCTTTCTAATGGATGGTTCCAAATGAAAATGGTTCCGTACCTTGGGGGGTTGTTCAGCTGCTTAAGCATTTTGGGTGAATGTGGCCGGGCTTCCTCACTTCTGGTGAAGAGGGCAGAGAACTTTTTCTCCAGCCGGCGAGACCAAGGCTTTTCCTGAATAATATTTATCCCTTGAAGCTCATCAGGTGACCTTGGGCCTGTCATTCTCAGCCCACCTTACAGGCCTGTTGTAGGGACAAAATGGAGGAGGGAAGAACCCTGAGTGTCCCCTGAGGACCTTGGGGGGAAGGGCAGTAGAAAAATGCATCATTGTGGGCACAAAAACAACACTCTGCCCTGCCAGCAGAAGCCAGTGGCCTGGGAAAAGGCACGAGCAGCCGCCACAGGCCCCCCTCCCGCCCCACTGGCTCCCACGTTTCCTGCCCCCCTGCTGCTCCTCCCTGTTGGTCTGAACATTGAGCCTGGCCCTCAAAAGCCCCCCTCCCCGTCCGGAAGCCCTGTTCTCCCCCCCTGTCACCCAGCAGTGCTAGAGCTTGACTCAGTAAAGAAACGGAAAACTTTTTCAAGAGTTGGGAGTGGAGGGATGGCAGCTCATTAAGGGAGTGCTCCTCGGAGACACGATTCGGGACAAAAGCCAGATTTTTGCTGATCTGGCTAAATCCACTTTTCCCAGACAAAACTGATCGTCCAGGATCCAATCTGGGAACCCAGATCCCGGAATAAATCTGGGTAATTTTAGGAAACGTGGCTTCAGCCTCTGGCTTGCTCCTTGCTTGGCTTCTTTCCAAGAGGGGAGGGGGAGGAGAGAGGGGGGGTGAATGGCCAATCCGTGCAGGGTCTCTCCGTGTCTGCCTGGCTCCTGTGAGTGGCACTGGTTCAGTTGAGCTCAGTCGCAAGAAGGTCCCTGGCTTCAGTTTGGTTTGGGTGGAATTCTCTGTGGTGACAAAATTCTCGGGTCTGATGGTGGCCCCCTTGATTCGTTGGTTCTGTTGGGCTTCTTCTTGCATTGGGGAGCGTGCCCTTGGCCAGCAGCAGCCTTGCCCCGGTGTGTTTCTGCCTCAAAGCCTGCTTAGAAATGGTTCCCCCGCAGAAAACAAGGGAGAGCAGCTGGGGGGGGGGGTCCTTCTTCAGGGACCCATAGAATTGGTCCCAGAGATCCAGTCTTCCTGAAACTCGGATGATATTTAGAAGACAGTGAAGAGTAGGTTCCCAAAATTTTGGTAGCTTTTTCTTGAAAAATGATGCCCCCCGATATCCTCCCAGATAGTTATTATTAATAATGGAGCGTGACTGTGAGCACTTCCTTCAGGGGCCCATAGAATTAGAATCTGTGGGTCCAATCTTCCTGAGACATGGGGGGGGGGGGCTTAGAGGACAGTCAGGAGTAGCTTCCTTGAAAATTTGGTGGCGTTTTCTTGAAAAATGAGCCCCCCCCCCCGGCCAGGCCCTAGATATGCCCAGATAGTTTTTTCCCATAAGGAATAATGGCCAAATAAAATGGGATTCTCTGATCTGTCTTAAATAGACAGAAAATCTTTCCTGGGTTTCAGAAATCCCCGATTTCTTTGAGATCCATAAAAACCAATTCCAGATGTCTCAGACTTTTTTTTGTGTATAAATATTTTTATTTTTTAGAACATTACGGGATACAGAAAATGGAAAAGGGAACAAAAGTTAAAAGGAAAAATTAAAGATATACATTATAAGGACTGTCAAAATAATACAATGACTGTATAATATTTAAAATATAGTTTTCAGGTATACAACACAAACAAAACTCAGGCATATGTTCTCTGTTCATCCTAAAGAACATCATTGTTAAACCAACCAATGATTAATAAACTATATAATCGGGTTAGCTTAAATGGAATAAAACAATAACTAATGATTCTAAACTAACAACGAATCCCGTTGTGGGGAAAAATACAGCAGAATCTAGAAAGGGGCGGGTGGGCGGGCAGGCGGGCATTGCCTCCTCCTCAGTGACTGATCCAGGCCAGACGAAGGGGTGGCCAGGTGTTGCCTCCTGCTCCACACCTGATCCTATCTGGGTGAAGAGGGAGCGGGCATTGCCTCCGGCTCGGTGCCTGATTCTGGCCGAGTGAAGGGAGACAGGCATCTGCTCCTGATGCCAAGCAGGTAAAGGCTGGTGGTGGGAATTAACACACCCTCCACTCCTGATCCCGACTGGGTGAAGGCAAAGGGTGGGCATTGCCACCTGCCATGCTCCTGATCCAAGCTGGGTGAAGGGGGAAGGCATTGCTACCTGTTCCACTCCTAATACACATGGGTTAAGGCGAGGGGTGGGCATTGCCACCTGCTCCGCTCCTGATCCCAGCTGTGTGAACTTGGGAGTTGGGTATTGCCACATGCTCCACGCCTAATCCCCATGGGTTAAGGCGAGGGGGGGGCATTGCCACCTGCTCCACTCCTGATTCCAGCAAGCGCTCAGGTTGGATAGGCTGCCTCGCCTGGGCTTCCCGCTGTGGCAGCACGTTCTGGTGGTACACCAAGGTAGGAAGTGAGTTGTCTAGAACACACTTACTCTTTTTTACAGTAGGATACAATAGAATAACTCTATAGCTTTTATACATCACATTCAAATTATAACACAACCATTCTCCAGAATGTTTCGTCTCTCCCTTATTATTAAGACAACTACTGGATGTTTGTAAAAATAGAGAATTTTATATTGCTAGTTGCTGGGAAAGAAGAGGAGACACTCTTTTTGTTTGCCACCACTTTTCGATTTCCCAGCATGCAACTTGAACTCGAGTAGAACTTCAGTTGCCAGTCTTATTTAACTCCGAGAGTAAAAGAATATTCTGGTACTTTAAATGATTATATGAGTTTTCCCCAGCTGCAAGAAATCCCTTTCAGGGAACGTTTTAAACTGATGAAATTGCTGTTAATCACTTGAGAACTTTGCCAACTTTCTTAAAACTGGAAACCTGTGCTGCTCCTAGAAAAATGTGATTGGTCATTTCTTTGAGATTTGAAGAGTGGATAAGTTTGCAGAACTCTAGGGGATGATTCTCATCTAGGATATGGATTTCTTGTGGACCACTTATACTTAGTGAGGGTTTGCTATTGTTAGTTCAAGATTAGTATCAATAATAATAACAACTTAATGCCCGCTCAGAGCAGTTTACAAAGTATGTCATTATTATGCCCACAACAAAACACCCTGTGAGGCGCGTGGGGCTGAGAGAGCTCCAGAGAGCCGTGACCAGCCCAAGGTTAAGTTCATAACATAATACTTTTTAGGACCATTTTAATAGGGTGACCAGAATGTCTCTGGTCACCTGAAGCTCCCCCCGCTTGCTGTCCCTGGTAGTGGGGCTTCAGAGCTGCTTGCAGCCCGTCTTCCTCCTAGGCAGGAGAAGCACAAATGCCAGGGTGGCCTGGGGCAGCAACTGATGTGAACTTGGCTTCTGAAATCTCAGGGACGGTGGAGGAGGAGATGGAGCAGGAGGAGGAGGAAAAAGGAAGATCGTATGATCCAAGGAGAGATGACGATATGGTGAGCAGACAAGCAAGCCAAGGGAGCTACTCATCCTCCTGGATCTCCCTGCCCCTCAGGAGATAGCAGCCCTCCTGCCAAGCTTCCCAACCCAGGAACAGGTCAAACAAGGGAAATGGGGGTCCAGGGGAAAGGCCAAGAGCGTGGGCTACCCTAGACGCTGACCCACCCTCCTATGTGGCCGGTGGCAGCAACCTCTGTGGAAGCCCCCAAAGGCTTTTGTGTCTTGAGAATGGAGGTGGGAATGGGCAAGGAGTACGGGGCCTGCCAGGCACTGACTCCGTCCCTTTCCCCAGCCAATGTGGAGAGCTCAGGAGAAATGTCAGCAGGAATCATGAAGCCCACCAGCTCCATATAGGGAATATTGGATGGAAGGATCCCAGGGGTGGGGGCAGACCCTTCTCAGACTCTGGCAAGCAGCTGCCCATGAAAGCAGGCTAGATGGGGCTTCAGGGCCTCCTTGTCGAGAGAGCGGCCTCCTGGAGCATCAGTCGTCGCATCTAACAGGTGGCCTTTCTCTCTCAGGAGTTGGAGTCAGTCATCTCCAGTCTTTGGGACGTTTCAGATCTCCTGGGAGAAATATCAGCAGGTATGTCATCTCCCCTGCTGATGGGAAATGGTAATCTAATATTCTATTTTTCTATTTTTCTCCTGCCCTCCCTCCAAGGAGCTCAGGAGCATAAGCATGAGCACAAATACTGGGGTGGCCTGGGCAGCAACTGATGTGAACTTGCTTTCTGAAATCTCAGGGTCTGTGGTGGAGGAGGAGGAAGCCGAGGAACAACTAGGGCCCTGCCATGCAGGAACATCCCCCATTATGTTGAGTAGAACAGCGATCCAAGGGAGCTACTCCTCCACTTGGATCTCCCTGCCCCTCAGTAGATAGCAGCCCTCCTGCCAAGCTTTCCAACCCAGGAACAGTCCGGGCAAGGGGGATGGGTGTCCAGGGGAAAGGCCAAGAGTGTGGGGTACCCTAGATGCTTACCCAGCCTCCTGATTGGCCACTGGCAGCAACCCCTGTTGAAGTCCCCAAAGGCTTTTGCATTTTGAGAATGGAGTTGGGAATGGGCAAGCATCACAGGGCCTGCCAGGCACTGACTCCGTCCCTTTCCCCAGCCAATGTGGGGAGCTCGGGAGAAATGTCAGCAGGAATCATGAAGCCCACTGGCTCCATATGGGGAATATTGAATGAAAGGATCCCAGGGGTGGGGGCAGACCCTTCTCGGACTCTAGCAAGCAGCTGCCCATGAAAGCAGGCTAGATGGGGCTTCAGGGCCTCCTTGTCGAGAGAGCGGCTTCCTGGAGCATCAGTCGTTGCATCTAACAGGTGGCCTTTCTCTCTCAGGAGTTGGTTTTCATCACCTCCAGCGTGTGGGACAGCACCCAGCCAGCAACACCTGCAGGTATGTCATCTCCCCTGCTGATGGAAAATGGTAATCTAATGTTCTCCTTCTCTATTTCTATCCTGCCTTCCCTCCAAGGAGCTCACAGCAGAATGCTTGGTTTCAGCCCATCTCTTTGTCATTCCTCACAACAACCATGCCATGTAGGGTAGGCTGAATGAGACTGAGTGGTGCTTGATCACCCTGTGAGATTCACGGCTGAATGGGGATTTGAAGCTGGGTCTCCCAGGGCCTCATGAGCGGAATCTTTTCAGCACCTGTTTCCAAGCAAGAGTCATTGGACTCCGGTCCCGTGTAGCCTCCCGTCCCCGTCCACATGCTTATGCTCCTGCATCTGTCACCAGAGTTAGGACACTCATTGTGACAGAGAAGAGAAGCTCCCATTAGTGTTGGCTCTTCCATAATACTGGAATATATTATAACTCCACATTGGAACCAAAGCGATGCTGCCATGCGAATGCCCGAGACAAGAGCTGGTCTGCATGGGAACGTATTGGCACATCCAGGGCCACCAGAATGTCTTTGGTCACCTGAAGCTCCCTCCGCTTGCGGTCCCCACCTTATTCCAACTTAGTGGGGCTTCAGAGGAGCTTGCAGCCCATCTTCCTGCTAGGCAGAAGCACAATTGCAGGGGTGGCCTGGGCAGGAACTGATGTGAACTTGTCTTCTGAAATTCCAGGGTCAGTGGCAGAGGAGAAGGAGGATGAGGAGGAAGAACAACCAGGGCTCTGCCATGTGGGAACGTCCCCAATTATGGTGAGCAGAACAGCGATCCAAGGGAGCAAATCATCCACTTGGATCTCCCTGCCCCTCAGGAGATAGCAGCCCTCCTGCCAAGCTCCCCAACGCAGGAACAGTCCGGGCAAGGGGGATGGGTGTCCAGGGAAAAGGCCAAGAGCGTGGGGTACCCTAGATGCTGACCCAGCCTCCTGAGCAGCCACTGGCAGCAAACTCTGTTGAAGTCCCCAAAGGCTTTTGTGTCTTGAGAATGGAGGTGGGAATGGGCAAGCATCACAGGGCCTGCCAGGCACTGACTCCGACCCTTTCCCCAGCCAATGTGGGGAGCTTGGGAGAAATGTCAGCAGGAATCATGAAGCCCACCAGCTCCATATGGGGAATATTGGATGGAAGGATCCCAGGGGGTGGGGGCAGACCCTTCTCGGACTGCCCATGAAAGCAGGCTAGATGGGGCTTCAGGGCCTCCTTGTCGAGAGAGCGGCTTCCTGGAGCATCAGCCGTTGCAGCTAACAGGTGGCCTTTCTCTCTCAGGAGTTGGAGTCAGTAACCTCCAGCGTGTGGGACATGTCCCTGCCTGCAACACCTGCAGGTATGTCATCTCCCCTGCTGACGGAAAATGGTAATCTAATGTTCTCTTTCTCTAATTCTATCCTGCCTTCCCACCCTGTTGCTCAAAGCAGAATGCATTCTTTCCGCCCATCTCTTTCACATTCCTCACAACGACCTTGCAATGTAGGGCAGGCTGAATGAGAACGACTGGTGCTTGATCACCCTGTGAGATTCATGGCTGAATGGGGATTTGAAGCTGGGTCTCCCAGGGCCTCATGAGCTGAATCTTTTCAGCACCTGTTTCCAAGCAAGAGTCATTGGACTCCGGTCCCGTGTAGCCTCCCGTCCCCGTCCCCATGCTTATGCTCCTGCATCCGTGACCAGAGTTAGGACACTCATTGTGACAGACAAGAAAAGCTCCAATTAGTGTTGCCTCTTCCATAATATTGGAATATATTATAGCTCCGCAATGGAACCAAAGCGATGCTGCCATGTGAATGCCCGAGACAAGAGCTGGTCTGCATGGGAACGTATTGGCACATCCAGGGCCACCAGAATGTCTTTAGTCACCTGAAGCTCCCCCCGCTTGCGGTCCCCACCTTATTCCAACTTAGTGGGGCTTCAGAGCTGCTTGCAGCCCACCTTCGTCCTAGGCAGGAGAAGCACAAATGCAGGGGTGACCTGGGCAGCAACTGATGTGAACTTTTCTTCTGAAATTCCAGGTTCAGTGGCAGAGGAGAAGGAGGATGAGGAGGAAGAACAACTAGGGCCCTGCCATGCGGGAACGTCCCCAATTATGGTGAGCAGAACAGCGATCCAAGGGAGCGACCCTTCCACTTGGATTTCCCTGCCCCTCAGGAGATAGCAGCCCTCCTGCCAAGCTCCCCAACGCAGGAACAGTCCGGGCAAGGGGGATGTGTGTCCAGGGGAAAGGCCAAGAGCGTGGGGTACCCTAGATGCTGACCCAGCCTCCTGAGTAGCCTCTGGCAGCAACCTCTGTTGAAAAGGCTTTTGTGTCTTGAGAATGGAGGTGGGAACGGGCAAGGAGTACGGGGCCTGCCAGGCACTGGCCCCGTCCCTTTCCCCAGCCAATGTGGAGAGCTCAGGAGAAATGTCAGCAGGAATCGTGATGCCCACCAGCTCCATATGGGGAATATTGAATGGAAGGATCCCAGGGGTTGGGGCAGACCCTTCTCGGACTCTGGCAAGCAGCTGCCTGTGAAAGCAGAAAAGATGGGGCTTCAGGGTCTCTGTATCAAGCGAGCAGCTTCCTGGAGCATCAGTCCTTGCATCTAACAGGTGGCCTTTTTCTCTCAGGAGTTACAGTCGGTCCCCTCCAGTGTCTGGGTGAGCTCCATTTCATCAACACCATCAGGTATGTCATCTCCCCAGCTGACGGAAAATGGTAATCTCATGTTCTCTTTCACTATTTTTCTCCTGCTCTCTCTCCAAGAAGCAGAATGTATGGTTTCCTCCCATATCTTTCCCATTCCTCACAACAGCCTTGCGATGTAGAGTAGGCTGAGAGAGAACAACTGGTGCTTGATCACTCTGTGAGATTCATGGCTGAATGGGGATTTGAAGATGGGCCCCCCAGGTGTTTGTCTGTGGAATCTTTTAAGCAGGGCTTTCTTTCAGCGGGATCTCCCAGGATCTGAGATCCCCCCCGGCACCTCTGAAAAAAGATCACGTGACTGGGGGCCCTGCCCCTGGCGCCCAAACACCCATGGCTGCCTCCCCGGGTGGAGCTTCTCCTGGGCCACATGCTTCCTCTGCCCCTTCCCCGGACTTTCCCTTCTTCCCTCCCTCCCTTTCTCTTTTTCCCCTTTCTTTCCTTGCTTCTTTCTTTCTTTCCTCCCCCCCTCTCTTTCTCCTTCTTTCGTTCCATGTCTTTTCTTTTTTCCTTTCTTTTCCTTCCTTCACTGGAGGCCTGAGGAGGCCGTGAGCAGCTGGCCGCTGCATTTGGAAGTGCTGGCAACGTCCACCGCGGCAAGCACGCACCCGCTCGGGCTCTCCCCTGTGCCCGCTGCTCAGGCCCAGCGCTGCAGGCCAGAGGAGGCCGTGGGTAGCTAGCCACAGTGTTCGGCGGTGGCAGGACTGAGAAAATGGAGGAAACTGTGAGGAGGAGGAGACTGCAAGTGGCTTTGAGGTCCTGTATGACTTTAAATGGGCTTATAGTAGGGCCGATGAACCTTCCTTCCCAGGTACTGAGCTGTGAGGCGCCGCCCTGCCCGCCGTAGGGCTGCCGCCCTCCGCCATCCTAATGCCTGCTCGGGCGGAGCTCCCTCAGCCTCAGAGTCCGGCAGGGAAGGTGGTTAACGCCACCTGAGTCCTCCACTTGCCAACTGGCACGTGCACTCCCTCCCTCTGCCCGTCACTTGCACGCCAGCCTCCTCACCCTCGGCATCCTTGGGATTCTCCCCCTTTATAGCTGCTCTTTCCCCCACCTCCCCACCTGGGCTGCCAATCAGCCTTCTGCTCTCTCCACTCCCCTCAGCCCCGTCTGCCCCCTCCCACCGGCCTGCTCCCCTCCCCATTGGCTGCTTGCCGTGCCCGTCACACGGGCGTCCCCTCGCCCCCTCCTGCCCCCAGCTGCCAGCCAGCAGAAGACTCGCACTGGGCGTCCAGGCTGCGGAGGCTGGGCCCGCTGCTGCGCTTCCCTGGGCCGCGGGGTTTTCCCCAGCACGTTGCTTCGCTGCGGCTTCCAGCTCCAGCATCCTGCCGCGGCCCGGCTCCTTCCCCGTGGCGGTGAGTGGGCTGGAGGAGGAGGAGGTGAGAGGCACTGCGACCCTTGGGTACCCCCCCCCAACTCTGGACATGAGCGTAATATCTTTGGGCTCAATGTTCAATTTTGAAGTATTTAAAGTTACAAGATTAATTCCGTGTCTGTGTGTGTGTGTTTGTGTGTATGTGTGTGTGTGAGAGAGAGCATTTCTAAGTAGTGTTACAACCTTCTAAACCCATTGACTTCAGGGACATGGAAAGGTGTTGCTTTAGATTATACTGCTATTTAATTTAATAATTTGATTTGGGGCCTGGAAAAAAACCTTATTTTCCTTTAAATAATAGTGCTGCCATAAATTCAAAATAGATACAATAGAGAAAATAATGTTTCCTGAAAATGACCCACTGCCACTCATGATATGGGACAGACTGGTCATCTACACGTAACTGGGAAGAGAACTTTCCTCTACACATTTCTCTAATCATTGAAAAGTCCCTAATCCCCGCAAGCAGTTGCCACTTCACGTGGCAATGGCAGTGAAGAGGAAGAGACATCACTTCCGGGAAGAGATGTCATTTCCCAAAGGTGATGTCACTTCCTGGAAGTGATGTCATCACACATTTCCGGTATCGCGCACGCTTCAGGCACACTCATGTAATAGAGAGATCCCCCAACACTTTTCCCAGAAAAAAGGCCCTGCTTCTAAGCACCTGTTTCCAAGCAAGTCTCATTGGACTACCTTCCTGTGTAGCCCCCCCTTGTCCCCGTGTTAATGCTCCTAAACCTGTCACAAGAGTTAGAACTCCCATTGCTCAATTCACACCGCTACAAGAAGAGAAGCTCCCAATAGCCTTGCCTCTTCCATAGTGTTAGAATATGCTAGAGCTCCCCATTGGACCCAAAGTGATGGTGCCACGAGAACGCTCGAGACACCAGCTGCTCTGGGCGGGAATGTAGAAGCATACCCAGGGCCTAGACTGTGACAGCAACTGTGACAGCAACTGAGGGCCAAGCTAGGAGTGAGGAACTACACTTGAATCGTAGTGATCGAGTGGAGCGCAAGTGGAGCGCAAGTGAACCAGGAGGAATACATGTGAGTCTGTTCACTTGCCATCCAAGGGTAATTCGTGACTTCTAGCTTGGCTCTGAAATGCCAGTGCCCGTCAAGACGCAAAACGGTAATCTCATGTTCTCTTTCTCTGTTTTTATCCTGCACTCCCCCCAAAGATCTCAAGGCAGAATGCATGGTTCCCACCCATGTCTTTCGTATTCCTCACAACAACCTTGCGAGGTAGGGTGGGGTAGGCTGAGAGTTCTTACATCAGGGAGACCTCTCATTCCCCCATTGCTATTGCTAAAAGAAGAGGATCTCCCAGTAGCGTTTCCTCTCCATTGGTTTTAAAATATGTTCTCGTTCCCCACTGGAACCAAAGGGATCCTGCCAGGAGAACTGAAGGGGGGAAGAAGAAAGGTTTATGTACTCTGTCGTTATCACCCTTCCCTTCTTTCTCCTGCAGAGCCCAAAAAAGGCATCTTTTCCCGGCTCTTCTGCTGCGACTGCCTGAAGCAGGTGGACTGAGTGTGGCTCTCCCCCTGGTCATGGGCCGCCTCCATAGAGGGTCCCAACAACGCTGGGAGGAACACCTGCCCTACGGGGAGTGAAGGTCATTGTCTGGCGCCCAGCCCCCCTCTCTCTGGCCAGGTTCCTCTCGCAGAGACGGGCCCTTCCTCCTTAGGCAGCCCTCTCTGCGGCAAGCCCCCTGGCCCTTGGAACCTCTCCCGGCAGCACATCAAAGGCAGCCAGCCTCCACCTGACTGGCCACGTGGGGGGGGCCCAGAAGGGCGGCACGGCTCATTGGCGAGACTCCACATGCTTTCCTGGGGGCCTCGATATCCCCACTTGCTCCTCCCGTGAACCCAGGAGCTCACTCTTGCTGTAGGGTCCACCCCTCGCCCCTGCCTCCTCTGTGGGGCCTCCAAATGCTGCTGGGGCTGTCCCCCGGTTCGCTCAGCCTTGGGGGAATGCGGGGCCGACGAGGCCAGCTCTGGACAAAAAACACGTTGTGCCTCTGCAGCAGGCAGTGGGCCTCCTTCCTTAGTGGCCGTTCTGCAGATGAGAAAAAACAGACAGACACACACCCCCGCTAATGATTTCGGGTTCAGGATACCAAAAGGGCCTGAGTCTCCCACGATCCGACCAACAACCCGCAATCTTGGCTCAATGTTCTGAGGACGGCCCCGTGATTAGCAGACACAAACACAGCCCACCACCACAGACAGGGCCCAAACCCCCTGATGCCAATGAATCTGTGCCCAGAATGCAGGCAGGAAACAGAGGGCACCCATTGTCTTCCAGGAGGACTGATGGGGCGAGCAACAGGACTGTGGAGGCGAGCCAAGCTTGTCCTCCACCAAACATCCCTGCCTGCGGCTGAGTTCCCTTGGGCAGAGAAGGGGCGTGCAAAGCCTGAGAGAGCAACAAAGGCTCATGCCGCTGCAATAGAGTCTTGTAAACTCCACTAAGGAAAGGCATCCCTGAGGCCAATGGCAGACCCCAGTTCGATTCCCAAGAAGGAGCATGTTGGGCAAAGGCAACGCTTCGCTTATGCCCCTTACCAACTGGCCCAGGAGCAGCGAAGCAGCAAGTAGGGGGTGGACCAGAATCCACACCTCAAGCCCCAGAGAGGGGGAGGCAGAGAAGACTGCGGAGACCAGGGGGGTCTCTCAGCTGTGACTGGGGCTCAGCGCAGGACTGCCTCTGGTCTCTCCCCAAGTGGAGATGGAACTTGGAGGGCTTGGCTGCTCCGACTGCATGTCTTTCCGCAGTGCCATCCTTGTCTTTGTGGTCTCCCCTAGCCAGTTTGAGGGCCTCGGTGTAGAGAGTGGCAATGCTGACAGTTGCCAATGCTATATGGAGTGTCCTGTTCCTCTGCTGCCAACGAGTTCAAGTGTTATAGAAACAGGTATCACTGAGCCCTGGGAAGGGAAAGGGTTGACCTCACCTCAGGGCTTTCTTCCAGCCGGAACACCGTGGAGCGGTGTTCCGGCATCTCTCCTTGCAGCCCAATACTTCTCCGTGGGCCAGCTGAAGCCAGGGAAGCCACAAACGGGCTTTAAACTTTACCTGAGAAGGGAATTCCCCCTCTCCTAGAAGAAACCGTCCTTCCTTCCCCACTCCCTCCCTTTCCATGTCTTTCTTTTCTTTCTTTCTTTTCCTCCCTCCCTCTCTTTCTCTTTTTTCATTCCATGTCTTTCCATGTTTTTCTTCCTTCTTTCCCGGCCTTCTTCCTCTCCCCCCTCTCCCCCGTCTCCCCCCTCTCCCCCGTCTCCCCCCTCTTTCTTTCTTTCTTTCTTTCTTTCTTTCTGTTGGTCTCTCTGATTTTCTTTCTCTGTGTTCTGTTATTCTCTGTTGTTATTCTCAGATTTTGGGTATAGGACCTTGTTATGACCTTTACTTTCACTAGGGTAGATTTTGCCTTTAATCTTTCCCTTGACACCCTCTGGGTAGTTTGCTGCCACCAGGAATATTATATTCCAATATTTTTTATTTAGGTTTTCCCTTTGGCGACGTTCCTAAGCGTCAGGCTCCTTCGTGGTTCTATGTGGCCCTGAGGATAGGAATGGGATATAGCAATGACAGCTACACTGGGATATAACAAAACAAAATAAACTTTTATTTAGTCAAGAAGCGTATCGGTTTCATAAGCATAGTTCTTTGTGCTTAAAGTGACTTCATTTACTCTCATTCACACAGATCTCTTCTGAGGCTTCACACACAGTTAGCCTCTTTCTCTAGGCTCTATATTTCTCTCACGGAAATGCTTAAAACTCCTCAGGCAGCGCACAGCCAGCCTGCTTTCCTCTGACTGCTATTCACAGAAATATGAAACCTGCTCAGGCAGCCCACAGCCGGCCTCTCTTTCCCTGACTGAGTGTCCTTTCACAAACGGGCTCAGTTCAGGTTCCACACAGGTTATATTTCTCTCATAAACTCTCATTCCTCTCTTTCACCCGCACTCTTCACCTAGCTCAAACCAAGCGTTTAAAGATACATGCACCCATTTCTTGAAATCATTACAAATGCCCCCCCCCCTTCTCCTTAAGCGGAACACCTCTCTTTTCCAGTAGCGTTGTGTGCAGCTTCCTCTGGCTTAGGGAATGTTTTATTGTCTCTGCAGTTCCTGTGAAGTCCATTTCTCACTCTTCTGTGGTTTTTTGTTTTAAAGTCTTGGGTTTCTTTATCTTGCGTTCCTCCTCTGCTGGGGTGTCATCTTCCTCTCTGGGATGTTCCACTGCTGGGCTGAGGTCATCTTGTCTTTGGCCTTCTCTACTAGGTCGTTGTTGGCTTCTTCTGGTTGTTTCTCTATCAATATTCTGTTCTTTTCTAAACACTCTCTTTCTTGCGAACAGTGTTTGAGCTGCTCAGTTCTTTACATGCTCTCTTCATGTTTGATTGCTTTGGCAGATGAAATCCACTTATCAAAATAAACTGTCAGTTTGGCACTAAAAGACTTAAATGACTTCTCTTTCTGAGGCACTAGGCTTCTAAACTTCTTTCTGAAGTAATCAGCACCTAGCCTAAATCTGTCATATACTGCCTCTTTGTATTCAGCATAAACAACAGGTTTATCTGAGGGAAATGTATTGTGGCTCTCAGCCAATTCCCCTCTAATTAAGCTGGGTAAATACTTCATATATTGTGTCTCTGGTATTTCCCAGTTTTGAGCAGATCTTTCAAAAGTGGACAGGAAAATTTGTGGATCTTCTCCTGACACATGCGACCATAAAATCTTTTGGGGTAACATGAGGTAAATCAGCTCTGGGTTCAGACTTTCCCTCCTTTTTGTCCCCATCCTTAAGTCTCTTTCTAATTGTAATCGTTCTGCTTCCAAACTGGTGTGTCTTTCCATCTCTTGAGTTCTAAGTTCTATTTCAACTCCCCACTTTTCCCTTTCAAACTCCACTTTTTCCCTTTTCAAGCTGCTTTTGCTCATTCCACTTTCCCATCTCAAACCGTTTTTGTTCTGCTTCAACTTTCAGCTTTTCCCATTCAAGCTGTTTTTGTCCTCTTAGAAACTCTAAATATTCTGGACTAGGATTATACATTCCCTCAGGGTTTCTCTCAGGTGCATTGTTTCTCCTAGGCTCCCACACTGCTTTGTGTCAGTATAACTCTCAGTTCTTCTACACTTTTCCCCTCATGAGGTAAATTTAACCCCTGGCATTTCTGAATCAGAGCCTCCTTTTTCATCCCCATAAACGCTGCCATTTCTCTCTCTTTTACTTGTATTTCCTTCTACAATTTTACTAAGATTCAGCAGATTATGTTCTCTCTTATAAATCCTACTAGTTCTTCTTGGTCTCTTTCCTTTATAACAGTTCTATATTCCTCATAGGATTCAAATGAACACTCTGTCTCTTTGGCTTTCTGTCCCTTCAGAATGCTTTTCTCTCAGATTGTTCCTTCCTCCCAGGCTACTATATCCCACTTAAAATATTTTCTCCTCCTCAGGATGTTTGAATCCCACCGCTAAGCCTCCACTTGTTATGACCTTTACTTTCACTAGGGTAGATTTTGCCTTTAATCTTTCCCTTGACACCCTCTGGGTAGTTTGCTGCCCCCAGGAATATTATATTCCAATATTTTTTATTTAGGTTTTCCCTTTGGCGACGTTCCTAAGCGTCAGGCTCCTTCGTGGTTCTATGTGGCCCTGAGGATAGGAATGGGATATAGCAATGACAGCTACTCTGGGATATAACAAAACAAAATAAACTTTTATTTAGTCAAGAAGCGTATCGGTTTCATAAACATAGTTCTTTGTGCTTAAAGTGACTTCATTTACTCTCATTCACACAGATCTCTTCCGAGGCTTCACACACAGTTAGCCTCTTTCTCTAGGCTCTATATTTGTCTCACGGAAATGCTTAAAACTCCTCAGGCAGCGCACAGCCAGCCTGCTTTCCTCTGGCTACTATTCACAGAAATATGAAACCTGCTCAGGCAGCACACAGCCGGCCTCTCTTTCCCTGACTGAGTGTCCTTTCACAAACGTGCTCAGTTCAGGTTCCACACAGGTTATATTTCTCTCATAAACACTCATTCCTCTCTTTCACCCGCACTCTTCACCTAGCTCAAACCAAGCATTTAAAGATACATGCACCCATTTCTTGAAATCATTACAGACCTCAATAAGGATTTAGTAAATTTTAGACAAAAGAACTTTCATTGCCCTCAAAGATTCAGTTAAAAGGGTCTCAAACTTAGTTACCGGTCTGAGAGAACCATTTTTGATAGCATAGGAGAGCATGATTGCTCGAATTTGGAAATATGGGATCCACAATGCCTTTGCATCTTTGAATCTACTTCTTGTTTTGTAAGGATCTTCCTTTGTCTGGGCCAATTCCTGATATGGTCAAGACCCACTTTGGACCATGACCAAAATTTACTTAGGAATAAACCTGCGGGGAACCATGCCAGGTTAAGAACACAAACCATTGTCACAAACTAAGAGAGGGTTTTCTAAAATTGAGCTTGAAGCCACCATTAGAGAACGTAGCTGAAAAGCTGACCAGACGATGCCTCGAAGAGGTATTGGGTCAGAATAAGCTCCCCCGATACTAACCCATAGTTCAGGTGCTTTCTGACATTTGGATTCGTTTATGACAAAACAGAAGCCCAATAATACAGCTTCAGGTTGGTCAGATCAATACCACCGTGATGCCTAAGCTTACGCAAGGTAGGAAGTGCTCTTCTTGCTCTACGTCCCCCCGCACCCCAATAAATTGGATTAATAGTTTTTGCCACTGCTGCAGCATCTAATGAGGAATAGGAAAGGGAACAGTCCTAAAAATATATGTAGAAATTTAGGCAAAAGAAAACTTTTAATTCTTGATAGCTGTTCCTGCCATGATAAAATTTTATCATTCCAAACATTGAATTGATGTTTAGTATCACTAGCCAAATTTCTTCTATTATAGATGACAAGTCTAATGTCTAATTGTTAACCCATGCAAATTTGTAGCACTTTTGTATGATGACTTCAGTTCCTTGAGTTAGGAATATGAGATATATTTCTATCTTTGATAGATTACTATCTAATCCAGAGATCATGCCAAAGTCTTTAAGCATATTTGAAACGTCACCAAGTGACTCCTCTGGGGATGAAATAAACAAGACCATTACAGCTGCGAAACGTGAGATCTTGCGCTCCTGATTTCCGATTGCAATGCCCTTAATTGCATATCGGAATGAATAGCGTTGGCCGAGGTCCAATGGCCACAGCAAACTGAATGGGCGACACAGGACACCCCTGACAGGTCCCTCTGTCAATTACAGAAGCTTCAGATCTAATGGCATTCACTTTTATTCGAGTTTTGGTAATCCTTGCTGCCCCCTGTAGAGTAAGGTCTTCTTCTCTTCATCGTTGCTCACCAAACGTTGCCACTTCCAGCAGTTTCTGCCCGTTATTTCCCCTCTGCAGAATGGCCCTAGAGGGCAAACTTGTGGCTCTGGCACCACACCAGGGACATTCACAGAAAAGGAGTCCCAGTGAGTGATACAGAGGTGCAAAAAAGGGGGCGAGGGAGAAACTCCTGCCCAGGAAAAGCAGGTAAGCAAAGAGGTTGAAAAAGAATTTTTAAAAACATTAGGTATGGTATCTCAAGGTCAATATCAAAAAAGCTAAAAATGGTCATGGTGCAGCCAGCGCTCAGTGAGAGAGAGGAATCCTCAGAGGAGGAGAGGCCCTCCGTAAGCAGCCGAGAGTCCACAGGAGCCAACCTGCAGGAGAAGGAGGCAGAGGCATGCCGGGACCTACAGCCAGAAGCTGAGCCAGAAGCAGCTCTGACCCAGCAGGTGAAGCCAGCAGGCCGCTTCCAGCCCTCCAGGATCACCAGTGCCTCTGGAAGGCTATAGGAGAAGACTAAGGGCAGAATTGCAGGCGAGAAAGCTCAGTGCATGCCTGTTGGCTTGACGCCAGCTGCCTGCTCACAGAGAAGATGAGTCTGTATAGGACTGTACCCGAGAAGCCGGCTGGGTGCACGGCGTGTGGGTGTGCAGGTTAGAAAGCTCCCAGACAGATGCTTCTGGCCCTGGACACAACATGTACCTTGAGACGGTGACCTGTTCCCACTTCCTGGGTTGATGACTGGAAGCTCAGACTTTGCCAGTTCCCCTGGGCCTGTTATTCTGAGTAACTGGAAGGGATGCTGTGACCTGATAGCCGAGCCCTGCAACCAGGACAGTTGGTGTCCACCAGACTTAGCAGCAGTACGGAAAACGCGGCTGCAGCCCAGGCTGCCCAGAACCAAGCCCTCCGAGGCCAGGCACAGCAACTGACGGATGCTGGAGCTATGCTTCAACAGCAACCAGCGACTGATACAGCCCCTGGGGCCGCCACCGCCGCCACGTCTCCTACTGCACCTCCCCAGGGAAGTGCCCAGTGAGGCCCACAGAGAAGTTTGGGGGGGTGTCAAGAAGAGTTTCCTGCGTCCCTGGCAGAGCGCAACTGTACACTGAGCTTGGGAAAGGGATTTTCCTAACGATAAGACCAAGGTCAGCTGCTTCTATCCAGCTCCCCATTGCTGGCCAGCTTTTGAGACTTTGCCACCCACGTGAGTGAAGCCTTGCCAGCCCTCAGAAGGCTGAGCGGGCCAATGGCCACATCAGACATTTGTGTCAGGATTCAGGAGAGAGGCTCGGTGGCAGGCTGTACCACGGAACTCCAGCTCCTGGCCCGAGACTTGGAGTGGGATGAGGCCGCTCTGACTGACCTGCACCTGGAGGGGCTGCCAGAGGAGGGGTCGGAGGTCTCAGCTGGACCGCCCCACGTCTCTTGCAAAGGGACGGGCGCCTGGAGGACCGGAGACAGGCCCACCTCGGAACTTGCCCTAGGCCATTGAGGCAGAGGCTTCCCTCAGCCCCTCCGCCTGCCCCTGACCTCAGAGTGGATGCGGAGGGGGCAGGGGGGCCCATGCACAGTCAAGGGAGGAGAAGGAGAGTGAAGACGAAGCTTTACAGGACTGTCTGAGAAGTCCCTTATTAATTAAAAAGTTTTGCAGTTTGATACATTCAACCTTTTTTGATATTGGCCTTGAGATACCATACGCAAAGGGTTTTTTCTTTCTCAACCTCTTGGCTTGTCTTGTGCAAGGTGCCGCACCACTCGTGTCCCACGGGAGGCCTCATTGAGGCAATGTTTAGCTCACCAGCAGATCTGCCTTTTCAAGGAAGAACTTGGCCCATGAGGAGGGGCCAGTTTGTATTTTCCAGCAATACAAGAGGGGGCCTGGAGAGATAAGAGGAGGAGGAGGAGATTGTCACAGGCTGGGCCAGCCCAAGCAAGGTGGTTCAAGTCCAAACTTTAATGCCAGAGTCTGAGGGGAGTTCCAAGAGCAAAAGCCAGGTCAAACCGGTGGTCAGAGCATGAGATAACGCCAGGAGTGAGTCCAGAGTCCAAGAGCAAGGTCAGGTACAATCCAAGGTCATTTACCGGTAGTGTCAGGTCCAAAAGCAGGCACGGGCACGGGCACGGGCACGGGCACGGGCACGGGCACGGGCACGGGCACGGGCACGGGCACGGGCACGGGCACGGGCACGGGCACGGGCAAGGTTCATAGAGCACGGAGTGGTTGCAGGCAATAGACACGTTGCTTCCATGCCCGGCAGTTCCTCCAGACTGGCTCTCATAGCCAGGTGTGGTTTTCAGCCAGCTGCTGGGGCTCCATCCTGACGCTACTCATCGTCACTCTCCAGCAGCTGGTGTTGGCTCAAGAGGCGAGCACTGCGCCGTCTCTCCTGCAGTTCCAGTCTCTGCCGCTGCCTGCGGCGTTCCTTGGGCATGGGTGAACCTAGAGGGGTGGAGGCTCTTGGCTGCGCTGCACCTGTAGAAGTCCCTGGCTGAGCTTCCCCTGTGGTGTTGGAGCTAGAGGGTGCTGGTGTCTCAGCTGCTGGCTGCAAGCTCTGATCAGCCAGCAGCCGTTGCTCCTGATTGCTGGCTTCTGCTGAATCAGGGCTAGGGCTGGCTACACAGGGCTCCTCTTCTCCTGAGGAGTCCTGGCTGGCTACACGAGGCTCCTCTCCTCCAGAGGAGACCTCACTCTCAGACTGGGCCATGACAGAGATATGGGTGCCAGGCGAAGTCCTCCCCTATCCCCAGCAAGGCCTGTCCAGCGACTCTCCCCACCAACGAGAGCAAGCTGGCTGGAGGCGGCACCCAGGCCAGGGTCCCCAGGGACGCCCACTCAGTCCCATAAGAGGAGGAGGAGGAGATATGGGTGCCAGACGAAGTCCTCCCCTATCCCCAGCAAGGCCAGTCCAGCGACTCTCCCCACCAACGAGAGCAAGCTGGCTGGAGGCGGCACCCAGGCCAGGGTCCCCAGGGACGCCCACTCAGTCCCCTCCTGCCACACCTGCAGCAGTCGCAGCCCGGGCCTTGGAGCTCACCCAGGCATGCTGCCACCATCAACAGCGGAGGAAGGACCGGCAACAGAGGCTCCCCACCACACACAAGACCAAGCTGACCGGAGAGCAGGGCCCTGGCAGCATCAAGGACAGAGCGGAATGTGTTATTGTTAGGTTATTAATGTTAATAAGGAAGTTCCTGTTGTTTATTGTTCATTAGTATTATTATTAGTTTTATTATTATTATAGTATTGTTATTAGGTCTGTTATAGTATTATTATTAGTTCTATTATTATTATAGTATTATTATTAGTTTTGTTATTATTATAGTTATTATTAGTAGTAGGGTTATTGTGTTTTGATTGTTGCAGTTCTTATAATAGTAATTCTGTTTGTTGATAAATAAATTCATAATTTTGTTTGTAAATTTGTTTTGAGACTAGAAAATGATTGACTAGCATAATTTATACAACCACCCAGAATTTATACAAACTGTTTCTCTCCCTGAAAGTTAATTCCCCACTCCCCCAGAATATGGTGGGGAATCTTTTCTATCTTTCAGAAACTATTTGCAAAAAACAGGCCTTCTTTACCTGCTGTCTTTCACACAGTCTCGCTTGCTGGGCTTAAAGAGGCACTGTTGAAAACAGCGTCGCACTCCCTCTGACTGTTGTTCGTCCAGTGGTTTGAGCAGGCACAGATGGGGTTGGCATAGGCGCAGGTCAGCCACGGACTTTCTAGAGCTCCTAGAAACACGAGTTGCCCGCTTAGCCTTCCCACGAGCTTTCCGCTGGGGAGTAGCTATAAATGGCCGGGCAAGCATTGGGTGCAGAAGGAAGATACACAAAATTGCTCACAGCAGGGAAGGAGGGAGGGGCACGTGCCTGCACAGAAGACCACTCAATGGACAACAATTACAGGTAAGCGCAGGCCTGTTTTCATCATCTAGCGTGACTTCTGTGCAGTTCCACATGGGAGATGATCCAGCTAACTTCCCCAGGAGGAGGGTGTGAAGCTCTTTAATGGACAAGAGTCTTCAGAAGTGCCTTGCAAACATCCACATCCCTTCTGCAGTCCACAACAATGACACCATGTGTGAGGGATGAAGGCGGCATTGACCAGGTGGCTGCCTTGCACAAATCGACAAGCGGGATGCCCGAATTGAAGGCTGCCGAGGTGGGTTGAGCCCTAGTGGAACGAACCCTTATATGGAACGGACACGTCTGCTAATGCTGGTTGTAACAAGTCCACTTTGAAATATCCTGTTCAGAGACTTTCTGGCCCTTTTTGCTCCTTTAGAAAGACCAAAATTGATTAGGGCCCTTCCAAAAAGGAGCTGTCCTAGATAGAAACCCAAGGCACCTTTAACTTCCCAAGTGTGCAAGGGCTCTCTGCGTCGTCCTGAGATGTCCGAACGATGACAGGGGAGACAATGTCCTGGTCCATGTGAAAACCGGAGATGATCTTGGGCAGAAAACGGAGGTGTCGGGCTATGGATGACAGGATAGGGAAGACACGTCCCTGCACCATTGCAAGAAGAAGTCCAAGCTCCTGGTTAAATGGTTTTATTCAGAAATCCAATCTTTTCCCATATATATTTCCATAGGGTTACTGAGAGGCAAGAAAGCATCTCAGACGCACATGTTCCCTTGACAGGAACAGAGACTTGAGGAAAGTACAACTCTAGATACCCACTCATTGCCCCCCTCCCAGCTAGACCACAAGTTTGCACGGGAAAGAACCTGGGAAAGCATGAGAGTAAACTAACATTTCAGACAGTGGAAGGTCACCGCTGTGAGCTCCAAAGTAAGAAAAGATAAGACAGCTGCGTTCTCAGGCTGCTAGAGGGAGAAACGAAAGTTATGGATAGAGCATTTGCAAAGTGAAATCAAGGTACAGCATTAGCAATGGTTCAACACCTAGAACATATAGAACAATGGCATGGATGTAGGGGTGCAGACATGACAGGAGGCTTGGATGGAGACCAACCTTATTGGAGAACATCTTAATGAAAGGGGGGTCAGCTCAAGGGGCTTGCACTTCACTCACCCTCCTAGCTGAGGTTAGGGCCACCAGAAGAGCCGTCTTAGCTGACAGCATTTTGAGGGGGCAGGTAGCTATGGGCTCGAAGGGTTTGTGCTTGGTTGAAATGAGCACGAAGGAGAGACACCACTGGGGAAGAAACCAAGTTACTGGGACTTGTAAGTTTGCTCGGCCTCTAAGGAAGGACTTGCATTCCAACTGGGCAAAGAGGGATTTCCCATTTATGTTGTCACTGATAGGCAGAAATGGACCGTAATGGAGGAATTAGCCCAAACCTGGAGCTTTAACCGGACCAAACAGTGTAGGACGGAAGGCAACGAGGAGGGTTCGGTTCTTTATGCCCCAAAGAAAATCTTGTCCATTTGGCTAGATATGATTTCCTGGTGGACGGTCTTTTGTCTTCCAACAGGTCCTTTGGGGCTGGGGAATAAAAAACTAATTCAGAGGAGACACGGACCAGGCTGTGAGTTTCAGCGTACTCCGGTTGTGGCGGAGAATCCCGCTGCCCTGAAGCAGGTCTGGGGTTAGGGGGAAATGGTGGCGTCTGCCCTGCGCCGTTTGACACAGAATGGCGAAGCAGGCCTGCCTCGGCCGGTAAGGGGCTACTGTGATTGCCAAGGAACCTTCCCTCGTCATCTTGCTGAGTGGGGGGGTCATAAGGGGCAGAGGAGGCAATGCCTACAGGCAGGTGCCTGACCAAGGAATCTGACAAAGCGTCTCTGTGAGAGGCCTTCTCTTCCCATGGCCTCAAGCAATACCGTGCACACTTCTTGTTGAGGTATGTGGCAAAGAGGTCGATGGTCAATTTGGGTGGGGAAGATTGGGTGGGGTGACGTCTTGTGTATAGACCATTTGTAATTCTGCATTACGGACTGACGCAGGGCAGCTGCCAGAACATGGTCCTTGCCTGCTATGTGGATGGCAGAGAGATTGACCCACTGTGGGATAGCCCGCTCCCATGTTAGTGAGAGAGAGCGAGGGAAGCTGTCCTCCCCTGCCTAAGTCATGCATGGCTGTTGTATTGTCCATGCGTATCTGTACATTCTTGCCTCATACGAGGCATACAAAAGGTTTCAGAGCACACCTTATCATCAGGGCTTTTTTCCTGGGGAAAGAGGTGGTGGAGCTCAGTGGGTTGCCCTCAGAGAAAATGGTCACATGGCTGGTGGCCCCGCCCCCCGATCTCCAGACAGAGGGGCATTTATAGAGGCATGGAGGGCAATCTAAACTCCTCTCTGTTGGGAGATCAGGGGGCGGGGCCACTAACCATGTGACCATTTTTAAGAGGTTCCGGAACTCCATTCCACTGTGTTCCAGCTGAAAAAAAGCCCTGCTTATCGTACTGAGTTCGAGGAGATTGGCATGCATAGAAAATTCCTGAATGGACCATGGTCCCTTAACCAGTTGGTCTCAGAACAAGCCCCCTCCCCCCACAAGACAGAGAGGCATTTGGGTTGATCAAGATTTGTATTGGGAATGAACCAAAGAGGTCCTCACCATGAGATTCAGTTTGTCACTCCAGCACTTCTGGGACCAGTGGAAGAGACGTGGGATAGAGAACCACTTTTACGGGTTCTGGCTGTGTAGGCGGAACTCTCTGACGTTCCTGTTTTGGAGAAGACGACGTTTCAGTCTGGCAAATGGAACTGTTATTATCTTTGTATTTGTTTTCAGCCCTGGTGCCTGTATGAAAGGACTTTATTCAAGGTGAGGATGAATTTTGTTCTCCTGCTCAGAGTGGGGCAGGCAAAGCTTGGGAGGAGTTTAGGACTTCCCCCACAGAGTCTGTGTTGTGGAATCAGGAACAATGTTTCCATATTGACCACAAGATCCATTTGGTTCAGCATGCTGGGAATTGAACCCATGCTATCTGTTATAAGGAAAGTAAGGCCTGAACAGATTTGGGTACAGAGGAGTGATACCAAGGGATCTAGCTGTGATCTTTGATCTTCTTCATCAAGATTTGGCACCGATTCAGACACAGGCATATACGCCAGGAGGTGTGCCCCCCCCCCCATTGGCCAGGTAAGTAAGGGCAGGAGGGAAGGTGGTGGCAGCGGATCCTCTGCCCCCAGTGTGGGACTGGCAAACCCTAGAAGGAAGTGATGATTATACAGTTGTATCAAAACAGAGTTCCAGCTATTAGATGCTCATTTGTGTCTTTAATGAACTTGTTGGCATTTTTCAGTCAAGTTTGAGTCTCATACGAAGATCTGCAAATGATCAAATCCCAGCAAAAAACAGCAAGCGGTGTCCCAGCTTTTGCACAGTGTAATCTCAATTTATATGTCGTCATCAGTCAAAAGGTAAGAGAAAGGAAAAAGAGACCGTGATTAGGACTAAAAGAAAATTAAATGAGAATCCTCAGTATACAAGCTTGTTCGACTTTGGTTTACTAACTTACAGGGATGCACATAATAATAATAATGAAAAAAACCCCGAAAACACATATGGAACTTGCTGGCTTGGTTGTTAAAGGGGCTTCCAGAATGCTGTGCCAGATCTGGAAAATGAGGCTGTAACAACTCCACCCCCCCCCCACAAAAAACCAATTTGCATGTTTTGTTTCAGCACTGACCGAGCAGGGCTCAGCAGGCAGGCCGGGCGGTCGGGAGCCATCGGGCAGCAACTTGGCTCCCATAATGGCAAGTCAGTCTGCACATGCAACCAATTGGCTCTAAGGGGAGAGACGGAGCCCCTGGCATTAACCCTGTTGGCAGGAAGGGGGGTGTACTTGGCATGCATGAGTGCCTTTTTTCAGCACTTCCTGAGCAACGGATGGCATTGGCATTGAGTGGCTCAGAAGGATCAAAGGTCTGCTTTGCACCAGGGAGGGGAGCAGCAGACGGCAAGTTGCCATTGTGCCAACGCCACCCTCGCCTTCCACTGCTGACGTCCTTCGCCGAAGCATCCTTTCTGTGTGCTTTTATGCATGATACAATGAAAGTTTGGCTCGACAGCATCCACACGGATGTGCATCGGTGGGTTTGAGGAGGGAGGGGTCTCCTGCCCTGCCGCCTCTGAATCCCCGGCTGCCCCAAAGGCTCGTGTTATGCAGATTAGGGTGAAGATGGGAAAGAAAAAGAAATTATGAAAGCAGAGCTGCCCTGAGGAGGTCCCAGGCATGGGGAGCAGGTTGATGCCCATCCTTCCGCTGCTGACATCCTTCCCCTGGGTACCACAGTGGAGTGTTCCTTTCTATTCATCACGATCGTTGGAGGAGGCTTCTGCTGATACCCGAGTGAGGAAAGAAGCAGCAGATCCTTCTCAGTAAAGGCACCCTTTTTGTAAAGTGCCTTTCCCAGAGATGACCAACAAGTAACTCTGTTACCTACGTTGAAGTCATTTAGGGCAGGGCACCATAGTGTCTGGGCCACTCACTGTGATTTAAGAAGTCCTCCAAAGATAGTCAAGGAACACCGGGCTGGGTGGGTGGGTAGATTCATTGCCACCCTACTTGGAATAATGAGACAGACACAAGGCTTGGAACTAAAGGGGCCACTTTATGAAACATAACATCAACCATTAATATGGCAAGGGCAACTAGCGGTAGAGGTCAAGCCACGGGGTCACCCCTGGACCTCTGCCTTGACCTGTCTGGGCGAGCCCCGAAGCCCCAGGTGCGAGCCAGCCTATGGATGGCTAAGACCCAGCCAGCCGGCAAAATGGATCCCCCCAGCTCAAGCTCCTAAGCCTCAGCCGTACAGCAGTGAGGGAAGGATTTGCACATGGGGTTCCCCAAGGCAGTCTGCCCACACAGCATGGCAGCCGTCACAAGCAGTACCAGCCGCTCCTGGCAGACCCCTCTTCCCCATCAGTGGAGAAGTGCCCAGGGTACTCACGGGCCCGCTCCCTATCCCCAAACTGTCTCCTGACAGCGACCATCCTAAGGTGGCTCCACCTTGCCAATTACCACAAACCTCCGCAAGCAGTACAAGGTAGGCAGAAAACCACCACTTCCCCATGCCAATTAGGGAAAAGGGGGGGGGGAATCCTGCCTGGCTCTGGCAACAGCAGCCGGCTAGTCCTGCACGACTACAGGGTGAGGTGGGCGGGCCGAGCATGCAGTTGCCTCGTGACTCCTTTCTCCACCCCTCCGGCCTGAGACCCAGATACCATGGAAGTGCTCTGTCTCCTTCTCCTTCCAGGGAGCCAAAGAGCGGCCCCCAGCCTTATCAGTGGAAGCTGCTGGCTGGGAGGGCCGTATTTTGTCCAGAAAGCCTTCTGGTTTGGGGGGTTTTCTGATTAAAATTGTTAGCCTGGTGTTAAATGCTGGGGAGGCTGCAGGTGTGGATAGGGCACTCGCTCACCCACCCACCCACCCACCCACCCAGTTTTTCTAGATCAGCATTCCACATCGAAGGACTAATCCGGCCAGATTTTTTTGGTGGGGGGCATAGTAACAGGATTCTTTCATTCGTTTTCTTCTGTGGTCCATTTTTCTAATTTTTCCTCTTCGGTCAACTCTGGGTTAATGGTTTTTGTTGGAAAGGGAGAGTGGCAGCTGTCAACCCGTCCAATCTCCCACTTTTACCAGCAAAAAAAGGAGGGGGGGGAAGAGGGCCCTCCTCCGTCTACTTTCCTTCCCATGAAGGATGAGCCCCACCCCTCCCGTTCTGTGTGCTTTTATGCGCAGTGCAAGGAAAGGGCAGCAGCTGGGAGTCCCAGCCTGGGCTCCTGTAACACTTTAGGGAGCAGGATTTGCCCACGGAAATGAAACTGGAAGGCACAGGGAAACGTGGCACGAAAGCAGGACTTTCCGGTTAAATTTATTGGCTTTGTCACTAAAGCAAACTTTAAAAAAAAAAATTCACTGTGCTATGCCAGACTGGAAAAAGAAATTTCCCTACCCATAGCGATGCCAGTTAATTCCCACTTTCAACAGAGTCTTCATATTAGGTAACAGAGAAGCATGGGATCACCAGGCCGTAGCCCCCGCTGCCACCCTGCCACCCAGAACAAGCTCCATGGACTCGCCATCATGATTAATGGCCACTGACACACCTGTTTCCCTCACTGGCTTTCTGTGCATTGGTTTAAAGTTTCCCAAGCCCTATTACGGTTTTTTTTGGGGGGGGGGGGCGGGGTATTCTGCTTATTTGTCACTGGGTGTGGATTTTTAGGTTGTGCGACTATTATTTTGTAGACTGCCATGGGCATTTTGGTTGGAAAAACAGTCACATATCCCATCTAAGGCTGGATAATGTGCCTTCCGTTCCACTGGAGGAAAAGCTGCTTAAACTGGAGGAGAGCTTCAAATTTTGCTTAGTGGAGTGATAGGATGCTATACACTGGAGTGTGTGAAGGGGCTGTGAAATGTCCCGTCTCTCCAGGCCCAAGCCTGGCTCTGGAAGGCAGCTCCAGCCCATTTCCAGTCCTTGAGGCCCCCTGGTTGCCATCCCACACAGTTTTAGACTGGAGAGGTGAAATTGACAGAGCCTTCCTGGAGGCAAAGCCGAAATTAACAAACCCTCTGAAGAGCAGTCTCCGCCGGCTCTGTCTTTTTAAACTACCCTTTCCTGGCTAATATTCTGCCTCCCTACACTTTTATTTTTTAATTATTTTTATTCGTTTTTTTACACAGTTTTTCAACTAACAACAGTACTTAAATATATGATATATTAAACAGATATATTCAATAACATGGAAATAATGTTCAACATTAACCACAAACTTAAAACATAATAATGACAGGAATTTTTTTTAACTTCTAAACAATACATCACAAATCCTGTGAAGTGGTAGCCTATTTATCTTACGAAGAGAAAACATGAATTTCTTATAAGCGGAATAGAATATTATCATTATAGATAAGCCATGGAATAGTGGAGGTCTTGTCTTGTTGTATTTTTATATCCATTGTCTTCTTTAGTCAGGTAGTGTAAGACTGGAAGCTGTTTTTCAAGAAAATATGATTTGTAGTTACGGTTTTCTCTCTGAGCCACCTGGTCTGTGATTTTTTGCATATTAAAGTGGTCCCAAATGCGGTTTTTCCAACTATTCAGGGAGGGAGCAGTTCTTTGGTTCCAGCTTGAAGCTATTGTTAGTTTAGCTATAGCTAGAAGGGAGTAAAGGGGGTCCAATCTGGCAGGAGGAATCTCAGGATTTCCCCAATAGTTTAATAGAATTACTTCTGGGGATTTTGGGACCTTATAGGCTGTTATGTGTTCAATTTCCGTAATTCTTGCACCCCCCCCTCCCAAAAAAAACCTACCTACACTTGATAAAAGTGCACCCAGGCATCTTGTGTAGAGCGAGTCTCGGAAAGGCCCAAGAAAGCTGATAGAGGGGGAATTGCAGGCAGGTCTTCTAACGTCTTCTCCTCTTACAGGTCCAATTTCTTCTGTCCTGCTGTCGACAGCAGCCCTGAAGTTGTTTCTCACTTCTCAAGGAAAAGTTCTCAGAGCCTTCAGGGCAGAAAGGAGCAACAAGAAAAACACCCATCATGTATTTACTTAGAACGTTTCTGTTTTGCCTCCCCAGGAAACCCTTTGGGGGCGGCTTCCGAGAAAAACAGAATAAAAACACCAAACATGAAATTACGTAAAAATTAACATCCTGGTAATCCAGCATTTAAAAACCCCGCTGGAGCATAAGTACAACATAAAATGTTTAAGAACTTTGAGAAGGTCTCATAAAACAGGCTAGAGCAGACAGGGGAAATAAACAAGAATGGTAATTAAAAGCCTGAGGAAGATGAAAATGTTAGCCTTGTACCAGGAAACATGTGATGATGTAGGGCAGCGTCACACGTGTGCTGAGTGGTTGGAGCTGCCAACATCCAGGTAGGGTCTGGGGATCTCCCCAGATGGCAGAGATCAGTTCCCCTGAAGAAACGGCTGCTTTGGAGGATGGCCTATGCATCATTATGCCCTGCCAAGGTCCATCTCTCCCCCAACCCTCCCCTCCCACTCCTAAATCTCCAGGAATTTCCCAATCTGGAGCTGGCAACCCTATGACCATCCCTCAGCACATTGCATCCAAGAAGGAGACGGTTTGCACAGGGAAGCCATTTTGAATGCTCCTCAAAGCAACCCCAAAGTTGTGTTCCAGCTTTAAGTAAAGAGATCTAAAAGATAATTCATTTACTTAGGTAAGTTGTATGCTGCCTGTCCAGAACAAGTAAATAAAAAACAAGTCAAACCAATAAAAACAATAAAATGAGTCATGCTAATAAAAACAAGTCATTAGAAACCTGCCAAGGCATAAAAGCACCATGAATTTTTTGTATCATTATTATATTAGACCAAACAGTCTATTTCATATCGATAAAACTCAGGCCTTGAATAGACCATAGAATAGCTAAAAAAGATAGATCCCCTTAGTTAAAAGTCTGGGTAAAGAGAAATATTGAGTAAGGACATATAGAATGTCTTCCACTTGTGGGAACTGCTTCAGAAAAAGACACCAGAGAGCTATTTCTGTCCTCTAAAACTGTTATCTGCATTTATAAAACACGCTGAAATAACAGAGGATAAAAACTAATGCAACAGAAAAAGGTGAGATGAGGATATTCTCATTAAAAATCCCCTTCTGCGCAGCCACTGTGCAGAGCCAGGCCAGAGAGTTTAAAGGCAGGAAACATGCAAGCAGTGGTGAAACCCACCCCCCACCACCACCCCTGTAAAAATAATCCTGTTTCTCAACTGGAAAAAGTAAGACAAGCCATAAGAAAACCGAGGCCCACCCTGCAGAGGAGGCCCACAGAGCCAAAGCCACTGTGCATACCCAGGCCAGAGAGTTAAAGGCAGGAACCTTGCAAGCAAGCAGTGGTGAAACCCACCCACCCCCTAGTAAAAATAATCCTGTTTCACAACCTAAAAAAATAATCCAAGCCACCCATGAGAAAACTAAAGGCCCACCCTGCAAGGCAAAGCCAGTGTCACAGTGAAACATTTTTTAGCAGAGGCCAGCAAATTGGCCCAGCAACAATTTAAACAAACTCTCCTCCGTGCCTTCCCTTCCTCCCATCTCTCCCCTAAAAAATAAAATAAAAGATATCCTACCAGTCCTCTCCTGATGAATGTCCAGCCCAGTAGATCCTCCACAGGCAGAAGTCTACTCCACAGGCAGATGTCCACCAGGTGCAGTCCAGAAGTCCACAAAGGCAGGCAGCAAAGAAGCAGTTTCTCTTCTCTCAGCAGCAACAAAGGTTAACCCAGTCCTGCCTCAAATTTAAATCCCTTGCTGCAGCTTCTGACAAAGATTTGAATCTATTGGCTGGAAGAAGGATGCAGCAGTGGGATTAGTTACTCCTAAATCCCCTCTCCCTTGCCTTACCCCGCCCCCCCCACACTCCTACTCTATCACTCCATCCTGCTCCCCCCTCCTGCAGGATTTTGCTAGTGGCTTGCAAATGCAAACGGCTAGCAAAATGGCGATTCTCTGATTGCCGAAACGATTTCTGAAACATACCAAAACGTTTCGGTAATCGCTGTTTCGGCATTACCGAAACGTTTTGGTAATCAGAAAACATTTTGGTAATGCCGAAATAAGCCCAAACAGGTATGTTTCGGTAATTTTTCAGTAATCAGATTACCGAATTGCGCATCCCTATCCCTGGGTTCCTAATTTATGCAGGAGTAATTGTTGGAGCACAGCCATGGAGCGCTGCATCCCTTTTCCAGTACCTGGACATAATATACAAAGAGTACAGAGGTGTGAGGATCCTCCCTCACTGGCATCCTCTCCTGATGGTCTGCCATCCTACCAGCTCTCCAGGCAGGTGTCCTCCAGCCTCAGATGCGCAGGGAAGGGGGTTGCACCACCTTGTTCCTTCTCCTGCCCTGGGAGTAGCAGCACGCTCCAGCTGTCTCTCCCTGCAAAATCCTCCTCGGCCATCACAGCAACCTGAATTTAAAGGAATCCCCTGGCCCCACCTCCCTGGCTTTGGCCCCAATCGTCACCCCGTCTCCCTGATTGGCCCTGCTCCCAGCCTATCTGATAGGAGGGCTGGGTAGACTCTGCAGCCTCCTGGCCCCACCCGCTCCATCCCCACCTAGGGTGGGGCATTTGGTCTGCTCTCTGTCTGGCTCATCCCTGCTGCTTCTGAACCTTCCCCAGTGGCTGCCTTGGCATCTTGGGGCCTGTGCCTGCCTGCCTGGTGCTGATGGCACCCTCCTGTGAGCCTGGGTGAAGTTTAGCCACCTGGCAACTGCAGGAGACGGATGAGTCTGCTGAGTGGCTGCAGGCTGTTCCCCAGAGTGGTGCCAGGGCGTCGGCTGCAACTGGCCTAAGGGTGAGAGAGGCCTGGAGGCCTGGAGGGGCTCCTGCAACTGAGGTGCTGCCAGAGGCTGTGCTGCAGGGCCTAAAGGGGGTGCCTGCTGCTGCAGGGCTGGTGGTGAGGGTGGACAAAAGGCGGGTGTCGCCGGACAACTGTCTTCGTCAGTGCTGCATGGATGCAGTACAAAGAAGAATTTCGTATGAGGGCTGCAATGAACCCTGCTTTGCCATGGGATAAGATTCTCCAGCAGCTTTGGCTGCAGGTGATGGCCTCTGCAAAGGCTAATCTTTGTGACCGCTCTGACAGTGGCCATTTAGTCCAGTGGTCCACCGCTACTCCCAGTACCCACAGGTTTGCGGGTCAGCCGGTTCAAGCACGGCTGTTGTGCTGGGACTTCGCTTATCAGGGAACGTGCTCGAGGAAACCATGCGGGTTCAAGCATGAATGCCCAATGTCTGGGGGCTCCCACTCCTTCAACTTCTGCCCTAGGCGCTATAGAGGAGGCTGGGGCAAATGGGGGGTGGGTGGGGCCGGAGGTAACTCCCAGCAGCAAGCTGGTAAAGGGTCCCAGCCCAATAAAGCTGAAGGAACTTAAGTGCCTCTTGGATAGTTACCCTAAGTGGGAAGATGCTTCGTTTTTGTTCAATGGGTTTCGGTTTGGTTTTAGGATCCCATTCCAGGGGCCCAGGGGCCCTTTTATGGTAGCCAATCTTCGATCAGTGGCTGGTATGGAAGGGATCGTTAGGGAAAAGATTGCCAAGAAGTGTGCCGAGGCTTGGGTGTTGGGCCCCTTTGTGGCCCCACCACTCTTGCGTTTGCGGGTCTCCCCCTTGGGTGTGGTGTCAAAAAAGGCAGCGGGCAAGTTCCGGCTGATACACCACCTTTCTCACCGCAGAGGTGGATCAGTTAACGATGCTATCCCTGACCACCTTTGCTCAGGAGTCAAGGTTGTCAGGAGTTGCGGACAGGGTGCTGAGATGGCCAAATGCGACATTAAGTCAGCATTTCGCCTTCTCCCGGTTCCTCCAGAGGATTTTGAGCTGTTGGGTTTCTCTTTTGAAGGCCGTTTCTCCTTGGACAGAGCATTACCCATGGGGTGCTCGATTTCCTGTGCGGTCTTTGAATGCTTCAGCTCCTTCCTCGAATGGGCATTGTGTCACCCCATTGTGTTACATGCAAAATGCCACCCCTAGCCAGACAAGCCTCTGTTATTTCCCCCATAGAAAATAATGGAGAAAGGGGGGGCTAAGAGCAGCATCTTTAAGAGGCCATAAAATGGCCCCCCAGTTTGATCTGCTTGAGCCTTGGTGGAGGGAGGGAGGACAGGTGGGAGATGGGCCCCTGACGTTTGGGGGCATTTTGCATGCAAAATGCCACCCCTAGCCACACAAGCCTCTCTTTTTTCCCTCATAGGGAATAGTGGAGTGGAAGTGGATAGAGTCACCTTCTTTGGGAGGCCATAAAATGGCCCCCCAAAGTGGGATCTGCTTGAGCTTTGATGGAGGGAGGGAGGACAGGTGGGAGCAGGTCCCCTGAAAGTTGGGTGCATTTTGCTTGCAAAATGCCACCCCAAGCCACCTAGAAAGATTACTTGTTTTCCCCATAGAGAACCATGGAGACTTAGGGGGATGGGGGCACCTTGTTTGGGGGTGCATAACATGGCCCCCCAAAGTCCAATCTTTCTGAAACTTGGGGGGGATTTAGAGGAGAGTTAGGAGAAGGTCTCCACCACGTTTGGTGTAATTTGGGCAGAAAATGGTATTCGGTATTCAGGAAACGTTTCGGTAATACTGGAAAAAACCAAAATGGCCCTGATTCGGTATCTTTAACCTTATTAGATTACCAAATTGCACACCCCTAGTGGACATAGAGTTATGCCCAGTCTTGGCTCTCCGGGGGGACAACGGGAGGTTATTGTTTCATCACATTGACGGAGCCCCTTTGAGTAAGTACCAGTTCTGGACAATTACTGGACAGGCTCTGACAAAATTGGGTCTGCAGAATGTTAAATTTGGCACCCATTCCTTTCGGATTGGGGCAGCCTCGACAGCTGCGGCTATGGGTTACCCTAGTCAGGTTATCCAGCGGGTGGGCCGGTGGAGGTCCAAGGCTTATCAGTCATACATTCACACACGGGGCGCTGGGAACCTCAACTGACTTGTTTTTTCTTTAGATGCTGGGTTTTGCTGTGGAATGCTGCAGATCCTTATATGGGGACATTGCATGGTTTTTTGGACGGCCCACCAAGCGAAGAGGATGGTGATCAGGTCCCAGCTTGGGTTAAGTGAGTGGGCCACAGTCGAGTGGCAGGGCGGTGGCCAGGGCCGCTGCCTTTGCTATTTGAGGGGAGGAGTGGTCTTCCACCTGACATATTGGTCATTCACCTGGGAGGTAATGACCTTGGGCTTGTAAAGGGTAAGGCCCTTACTTTGCAGGCGCAGGCTGACTTGCACTTTATTAGCAAGCAGTAGCCTGGTGACTTACTCATTTGGTTGGAGATACTGCAGCACCGGGTGTGGCATGATGCTTTGGACCCCAAAGGGGTAGAAGGGGCTAGGTGCAGGGCCAATAGGGCCCTTCAGTTAGCTTTGGGAAACAGGTTGGGCATTTATCTTCCCCATCCCAGGATTAAGGCCCATTTGGCCGACCTCTACCGAGGCGATGGGGTCCACCTTTCGGTGGCAGGCAACAACATATTTTTAGATGACCTGAGGCAAGGGCTGCATCTTACATTAAGTCACATGTGGGGCACGAATGCCTGAGCGGAGGCTCGGCCTTAGTGTTGGCAGGATTTCATTGGGGGGATGTTAGCGGGACAGTGACTACCCTTGGCACATCCCCGTTGGTGGGGATATTAGGGGCCTGTCAGGATCGGCTGGCATGCTTTACGGCGGCCAGTTGAGAGGGCAGGCTGCCTGGTGGGATCCCCTGGACAAGTCCTTCCCTCGTGCTCCACAGCGGGGGTGCTTGGAGCTTTAAGGGGAAAACCATCCGCCAGGCTGGCCAGATCCCAGCCATGTATTTGGATGGCTCGCATCCGGGGCTGCGGGTCTTGCCCAGAGAAGTCAAGGTGGGGTCCAGGGAAGTGACCCCAGGGCTTGACTTGTACCACTGGTCAGGCCCTTGCCAGGGTTTTAGTTGTTGCAGTTCATGTTGTTGCCAAAATAAAAAGGGGCCCTTTGTTACCCAAACCTTGTGTCTGCCTCTTTATTCTGACCGGGGGGGGGGGGCAATCCATAGCTAATTTATTTCTGACAGTTCTCTGGTTACGAGGCAGCTCTACAAATCCAAATCTAACATCACAGATGAACTCTAAAGGCAAGAAACATTGACCAAACTACTCACTGCCTCTCTGCACCCTTGATATCCAACTTAGACAGAAAGGGTAAACAAAAGGCCAGCATGCGTATGTAGGTTCTTTTTACAAAACATCATCTCATGAAAAAAGACCCTTTGGTTCATTGGGGAAAGGGGTTAGAAAAACAAGGCAACCTCTTCAGGAACACCATTCTCCTCTTTCCCAAAAAAGTTTCAAAACCACTGTGGGAATTTGTGGGTGCGTCTGTCTATGCGATATGTGCTAACCAATGGTAAAAGGGGACAGTTGCAGCCTCTGAGCCAAGCTACAAGTGACGAATGACACTTGCCTGGCAAGTGACCAGACTCACGTGTATTCCTCCCTGTTCACTTGCCATTCACTTGATCAAGTGGAGCGCAAGTGAATGGCAAGTGCACAGGGAGGAATACACGTGAGTCTGTTCACTTGCCAGGCAAGTGTCATTCATCACTTGTAGCTTGGCTGTCTGTCTCCTTGCCGTGTTTATCAACTGCATTTATCTAGCCCAGATGATGTGGGGGGGGGGGGAGGTTCTGGGCCACTCAGATGCTCCTCCCCTTCCACACAGGATTTGTTAACGTCTGACGGATTGTGCAAGAAGTGTGCAGCCGTTTTAATGGATAACTTTACTGACTGATGTTTTAATTTATGCGACCATGTTTTCATTGTATTTATTTATATTACTGTGATCCTCTCTGAGCCTGCTTGGGGGGAGAGCGGAGTATAAATTTAATTGATTAAATAACCAGACAGACAGACAGACAGACAGACAGACAGACAGACAGACAGACAGACAGACAGACAGACAGACAGACAGACAGACAGACAGACAGACAGACAGACAGACAGACAGACAGACAGACAGATAGATAGATAGATAGATAGATAGATAGATAGATAGATAGATAGATAGATAGATAGATAGATAGATAGACAGACAGACAGACAGACAGACTTGCCACAGGTCTTTCTGTCACCTTTTTAAAGGCACCATGGCAAATCAGTGAGGTCACGCGGGCTCTCATCTCTCATGTGCTCCTCCTCACAAGAGGCTGGGGGGACTGCTTTGTTCATGGTTGGGCACTAGCCTTGCCGACTTTGTTGACACCAGAAGCCTGTGTTGCTCCTAGAAAAATGGGATTGGCTTTTTTGGAATCTGAAGAGTGGTTCCAGGTTAAGGCCGTTTCAATACGGCGATGCGGAAGGTCGACATGCTGCCTGCTGATTATGCAACAGGACTAGTTAAGCCTTCAGTTGACCTTGAGGGAGAGTTAGTTTGAAATGAGGCTCCATCTAGCGCTCTTCAGTTTCCACTTGGATTTATTTATTCATTTCTTTAGAACCACTTTATTTGGGTTCGTTCAGTCAAGATTTTGAACAATTCTTGTCCTATATATGTTTGTAAAAGATTGTGTTACTGTTTTGTATAATAATCGCTTGTATAATTTGTGCCTCTGATGTATGTATGATTATAGTTTTGCTATATATTATAAAAGTCTTTATGTCACTGTTTTGGACTATTCTATAAGAATTTCTGGACATATAAGCTAATTATTTAATAGTAATTTTCCACAGTGTTTTTTAAAAATTATTTTTGCCTTATTGAGTTTACTCACTATGGTCCCTTATTATACTTTAATCTCAGCACTGTCCTTGGACAGGCTGCCAAGAGGTGCCAACGATCCGCTGGAATGCCAGCAGTTGGGCTTTCAAGGGCTCTCTATGGCAGCAACCTTTCTTTAGCCCCAGAACACCCCCACGTGAAGTTAGGAGTCCCCTCACCACAAACACGAACCTCCTCACTTCTATTTCAGCCACTTCCTTACTGGTGTGCAATAACCCTGCATACCATCTTACTTTCACCTCCAGTCTGTTTTTATGCTACATGGGAGTGTTGCTGTTCAAGAGCATAAATTTACACCGAATCAATAGTTGATTCGGTGCTGTAGCACAGGACCCCTGTTTTATTTTACCATTTCTAATTGATCCTGGAAGATAAAAAAAGCTGTTCACTTCTTGTGGTTAAGATTGTATGCCTCATCTAACTCTAGTAATGGTGAAATACTCAACCTCCTCCTTTTATACACAGGAACTTGTGTCTTTGGCACATGAAGCTAGCCAGGCTTTTTTGTGATGTTACTCACCAGTAAAGAGTACTGGAACTTTTTCGAGGACGTCTCTGAAGCCCTTAAGAAAGAGAGCCAGTTTGGTGTAGTGGTTAAGAGCGGCAGGACTCTAATCTAGAGAGCTGGGTTTGAATCCCCACTCCTCCGCTTGAAGCCAGCTGGGTGACCTTGGGTCAGTCCCAGCTCTCTCAGAGCTCTCTCAGCCCCACCCCCCTCACAGGGTGATTGTCATGAGGATAATAATAACATACTTTGTAAACCACTCTGAGTAGGCATTAAGTTGTCCTGAAGGGTGGTATATAAATTGAATGTTGTTATTATGAATGTGTGGAAATCAGTATGACCTTATGTATGAGTACTGGCACTTTTTCTTTTTTTAAAAAGAGAAACACTGTTACCTAGTAAACAGGCCTGTTTAACTGGTTAATAGTGCCTGATATAGTTGCATGTTTCTGGGGAACAGGGGTCTGGAGTTCTGGAATGACAACTGATCTCCGGACTAGAGAGTTCTGTTCCCCTGGAGATAAGGGCTGCTTTGGAGGGCAGACTCTTAGTATTATATCCCACTGAGGTGTCTCCCCTCCTCGAATACCGCCTCCCCAATCTTCAAGCCCCAACCTCCAACCCTAGATCCAGCATGGCTGAGGAATGTATCATATTTGATCGGAACTAGATGGGGGTTGAACTCGCATCCCTGCCTTTCTACTGGTTGCTCTAGCTTGCAATATTCTTCCTTATTCACATAACAGAAATATTTGTATTTATGGATTCAAATGAAATGGAGATGTTACAGGCTGTTTCGTTTAATGAAGCAAATGTGAAGAAAGTAGAGTTGCCAGGTCCCTATACCCTCCCAGCGGAGGGGAGGGACCAGGCACTTGCCTTGTGCCAACGACAAAGTCTTCGGGAAGTGATATCATCGCGCAAGCCCCGGGAGTGCTCCTGCGCTCTGTGTGGGGCCCATTTAGCTGGTTTGGAGCCCAAATCGACCGCAAAGAAAGTGCAGGAAGGGATGAAACTGTGCCTGTTGGGAGGGTGCGAGCGGCATGCGTTCCTGAGGTGCCTGCTGGTGGCGGGCAACTTCTGAGAGCTTGCAACCTTCCGCTGACCACTGGCGGGTCGGTGGGCAAGGTGGCAAACCCCTGGGAGTTCTCTCGCCACCAGCAGGCACCCGGGAACCCTATTCTAACTAACAACAACAACAACAAGGTTTATTAGCCAGAGGCCATCACATTCTCAATATCAATTAAAAATTACATGATTGCACATCAGCGAGACGCACATCATTTCAAAATAAATATTTAAAAGGTACATATTTCACCAGTTACCACCTTTAAAAATTTACTTATAAAATTAATCAGTCCTAAAAACATATTTGGCAACAATATATACTTAAAATATCCAGGCAATCATTAAAATTGTAGGCTACTAAAATTTACATAATATAAATACCTAAAATTCAAATCACCTTATATTATCAAATTATAATAATACTTATCTAGGATTCTGCGCACTAAGCCAGGATTTCCTCCTACTAATGGCCATTCAGCCATATTTTGCCACTTGGAGCGTCATTTCCCTATTCCTGTCTGCTAACATGATTGTAATATAGTTTTTTCTCTCTTTCCCTGGAAGACCATCAATTATAGGTTTGATATATATTTCCCTAATATGATCATATATTTTACGCTCAAAGAAGACATGTAATAGGGACTCGACACTCCCATCTCCACATGGGCGCGAACATTTTTCATAAGGTGTCTTCTTATATTTGCCTTCCAGGACAGCAGAGGGTAAGACATCATATCTTAATAGGGTAAAAGCTCTTCTATAATCAGGATTCTTCAAGTCATTTATATAGGGCATTGGTACAACCCTATTCGTAATACTTCTTTCCAATAAAGAGTTCTCAACTCTTATCAGATCATGTTGTCTTTCCACATCTAGGATTCTCTGTTTAATCAGGACCCCGGCCTGTGCCATATTCATAGACAATAGATATTGTTGGGAGAAACCATAATGTCCTAATTTGCTCCTCAACAATCTCAACCAAGGAGGAACGAAGTTATCCCTCAAAACTAAATGTGCCAGGCCATTTACGGTAGAAGCCAATTTAAGCCAGTATAATATAACTGCTATCCATAACTGAGCTTCCACCGTTACCATGCCAACTTCCAGTCTTACAGCTGCATTTGACACATTCTTAGGTGTTTGAAGTACTGCGCTTAGGCATTTGGACTGCGTTCTTTCCATCAATGTCCTCTTTGCTGTAAGACTTAGCGGGACTCCATATAACATCTGCGTGAGAGACTTGCACGAAAATAATCTAATGGCCGCTTCCACACTGCGGCCCCCTCTGGACCAATAAAATTTTTGTATCGCCCCAGCACTCTTTTGTGCATTAGAGGAAACATATTTTATATGCGTATTTTCCCTCCCATTCTCCTGTATAATCATACCTAAATATTTATAACAGTGCACCTGTTCTATGCAGGTCTCATTTAGATACCATCAATAGCTCCTAGGTCTCTCTGCAAAGGCCTATTCTAACTATTACACCACGCTGGCTCTTTTCAGTCCCCATGACTAGTAGCCGTTGATGGATTTCTCCTCCATGAATCTCTAACTATCCCGACCTACAGTCACTCCATTGGCTACCTATCAGCTACTGTGCTCAGTTCAGGGTCTTGGTTATTACATGCAAAGCTCTTCACGGACTTTGTCCAGCATACCTATGGGACCGCCTCCCTCCCTATGTCCCTCCAGGGCAGCTTCGCTCATCTGAACAGGGTCTACCTGTTCAGATGAGCACCCTACCACTAATTTTGTTAGTCTTGTAGGTGCTACTGGACACTTGCTCTTTTCTAAGAGTAGGAAGGGAAATTTATAATAGTTAATGTTAAATATTTTTTAAAAAAATTTAAATCGGTTCAATTACATATTTTATTAAACATTGGTTGATCTAATAAGGAGGTTTATTAGGATGGAGAGAAAGGAAATATTTCTGGGTATGTTTATGTTGCATATCTGAAAATTATATTTTAAATGTTATCTGGCCATTGTCTTTTGATATTCTTTGATATTCCTTGTAAAGCATATTTTCAATTTTCTTTCAAATGTAAACTTCTGTTTCCTATCCCCTTTTCTTTCCTCGCCTACTTTTTGTTTAATTAAAAAATAAAAATAAAAGCATAGGAAGGGGAAAAAATGGCATGTAGGTCTGTATCTATGGGTTGACCTGGGTTCAAAATCCTCACCCACCACAAAATCTGATGGGTGACCTCGGGCTAGGGAGGCTCGCCTGCCCTCGAGCAGAGCCAGGGCCTTTTCGGTCCTGGCACCAACCCGGTGGAACTCTCTGTCTGATGAAACCAGAGCCCAGCAGGATTTATTATCCTTCCGCCGGGCCTGTAAGACAGAGATGTTCCACCAGGCATATGGCGGAGGCTAGGCTGCCCCCCCCCCCAGCCGTACTTGACTTGACTTGAAAAGATCTGTCCACCACCATACAGATATGGACATATGGGCCATGTCTGAAATGAAGTAACTCTTCCATTGCCACCTGAGGAGAAGTTTTTATTGTATGTAGTGTTGTAAATTTTATTGTAATGTTTTATCTGCTTTTATGTGTTTTTATGTAAATTAAAATGTTGTGCTCCGCCCTGAGCCCGCTCGGCAGGGAGGGCGGACTAACAATCTAATATAATAAACAAACAAACAAATAAATGCTTTCTCAGCCTACCTCACAGGACCGTTGGGAGGATAAACTGAGAACAGGAGAAGCACGGATCAGTATGGACCAGTCACACATTTGTGCTCTCTCTGCGTCTTGCTTTATTTGGAGGGGAAATAGTGAAAATCCACTAAATGACTGTTCCTGTGCGTGATGAAAACCAAGCTGGCGTAGTGGTTAGAGTGTCAGGAGACCTGGGTTCAAACCCCCACTCTGCCAAGGAAGCTCACGGGGTGACCTTCGGCCATACCACGAGGGTTGCTAACTCTGGGTTGGGGAATTCCTGGAGATTTGGGGGAGGAGCCTGGGGTGGGCAGGATTTGGGGAGGGGAGGGCCTCAGTGGGCTCCACTGCCATTCGAGAGGCCAAAGCCACCCTGAGGCACACCTTCTCAGCCTCACTTCCCTCACGAGGTGGTTGTGTGGATAAAATGGAGGAGAGGGGAATGATGTGAGCTGCTATAAACAATGTCCATAAATATATAAAAAGAAATGTTTGGGGAGGAAAGTAGAAATAAACTTCCTTTTTTTACTTGATAAGAAACCTGACTCAAAAACTCTTTCTGAGGTGCTTCGATTTTTCAGAGAGAGAGAGAGAGAGTGTTACCAGAACTGCTCTTTTATTATAATGGGGAATTAGCTGTAGCAGTCTGTAACTATTAATATTAAGCGAGGATCATAACCTATGTATACGGAGGTCCCGATCCCAGACACTCTAGTGAAAAAGAGGAAGACAAGGAGTAAGGTCCAAACACGTGTATTGAGTGTAGCGTAAGCCTAGCTTGCACAATCATACAAAGAACATACAAGGTCTAGGAAATACAGAGTAGGAAATACAGAGACGTTCGCATTAGCGGGTTCCCAACGATGGTAAGGGAAATACTCACAATCCTGGAGCGAAGCAGAGACACGGCAGCGAGGGTGGCCCAATGCCAGCACTGGGACCACAGACGGACAGCAAGGAGGTCTGGATAGGGAATGGCCGAGGCACCGAGTGGTCTGGGAGACCAGCTTAAATACCCCAAAACGTACCCTGGGGCTGGTGCTGTACTTGGTGGTTCTCACAGATTAAAACAAAGGGTCTAATGGGCTACTGAATGGCTTGGATGGGCCACTTTGGTAATCAGATTGTGATAAGTGACACCTCAGGAAGAGGGGACAAAAGAGGGAGGGGGAAATCCAAGTGGGCTGAATGGATGTTCCAGCGGACAGGGCTTGTCCTGATGTCATCAGCTCTGGAATGCGGAGGTTTCTTTGAGATGCATTCTCTAAGTGCTTGGGATGGTCGGCACTTAGTTCCTTCTCCTGGGCGGCTCCTAAGATATGCAGAGCGGGGCGAGGTACTCTCGCTGCGGACGTGGTGTGCCCGCTTCGCCGAAATGGCTTCTCAAAGCAGTCTTCTTCCCTGGGTCTTCTGGGTGCCTGAGAACATGGATGCCGGCTGGGCATAGCTGGGGCTGGATAGCAGGCTGCCCGGTAGCGAGAGCAAGCTTGGCGACCGGCTCGCGGGAGGCTCCAGACGGGAACTGACCAGGGAGCGCCTAGCCAGGCTCGCTGGAGGTTTCCCCGGCAGGCGCCCGGCTGCTAGCAGCGGCTTGGGCCCATATGAGGCAGGCTTCCATGGAGGCAGCGGGAACAACACTTTAAAACACTGTCCAAAGCAGGGAACAGGCACGGTCCGTGGCAGATGGCAAAGCAGGCACGGGGAACACAGTCCAAACACACACTGGGAAGTCCAGATACAGGTCAGGGCAGGGCTGCCCAGAAAAAGAGTCTTTTGTGCAGTTAACCAAACATGGAGTTAGTAAACTACACAGTCTATAGCGGCAGCAAGGTAATTGACACGCAGGCAGGAAACTGACACGTGTACCAGAACACACACGTGCAAAGCAGTCTTTGGTGCAGCAGTGAAACAGTAATGCAGGAAACTTTAACACAGTTCATAGCAGGCTTCAAAGCAGGGGAGGGGGCCTACTTGGCAACAATTGAGAGAGAGAATGTGAGTGTGTTATGGGGGGGATGGTTAGAGGGAATTCATGCAGGTGGAAGGAGGAACCAGACAGACACACCCTGGTGAACCTGCCAGGCAATTCATAACATCCGGCCTGGTCTACTTTGGAATAAAGCCAGGGAAGACAAACAGCGGAAGAGCGTTCCTGCGTCTCTCCCGGCATCGCCTCACTTTCCAAATCCAACCAGGCTTTCCTGGCAGGTTTGGTGCCTCCAGAGTTACCACCAGCTGCTGCTCCAAGTCCAGCTCCTTAAGGGGGGCTGAGTGGGGGGTGATCGTGGTGGTCCCAGAGCCCCCTTTGGCTCTCCTCTGGCCGAGGCTGGCAATGTCAGTGTGGAGGGGGACCCTTTCAAGGCAGTTTCAGCCACAGAAGCTGAGAGCAAACTGGCACTTGACAGAGCAAAGAACGAAATAAAACTAGAGGCCCCACCCTGGCCATCCCCCTGGGGCAGTGGAAGGTGGTGACACTTCAGAAATTACCCCAAATATGAATAAAAATAAAACATCCCTTGACGTTTTTTCTAGAAAGTCACTCTTGCTTGCGGTAGGAAGCTTCACCAGTTGAATTTCTGTCTCCTGCGCAGCTAGCCAAGGCAAGAAAAGGGGGAGATGTGAAAGGCAGATGGGAACTTCTAAAAACAAGATGGGTTGTTGTGGATACTCAACAGTGTCCTTTGCACATGCTCAGAGGAAACCTCTGCCTAGGTTTCTGAGATTGCATGAGGACCCCTCCCCCTGTTTAAGATGCAAACAGGAGTGGATGGAGAGAAAGAGCACAATATGGGGGCAGCTGGACCACTTCTGAACTTGACTTGGGGAAAAGGAAAGCCACAGGAACGGAGCCTCGGACAGTGTCTCTACTCGAGACACCAGGGTGCATGTTCATCAAATGCCAGGAGATGCAATGTTAGCTGGGAAGCATAGTTTTAAAAGACAGAGATTGTGGAGACCACTTCTCAAACCCCTCCACTGCCTCTGGGGTACTGGACTGTCTCCCTTTCTGGAGCCTTTGCCCTGCCACCCTTGCTGCTTAAACCTTTGAATTAACGGAGCCTCGGCAGGGCAAAGGCTCTGGAAGGCGAGACAGTGCGGCACACCAGAGGCGGCAGAGGCATGTGAGAGAATCCGTCCCCTCTGAAGCGATCTATGCCAGCTCTGTCTTTTAAAACTACACTTCCTAGCTCCAGTGTCAAAAGTCTTGCAAAGAAAAACTCTGAGTATGCACAGAGTGTGGGAAAAGACAGATCTAAACTGACAGTGATGGATCCTCTGTTAATTTTTTTTTTTAACAGAATGTCCTGAAATCCAACATAAAATCCCATATCACGGCCAGGTACTCTGACTGAACCATAAAAAACATGGCACTGCAGTAGTTCAAAAACTTAGATCCCGTGCATGGATCCTCATGAATTCATTTGATTTTTTCACTGAAACCCAACCAAACCGGCATGATTCTGGAGCTCATATTGTGGCCAGCAGGAAGCATCATGAAATAGCACAGATCTGCCATGGCACAAAATCACGGATCTACGGTGTCGATCTTTATAGATTGTCAGGATTTTTAGATGGGATCGTGCAAAATTCACCAAGAAATCACATGTCATGTCCATATCTACAAACTCTATCAGAAAAATGATGCATTTTGTGGCACTGCCATAGCAAAAATAAAAATTCTTCAAATGAGCGAATCCTCATGGGTTGTAGGGAGTTTTACATGCTGCATTTGAAGGTATTCACTTTTTTTTTTAAGGGCCCATACAGATCCATGCAGGCCTGTCTTTAACTCCCCCTCCCTTTACTTGGCCCTTCCCGATCCTTCCCGATCCTTCCCGGGCTTGGTCTGACGGAGCCCCGCCCCCCACCCGGCCCCAGTGGAATCCCTGCCTGGAATGCCTGAGGTGAGTCACAAACCCGAAAGGTTCTGTGGTGACATCGCTGCTGGAGCGGCAGTTGAAGTCAGCCTCATTGCCTGTGTGGCTTTGAGTGATGGAGGAGGTACTGATGCCTGGCTCTGGCTCCCCCAGGACTGGGCTGGGGTGGGTGGGTGAGGCTGAGGTTGGGGGTGGAAGGAAAGGATGGGTGTAAAGCAGGGGCATAAGAAGGACGCTCTGGGGCCCACCCGCAGCCTCCTTTTCACCTGGCTCTGCTGCTGCCATTCCCCAGACCCCCCCAGTCTCATTCCCCCCCTCCCTCCTGGGTTTTTGTCTCAGCCTGGACTTTAAGCACGTGTCTCCCACACCCCACAAGGAGCCTCCTTTCACTGGCCCCCATCTTCCAAATGGGTAGGCCCTGCTCGATTTGGGGGCACTGTGGAGAGAACATGGGGCAGACCCGGCCCATCCTGGCTCAGCCCACCCCATCATTTCGGAATGTGGCTCTCGGAACAAAATGCTGGCATACCCCCTGAGCTGCAGGGACCCTGGGGAAGCTCCGGGCGATCTAGAATACAAGGAAGAGGCGGGGCATTTTCATGGGGGCGGGACAGGGTGGCTAGGAATAAAGAGGCAACCCCCCGTGCTGTTGAGGGATGGCCTCTCCTGTGCCAAGCCCAAACGCTGCAGGCATGGTGGGCATTTGCCCGTCGTGGGGCACCTCATTTCCATCCTATTTGTCCCCATGCCTGATGGCTGAGCTCAGCCCCTCTGAAAGTCATGCTGAGTCTTTGATCTATCTCCCTGCAGGTGGGTAAGCGAAGAATGGCGTGGTGGCAAAGAGTGTGGAAGTGGCTAGCGTGCAAAAAAAAGAACAGAGTGGCGGCAGGTATGTGTTGTGGACATGCCAGGCAGGGCCTTCTGCTTGCCCTCAGAGCCTTTCACTTTCTGCGGGTTCACAACTAAGTACTGATGCTCTTGAATCGAGATCCCGAGATCCCTGACGGCGTTCATGATCCCTTTAATTTGAAATCTCTCTGCTATTTTCCTCCCCTTAACTGATGAATCCAAACTTTTCACAATATCAACAAGTTTAAGGCATTGGAAAACCACATTGAATGGTTTCAGTATCTCCAAATAAGTAATTTAATATGTTCATTGCAAAGAAAGGGTGTTTTTAAAAGACAATTAACATTTTTGAGTGAATGTTGAAGGATTCAAAGAGTATTGTTAAAGGTTGGTTATCGAAGCTATATAAACATTTGGTGGAAATATTCTATTCCCCGTTACCAAGATATGTCACAAGTTGGCAAAGGGACGGAGTAAAAGAGCTAACCGAACCAGACGGGGAGAATATTTGGGCTCAACCCTTCAAATACATCGAAAATTTTGTGCCTTTGGGCACGGTTATAAAGATTGTTAAGGTTTCTTTTCCTTATAATGTTAAAGTGATGTGATTTGATATTTGGAATGATTGTAGGTTGACAAAAGAATATCTATCTTTGATTTCAATATTGTTTTTAAGATATTATGGGGATTGAAGTATTGTACATTTTGTGTGTTTTGTTTTGGTTAATTAATAAATGTAGTTTTTATTTTAAAAAAACCCTTTTTATAATATCTACTTTCCATCAATAAAAAACACAAGATCGTTCACAACAGTGAAGATAAGCAGTGATACCAGAATATGTTTGTTCTGCTTCTGTTCGAAGTTGCTGCTCAAAATAGACAAACAGCTTTTGAGCTTCTTAACTGAATAAACAACTAACTGACTAGCTGTTCATTTTTGAGAAAAACATTCAACTTCAGTACCCCACACATCAAATATCAGGACTGATTTCCATGATACAATGTCCCCATATACTCTACCAATGTCCCCCAGACATATAAGAATAAAACAGCCATGCCACTTAGCCATTTTTGTATCAATTTGGGCCTCCGAAGTTAAAATTATAATACAAATCAATGTTACAAACAGTACACATGTAGAAACAGAGAAAAAGTTAGATTAAATTTGTTTCATCAAAAGATATACTTCTTGGTTTAAAAACTGAGTGATGCATTTCTCAAATAAGTTTGTTTTTTTTAAAAAAAAGAATCTTGAATTGGCTAAGTTACGGCTCCTTAAATCCGGTGTTCAGTGCAAAAGTTCGGTTTCCTCCTTTCTAATGGATGGTTCCAAATGAAAATGGTTCTGTACCTTGGGGGGTTGTTCAGCTGCTTAAGCATTTTGGGTGAATGTGGCCGGGCTTCCTCACTTCTGGTGAAGAGGGCAGAGAACTTTTTCTCCAGCCGGCGAGACCAAGGCTTTTCCTGAATAATATTTATCCCTTGAAGCTCATCAGGTGACCTTGGGCCTGTCATTCTCAGCCCACCTTACAGGCCTGTTGTAGGGACAAAATGGAGGAGGGAAGAACCCTGAGTGTCCCCTGAGGACCTTGGGGGGGAAGGGCAGTAGAAAAATGCATCATTGTGGGCACAAAAACAACACTCTGCCCTGCCAGCAGAAGCCAGTGGCCTGGGAAAAGGCACGAGCAGCCGCCACAGGCCCCCCTCCCGCCCCACTGGTTCCCACGTTTCCTGCCCCCCTGCTGCTCCTCCCTGTTGGTCTGAACATTGAGCCTGGCCCTCAAAAGCCCCCCTCCCCGTCCGGAAGCCCTGTTCTCCCCCCCTGTCACCCAGCAGTGCTAGAGCTTGACTCAGTAAAGAAACGGAAAACTTTTTCAAGAGTTGGGAGTGGAGGGATGGCAGCTCATTAAGGGAGTGCTCCTCGGAGACACGATTCGGGACAAAAGCCAGATTTTTGCTGATCTGGCTAAATCCACTTTTCCCAGACAAAACTGATCGTCCAGGATCCAATCTGGGAACCCAGATCCCGGAATAAATCTGGGTAATTTTAGGAAACGTGGCTTCAGCCTGTGGCTTGCTTCTTCCTTGGCTTCTTTCCAAGAGGGGAGGGGGAGGAGAGAGGGGGAGTGAATGGCCAATCCGTGCAGGGTCTCTCCGTGTCTGCCTGGCTCCTGTGAGTGACACCGGTTCAGTTGGGCTCAGTCGCAAGAAGGTCCCTGGCTTCAGTTTGGTTTGGGTGGAATTCTCTGTGGTGACAAGATTCTCGGGTTTGATGGTGGCCCCCTTGATTTGTTGGTTCTGTTGGGCTTCTTCTTGCATTGGGGAGCGTGCCCTTGGCCAGCAGCAGCCTTGCCCCGGTGTGTTTCTGCCTCAAAGCCTGCTTAGAAATGGTTCCCCCGCAGAAAACAAGGGAGAGCAGCTGGGGGGGGGTCCTTCTTCAGGGACCCATAGAATTGGTCCCAGAGATCCAGTCTTCCTGAAACTCGGATGATATTTAGAAGACAGTGAAGAGTAGGTTCCCAAAATTTTGGTAGCTTTTTCTTGAAAAATGATGCCCCCCGATATCCTCCCAGATAGTTATTATTAATAATGGAGTGTGACTGTGAGCACTTCCTTCAGGGGCCCATAGAATTAGAATCTGTGGGTCCAATCTTCCTGAGACTTGGGGGGGGGGCTTAGAGGACAGTCAGGAGTAGCTTCCTTGAAAATTTGGTGGCGTTTTCTTGAAAAATGAGCCCCCCCCCCCCCGGCCAGGCCCTAGATATGCCCAGATAGTTTTTTCCCATAAGGAATAATGGCCAAATAAATCTGGGATTCTCTGATCTGTCTTAAATAGATCAGAAAATCTTCCCTGGGTTTCAGAAATCCCCAATTTCTTTGAGATCCATAAAAACCAATTCCAGATGTCTCAGACTTTTTTTTGTGTATAAATATTTTTATTTTTTAGAACATTACGGGATACAGAAAATGGAAAAGGGAACAAAAGTTAAAAGGAAAAATTAAAGATATACATTATAAGGACTGTCAAAATAATACAATGACTGTATATTATTTAAAATATAGTTTTCAGGTATACAACACAAACAAAACTCAGGCATATGTTCTCTGTTCATCCTAAAGAACATCATTGTTAAACCAACCAATGATTAATAAACTATATAATCGGGTTAGCTTAAATGGAATAAAACAATAACTAATGATTCTAAACTAACAACGAATCCCGTTGTGGGGAAAAATACAGCAGAATCTAGAAAGGGGCGGGTGGGCGGGCAGGCGGGCATTGCCTCCTCCTCAGTGACTGATCCAGGCCAGACGAAGGGGTGGCCAGGTGTTGCCTCCTGCTCCACACCTGATCCTATCTGGGTGAAGAGGGAGCGGGCATTGCCTCCGGCTAGGTGCCTGATTCTGGCCGAGTGAAGGGAGACAGGCATCTGCTCCTGATGCCAAGCAGGTAAAGGCTGGTGGTGGGAATTAACACACCCTCCACTCCTGATCCCGATTGGGTGAAGGCAAAGGGTGGGCATTGCCACCTGCCATGCTCCTGATCCCAGCTGGGTGAAGGGGGAAGGCATTGCTACCTGTTCCACTCCTAATACACATGGGTTAAGGCGAGGGGTGGGCATTGCCACCTGCTCCGCTCCTGATCCCAGCTGTGTGAACTTGGGAGTTGGGTATTGCCACATGCTCCACTCCTAATCCCCATGGGTTAAGGCGAGGGGTGGGCATTGCCACCTGCTCCACTCCTGATTCCAGCAAGCGCTCAGGTTGGATAGGCTGCCTCGCCTGGGCTTCCCGCTGTGGCAGCATCCTCTGGTGGTACACCAAGGTAGGAAGTGAGTTGTCTAGAACACACTTACTCTTTTTTACAGTAGGATACAATAGAATAACTCTATAGCTTTTATACATCACATTCAAATTATAACACAACCATTCTCCAGAATGTTTCGTCTCTCCCTTATTATTAAGACAACTACTGGATGTCTGTAAAAATAGAGAATTTTATATTGCTAGTTGCTGGGAAAGAAGAGGAGACACTCTTTTTGTTTGGCACCACTTTTCGATTTCCCAGCATGCAACTTGAACTCGAGTAGAGCTTCAGTTGCCAGTCTTATTTAACTCAGAGAGTAAAAGAATATTCTGGTACTTTAAATGATTATATGAGTTTTCCCCAGCTGCAAGAAATCCCTTTCAGGGAACGTTTTAAACTGATGAAATTGCTGTTAATCACTTGAGAACTTTGCCAACTTTCTTAAAACTGGAAACCTGTGCTGCTCCTAGAAAAATGTGATTGGTCATTTCTTTGAGATTTGAAGAGTGGATAAGTTTGCAGAACTCTAGGGGATGATTCTCATCTAGGATATGGATTTCTTGTGGACCAGTTATACTTAGTGAGGGTTTGCTATTGTTAGTTCAAGATTAGTATCAATAATAATAACAACTTAATGCCCGCTCAGAGCAGTTTACAAAGTATGTCATTATTATGCCCACAACAAAACACCCTGTGAGGCGGGTGGGGCTGAGAGAGCTCCAGAGAGCCGTGACCAGCCCAAGGTCACCCAGGCGGCTTCAAGTGGAGAAGTGGGGAATCAAACCCGGCGCTCCAGATTACAGTCCCACGCTCTTAACCTCTACACAAAACTAGGTCGCTTAAGTTCGTGATGCTGAATGTTGAAATGCTGAATGCTCATTATGACTGACACTATTGAACCTGAATGCCCAAAGACGACCTTCAGGAAGACACGTCTAAAAATGAGATTCTACCTAGGCTCTCGTTAGTTTCAGCTTAAGTTCATAACATAATACTTTTTAGGACCATTTTAATAGGGTGACCAGAATGTCTCTGGTCACCTGAAGCTCCCCCCGCTTGCTGTCCCTGGTAGTGGGGCTTCAGAGCTGCTTGCAGCCCGTCTTCCTCCTAGGCAGGAGAAGCACAAATGCCAGGGTGGCCTGGGGCAGCAACTGATGTGAACTTGCCTTCTGAAATCTCAGGGACGGTGGAGGAGGAGATGGAGCAGGAGGAGGAGGAAAAAGGAAGATCGTATGATCCAAGGAGAGATGACGATATGGTGAGCAGACAAGCAAGCCAAGGGAGCTACTCATCCTCCTGGATCTCCCTGCCCCTCAGGAGATAGCAGCCCTCCTGCCAAGCTTCCCAACCCAGGAACAGGTCAAACAAGGGAAATGGGGGTCCAGGGGAAAGGCCAAGAGCGTGGGCTACCCTAGACGCTGACCCACCCTCCTATGTGGCCGGTGGCAGCAACCTCTGTGGAAGCCCCCAAAGGCTTTTATGTCTTGAGAATGGAGGAGGGAATGGGCAAGGAGTACGGGGCCTGCCAGGCACTGGCCCCGTCCCTTTCCCCAGCCAATGTGGAGAGCTCAGGAGAAATGTCAGCAGGAATCATGAAGCCCACCAGCTCCATATAGGGAATATTGGATGGAAGGATCCCAGGGGTGGGGGCAGACCCTTCTCAGACTCTGGCAAGCAGCTGCCCATGAAAGCAGGCTAGATGGGGCTTCAGGGCCTCCTTGTCGAGAGAGCGGCTTCCTGGAGCATCAGTCGTTGCATCTAACAGGTGGCCTTTCTCTCTCAGGAGTTGGAGTCAGTAACCTCCAGTCTTTGGGACGTTTCAGATCTCCTGGGAGAAATATCAGCAGGTATGTCATCTCCCCTGCTGATGGGAAATGGTAATCTAATGTTCTATTTTTCTATTTTTCTCCTGCCCTCCCTCCAAGGAGCTCAGGAGCATAAGCATGAGCACAAATACTGGGGTGGCCTGGGCAGCAACTGATGTGAACTTGCTTTCTGAAATCTCAGGGTCTGTGGTGGAGGAGGAGGAAGCCGAGGAACAACTAGGGCCCTGCCATGCAGGAACATCCCCCATTATGGTGAGTAGAACAGCGATCCAAGGGAGCTACTCCTCCACTTGGATCTCCCTGCCCCTCAGGAGATAGCAGCCCTCCTGCCAAGCTTTCCAACCCAGGAACAGTCCGGGCAAGGGGGATGGGTGTCCAGGGGAAAGGCCAAGAGTGTGGGGTACCCTAGATGCTTACCCAGCCTCCTGATTGGCCACTAGCAGCAACCCCTGTTGAAGCCCCCAAAGTCTTTTGCATTTTGAGAATGGAGTTGGGAATGGGCAAGCAGCACAGGGCCTGCCAGGCACTGACCCCGTCCCTTTCCCCAGCCAATGTGGGGAGCTCGGGAGAAACTTCAGCAGGAATCATGAAGCCCACTGGCTCCATATGGGGAATATTGAATGAAAGGATCCCAGGGGTGGGGGCAGACCCTTCCCGGACTCTGGCAAGCAGCTGCCCATGAAAGCAGGCTAGATGGGGCTTCAGGGCCTCCTTGTCGAGAGAGCGGCTTCCTGGAGCATCAGTCGTTGCATCTAACAGGTGGCCTTTCTCTCTCAGGAGTTGGTTTCCATCACCTCCAGCGTGTGGGACAGCACCCAGCCAGCAACACCTGCAGGTATGTCATCTCCCCTGCTGATGGAAAATGGTAATCTAATGTTCTCCTTCTCTATTTCTATCCTGCCTTCCCTCCAAGGAGCTCACAGCAGAATGCTTGGTTTCAGCCCATCTCTTTGTCATTCCTCACAACAACCATGCCATGTAGGGTAGGCTGAATGAGACCGACTGGTGCTTGATCACCCTGTGAGATTCACGGCTGAATGGGGATTTGAAGCTGGGTCTCCCAGGGCCTCATGAGCGGAATCTTTTCAGCACCTGTTTCCAAGCAAGAGTCATTGGACTCCGGTCCCGTGTAGCCTCCCGTCCCCGTCCCCATGCTTATGCTCCTGCATCTGTCACCAGAGTTAGGACACTCATTGTGACAGAGAAGAGAAGCTCCCATTAGTGTTGGCTCTTCCATAATACTGGAATATATTATAACTCCACATTGGAACCAAAGCGATGCTGCCATGCGAATGCCCGAGACAAGAGCTGGTCTGCATGGGAACGTATTGGCACATCCAGGGCCACCAGAATGTCTTTGGTCACCTGAAGCTCCCTCCGCTTGCGGTCCCCACCTTATTCCAACTTAGTGGGGCTTCAGAGGAGCTTGCAGCCCATCTTCCTGCTAGGCAGAAGCACAATTGCAGGGGTGGCCTGGGCAGGAACTGATGTGAACTTGTCTTCTGAAATTCCAGGGTCAGTGGCAGAGGAGAAGGAGGATGAGGAGGAAGAACAACCAGGGCTCTGCCATGTGGGAACGTCCCCAATTATGGTGAGCAGAACAGCGATCCAAGGGAGCAAATCATCCACTTGGATCTCCCTGCCCCTCAGGAGATAGCAGCCCTCCTGCCAAGCTCCCCAACGCAGGAACAGTCCGGGCAAGGGGGATGGGTGTCCAGGGGAAAGGCCAAGAGCGTGGGGTACCCTAGATGCTGACCCAGCCTCCTGATTGGTCACTGGCAGCAACCCCTGTTGAAGCCCCCAAAGTCTTTTGCATTTTGAGAATGGAGTTGGGAATGGGCAAGCAGCACAGGGCCTGCCAGGCACTGACCCCGTCCCTTTCCCCAGCCCATGTGGGGAGCTTGGGAGAAATGTCAGCAGGAATCATGAAGCCCACCAGCTCCATATGGGGAATATTGGATGGAAGGATCCCAGGGGGTGGGGGCAGACCCTTCTCGGACTGCCCATGAAAGCAGGCTAGATGGGGCTTCAGGGCCTCCTTGTCGAGAGAGCGGATTCCTGGAGCATCAGCCGTTGCAGCTAACAGGTGGCCTTTCTCTCTCAGGAGTTGGAGTCAGTAACCTCCAGCGTGTGGGACATGTCCCTGCCAGCAACACCTGCAGGTATGTCATCTCCCCTGCTGACGGAAAATGGTAATCTAATGTTCTCTTTCTCTAATTCTATCCTGCCTTCCCACCCTGTTGCTCACAGCAGAATGCATGCTTTCCGCCCATCTCTTTCACATTCCTCACAACGACCTTGCAATGTAGGGCAGGCTGAATGAGAACGACTGGTGCTTGATCACCCTGTGAGATTCACGGCTGAATGGGGATTTGAAGCTGGGTCTCCCAGGGCCTCATGAGCGGAATCTTTTCAGCACCTGTTTCCAAGCAAGAGTCATTGGACTCCGGTCCCGTGTAGCCTCCCGTCCCCGTCCCCATGCTTATGCTCCTGCATCAGTGACCAGAGTTAGGACACTCATTGTGACAGACAAGAAAAGCTCCAATTAGTGTTGCCTCTTCCATAATATTGGAATATATTATAGCTCCGCAATGGAACCAAAGCGATGCTGCCATGTGAATGCCCGAGACAAGAGCTGGTCTGCATGGGAACGTATTGGCACATCCAGGGCCACCAGAATGTCTTTAGTCACCTGAAGCTCCCCCCGCTTGCGGTCCCCACCTTATTCCAACTTAGTGGGGCTTCAGAGCTGCTTGCAGCCCACCTTCGTCCTAGGCAGGAGAAGCACAAATGCAGGGGTGACCTGGGCAGCAACTGATGTGAACTTTTCTTCTGAAATTCCAGGGTCAGTGGCAGAGGAGAAGGAGGATGAGGAGGAAGAACAACTAGGGCCCTGCCATGCGGGAACGTCCCCAATTATGGTGAGCAGAACAGCGATCCAAGGGAGCGACCCTTCCACTTGGATCTCCCTGCCCCTCAGGAGATAGCAGCCCTCCTGCCAAGCTCCCCAACGCAGGAACAGTCCGGGCAAGGGGGATGTGTGTCCAGGGGAAAGGCCAAGAGCGTGGGGTACCCTAGATGCTGACCCAGCCTCCTGAGTAGCCTCTGGCAGCAACCTCTGTTGAAAAGGCTTTTGTGTCTTGAGAATGGAGGTGGGAACGGGCAAGGAGTACGGGGCCTGCCAGGCACTGGCCCCGTCCCTTTCCCCAGCCAATGTGGAGAGCTCAGGAGAAATGTCAGCAGGAATCGTGATGCCCACCAGCTCCATATGGGGAATATTGAATGGAAGGATCCCAGGGGTTGGGGCAGACCCTTCTCGGACTCTGGCAAGCAGCTGCCTGTGAAAGCAGAAAAGATGGGGCTTCAGGGTCTCTGTATCAAGCGAGCAGCTTCCTAGAGCATCAGTCCTTGCATCTAACAGGTGGCCTTTTTCTCTCAGGAGTTACAGTCGGTCCCCTCCAGTGTCTGGGTGAGCTCCATTTCATCAACACCATCAGGTATGTCATCTCCCCAGCTGACGGAAAATGGTAATCTCATGTTCTCTTTCACTATTTTTCTCCTGCTCTCTCTCCAAGAAGCAGAATGTATGGTTTCCTCCCATATCTTTCCCATTCCTCACAACAGCCTTGCGATGTAGAGTAGGCTGAGAGAGAACGACTGGTGCTTGATCACTCTGTGAAATTCATGGCTGAATGGGGATTTGAAGATGGGCCTCCCAGGTGTTTGTCTGTGGAATCTTTTAAGCAGGGCTTTCTTTCAGCGGGATCTCCCAGGATCTGAGATCCCCCCCCGGCACCTCTGAAAAAAGATCACGTGACTGGGGGCCCTGCCCCCGGCGCCCAAACACCCATGGCTGCCTCCCCGGGTGGAGCTTCTCCTGGGCCACATGCTTCCTCTGCCTCTTCCCCGGACTTTCCCTTCTTCCCTCCCTCCCTTTCTCTTTTTCCCCTTTCTTTCCTTGCTTCTTTCTTTCCTCCCCCCCTCTCTTTCTCCTTCTTTCTTTCCATGTCTTTTCTTTTTTCCTTTCTATACCTTCCTTCACTGGAGGCCTGAGGAGGCCGTGAGCAGCTGGCCGCTGCATTTGGAAGTGCTGGCAACGTCCACCGCGGCAAGCACACACCCGCTCGGGCTCTCCTCTGTGCCCGCTGCTCAGGCCCAGCGCTGCAGGCCAGAGGAGGCCGTGGGTAGCTGGCCACAGTGTTCGGCGGTGGCAGGACTGAGAAAATGGAGGAAACTGTGAGGAGGAGGAGACTGCAAGTGGCTTTGAGGTCCTGTATGACTTTAAATGGGCTTATAGTAGGGCCGATGAACCTTCCTTCCCAGTTACTGAGCTGTGAGGCGCCGCCCTGCCCGCCGTAGGGCTGCCGCCCTCCGCCATCCTAACGCCTGCTCGGGCGGAGCTCCCTCAGCCTCAGAGTCCGGCAGGGAAGGTGGTTAACGCCACCTGAGTCCTCCACTTGCCAACTGGCACGTGCACTCCCTCCCTCTGCCCGTCACTTGCACGCCAGCCTCCTCACCCTCGGCATCCTTGGGATTCTCCCCCTTTATAGCTGCTCTTTCCCCCACCTCCCCACCTGGGCTGCCAATCAGCCTTCCACTCTCTCCACTCCCTTCAGCCCCGTCTGCCCCCTCCCACCGGCCTGCTCCCCTCCCCATTGGCTGCTTGCCATGCCCGTCACACGGGCGTCCCCTCGCCCCCTCCTGCCCCCAGCTGCCAGCCAGCAGAAGAGTCGCACTGGGCGTCCAGGCTGCGGAGGCTGGGCCCGCTGCTGCGCTTCCCTGGGCCGCGGGGGTTTCCCCAGCACGTTGCTTCGCTGCGGCTTCCAGCTCCAGCATCCTGACGCGGCCCGGCTCCTTCCCCGTGGCGGTGAGTGGGCTGGAGGAGGAGGAGGTGAGAGGCACTGCGACCCTTGGGTACCCCCCCCCCCAACTCTGGACATGAGCGTAATATCTTTGGGCTCAATGTTCAATTTTGAAGTATTTAAAGTTACAAGATTAATTCCGTGTCTGTGTGTGTGTGTTTGTCTGTATGTGTGTGTGTGAGAGAGAGCATTTCTAAGTAGTGTTACAACCTTCTAAACCCATTGACTTCAGGGACATGGAAAGGTGTTGCTTTAGATTATACTGCTATTTAATTTAATAATTTGATTTGGGGCCTGGAAAAAAACCTTATTTTCCTTTAAATAATAGTGCTGCCATAAATTCAAAATAGATACAATAGAGAAAATAATGTTTCCTGAAAATGACCCACTGCCACTCATGATATGGGACAGACTGGTCATCTACACGTAACTGGGAAGAGAACTTTCCTCTACACATTTCTCTAATCATTGAAAAGTCCCTAATCCCCGCAAGCAGTTGCCACTTCACGTGGCAATGGCAGTGAAGAGGAAGAGACATCACTTCCGGGAAGAGATGTCATTTCCCAAAGGTGATGTCACTTCCTGGAAGTGATGTCATCACACATTTCCGGTATCGCGCACGCTTCGGGCACACTCATGTAATAGAGAGATCCCCCAACACTTTTCCCAGAAAAAAGGCCCTGCTTCTAAGCACCTGTTTCCAAGCAAGTCTCATTGGACTACCTTCCTGTGTAGCCCCCCCTTGTCCCCGTGTTAATGCTCCTAAACCTGTCACAAGAGTTAGAACTCCCATTGCTCAATTCACACCGCTACAAGAAGAGAAGCTCCCAATAGCCTTGCCTCTTCCATAGTGTTAGAATATGTTAGAGCTCCCCATTGGACCCAAAGTGATGGTGCCACGAGAACGCTCGAGACACCAGCTGCTCTGGGCGGGAATGTAGAAGCATACCCAGGGCCTAGACTGTGACAGCAACTGTGACAGCAACTGAGGGCCAAGCTAGGAGTGAGGAACTACACTTGAATCGTAGTGATGGAGTGGAGCGCAAGTGGAGCGCAAGTGAACCAGGAGGAATACATGTGAGTCTGTTCACTTGCCATCCAAGGGTAATTCGTGACTTCTAGCTTGGCTCTGAAATGCCAATGCCCATGAAGACGCAAAACGGTAATCTCATGTTCTCTTTCTCTGTTTTTATCCTGCACTCCCCCCCGCCCCAAGAGCTCATGGCAGAATGCATGGTTCCCACCCATGTCTTTCGTATTCCTCACAACAACCTTGCGAGGTAGGGTGGGGTAGGCTGAGAGTTCTTACATCAGGGAGACCTCTCATTCCCCCATTGCTATTGCTAAAAGAAGAGAATCTCCCAGTAGCGTTTCCTCTCCATTGGTTTTAAAATATGTTTTCGTTCCCCACTGGAACCAAAGGGATCCTACCAGGAGAACTGAAGGGGGAAGAAGAAAGGTTTATGTACTCTGTCGTTATCACCCTTCCCTTCTTTTTCCTGCAGAGCCCCCAAAAGGCATCTTTTCCCGGCTCTTCTGCTGCGACTGCCTGAAGCAGGTGGACTGAGTGTGGCTCTCCCCCTGGTCATGGGCCGCCTCCATAGAGGGTCCCAACAACGCTGGGAGGAACACCTGCCGTACGGGGAGTGAAGGTCATTGTCTGGCGCCCAGCCCCCCTCTCTCTGGCCAGGTTCCTCTCGCAGAGACGGGCCCTTCCTCCTTAGGCAGCCCTCTCTGCGGCAAGCCCCCTGGCCCTTGGAACCTCTCCCGGCAGCACATCAAAGGCAGCCAGCCTCCACCTGACTGGCCACGTGGGGGGGGCCCAGAAGGGCGGCACGGCTCATTGGCGAGACTCCACATGTTTCCTGGGGGCAGGAAACAGAGGGCACCCATTGTCTTCCAGGAGGACTGATGGGGCGAGCAACAGGACTGTGGAGGCGAGCCAAGCTTGTCCTCCACCAAACATCCCTGCCTGCGGCTGAGTTCCCTTGGGCAGAGAAGGGGCGTGCAAAGCCTGAGAGAGCAACAAAGGCTCATGCCGCTGCAATAGAGTCTTGTAAACTCCACTAAGGAAAGGCATCCCTGAGGCCAATGGCAGACCCCAGTTCGATTCCCAAGAAGGAGCATGTTGGGCAAAGGCAACGCTTCGCTTATGCCCCTTACCAACTGGCCCAGGAGCAGCGAAGCAGCAAGTAGGGGGTGGACCAGAATCCACACCTCAAGCCCCAGAGAGGGGGAGGCAGAGAAGACTGCGGAGACCAGGGGGGTCTCTCAGCTGTGACTGGGGCTCAGCGCAGGACTGCCTCTGGTCTCTCCCCGAGTGGAGATGGAACTTGGAGGGCTTGGCTGCTCCGACTGCATGTCTTTCCGCAGTGCCATCCTTGTCTCTGTGGTCTCCCCTAGCCAGTTTGAGGGCCTCGGTGTAGAGAGTGGCAATGCTGACAGTTGCCAATGCTATATGGAGTGTCCTGTTCCTCTGCTGCCAACGAGTTCAAGTGTTATAGAAACAGGTATCACTGAGCCCTGGGAAGGGAAAGGGTTGACCTCACCTCAGGGCTTTCTTCCAGCCGGAACGCCGTGGAGCGGTGTTCCGGCATCTCTCCTTGCAGCCCAATACTTCTCCGTGGGCCAGCTGAAGCCAGGGAAGCCACAAACGGGCTTTAAACTTTACCTGAGAAGGGAATTCCCCCTCTCCTAGAAGAAACCGTCCTTCCTTCCCCACTCCCTCCCTTTCCATGTCTTTCTTTTCTTTCTTTCTTTTCCTCCCTCCCTCTCTTTCTCTTTTTTCATTCCATGTCTTTCCATGTTTTTCTTCCTTCTTTCCCGGCCTTCTTCCTCTCCCCCCTCTCCCCCGTCTCCCCCCTCTCCCCCGTCTCCCCCCTCTTTCTTTCTTTCTTTCTTTCTTTCTTTCTTTCTTTCGGTCTCTCAGATTTTCTTTCTCTGTGCTCTGTTATTCTCTGTTGTTATTCTCAGATTTTGGGTATAGGACCTTGTTATGACCTTTACTTTCACTAGGGTAGATTTTGCCTTTAATCTTTCCCTTGACACCCTCTGGGTAGTTTGCTGCCACCAGGAATATTATATTCCAATATTTTTTATTTAGGTTTTCCCTTTGGCGACGTTCCTAAGCGTCAGGCTCCTTCGTGGTTCTATGTGGCCCTGAGGATAGGAATGGGATATAGCAATGACAGCTACTCTGGGATATAACAAAACAAAATAAACTTTTATTTAGTCAAGAAGCGTATCGGTTTCATAAACATAGTTCTTTGTGCTTAAAGTGACTTCATTTACTCTCATTCACACAGATCTCTTCCGAGGTTTCACACACAGTTAGCCTCTTTCTCTAACTCAGTATTTGTCTCACGGAAATGCTTAAAACTCCTCAGGCAGCGCACAGCTAGCCTGCTTTCCTCTGACTGCTATTCACAGAAATATGAAACCTGCTCAGGCAGCACACAGCCGGCCTCTCTTTCCCTGACTGAGTGTCCTTTCACAAACGTGCTCAGTTCAGGTTCCACACAGGTTATATTTCTCTCATAAACTCTCATTCCTCTCTTTCACCCGCACTCTTCACCTAGCTCAAACCAAGCGTTTAAAGATACATGCACCCATTTCTTGAAATCATTACAAATGCCCCCCCTTCTCCTTAAGCGGAACACCTCTCTTTTCCAGTAGCGTTGTGTGCAGCTTCCTCTGGCTTAGGGAATGTTTTATTGTCTCTGCAGTTCCTGTGAAGTCCATTTCTCACTCTTCTGTGGTTTTTTGTTTTAAAGTCTTGGGTTTCTTTATCTTGCGTTCCTCCTCTGCTGGGGTGTCATCTTCCTCTCTGGGATGTTCCACTGCTGGGCTGAGGTCATCTTGTCTTTGGCCTTCTCTACTAGGTCGTTGTTGGCTTCTTCTGGTTGTTTCTCTATCAATATTCTGTTCTTTTCTAAACACTCTCTTTCTTGCGAACAGTGTTTGAGCTGCTCAGTTCTTTACATGCTCTCTTCATGTTTGATCGCTTTGGCAGATGAAATCCACTTATCAAAATAATCTGTCAGTTTGGCACTAAAAGACTTAAATGACTTCTGTTTCTGAGGCACTAGGCTTCTAAACTTCTTTCTGAAGTAATCAGCACCTAGCCTAAATCTGTCATATACTGCCTCTTTGTATTCAGCATAAACAACAGGTTTATCTGAGGGAAATGTGTTGTGGCTCTCAGCCAATTCCCCTCTAATTAAGCTGGGTAAATACTTCATATATTGTGTCTCTGGTATTTCCCAGTTTTGAGCAGATCTTTCAAAAGTGGACAGGAAAATTTGTGGATCTTCTCCTGACACATGCGGCCATAAAATCTTTTGGGGTAACATGAGGTAAATCAGCTCTGGGTTCAGACTTTCCCTCCTTTTTGTCCCCATCCTTAAGTCTCTTTCTAATTGTAATCGTTCTGCTTCCAAACTGGTGTGTCTTTCCATCTCTTGAGTTCTAAGTTCTATTTCAACTCCCCACTTTTCCCTTTCAAACTCCACTTTTTCCCTTTTCAAGCTGCTTTTGCTCATTCCACTTTCCCATCTCAAACCGTTTTTGTTCTGCTTCAACTTTCAGCTTTTCCCATTCAAGCTGTTTTTGTCCTCTTAGAAACTCTAAATATTCTGGACCAGGATTATACATTCCCTCAGGGTTTCTCTCAGGTGCAGTGTTTCTCCTAGGCTCCCACACTGCTTTGTGTCAGTATAACTCTCAGTTCTTCTACACTTTTCCCCTCATGAGGTAAATTTAACCCCTGGCATTTCTGAATCAGAGCCTCCTTTTTCATCCCCATAAACTCTGCCATTTCTCTCTCTTTTACTTGTATTTCCTTCTACAATTTTACTAAGATTCAGCAGATTATGTTCTCTCTTATAAATCCTACTAGTTCTTCTGGGTCTCTTTCCTTTATAACAGTTCTATATTCCTCATAGGATTCAACTGAACACTCTGTCTCTTTGGCTTTCTGTCCCTTCAGAATGCCTTTCTCTCAGATTGTTCCTTCCTCCCAGGCTATTATATCCCACTTAAAATATTTTCTCCTCCTCAGGATGTTTGAGATCCCACCGCTAAGCCTCCACTTGTTATGACCTTTACTTTCACTAGGGTAGATTTTGCCTTTAATCTTTCCCTTGACACCCTCTGGGTAGTTTGCTGCCCCCAGGAATATTATATTCCGATATTTTTTATTTAGGTTTTCCCTTTGGCAACGTTCCTAAGCATCAGGCTCCTTCGTGGTTCTATGTGGCCCTGAGGATAGGAATGGGATATAGCAATGACAGCCACTCTGGGATATAACAAAACAAAATAAACTTTTATTTAGTCAAGAAGCGTATCGGTTTCATAAACATAGTTCTTTGTGCTTAAAGTGACTTCATTTACTCTCATTCACACAGATCTCTTCCGAGGCTTCACACACAGTTAGCCTCTTTCTCTAACTCAATATTTGTCTCACGGAAATGCTTAAAACTCCTCAGGCTGCCCACAGCCAGCCTGCTTTCCTCCGACTGCCACCTTTCTCTCTCTCTCTCCCAGGCTAAACTGCATTCACTCCGCCCACCATCTCAGTCAACCAATCATATCGCTCACTCATTCCTCCCTTTCACCCGCACTCTTCGCCTAGCTCAAACCAAGCATTTAAAGATACATGCACCCATTTCTTGAAATCATTACAGACCTCAATAAGGATTCAGTAAATTGTAGACAAAAGAACTTTCATTGCCCTCAAAGATTCAGTTAAAAGGGTCTCAAACTTAGTTACCGGTCTGAGAGAACCATTTTTGATAGCATAGGAGAGCATGATTGCTCGAATTTGGAAATATGGGAACCACAATGCCTTTGCATCTTTGAATCTACTTCTTGTTTTGTAAGGATCTTCCTTTGTCTGGACCAATTCCTGATATGGTGAAGACCCACTTTGGACCATGACCAAAATTTACTTAGGTCTAAACCTGCGGGGAACCATGCCAGGTTAAGAACACAAGCCATTGTCACAAACTAAGAGAGGGTTTTCTAAAATTGAGCTTGAAGCCACCATTAGAGAACGTAGATGAAAAGCTGACCAGACGATGCCTCGAAGAGGTATTGGGTCAGAATAAGCTCCCCCTATACTAACCCATAGTTCAGGTGCTTTCTGACATTTGGATTCGTTTATGACAAAACAGAAGCCCAATAATACAGCTTCAGGTTGGTCAGATCAATACCACCGTGATGCCTAAGCTTACGCAAGGTAGGAAGTGCTCTTCTTGCTCTACGTCCCCCCGCACCCCAATAAATTGGATTAATAGTTTTTGCCACTGCTGCAGCATCTAATGAGGAATAGGAAAGGGAACAGTCCTAAAAATATATGTAGAAATTTAGGCAAAAGAAAACTTTTAATTGTTGATAGCTGTTCCTGCCATGATAAAATTTTATCATTCCAAACATTGAATTGATGTTTAGTATCACTAGCCAAATTTCTTCTATTATAGATGACAAGTCTAATGTCTAATTGTTAACCCATGCAAATTTGTAGCACTTTTGTATGATGACTTCAGTTCCTTGAGTTAGGAATATGAGATATATTTCTATCTTTGATAGATTACTATCTAATCCAGAGATCATGCCAAAGTCTTTAAGCCTATTTGAAACGTCACCAAGTGACTCCTCTGGGGATGAAATAAACAAGACCATTACAGCTGCGAAAAGTGAGATCTTGCGCTCCTGATTCCCGATTGGAATGCCCTTAATTGCATATCGGAATGAATAGCGTTGCCCGAGGTTCAATGGCCACAGCAAAGAGAATGGGCGACTGAGGACACCCCTGACAGGTCCCTCTGTCAATTACAGAAGCTTCAGATCTAATGGCATTAACTTTTATTCGAGTTTTGGTAATCCTTGCTGCCCCCTGTAGAGTAAGGTCTTCTTCTCTTCATCGTTGCTCACCAAACGTTGCCACTTCCAGCAGTTTCTGCCCGTTACTTCCCCTCTGCAGAATGGCCCTAGAGGGCAAACTTGTGGCTCTGGCACCACACCAGGGACATTCACAGAAAAGGAGTCCCAGGGAGTGATACAGAGGTGCAAAAAAGGGGGCGAGGGAGAAACTCCTGCCCAGGAAAAGCAGGTAAGCAAAGAGGTTGAAAAAAGAATTCTTAAAAACATTAGGTATGGTATCTCAAGGTCAATATCAAAAAAGCTAAAAATGGTCATGGTGCAGCCAGCGCTCAGTAAGAGAGAGGAATCCTCAGAGGAGGAGAGGCCCTCCGTAACCAGCCGAGAGTCCACAGGAGCCAACCTGCAGGAGAAGGAGGCAGAGGTATGCCGGGACCGACAGCCAGAAGCTGAGCCAGAAGCAGCTCTGACCCAGCAGGTGAAGCCAGCAGGCCGCTTCCAGCCCTCCAGGATCACCAGTGCCTCTGGAAGGCTATAGGAGAAGACTAAGGGCAGAATTGCAGGCGAGAAAGCTCAGTGCATGCCTGTTGGCTTGACGCCAGCTGCCTGCTGACAGAGAAGATGAGTCTGTATAGGACTGTACCCGAGAAGCCGGCTGGGTGCACGGCGTGTGGGTGTGCAGGTTAGAAAGCTCCCAGACAGATGCTTCTGGCCAGGGACAGAACATGTACCTTGAGACGGTGACCTGTTCCCACTTCCTGGGTTGATGACTGGAAGCTCAGACTTTGCCACTTCCCCTGGGCCTGTTATTCTGAGTAACTGGAAGAGATGCTGTGACCTGATAGCAGAGCCCTGCAACCAGGACAGTTGGTGTCCCCCAGACGTAGCAGCAGTACGGAAAACGCGGCTGCAGCCCAGGCTGCCCAGAACCAAGCCCTCCGAGGCCAGGCACAGCAACTGACGGATGCTGGAGCTATGCTTCAACAGCAACCAGCGACTGATACAGCCCCTGGGGCTGCCACCGCCGCCACGTCTCCTACTGCACCTCCCCAGGGAAGTGCCCAGTGAGGCCCACAGAGAAGTTTGGAGGGTGTCAAGAAGAGTTTCCTGCGTCCCTGGCAGAGCGCAACTGTACACTGAGCTTGGGAAAGGGATTTTCCTAACGATAAGACCAAGGTCAGCTGCTTCTAGCCAGCTCCCCATTGCTGGCCAGCTTTTGAGACTTTGCCACCCACGTGAGTGCAGCCTTGCCAGCCCTCAGAAGGCTGAGCGGGCCAATGGCCACATCAGACATTTGTGTCAGGACTCAGGAGAGAGGCTCATTGGCAGAGTGTACCATGGAACTCCAGCTCCTGGCCCGAGACTTGGAGTGGGATGAGGCCACTCTGACTGACCTGCACCTGGAGGGGCTGCCAGCGGAGGGGTTGGAGGTCTCAGCTGGACCACCCCTCATCTCTTGCAAATGGATGGGCGCCTGGAGGACTGGAGACAGGCCCACCTCGGAACTTGCCCTAGACCATTGAGGCAGAGGCTTCCCTCAGCCCCTCCGCCTGCCCCTGCCCTCAGAGTGGATGCAGAGGGGGCAGGGGTACTCATGCAGCTTGGGGCTGCTTGGCCACCGCTGTCAAGGGAGGAGAAGGAGAGTGAAGACGAAGCTTTACAGGACTGTCTGAGATGTCCCTTATTAATTAAAAGATTTTGCAGTTTAATACATTCAACCTTTTTTGATATTGGCCTTGAGATACCATACGCAAAGGGTTTTTTCTTTCTCAACCTCTTGTCTTTTCTTGTGCAAGGTGCCACACCACTTGTGTCCCATGGGAGGCCTCATTGAGGCAATGTTTAGCTCACCAGCAGATCTGCCTTTTCAAGGAAGAACTTGGCCCATGAGGAGGGGCCAGTTTGTATTTTTCAGCAATACAAGAGGGGGCCTGGAGAGATAATAGGAGGAGGAGGAGATTGTCACGGGCTGGGCCAGCCCAAGCAGGGTGGTTCAAGTCCAAACTTTAATGCCAGAGTCTGAGGGGAGTTCCAAGAGCAAAAGCCAGGTCAAACCGGTGGTCAGAGCACGAGATAACGCCAGGAGTGAGTCCAGAGTCCAAGAGCAAGGTCAGGTACAATCCAAGGTCATTTACCAGTAGTGTCAGGTCCAAAAGCAGGCACGGGCACGGGCACGGGCACGGGCACGGGCTCGGGCACGGGCACGGGCACGGGCACGGGCACGGGCACGGGCACGGGCACGGGCACGGGCACGGGCACGGGCACGGGCACGGGCACGGTTCATAGAGCACGGAGTGGTTGCAGGCAATAGACACGTTGCTTCCACGCCCAGCAGTTCCTCCAGACTGGCTCTCATAGCCAGGCGTGGTTTTCAGCCAGCTGCTGGGGCTCCATCCTGACGCTACTCATCGTCACTCTCCAGCAGCTGGTGTTGGCTCAAGAGGCGAGCACTGCGCCGTCTCTCCTGCAGTTCCAGTCTCTGCCGCTGCCTGCGGCATTCCTTGGGCATGGGTGAACCTAGAGGGGTGGAGGCTCTTGGCTGCGCTGCACCTGTAGAAGTCCCTGGCTGAGCTTCCCCTGTGGTGTTGGAGCTAGAGGGTGCTGGTGTCTCAGCTGCTGGCTGCAAGCTCTGATCAGCCAGCAGCCGTTGCTCCTGATTGCTGGCTTCTGCTGAATCAGGGCTAGGGCTGGCTACACAGGGCTCCTCTTCTCCTGAGGAGTCCTGGCTGGCTACACGAGGCTCCTCTCCTCCAGAGGAGACCTCACTCTCAGACTGGGCCATGACAGAGATATGGGTGCCAGGCGAAGTCCTCCCTTATCCCCAGCAAGGCCTGTCCAGCGACTCTCCCCACCAACGAGAGCAAGCTGGCTGGAGGCGGCACCCAGGCCAGGGTCCCCAGGGACGCCCACTCAGTCCCATAAGAGGAGGAGGAGGAGATATGGGTGCCAGACGAAGTCCTCCCCTATCCCCAGCAAGGCCAGTCCAGTGACTCTCCCCACCAACGAAAGCAAGCTGGCTGGAGGCGGCACCCAGGCCAGGGTCCCCAGGGACGCCCACTCAGTCCCCTCCTGCCACACCTGCAGCAGTCGCAGCCCGGGCCTTGGAGCTCACCCAGGCATGCTGCCACCATCAACAGCGGAGGAAGGACCGGCAACAGAGGCTCCCCACCACACACAAGACCAAGCTGACCGGAGAGCAGGGCCCTGGCAGCATCAAGGACAGAGCAGAATGTGTTATTGTTAGGTTATTAATGTTAATAAGGAAGTTCCTGTTGTTTATTGTTCATTCGTATTATTATTAGTTTTATTATTATTATAGTATTATTATTAGGTCTGTTATAGTATTATTATTAGTTCTATTATTATTATTATAGTATTATTATTAGTTTTGTTATTATTATAGTTATTATTAGTAGTAGGGTTATTGTGTTTTGATTGTTGCAGTTCTTAGAATAGTAATTCTGTTTGTTGATAAATAAATTCATAATTTTGTTTGTAAATTTGTTTTGAGACTAGAAAATGATTGACTAGCATAATTTATACAACCACCCAGAATTTATACAAACTGTTTCTCTCCCTGAAAGTTAATTCCCCACTCCCCCAGAATATGGTGGGGAATCTTTTCCATCTTTCAGAAACTATTTGCAAAAAACAGGCCTTCTTTACCTGCTGTCTTTCACACAGTCTCGCTTGCTGGGCTTAAAGAGGCACTGTTGAAAACAGCGTCGCACTCCCTCTGACTGTTGTTCGTCCAGTGGTTTGAGCAGGCACAGATGGGGTTGGCATAGGCGCAGGTCAGCCACGGACTTTCTAGAGCTCCTAGAAACACGAGTTGCCCGCTTAGCCTTCCCACGAGCTTTCCGCTGGGGAGTAGCTATAAATGGCTGGGAAAGCATTGGGTGCCGAAGGAAGATACACAAAATTGCTCACAGCAGGGAAGGAGGGAGGGGTACGTACCTGCACAGAAGACCACTCAATGGACAACAATTACAGGTAAGCGCAGGCCTGTTTTCATCATCTAGCGTGACTTCTGTGCAGTTCCACATGGGAGATGATCCAGCTAACTTCCCCAGGAGGAGGGTGTGAAGCTCTTTAATGGACAAGAGTCTTCAGAAGTGCCTTGCAAACATCCACATCCCTTCTGCAGTCCACAATAATAACACCATGTGTGAGGGATGAAGGCGGCATTGACCAGGTGGCTGCCTTGCACAAATCGACAAGCGGGAGGCCCGAATTGAAGGCTGCCGAGGTGGATCGAGCCCTAGTGGAACGAACCCTCATATGGAACGGGCATGTCTGCTAACGCTGGTTGTAACAAGTCCACTTTGAAATATCCTGTTCAGAGACTTTCTGGCCCTTTTTTCTCCTTTTGAAAGACCAAAATTGATTAGGGCCCTTCCAAAAAGGAGCTGTCCTAGATAGAAACCCAAGGCACCTTTAACTTCCCAAGTGTGCAAGGGCTCTCTGCGTCGTCCTGAGATGTCCGAAAGATGACAGGGGAGACAATGTCCTGGTCCATGTGAAAACCGGAGATGATCTTGGGCAGAAAATGGAGGTGTCGGGCTATGGATGACAGGATAGGGAAGACAAGTCCCTGCACCATTGCAAGAAGAAGTCCAAGCTCCTGGTTAAATGGTTTTATTCAGAAATCCAATCTTTTCCCATATATATTTCCATAGGGTTATTGAGAGGCAAGAAAGCATCTCAGAAGCACATGTTCCCTTGATAGGAATAGAGACTTGAGGAAAGTACAACTCTAAATACCCATTCATTGCCCCCCTCCCAGCTGGACCACAGGTTTGCACGGGAAAGAACCTGGGAAAGCATGAGAGTAAAGTAACATTTCAGACAGTGGAAGGTCACCGCTGTGAGCTCCAAAGTAAGAAAAGATAAGACAGCTGCGTTCTCAGGCTGCTAGAGGGAGAAACGAAAGTTAGGGATAGAGCATTTGCAAAGTGAAATCAAGGTACAGCATTAGCAATGGTTCAACACCTAGAACATATAGAACATTGGCATGGATGTAGGGGTGCAGACATGACAGGAGGCTTGGATGGAGACCAAACTTATTGGAGAACATCTTAATGAAAGGGGGGTCGGCTCAAGGGGCTTGCACTTCACTCACCCTCCTAGCTGAGGTCAGGGCCACCAGAAAAGCCGTCTTAGCTGACAGCATTTTGAGGGGGCAGGTAGCTATGGGCTCGAAGGTTATGTGCATGGTTGAAATGAGCACGAAGGAGAGACTCCACTAGGGAAGAAACCAAGTTACTGGGGCTTGTAAGTTTGCTCGGCCTCTAAGGAAGGACTTGCATTCCAACTAGGCAAAGAGGGATTTCCCACTTATGTTGTCGCTGATAGGCAGAAATGGACCGTAATGGAGGAATTAGCCCAAACCTGGAGCTTTAACCGGACCAAACAGTGTAGAATGGAAGGCAACGAGGAGGGTTCGGTTCTTTATGCCCCAAAGAAAATCTTCCCCATTTGGCTAGATATGATTTCCTGGTGGACGGTCTTCTGTCTTCCAACAGGTCCTTTGGGGCTGGGGAATAAAAAACGAATTCAGAGGAGACACGGACCAGGCTGTGAGTTTCAGCGTACTCCGGTTGTGGCGGAGAATCCCGCTGCCCTGAAGCAGGTCTGGGGTTAGGGGGAAATGGTGGCGTCTGCCCTGCGCCGTTTGACACAGAATGGCAAAGCAGGCCTGCCTCGGCCGGTAAGGGGCTACTGTGATTGCCGAGGAACCTTCCCTCGTCATCTTGCTGAGTGGGGGCGTCATAAGGGGCAGAGGAGGCAATGCCAACAAAATCTGACAAAGCGTCTCTGTGAGAGGCCTTCTCTTCCCATGACCTCAAGCCATACCGTGCACACTTCTTGTTGAGGTATGTGGCAAAGAGGTCGATGGTCAATTTGGGTGGGGAAGATTGGGTGGGAGAACGTCTTGTGTATAGACCATTTGTAATTCTGCGTTACTGACCGACTCAGGGCAGCTGCCAGAATATGGTCCTTGCCTGCTATGTGGAAGGCAGAGAGACTGACCCACTGTGGGATAGCCCGCTCCCATGTTAGTGAGAGAGAGCGAGGGAAGCTGTCCTCCCCTGCCTAAGTCATGCATGGCTGTTGTATTGTCCATGCGTATCTGTACATTCTTGCCTCATACGAGGCATACAAAAGGTTTCAGACTATACCTTATGTGCGCTGGCTCTCAGTCCACGCTGAGAGCACGCTGCTATTGTTGTAACTATTGCTATAGACATATTTGGGCATTGCTCTTTTCCGGGTTCCTGAAAGCTTTCTCAATAAAGCACTCGCCTCCATCTTGGAGGGACAGACTTTGCATCCAGATCTAGGTCTTGTGTCGTTACTACACCGTTTGACACAGAATGGCAAAGCAGGCCTGCCTCGGCCGGTAAGGGGCTACTGTGATTGCCGAGGAACCTTCCCTCGTCATCTTGCTGAGTGGGGGCATCATAAGGGGCAGAGGAGGCAATGCCTACAGGCAGGTGCCTGACCAAGGAATCTGACAAAGCGTCTCTGTGAGAGGCCTTCTCTTCCCATGACCTCAAGCAATACCGTGCACACTTCTTGTTGAGGTATGTGGCAAAGAGGTCTATGGTCAATTTGGGTGGGGAAGATTGGGTGGGAGAACGTCTTGTGTATAGACCATTTGTAATTCTGCGTTACTGACTGACGCAGGGCAGCTGCCAGAACATGGTCCTTGCCTGCTATGTGGATGGCAGAGAGATTGACCCACTGTGGGATAGCCCGCTCCCATGTTAGTGAGAGAGAGCGAGGGAAGCTGTCCTCCCCTGCCTAAGTCATGCATGGCTGTTGTATTGTCCATGCGTATCTGTACATTCTGGCCTCATACGAGGCATACAAAATGTTTCACAGCACACCTTATCATCAGGGCTTTTTTTCTGGGAAAAAGGTGGTGGAACTCAGTGGGTTGCCCTCAGAGAAAATAGTTACATGGCTGGTGGCCCCACCCCCTGATCTCCAGACAGAGGGGAGTTGAGATTGCCCTCTGTGCCACTCGGCAGCAAAGAAATTAGAAGGGGCACCACTGATCCTGGCTTGTGTTTGTTTTTTTTGTCAAAATGCAGGGATAGTCTCCATGACAATTTGGAGAAGAGCTGCTGCCATCACTGAGTACACGCGTTGCATCAAAACAGTCTCAGATAAAGAGTGACTCTAACGTTACTTCTTTTACAAGTTCACAGCAGAGCCAACCTGTGCTCCAAGAAGTTATTCAGCAGATTTGGGGATAGTTTCTGTTTAAAAAAGGAGAGCCCAAACGGACTCTGAAAGCTGCTGCCAGAGGGGGAGCTCCTGCCTTTTCCCCAAGCTTCCCCCCCCCTTGCAAAAACTGTGGGTGTGGGGGAGAGAGAGGGAGTTCCTCATTGTGTCTCCTCCAGGGCTTTTTTTCTGGGGAAAGAGGTGGTGGAACTCAGTCGGTTGCCCTCAGAGAAAATGGTCACATGGCTGGTGGCCCCGCCCCCTGATCTCCAGACAGAGGGGAGTTTAGAGAGGCGTGGAGGGCAATCTCAACTCCCTTCTGTCTGGAGATCAGGGGGCGGGGCCACCAGCCATGTGACCATTTTCAAGAGGTTCCAGAACTCCGTTCCACCATGTTCCAGCTGAAAAAAAGCCCTGCTTATCGTACTGAGTTCGAGGAGATTGGCATGCATAGAAAATTCCTGAATGGACCATGGTCCCTTAACCAGTTGGTCTCAGAACAAGCCCCCTCCCCACAGAAGACAGAGAGGCATTTGGGTTGGTCGAGATTTGTATTGGGAATGAACCAAAGAGGTCCTCACCATGAGATTCAGTTTGTCACCCCAGCACTTCTGGGACCAGGGGATGAGACGTGGGATAGAGAACCACTTTTACGGGTTCTGGCTGTGTAGGTGGAACTCTCTGACGTTCCTGTTTTGGAGAAGACGACGTTTCAGTCTGGCAAATGGAACTGTTATTATCTTTGTATTTGTTTTGAGCCCTGGTGCCTGTATGAAAGGACTTTGTTCAAGGTGAGGATGAATTTTGTTCTCCTGCTCAGAGTGGGGCAGGCAAAGCTTGGGAGGAGTTTAGGACTTCCCCCACAGAGTCTGTGTTGTGGAATCAGGAACAATGTTTCCATATTGACCACAAGATCCATTTGGTTCAGCATGCTGGGAATTGAACCCATGGTATCAGTTATAAGGAAAGTAAGGCCTGAACAGATTTGGGTACAGAGGAGTGATACCAAGGGATCTAGCTGTGATCTTTGATCTTGTTCATCAAGATTTGGCACCGATTCAGACACAGGCATATACGCCAGGAGGTGTGCCCCCCCCACTGGCCAGGTAAGTAAGGGCAGGAGGGAAGGTGGTGGCAGCGGATCCTCTGCCCCCAGTGTGGGACTGGCAAACCCTAGAAGGAAGTGATGAGTATACAGTTTTATCAAAACAGAGTTCCAGCTATTAGATGCTCATTTGTGTCTTTAATGAACTTGTTGGCATTTTTCAGACAAGTTTGAGTCTCATACGAAGATCTGCAAATGATCAGATCCCAGCAAAAAAACTTGCCAATTACCTCAAACCTCCGCAAGCAGTACAAGGTAGGCAGAAAACCACCTCTTCCCCATGCCAATTAGGAAAAGGGGGGAAAAATCGTACCTGGCTCTGGCAACAGCAGCCGGCTAGTCCTGCACGACTACAGGGTGAGGAGGGTGGGCCGAGCATGCAGTTGCCTCGTGACTCCTTTCTCCGCCCCTCCGGCCTGAGACCCAGATACCATGGAAGTGCTCTGTCTCCTTCTCCTTCCAGGGAGCCAAAGAGCGGCCCCCAGCCTTATCAGTGGAAGCTGCTGGCTGGGAGGGCCGTATTTTGTCCAGAAAGCCTTCTGATTAAAATTGTTAGCCCGGTGTTAAATGCTGGGGAGGCTGCAGGTGTGGATAGGGCACTCGCTCACCCACCCACCCACCCACCCAGTTTTTCTAGATCAGCATTCCACATCGAAGGACTAATCCGGCCAGATTTTTTGGAGGGGGGGCATAGTAACAGGATTCTTTCATTCATTTTCTTCTGTGATCCATTTTTCTAATTTTTCCTCTTCAGTCAACTCTGGGTTAATGGTTTTTGTTGGAAAGGGAGATTGGCAGCTGTCAACCTGTCCAATCTCCCACTTTTACCAGCAAAAAAAGGGGGGGAAAGAGGGCCCTCCTCCGTCTACTTCCCTTCCCGTGAAGGATGAGCCCCACCCCTCCCTTTCTGTGCACTTTTATGCACAGTGCAAGGAAAGGGCAGCAGCTGGGAGTCCCAGCCTGGGCTCCTGTAACACTTTAGGGAGAAGGATTTGCCCACAGAAATGAAACTGGAAGGCACAGGGAAACGTGGCACGAAAGCAGGACTCTCCAGTTAAATTCATTGGCTTTGTCACTAAAGCAAACTTTAAAAAAAAAATTTCACTGTGCTATGCCAGACTGGAAAAAGAAATTTCCCTACCCATAGCGATGCCAGTTAATTCCCGCTTTCAACAGAGTCTTCATATTAGGTAACAGAGAAGCATGGGATCGCCAGGCCATAGCCCCCGCTGCCACCCTGCCACCCAGAAGAAGCTCTTTTTAAAAAAAATTTAAAACTCCAAAAGAGAGATAGCAGTCTTTACCTTCGCAGTTCTTTCTGCGGGTTGTAATCACTGTTTCAATGCTCAATTTAGTCCAAATTAGTCACTGAAGCTTGGGTACGATGATCTTATGTCAAATCAATGACTCCAAAGCCACTGCAGAGATCTCTGCCACCCTTCTTAGAGCAGGACCTCAAGGCTGGGTGGGAGAGCGTTGCGTAGATCCCCCTCCGCAGCCGAGATCAAACACACTCTCGGGGTCTAGAGCGTTCTTGCCTGTTCTCCACCTGAGAACAGGGGGCTGTGGGCGATCTTGCACCCCACTAGCCCTCACAAACAGCAGCTCAGACAGCTCAGCTCCCTGAGCTGCGTCAGACCACCATGATCCCAAACCGGAAGTCCTCCCACCCAGAAGAAGCTCCATGGACTCGCCATCATGATCAATGGCCACTGACACACCTGTTTCCCTCACTGGCATTCTGTGCATTGGTTTAAAGGTTCCCAAGCCCTATTAAGGTTTTTTTTCGGGGGGACTTCCGGTTCGGGATCCATGAATGTCTAACGCAGCTCTAATTGTGGAGCTGACCGGGCTGCCGTTTAAGCGGCCGGCGGGGCAAAATCCAGCCCGCGGCCGGCTGTTCTCAGGCGGAGAACAGGCATAGAACGCTCAAGCACCTCAGGGCGCGTCGATCTCGGGCGAGGGGGGGTCCTACGCCACGGATCCTCTCCCGACCCTTGAGGTCCCACCCTAAGACAGGTCGGCTATAATCTCTGCGGCAGTCCTGGTGCCAATGCGGTTGGCATAAGACCTACATGCCCAAGCTTCAACAGGGGAAGGAAGAGTGGATGGGAATCTAAGATTGAAACAGCGATTACAACCCAAGGAAAGTGAATGAGAAGGTAAAGATCACTATCTCTTGAAACGGGACAGATTACGAAAAGTAAAGACGAATTAAAGTAGACTTTTAAACTGCAACAGACTAAGTATAAGGAGGGGAGGACCCGGCAAGAAATATATTAGAAAAAGGACTAAGTTAAACGAAGTTATTAAAGAAATTGGACTATTGTTTTGAATACCTGTGGCTATAAGGAGATATCAGGCTGTGAGAAAGATTCACCATCACGAGAACTGCTGTGGGAAGTCGGGAAACAGGAAGTACGTAACAACAATAGAGTTGCTGGAGAGAGGCGGCCCTTGCCAGAGGGCAGGAAGTAGGGAATCGCCATTTTTGAAAGGGGAAGAGCCGCGGCTTCAGCGAAAGAGGAAGTAAGCCATATTGGATTACAAAAATCATAGAGGAGCCATAGAGAAAAGACGCCCGACATTTTGGACTCTTTAAAAGTTTTTTTTGGAAAGACCGGGACATTTAAACTAAAAGGACATTAAATTAAACGCCACGGAGCTAAGGAAGAGAGCGGACTCGTGGGAGCGAGCGAAAGCAAGCCCCACGATGTCGAAAAAAGAGTGGCAATCGGCGATAGAGAATTTGGATAAAAAACTTTTAGAAGTGATTAAAGAGCTCAAGGACATGAAACCGGAGTTGGTGAAAGAGGTTAAAGAGGTTAAAGAGACAGTGAAAAATGAGCTGGCAGAAGTGAAGAAAGGTATGGAAACAATGCAAAATGACCTGCAGGGAACACAGCAAAGAGTCAAGGTAGTGGAAAGCGCGGTGGAGAACTTAGCAGATACGCAACGAACAGAGATGAGGGTGATGAGGGGGAGAATGGCGGTTGCAGAGAGTAAACATATGGAGAAGCAGCTGAGGTTTCGCGGCTTGCCGGAAGTGGAAGGAAAGACAGCTCAAGAACAGATCACTGAGGTGTTAGCTGAATACCTGGGGAAGGAGGAGGAGGAAGTTGTGGCTATCCTAGATGTGGTATATCGTGTAAATTCAAGAATCGCGACCCAGAGGAAACTACCAAGAGATGTGATTGTGCAATTCACGACCAGAAATATAAAAGAGAAGATTGTGACTAAACAGTTTCAAGATCCATTGGAGATTGATGGCAAGATGATTATTATCATGAAGGAATTACCCAGATCGGTGTTGTTAGATCGAAAAAAATATAAAGCTCTAATTCAGATTCTGAAGGACATGAAAATAAGGTACAGATGGGAACTACCAGAAGGAGTGTCCTTTGAATTTGAAGGAGCGAAAAAGCGCATTAGATCTGAATCAGAGATGGAGCAGTTTATAAGGGACAATGAAAAGGACTTACCAGCAACAAGATTATGAATATGGAGTGCAAAGTTTTATCTTGGAATGTAAATGGACTTAATTCACCGAATAAGAGAAAAAGTATTTTCCACTGGCTATTAAAACAAAAATGTGATATTGTATGTTTACAAGAGACTCATATTAGAAAACAGGATGCAAAGTATCTAAAATTGAATAAATTGGGCAGTGATTTTGTAGCGGCCTCTAATAAGAAAAAAAGGGGAGTGGTATTGTATATAAAAGAGGAGCTACAGCCAAAGTTAGTGATGAAAGATGCGGAAGCCAGATTTTTAGCAGTGGAATGTATATGGAATTTAAAGAGAGTATTGGTGATTGGAATCTATGCACCTAACGGAGCAAAAGAAAGCTTCTTTGAGGACTTGAGGAAGCAATTAGATGAACTTTCTTATGACCAGATAATTCTTGCAGGAGACTTCAATGGAGTGACAAACTTGGAACTAGATAAAAAGTCAGTAACTGCACAAAAGAAAAGAGGACTATTACCAAAGACGTTTTTTGTATTGACGCAACAGGAAACTTTAGAAGATGTATGGAGAAGACAAAATCCCAAAGGCAGACAATATACGTTTTTCTCCGCGAGACACTCTACGCTATCAAGAATCGATATGATCTGGGCCTCAAAAGACTTAGCGCTTTGGACTAAGGATGTGGAAATAATGCCTATGGTAGGCTCAGATCATAATCCAATTATGTGGAAGTTTGGGAACCAAAAGGAAAGGATGGAGAATAAACGAGGACTTGCTGCAAGAGGGAGAAAATATGGAGATGTTGAGAAGAGAAACAAAGTTTTTCATACAATATAACATGAATAGAGAAGTACCAACCAACAAGGTATGGGACACCTACAAGGCAGTAATTAGGGGCATATTAATGGACTTAAATGGAAGAGCCAGGAAAAAAAAAGAGGAGAAGAGACAGGAGATCACGGAGAAAATAAAAGCCAAAGAAATACAGTTAAAGAAAAGACCAGGGAAAAAGAAAATCTACCAGGACATTGAAATTCTTCAAGAACAGCTGACAGCAATGAATAACAAAGAATTGGAATGGAATCTTAAGAGAATGAATCAAAAGGCGTTCGAAGGCGCAAATAAACCTGGGAAATATTTGGCATGGCAATTGAAGAAGAGAAAGGAGAAGAAAATAATAAATAAAATCTGTGAGGACAATAAAGTGTACCTGGAACAGACAGCTATTAGCAGAGCCTTTTATAAATTTTATGCCAAATTGTATAATAAAAAAGAGGTGAATAAAGACTCAATAGCGACATATTTGGAGAAAATGAAGCTCCCAGTAATTTTGGAAGCTTGGAGAAATAGACTGAATAACGAAGTAACGGATGAGGAAATAAGTAAGGCAATACAATCTGTAAATTTGGGAAAGGCGCCAGGGCCAGATGGACTTACGGCTAAATTTTACAAGACAATGGCCAATGAACTGGCACCATTCCTAAAAGAGGTGATCAACGGAGTTTTAAAGGATCAACGGATCCCAGACACTTGGAGTGAAGCTAATATATCACTGATCCCCAAAGAGGGGCAAGATCTGACTAACGTGAAAAACTATAGACCTATATCGTTACTTAATAATGATTATAAAATCTTTGCGAAGATACTGGCGGAAAGAGTGAAGGGATGGCTTTCTGAAGTTATTGAGGAGGAGCAAGCTGGTTTTTTGCCAAATAGACAAATCAAAGACAATTTAAGAACAGTTATAAATGCTATTGAATACTATGACAAACGTTGTGACAAGGAGGTTGGTTTCTTCTTTGTGGACGCTGAAAAAGCGTTTGACAATTTGAACTGGGACTTTATGTTTGCCACTATGGAAAAGCTACAAATGGGAGAAAGATTCATAAGAGCAGTAAAGGAAATTTACAGAGACCAGAGTGCAGCAATTGTGGTGAATGACGAGGTGACCAAGAAATTGACTATAGGTAAAGGAACAAGACAAGGTTGCCCGTTGTCTCCACTGTTGTTTATTTTGGTTTTGGAAATACTGATGATACAGATACGAGAAGACAATGCAATCCGTGGAATAAAAATAAAGGACTTTTCCTATAAGGTCAGAGCATTTGCGGACGATATAATGTTAATTGTGGAAGATCCAATGGAGAATATGCCAAAAGTAATAGAGAAGATTAAGGAGTTTGGAGATTTGGCAGGATTTTATGTAAACAAAAAGAAGTCAAAGATATTATGTAAAAATATGACTAAACAAAAACAACAACTATTAATGGAAATAACAGACTGCGAAGTAACAAGTAAGGTGAAATATCTGGGAATTGAACTGACTGCAAAGAATATAGATTTATTTAAAAACAACTATGAGAAACTGTGGACTCAGATAGAGCAAGACTTGATTAAATGGAACAGACTGAACTTGTCATGGTTGGGAAGAATTGCATTAGTGAAGATGAATGTGTTGCCAAGAGTGATGTTTCTGTTACAGACAATACCAATTATCCGAGACTCTAAGCAGTTTGAAAAATGGCAGAGGAAAATATCAGATTTTGTTTGGGCAGGCAAAAAGCCTCAAGTGAAAATGAAAGTGTTACAAGATGCAAAAGAAAGAGGCGGAATGCAACTGCCCAACCTAAGACTTTATTATGACGCAATTTGTTTAGTGTGGTTGAAAGATTGGATGATGCTGAAAAACCGGAAATTACTGGCCTTAGAAGGATATAAAAAAATATTCGGATGGCATGCATATTTATGGTATGATAAAGTAAAAGCGGACTCTATGTTCTTACATCATTATATTCGGAGAAGCCTATTCACAACTTGGAAGAAGTACAGAAATTACCTACAAGATGGAATCCCCTCATGGGTGGTTCCATATGAAGTAATAGATCCGAGAACTGTCGATAATGAACAACAGTGTTTAACATACAAGGAGATAACCCGAATGGAATTTTCTAAACCCAAAATAAAGACGCAGGACGAGTTGTCTCCAAGTTACGATTGGTTTCAGTACAGACAGATCAGAGATCTTTATAATTCGGACTGTGTGAAGGGAGGGATAAGAATGGAGAATTCGGAATTAGAACAGGCACTTTTACAAGAGGATAAAAAGGAAATCTCTAAGGTATACAAAGTGCTGCTGAAATGGTATACTGAAGATGAAACAGTTAAAGTGCAAATGGTGAAGTGGGCTATAAACTTTAATAAGGAAATAACAATGGAGGCGTGGGAATACTTGTGGAAGAATACAGTGAAGATCACGACATGCACCAATATTAAAGAGAATGTCTACAAAATGATTTATCGTTGGTACATGACACCAAAGAAAATTGCGCTAGGGAATTTGAACACGTCTAATAAATGCTGGAAATGCTTTTTAGCATGAGGGATCTTTGTATCATATGTGGTGGACTTGTGAGGTAGCTAGGCAGTACTGGGGGGAAATAATAAGAGTAATAAGTGAGATTTTACAATTTCAAATTAATAAGAACCCAGAACTCCTGCTACTGAACTTGGGAATGGAGGACATTCCAGCACAATATAGGACATTGCTATTTTACATGACAGCAGCGGCTAGACTTTTGTACGCGCAAAAGTGGAAAGTGCAAGAAGTGCCAACTATTGAGGACTGGATATATAAATTGCTGTACATGGTGGAAATGGACAAAATGACAAGGAAACTGAGAGACCTTGATCCAGGACAGTTCAACACGGATTGGGAGAAGCTGAAACAATATTTAGTGAAGAAATGGGAGGTGGGAGGAGAACTGTGGCAGTTTGAAAATTACTGAAATACAATAAAAGTAGAGGGAGGTGACTTTACCGGGGGGTGGAGAGGTAAATGAGAATTTCTAAGCAACTACTTTATTAGACTATTATATATAGCATTAAGTATTATAGGTGTTATTACAAGAATTATAATGATAGAAATTAATTATAAGGATAGAAACTAATTAATTTCATTTCTGGCAATAATTGTATAATGGAGATAACTTTATAATTGCAATGAAGGAATTTAAGTAAGGTGGGAAAATATATATTAATGTATTAAATTGATTGAATTGGTTTGGAGGTATATATGGGTCAAATTGGTTGACTATTTTTGGTGGATAGTTGCATAATGAAAGAATAATATAATTACATAATTAAAACAGTATGAAGATAAGATATGTAGAAAAAGTAATATATAGAGTATAAGTTAAATTGGTTGACTTATATTGAATGTACTGTTTATAGAAGTATCTAAAATTATGCTAAATGAGGGATAAATTGTTTGTCCCATATTGAAGATGAGATTATAAAATAGAGTATAGAGTACCAAAATTAGCTAAATGATTATTATCAAAAGAAAATATGCCAAGAATGTATTATTTAGTTATGTATTATTTAGTTGTTAAAGTAAGTAGGAAGACAGAAGGAGCACTGTGTTATATAGATAAGCTTAGAAGAAAGTGAAAGTCTACGTTTGACAGATAGAATAAATTTAAAATGAGTAAGGGAAAAGGGACAAGGGGTTGGAAAACTGTTGGAAGTCAACAAAAGGGGGGGAAAGGGAGGGGGTTAGAATTGGAAAAATTAAAGGAAACTGATTGTAATGTACAATTTAATGACATCTAATCCAATAAAAAAATTTATTAAAAAAAAGGGGTTTTTGGGGGGGGGGGCGATATTCTGCTTATTTGTCATTGGGTGTGGATTTTTAGGTTGTGCTGCTATTATTTTGTAGACTGCCATGGGCATTTTGGTTGGAAAAACAGTCACATATCCCATCTAAGGCTGGATAATGTGCCTTCCGTTCCACTGGAGGAAAAGCTGCTTAAACTGGAGGAGAGCTTCAAATTTTGCTTAGTGGAGTGATAGGATGCTATACACTGGAGTGTGTGAAGGGGCTGTGAAATGTCCCGTCTCTCCAGGCCCAAGCCTGGCTCTGGAAGGCAGCTCCAGCCCATTTCCGTTCCTTGCTGCCCCCTGGTTGCCATCCCACACAGTTTTAGACTGGAGAGGTGGAATTGACAGAGCCTTCCTGGAGGCAAAGCGGAAATTAACAAACCCTCTGAAGAGCAGTCTCCGCCGGCTCTGTCGTTTTAAACTACCCTTTCCTGGCTAACATTGTGCCTCCCTACACTTTTTTTTTAATAATTATTTTTATTCGGTTTTTTACAAAGTGTTTCAACTAACAACAGTACTTAAATATATGATATATTAAACAGATATATTCATTTACATGGAAATAATGTTCAACATTAACCATAAACTTAAAACATAATAATGATAGGATTTTTTTTAACTTGTAAACAATACATCACAAATCCTGTGAAGTGGTAGCCTATTTATCTTACGAAGAAAAAACATGAATTTCTTATAAGCAGAATAGAATATTATAATTATAGATAAGCCATGGAATAGGAGAGGTCTTGTCTTGTTGTATTTTTATATCCATTGTCTTCTTTAGTCGGGTGGTGTAAGACTGGAAGCCATTTTTCAAGAAATTATGATTTATAGTTAGGGTTTTCTCTCTGAGCCATCGGGTCTGTGATTTTTTGCATAATAAAGTGGCCCCAAATGCGGTTTTTCCAACTATTCAAGGAGGGAGCAGTTCTTTGGTTCCAGCTTGAAGCTATTGTTAGTTTAGCTATAGCTAGAAGGGAGTAAAGGGGGTCCAATCTGGCAGGAGGAATCTCAGGATTTCCCCAATAGTTTAATAAAATTACTTCTGGGGATTTTGGGACCTTATAGGTTGTTATGTGTTCAATTTCCGTAATTATTGCACCCCCCTCCCAAAAAAAACCTACCTACACTTGATAAAAGTGCACCCAGGCATCTTGTGTAGAGCGAGTCTCGGAAAGGCCCAAGAAAGCTGATAGAGGGGGAATTGCAGGCAGGTCTTCTAACGTCTTCTCCTCTTACAGGTCCAGTTTCTTCTGTCCTGCTGTCGACAGCAGCCCTGAAGTTGTTTCTCACTTCTCAAGGAAAAGTTCTCAGAGCCTTCAGGGCAGAAAGGAGCAACAAGAAAAACACCCATCATGTATTTACTTAGAATGTTTCTGTTTTGCCTCTCCAGGAAACCCTTTGGGGGCGGCTTCTGAGAAAAACAGAATAAAAACACCAAACATGAAATTACTTAAAAATTAACATCCTGGTAATCCAGCATTAAAAAACCCCGCTGGAGCATAAGTACAACATAAAATGTTTAAGAACTTTGAGAAGGTCTCATAAAACAGACTAGAGCAGACAGGGGAAATAAACAAGAATGGTAATTAAAAGCCTGAGGAAGATGAAAATGTTAGCCTTGTACCAGGAAACATGTGATGATGTAGGGCAGCGTCACACGTGTGCTGAGTGGTTGGAGCTGCCAACATCCAGGTAGGGCCTGGAGATCTCCCCAGATGGCAGAGATCAGTTCCCCTGAAGAAACGGCTGCTTTAGAAGATGGCCTATGCATCATTATGCCCTGCCAAGGTCCATCTCTCCCCCAACCCTCCCCTCCCACTCCTAAATCTCCAGGAATTTCCCAATCTGGAGCTGGCAACCCTATGACCATCCCTCAGCACATTGCATCCAAGACGGAGACGGTTTGCACAGGGAAGCCATTTTGAATGCTCCTCAAAGCAACCCCAAAGTTGTGTTCCAGCTTTAAGTAAAGAGATCTAAAAGATAATTTATTTACTTAGGTAAGTTGTATGCTGCCTGTCCAGAACAAGTAAATAAAAAACAAGTCAAACCAATAAAAACAATAAAATGAGTCATGCTAATAAAAACAAGTCATTAGAAACCTGCCAAGGCATAAAAGCACCATGAATTTTTTGTATCATTATTATATTAGACCAAGCAGTCTATTTCATATCGATAAAACTCAGGCCTTGAATAGACCATAGAATAACTAAAAGAGATAGATCCCCTTAGTTAAAAGTCTGGGTAAAGAGAAATATTGAGTCAGGACATATAGAATGTCTTCCACTTGTGGGAACTGCTTCAGAAAAAGACACCAGAGAGCTATTTCTGTCCTCTAAAACTGTTATCTGCATTTATAAAACAAGCTGAAACAACAGAGGATAAAAGCTAATGCAACAGAAAAAGGTGAGATGAGGATATTCTCATTAAAAATCCCCTTCTGCACAGCCACTGTGCAGAGCCAGGCCAGAGAGTTTAAAGGCAGGAAACATTCCAGCAAGCAGCGGTGAAACCCACCCCCCACCACCACCCCTGTAAAAATAATCCTGTTTCTCAACCTGAAAAAGTAAGCCAAGCCATAAGAAAACCGAGGCCCACCCTGCAGAGGAGGCCCACAGAGCCAAAGCCACTGTGCAGACCCAGGCAAGAGAGTTAAAGGCAGGAACCTTGCAAGCAAGCAGTGGTGAAACCCACCCACCCCCTAGTAAAAATAATCCTGTTTCACAACCTAAAAAGATAATCCAAGCCACCCATGAGAAAACTAAAGGCCCACCCTGCAAGGCAAAGCCAGTGTCACAGTGAAACATTTTTTAGCAGAGGCCAGCAAATTGGCCCAGCATCAATTTAAACAAACTCTCCTCCGTGCCTTCCCTTCCTCCCATCTCTCCCCTAAAAAATAAAATAAAAGATATCCTACCAGTCCTCTCCTGATGAATGTCCAGCCCAGTAGATCCTCCACAGGCAGAAGTCTACTCCACAGGCAGATGTCCACCAGGTGCAGTCCAGAAGTCCACAAAGGCAGGCAGCAAAGAAGCAGTTTCTCTTCTCTCAGCAGCAACAAAGGTTAACCCAGTCCTGCCTCAAATTTAAATCCCTTGCTGCAGCTTCTGACAAAGATTTGAATCTATTGGCTGGAAGAAGGATGCAGCAGTGGGATTAGTTACTCCTAAATCCCCTTTCCCTTGCCTTACCCCGCCCCCCACACTCCATCCAGCTCCCTCCTCCTGCAGGATTTTGCTAGTGGCTTGCAAATGCAAACGGCTAGCAAAATGGCGATTCTCTGATTGCCGAAACGATTTCTGAAACATACCAAAACGTTTCGGTAATCGCTGTTTCGGCATTACCGAAACGTTTTGGTAATCAGAAAACATTTTGGTAATGCCGAAACAAGCCCAAACAGGTATGTTTCGGTAATTTTTCAGTAATCAGATTACCGAATTGCGCATCCCTATCCCTGGGTTCCTAATTTATGCAGGAGTAATTGTTGGAGCACAGCCATGGAGCGCTGCATCCCTTTTCCAGTACCTGGACATAATATACAAAAAGTACAGAGGTGTGAGGATCCTCCCTCACTGGCATCCTCTCCTGATGGTCTGCCATCCTACCAGCTCTCCAGGCAGGTGTCCTCCAGCCTCAGATGCGCAGGGAAGGGGGTTGCACCACCTTGTTCCTTCTCCTGCCCTGGGAGTAGCAGCACGCTCCAGCTGTCTCTCCCTGCAAAATCCTCCTCGGCCATCACAGCAACCTGAATTTAAAGGAATCCCCTGGCCCCACCTCCCTGGCTTTGGCCCCAATCGTCACCCCGTCTCCCTGATTGGCCCTGCTCCCAGCCTATCTGATAGGAGGGCTGGGTAGACTCTGCAGCCTCCTGGCCCCACCCGCTCCATCCCCACCTAGGGTGGGGCATTTGGTCTGCTCTCTGTCTGGCTCATCCCTGCTGCTTCTGAACCTTCCCCAGTGGCTGCCTTGGCATCTTGGGGCCTGTGCCTGCCTGCCTGGTGCTGATGACACCCTCCTGTGAGCCTGGGTGAAGTTTAGCCACCTGGCAACTGCAGGAGACGGATGAGTCTGCTGAGTGGCTGCAGGCTGTTCCCCAGAGTGGTGCCTGGGCGTCGGCTGCAACTGGCCTAAGGGTGAGAGAGGCCTGGAGGCCTGGAGGGGCTCCTGCAACTGAGGTGCTGCCAGAGGCTGTGCTGCAGGACCTAAAGGGGGTGCCTGCTGCTGCAGGGCTGGTGGTGAGGGTGGACAAAAGGCGGGCGTCGCCGGACAACTGTCTTTGTCAGTGCTGCATGGATGCAGTACAAAGAAGAATTTCGTATGAGGGCTGCAATGAACCCTGCTTTGCCATGGGATAAGATTCTCCAGCAGCTTTGGCTGCAGGTGATGGCCTCTGCAAAGGCTAATCTTTGTGACCGCTCTGACAGTGGCCATTTAGTCCAGTGGTCCACCGCTACTCCCAGTACCCACAGGTTTGCGGGTCAGCCGGTTCAAGCACGGCTGTTGTGCTGGGACTTCGCTTACCAGGGAACGTGTTCGAGGAAACCATGCGGGTTCAAGCATGAATGCCCAATGTGTGGGGGCTCCCACTCCTTCAACTTCTGCCCTAGGCGCTATAGAGGAGGCTGGGGCAAACGGGGGGTGGGTGGGGCTGGAGGTAACTCCCAGCAGCAAGCTGGTAAAGGGTCCCAGGCCAATAAAGCTGAAGGAACTTAAGTGCCTCTTGGATAGTTACCCTAAGTGGGAAGATGCTTCGTTTTTGTTCAATGGGTTTCGGTTTGGTTTTAGGATCCCATTCCAGGGGCCCAGGGGCCCTTTTATGGTAGCCAATCTTCGATCAGTGGCTGGTATGGAAGGGATCGTTAGGGAAAAGATTGCCAAGAAGTGTGCCGAGGCTTGGGTGTTGGGCCCCTTTGTGGCCCCACCAGTCTTGCGTTTGCGGGTCTCCCCCTTGGGTGTGGTGTCAAAAAAGGCAGCGGGCAAGTTCCAGCTGATACACCACCTTTCTCACCGCAGAGGTGGATCAGTTAACGATGCTATCCCTGCCCACCTTTGCTCAGGAGTCAAGGTTGTCAGGAGTTGCGGACAGGGTGCTGAGATGGCCAAATGCGACATTAAGTCAGCATTTCGCCTTCGCCCGGTTCCTCCAGAGGATTTTGAGCTGTTGGGTTTCTCTTTTGAAGGCCGTTTCTCCTTGGACAGAGCATTACCCATGGGGTGCTCGGTTTCCTGTGCGGACTTTGAACGCTTCAGCTCCTTCCTTGAATGGGCATTGTGTCACCCCATTGTGTTACATGCAAAATGCCACCCCTAGCCAGACAAGCCTCTGTTATTTCCCCCATAGGAAATAATGGAGAAAGGGGGGGCTAAGAGCAGCATCTTTAAGAGGCCATAAAATGGCCCCCCAGTTTGATCTGCTTGAGCCTTGGTGGAGGGAGGGAGGACAGGTGGGAGATGGGCCCCTGACGTTTGGGGGCATTTTGCATGCAAAATGCCACCCCTAGCCACACAAGCCTCTCTTTTTTCCCTCATAGGGAATAGTGGAGTGGAAGTGGATAGAGTCACCTTCTTTGGGAGGCCATAAAATGGCCCCCCAAAGTGGGATCTGCTTGAGCCTTGGTGGAGGGAGGGAGGACAGGTGGGAGCAGGTCCCCTGAAAGTTGGGTGCATTTTGCTTGCAAAATGCCACCCCAAGCCACCTAGAAAGATTACTTGTTTTCCCCATAGAGAACCATGGAGACTTAGGGGGATGGGGGCACCTTGTTTGGGGGGGCATAACATGGCCCCCCAAAGTCCAATCTTTCTGAAACTTGGGGGGGGGATTTAGAGGAGAGTTAGGAGAAGGTCTCCACCACGTTTGGTGTAATTTGGACAGAAAATGGTATTCGGTATTCAGGAAACATTTCGGTAATACTGGAAAAAACCAAAATGGCCCTGATTCGGTATCTTTAACCTTATTAGATTACCAAATTGCACACCCCTAGTGGACATAGAGTTATGCCCAGTCTTGGCTCTGAAGCAATATATGGCTCTCCGGGGGGACAACGGGAGGTTATTGTTTCATCACATTGACGGAGCCCCTTTGAGTAAGTACCAGTTCTGGACAATTACTGGACAGGCTCTGACAAAATTGGGTCTGCAGAATGTTAAATTTGGCACCCATTCCTTTCGGATTGGGGCAGCCTCGACAGCTGCGGCTATGGGTTACCCTAGTCAGGTTATCCAGCGGGTGGGCCGGTGGAGGTCCAAGGCTTATCAGTCATACATTCACCCACGGGGCGCTGGGAACCTCAACTGACTTGTTTTTTCTTTAGATGCTGTGTTTTGCTGTGGAAGGCTGCAGATCCTTATATGGGGACACAGCATGGTTTTTTTGGCGGCCCACCAAACGAAGAGGACGGTGATCAGGTCCCAGCTTAGGTTAAGAGAGTGGGCCACAGTTGAGTGGCAGGGCGGTGGCCAGGGCCGCTGCCTTTGCTATTTGAGGGGAGGAGTGGTCTTCCACCTGACATATTGGTCATTCACCTGGGAGGTAATGACCTTGGGCTTGTAAAGGGTAAGGCCCTTACTTTGCAGGCGCAGGCTGACTTGCACTTTATTAGCAAGCAGTAGCCTGGTGACTTACTCATTTGGTTGGAGATACTGCAGCACAGGGTGTGGCATGACGCTTTGGACCCCAAAGGGGTAGAAGGGGCTAGGTGCAGGGCCAATAGGGCCCTTCAGTTAGCTTTGGGAAACAGGTTGGGCATTTATCTTCCCCATCCCAGGATTAAGGCCCATTTGGCCGACCTCTACCGAGGCGATGGGGTCCACCTTTCGGTGGCAGGCAACAACATATTTTTAGATGACCTGAGGCAAGGGCTGCATCTTACATTAAGTCACATGTGGGGCACGAATGCCTGAGCGGAGGCTCGGCCTTAGTGTTGGCAGGATTTCATTGGGGGGATGTTAGCGGGACAGTGACTACCCTTGGCACATCCCCGTTGGTGGGGATATTAGGGGCCTGTCAGGATCGGCTGGCATGCTTTACGGCGGCCAGTTGAGAGGGCAGGCTGCCTGGTGGGATCCCCTGGACAAGTCCTTCCCTCGTGCTCCACAGCGGGGGTGCTTGGAGCTTTAAGGGGAAAACCATCCGCCAGGCTGGCCAGATCCCAGCCATGCATTTGGACGGCTCGCATCCGGGGCTGCGGGTCTTGCCCAGAGAAGTCAAGGCGGGGTCCAGGGAAGTGACCCCAGGGCTTGACTTGTACCACTGGTCAGGCCCTTGCCAGGGTTTTAGTTGTTGTAGTTCATGTTGTTGCCAAAATAAAAAGTGGCCCTTTGTTACCCAAGCCTTGTGTCTGCCTCTTTATTCTGACCGGGGGGGGGGGCAATCCATAGCTAATTTATTTCTGACAGTTCTCTGGTTACGAGGCGGCTCTACAAATCCAAATCTAACATCACAGATGAACTCTAAAGGCAAGAAACATTGACCAAACTACTCACTGCCTCTCTGCACCCTTGATATCCAACTTAGACAGAAAGGGTAAACAAAAGGCCAGCATGCGTATGTAGGTTCTTTTTACAAAACATCATCTCATGAAAAAAGACCCTTTGGTTCATTGGGGAAAGGGGTTAGAAAGACAAGGCAACTAACATCTGTCTCTGAAGAAACCTCTTCAGGAACACCATTCTCCTCTTTCCAAAAAAAGTTTCAAAACCACTGTGGGAATTTGTTTGTGGGTGCGTCTGTCTATGCGATATGTGCTAGCCAATGGTAAAAGGGGACAGTTGCAGCCTCTGAGCCAAGCTACAAGTGACGAATGACACTTGCCTGGCAAGTGAACAGACTCACGTGTATTCCTCCCTGTTCACTTGCCATTCACTTGATCAAGTGGAGCGCAAGTGAATGGCAAGTGCACAGGGAGGAATACACGTGAGTCTGTTCACTTGCCAGGCAAGTGTCATTCATCACTTGTAGCTTGGCTGTCTGTATCCTTGCCGTGTTTATCAACTGCATTTATCTAGCCCAGATGATGTGGGGGGGGGGGGGAGGTTCTGGGCCACTCAGATGCTGATTGATGTTTTAATTTATGCTACCATGTTTTCATTGTATTTATTTATATTACTGTGATCCTCTCTGAGCCTGCTTGGGGGGAGAGCGGAATATAAATTTAATTGATTAAATAACCAGACAGACAGACAGACAGACAGATAGATAGATAGATAGATAGACTTGCCACAGGCCTTTCTGTCACCTTTTTAAAGGCACCATGGCAAATCAGTGAGGTCACGCAGGCTCTCATCTCTCATGTGCTCCTCCTCACAAGAGGCTGGGGGGACTGCTTTGTTCATGGTTGGGCACTAGCCTTGCCGACTTTGTTGACACCAGAAGCCTGTGTTGCTCCTAGAAAAATGGGATTGGCTTTTTTGGAATCTGAAGAGTGGTTCCAGGTTAAGGCCGTTTCAATACGGCGATGCGGAAGGTCGACATGCTGCCTGCTGATTATGCAACAGGACTAGTTAAGCCTTAAGTTGACCTTGAGGGAGAGTTAGTTTGAAATGAGGCTCCATCTAGCGCTCTTCAGTTTCCACTTGGATTTATTTATTCATTTCTTTAGAACCACTTTATTTGGGTTCATTCAGTCAAGATTTTGAACAATTCTTGTCCTATATATGTTTGTAAAAGATTGTGCTACTGTTTGGTATAATAATCGCTTGTATAATTTGTGCCTCTGATGTATGTATGATTATAGTTTTGCTATATATTATAAAAGTCTTTATGTCACTGTTTTGGACTATTCTATAAGAATTTCTGGACATATAAGCTAATTATTTAATAGTAATTTTCCACAGTGTTTTTTAAAAATTATTTTTGCCTTATTGAGTTTACTCACTATGGTCCCTTATTATACTTTAATCTCAGCACTGTCCTTGGACAGGCTGCCAAGAGGTGCCAACGATAAGATGGAATGCCAGCAGTTGGGCTTTCAAGGGCTCTCTATGGCAGCAACCTTTCTTTAGCCCCCAAACACCCCCACGTGAAGTTAGGAGTCCCCTCACCACAGACACAAACCTCCTCACTTCTATTTCGGCCACTTCCTTACTGGTGTGCAATAACCCTGCATACCATCTTACTTTTACCTCCAGTCTGTTTTTATGCTACATAGGAGTGTTGCTGTTCAAGAGCATAAATTTACACCGAATCAATAGTTGATTCGGTGCTGTAGCACAGGACCCCTGTTTTATTTTACCATTTCTAATTGATCCTGGAAGATAAAAAAAGCTGTTCACTTCTTGTGGTTAAGATTGTATGCCTCATCTAACTCTAGTAATGGTGAAATACTCAACCTCCTCCTTTTATACACAGGAACTTGTGTCTTTGGCACATGAAGCTAGCCAGGCTTTTTTGTGATGTTACTCACCGGTAATGAGTACTGGAACTTTTTCGAGGACGTCTCTGAAGCCCTTAAGAAAGAGAGCCAGTTTGGTGTAGTGGTTAAGAGCGGCAGGACTCTAATCTAGAGAGCTGGGTTTGAATCCCCACTCCTCCGCTTGAAGCCAGCTGGGTGACCTTGGGTCAGTCCCAGCTCTCTCAGAGCTCTCTCAGCCCCACCCCCCTCACAGGGTGATTGTCATGAGGATAATAATAACATACTTTGTAAACCACTCTGAGTAGGCATTAAGTTGTCCTGAAGGGTGGTATATAAATTGAATGTTGTTATTATGAATGTGTGGAAATCAGTATGACCTTATGTATGAGTACTGGCACTTTTTCTTTTTTAAAAAAGAGAAACACTGTTACCTAGTAAACAGGCCTGTTTAACTGGTTAATAGTGCCTGATATAGTTGCATGTTTCTGGGGAACAGGGGTCTGGAGTTCTGGAATGACAACTGATCTCCGGACTAGAGAGTTCTGTTCCCCTGGAGATAAGGGCTGCTTTGGAGGGCAGACTCTTAGTATTATATCCCACTGAGGTGTCTCCCCTCCTCGAATACCGCCTCCCCAATCTTCAAGCCCCAACCTCCAACCCTAGATCCAGCATGGCTGAGGAATGTATCATATTTGATCGGAACTAGATGGGGGTTGAACTCACATCCCTGCCTTTCTACTGGTTGCTCTAGCTTGCAATATTCTTCCTTATTCACATAACAGAAATATTTGTATTTATGGATTCAAATGAAATGGAGATGTTACAGGCTGTTTCGTTTAATGAAGCAAATGTGAAGAAAGTAGAGTTGCCAGGTCCCTATACCCTCCCAGCGGAGGGGAGGGACCAGGCACTTGCCTTGTGCCAACGACAAAGTCTTCGGGAAGTGATATCATCGCGCAAGCCCCGGGAGTGCTCCTGCGCTCTGTGTGGGGCCCATTTAGCTGGTTTGGAGCCCAAATCGACCGCAAAGAAAGTGCAGGAAGGGATGTAACTGTGCCTGTTGGGAGTGTGCGAGCGGCATGCGTTCCTGAGGTGCCTGCTGGTGGCGGGCAACTTCTGAGAGCTTGCAACCTTCCGCTGACCACTGGCGGGTCGGTGGGCAAGGTGGCAAACCCCTGGGAGTTCTCTCGCCACCAGCAGGCACCCGGGAACCCTATTCTAACTAACAACAACAACAACAAAGTTTATTAGCCAGAGGCCATCACATTCTTAATATCAATTAAAACTTACATGATTGCACATCAGCGAGACACACATCATTTCAAAATAAATATTTAAAAGGTACATATTTCATCAGTTACCACCTTTAAAAATTTACTTATAAAATTAATCAGTCCTAAAAACATATTTGGCAACAATATATACTTAAAATATCCAGGCAATCATTAAAATTGTAGGCTACTAAAATTTACATAATATAAATACCTAAAATTCAAATCATCTTATATTATCAAATTATAATAATACTTACCTAGGATTCTGCGCACTAAGCCAGGATTTCCTCCTACTAATGGCCATTCAGCCATATTTTGCCACTTGGAGCGTCATTTCCCTATTCCTGTCTGCTAACATGATTGTAATATAGTTTTTTCTCTCTTTCCCTGGAAGACCATCAATTATAGGTTTGATATATATTTCCCTAATATGATCATATATTTTACACTCAAAGAAGACATGTAATAGGGACTCGACACTCCCATCTCCACATGGGCACGAACATTTTTCATAAGGTGTCTTCTTATATTTGCCTTCCAGGACAGCCGAGGGTAAGACATCATATCTTAATAGGGTAAAAGCTCTTCTATAATCAGGATTCTTCAAGTCATTTATATAGGGCATTGGTACAACCCTATTCGTAATACTTCTTTCCAATAAAGAGTTCTCAACTCTGATCAGATCATGTTGTCTTTCCACATCTAGGATTCTCTGTTTAATCAGGACCCCGGCCTGTGCCATATTCATAGACAATAGATATTGTTGGGAGAAACCATAATGTCCTAATTTGCTCCTCAACAATCTCAACCAAGGAGGAACGAAGTTATCCCTCAAAACTAAATGTGCCAGGCCATTTACGGTAGAAGCCAATTTAGGCCAGTATAATATAACTGCTATCCATAACTGAGCTTCCACCGTTACCATGCCAACTTCCAGTCTTACAGCTGCATTTGACACATTCTTAGGTGTTTGAAGTACTGCGCTTAGGCATTTGGACTGCGTTCTTTCCATCAATGTCCTCTTGTGCTGTAAGACTTAGTGGGGCTCCATATAACATCTGCGTGAGAGACTTGCACGAAAATAATCTAATGGCCGCTTCCACACTGCGGCCCCCTCTGGACCAATAAAATTTTTGTATCGCCCCAGCACTCTTTTGTGCATTAGAGGAAACATATTTTATATGCGTATTTTCCCTCCCATTCTCCTGTATAATCATACCTAGATATTTATAACAGTGCACCTGTTCTATGCAGGTCTCATTTAGATACCATCAATAGCTCCTAGGTCTCTCTGCAAAGGCCTATTCTAACTATTACACCACGCTGGCTCTTTTCAGTCCCCATGACTAGTAGCCGTTGATGGATTTCTCCTCCATGAATCTCTAACTATCCCGACCTACAGTCACTCCATTGGCTACCTATCAGCTACTGTGCTCAGTTCAGGGTCTTGGTTATTACATGCAAAGCTCTTCACGGACTTTGTCCAGCATACCTATGGGACCGCCTCCCTCCCTATGTCCCTCCAGGGCAGCTTCGCTCATCTGAACAGGGTCTACCTGTTCAGATGAGCACCCTACCACTAATTTTGTTAGTCTTGTAGGTGCTACTGGACACTTGCTCTTTTCTAAGAGTAGGAAGGGAAATTTATAATAGTTAATGTTAAATATTTTTTTAAAAAATTTAAATCGGTTCAATTACATATTTTATTAAACATTGGTTGATCTAATAAGGAGGTTTATTAGGATGGAGAGAGAAGAAATATTTCTGGGTATGTTTATGCTGCATATCTGAAAATTATATTTTAAATGTTATCTGGCCATTGTCTTTTGATATTCTTTGATATTCCTTGTAAAGCATATTTTCAATTTTCTTTCAAATGTAAACTTCTGTTTCCTATCCCCTTTTCTTTCCTCGCCTACTTTTTGTTTAATTAAAAAATAAAAATAAAAGCATAGGAAGGGGAAAAAATGGCATGTAGGTCTGTATCTATGGGTTGACCTGGGTTCAAAATCCTCACCCACCACAAAATCTGATGGGTGACCTCGGGCTAGGGAGGCTCGCCTGCCCTCGAGCAGAGCCAGGGCCTTTTCGGTCCTGGCACCAACCCGGTGGAACTCTCTGTCTGATGAAACCAGAGCCCAGCAGGATTTATTATCCTTCCGCCGGGCCTGTAAGACAGAGATGTTCCACCAGGCATATGGCAGAGGCTAGGCTGGGCCCCCCCCAGCCGTACTTGACTTGACTTGAAAAGATCTGTCCACCACCATACAGATATGGACATATGGGCCATGTCTGAAATGAAGTAACTCTTCCATTGCCACCTGAGGAGAAGTTTTTATTGTATGTAGTGTTGTAAATTTTATTGTAATGTTTTATCTGCTTTTATGTGTTTTTATGTAAATTAAAATGTTGTGCTCCGCCCTGAGCCCGCTCGGCAGGGAGGGCGGACTAACAATCTAATATAACAAACAAACAAACAAACAAACAAACAAACAAATAAATAAATGCTTTCTCAGCCTACCTCACAGGACTGTTGGGAGGATAAAATGAGAACAGGAGAAGCACGGATCAGTATGGACCAGTCACACATTTGTGCTCTCTCTGTGTCTTGCTTTATTTGGAGGGGAAATAGTGAAAATCCACTAAATGAATGTTCCTGTGCGTGATGAAAACCAAGCTGGCGTAGTGGTTAGAGTGTCAGGAGACCTGGGTTCAAACCCCCACTCTGCCAAGGAAGCTCACGGGGTGACCTTCGGCCATACCACGAGGGTTGCTAACTCTGGGTTGGGGAATTCCTGGAGATCTGGGGGAGGAGCCTGGGGTGGGCAGGATTTGGGGAGGGGAGGGCCTCAGTGGGCTCCACTGCCATTCGAGAGGCCAAAGCCACCCTGAGGCACACCTTCTCAGCCTCACTTCCCTCATGAGGTGGTTGTGTGGATAAAATGGAGGAGAGGGGAATGATGTGAGCTGCTATAAACAATGTCCATAAATATATAAAAAGAAATGTTTGGGGAGGAAAGTAGAAATAAACTTCCTTTTTTTACTTGATAAGAAACCTGACTCAAAAACTCTTTCTGAGGTGCTTCGATTTTTCAGAGAGAGAGAGAGAGAGAGAGAGAGAGAGAGAGAGAGAATGTGAGTGTGTTATGGGGGGGGGGTGGTTAGAGGGAATTCATGCAGGTGGAAGGAGGAACCAGACAGACACACCCTGGTGAACCTGCCAGGCAATTCATAACATCCGGCCTGGTCTACTTTGGAATAAAGCCAGGGAAGACAAACAGCGGAAGAGCGTTCCTGCGTCTCTCCCGGCATCGCCTCACTTTCCAAATCCAACCAGGCTTTCCTGGCAGGTTTGGTGCCTCCAGAGTTACCACCAGCTGCTGCTCCAAGTCCAGCTCCTTCAGGGGGGCTGAGTGGGGGGTGATCGTGGTGGTCCCAGAGCCCCCTGTGGCTCTCCTCTGGCCGAGGCTGGCAATGTCAGTGTGGAGGGGGACCCTTTCAAGGCAGTTTCAGCCACAGAAGCTGAGAGCAAACTGGCACTTGACAGAGCGAAGAACGAAATAAAACTAGAGGCCCCACCCTGGCCATCCCCCTGGGGCAGTGGCAGGTGGTGACACTTCAGAAATTACCCCAAATATGAATAAAAATAAAACATCCCTTGACGTTTTTTCTAGAAAGTCACTCTTGCTTGCGGTAGGAAGCTTCACCAGTTGAATTTCTGTCTCCTGCGCAGCTAGCCAAGGCAAGAAAAGGGGGAGATGTGAAAGGCAGATGGGAGCTTCTAAAAACAAGATGGGTTGTTGTGGATACTCAACAGTGTCCTTTGCACATGCTCAGAGGAAACCTCTGCCTAGGTTTCTGAGATTGCATGAGGACCCCTCCCCCTGTTTAAGATGCAAACAAGAGTGGATGGAGAGAAAGAGCACAATATGGGGGCAGCTGGACCACTTCTGAACTTGAGTTGGGGAAAAGGAAAGCCACAGGAACGGAGCCTCGGACAGTGTCTCTACTCGAGACACCAGGGTACATGTTCATCAAATGCCAGGAGATGCAACGTTAGCTGGGAAGCATAGTTTTAAAAGACAGAGATTGTGGAGACCACTTCTCAAACCCCTCCACTGCCTCTGGGGTACTGGACTGTCTCCCTTTCTGGAGCCTTTGCCCTGCCACCCTTGCTGCTTAAACCTTTGAATTAACGGAGCCTCGGCAGGGCAAAGGCTCTGGAAGGCGAGACAGTGCGGCACACCAGAGGCGGCAGAGGCATGTGAGAGAATCCGTCCCCTCTGAAGCGATCTATGCCAGCTCTGTCTTTTAAAACTACACTTCCTAGCTCCAGTGTCAAAAGTCTTGCAAAGAAAAACTCTGAGTATGTACAGAGTGTGGGAAAAGACAGATATAAACTGACAGTGATGGATCCTCTGTTAATTTTTTTTTTTTAACAGAATGTCCTGAAATCCAACATAAAATCCCATATCACGGCCAGGTACTCTGACTGAACCATAAAAAACATGGCACTGCAGTAGTTCAAAAACTTAGATCCCGTGCATGGATCCTCATGAATTCATTTGATTTTTTCACTGAAACCCAACCAAACCGGCATGATTCTGGAGCTCATATTGTGGCCAGCAGGAAGCATCATGAAATAGCACAGATCTGCCATGGCACAAAATCACGGATCTACGGTGTCGATCTTTATAGATTGTCAGGATTTTTAGATGGGATCGTGCAAAATTCACCAAGAAATCACGTCATGTCCATATCTACAAACTCTATCAGAAAAATGATGCATTTTGTGGCACTGCCATAGTAAAAATAAAAATTCTTCAAATGAGCGGATCCTCATGGGTTGTAGGGAGTTTTATATGCTGCATTTGAAGGTATTCACTCTTTTTTTTTAAGGGCCCATACAGATCCATGCAGGCCTGTCTTTAACTCCCCCTCCCTTTACTTGGCCCTTCCCGATCCTTCCCGATCCTTCCCGGGCTTGGTCTGACGGAGCCCCGCCCCCCACCCGGCCCCAGTGGAATCCCTGCCTGGAATGCCTGAGGTGAGTCACAAACCCGAAAGGTTCTGCGGTGACATCGCTGCTGGAGCGGCAGTTGAAGCCAGCCTCATTGCCTGTGTGGCTTTGAGTGATGGAGGAGGTACTGATGCCTGGCTCTGGCTCCCCCAGGACTGGGCTGGGGGGGGTGGGTGAGGCTGAGGTTGGGGCTGGAAGGAAAGGATGGGTGTAAAGCAGGGGCATAAGAAGGGTGCTCTGGGGGCCACCCTCAGCCTCCTTTTCACCTGGCTCTGCTGCTGCCGTTCCCCAGACACCCCCCCCGTCTCATTCCCCCCCTCCCTCCTGGGTTTTTGTCTCAGCCTGGACTTTAAGCACGTGTCTCCCACACCCCACAAGGAGCCTCCTTTCACTGGCCCCCGTCTTCCAAATGGGTAGGCCCTGCTCGATTTGGGGGCACTGTGGAGAGAACATGGGGCAGACCCGGCCCATCCTGGCTCAGCCCACCCCATCATTTCGGAATGTGGCTCTCGGAACAAAATGCTGGCATGCCCCCTGAGCTGCAGGGACCCTGGGGAAGCTCCGGGCGATCTAGAATACAAGGAAGAGGCGGGGCATTTTCATGGGGGCGGGACAGGGTGGCTAGGAATAAAGAGGCAACCCCCAGTGCTGTTGAGGGATGGCCTCTCCTGTGCCAAGCCCAAACGCTGCAGGCATGGTGGGCATTTGCCCGTCGTGGGGCACCTCATTTCCATCCTATTTGTCCCCATGCCTGATGGCTGAGCTCAGCCCCTCTGAAAGTCATGCTGAGTCTTTGATCTATCTCCCTGCAGGTGGGTAAGCGAAGAATGGCGTGGTGGCAAAGAGTGTGGAAGTGGCTAGCGTGCAAAAAAAAGAACAGAGTGGCGGCAGGTATGTGTTGTGGACATGCCAGGCAGGGCCTTCTGCTTGCCCTCAGAGCCTTTCACTTTCTGCGGGTTGACAACTAAGTACTGATGCTCTTGAATCGAGATCCCGAGATCCCTGACGGCGTTCATGTTCCCTTTAATTTGAAATGTCTCTGCTATTTTCCTCCCCTTAACTGATGAATCCAAACTTTTCACAATATCAACAAGTTTAAGGCATTGGAAAACCACATTGAATGGTTTCAGTATCTCCAAATAAGTAATTTAATATGTTCATTGCAAAGAAAGGGTGTTTTTAAAAGACAATTAACATTTTTGAGTGAATATTGAAGGATTCAAAGAGTATTGTTAAAGGTTGGTTATCGAAGCTATATAAACATTTGGTGGAAATATTCTATTCCCCGTTACCAAGATATGTCACAAGTTGGCAAAGGGACGGAGTAAAAGAGCTAACCGAACCAGACGGGGAGAATATTTGGGCTCAACCCTTCAAATACATCGAAAATTTTGTACCTTTGGGCACGGTTATAAAGATTGTTAAGGTTTCTTTTCCTTATAATGTTAAAGTGATGTGATTTGATATTTGGAATGATTGTAGGTTGACAAAAGAATATCTATCTTTGATTTCAATATTGTTTTTAAGATATTATGGGGATTGAAGTATTGTACATTTTGTGTGTTTTGTTTTGGTTAATTAATAAAAGTAGTTTTTATTAAAAAAAACCCCTTTTTATAATATCTACTTTCCATCAATAAAAAACACAAGATCGTTCACAACAGTGAAGATAAGCAGTGATACCAGAATATGTCCGTTCTGCTTCTGTTAGAATCTGCTGCTCAAAATAGACAAACAGCTTTTGAGCTTCTTAACTGAATAAACAACTAACTGACTAGCTGTTCATTTTTGAGAAAAACATTCAACTTCAGTACCCCACACATCAAATATCAGGACTGATTTCCATGATACAATGTCCCCATATACTCTACCAATGTCCCCCAGACATATAAGAATAAAACAGCCATGCCACTTAGCCATTTTTGTATCAATTTGGGCCTCCGAAGTTAAAATTATAATACAAATCAATGTTACAAACAGTACACATGTAGAAACAGAGAAAAAGTTAGATTAAATTTGTTTCATCAAAAGATATACTTCTTGGTTTAAAAACTGAGTGATGCATTTCTCAAATAAGTTTGTTTTTTTAAAAAAAGAATCTTGAATTGGCTAAGTTACGGCTCCTTAAATCCGGTGTTCAGTGCAAAAGTTCGGTTTCCTCCTTTCTAATGGATGGTTCCAAATGAAAATGGTTCCGTACCTTGGGGGGTTGTTCAGCTGCTTAAGCATTTTGGGTGAATGTGGCCAGGCTTCCTCACTTCTGGTGAAGAGGGCAGAGAACTTTTTCTCCAGCCGGCGAGACCAAGGCTTTTCCTGAATAATATTTGTCCCTTGAAGCTCATCAGGTGACCTTGGGCCTGTCATTCTCAGCCCACCTTATAGGCCTGTTGTAGGGACAAAATGGAGGAGGGAAGAACCCTGAGTGTCCCCTGAGGACCTTGGGGGGGAAGGGCAGTAGAAAAATGCATCATTGTGGGCACAAAAACAACACTCTGCCCTGCCAGCAGAAGCCAGTGGCCTGGGAAAAGGCACGAGCAGCCGCCACAGGCCCCCCTCCCGCCCCACTGGCTCCCACGTTTCCTGCCCCCCTGCTGCTCCTCCCTGTTGGTCTGAACATTGAGCCTGGCCCTCAAAAGCCCCCCTCCCCGTCCGGAAGCCCTGTTCTCCCCCCCTGTCACCCAGCAGTGCTAGAGCTTGACTCAGTAAAGAAACGGAAAACTTTTTCAAGAGTTGGGAGTGGAGGGATGGCAGCTCATTAAGGGAGTGCTCCTCGGAGACACGATTCGGGACAAAAGCCAGATTTTTGCTGATCTGGCTAAATCCACTTTTCCCAGACAAAACTGATCGTCCAGGATCCAATCTGGGAACCCAGATCCCGGAATAAATCTGGGTAATTTTAGGAAACGTGGCTTCAGCCTGTGGCTTGCTCCTTCCTTGGCTTCTTTCCAAGAGGGGAGGGGGAGGAGAGAGGGGGAGTGAATGGCCAATCCGTGCAGGGTCTCTCCGTGTCTGCCTGGCTCCTGTGAGTGACACCGGTTCAGTTGGGCTCAGTCGCAAGAAGGTCCCTGGCTTCAGTTTGGTTTGGGTGGAAGTCTCTGTGGTGACAAGATTCTCGGGTTTGATGGTGGCCCCCTTGATTTGTTGGTTCGGTTGGGCTTCTTCTTGCATTGGGGAGCGTGCCCTTGGCCAGCAGCAGCCTTGCCCCTGTGTGTTTCTGCCTCAAAGCCTGCTTAGAAATGGTTCCCCCGCAGAAAACAAGGGAGAGCAGCTTGGGCGGGGGGGTCCTTCTTCAGGGACCCATAGAATTGGTCCCAGAGATCCAGTCTTCCTGAAACTCGGATGATATTTAGAAGACAGTGAAGAGTAGGCTCCCAAAATTTTGGTAGCTTTTTCTTGAAAAATGATGCCCCCCGATATCCTCCCAGATAGTTATTATTAATAATTGAGCGTGACTGTGAGCACTTCCTTCAGGGGCCCATAGAGTTAGAATCTGTGGGTCCAATCTTCCTGAAACTTGGGGGGGGGGAGGGCTTAGAGGACAGTCAGGAGTAGCTTCCTTGAAAATTTGGTGGCGTTTTCTTGAAAAATGAGCCCCCCCCCCCCCCGGCCAGGCCCCAGATATGCCCAGATAGTTTTTTCCCATAAGGAATAATGGCCACATAAATCTGGGATTCTCTGCTCTGTCTTAAATAGCTCAGAAAATCTTTCCTGGATTTCAGAAATCCCCGATTTCTTTGAGATCCCTGAAAACCAATTCCAATGCCTCAGACTTTTTTTTGTGTATAAATATTTTTATTTTTTAAAACATGACGGGATACAGGAAAGAAAGGGGAAAGGGAAACAAAAGTTAAAAAGAAAAAATTAAAGATATACATTATAAGGACTGTCAAAATAATACAATGACTGTATAACATTTAAAATATAGTTTTCAGGTATACAACACAAACAAAACTCAGGCATATTTTCTCTGTTCATCCTAAAGAACATCATTGTTAAACCAACCAATGATTAATAAACTATATAATTGGGTTAGCTTCAATGGAATAAAAAATAACTAATGATTCTAAACTAACAACGAATCCCGTTGTGGGGAAAAATACAGCAGAATCTAGAAAGGGGCGGGTGGGTGGGCAGGTGGGCATTGCTTCCTCCTCAGTGACTGATCCAGGCCAGACGAAGGGGTGGCCAGGCATTGCCTCCTGCTCCACACCTGATCCTATCTGGGTGAAGAGGGAGTGGGCATTGCCTCCGGCTCTGTGCCTGATTCTGGCCGAGTGAAGGGGGACAGGCATCTGCTCCTGATGCCAAGCAGGTAAAGGCTGGTGGTGGGAATTAACACCCCCTCCACTCCTGATCACAACTGGGTGAAGGCAAGGGGTGGGCATTGCCACCTGTTCTGCTCCTGATCCCAGCTGGGTGAAGGGGGAAGGCATTGCTACCTGTTCCACTAATAATACCCATGGGTTAAGGTGAGGGGTGGGCATTGCCACCCGCTCCGCTCCTGATCCCAGCAAGCTCTCAGGTTGGACAGGCTGCCTCACCTGGGCTTCCCTCTGTGGCAGCACCCTCTGGTGGTACACCAAGATAGGAAGTGAGTTGTCTAGAGCACACTCTTTTTTATAGTAGGATACAATAGAATAACTCTATAGCTTTTATACATCACATTCAAATTATAACACAACCATTCTCCAGAATGTTTGTAAAACTGGATGTCTGTAAAAATAGAGAATTTTATATTGCTAGTTGCTGGGAAAGAAGAGGAGACACTCTTTTTGTTTGGCACCACTTTTAGATTTCCCCACATGCAACTTGAACTCGAGTAGAACTTCAGTTGCCAGTCTTATTTAACTCAGAGAGTAAAAGAATATTCTGGTACTTTAAATGATTATATGAGTTTTCCCCAGCTGCAAGAAATCCCTTTCAGGGAACGTTTTAAACTGATGAAATTGCTGTTAATCACTTGAGAACTTTGCCAACTTTCTTAAAATTGGAAACCTGTGCTGCTCCTAGAAAAATGTGATTGGTCATTTCTTTGAGATTTGAAGAGTGGATAAGTTTGCAGAACTCTAGGGGATGATTCTCATCTAGGATATGGATTTCTTGTGGACCACTTATACTTAGTGAGGGTTTGCTATTGTTAGTTCAAGATTAGTATCAATAATAATAACAACTTAATGCCCGCTCAGAGCAGTTTACAAAGTATGTCATTATTATGCCCACAACAAAACACCCTGTGAGGCGCGTGGGGCTGAGAGAGCTCCAGAGAGCCGTGACCAGCCCAAGGTCACCCAAGTGGCTTCAAGTGGAGAAGTGGGGAATCAAACCCGGCGCTCCAGATTACAGTCCCACGCTCTTAACCTCTACACAAAACTAGGTCGCTTAAGTTCATGATGCTGAATGTTGAAATGCTGAATGCTCATTATGACTGACACTATTGAACCTGAATGCCCAAAGACGACCTTCAGGAAGACACGTCTAAAAATGAGATTCTACCTAGGCTCTCGTTAGTTTCAGCTTAAGTTCATAACATAATACTTTTTAGGACCATTTTAATAGGGTGACCAGAATGTCTCTGGTCACCTGAAGCTCCCCCCGCTTGCTGTCCCTGGTAGTGGGGCTTCAGAGCTGCTTGCAGCCCGTCTTCCTCCTAGGCAGGAGAAGCACAAATGCCAGGGTGGCCTGGGGCAGCAACTGATGTGAACTTGCCTTCTGAAATCTCAGGGACGGTGGAGGAGGAGATGGAGCAGGAGGAGGAGGAAAAAGGAAGATCGTATGATCCAAGGAGAGATGACGATATGGTGAGCAGACAAGCAAGCCAAGGGAGCTACTCATCCTCCTGGATCTCCCTGCCCCTCAGGAGATAGCAGCCCTCCTGCCAAGCTTCCCAACCCAGGAACAGTCCGGACAAGGGGGATGGGTGCCCAGGGGAAAGACCAAGAACGTGGGGTACCCTAGACGCTGACCCATCCTCCTGATTGGCCACTGGCACCAACCTCTGTTGAAGTCCCCAAAGTCTTTTGCATTTTGAGAATGGAGTTGGGAATGGGCAAGCAGCACAGGGCCTGCCAGGCACTGACTCCGTCCCTTTCCCCAGCCAATGGGGAGAGCTCGTGGGAAGTGTCAGCAGGGATCATGAAGCCCACCAGCTCCATATGGGGAATATTGAATGGAAGGATCCCAGGGGTGGGGGCAGACCCTTCTTGGACTCTGGCAAGCAGCTGCCCGTGACAGCAGGCTAGATGGGGGTTCAGGGCCTCCTTGTCGAGAGAGCGGCTTCCTGGAGCATCAGTCGTTGCATCTAACAGGTGGCCTTTCTCTCTCAGGAGTTGGAGTCAGTCATCTCGAGTGAGTGGGACATCTCAGATCTCCTGGGAGAAACATCAGCAGGTATGTCATCTCCCCTGCTGATGGGAAATGGTAATCTAATGTTCTATTTTTCTATTTTCCTCCTGCCCTCCCTCCAAGGAGCTCAGGAGCATAAGCATGAGCACAAATACTGGGGTGGCCTGGGCAGCAACTGATGTGAACTTGCCTTCTGAAATCTCAGGGTCAGTGGCAGAGGAAAAGGAGGATGAGGAGGAACATCAGCAAAGGCCCTGCAATGTGGGAACGTCCCCAATTATGGTGAGCAGAACAGTGATCCAGGGGAGCGACCACTCCACTTGGATCTCCCTGCCCCTCAGGAGATAGCAGCCCTCCTGCCAAGCTCCCAAACCGAGGAACAGTCCGGGCAAGGGGGATGGGTGTCCAGGAGAAAGGCCAAGAATGTGGGGTACCCTAGATGCTGACCCATCCTCCTGATTGGCCACTGGCACCAACCTCTGTTGAAGTCCCCAAAGTCTTTTGCATTTTGAGAATGGAGTTGGGAATGGGCAAGCAGTACAGGGCCTGCCAGGCACTGACTCCGTCCCTTTCCCCAGCCAATGTGGAGAGCTCAGGAGAAATGTCAGCAGGAATCATGAAGCCCACCAGCTCCATATGGGGAATATTGAATGGAAGGATCCCAGGGGTGGGGGCAGACCCTTCCCGGACTCTGGCAAGCAGCTGCCCATGACAGCAGGCTAGATGGGGCTTCAGGGCCTCCTTGTCGAGAGAGCGGCTTCCTGGAGCATCAGTCGTTGCATCTAACAGGTGGCCTTTCTCTCTCAGGAGTTGGAGTCAGTAACCTCCAGCGTGTGGGACAGTTCCCTACCAGTGACACCTGCAGGTATGTCATCTCCCCTGCTGATGGAAAATGGACATCTAATGTTCTCTTTCTCTCTTTTTCTCCGGCCCTCCCTCCAAGGAGCTCATGGCAGAACGCTTGGTTTCAGCCCATCTCTTTCACATTCCTCACAACAACCATGCAATGTAGGGCAGGCTCAATGAGACCAACTGGTGCTTGATCACCCTGTGAGATTCATGGCTGAATGGGGATTTGAAGCTGGGTCTCCCAGGGCCTCATGAGCTGTATCTTTTCAGCACCTGTTTCCAAGCAAGAGTCATTGGACTCCGGTCCCGTGTAGCCCCCCGTCCCCGTCCCCATGCTTATGCTCCTGCATCCGTGACCAGAGTTAGGACACTCATTGTGACAGAGAAGAGAAGCTCCCATTAGCGTTGCCTCTTCCATAATAGTGGAATATATTATAGCTCCACATTGGAACCCAAGAGATGCTGCCATGAGAATGGCCAAGACAAGAGCTGGTGTGCAGGGGAACGTATTGGCACGCCCAGGGCCACCAGAACGTCATTGGTCACCTGAAGCTCCCTCCGCTTGCTGTCCCCACCTTATTCCAACTTAGTGGGGCTTCAGAGCTGTTTGCAGCCCATCTTCCTCCTAGGCAGCATTACAAATGCAGGGGTGGCCTGGGCAGCAACTGATGTGAACTTGTCTTCTGAAATTCCAGGGTCAGTGGCAGAGGAAAAGGAGGATGAGGAGGAAGAACAACCAGGGCCCTGCCATGTGGGAACGTCCCCAATTATGGTGAGCAGAACAGCGATCTAAGGGAGCAAATCATCCACTGTTATCTCCCTGCCCCTCAGGAGATAGCAGCCCTCCTGCCAATCTTCCCAACCCAGGAAGAGTCCGGGCAAGGGAGAGGGGTGTCCAGGGGAAAGGCCAAGAGCGAGGGGTACCCTAGATGCTGACCCATCCTCCTGATTGGCTACTGGCAGCAACCTCTGTTGAAGTCCCCAAAAGGCCTTTCTGGTTTGAGAATGGAGGTGGGAATGGGCAAGCAGCACAGGGCCTGCCAGGCACTGACCCTGTCCCTTTCCCAGCCAATGTGGAGAGCTCGGGATAAATGTCAGCAGGAATCATGATGCCCACTGGCTCTGTATTGAGGAATATTGAATGATAGGATCCCAGGGGTTGGGGCAGACCCTTCTCGGACTCTGGCAAGCAGCTGCCTGTGAAAGCAGAAAAGATGGGGCTTCAGGGTCTCTGTATCAAGCGAGCAGCTTCCTGGAGCATCAGTCCTTGCATCTAACAGGTGGCCTTTCTCTCTCAGGAGTTACAGTCGGTCCCCTCCAGTGTCTGGGTGAGCTCCATTTCATCAACACCATCAGGTATGTCATCTCCCCAGCTGACGGAAAATGGTAATCTCATGTTCTCTTTCGCTATTTTTCTCCTGCTCTCTCTCCAAGAAGCAGAATGTATGGTTTCCTCCCATCTCTTTCCCATTCCTCACAACAGCCTTGCGATGTAGAGTAGGCTGAGAGAGAACGACTGGTGCTTGATTACTCTGTGAGATTCATGGCTGAATGGGGATTTGAAGATGGGCCCCCCAGGGGTTTGTCTGTGGAATCTTTTAAGCAGGGCTTTCTTTCAGCGGGATCTCCCAGGATCTGAGATCCCCCCCCCAGCACCTCTGAAAAAAGATCATGTGACTGGGGGCCCTGCCCCCGGCGCCCAAACACCCATGGCTGCCTCCCCGGGTGGAGTTTCTCCTGGGCCACATGCTTCCTCTGCCTCTTCCCCGGACTTTCCCTTCTTCCCTCCCTCCCTTTCTCTTTTCCCCCTTTCTTTCCTTGCTTCTTTCTTTCTTTCCTCCCCCCCTCTCTTTCTCCTTCTTTCGTTCCATGTCTTTTCTTTTTTCCTTTCTTTTCCTTCCTTCACTGGAGGCCTGAGGAGGCCGTGAGCAGCTGGCCGCTGCATTTGGAAGTGCTGGCAACGTCCACCGCGGCAAGCACACACCCGCTCGGGCTCTCCCCTGTGCCCGCTGCTCAGGCCTAGCGCTGCAGGCCAGAGGAGGCCGCGGGTAGCTGGCCACAGTGTTCGGCGGTGGCAGGACTGAGAAAATGGAGGAAACTGTGAGGAGGAGGAGACTGCAAGTGGCTTTGAGGTCCTGTATGACTTTAAATGGGCTTATAGTAGGGCCGATGAACCTTCCTTCCCAGTTACTGAGCTGTGAGGCGCCGCCCTGCCCGCCGTAGGGCTGCCGCCCTCCGCCATCCTAACGCCTGCTCGGGCGGAGCTCCCTCAGCCTCAGAGTCCGGCAGGGAAGGTGGTTAACGCCACCTGAGTCCTCCACTTGCCAACTGGCACGTGCACTCCCTCCCTCTGCCCGTCACTTGCACGCCAGCCTCCTCACCCTCGGCATCCTTGGGATTCTCCCCCTTTATAGCTGCTCTTTCCCCCACCTCCCCACCTGGGCTGCCAATCAGCCTTCCGCTCTCTCCACTCCCCTCAGCCCCGTCTGCCCCCTCCCACCGGCCTGCTCCCCTCCCCATTGGCTGCTTGCCGTGCCCGTCACACGGGCGTCCCCTCGCCCCCTCCTGCCCCCAGCTGCCAGCCAGCAGAAGAGTCGCACTGGGTGTCCAGGCTGTGGAGGCTGGGCCCGCTGCTGCGCTTCCCTGGCACGGCTGGCTTCCTCGCGTCCGCAGCCGGCGTCGCCTGGCTCCTTCGCCACGGGGGCTTCCCCGCCGCGTCGCTCAGCTGGGCCGCGGGGGTTTCCCCAGCACGTTGCTTCGCTGCGGCTTCCAGCTCCAGCATCCTGCGGCGGCCCGGCTCCTTCCCCGTGGCGGTGAGAGGGTCGGAGGGGGAGGGGGAGGGGTGAGAGGCACTTCGACCCTTGGGTACCCCCCCCAACTCCCCAGTCCGGAGCTGCCACTTTGGACATGAGCGTAATATCTTTGGGCTCAATGTTCAACTTTCAAATATTTAAAGTTACAAGATTAATTCCTTGTGTGTGTGTGCGTGTGTGTGCGTGTGTGTGTGTGTGTGAGAGAGAGAGAGAGAGAGAGAGAGATAGCACTTCTAAGGAATGTTATAACCTTCTAGAGCCAGTTTGGTGTAGTGGTTAAGAGCACGGGACTCTAATCTGGAGAGCCGGGTTTGATTCCCCACTCCTCCACAAAGCCAGCTGGGTGACCTTGGGCGAGTCACAGTTCTCTTGAGCTCTCTTAGCCCCACCCACCTCACAGGGTGATTGTTGTGGGGTAATAATAACACTTTGTAAACCGCTCTGAGTGGGCATTAAGTTGTCCTGAAGGGCGGTATTATAAATCGAATGTTATTATTATTCTAAACCCATTGACTTCAGGGACTTGGAAAGGTGTTGCTTTAGATTACACTGCTATTTAATTTAATAATTTGATTTGGGGCCTGGAAAAAAACCTTATTTTCCTTTAAATAATAGTGCTGCCATAAATTCAAAATAGATACAGTAGAGAAAATAATGTTTCCTGAAAATGACCCACTGCCACTCATGATATGGGACAGACTGGTCATCCACACGTAACTGGGAAGAGACCTTTCCTCTACACATTTCTCTAATCATTGAAAAGTTCCTCATCCCCGCAAGCAGTTGCCACTTCACGTGGCAATGGCAGTGAAGAGGAAGAGAGATCACTTCCGGGAAGAGATGTCATTTCCCAAAGGTGATGTCACTTCCTGGAAGTGATGTCATTACACATTTCCGGTATCGCGCACGCTTCGGGCACTCTCATGTAATAGAGAGATCCCCCAACACTTTTCCCAGAAAAAAGGCCCTGCTTCTAAGCACCTGTTTCCAAGCAAGTATCATTGGACTATCTTCCTGTGTAGGCCCCCTTGTCCCCGTGTTAATGCTCCTAAACCTGTCACAAGAGTTAGAACTCCCATTGCTCAATTCACACCGCTATAAGAAGAGAAGCTGCCTTGCCTCTTCCATAGTGTTAGAATATGCTAGAGCTCCCCATTGGACCCAAAGAGATGGTGCCACAAGAATGCTCGACACACGAGCTGCTCTGGGCGGGAATGTAGAAGCATTCCCAGGGCCTGGACTGTGACAGCAACTGAGGGCCAAGCTAGTAGTGAGGAACTACACTTGAATTGTAGTGATCGAGTGGAGCGCAAGTGAACCAGGAGGAATACATGTGAGTCTGATCACTTGCCATCCAAGGGTAATTCGTCCCTTCTAGCTTGGCTCTGAAATGCCAATGCCCGTGAAGACGCAAAACGGTAATCTCATGTTCTCTTTCTCTGTTTTTATCCTGCACTCCCCCCAAAGATCTCAAGGCAGAATGCATGGTTCCCACACATCTCTTTCGTATTCCTCACAACAACCTTGTGAGGTAGGGTGGGGTAGGCTGAGAGTTCTTACATCAGGGAGACCTCTCATTCCCCCATTGCTATTGCTAAAAGAAGAGAATCTCCCAGTAGCGTTTCCTCTCCATTGGTTTTAAAATATGTTCTCGTTCCCCACTGGAACCAAAGGGATCCTGCCAGGAGAACTGAAGGGGGAAGAAGAAAGGTTTATGTACTCTGTCGTTATCACCCTTCCCTTCTTTTTCCTGCAGAGCCCCCAAAAGGCATCTTTTCCCGGCTCTTCTGCTGCGACTGCCTGAAGCAGGTGGACTGAGTGTGGCTCTCCCCCTGGTCATGGGCCGCCTCCATAGAGGGTCCCAACAACGCTGGGAGGAACACCTGCCGTACGGGGAGTGAAGGTCATTGTCTGGCGCCCAGCCCCCCTCTCTCTGGCCAGGTTCCTCTCGCAGAGACGGGCCCTTCCTCCTTAGGCAGCCCTCTCTGCGGCAAGCCCCCTGGCCCTTGGAACCTCTCCCGGCAGCACATCAAAGGCAGCCAGCCTCCACCTGACTGGCCACGTGGGGGGGGGGCAGAAGGGCGGCACGGCTCATTGGCGAGACTCCACATGCTTTCCTGGGGGCCTCGATATCCCCGCTTGCTCCTCCCGTGAACCCAGGAGCTCACTCTTGCTGTAAGGTCCACCCCTCGCCCCTGCCTCCTCTGTGGGGCCTCCAAATGCTGCTGGGGCTGTCCCCCGGTTCGCTCAGCCTTGGGGGAATGCGGGGCCGACGAGGCCAGCTCTGGACAAAAAACACTTTGTGCCTCTGCAGCAGGCAGTGGGCCTCCTTCCTTAGTGGCCGTTCTGCAGATGAGAAAAAACAGACAGACACACCCCTCCGCTAATGATTTCGGGTTCAGGATACCAAAAGGGCCTGAGTCTCCTGCGATCCGACCAACAGCCCGCAATCTTGGCTCAATGTTCTGAGGACGGCCCCGTGATTAGCAGACACAAACACAGCCCACCACCACAGACAGGGCCCAAACCCCCTGATGCCAATGAATCTGTGCCCAGAATGCAGGCAGGAAACAGAGGGCACCCATTGACTTCCAGGAGGACTGATGGGGCGAGCAACAGGACTGTGGAGGCGAGCCAAGCTTGTCCTCCGCCAAACATCCCTGCCTGCGGCTGAGTTCCCTTGGGCAGAGAAGGGGCGTGCAAAGCCTGAGAGAGCAACAAAGGCTCATGCCGCTGCAATAGAGTCTTGTAAACTCCACTAAGGAAAGGCATCCCTGAGGCCAATGGCAGACCCCAGTTCGATTCCCAAGAAGGAGCACGTTGGGCAAAGGCAACGCTTCGCTTATGCCCATTACCAACTGGCCCAGGAGCAGCGAAGCAGCAAGTAGGGGGTGGACCAGAATCCACACCTCAAGCCCCAGAGAGGGGGAGGCAGAGAAGACTGCGGAGACCAGGGGGGTCTCTCAGCTGTGACTGGGGCTCAGCGCAGGACTGCCTCTGGTCTCTCCCCGAGTGGAGATGGAACTTGGAGGGCTTGGCTGCTCCGACTGCATGTCTTTCCGCAGTGCCATCCTTGTCTCTGTGGTCTCCCCTAGCCAGTTTGAGGGCCTCGGTGTAGAGAGTGGCAATGCTGACAGTTGCCAATGCTATATGGAGTGTCCTGTTCCTCTGCTGCCAACGAGTTCGAGTGTTATAGAAACAGGTATCACTGAGCCCTGGGAAGGGAAAGGGTTGACCTCACCTCAGGGCTTTCTTCCAGCCGGAACACCGTGGAGCGGTGTTCCGGCATCTCTCCTTGCAGCCCAATACTTCTTCCCAGCTGAAGCCAGGGAAGCCACAAACGGGCTTTAAACTTCACCTGAGAGGGGAATTCCCCCTCTCCTAGAAGAAACCGTCCATCCTTCCCCACTCCCTCCCTTTCCATGTCTTTCTTTTCTTTCTTTCTTTTCCTCCTTCCCTCTCTTTCTCTTTTTTCATTCCATGTCCTTCCATGTTTTTCTTCCTTCTTTCCCGGCCTTCTTTCCTCTCCCCGCTCTCCCCCCTCTTTCTTTCTTTCTTTCTTTCTTTCTTTCTTTCTTTCTTTCTTTCTTTCTTTCTTTCTTTCTTTCTTTCTCTGTGCTCTGTTATTCTCTGTTGTTATTCTCAGATTTTGGGTATAGGACCTTGTTATGACCTTTACTTTCACTAGGGTAGATTTTGCCTTTAATCTTTCCCTTGACACCCTCTGGGTAGTTTGCTGCCACCAGGAATATTATATTCCGATATTTTTTATTTAGGTTTTCCCTTTGGTAACGTTCCTAAGCGTCAGGCTCCTTCGTGGTTCTATGTGGCCCTGAGGATAGGAATGGGATATAGCAATGACAGCTACACTGGGATATAACAAAACAAAATAAACTTTTATTTAGTCAAGAAGCGTATCGGTTTCATAAACATAGTTCTCGGTTCTTAAAGTGACTTCATTTACTCTCATTCACACAGATCTCTTCTGAGGCTTCACACACAGTTAGCCTCTTTCTCTAGGCTCTATATTTCTCTCACAGAAATGCTTAAAACTCCTCAGGCAGCGCACAGCTAGCCTGCTTTCCTCTGGCTACTATTCACAGAAATATGAAACCTGCTCAGGCAGCACACAGCCGGCCTCTCTTTCCCTGACTGAGTGTCCTTTCACAAACGTGCTCAGTTCAGGTTCCACACAGGTTATATTTCTCTCATAAACACTCATTCCTCTCTTTCACCCGCACTCTTCACCTAGCTCAAACCAAGCATTTAAAGATACATGCGCCCATTTCTTGAAATCATTACAGACCTCAATAAGGATTTAGTAAATTTTAGACAAAAGAACTTTCATTGCCCTCAAAGATTCAGTTAAAAGGGTCTCAAACTTAGTTACCGGTCTGAGAGAACCATTTTTGATAGCATAGGAGAGCATGATTGCTCGAATTTGGAAATATGGGAACCACAATGCCTTTGCATCTTTGAATCTACTTCTTGTTTTGTAAGGATCTTCCTTTGTCTGGACCAATTCCTGATATGGTCAAGACCCACTTTGGACCATGACCAAAATTTACTTAGGTCTAAACCTGCGGGGAACCATGCCAGGTTAAGAACACAAGCCATTGTCACAAACTAAGAGAGGGTTTTCTAAAATTGAGCTTGAAGCCACCATTAGAGAACGTAGATGAAAAGCTGACCAGACGATGCCTCGAAGAGGTATTGGGTCAGAATAAGCTCCCCCTATACTAACCCATAGTTCAGGTGCTTTCTGACATTTGGATTCGTTTATGACAAAACAGAAGCCCAATAATACAGCTTCAGGTTGGTCAGATCAATACCACCGTGATGCCTAAGCTTACGCAAGGTAGGAAGTGCTCTTCTTGCTCTACGTCCCCCCGCACCCCAATAAATTGGATTAATAGTTTTTGCCACTGCTGCAGCATCTAATGAGGAATAGGAAAGGGAACAGTCCTAAAAAAATATGTAGAAATCTAGGCAAAAGAAAACTTTTAGTTGTTGATAGCTGTTCCTGCCATGATAAAATTTTATCATTCCAAACCTTGAATTGATGTTTAGTTTCACTAGCCAAATTTCTTCTATTATAGATGACAAGTCTAATGTCTAATGGTCACCCCATGCAAATTTGTAGCACTTTTGTATGATGACTTCAGTTCCTTGAGTTAGGAATATGAGATATATTTCTATCTTTGATAGATTACTATTTAATCCAGAGATCATGCCAAAGTCTTTAAGCCTATTTGAAACGTCACCAAGTGACTCCTCTGGGGATGAAATAAACAAGACCATTACAGCTGCGAAAAGTGAGATCTTGCGCTCCTGATTCCCGATTGGAATGCCCTTAATTGCATATCGGAATGAATAGCGTTGGCCGAGGTCCAATGGCCACAGCAAACTGAATGGGCGACAGAGAACACCCCTGACAGGTCCCTCTGTCAATTACAGAAGCTTCAGATCTAATGGCATTCACTTTTATTCGAGTTTTGGTAATCCTTGCTGCCCCCTGTAGAGTAAGGTCTTCTTCTCTTCATCGTTGCTCACCAAACGTTGCCACTTCCAGCAGTTTCTGCCCGTTATTTCCCCTCTGCAGAATGGCCCTAGAGGGCAAACTTGTGGCTCTGGCACCACACCAGGGACATTCACAGAAAAGGAGTCCCAGTGAGTGATACAGAGGTGCAAAAAAGGGGGCGAGGGAGAAACTCCTGCCCAGGAAAAGCAGGTAAGCAGAGAGGTTGAAAAAAGAATTCTTAAAAACATTAGGTATGGTATCCCAAGGTCAATATCAAAAAAGCTAAAAATGGTCATGGTGCAGCCAGCGCTCAGTAAGAGAGAGGAATCCTCAGAGGAGGAGAGGCCCTCCATAACCAGCCGAGAGTCCACAGGAGCCAACCTGCAGGAGAAGGAGGCAGAGGCATGCCGGGACCTACAGCCAGAAGCTGAGCCAGAAGCAGCTCTGACCCAGCAGGTGAAGCCAGCTAGCCGCTTCCAGCCCTCCAGGATCACCAGTGCCTCTGGAAGGCTATAGGAGAAGACTAAGGGCAGAATTGCAGGCGAGAAAGCTCAGTGCATGCCTGTTGGCTTGACACCAGCTGCCTCCTGACAGAGAAGATGAGTCTGTATAGGACTGTACCCGAGAAGCCGGCTGGGTGCACGGCGTGTGGGTGTGCAGGTTAGAAAGCTCCCAGAGAGATGCTTCTGGCCATGGACACAACATGTACCTTGAGACGGTGACCTGTTCCCACTTCCTGGGTTGATGACTGGAAGATCTGGCCTCATCCTGAACAACCTGACTTTGCCACTTCCCCTGGGCCTGTTATTCTGAGTAACTGGAATGGATGCTGTGACCTGATAGCCGAGCCCTGCAACCAGGACAGTTGGTGTCCACCAGACTTAGCAGCAGTACGGAAAACGCGGCTGCAGCCCAGGCTGCCCAGAACCAAGCCCTCCGAGGCCAGGCACAGCAACTGACGAATGCTGTAGCTATGCTTCAACAGCAACCAGCAACTGATACAGCCCCTGGGGCTGCCACCGCCGCCACGTCTCCTACTGCACCTCCCCAGGGAAGTGCCCAGTGAGGCCCACAGAGAAGTTTGGGGGGGGGTGTCAAGAAGAGTTTCCTGCGTCCCTGGCAGAGTGCAACTGTACACTGAGCCTGGGAAAGGGATTTTCCTAACGATAAGACCAAGGTCAGCTGCTTCTATCCTGCTCCCCATTGCTGGCCAGCTTTTGAGACTTTGCCACCCACGTGAGTGAAGCCTTGCCAGCCCTCAGAAGGCTGAGCGGGCCAATGGCCACATCAGACATTTGTGTCAGGACTCAGGAGAGAGGCTTGGTGGCAGACTGTACCACGGAACTCCAGCTCCTGGCCCGAGACTTGGAGTGGGATGAGGCTGCTCTGAGGGACCTGCACCTGGAGGGGCTGCCAGAGGAGGGGTCGGAGGCCTCAGCTGGACCGCCCCACGTCTCTTGCAAAGGGACGGGCGCCTGGAGGACAGGAGACAGGCCCACCTCGGAACTTGCCCTAGGCCATTGAGGCAGAGGCTTCCCTCAGCCCCTCCGCCTGCCCCTGCCCTCAGAGTGGATGCGGAGGGGGCAGGGGGGCCCATGCACAGTCAAGGGAGGAGAAGGAGAGTGAAGACGAAGCTTTACAGGACTGTCTGAGAAGTCCCTTATTAATTAAAAAGTTTTGCAGTTTGATACATTCAACCTTTTTTGATATTGGCCTTGAGATACCATACGCAAAGGGTTTTTTCTTTCTCAACCTCTTGGCTTGTCTTGTGCAAGGTGCCGCACCACTCGTGTCCCACGGGAGGCCTCATTGAGGCAATGTTTAGCTCACCAGCAGATCTGCCTTTTCAAGGAAGAACTTGGCCCATGAGGAGGGGCCAGTTTGTATTTTCCAGCAATACAAGAGGGGGCCTGGAGAGATAAGAGGAGGAGGAGGAGATTGTCACGGGCTGGGCCAGCCCAAGCAAGGTGGTTCAAGTCCAAACTTTAATGCCAGAGTCTGAGGGGAGTTCCAAGAGCAAAAGCCAGGTCAAACCGGTGGTCAGAGCATGAGATAACGCCAGGAGTGAGTCCAGAGTCCAAGAGCAAGGTCAGGTACAATCCAAGGTCATTTACCGGTAGTGTCAGGTCCAAAAGCAGGCACGGGCACGGGCACGGGCACGGGCACGGGCACGGGCACGGGCACGGGCACGGGCACGGGCACGGGCACGGGCACGGGCACGGGCACGGGCAAGGTTCATAGAGCACGGAGTGGTTGCAGGCAATAGACACGTTGCTTCCATGCCCGGCAGTTCCTCCAGACTGGCTCTTATAGCCAGGCGTGGTTTTCAGCCAGCTGCTGGGGCTCCATCCTGACACTACTCATCGTCACTCTCCAGCAGCTAGTGTTGGCTCAAGAGGCAAGCACTGCGCCGTCTCTCCTGCAGTTCCAGTCTCTGCCGCTGCCTGCGGCGTTCCTTGGGCATGGGTGAACCTGGAGGGGTGGAGGCTCTTGGCTGCGCTGCACCTGTAGAAGTCCCTGGCTGAGCTTCCCCTGTGGTGTTGGAGCTAGAGGGTGCTGGTGTCTCAGCTGCTGGCTGCAAGCTCTGATCAGCCAGCAGCCGTTGCTCCTGATTGCTGGCTTCTGCTGAATCAGGGCTAGGGCTGGCTACACAGGGCTCCTCTTCTCCTGAGGAGTCCTGGCTGGCTACACGAGGCTCCTCTCCTCCAGAGGAGACCTCACTCTCAGACTGGGCCATGACAGAGATATGGGTGCCAGGCGAAGTCCTCCCCTATCCCCAGCAAGGCCAGTCCAGCGACTCTCCCCACCAACGAGAGCAAGCTGGCTGGAGGCGGCACCCAGGCCAGGGTCCCCAGGGATGCCCACTCAGTCCCCTCCTGCCACACCTGCAGCAGTCGCAGCCCGGGCCTTGGAGCTCACCCAGGCATGCTGCCACCATCAACAGCGGAGGAAGGACCGGCAACAGAGGCTCCCCACCACACACAAGACCAAGCTGACCGGAGAGCAGGGCCCTGGCAGCATCAAGGACAGAGCAGAATGTGTTATTGTTGGGCTATTGTTGTTAATAAGGAAGTTCCTGTTGTTTATTGTTCATTAGTATTATTATTAGTTTTATTATTATTATAGTATTATTATTAGGTCTGTTATAGTATTATTATTAGTTCTATTATTATTATAGTATTATTATTAGTTTTGTTATTATTATAGTTATTATTAGTAGTAGGGTTATTGTGTTTTGATTGTTGCAGTTCTTATAATAGTAATTCTGTTTGTTGATAAATAAATTCATAATTTTGTTTGTAAATTTGTTTTGAGACTAGAAAATGATTGACTAGCATAATTTATACAACCACCCAGAATTTATACAAACTGTTTCTCTCCCTGAAAGTTAATTCCCCACTCCCCCAGAATATGGTGGGGAATCTTTTCCATCTTTCAGAAACTATTTGCAAAAAACAGGCCTTCTTTACCTGCTGTCTTTCACACAGTCTCGCTTGCTGGGCTTAAAGAGGCACTGTTGAAAACAGCGTCGCACTCCCTCTGACTGTTGTTCGTCCAGTGGTTTGAGCAGGCACAGATGGGGTTGGCATAGGCGCAGGTCAGCCACGGACTTTCTAGAGCTCCTAGAAACACGAGTTGCCCGCTTAGCCTTCCCACGAGCTTTCCGCTGGGGAGTAGCTATAAATGGCTGGGCAAGCATTGGGTGCAGAAGGAAGATACACCAAATTGCTCACAGCAGGGAAGGAGGGAGGGGCATGTGCCTGCACAGAAGACCACCCAATGGACAACAATTACAGGTAAGCGCAGGCCTGTTTTCATCATCTAGCGTGACTTCTGTGCAGTTCCACATGGGAGATGATCCAGCTAACTTCCCCAGGAGGAGGGTGTGAAGCTCTTTAATGGACAAGAGTCTTCAGAAGTGCCTTGCAAACATCCGCATCCCTTCTGCAGTCCACAACAATGACACCATGTGTGAGGGATGAAGGCGGCATTGACCAGGTGGCTGCCTTGCACAAATCGACAAGCGGGAGGCCCGAATTGAAGGCTGCCGAGGTGGATCGAGCCCTAGTGGAACGAACCCTCATATGGAACGGGCACGTCTGCTAACGCTGGTTGTAACAAGTCCACTTTGAAATATCCTGTTCAGAGACTTTCTGGCCCTTTTTGCTCCTTTAGAAAGACCAAAATTGATTAGGGCCCTTCCAAAAAGGAGCTGTCCTAGATAGAAACCCAAGGCACCTTTAACTTCCCAAGTGTGCAAGGGCTCTCTGCGTCGTCCTGAGATGTCCGAAAGAGGACAGGGGAGACAATGTCCTGGTCCATGTGAAAACCGGAGATGATCTTGGGCAGAAAATGGAGGTGTCGGGCTATGGATGACAGGATAGGGAAGACACGTCCCTGCACCATTGCAAGAAGAAGTCCAAGCTCCTGGTTAAATGGTTTTATTCAGAAATCCAATCTTTTCCCATATATATTTCCATAGGGTTACTGAGAGGCAAGAAAGCATCTCAGACGCACATGTTCCCTTGACAGGAACAGAGACTTGAGGAAAGTACAACTCTAGATACCCACTCATTGCCCCCCTCCCAGCTAGACCACAAGTTTGCACGGGAAAGAACCTGGGAAAGCATGAGAGTAAACTAACATTTCAGACAGTGGAAGGTCACCGCTGTGAGCTCCAAAGTAAGAAAAGATAAGACAGCTGCGTTCTCAGGCTGCTAGAGGGAGAAACGAAAGTTAGGGATAGAGCATTTGCAAAGTGAAATCAAGGTACAGCATTAGCAATGGTTCAACACCTAGAACATATAGAACAATGGCATGGATGTAGGGGTGCAGACATGACAGGAGGCTTGGATGGAGACCAACCTTATTGGAGAACATCTTAATGAAAGGGGGGTCAGCTCAAGGGGCTTGCACTTCACTCACCCTCCTAGCTGAGGTTAGGGCCACCAGAAGAGCCGTCTTAGCTGACAGCATTTTGAGGGGGCAGGTAGCTATAGGCTCGAAGGGTTTGTGCTTGGTTGAAATGAGCACGAAGGAGAGACACCACTGGGGAAGAAACCAAGTTACTGGGACTTGTAAGTTTGCTCGGCCTCTAAGGACGGACTTGCATTCCAACTGGGCAAAGAGGGATTTCCCATTTATGTTGTCACTGATAGGCAGAAATGGACCGTAATGGAGGAATTAGCCCAAACCTGGAGCTTTAACCGGACCAAACAGTGTAGAACAGAAGGCAACGAGGAGGGTTCGGTTCTTTATGCCCCAAAGAAAATCTTGTCCATTTGGCTAGATATGATTTCCTGGTGGACGTTTTTCTGTCTTCCAACAGGTCCTTTGGGGCTGGGGAATAAAAACTAATTCAGAGGAGACACTGACCAGGCTATGAGTTTCAGAGTACTCCGGTTGTGGCGGAGAATCCCGCTGCCCTGAAGCAGGTCTGGGGTTAGGGGGAAATGGTGGCATCTGCCCTGCGCCGTTTGACACAGAATGGCGAAGCAGGCCTGCCTCGGCCGGTAAGGGGCTACTGTGATTGCCGAGGAACCTTCCCTCGTCATCTGGCTGAGTGGGGGCGTCATAAGGGGCAGAGGAGGCAATGCCTACAGGCAGGTGCCTGACCAAGAAATCTGACAAAGCGTCTCTGCGAGAGGCCTTCTCTTCCCATGACCTCAAGCAATACCGTGCACACTTCTTGTTGAGGTATGTGGCAAAGAGGTCTATAGTCAATTTGGGTGGGGAAGATTGGGTGGGAGAACGTCTTGTGTATAGACCATTTGTAATTCTGCATTACTGACCGACGCAGGGCAGCTGCCAGAACATGGTCCTTGCCTGCTATGTGGACGGCAGAGAGACTGACCCACTGTGGGATAGCCCGCTCCCATGTTAGTGAGAGAGAGCGAGGGAAGCTGTCCTCCCCTGCCTAAGTCATGCATGGCTGTTGTATTGTCCATGCGTATCTGTACATTCTTGCCTCATACGAGGCATACAAAAGGTTTCAGAGCATACCTTATCATCAGGGCTTTTTTTCTGGGGAAAGAGGTGGTGGAACTCAGTGGGTTGCCCTCAGAGAAAATGGTCACATGGCTGGTGGCCCCGCCCCCTGATCTCCAGACACAGGGGCCTTTAGAGAGGCGTGGAGGGCAATCTAAACTCCTCTCTGTTGGGAGATCAGGGGGTGGGGCCACTAACCATGTGACCATTTTCAAGAGGTTCCGGAACTCCGTTCCACCATGTTCCAGCTGAAAAAAAGCCCTGCTTATCGTACTGAGTTCGAGGAGATTGGCATGCATAGAAAATTCCTGAATGGACAATGGTCCCTTAACCAGTTGGTCTCAGAACAAGCCCCCTCCCCCCACAAGACAGAGAGGCATTTGGGTTGATCAAGATTTGTATTGGGAATGAACGAAAGAGGTCCTCACCATGAGATTCAGTTTGTCACCCCAGCACTTCTGGGACCAGGGGATGAGACGTGGGATAGAGAACCACTTTTACGGGTTCTGGCTGTGTAGGTGGAACTCTCTGACGTTCCTGTTTTGGAGAAGACGACGTTTCAGTCTGGCAAATGGAACTGTTATTATCTTTGTATTTGTTTTGAGCCCTGGTGCCTGTATGAAAGGACTTTGTTCAAGGTGAGGATGAATTTTGTTCTCCTGCTCAGAGTGGGGCAGGCAAAGCTTGGGAGGAGTTTAGGACTTCCCCCACAGAGTCTGTGTTGTGGAATCAGGAACAATGTTTCCATATTGACCACAAGATCCATTTGGTTCAGCATGCTGGGAATTGAACCCATGGTATCTGTTATAAGGAAAGTAAGGCCTGAACAGATTTGGGTACAGAGGAGTGATACCAAGGGATCTAGCTGTGATCTTATCATCTTTGATCTTGTTCATCAAGATTTGGCACCGATTCAGACACAGGCATATACGCCAGGAGGTGTGCCCCCCCCCCATTGGCCAGGTAAGTAAGGGCAGGAGGGAAGGTGGTGGCAGCGGATCCTCTGCCCCCAGTGTGGGACTGGCAAACCCTAGAAGGAAGTGATGATTATACAGTTGTATCAAAACAGAGTTCCAGCTATTAGATGCTCATTTGTGTCTTTAATGAACTTGTTTGTTGGCATTTTTCAGACAAGTTTGAGTCTCATACGAAGATCTGCAAATGATCAGATCCCAGCAAAAAACAGCAAGCGGTGTCCCAGCTTTTGCACAGTGTAATCTCAATTTATATGTCATCATCAGTCAAAACGTAAGAGAAAGGAAAAAGAAACCGTGATTAGGACTAATTGAAAATTAAATGAGAATCCTCAGTATACAAGCTTGTTCGACTTTGGTTTACTAACTTACAGGGATGCACATAATAATAATAATAATAAAAAACCAAAAACACATATGGAACTTGCTGGCTTGGTTGTTAAAGGGGCTTCCAGAATGCTGTGCCAGATCTGGAAAATGAGGCTGTAACAACTCCACCCCCCCCCCAAAAAAACCAATTTGCATGTTTTGTTTCAGCACTGACCGAGCAGGGCTCAGCAGGCAGGCCGGGCGGTCGGGAGCCATCGGGCAGCAACTTGGCTCCCATAACGGCAAGTCAGTCTGCACATGCAACCAATTGGCTCTAAGGGGAGAGACGGAGCCCCTGGCATTAACCCTGTTGGCAGGAAGGGGGGGGTGTACATGGCATGCATGAGTGCCTTTTTTCAGCACTTCCTGAGCAATGGATGGCATTGGCATTGAGTGGCTCAGAAGGATCAAAGGTTTGCTTTGCACCAGGGAGGGGAGCAGCAGACGGCAAGTTGCCATTGTGCCAACGCCACCCTCGCCTTCCACTGCTGACGTCCTTCACCGAGGCATCCTTTCTGTGTGCTTTTATGCATGATACAATGAAAGTTTGGCTCGACAGCATCCACACGGATGTGCATCGGTGGGTTTGAGGAGGGAGGGGTCTCCTGCCCTGCCGCCTCTGAATCCCCGGCTGCCCCAAAGGCTCGTGTTATGCAGATTCGGGTGAAGATGGGAAAGAAAAAGAAATTATGAAAGCAGAGCTGCCCTGAGGAGGTCCCAGGCATGGGGAGCAGGTTGATGCCCATCCTTCCGCTGCTGACATCCTTCCCCTGGGTACCACAGTGGAGTGTTCCTTTCTATTCATCACGATCGTTGGAGGAGGCTTCTGCTGATACCCGAGTGAGGAAAGAAGCAGCAGATCCTTCTCAGTAAAGGCACCCTTTTTGTAAAGTGCCTTTCCCAGAGATGACCCACAAGTAACTCTGTTACCTATGTTGAAGTCATTTAGGGCAGGGCACCATAGTGTCTGGGCCACTCACTGTGATTTAAGAAGTCCTCCAAAGATAGTCAAGGAACACCGGGGTGGGTGGGTGGGTAGATTCATTGCCACCCTACTTGGAATAATGAGACAGACACAAGGCTTGGAACTAAAGGGGCCACTTTATGAAACATAACATCAACCATTAATATGGCAAGGGCCAACTAGCGGTAGAGGTCAAGCCATGGGGTCACCCCTGGACCTCTGCCTTGACTTGTCTGGGCGAGCCCCGAAGCCCCAGGTGCGAGCCAGCCTATGGATGGCTAAGACCCAGCCAGCCGGCAAAATGGATCCCCCCAGCTCAAGCTCCTAAGCCTCAGCCGTACAGCAGTGAGGGAAGGATTTGCACATGGGGTTCCCCAAGGCAGTCTGCCCACACAGCATGGCAGCCATCACAAGCAGTACCAGCCGCTCCTGGCAGACCCCTCTTCCCCATCAGTGGAGAAGTGCCCAGGGTACTCACCGGCCCGCTCCCTATCCCCAAACTGTCTCCTGACAGCGACCATCCTAAGGTGGCTCCACCTTGCCAATTACCTCAAACCTCCGCAAGCAGTACAAGGTAGGCAGAAAACCACCTCTTCCCCATGCCAATTAGGGAAAGGGGGGAAAAATCCTACCTGGCTCTGGCAACAGCAGCCGGCTAGTCCTGCACGACTACAGGGTGAGGAGGGTGGGCCGAGCATGCAGTTGCCTCGTGACTCCTTTCTCCGCCCCTCCGGCCTGAGACCCAGATACCATGGAAGTGCTCTGTCTCCTTCTCCTTCCAGGGAGCCAAAGAGCGCCCCCCAGCCTTATCAGTGGAAGCTGCTGGCTGGGAGGGCCGTATTTTGTCCAGAAAGCCTTCTGATTAAAATCGTTAGCCCTGTGTTAAATGCTGGGGAGGCTGCAGGTGTGGATAGGGCACTCGCTCACCCACCCACCCACCCACCCACCCAGTTTTTCTAGATCAGCATTCCACATCGAAGGACTAATCCGGCCAGATTTTTTGGAGGGGGGGCATAGTAACAGGATTCTTTCATTCATTTTCTTCTGTGATCCATTTTTCTAATTTTTCCTCTTCGGTCAACTCTGGGTTAATGGTTTTTGTTGGAAAGGGAGAGTGGCAGCTGTCAACCCGTCCAATCTCCCACTTTTACCAGCAAAAAAAGGAGGGGGGGGAAGAGGGCCCTCCTCCGTCTACTTTCCTTCCCATGAAGGATGAGCCCCACCCCTCCCGTTCTGTGTGCTTTTATGCGCAGTGCAAGGAAAGGGCAGCGGCTGGGAGTCCCAGCCTGGGCTCCTGTAACACTTTAGGGAGCAGGATTTGCCCACGGAAATGAAACTGGAAGGCACAGGGAAACGTGGCACGAAAGCAGGACTCTCCGGTTAAATTTATTGGCTTTGTCACTAAAGCAAACTTTTAAAAAAAATTTCACTGTGCTATGCCAGACTGGAAAAAGAAATTTCCCTACCCATAGCGATGCCAGTTAATTCCCACTTTCAACAGAGTCTTCATATTAGGTAACATAGAAGCATGTGATCACCAGGCCGTAGCCCCCGCTGCCACCCTGCCATCCAGAACAAGCTCCATGGACTCGCCATCATGATTAATGGCCACTGACACACCTGTTTCCCTCACTGGCTTTCTGTGCATTGGTTTAAAGTTTCCCAAGCCCTATTAAGGTTTTTTGGGGGGCGGTATTCTGCTTATTTGTCATTGGGTGTGGATTTTTAGGTTGTGCTGCTATTATTTTGTAGACTGCCATGGGCATTTTGGTTGGAAAAACAGTCACATATCCCATCTAAGGCTGGATAATGTGCCTCCAGTTCCACTGGAGGAAAAGCTGCTTAAACTGGAGGAGAGCTTCAAATTTTGCTTAGTGGAGTGATAGGATGCTATACACTGGAGTGTGTGAAGGGGCTGTGAAATGTCCCGTCTCTCCAGGCCCAAGCCTGGCTCTGGAAGGCAGCTCCAGCCCATTTCCATTCCTTGCTGCCCCCTGGTTGCCATCCCACACAGTTTTAGACTGGAGAGGTGAAATTGACAGAGCCTTCCTGGAGGCAAAGTGGAAATTAACAAACCCTCTGAAGAGCAGTCTCCGCCGGCTCTGTCTTTTTAAACTACCCTTTCCTGGCTAACGTTGTGCCTCCCTACACTTTTTTTTTAATAATTATTTTTTATTCGGTTTTTTACAAAGTGTTTCAACTAACAACAGTACTTAAATATATGATATATTAAACAGATATATTCATTAACATGGACATAATGTTTAACATTAACCACAAACTTAAAACATAATAATGATAGGAATTTTTTTTTAACTTGTAAACAATACATCACAAATCCTGTAAAGTGGTAGCCTATTTATCCTACGAAGAGAAAACATGAATTTCTTATAAGCAGAATAGAATATTATAATTATAGATAAGCCATGGAATAGGAGAGGTCTTGTCTTGTTGTATTTTTATATCCATTGTCTTCTTTAGTCGGGTGGTGCAAGACGGGAAGCCATTTTTCAAGAAAATATGATTTATACTTAGGGTTTTCTCTCTGAGCCACCTGGTCTGTGATTTTTTGCATAATAAAGTGGTCCCAAACGCGGTTTTTCCAACTATTCAGGGGGGGAGCAGTTCTTTGGTTCCAGCTTGAAGCCATTGTTAGTTTAGCTATAGCTAGAAGGGAGTAAAGGAGGTCCAATCTGGCAGGAGGAATCTCAGGATTTCCCCAATAGTTTAATAGAATTACTTCTGGGGATTTTGGGACCTTATAGGCTGTTATGTGTTCAATTTCCGTAATTCTTGCACCCCCCCCCCAAAAAAAAACCTACCTACACTTGATAAAAGTGCACCCAGGCATCTTGTGTAGACCGAGTCTCGGAAAGGCCCAAGAAAGCTGATAGAGGGGGAATTGCAGGCAAGTCTTCTAATGTCTTCTCCTCTTACAGGTCCAATTTCTTCTGTCCTGCTGTCGACAGCAGCCCTGAAGTTGTTTCTCACTTCTCAAGGAAAAGTTCTCAGAGCCTTCAGGGCAGAAAGGAGCAACAAGAAAAACACCCATCATGTATTTACTTAGAACGTTTCTGTTTTGCCTCCCCAGGAAACCCTTTGGGGGCGGCTTCCGAGAAAAACAGAATAAAAACACCAAACATGAAATTACTTAAAAATTAACATCCTGGTAATCCAGCATTAAAAAACCCCGCTGGAGCATAAGTACAACATAAAATGTTTAAGAACTTTGAGAAGGTCTCATAAAACAGGCTAGAGCAGACAGGGGAAATAAACAAGAATGGTAATTAAAAGCCGGAGGAAGATGAAAATGTTAGCCTTGTACCAGGAAACATGTGATGATGTAGGGCAGCGTCACACGTGTGCTGAGTGGTTGGAGCTGCCAACATCCAGGTAGGGTCTGGAGATCTCCCCAGATGGCAGAGATCAGTTCCCCTGAAGAAACGGCTGCTTTGGAGGATGGCCTATGCATCATTATGCCCTGCCAAGGTCCATCTCTCCCCAAACCCTCCCCTCCCACTCCTAAATCTCCAGGAATTTCCCAATCTGGAGCTGGCAACCCTATGACCATCCCTCAGCGCATTGCATCCAAGAAGGAGACGGTTTGCACAGGGAAGCCATTTTGAATGCTCCTCAAAGCAACCCCAAAGTTGTGTTCCAGCTTTAAGTAAAGAGATCTAAAAGATAATTCATTTACTTAGGTAAGTTGTATGCTGCCTGTCCAGAACAAGTAAATAAAAAACAAGTCAAACCAATAAAAACAATAAAATGAGTCATGCTAATAAAAACAAGTCATTAGAAACCTGCCAAGGCATAAAAGCACCATGAATTTTTTGTATCATTATTATATTAGACCAAACAGTCTATTTCATATCGATAAAACTCAGGCCTTGAATAGACCATAGAATAACTAAAAGAGATAGATCCCCTTAGTTAAAAGTCTGGGTAAAGAGAAATATTGAGTCAGGACATATAGAATGTCTTCCACTTGTGGGAACTGCTTCAGAAAAAGACACCAGAGAGCTATTTCTGTCCTCTAAAACTGTTATCTGCATTTATAAAACAAGCTGAAACAACAGAGGATAAAAGCTAATGCAACAGAAAAAGGTGAGATGAGGATATTCTCATTAAAAATCCCCTTCTGTTTCCGGTGATACTGTTGCAGCAATGGACTGTCATTTGTAAGCATTTGGATCCCACCCCTCCAGCATTAAAAACAAAGTGTAATAAAAGTATAGAAATTAATTTGCTGAAACAGGAACACTGCAGTTAAACTTAATGGCTGTGATCCCGCAAGACACTGTTGTGAGAGATTGCCTATGCACAGCTAGGTGTTTTCATTTACATTTTCATGTAGTAGCCTCAGGGCTTTTTTTCTGGGAAAAGGGGTGGTGGAACTCAGTGGGTTGCCCTCGGAGAAAATGGTCACATGGCCGGTGGCGCCGCCCCCTGATCTGCAGACAGAGGGGAGTTGAGATTGCCCTCCGCGCCGGCGTGGAGGGCAATCTCAACTCCCCTCTGCCTGGAGATCAGGGGGTGGGGCCACCAGCCATGTGACCATTTTCAAGAGGTTCCGGAACTCCGTTCCACCGCGGTCCTGCTGAAAAAAAGCCCTGAGTAGCCTCCATACTGCACTCCCCTGTTCAGTATTTAAAATACTCTATGTGGTTCAGTCAGCAGAGGGAGGGGGAGCTGTGGGAGTGAAATAAACAGCCCTGCCGTGATTCTGTCCGTGAATTTCTCTTGCTTGCTAGCATTCTAAAATATTAAGGACTCATGTTCAAATAAAACATTCTTTTTATTTGAAATAAATCCCACAAGAGCCAGCCGATTTGAATATTTCTATATTTAAAGAAAAGTGGTGTGGAATCTGTGTTTCCACAAGAGGCCCGTTAAATGGCCTCTCTGAATTTCTGCTGTCACTGAGGTACAGGACAAGAAGTGCAGCGCAATGTGCATTCTGTAGAAACGCGCATATTTTTATTCATTTAAAGTACAATTTGTAAACATGACTATGAACTGGGGAATGTGAGAAACAAAAAAAAAGTGTCGTTTTTTTATGTAAGAAATTTAGGTGCCACTTCTCCAAAGCCCTGCTCAATTTGACACAACAGGACTGCCGTTTTTGGCAATAGTGCTGCGTTTTTATAAAGACCTGCCATTCTGCCACTTGTTTCATCTTCCTGAAAAATTATCATAGCTCTTTTTGGTCAGGACAACGATGCTTGAGAACACATTGTTTTAATCTGAATCCATTCCCATGAATAAGGAAATACATTTTTACTAGAGAATGGGTGGGGAAATGGTTGTTTTCCAAGCCTCCCAGGTTTTCTTGCATTAAAAAAATGTAAGTAATTCAAGATTACTCATATCATCTGTGAAAACACACTTTAAATATATGTAACATTTGTTATTTATTTTAAATGTGTAAACAATTAATACCTCATCTTTCCATAAAGCTCAGGACATTTAACCGACAGCTTTCAAAAGTGTTCATTAAAAAGAGTAAACACCAGATTTTCACAATATCCCATTTTCTGTTGTCAGTTACTAAAAATCATCAACACAGAAACAGTGAAATCAGCCTAAAGGGAGCAGGTCAATCCCAAGTCCTAACATCCGGCAACAACCTTTGGCACCTTTTCAGGCACACCCTTCTACAGAGCTGTGCAACAACAGAAAATGCTTGAGAGTGTGTGGCTGATGTACACACCCCCTGGTAGGAAGGGGAGCATGGATGCAAGGAGCACAGCTAGTGTATGGGTCCATATAGGGAGAGTCAGTTCTTCAGATATACGGGCTGCAACTCATGGAAGAACTTTAAGAGTAAGCCAACACCTTGAACTGAACCTAGAATCATATAGGCAGGGCTTATTTTGAGGGGGAATGCACAGGAACACAGTTCCAGCAGTTCCCCAAAGAGGTCACATGACAGGTGGCCCCGCCCACCTGACTCTCAGCCATTTTGGGTCCATTTTGGCCCGGATTAGGGCCAAAACGGCCCGAATCGGGCATCTGACGGGTGGTGGATCACTCTCATGTTCAGCAGCAGCCTGATCCTGACCATTTTGGGCTCCTTTTCAACCATTTTCAGTCCCTTTTTGCCATTTTGGGCCCAATTTTGGCCCTGAATGGACAGGATTGGGTCCAAAACAGCCAGGATAGGTGATGTCAGGGGGTGTGGCATATGCTAATGAACTATGCTAATGAGTTATGCTAATGAGTTCCTCCAGCTCTTTTTCTACGAAATGACCCCTGCATATAGGTAACCCTAAGATCACCTGGTGAGTTTGTAACAGATTTGAAGCAGATTCTTCCTAGTTCATTATTTGTTTAACACTACACTGCTCCTGTAGTAACTATTGCTGTTTCAGGCTAACATTGATTCAAGGGTTTCATATTCAGATCCTTCTAAAAAGGATTGAGTCTTACAAATGAAAAATATAGACCAAGTCATCTGGATTTTCATATGCCATGGAATTTGGGGTGGGGGAGTTGTGTAAACCATTGATAAAATAAAGGAGAAAGTGTAGTGAATTAAATGGAACAACATACAAGTATTTCTTTGCATTCAATGAAGTCTACCAATATCACAACATAAAGTTGAAGCTTTCCTGAACCCAACCTGGAAAAAATCATTCATGTTCCTGTTTCCTCCTTCTCAGATCGTAAGAGTGTCTTTGAATGTTACTCAAAGTGAAAAAAAAAGTGCCATGTCTAAAGGGGGACTTCTACAGTTCCCCAGTGGAGAGAGGTTCATACTTCAGTCTGGTTTTAGGGTTGCCACCAGCCTCCAAAGGGGGCGTGGAGATCTCCTAGAATTACAAATGATTTCCACACAACACAGATTAGTTTCCCTGGGGAGAATGGCTGCTTTGGTGGGTGGACTCTATGATATTATACCTTGCAGAGGTCCCTCAGTTCTCCAGGCTCTACCCCCAAATCTCCAGGAATTTCCCAACCTAGAGTTGGCAACCTTACTGGATGCTCAACTATCTCTTTGCAGAAGGAAGATGCAAGAATCCCTCCTTCATATGCCCTACAGCAGGGATTAGCAACTGGGTGGCCCTTAGACATAGTAAGCCCCTGGGGGTGTAGCCTGTTGCATATCCATAAAAGGATGTGAAATACATGAACTTGGCAGCAGGTCATTTTCAAAGTGGAGGTTTGAGATGAGAACTAGGGATCTTCTTCCATTAGGACTAGCCAAACTAGTCATAATGACATTACACAGGGAGTCTAGAAAGATGAAGGGTGATTTCCTGACTTGTTTGCTGTGATGGACAGGAGAGCCTCCTGCCCCTAAAAGGTGCAACAGCCATGGAGGACAGTTCCGGGTTCCGGGGAAATTTCTGAAGGTTTGGGGATGGAGCCCGGGGTGGAGAGGGACCTCAGCGGGACGATGCTATAGAGTCCATCAACCAAAGCAGCCATTGCACCTATATGGGCGATGGTGAGGCCGGTGCTCTGAGCAAAGAATACATGACATACAGCTTGGTTGGATGTAATGGGCCACAACTTTATTGATGGCAGCATTGGCCAGGCACAGGGCAACGGAACCATTACATTGAATGGCCCACCGCCATTCAATGGTTGTTTTCCCGGCCCACCTGCTGGGCACTGCAGGATGACAGGTGATGTAGTACCGTTCTGGTATGGCCAGATGGCCCCTGCAGCCCAGGGCGAAACCTGCAACGGCCAGCCCAGGCATGTACCCTTTGACTCCACTCAAGATCCCTTAAGGGCATCCTGGAAAAGATGCGGTGAGCTGCCGAGTCCGCACCATTCATCCCAGTAGATCTGACCCAATGCCGCCAAACTGCCTAAAGTTGTGACAAGCCACACACACACCCCAACCTGGTGCCATGGGCATCCCAGGGGAGGGACAGAAAATCACTCGTCCTCCACTGCACCTGAAGAATGGCCGTGGCCAAATGGGCTGCTGGGGAGGAGCCCAGCCATGCCTATGCTCCTCCCCCTTGCACCTCCAAACCACAGCCCTTTGCCTCCACCCCTAGCCTCGCCCTCCGCTGCAACGTTACCTGTCAGTAATTCGGTGAGCCTTTTTGTCTCCCAAGGGACTCATCTCTGTATCCTGGAATGGAATTGCAATTCTGGGAGATTTCCAGGCCCCTCCTGGAGGTTAGCAACCACAGTAACATCCCATCAACTGTTAGTGCTGGAGCCTATTTGAACGACAATCAGCTTTTACAGAAATGATTGGATGTGTGTTGGGTGGGGGACAGGTTGTGCGTAGCTCTGTGCTGAAAAGAGTGCAGACTGAGGTTAGCTCTACCTTGGAGAGAGAACTGAGTAACTGGGTTTTTAGACCTGTGTCTGGTGATGAGCAGAGCAGTACTAGTTAGTCTGATTTTGGGGAAAGGGACATATGGGTGTGGTTAGAATCCTGTGTTTGTGAGAGGATCTAACCCGTAAACGCTTGTCAGAAACTGAATCTAACATTGGTCCTGAAGCTGCACCCATGAAACAAGTCTAAGCACTGCATCCTGGCTTTCCTGGAGCCAGTATTAGGCAGTCTATTTCTGGTGAAGTCTTCTGTTAATTCAGTGTAAATAGAAAATCCATCCTCCTTGTTCTTTTTCAGCTCTCTCCTCAGTGTCCCACTCACACACAACAAACTTCACCTCACAGCAACAAACCCTAAAGCCTTTACATGCACTACAATATGTTGTGTCTGAGGGGAAGAACTATGGAGTAGACATGGGCATGAATCGAAATATGAATCAATTTTCATGACAAATTGGGCCGATTCGTGTTTCACGAAAACGTGTTTTGTGGGGCTGTGGTTTTCACAGAATTCATAACTTTTTCGCCCAATTTGTTCGATTTGTAAATGATTCGTGATGCCAGACAGGCTGGTGCCGATCCATTGATTCCCTAGGCAACATAGGCCCGGAACGTCTGTCAACCTTTTGTTGCCATTGGAATCCCCAGTCTTAGCCCACATAACCTTGATATGCAGCTCTCCTTGCCAACTGGAAAGCTTCCATTCTGCCCTATAGAGCGAGGAGCAGGGGGGTTAATCCCCTAGACAACTGAGGAGGTGGGCCTTCTGTAGCCATGGGAACACCAATCTCATCCCTCCAAGCCCTGTTAGGCAGGTCTGTTTGCCAGCCACAGACCTCCTGTTATGCTCTATGTGAGTATTTATTATATAAGTCACCACTCTCTGTCTCGGGCTTTTCAGTCCCAGTAGACAGAGGGAGGACCTGTTGCTGGGATTGGAGTGAGAAAGAGAGTGGAATTGATCTTTTGGCTGCTGCTGCTTTAAAAGAGACTGAAAAGCCTCTTATTTTCAGCTCTTGGCCTTGCTGGGAAGGTCTTTGGGTGAGGGTACCTTTCTTCCTCCACCCCACCCCACCCTAGTCTCAGGCCTCTGGGGCCTAGCTTGACTGAGGCCTCTCTTGTTTTTTCTTTGCTTGTCTTTGTTTCTTCTTAATTCTTTCTCTGCTCTTTTGAGGGCTCACGCTCTTGTTGTTTCTTTTAGTTTTGGTTTTGGTTTTGGAGCTCTCCCCGCAAGACCAGTCTCAGGGCCACTGCCTGGCTCTGGGGCCCAGCTTTGTGGGTTCCTCGACTGAGGGCCTTACTCTTCTGTAAGAGTAAGAGTAAGAAGTGCACAATAAGAGAGAGAGCAATTGGGCACTTCTTTGGTACATCTCACTCTTCTTGTTTTGTGCACCTATTTTGTGCATTTTACTTTTATTTAGAGCACCTCTCCCGCCTGGGCAGGTGCCTCTGTGGTGTAAGGGGCTCTCCCCCCAAGCCCAGTCTTAGGTCCACTGCCTGGCTCTGGAGCCCAGCTTTGTGAGTCTGGTGTCTGTGTGGCCAGGTGTCTGTGTGGTAGTTCAGGGCTCTCTCCCCACCTCAGTCTCAGGGCCACTGCTAGGCCCGGGGGCCAAGGTTTCTGGGTTCCCTTGCTGAGGGCTCAAGCTCCTCAAAGTTTTCTTGTTTCTTTTGTTTCCAAATTCTTTTTGTGTGCAGCACTATGAGGAACAGAATGGAGGGCAAGGGCGGTCATGGGGGGAAGAAGTGCAATGCTTGTCCAGGTTGCCCATTGGTGCCCAGCAATACTGGGGAGGGGGAAGGTCTCAGAGGCACCAGAGACTCCTACTGTAAATCTGCCTGCAGGGGCTGTGAAGGAGGCAGAAGAAGTCTGACTGCTGGTGGGAGTGAAAGTGGATATCCTCAAAATTTTTGAGGAAGACGATGAGGGGGAATCTCAGGATGAATGGCGGGGTTTTGGAGAAACATCCAGCTCCTCCACATCCCAAACCCTTGGGACTGTCCCTGCCTGCAGTCCACCCCTAACTCCGTCTTCTTGCTGGACTGTGCACTTCACGGCAGATATGTGGAGCAGCTGTCATCATGGATACCTCGCCTTCACTGCCAGTTTGTGGCAATCAGAGGACCTCCGCTGACCCAGGGAAAGACCAGTGGCCCAGGGTGAGGTGCTACACTTGGCACTGGGCTACAGAGTGGTTCTTCTCTAGGCACAGGGGATGGATGAGGATCACATGGGGAAGAACATCGCCACTGCGATCAAGGCTGGACTGAGGGACTAGGCATCCAGGGGTGATTTTGTCCATGGTGGGAGGGAGAGGAGGTCAGCATCAGCTCTATGGACTGGTTAGCCATCTCCAAGATGATCCATGTCCTGAATCCATTTAAGGATACCACCGAACTCCTCTGCTCCTACCAGTCCAGCCAGGAAAAGGTCATCCCCCTGATCCATGGGCTGGATCGGGTGCTGGCCCAAGAGCTGGAGCATGAGGACACTCTTCTCCCCAGAGTCAGGGGCTTGGTTAGGAGATTGCAGGCAGGCATGGCTGCCCGCTTGCATCCTCTCTGCCAGGAGCTGCCGTACAGACTGGCGTGCATGTATGACCCCCTGTATAAAGGGCAGCATTGCCATGCAGAATGACCAGCTGCAGGAACGGGAGAAGGACTTGCACAGAGCGGTGCGCAGGTTCCAGGAACAAAAGGTGGGATGGAGGGTTGAGGGGGTGGAGGGGAGGATAGGGGAGGAGGAGGAGGAGGAGGAAGAGGGGAAGGCGGTAAATGAGCCAGGTGTCCCCAGCCATGAGAGTCCTCCCAACAAAGACCCACCACAATTCTGGTCGTCGGTGATGACCTGGGCGGTTGGCAGCAGCAGGTCCGGCATATCAGTCAGGATGGAGGACTCAGCAGGGGCAATTGTGCGAGAGTAACTTGCCGAGCCTGCTGAGCCCCCTACACCAACCCTCTGGAGCACTGGGCATGGAAATCTGCCACCTGGCCAGACCTCTCAATAATGGACACTAATATCCTCTTCTGCCCTCCCACCAATATTCAGAGCGAGTGGGTATTCTACTGGCTGGGAGACCTCCTCCATCCTCACTGTGCACGTTTGCACCCAGACCTGGTGGATATGTTGTCCTTTATTAAGGTCAACCTCCCCCTGCTTGGCTACCCATCCCTGGACTTATCTGGACTCTGAACCACCCCAGTCTGTATGTGGCCGCCCACCTACCACCAGGCTCTGGGGCAAAGCTTACCGTGGGCATCTGTACTGAGGGCTCAGTCGCTCACTCTTTTTGTTTTCTTTCCTTCTTAACTCTTGTTTTGTGCACCTTTCCCACCTGGGTAGGTGTCTGTGTACTGTTTGGGGCCTCTGGTCTGGGGCAAAGCTGAGTGGGCACCTCTGCTGGGGCTCACAGGACTACCTTTTGTTTTCTTTCCTCCTTACTCTTATTTTGAGCACCTGTTCCGAATGGGAAGGCGCCTGTGCAGTGTTTGGAGGCTCTCCTCCCTCCCTAGTCTTGGGGCCACTGCCTGGCTCTGGGGCAAAGCTGAGTGGGCACCTCTGCTGGGGGCTCATGGGACCATCTTTTCTTTTCTCTTTACTCTTATTTTGAACACCTGTCTCGAATGGGAAGGAGTCTGTGTGGTGTTTGGGGGCTCTCCTCCCTCCCCAGTCTCGGGGGCACTGCCTGGCACTGGGGCAAAGTTGAGTGGGCTCCTCACCTGAGGGCTCACAGGACTGTTATTCTTTCTTGGGGCACCTGTCCTGAATTGGAAGGCGTCTGTGGGTTACATGCCTGCTGTGCCAAAAGTAAAGTCATATACCGTCAGACTCTGGGCTACCCACACGTCCTTGGGGAGGAAGGTTGTGTCAGTCTGTCTGTAGCAACGGCAAATATCTTCTCATGGGAGGACGGTTCTCACGGGAGGATGTCATCTCATTTGGGGAACCTCACAATGTTTTGATCATGTGCTGTGGTAGGTACTGTTGCAAACCAAAGAGGGGGAAGTGTCCAATGCCACCCAAAAGTGGGAATTAGAATAATCTCCCCTCATAGAGGGGAGTCCGTCTGTCCGTTCATGTTCAGTACAGGTGGGGAAGACAGGGAGTGGGAATTAGAATACCCCCCCCCAAAGAGGGGGAGGCATCCGTCCATTTGTTTGTTCATGTTCAGTACAGGTCCCAGGGTTCAGGGAGACAGCCCCCCAGGAGTGGGAAATAGAATAACCTCCCCCAAAGAGGAGGAGGCATCCGTCTGTCCATCCATCCATTCACATTCAGTACAGGCCCCAGTGTGGAGGAGACAGCCCCACATAAGTGGGACTTAGAATACACCCCACCCAAAGAAGGGGAATCATCCCTACCTCCATCTGTCCATGTGTTCTGTTCACGTCCCGGGGTGGGGGGGTGGGGATGGCCTTCTCCTAAGTGGGACTTAGAATACCCTCCCCCCAAAAGGTGGAGGCATCCATTGGTGCCGCCATGTCCGGCAGGTGGGTTTACTGATGGGAGGCGGGCAAGGGTCTTATTTTGTGCACTTTTGCGTCCTGGGTGGGTGTGGAGGGCATCCACCAGTGCTGCCAGGTGGGTTTTGTTGGTGTTGGCAGCCACCACTCCTTAGTGGGGGGCCTCGCTATGTCTCGATTGTGTGCTGTGGGAGGTAATAAGTCACCCCCTTAAAGTAATGGCATCAACCCACAGTGCTGCCCTGCTTGTCCCCATTCAGAGGACTTAGTCTCTCCCTCTCTGACCCAGGGGAGGGCATCTTCTGGTGCCACCACATCTGACTGGAGGGTTTTGCAGATGGGAGGTGGGCAAGGGTCTTATTTTGTGCACCCTGTCCCTCCTGGGTGGGTGTGAAGGGCATCTGCCAGCACTGCCATATCCATGGGTGGTTTTGTTGGCCACTGCTCCTCAGCACAGGGGACGGGCATCAATTCAGCCATGCTGCCCTACTAACTCCATGCAGGGGACCTAGTCTTTCCCTCCTTGACCTGAGGGAGTGCATCTGCCAGCTCCACCATGTCCAAATGCAAAATAGGTGGCTGTACCTGTAATAAAGTGGGAGGAAAAAAGGGGGGCAAAACCCTACAGGATACAAAAAATGATTCTCTATATAATATTTTCAAAATTCCAAAAGTGCAATGTGCTCATAACACTTCATACAGTGTCTTCAAAGTTTCAAAAATGCAACGTGCTCATAACATTCCATACATGATTCAATACATATTACATAAACAATCTTACAGGGTAGGATGAATTAAAGATGATACCATTTAGATAACCAGTTCATAAAATATTTTCCAGGAGAGAATAGCCTACATGGAATTTTGAAAATATTATATAAAGAATCATTTTTTGTATCCTGTAGGGTTTTGCCCCCCTTTTTTCCTCCTAGCTCCACCATGTCCAGCTGGTGAGCTTTGTCGCTGGCCATCAGTCCTCAGCACGGGGGACAGGCATCATTTCAGCCATGGTGCCCTGCTGTCTGTATGCAGGGGCCTTATTTTGTGAACCTGTCCCTTCTGGAAGAGTGTGGAGGGCCTCTGTCGGTGCTGCCATGACCAGCAGGTGGGTTCTTTTGGCAGCCAACCCCAAGAGTGGGAATTAAAGTACCCTCCCCCCAAAGAGGGCAGGCATCCGTCCATTAGCCTGTTCACATTCTGTACAGGTCCTGGAGTGGGGGAGACGCCCCCCCCAGAGTAAGAATTAAAATAACGTCCTCCAAAGATGGGGAGGTGTCCGTCCATTCGCCTGTTCACGTTCAGTACAGGTCCCGGGGTGGAGGAGAAAGCCCACCCCCGGGAGAGGGAATTAGAATAACCTCTCCCAAAGAGGAGGAGGCATCCATCCATCCATATGCTTATTTTGTTTATTTTATTTCAAATTTCTATTCCGCCCTCCCCTCCATTCACATTCAGTACAGGTCCCAGGGTGGGGGAGATGGCCTCCCGGGAGTGGGAATTAGAATAACCTCCCCCAAAGGGGGGAGGCATCTGTCCATCTGTCTATTAGCCCATTCATGTTCAGTACAGGGGTGGGGGAGATGACCCCGCAGGAGTGCAAATTAGAATAATCTCCCCTCAACCTCCCCCTAGCCTCCATCCATTCAGTGTCACCACATCCAGCAGGTGGGTTCTGTTGGCAGTCATCCCTAAGAGTGGGACTTAGAGTACCCTCCCCCCAAATAGAAAAGAGTCCTCTAGCACCTTGAGCTTTTGAGAATCAAAGTTCTCTTTGTCAGATGTTTAGTTTTAAAGATGCTACTGGACTCTTTTCTATTTGGTAACTAACACGGTTAACTCCTCTGCGTCTCCCCCCTATCCACTGCATTGTTCTCCTGCCCCCATCCAGGGGACTTAGTCTCTCCCTCCCCGACCAGAGGAAGGGTATCTTCCAGCACCACCACATCCAGCTGGTGGGTTTTGCAGATGGGAGGTGGGCAAGGGTCTTATTTAGTGCACCCTGTCCCTCTTGGGTGGGTATGGAGGGCATCTGCCTGTGCTGCCAAGTCCATGGGTGGTTTTGTAGGCCAACATGAGGGGCGGGCACCTATCCACTGTGTTGCTTTGCTGTCTCTCCCTCCCTGACCTGGGAGAGAACATCCGCCAGCGCTGCTATGTCCAGCAGGTGGGTGGTTTCAGTGGCCACCACTCCTCAACATGAGGGACGGGCATCAATCTGCTGCATTACTTTGCTATCCCCATCTGGGGAACTTAGTCTTACCCTCTCCAACCATAGGGAGGAGGGGGGTACAGATTAAACCCATCAGTCAGACGTGGTGGCCACCTGTTGGGGCACAAGGTGGTGCTGTGGGCTGCCCCCCACCTGCTGAGGGAGATGGAGGGGAGGTGGTCTGGACTGTAGACTGCTTCCCAGGCCCACAAGGAGGGGGTGGCCACCGACAGAACCCATCTTTCAGAAATGGTGGGCGCCCGCTGGGGCAAACAGGGGGTGCTGCAGCCCCCCAACCCCCTGGAGCCCAGAGCACCAGGGGGACAGAAGGGATGTTATCCAGTGCATCAACCACCTCCTGGGCCCACAAGGAGGGGGAGGCCCCTGACAGAACCCATTTGAAGGAATTGATGGGTGCCCATTAGGGCACATCTCAGGATGAATGGTGGGGTTTTGAAGAAACATGCATTACCTCCACATCCCAAACTCTTGGGACTGCCCGTGCCTGCAGTTCACCCCTCACGCCGTCTTTCCAGCCCAGTGCCACACCGCAGCCAGTAATCCTTCATCCTCCTCCTGAATCAGCAAGTCATGGTCCCCATTTAAGTCATGCACTCTGGCAGCACTTCCCACCCTTCCTGTTGACCGCCTCCCGGTCAACGTTTTGCAAACTTGACCAAACTGGAAAGGTCGGTGGAAGAGAGCCTGCTGAAGTCTCCCTGCGAGTTTGGCATCTCTGGGTATGAAGGGGGCTGTTGAAGTGCCCCAGGTTCGGACGAATCATGAAACTAACGAATTGTATCGCGAAACAGGACAATTTCGTGGAAGTTCATGTTTCGTGATTTGTGGAATGCGACGAAACGCGAAATCCTCATTTCATTTTTTCCCGTTTCATGCCCATCTCTACTATGGAGAAGGTTTAATTGAAAGTGCCTGGCCCCTTCATAGCTTAGGAGGTTGGTTGAATTTCCTTGATTTGGTAAGAGGCTTAAAGCTGCCATGCTTACCCCTCTTCTTGCTACCTGAAATCCTTGTGAAATTGCTCTAAATATATTTAATCTGGATCTATAACTGCACAAATTTCAAACAGAACAATTGGAAATTATCCTATTTTTAATTTATTTTGGGGAGATGGGAGAAAAAGGGATGATTCCAGATGCCAGATGTATTATGGAGTACATGATTTATTATGGTCTGCATCCAGTCTAAGGCTGTTGGTTGAAGAATGACAGGCTTCATTATGCCATTTTGCTAATTATTCCATCTTGAACAGATACTGCTGATCAGCCTCATGTAGAGATGAGAATTTGGCAGCCCAGCCTGCATTATGAATTGGGGCAAAGCACTGAACATTTTTGATACTGCTGGCGTTCTATTTGTGCTGTGTTAATTAGCAGAAGTTAAATACATACTCCAGCATTTAAAGAACAAGACTCTAATTGTTTTTGTGGTATCTAGTACAGAAAGCCAATTAGTCTCTCATTTTAGTGCTATGGTTTCTGAGGAGTAGAGGAAAAGAAAATTGATGGGGGAAAAAGATTAAAAACCATGTCATTTTGTGGAAGACTGAGGCCGATGATTTCTCCTCATATGATCTCTTGTGACCATTTCCAGGTACAAGAATTGTACTGGATGATACAGTTCTAAACACATCCTTGTGGTTGTTTTGCAGTTGCTATAACCAAATAAATTGCAGTGAGAATGTATGCACGAGATGCTCTGTATACTTTATTTACTTTGGAGAAAATTAGGCAGCAACCTGTCAGCCAAAAATGGCTTTTGGGACAGCTCCCAAATTTACATTAAAACAGATCATAAATGAAATCTACCACAATAAGAAGGACCATAACAATAAAACAACCCAGCAATAAAAAAGGAAGCCAAAAAATGCAACATCAGAGGAGGAGTGGGCAAGGTGGATAATCAATCAATAAAGCTCTTTTAGAACTTATTTCATTCAGCAATCATGAGGCTGCAGTTTTGCAATAACTGAAGTTCTTGAAGAGTCTTCAAGGGCGCTCCACATATACAGTGCAGATTAGATAACAATGGCCAAATATCATCTACTAGCAACCAAATCTGTTTTTAAAAAAGCGCTCTAGAAAACAGCCTCTGGAGGACCAGTGTGCTGGACCTTCCCAGGCCTCCAGCGGGCCACACTCGTGTGCTGGGCCTCCCCGCTGATCCCAGCTGAGTGAAAGGGGGGGCAGGTATTGCTACCTGCTCCAGTCCTGATCTCAGCTAGGTGAAGGGACAGGCCTTGCTGCCTGCTCCGAGCTTGATCCCGGCTGGGTGAAGAGAGGTTGGACATTGCCTTTTACTCTGTGCCTGATCCTAGCCGGGTGAAAGAGGAGGGTGGGCATTGCCACCTGTTCTATGCCTGATCCCAACCGAGTGAAAGGGGGCAGGCATTGGCAGATGCTCCACTCCTGATCCCAGCCGAGTGAAAGGGGGTGGGCATTGCTGCCTGCTCCATGTTGGATCCCAATGGGGTGAAGGGGGGCAGGCATTGCTGCCTGCTCTGTGCCTGATTCCAGTGGGTTGAAGGGGGAGGGGCCATTGCCACCTGCTCCACACTTGATCCCAGCTTGGTGAAGTCAGGGGGGCATTACCACCTGGTCCCAGCTGGGTGAAGGTGGTGGGCATTGTGTTCTGCTCTGGGACTGATTCTGTCCAGGTGAGGGAGTGGGTATTGCTGCTTGCTCCGTGACTGATCCCAATGGGGGGAAGGGGAGGCAGGTATTTCTGCCTGCTCTGTTCCTGATCCCAGCCGGGTGAAGAGGGGTTGAACATTGCCTCCTGCTCCATGCCTGATCCCAACTGCTCTGTACATTGGACAAACCAGCCAACCTCTGTGCAAAAGAATAAATGGACACAAATCTGACATTAGAAATGGCAACATCCAGAAACCAGTGGGAGAACACTCCAATCTACCAGGACATTCCATCAAGGACTTAAAGGTCACTGTAGTTGAACAGAAACCTTTCAAAAACAGAATCCAACGGGAAGCTGCTGAATTGGAATTCATATGTAAATTTGATTCAGTCAGGCTTGGATTGAATAGAGCCTATGAATGGTTCTCATTATCAGAAGTAACTGATTTAATTATCAGAAGCCAACAGATCCCATTATCAGAAGCTACTGATTGCATCTACTCCCCGCTCCCCCTATACATCTGACGAGTTTCTTCTTGCCCTCCATGCATCTAACGAAGAGAACTGTGATTCTCAAAAGCTTATGCTACAGTAAAGCTGGTTAGTCTTAAAGGTGCTACTGGATTCTTTTTGATTTTGCTACTACAGACTAACATAGCTAACCCCTCTGGATCTAGAAGAATGGATGAACCTTTGAAGAGTATAAATATCGAGATGGCTCAGTTACCATTAGAAAACAAAGACCTGGAAAGTGAGAAACAACAGCTTCAGAAGAGTTCAGAGCTTATGAAAATATCTTTTAAGAAGGTTGAATGTTTAGAAGTCAGTTACCAAGGTTTGGATACAGATAACCAAAGGCTGCAGAAAGCCCTAGAAAACAGCAACAAAAAGATTCAGCATTTAGAAACGGTGATTTATTTTGCCCTTGTTACCCTTTTAATTGTCTTTCTACTAATGTACAGGAGCTATCAGTCAGTTAGAATTAGACTTAGAAATAGAAATGTTGGAAGAGAGAAACAACTTGCTAGTAAAGTTGCTGAACTGGTTGAAGACAAATGTAAAGTACTAGAAAAGCTCAGCATATGCAAAAAAGAGTATAGAGGCTTAGGAAACTGTCTCTTAGGAGACAGAGTGTAAAGAACTGAGCGGTTCTGCCGGCACTTTTTTATTGACTTGTAATGAACGTCTAATAGACGGTTCTGCTTGTTCTTCCAAATTTTCACATTTAGTTTCTTTCTCACTCTGTTTCCCCTTCTGTTTGTGAATTCCCTATACTTGAATTCTTGCTTTCTATTTTCTCTTCTTCTAAGAATGTTTGTTTACTCCATCCTCTTCAGTTTGCCAATTAATATTAATCTGTTCTTCAAAAGAAACATATGTAGAAGACTACTCTTCTTTAAAATATACTACTCTTCTTACTATCACTTCTCCTGTTTCTCTGTTAAGAATTCTATAACCTTTACATCCTTTCTCATATCCAACCATTATTCCCAGATCAGTTCTATTGTTAAGTTTGGAGCGGTTTTGCGCTGGCACATATGCAAAAAACTTTTGATGCAAACACTCTAATGTGACTTATATTTGGCACTGTACCAAACCAAAGTTCAAATGCTCTTTTATTAGTTGCTTCATAAACTCACCAGCATTGTCAGAAAGTATTGCTTGTAGTTTTCTCCCAAAGAGATTCTCAACACTTGCAATGTAGTTCTTCAATTTTTCTGCAGCTTCTGACTTTTCCTTCAAAAGGTAAGTTACACAGTATCTGAAAAAATCATCAGTAAATGTTAATATATATCAGTTTTGTCCAGATGACGTTGGTTGAGTTGGCCCACAAATATCTGTATGACAAGCTGCAAAGGTTTTGTTGAACTTCTCTGACTTTGCTTAGGGATAGAAGGTCTTGTTCCCTTCCCCAACAGACAATTTTCACATTTTCCCTATTCAAGTCAATGTTACAAGGTTTAATTTCCACTCCTCTTACCAAACCTTTCTTTTGCATTTCTTCTATTATGTTGACATCTCTGTGACCAAGCCTTTTATGCCACAGATGAATGCATCTTGTGCTTAAATTCTGTTTTGCCAAATTCACTCTCTCTTGGCTTGTATCTAGAAAAAACTCCATTATTTTCAAAACCTTGAGCATATAGAACACCTTCTGTAGTAATTGTACATCTGTTTCCTCTAAAATTTACATTAAAACCATGCTTGGTCAAAGCAGATACACTTAAACTGTCTTTTAATTCTGGCAAGTAAACCACATTTTTCACCTCATTGTAGACAATTCTTCCTCCAGCTACACATTTAAGCAAGCCTTCTCCATTACCTTGAATGGCTATTTTATTACCATTTGCAATTATCACATCCTCTGATGAGGTTTCATTCATTCATTCTTTGAAGAACTCAGAATTACAGGTCATATGCATGGAAGCTCCAGAATCAATTATCCAACCAGAGGATTTAGTATTAATATCCTTATTTCCTCCACACTCTGAAATTACTAAATTATTCTGGTGAGCAACCAAAACATTTTTCACGTGCCTTTTCCTTCCACTCTGTTGCTTTACTTTGCTAACACCGCTTTGCTTTAGTCTTGAGAAAATGACCTGTTTTTCCACAAGAAAAGCATTTTCTACTTTTATCTTTCTTGTTTGCAACTTGTAAAGTGTTTCTATGCTTAGAATTCTACTCAGTCCTTTGTGCAGAAAATGCCTGTCTCACCCTCTGCTGCCTTCTCTACTCTCCTAGATGCCTCTTCCTTAAGTTGTGAGACAACATATTTCATAGAAAGTTCATCTTTTGTCTCTAGTGCATGTTGTCAGGGCTCACAGCCACCACTGGGCAGGGTGCCAGCATGTCTGATCCTGACATCAAAGGGGTGCCAGGGATGCTGCAGGACCCTGCTCTGTGGAAGGAGTGGAGGTATACCTCACCCAGACTCCCTCTCAGTACACTCACTGGCCTGCTCAACCTGCACCACTCACCCCCTTTGATCTCCACCCTCTCCTCCTTCATCAACTCTCCTCCCCTCTTCACTCCACTCCATTGCTCCTACTCAACCCATCACCCCAGTACTCTTCTGAGCCATCCTTTATAGGGCTTTCTCTCCCTGCCCTCCTTTCTGCTCCACTGTCAGGCCACACCCCTCTTTTGCCTTCCAGCATTGTCCTGGGCTGCCTCAAGCAGCTGCAGCTAGGGTAGCTGATTTGGCGGTGTTGGTCAGCAACAGCTGTGTCTTGCTGGCTGGCTGTCAAGCTTCTCTGGCTAAGCTGATTGCTGAAGGCAGGCCCAGCTGTGGCCCCTTGGCTGACTGCCCAGTTTCTCCAACAGAACGCCTGTGGCAGCTCCACCTGGAGTTGCTTGGTTCCTGGCGTCTCCTGAGCCAGGTTATTGCCTTCTAGCTGGTGTATAGGCTGGGGCATGGCTCTGAGCTGCTGTGGCTGCTTCTCCTCCTTGTCTGGTAAGGGCTCTGCTTGGGCAGGTGCTGCATCCCTATTCCCCCTGCCTTTGCCCTCTCCCTCTGCTCTACTTATCCCCCTATCTTCCCACTGGAGGGTGGTGCTAGCTGGCCTCCCCCTGCCCCTTCTAGCCCTCTGAGGCTTGAGAGCTTTGTCTCTTCCCCCTGGTGGAAGCAGGTTCTGGTCCTGGGTGCCAGCTGGGGTGGCTGGACAGCTGTCTCCCGGCTGCCTGCCATTGCTTCCTCCTGGCAAGTCTGGGGGCTGTGCCTCAGACCTCGGAAAGATGTATCAAAGAGCTGTAACTTTCAGGCAGGCTTGGCAAAATTAAAATGATTCAGGTGATCCATTCTGTCGCTTGACATGCTTTTCTAGGTGACCTCCTTCATTTAATTTTAAATTAAACAACTTTCTTGACAAGTACAGTCTTTCATTCAGTGAGTTTCTCTCATACAGTTCTTAGTCCTAGCCGCAGTTCTCTGGCAGTCAAAGTCTCTTATGTGGTGTAAGTGACTATCGCTCACATAAATGCAATTTCGGCCCTTGCCTTCCTGTCTTGTTTTCCCCAATTTACTTTTTGGGCTTCTTCTTCTCCTGGGATTTGTTCCACTGTTTCCCACAGATCCTTCTTCACCAGCTCATTGTCCATTCTGAACTTCCATAAAGGATAGTTACTGGAGTTAAGAACAGGCATGGCAGGCTCTAGCGATTTTACTGCCTTTATATACATGGCCATTATGTCTCTTCTTTTATTTCTCTTAAATATATTTACTTCTTTTCACTGGCTGGCTGGGCCCATAAATCTCTGTGAGGGGGAAGAGATATATATACGTGAATATCTCTGTGAATCCTCACCATGGAGCAATATCCCATCATTCACCTGGTGCAGAATATACCACCTTTCAACATATATATGTGTGTGTAGCAGAGTACACAGTGCAGTCAGAAGAAATATAATTTAAGATAAGCTTGTTCAGTTAAAGAAGAACTTCATTTGAAAACTGTTTACAATAATATAAACAACTAACTGAGAGAAACATTCATGTCTTGTACAGGAGAGAGAGATGGTTTTGGCAACAGACATCTTACAACTGACACAGAACAGAATCTTCACTCACAGCAGGGAGGGGCTACTTCAGCAGCTACAGATAAACAAACTATGCAACGTATCAAGTCTTTCACTCTGTGAGCACTCTGTACATTCAAATTAGGCCACAGTGTTTTATTCCTACAGCTTTAGGCTCCTCCTGCATTGGGCAGGGGGTTGGACTAGAAGGTCTGAATGGACCCTTCCAACTCTCTGTGATTCTGTGAATGTTCCACAGCGTGCTGCCCATCTGCAATCCATTAACTTATCCACAGCAGGTTTTTGATGCAGCTTATCTTCATAACGACATTGTTTTCCTCTCTCTTAAAAACAGTATAATTTGGATTTCCGGTTTGGGCTTCATGGAGGTCTGACGCAGCTCCATTTGCGGAGCTGACCGGACTGCCGTTTTAAGTGGCCAGCGGGGGAAAAATAGCCCGCGGCCGACTGCTCTCAGGCGGAGAGCAGGCAAAGAACGCTCAAGACCCTAGGGTGTGCTAGATCTCGGACGAGGGGGGGCTCTACACAACGGGTCCCCTCCCGATCCTTGAGGTCCCACCCTGCGACGGGTCGGCTACAATCTCTGCGGCAGTTCTGGGGCCAATTCGGCTGGCATAAGACCTCCATACCCAAGCTTCGATTGAGGGAAGAAACGGAGAGGAGAAGTTAAAATCGAAACAGCGATTACAACCCGAGAAAAGTGAATGAGAAGGTAAAGATCACTATCTTCTGTTACGGGACAGATTGATTAAAGCAGAGAGGAATAAAAGTAGATTTTCAAACTGCAACAGGCTAACGATAAAGAGGGGAAGACTCGGCAAGAGTTGTATTTGAAAAGAGACTCAGTTTAAAGAAGTTATTAAAGGAATTGGACTATTGTTTTGAATACTTGCGGTTATGGAGCTGTGAGAAAAAGACACCATCGCGAGACCTACTGTGGGAAGTCGGGAGACAGGAAGTGCGTAACAACAATAGAGTTGCTGGAGAGAAGCGGCCCTTGCTGGAGGGCAGGAAGAAGGGAATCGCCATCTTTGAAAGGGGAAGGGTCGCGGCCTCAGCGGAAAAGGAAGTAGGCCATCTTGGATTGCAAAATCATAGAGAAACCATAGAGAAAAGACGCCCGACATTTTGGACTCTTTAAAATTTAATTTTTGTAAGAAGACCGGGACATTTGAAATAAAAGGACATTAAACTTTACGCCACGGAGTTAAGGAAGAGAGCGGACTCGTGGGAGCGAGCCAAAGCAAGCCCCACGATGTCAAAAAAAGAGTGGCAATCGGCAATAGAAAACCTGGATAAAAAACTTTTAGATGTGATTAAAGAACTTAAGGACACGAAATTGGAGTTGATTAAAGAGGTTAAAGAGGTTACACAGACAGTAAAATCGGAGCTGTCAGAAGTGAAAAAAGGTATGGAAACAATACAAAGTGAACTACAAGGAACGCAGCAGAGAGTTAAAACAGTAGAAGACGCGATGGAGAACTTAGCAGACACGCAACAAACAGAGATGAAACTGATGAGGGGGAGAATGTCAGTTGCAGAAACTAAACACATGGAGAAGCAGTTACGTTTTCGTGGCTTGCCAGAAGTGGAAGGAAAATCAGCGCAAGAACAGATGACTGAGGTGTTAGCTGAATACCTGGGGAAGGAGGAGGAGGAAGTTGTGGCTATCCTAGATGTGGCATATCGTGTGAACTCGAGAATTGCAACCCAGAGGAAATTACCAAGAGACGTGATTGTGCAGTTTACGACACGAAATATGAAAGAGAAGATTGTGACAAAACAGTTTCAAGATCCATTGGAGATTGATGGCAAGACGATTATCATAATGAAGGAATTACCCAGGTCAGTGTTATCAGATCGGAAAAAATACAAAGTGCTAATTCAGATCTTGAAGGACATGAAAATCAGGTACAGATGGGAGTTACCAGAAGGTGTGTCCTTTGAGTTTGGAGGGGCCAAAAAGCGCATCAGATCTGAGCGAGAGATGGAGCGATTTATAAGGGACAATGAAAAAGACTTACCAACAAGACTATGAGTATGGAGTGTAAAGTTTTATCTTGGAATGTAAATGGACTAAACTCACCGAATAAGAGAAAAAATATTTTCCACTGGCTATTAAAACAAAAATGTGACATTGTTTGTTTGCAAGAGACCCATATCAGAAAGCAGGATGTAAAATATTTAAAATCAGGAAAATTGGGCAAAGAATTTGTAGCGGCCTCCAATAAAAAAAAAGGGGAGTGGTGTTGTACATAAAAGAGGAGCTACAGCCAAAATTTGTAATGAAAGATGTGGAAGCCAGATTTATTGCAGTGGAATGTACTTGGGACTTAAAGAGAGTGTTGGTAGTTGGAGTTTATGCACCTAACGGTGCAAAGGAAAGCTTCTTTGAGGATTTGAGGAAGCAACTAGATGATCTTTCATACGACCAGATAATTCTTGCCGGAGACTTCAATGGAGTGATGAACTTGGAATTAGATAAAAAGACAACAACTGCACAAAAGAAAAGAGGACTATTACCAAAGCTTTTTTTTGACTTGATACAACAGGAGACTTTAGAAGATGTATGGAGAAGAGAATATCCTAAAAGTAGACAATTTACTTTTTATTCTGCAAGGCACTGTACACTATCAAGAATTGATATGATCTGGGCCTCAAAAGACTTAGCGTTATGGACTAAGGAGGTAGAAATAATGCCGATGGTAGGCTCAGATCATAATCCAATCATGTGGAAATTAGGGAAAAGGAGAAAAAGGAAAGCATGGAGAATAAATGAGGACTTGCTACAGGAAGGAGAGAGTATGGAGATGTTGAGAAGAGAGACAAAGTTCTTCATACAATACAACGTAAATAAAGAAGTACCAACTGACAAAGTTTGGGACGCTTATAAGGCAGTTATAAGGGGCATACTAATGGACTTAAATGGTAGAGCAAGAAAAAAGAAAGAGGAGAAAAGACAAGAGATTGAGGAGAAAATAAAAGCCAAAGAAATACAGTTAAAAAAGAGACCAGGGAAAAAGAAATTATATCAGGAAATTAAAATACTTCAAGAACAGTTAACAGCAATGAATAATAAGGAATTGGAGTGGAATCTTAAAAGATTGAATCAGAAAGCGTTTGAAGGTGCAAATAAACCTGGGAAGTATTTGGCATGGCAACTGAAGAAGAGAAGGGAAAAGAAAATAATAAATAGAATTTGCGAAGATAATAAAACGTATTTGGAACAGACTACCATTAGTAGAGCCTTTTACAAATTCTACGCTAAGTTGTATAATAAGAAAGAGGTAAATAAAGAGTCAATAGCGTTATATTTGGAGAAAATGAAACTTCCAATAATTTCGGAAGCTTGGAGAAATAAACTGAACAGTGAAGTAACAGATGAGGAACTAAACAAGGCAATACAATCTGCAAATCTAGGAAAGGCGCCAGGGCCAGATGGACTTACAGCGAAATTTTATAAGGTAATGGCCAATGAACTGGCACCATTCCTAAAAGAGGTGATCAATGGAGTTTTAAAGGACCAGCGGATTCCAGATACCTGGAATGAAGCGAATATATCATTGATCCCCAAAGAAGGCCAAGACTTGACTAATGTGAAAAACTACAGACCTATATCGCTACTTAACAATGATTATAAAATCTTTGCGAAGATACTGGCGGAGAGACTGAAGGGGTGGCTTACGGAAGTCATTGAGGAGGAACAAGCAGGCTTTTTGCCAGACAGACAAATCAGAGACAATTTAAGGACAGTGATTAATGCTATTGAATATTATGACAAGCGTTGTGACAAAGAGGTTGGTTTCTTCTTTGTTGATGCTGAAAAGGCGTTTGATAATTTAAACTGGGACTTTATGTTTGCCACTATGGAAAAGCTACAATTGGGAGAAAGATTCATTAGAGCAATTAAGGAAATTTACAGAGACCAGACTGCAGCAATTGTGGTGAATGATGAAGCGACTAAGAAATTGATTATAAGTAAAGGAACAAGACAAGGTTGCCCGTTGTCTCCACTGCTGTTCATTTTGGTATTGGAGATCCTGATGATACAAATACGACAAGATGAAAAAATTCGAGGAATTAAAATAAAGGACTATTCATATAAGGTCAGAGCATTTGCGGATGACATAATGTTAATTGTAGAAGACCCATTGGAGAACATGCCAAAAGTGATAGATAAGATTAAGGAGTTCGGAGATTTGGCAGGTTTCTATATTAATAAAAAGAAATCAAAGATACTATGCAAAAATATGACTAAGCAGAAACAACAATTGTTAACGGAAATAACGGATTGTGAAGTAACAAGTAAGGTGAAATATTTGGGAATCGAACTGACTGCTAAGAATATAGACTTATTTAAAAACAACTATGAAAAACTATGGACTCAGATAGAGAGAGATTTGATTAAATGGAACAGACTAAATTTGTCATGGTTGGGAAGGATTGCAGCAGTTAAGATGAATGTGCTACCAAGAGTAATGTTTTTGCTACAGACAATACCAATCATCAGTGACTCTAAGCAATTTGAGAAATGGCAGAGGAAAATATCAGACTTTGTATGGGCAGGCAAGAAGCCTCGAGTGAAAATGAAAGTTTTACAAGATGCAAAGGAAAGAGGCGGAATGCAACTGCCCAATCTAAGACTTTACCATGACGCAATTTGCTTGGTGTGGTTGAAGGAGTGGATGACGCTAAAGAATAAGAAATTACTAGCCCTAGAGGGATATAAAAAAATATTTGGATGGCACGCATACTTATGGCATGATAAAGTAAAGGCGAACTCGATGTTCCTGCATCACTATATACGGAGAAGTTTATATATAATCTGGAAGAAGTATAGAATCTATCTGGAAGAAGGAACCCCTTTGTGGGTAGTTCCATATGAGGTGATAGATCCGAGAGCTGTTGATAATGAGCAACAATGTCTAACTTATAAAGAAATAACTAGAACTGAAGAATCTAAACTCAGAATAAAGACTCAGGAGGAACTATCACCTTATTATGATTGGTTCCAGTATAGACAGATTAGAGATTTATATAACTCGGACTCTGTAAAGGGAGGTATACGAACAGAAAACTCGGAACTAGAGCAGACCCTTCTTAAAGAGGACAAGAAAAGAATATCTAAGGTATACCAAGCACTGCTGAAATGGTATACTGAGGATGAAATAGTTAAAGGACAAATGGTGAAATGGGCCATAAATTTCAACAAAGAAATAACAATGGAGGCATGGGAATACTTGTGGAAGACTACAATGAAGACAACGACATGCACTAGTATTAAAGAGAACATTTACAAAATGATTTACCGTTGGTACATGACACCAAAGAAGATTGCGCTAGGGAATTTGAACACTTCTAATAAATGCTGGAAATGCAGGAAGCATGAGGGCTCCCTCTACCACATGTGGTGGACGTGTGAGGTAGCTAGGCAGTACTGGGGGGAAATAATAAGAGAAATGAGTGAGATATTACAATTTCAAATTAATAAGAACCCAGAACTCCTGCTACTAAACTTGGGAATGGAGGGAATTCCAGCCCATCATAGGACGTTGATATTTTACATGACGGCAACAGCTAGACTTTTGTATGCGCAAAAATGGAAAATACAAGAAGTGCCAACTATTGAAGATTGGATCCACAAATTGCTGTATATGGCAGAAATGGACAAAATGACAAGAAAATTGAGAAACCTGGACTCAGGACAGTTTAACACAGACTGGGAGAAGCTGAAACAATATTTGGAGAAGAAATGGGAGGTGGGAGGAGAACTGTGGCAGTTTGAGAACTACTGAAGTACAATAAAATGTAGAGGGGGGTGACTTTACCGGGGAGGAGAAGAGGTAAAAGAGAATTTCTAAGCAGTTATGATATTAGATTGATATATATAGAATAATAAATAGAATATTGATAGAAAATAATTAATCATAAGGGTTAACTATAAGGATTGATTAACTAATAATATTTTCTTTTTGATTCCGTACAGTGTACCAAACTGAATATGTTTATTTGAAGTTGTATATGAGTCAAATTGATTGATATCATATATAGACTTATGACTGAAGGGGAATAGAAATACTAATGTAAACAAATATAACTAAAATAGAAAGAAGAAGATAGAATGAATAACATATAGAGTATAAGTTAAACTGGTTGATTTATATGAATGTATGGTTTACATAGTTTATGATATATAGAAATATTTGAAAGTGAAATAATGAAAAATGGGATAAATTGTTTATCCATTATGGAAAATGGGACTCATAGTCAGGGTACAGAGTATTAAAAATAGTTAAAGAAGTATTGCTTAGAATAAAGGGAGAATATATATTTGTTAGATAGAGGAGATTAAAAGGAGTAAGGGAAAAGGGACAAAGGGTTGGAAAACTGTTGGAAGTCAACAAAAAGGGGAAGGAAAGGGAGGGGGTTAGAAATTGGGAAATGGGAATATTGACTGTAATGTGTAAACATTTGATCCTAACCCAATAAAAAAATTTTCAAAAAAAACAAACAAACAGTATAATTTGCTGGATGTTGCTCTCCCCATTCCCATCCAAGTTTTTCCTGTGTTTTTGAAACCCACCTCAAAGGTAGTTTGAACAGAAGTAGAAACATTTTAAGAAAGAGTGGCTGGGAGAGCAACAGCCAACAAACAATACTTGGTTTTGGCCCGTGCATAGCCATTCTAGTGATCAAAGGGTACTCTGTCCTCCCCTTTTCGGCAGGGGAAGTGCTGACTGGATCCAACCCAGTACCATTAATATGTCTACTAGTTTTATGGGGTGCAAAAGCAGTCTTTCAGGCACAAGGGACTGCAGTAACTGATTTTTCACTTAAATATATTTTGAGAGCCCTGGGGTGATGATTCAGCATCATTCCCATTTGAATGAGTAATCAGAGCTATCTTTCACCCACTGCCATCTATCACATTTTGCTTGTGGGAGAAGTTGAGAAGTTGGTTTAAAATATGTTTGTGAAATTTATACAGACCCAAGTTATGGGTTACCTGGATATCTTTGGACAAGTCAGGGCCAAACTACAAGTGACGAATGACACAGGTTGGACACTTGTCAGCTTCCCTCAAGTTTTGATGGGAAATGTAGGCAGCTTGGCGGAATGTTGGACAAGTGACAGTTGAAAAGTCCCTTGGACAGCAGTCGGAGAGCCAAGCTGCAAGACCAGGACGCCTACATTAATAATAATAATAACAATAATAACATTCGATTTATATACCGCCCTTCAGGACAACTTAATGCCCACTCAGAGCGGTTTACAAAGTGTTATTATTACCCCACAACAATCACCCTGTGAGGTGGGTGGGGCTAAGAGAGCTCAAGAGAACTGTGACTCGCCCAAGGTCACCCAGCTGGCTTTGTGGAGGAGTGGGGAATCAAACCCGGCTCTCCAGATTAGAGTCCCGTGCTCTTAACCACTACACCAAACTGGCTCTTTCCCATCAAAACTTGAGGGAAGCTGCCAAGTGTCCAACCTGTATCATTTGACACTTGTAGCTTGGCCCTCAGTTTCTAAGCTGCAGTTCACCAAGAGAAATCGTAGAGGCCAACCTGATGGTTATTGGCAACATTGTGTTGTTAGATGTAAATGAGAGCCACTGGGCGGCACCGTGCAGAAATCTTGGCTGATCGGCAGTTCTGTTGTTTCCCTCTTCTTGAAGTATTGGCCCATTAATGAAGTTCGTAACACACTTTGTGCAGTCAACTGCAATATTTTTGATGGTAATAAATTCTCATTGATTTTACCAGGGTTCGATGAAGATTGCATCTTAAGGCTTGTGTTAAAATGAGATAACAACTGAGTAAGCAGATGGCCGTTCAACCTATGGAACCAGCAGTGGGGAGTTTGCAGCACGCCTGGGTTGGTGTAGGGTGCCTGTCTCCTGCCCTGAGATCCTGTTGACTCCTGCTCCCATGTCCTCAAGCACACAAGACACAAGGGGCTATGTCTGTGCTGCATTACCTTCCTCACAGTTGACATCTGGCACTCTTCTAAGAATGGTTGGTCACAGTTGTGTTTCATTTATTAAAGTTAGGAGTGTGTATTTGTGGGGATAGCATCTCTTAAGTCTTTTGTCATGATCATCTTGCAGCACTGCGCTGTTAAAACTGAATTCTGCCTTGACCAGACTAGAAAACGAAATGGGGGAAACCGTACGCAAGAGGGGACGTTTGCATTATTTCAGCATCCTTAGATCTTCCCCCTTGAAGTTATAGTAGAACAACCCCTAATTTCTGAATCTCAGTCATTGGTCTTATTAAGCTTCTCCTCTTCCTCCATGAAGTTATTCTATTATATGTCCCAGGTGCTGGGATAATACAATTCCACCTGCTTCACTGAAAGTGATTGTGTAACAGTTCAGCAGTCTAAACTCTAGCATTTCAAATAAAGCACAATGGTAGTTAGAATTTTCTCAAGCCTAGAGCAAAAACCAGCTCTCTGAGAGGAGATCTCTCTGCCATTCCATGCTTCATTTTGCCAGCTAATAAATATTTGATCACGAGCAGTTGCTTATTTTGTAAGGCATCTCCTGCAGTCGGTTGATTAGATCAGGGCAGTTTTGCTTATTCAAAGTATACTCTGAAAGCATTTAAAGATGCAAGGAGGCGCTTCAGCAGATGACTCACCAAAGATGCTCGCATGCATTTATACACAGTTAAAATGTATTTAGCTGCTGCTGACAGCAGGTTTGAATTTGCATGCCTCTCTTGATCACGCAATAGTCCCAAAACACTATCCTTTGGGGTCTTAAAAACATAAGCAGTGCAATGCATTCTCTGAACTGAAAGAGAAATCTTTACCCTGACTGCCTTAGCCTACAGGACGGTTGAGAACTGACTTGCATTGGGTCCAAGTCATTAACCTACAAAGTAATTAATTGTGAAACTGGCGTTTCTGTAGCATCTGCTCGCAAGTCATGTTTGGCAAATCATATCCACAACTTAGAAGCGGGGGGGGGGGGGGATGAAACTTCATATTCACTTGCAACATTTGAAACTTTTATCTAGGCAGATGTCAGCAACTAATATTTGAAAAGAAAATTATCAACACTCAAAGAATCAGTACCGTTGGGTCTGTCCACTCCCTCCATAAAGAGAATGAATATTCAAGCCTGGGAAATAATAAAATTGATACAGTTAACACGTCTCACGAAATCTACAAATAAGGAATTGAACTTAGAGAAAAATAATTCAGAACAGAATATGGGATAAACTAGTAGAAAAGCTTGAGAGTGAAAGAATCCATCTTTTATTTAGATATTTATACTCCACTTTTCTCCCAGTGGGGACCCAAAGCAAGGCTTTCTCCCCTTCTCCTTTTTATCCTCTCAGCAACAACTGCCTGCAAAGTGGGTCAGGCAGAGATGGTGACCTGGTCAAGTTCACTCAGCAGATTTCAAGGCAGGGTGGGAATTTGAACACAGGTCTCTCAGATACTCTAAGTGGTACACCAGAGTGGTGCTAGCCAAATGTAAGCTATGTTTGCTCTTTCTGCTGCCTGAATGATTTTTCTGCCTTCTGGGAGCCGTACCTTTTATCTTAAAAGTAGAGTACTTTTCTGCAGACCATGGTATAAACTTACAAGTGTCCTCTACAGAGCTAAGAATGGTTAGGAGGCTACAACCAGACGAACTGGAAGAGAGGAGAAAAGGGGTGCTAATGGAACATGTGGCAATCAGGTAATGAGTTTCAGGGCAAAACTTCACATTCTTTGCCACTTACACCATTACATTTTTCTGTTAAAAGTTTTAGAAGTTCTTGGCTATAGTCAAATCTCATTTAAGCAAAATCAATCTAAGCCTCCATCAATAGGTAGAAGAAGCACACCTTTAAGTGCCTGTGGAATGCACAGTCAAAAAACAGATTTGAGATGCATCCTGACTTAATGACCTGGTGCAATATTTTACTATCAGGAGTTCAGTGACGTTAGAAGCTGCATAGCTTCTGCATAGCTGTTTATTGAGAGGAAACAGCAATGTTATGGGTGTTACCGGAACTGGTCTCCTTGCAAGTAAGAGAATTTGTGGGGGAATTAGCAAACAAGGAAGACAGCTATGCGAGAGGCCGGTAACTATGGGATCTTGTGGGCCAATGTCTATGAGGATCCATTCCTCCGGAGAACCCTTTCAATAAGCAGGCAGATATTAAATCAAAAAGGGTTTTTTATTTAAAATACTACAGAGCAATTGCACACAAAACACACAGCACACATACAGAGCTAACTAGAAAAAACAGGGAGGAAAGTTGGAGAGAGATGCAGAGTTGGCTTTATAGTTACCAGGTCCAGAAGATTGGTGGTGTCCGTGGGAGAGCAGCTTCGGTGAGCAGTACTTCATGGCATGAGGGAGAAGGGCTCAGACATGCCATCTGAGGGTGTGTGGAAGGTCCAGAACACACACACACACTGAGCACATGGCAGGACAGTCAGATATACTGTGTAACATGCCCTGAGGCAGGACTGAGAGTCTCTGCCCTAAAACAATGTCTTAATGGTTCTTCCCAAGGTGGGACAAAGGACTGGGAAACTGTCTCCAGGGTGAGACAATAAGGCTGGTGAACTATCTCCAAGATGGGACAATGAACTAGGAAAGTTTGATTAGGTCTTCCTGGGAGGAACTATAGGTGTAAAAAGATTATTTGATGACCCACGATGGCTGGATGGGTGAAGCTACAATAGGAGAGTGAGTAAAAGGTAGAATTGGCAGGGTGTGTGAATGGATTCATCCAAGTACCTCTGGAGACCTCCCTTGTTCCAGGGTTATGCACAAGCTCTGGGGTGTGGGGCTAATTTAGTCTTACTTCTCTTCTCACATTCCAGTCCTTTCCCATCTCCTGCCTATCCAGGCAGCTTGTCTGTATTTTAAACACATGAGCAGAGGGGCTTATGATATTGCCATAAGCTTTAATATCATGAGAGCAAGTATGACTACTTACAATGGGGAGTGGAATTTCTCTTTCTGAAATTCACTATTTCGAGATATAGCCATTGATTCCTCTTATTCTCGTTTTCTCTTTCAAAAGAAGACTTTCTCTCTGATTTCTCTTTGTAGTTTTCTGTTATGTCTCTTGGTACTCTTTTTTGACTTCAGCATTTATAGTTGTTGTTTTTTAAGTGTACTCAGCATAGGGTGTTTGAATTGGAGGACAGGAATATTTCTGAACGCTTTACCTACCTCTGAGCATTTGAAATTTTTTACCAAATTTACTAAAAAAAAATTACCAAATTTTGTAGAACCCATCTCCCTTCCCCTCCTCCTCGCAAATTTCTCTTTGGATCAAAATGGAATTTATTAGAAACAGACTAGCAAATTCCTCAAAGAAAAAGACAAAGAGATTGGTGGATTTCATGGACAAATTGGGTAAAATGAATTCCTTTTAACAACAGCAGGTGGAGACAAGATGTCAGTCTATGGAATTCAACTTACTCTGCTTTTATCTCCCACCCCTTGCAGCAAGAAATCCAAAGTCTCTTGAATCAAAGGTTATTTATTGAAAGTTTATATTCAAAGTACAGGTGTCCATAGATATTCCAAAGGCTATGAAAACTTCTGGCTGAACACAAAGCTTTGTTGAGAATGGCATGCTGGTTACATGTTGCAGTATATCAAACCCTCCTTTCCATCCCCCCCCCCCCCAAATATGCCTAGCCATTGTAGAGGTTTGGGAATGTGAAAGTAACTCCTCCAAAGTCTGCGGCTAGCAATGTTAGATAAGGCTGTCCTGGGAACCACAGCTGTCTTCTGAAACGTGCAGACAAACAACAACTGGAAAGTTACAGTAGTGAAATACATACTGAGGAAAGCAATATGGCAGTACTGTGGATAGCAGACCTGACACAAGATAACCCTTGAGGTTTTATCTCTGAAATTGTATAGTAAAGGGAATGGGTCATCATGGCTCAGTGGTAAAGTATCTGCTCGGGATGCAAAGGGATCCAGGGACAAGCCCCAGCATATCCAGTTGCAAGTATCAAGAGATGCGAAGCACCTCTGCTTGAGTCCCTGGAGAGCGATTGCAGGTCAGAATAGACATAATATACCAGTGGTCTGACTCATATAATAAGGCAGCTTTATGTGAGTTTGTATGAACTTCCCTTTGAAAGAACAGCAACGAAGGGTCATAAAGGAGGTCAGCAGAGCACCTCTTTACCACCACAACTTCTGGCGTAGTACAAAATGCTTGTGTACAAAAGCAGTTTTTAAAGCTAACAAGAAGGAAGTGAGTTGAGAGCGGATGCACACGCGAGACTCCTCTCCTCATTTTTCAAATTATTTATTGGAAAGGCATGCATGGTTCCTGTCACTGCATTGGTCACTTGCTTTGTGAAAGCATTGCCTACATTTTCTAGTACATTAAAACAAATCTTAAAATGGTCTCAGGAATATTAAAAAAAAATTCAAAAAGTAGCGAAAAAAGTACACCGTAATTACAGCAACCATTTCTGCATGTTCCATAAGATTTTATAAATGATTTCATTGTCTCAATGAAACATAATATAAATATTATATTATGAAAAACAAGTTCCTTAAATATACTTCTAAGTGAACGAGCATCGTTTCCTGGCACCAGATAAGCTTTCACTGGCATTGCTCTTGTTGTAGGGGAGGCACGTAGCTTCTGTTTCATTGCCCAGCTTGTCATATTACTTCCACACGGCTTATCCTAATCGTTCTAGTAAATGCCAGCCCTCAAGGCTAAACACTCCATAGTTCTTTCCGAAAGGGAGTGCCGTTTCCAAAATTTGGACTGCTTACCGCCACACTGAGTTTTTTCATTGAAGTGTTTCTTGTCTGCCATAGGTGTTTTTCAGAGTTTTCTCTGTCCCTAAAATGAAGTCCAAATCTTTTCTCTTCAGAATATCAGTCATTTCACTCACCTTTGGGATAGCATGAACTTCTGTCTTCAACCAACTGGAACAATTTGGGCCTAATAGCCTGATTAGAACCTAAAATTACTGCAACAGGGTTGCTTAATTGATTTTATTTACTTTATTTATAGCCTGCCTTTCTCACTGAGACTCAAGGCGGATTACTCAGTGTAATGAGACATCAGCATGAGACATCCAACAAACAATGCAAAAGTATTAAGATCACAAAAATTTAAAACAATAAAAAAATATCAAACATGATGAGTAATAAACAATGCAAAAAAAGAACAGAATTATAAAACTGGAAAGTAATGCAGTAAAAGCGAGACAATACCTGTAATAAAAAGTGGAATAGACTATAATTCTGTTCCTTTAATGAAAGGGCTGTGCAAAGACCTGCTTCGGTACTGCAGTTTGTCCTATAGTGGATATCATCCTCTGATAAGTTAGTGTAGTCATAATTGATAAATTTTCCACTGTCCGGGGTCTGGGTCCCAGCCCCCAGACTTGGTAGGAGGGAACAGCAGGTTAGCCGGGCTGACGGGCAAACAGAGGGGGCAGCCAGCAGACAGCAGGTCAACCGGTCTGACTGGCAAGCAGAGGGGGCAGCCGGGGGACAGCAGGTCAACCCCTCCCATGGGCAAATGGAGCCAGAACCTGCCGGTGCCAGGGGCAAGGGGCAAAAGCCCAGGGCCTCAGGAGGCAGGGGGAGACAGAGAGAGGCCAGCGAGTCCCACTCCCCTAGGGAAGGAAAGGGGACTAAGCAAGGCGGAAGGGGGCAAGGGCAGAGGGATTGGGAGCCCAGCAGTCACCCACCCAAAGACCTTACCTGAGGAGGAGAAGCAGCAGCAGCCCCAACAACCCAAAGCCATTCCCCAGCTAGAAAATAGCAGCCTGGCCCAGGAGTTGCCAAAAGCCAAGCCACTCCAGGTGGGGCTATTGGAGGCACTCTGCAGGAAGCCCTGGGCAACCAGCCAAGGAGCCGCAGCTGGACCCACCTCCAGCCATCAGCTCAGCCAGGGAGGCCGGGCTGCTAGCCAGGGGACTGCAGCTGGACAGGCCTGCAGCAATCAGCCAAGGCAGGGAGGCTGGGCAGCCAGGGAACAAGGCACAGCTGGTGCTGGTCAGTGGGGCCAGATCAGCTACCCCAGCTGCAACTGCTTGGTGCAGCCCAAGACCAGGCTGGAAGAGGGGCGGGGCAGTAGAAGGAAGCCCTATAAAAGCTGGCTGGGAAGAGCCCTGAGGTGGTGGGTTTGAGTAGGTGTGATGGAGCAGAGTTGGAGTGGAGAGAAGCCAAGGAAAAGGCAAGAAGGAGAGTGGAGGCTTGAAGGAGAGTCTTGGGAGGAAGAGATGGTGGAAGATGCAGGGGGTAAGCAGGCCAGGTTGAGCAGGCCAGCGAGTGGATTGAGAGGGAGTCTGGGTGAGGTATACTGCCCCTCCTTCCACAGAGCAGGGTCCTGCAGAATCCTTGGCCCCCCTATGATGTCAGGAGCAGACCGCCCAGTGCCATGCCCAACGGCAGCGGCGGCAAGCCCTGACATCCACAACTTCCCTACCTAGACTTCCAGAGGCAAGGGCAGTCTTCACCAGTGGGCAATAGGTGCAGCTGCTCTGATTCCTAAGCTGGGGGCCTGACTCCTCATGGTCTCACCCCCAATGGGGGTGGAGAAGAAAAAAAGCAGGCTTCCACAACCACCTCTCTTGCCCACCCCACCTGGAATTGGGCAGTCAGCTCAGCTGCAATTATTTGTATCCACTCCATCTAAGAGTAATATGGGAGACCTATTTCCTTTCAAAATCAGGGCCCCATGTGGATGAACTATGCGGCTTTGTTTAGTAGGCCACGTGCATTTGTTGACACTTTTCCTAGGCCCTCCTTGGTTGTGATGTATTAGGCTGTAGGAAGTGACATCGCAGAAATGGTGGCTTCAGACTGCCACTTCCCCCTCTGCTTTAGCCCTCGTAACCTGCCATTGGGTCCAGAATTAGAATTTTCCTAAATATGATACATTTGAAAAAAAAATGGCTGCTGCCCAGGTTTAACCTAGTGGGGTCATGCAAATCCTCTACAATCTCGACTAGAGAATGTGGAACAGTAGGAATTCGTGGCACCTCCATAGGATCTGTCCCCACCCTGGAAACAGGGGTGCTGCTTGCGGGAAGGGTCTGGTGCAGGCATATGGCCCCTCTATCAACACGCCCAGCCACCCCCAACCAATAGAAGCTGCAGGCCTTGTGTGAGTCAGCTGTTTTAGGAAAGCTGCCATTTTGTGCTAGCATACATAGTCTAATACCAGAGAGATCTTAGAAACCCTGAGGAGGCCACTGGAGTTGACCAGCCTGCCACTGGTGACACTTTAGCTATCGTTTGGAAGTGGATTTTTTGTTTCACACTCGAAAAATTCAGTTCCAAATGATCTCTAAAGAGGATTGGAAGTGCATTATCCAACGTGTGCGGAATCAGCTAAAGTCTGACTTCAAAAGATGCTATATTAGCACCAGTTTTGATGATGAGGAGTTTGAACCAAAAAAAAAGCTTCAGTTTTCTGCACCAGGACATGATGGGAAGACCTGAACAGACATATCCACAGCAGCTGAAATCTCGGAGAAGGAGGCTGATGGTATTGTTTCCACTTTCCAGCATGCCTGCATATCTGATTTTTTGCTTTAAATCATTCTCACGACATGACTTGTTCTTTTAGTGAGGAAATTTATTGTGTTATCAGTTTCAGGCATTAAACAGTCATTGAATGTAATCCCATATGTAGTAGAAATCATTTTCAGGATAGTTTCCCCCCCACTTCCAAGTCCCGTTTCCTAAAATAAAAACAAAAGAGACAGTCTGAAGCTGAGACACTATTCCCCCTGACATGGATAGCCCAGGTGAGCCTGATCTGGTCAGATCTCAGAAGCTAAGCAGGGTTGGCCTTGGTTAGTAATTAGATGGGTGACCTCCAACGAAGACCAGGGTTGCAGAGGCAGGCAGCGGCAAACCACTTACCTTGAAATCCCCACCAGGGGTCACCCTAAGTCTGCTATGACTTGAGGGCACTCTCTACCACCATCTATATTCAATTTTCTTTTTTGTACTCTTTTTTGTACTCTTTTCTTGCCAGGCCCGTAAGACAGAGTTCTTCTGCCAGGCTTATGGTGGTTGAGGCAGACAAATCACCCAACCAGCCCCTCCCAGTGGGGGGAGTTATGCCCCTGACCTTATGTTTATTGAATCTTAGCCACCCTGCCCCATGGGCCTTGAGGATGTTTTGGGAGGGAGGGCACAGTACGGGCCACCTTGGATGCTTTTAGTGCAATATTTCTATAATAGCCACCAGTGTTTTATTATATGTTTTTATTATATGTATTTATATGCTGTTAATCCACTCTGAGCCCGCTTGCAGGGAGAGCGGACTATAAATTAAATAAATCAATAAAAGTGCACTACACTGATTGGGACTTTTTGCAGCCCCCTGTGTTTAGGCACATGTCCCCTGTTCTTAATTTCAATTAAAATACAGCATTCCTTTAGAAATGCAAAGATAAAAGCAATTTAAACTGCTTAGATTGTGAAAATGATATCAATGTCTGTTCTGACATACATACCATAGAATTTTCAATCTCTCCGGTGTTCCTTATTTTATGTAGCATATATATATCCATGTTGCCAGCTTGGCCCTGCCTTGGATCCTCCAAAAAAGCCCAGGTGAATATTTGGAATATCTTGGCGCTATTGAGTTGGGCAAGTTGGGCCCAAAATGGACCTGGAGTGTCATGACTGTAACCCTACCTTCATTCCAGTGTTCTGTGTGTTGAACCACTGCTAATACTGTGCCTTGATTTCATGTTGCAGGTGCTCTAACCATCACGTTCGCTTCTCCCTCTGGCAGCCGGAGAACACAGCTGTGTTATCCCTTTATTTGAAGCTCACTGAAGTGACCTTATACAGTTTGAAATGTTGCTGTTTCTCTTATGCCTCTTTGTCTTGTCTAGCTTGAGGTATAAACTCCAGCAGAAGTTCCCAGACTTCTTCCCCACACGAACTTGTGGTTTAGGAGGGGGTGGGTGGGAAATGATTGAGTATTTAGAGCTGTACTTTTCTCAAGTTTCTATTCCTATCAAGGAAGCGTGTACTGCTTGGATGCTTTCTTGCCTCTGAGTAATTCTATGGACATATATATGGGAAGATTGGATTTCTGAATAAAAACCATTTAATCAAGAGCTTGGACTTCTTGTTGCAATGGTACAGAGACCTGTTTACCATATCCTGTCATCCATATCCTGACATGGAGACTCTTAATTAATTAATTTCTAGTTTGATGTTAAAATCTGGTAAATCCTGGATTTTGTTTCCACCTCAGACCACCATGGTTAAAGCAAACCAACTCCCCAACTCCTACAGGTTAGTACTGTGAACTGATTTTTTACCTCAGAAGAGCACGCCAAATCAGCCAGATCTGCTTCCCAGGGTTTTTTGGCTTCTGGGTGGATCCAAATTGATTCAAATCAGGCTAATTCTGAACTTGTGCACACAGCCCTGTTTATTGCTGGAGTAATTGCTACCATGTGCCACAAACTAGTCACGCTACGTTCACTCGCTTCGTTGCTGCAGCCAAGGTGCAGTGACATTTCACAAAAAGTCAAGAAGGGTGCTTTGCCTTTGCTGCTAAGGTTCAGAGCCTATACACAGCCTGAAGCCTATAAACAGAGAGGTTTTGAAAATGCTTTTGAAAAATGCTTCTCCCCCTCCCACCCGGATTTCATAAGGAAACAACATAGCTTGATAGCGAAAGGGGGAAAAAGGGTATTTTCCAGTTGCTCACTAATAGAAATCTTAAAAACAAGGTACCTTTGGTGGGAAAACATTGTTATTTTGACCTCGACACAGTATTATTAGTGCCCTAGAATGATAGGGGCCTAGAAACAGTGGCTTGCCAATGAATCTGCGGCTGGGGTAAGATCTTCCATGCTACTCTTCACTGCCCTCCCGGGGCTCCTTTGTTTCCATTTTATATTTCCTTTCTTGCCTGTGCCTGCACACTCCTCCACCTCTGGCTCTGGCCCCTCCAGCCCGATCTACCTGTCCTTCTGCTCCATCTGACCGGAAGCCATATGGACCCAGTATCCTGGCACTGTGGCACTAGGTCCCACCTCCACCTGCTGTGGTCCGATGGCATTAATATCTGGATGCTGTGCCCACCAACCGATTCCAGATGCTTGCTTGGCCTCAGTGGGATATTCCATGGCAGGTGACCCGCACAGAATCACAGAGTTGGATGGGGCCATACAGACCTTCAACTCCCTGCCCAATGCAAGAGGAACCTAAAGCATCCCTGACAAATATTCATCCAGCCTCTTCTTGAAAACTGCCAGAGAAGGAGAACTCACCACCTCCCTAGGCAGCTGATTCCACTTTTGAACTACTCTGACCATGAAAAAATTCTTCCTAATATCCAGCCGGTATCTTTGTGCATGTAATTTAAGCCCTTTGTTTCAGGTCCTACCCTCTGCCGCAAACTGGAACAGCTCCCTGCCCTCCTCCAAATGACAGCCTTTCAAATACTTAAAGAGAGCAATCATGTCCCCCCCCCCCCAACCTCCTCTTCTCCAAACTAAACATTCCCAAGGCCCTCAGCCTGTCCTCGTAGGGCTCAGTCTCCAGACCCCTGATCATTCTCGTCGCTCTCCTCTGCACCCTCTCGATTTTGTCCACATCCTTTTTGAAGTGAGGCCTCCAGAACTGCACACAATACTCCAGGTGCGGCCTGACCAAGGCAGTATAGAGAGGGACTATGACCTCCTGTGATTTCGATGCAATGGCCCTTTTGATACAACCCAAGACTGCGTTTGCCTTTTTTGCCACCGCATCACACTGACTGCTCATATTCAGTTTACAGTCCACTCTTACCCCAAGATCTCTTTTGCATACACTACTACCCAGAAGAACTGTATCCTCCATCCTGTATTTGTGCTTCACATTTCTGTGACCCAGATGTAATACTGTGCACTTCTTTCTGTTGAATTGCATCCTGTTCATAACCGCCCACTTCTCCAGAGTATTCAGGTCTTGTTGAATTTTAACTCTGTCTTCTTGGGTGTTTGCTACTCCTCCCAATTTGGTATCATCAGCAAATTTAATGAGTAGCCCTTCCACTCCTTCATCCAAATCATTGATAAAAATATTGAAAAGTACCGAGCCCAAAACCGAGCCCTGTGGCACCCCACTGGACACCTCCCTCCAATCTGATGAAACGCCACTGACCACCACTCTTTGGGTGCGGTGCACACACATACGTGCTAACTGCTTTTCTATTTTCACCATTTGTTTTAGACCTGTAGCAGGCCCTTTATAAACTACCATCAAAGGATGGCAACTGGGGGTGATCTGAGGGCACGTGCTTGATTGTGGATGGATAGAAAGTGTTGAATGAGAGAAGAGCAGAACTGAATGAATCTGTGAGAAGATCTCTTAATAAAGTGGGGAAACTACATGAGTATGATGATTTACCAGATGCAGCACTCCAAAATAATGATAAACGTGCCCTGAGTACCCATCTTACTTAAAAAAAAACATTAAAGTATTCCAGAGGGTTCAGCACTCAATCTAGCGTTTTTCAAACAGGGGGATCTAAACTTCTCCATATGTACAAGAATGCATGCACAATTCTGGTGTTTATGTTCCCAATTATGTATTTGTGCATTCTTTTTTTGGGGGGGGGCAGTTCTGGTCATGAAGCCAAAGAAGAAAAACAGAAAGGGAGGGACCCAAAAAGGTCGGTGGGGGGGGGAGAGGAAGAGAAGGAAGAAGCTGTGTGTTCTTCTGCAGGCAAGACATGGGTATTTGAGAGAGAGACAGGTCTGTCTGACTTTATTCAGCACATCACTAAAGATGGCCACTTTAAGCATTGCACTTTCATAGCTCATAATGCCAAAGATGATGATTCCTGGTTGTTGGGGGTTTTCCGGGCTGTATTGCCGTGGTCTTGGCATTGTAGTTCCTGACGTTTCGCCAGCAGCTGTGGCTGGCATCTTCAGAGGTGTAGCACCAAAAGACAGAGATCTCTCAGTGTCACAGTGTGGAAAAGATGTAGGTCATTTGTATCTACTCAGGAGGGGTGGGGTTGAGCTGAGTCATTCTGTAAGAGTTTCCCAGGGCGTGGAATGCTAATGGCGGGAGGCTTCACTGTATCCTGAGGAGGTTCTTTTGCATATGGATTGGTGCTTGATGTGCTAATCTTCTCTGCAGGGCTATTGTCGGGTGTGGAGTGTTTTGTTGGCCTGGTGTTTTTCAGAACTGGAGCCCATGCTCTGTTCATTCTTAAGGTTTCTTCTTTCCTGTTGAAGTTTTGCTTATGCTTGTGAATTTCAATGGCTTCCCTGTGCAGTCTGACAAAGTAGTTGGAAGTGTTGTCCAGTATTTTGGTGTCCTGGAATAAGATACTGTGCCCTGTTTGAGTTAGGCTATGTTCAGCCACTGCTGATTTTTCAGGCTGTCCAAGTCTGCAGTGTCTTTCATGTTCTTTTATTCTTGTCTGGATGCTACGCTTTGTGGTCCCGATGTAAACTTGTCCACAGCTGCAGGGTATACGGTATACTCCTGCAGAGGTGAGGGGGTCTCTGCTGTCTTTTGCTGATCGTAGCATCTGTTGTATTTTTCGGGTGGGTCTGAATACTGCTTGAAGGTTGTGCTTTTTCATAAGCTTTCCCATCTGATCAGTAATTCCTTTGATATATGGCAAAAACACTTTTCCTGTAGGTGACTGTTTTTTCTTGGTTGTTTGATTCATCCTGGGTTTGATTGCTCTTCGGATTTCATTTCTGGAGTAGCCATTTGCCTGAAGTGCGTGGTTTAGATGATTAATTTCCTCATTGAGAAAGCGCGGCTCACATATCCGTCTTGCACGATCCACTAATGTTTTCATTATGCCTCTTTTCTGTCGGGGGTGGTGATTGGAGTTTTTGTGTAAGTACCGATCAGTATGAGTTGGTTTCCTGTAGACCTTGTGACCTAACTGAAAGTTTGCTTTGCGGATGACCAAGGTATCCAGGAATGAGAGTTTTCCCTCACTTTCTTTCTCCATTGTGAATTGTATGTTCAGGTGGATGTTGTTGAGATGATTCAAAAACTCCATCAATTCTTCCTCCCCATGGCTCCAAATGATGAATGTATCATCCACAAACCGGAACCATACACTGGGTTTGTGGGGTGCTGATTCTAGAGCTGTTTTTTCAAAATGTTCCATGTAGAAGTTTGCTATAACTGGGCTGAGTGGGCTCCCCATGGCCACCCCATCCATCTGTTCATAGAATTCGTTGTCCCATTGGAAGTAACTGGTTGTCAGACAATGATGGAATAAGGCTGTTACATCCTCTGGGAAAATCTGATTAATCAGTGCAATAGTGTCTTTTACTGGAACCTTGGTAAACAGGGATACAACATCAAAACTGACAAGTATGTCACCACCCCCGACAGAAAAGAGGCATAATGAAAACATTAGTGGATCGTGCAAGACGGATATGTGAGCCGCGCTTTCTCAATGAGGAAATTAATCATCTAAACCACGCACTTCAGGCAAATGGCTACTCCAGAAATGAAATCCGAAGAGCAATCAAACCCAGGATGAATCAAACAACCAAGGAAAAACAGTCACCTACAGGAAAAGTGTTTTTGCCATATATCAAAGGAATTACTGATCAGATGGGAAAGCTTATGAAAAAGCACAACCTTCAAGCAGTATTCAGACCCACCCGAAAAATACAACAGATGCTACGATCAGCAAAAGACAGCAGAGACCCCCTCACCTCTGCAGGAGTATACCGTATACCCTGCAGCTGTGGACAAGTTTACATCGGGACCACAAAGCGTAGCATCCAGACAAGAATAAAAGAACATGAAAGACACTGCAGACTTGGACAGCCTGAAAAATCAGCAGTGGCTGAACATAGCCTAACTCAAACAGGGCACAGTATCTTATTCCAGGACACCAAAATACTGGACAACACTTCCAACTACTTTGTCAGACTGCACAGGGAAGCCATTGAAATTCACAAGCATAAGCAAAACTTCAACAGGAAAGAAGAAACCTTAAGAATGAACAGAGCATGGGCTCCAGTTCTGAAAAACACCAGGCCAACAAAACACTCCACACCCGACAATAGCCCTGCAGAGAAGATTAGCACATCAAGCACCAATCCATATGCAAAAGAACCTCCTCAGGATACAGTGAAGCCTCCCGCCATTAGCATTCCACACCCTGGGAAACTCTTACAGAATGACTCAGCTCAACCCCACCCCTCCTGAGTAGATACAAATGACCTACATCTTTTCCACACTGTGACACTGAGAGATCTCTGTCTTTTGGTGCTACACCTCTGAAGATGCCAGCCACAGCTGCTGGCGAAACGTCAGGAACTACAATGCCAAGACCACGGCAATACAGCCCGGAAAACCCCCAACAACCATCGTTCTCCGGCCGTGAAAGCCTTCGACAATACATGATGATTCCTATTTCATTGTTAACCAGCTACTCAAGGAAAAGTATGATCTTTCACTCATTGCCCAGGGTTGAAAGCTGATGTGTGTCGAGGTAGAATCTCTAGGTGTGAAATTCACTGATTCTCTCATTCATCTCCCCATAGCACTTTCCAGGGCTTTTTTTCTGGGGAAAGAGGTGGTGGAACTCAGTGGGTTGCCTTCAGAGAAAATGGTCACATGGCTGGTGGCCCCGCCCCCTGATCTCCAGACAGAGGGGAGTTGAGATTGCCCTCCGCACTGCCCGGCGGTGCGGAGGGCAATTTAACCTCCCCTCAGTCTGGAGATCAGGGGGCGGGGCCACCAGCCATGTGACCATTTTCAAGAGGTTCCCAAACTCCGTTCCCCCCGTGTTCCAGCTGAAAAAAAGCCCTGGCGCTTTCTAAGCTTCCCAAAGCAATGGAGCTTGGGGGATGTAAGAGGTATTTTCTGTACCATTTTAATACAGCAGCCAATCAGAATTACGTGGGGCCAATGCCCAGAATTTATTTTTTATTTATTTATTTATTTCATTTACAGTCTGCCTTTCTCACTGAGACTCACGGCAGATTACACAGTGTGAGATTAGTGCAATCAGTATCAGGAACGTTTCCATAAACAATGACATAGGGTAAATAAATACGAACAATTCGGTTTTGCATCATTTGCAGAAAGCCAGTTGGGGCTCTCCTGACCTCCTCAGGCAGGCCGTTCCGCAGGGTAGAATAGAGGATTATGGTGTGCATTCCATAATGCTTCAGGAGAAGTCTGCTTTTTGGAGTGCTTTGAGGAGAACAAGTCAAATACTTTTGACATACAGAAAGAGCTTACACATTACTGCAAACAGTATGTTAATATTTTAATACAGGCATGCGTAAAATATTGCCAGGAAATTACGTCAGTTATTAAAGTTGAAAAAAAAAATGTCGAATATGGAGATAAAACTATCCAGGAAGTACATACCCTAGACCTCTTCCAATATCTTACACTGGCTAATGTCTGCCTCACTATGTACAGATTTAAGTTTCTGCCAGAGGATAACGATCCCTCCCCAGAGAACTATCAGCTGCAGACTAAAAGATTTTCAACTCCTGCTGTCCAATGGTTGCTGTATGTAGAACATGAGGAAAACATCTTACATCTAGCACTCCTTAAAAACGGTGGTGAGATAGAAGTTGCGGTGAATTTTCTCCATGGGTATGCTCTCATGGATGGACAGGAGACAGCTTTTGAATTTAATGGGTGCTTTTGGCATGTCTGTCCAACCTGTTACCAATCACACAAGTGGACTCTTGTGTTGGCTAAATCGTATGAGTTTCTTTTCAATGCAATGCGAGTAGAAGCAACAGTGCTGAAAAATATGGGGTATGAGGTTCGGATAATATGGGAACACAAATGGCACCACATGCTCATAGCAGATGAGGCCCTCAAAAGTTTTCTCACTGGACCTCAGCTTCCACATCTCCTTGAGCTATGAAAAGTACTCTTTGGAGGACGTGTGAATGCTCTATACCTCTATTATAAGACTCAGCCTGGTGATAAAATACTCTATTATGATTTTACCAGTCACTCTATACCCCGATGTGAGCAAAAATTGTGAATTTCCAGTAGACCATCCTATAGTTATCTATAAGGACTTTGCCCCCCCATCTGAGTATTTTGGATTTGCTCAAGTTTAAAGTGCACTCCCCCCTCCCTGTGGCCTTTCCCCCCTTTCTTGCCTTACAAGGTTAGGGACAAACTGATGTTTCTGCTGTGCCACACGTGCAGAGGACAAACTAAGATTACACTGTACTAATTCACCCAAGAGGAATGCTCTAGAAGGAGTCTGGTGTATTGTTGAACCAATGAAGGCCGTAGAAAAGGGCTCTTTGAACGCAAGTCTGACCAGCTAGCAACTAGCCAGACCTGGCTGAGTCATGTAAGTCATATGGTATCAATTTGTCCAGTGGTGACTTCTGAGCCTGGCCCCAATGAATCCTGCTTCTAAAATAGCTCTGGACAGGGCCCTGCCCCCTCTCCCTGCCTTTTACTGACAGCAACCAAGTCTGGAATACTGGTGAAACTGTTATGGTTGCCTAGCAATGCAATATTCAGTTTAACTATTTTGAGACACCAGCTTTCTAATCTAGCTAGTATTTGGGGGTACACCACATCCCTTGTTTCAAGGGAAACTCAAGTGTTTCTTGTTCGGATTTTTCTAGTAATCAGGATGCATTGGACTCTGTAGTGCAATCCTAAACAGAGCTATGCCCTAACTTCATTGCATATGAAGCATCTAACTCTGCTTAGAACTGCACTGTTAGTAAGGTATAACTTTGCTTAGGTTTGCACTGTGTCTTTCTAGCTCACGTAGAAGTATTGCAACAGTTTTGATTCCCCCCTCCCCCCCACTGACTGTCTTTGTATATATAGTGATTATTCTCATGCAGGCCAGGAACAGGACTCTGGGAGGGTTTGCATATTTACTGGGCAAGAATGAGTTCTTGAAGCGGAGGCTGATTGACTGTAAGCTTTATAATGACAACAATGTAATTTTAACATGGAAATGCCTAAGAGAATTGAAGCTAACAAAGGGGGAGTGAAACAGCTACTTTGCATGTGCATTTTTAATATGCAATGTCGGAACAGAGCAATATACTGAATATAATGAGCACCATTTTAATTTTTAAACATTAAAGCTGATGATAAACATGGCAAACCTGATCCACATTTGCTTTGAACACTCCAATTCCTTCTGACTCAACAGACCTTTACAACCATATCCATTTTTAAATACTCTGGTGGAGATGATAGACCTATGCAGATTAAGCATAGCGCCTGTGTGGAATAGGAATTCATAATGACTGACTTTTGTGGAGGAAGAAGCAAGTGACAGGCTTTGTACTAAAAGCACTGCAGGCACCCCCTGTATATTGACTGTCTAAACCTCATGGATTGATTCAGTTTCTTGAAGGCTGTGTGAACTATATGCAAATCTGTGACTTTGGGGGCTGAAATGAAGTCCCTTTTGGCACAGCCAAATCGAAAACCACTCATCAAACTCTTCCCATTCCCTAACTCAGAATAACAAACAAACTGCTGTAAAAGTTCTAAAAAAGAAAGCACAAGATTATTCACAGTTGCTGAAAGCTATTGCCCCCCACCCCCCGGTCAGGAATAAAGAGGCATTTGGGTATTTAAGGGCCACTTTTATTAATCAATAAACAAACTGTAAATGTGGCAAGGGATCTAACTGCAGTACAGGTCAAGCCCAGTGTCTGCTCCAGGACTGCTGCCTGGACCTGTCTGGGTGAGCCCTGCTGCCCTGGGTGCGAGCTATCCACGCGTATGGTTGTGACCCAGCCGGCCAGGCAAATGGTTCCCCCCCTTTGAAGTCTAACCACTCCGCCATAAAGCCCGAGGGAAAAACTTCTACAGGGGGGTCCCAGCAGCAGTCTGCCATCTCAGCTGATCTCCATGAAGCCCACCAGCCGATCCTGACAGACCCTAATCCCCCCAGTGGGGATATGCCAAGGGTGCTCGCCGGCCCGCTCCCCTTTCCCTACTCTATCCTGCCAAATGACAACCTATTTACAGCTCCACCTTAGCCAATTACCACAATCATGTACACAGTGCAAGGTAGGCGAAAAACACCTCTCCCCGAGAGCCAATGAGAGGAAAGGAGGAAAAATTCCTACCTGGCCCTGCCAACCAGCGACCGGATATCCTGCACTGCTACAGGGAGGGTGGGTGGACCAAGCGTGTGAAGCCAACTGCGGGGCTCAGGAGGTGGTGCCGCCCCACAGAGGCTCAGCCCCACCTCCCACAAAGCCCGTGTACTTGGAAGGAGAGAGAGAGCTACTTTATCCTTCCAGGGCTGCAAAAGCAGCCCCCAGCCTCAGCAGCCGTTGCCTGCCGGCTGGGAGGGCCATATTCTCAATTTTAAAAAGAAAAAAACTCACTGCCTTTTTAAAAAAAATACCCAGGTTTCTTTATTTCAGATATTTATGTGTGGCCTTTCTATTATAATAATATTTGAGGTGCCTCATAGATATAACAGTATTCATTATTTGAGCCTTATCTTGGTAGGGTCCGTGCTGTCACCAGCAGGAGTATTTTAAAGGTGACACGATACAGTGTATGTGGCTTGTTGTTGTGACTGATGGTGCATGATATAAACGTGGCAGTGCAAGAGGACAGCCATGCGCTCTCGATGGTATGCCCACGTGCATGAAGCGGTTGTTGTGAGATGCCATCACTGTTCACTCAACTCTTCTTTCCTGTCTCACCCAACAAGAAGCAACACTCGCACTCTGAACTGGTGTCTAAACTTTGGTTGCGTAAGAATGAGTAGATCAAACCTAGCAAAGGCGAAAATGATAGCGACTGAAAGTTTTTGCGAGTTAGAAAAGGCTGAATTACTTGCAATAGATGAGTTCTCTAGCTCATGAGGAACAGACTTTTAGAAAAGCAGGAAAATAATAAACATGTGATGGATTTGTCCTGTTATTCATCTTCATCTTCTCAGAAAAGGTACGGCTGTCTCAGATGTCCCCCCTCTATGTTTCATTTCTTGGAAATAATCCCCACCGAACGTTCCTGAGCAGGATTCTTCTGAGCACCCTTGCTTAAGGTTGCTCTAAGGACACGGTGGAGTGTTAGGAACTGATACTGGAATGAATGTTGGTTGCTATTGTTGACTGGATGCCTTACAGAGCATTGCAATGAACACCAGCTGGAATTCAGTTTTTAACTGCTTATCTACTGCTATGAACTTGGGGAGAGAATGAATGGGAAACCTACAAGGACTTGCAGAGGGCATCTTCCCCTATACCCCCCACTCTTTCCTCTTTCCTTCCCCCTAGCAGTCCCCACACCCTTTCCCCTGTCTCTGCTGCATTCTGTTCTTCCCAGCCACCAACCTTCCCTGACCCCTTAGTCTGCATTTATATTTATTAATTTATTAATACCCCACATTTTCTCCCATGGGGACCAAAAGCAGCTTACATTGTTCTCCTCTCCCCTGTTTTATCTTCACAACAACCCTGTGAGGTGGGTTAGGCTGAGAGTGAGTGACTGAGCCAAGGTCACTAGTTCATGGCAGGGTTGGGGATTCAAACCTGGGTCTCCCAGATCCTTGTTTGACACTTTTATAACTAAACTACACCCGTTTGCATGCCATGGCTGCTGTTAAATAGTAGTGAGTTACCAGTCCCCACTGTGCCTGACCCAATGAGTCCTCCCTACAGAGCAGGAGTGAAGACTGGGAAGGCACAATAGTCCTTGCAAATGCCTTCCCCCTGCCTTTCACTGGCATAAACCAAGGCTTGAAGCCTGGTAATATTGTTGTGGTTGCCTAACATCCCCCACAATGGTCACCAAGATCTGCTTTCTTAAAGGAACATGCACCACTTCTATTTTTGCGAGGGAGGATTAACCTGCCTGGGTTAACCCACCTGATGTACTTTTTAACATATTTTTTCTGCAAAAGTGCAACTTTTTGTAGAAAGATCTGTCTTGTCTGTTCAAGGCCCCAATCTCCTGTTTTAAGTATCCACAAATGGGCCCAAGCTGAGAACTAAATACATTGATTCTGAAATGCAGTCAGAACCTAGAATAGAAAGGCTGGCATTCATCCATTTGTTTGATTGCGTTATACATTGCAATAGTTCTAAAGTTCTAAACCAAATGGCCAGGAGCCCATACTATAGTGGCGGTTGTATTCTTTTATCACCTGTCTTTCTCATGGAGATGTAAAGCAGATTAAATTTATGGAAAGCAATTCAATCAAGCAGCAAAGAACTGCGATAAACAATGTAGTAGGCCTAAGTTTTTCAGAACAGGAAAACAACGCAAATTAAAACCTGTTTAAGGTATGACAAACCATAGCGAAGAAAAGGAGTTACAAAGGTAAAGGACATTGCAATAAAAAGGGGAGTTGATAGGCACAATAAACACTGCAATCCGTTGCAAATTCAGACCATAGTTATTAAATATGCTTGCAGCAGCGAGAATCTTAATCGGTCAGTCTTGGTAAAAGAACACTTCATCAAATATGAAATTATGGTATCTGATATTAATGAATAAAATGACAAAAGCTAAGTGTTTAAGAGAAAATAAATATTTTAGGCAAGAAATATTTGCAGACAATGGTATTCTTTCATTACTTATTGGAACCTGGCATACAGATCTCATAACGTTCTGCAAGAGTTTCTGCGTTCTGCTTAAAATAGGTGTTTTGCCATCTTCTGGGCATGGAGCAGGGGTCAGTGGGGAAGTCGGGGGGTATTTGTGAATTTCTTGCATTGTGCAGGGGGTTGGACTAGATGACCCTAGATATCCCTTCTCACCCTATGATTCTATGATGAAGCAGCCAATATTGGCATTTCTTTAATCCTAGTGCTGCCTTAATGAAGTCAGCCCAATGTTATAACTGTAAAAGTATCTTCGTAAAGAAGAATGATAGTTACAATTGAGCTGTCACAATTAGTTGGACTGTCAAATGATTAAAGACATTTTAGTTGACTAATCATCTGTCTTTAAATGGATTAATCACTCAATTAAATTTATATCAATTTGCATATTATCAGAACTTCAATATGTGACTTTTTTGAGAAATGGAAGGAAGTTTAATTTACAGTTTAATAAACAAGTGCTGCCATTCACCTATAGGTCCTCGTTAATTTTACTTCCTGTTAGAGTAATACACAACACTAACACAACCTCCAAGTATATAGGTGCATATGTGTGTTCTTGTTCTCTCCTGGGCCATGTGATAGGACTTGGGCTCTGGTCTGCAGAAAGCCACCCTTGAACCTCAGCCAAAAGGAGATGCCACAAAGAAGTGTCAGCAGAGTGATCCCAGAAGGCTACATGGCCGAGATAAAGAACAAGTTATTTGAGCTGAGGGGAAAAACAGCTGCAACCGGAACTAGTTATGCCCTATCAGCATTTTACCAGCAGTAACCCATTCCATCTCCCAGAGAAAGGAGGAGTAGGTCAAGGAACAACGGTGATGTGCCAATGCAATGGAGAAGGAAGGCTGGGCTGAGTTCTGTTTCCATCAATAGGCTCTCTGTCCTGGGATGTCAAAAAACCCTTCTCTTTGGACTTCCTGTTTGGGATCCATGGAGGTCTAACGCAGCTCCACTTGCGGAGCTGACCGGACTGCCGTTTTAACCGGCCGGCGGGGTGAAAATAGCCCGCGGCCGACTGCTCTCAGGCGGGGAGCAGGCAAAGAACGCTCAAGACCCTAGGGTGAGCTAGATCTCGGACGAGGGGGGGCTCTACACAACGAGTCTCCCCCCGATCCTTGAGGTCCCACCTTGCGACGGGTCGGCTATAATCTCTGCGGCAGTTTTGGGGCCAATTCGGCTGGCATAAGACCTACATACCCAAGCATCGATTGGGGGAAGAAGCTGAGAGGAGAACTTAAAATCGAAACAGCGATTACAACCCGAGAAAAGTGAAGAGAAGGTAAAGATCATTATCTTCTGAGATGGGACAGATTGATAAAAACAGAGAGGAAAAAAAGTAGATTTTTAAACTGCAACAGATTAGTGAAAAGGAGGGGAAGACTCGGCAGGAATTGAATTTAAAAAGAGACTAAGTTTAAAGAAGTTATTAAAGAAATGGGACTATTGTTTTGAATACCTGTGGCTTTGGAGCTGTGAGAAAAAGACACCATCGCGAGATCTGCTGTGGGAAGACGGGAGACAGGAAGTGCGTAATAACAATAGAGTGGCTGGAGAGAAGCGGCCCTTGCTGGAGGGCAGGAAGTAGGGAATCGCCATTTTTGAAAGGGGAAGGGTCGCGGCTTCAGCGGAAGAGGAAGTAGGCCATCTTGGATTACAAAATCATAGAGAAACCATAGAGAAAAGACGCCCGACATTTTGGACTCTTTAAAATTTAATTTCTATAAGAAGACCGGGACATTTAAAATAGAAAAACGTTAAATTTTACGCCACGGAGTTAAGGAAGAGAGCGGATTCGTGGGAGCGAGCTAAAGCAAGCCCCACGATGTCAAAAAAAGAGTGGCAATCGGCAATAGAAAACCTGGATAAAAACCTGGACAAAAAACTTTTAGATATGATTAAAGAACTTAAGGACACGAAATTGGAGCTGATAAAAGAGGTTAAAGAGGTTACACAGACAGTAAAATCGGAGCTGTCAGAAGTGAAAAAAGGTATGGAAACAATACGAAGTGAATTACAAGGAACGCAGCAGAGAGTTAAAACAGTAGAAGACGCGATGGAGAATTTAGCAGACACGCAACAAACAGAGATGAGATTGGTGAAGGGGAGAATGTCAGTTGCAGAAACTAAACATATGGAGAAGCAGCTACGTTTTCGTGGCTTGCCAGAAGTGGAAGGAAAGTCAGCGCAAGAACAGATGACTGAGGTGTTGGCTGAGTACCTGGGGAAGGAGGAGGAGGAAGTTGTGGCTATCCTAGATGTGGCATACCGTGTGAATTCGAGAATAGCAACCCAGAGGAAACTACCAAGAGATGTGATTGTGCAGTTTACAACACGAAATATGAAAGAGAGGATTGTGACAAAACAGTTTCAAGATCCATTGGAGATTGATGGCAAGACGATTATTATAATGAAGGAACTGCCCAGATCAGTGTTACTGGACCGGAAAAAATATAAAGTGCTAATTCAGATTTTGAAGGACATGAAAATCAGGTACAGATGGGAGTTACCGGAAGGAGTGTCCTTTGAGTTTGGAGGGGCCAAAAAACGCATCAGATCTGAGCGAGAGATGGAGCGATTTATTAAGGACAATGAAAAAGACTTACCAACAAGATCATGAGTATGGAGTGTAAAGTATTATCTTGGAATGTAAATGGACTAAACTCACCGAATAAGAGGAAAAATACTTTTCACTGGCTACTAAAACAAAAATGTGACATTGTTTGTTTGCAAGAGACCCATATCAGAAAGCAGGATGTAAAATATTTAAAATCTGGAAAACTGGGCAAAGAATATGTAGCGGCCTCCAACAAGAAAAAAAGAGGAGTGGTGTTGTACATAAAAGAGGAGCTACAGCCAAAATTTGTTATGAGAGATGTGGAAGCTAGATTTGTAGCAGTGGAATGTATTTGGAATTTAAAGAGAGTGTTGGTAGTCGGACTTTATGCACCTAACGGTGCAAAAGAAAGCTTCTTTGAGGATTTAAGGAAGCATTTAGACGATCTTGCATATGACCAGATAATTCTTGCTGGAGACTTCAATGGAGTGACAGACTTGGAACTAGACAAAAAGACTACAACGGCACAAAAGAAAAGAGGACTATTACCAAAGCTTTTTTTTGAGTTGATTCAACAAGAGACTCTTGAAGATGTATGGAGGAGAGAATATCCTAAAAGCAGACAGTTTACTTTTTATTCTGCAAGGCATTCTACATTATCAAGAATTGATATGATCTGGGCCTCAAAAGACTTAGCATTATGGACTAAGGAGGTAGAAATAATGCCTATGGTAGGCTCAGATCACAACCCAATTATGTGGAAATTTGGAAAAAAGAGAAAAAGGAAAGCATGGAGAATAAATGAGGACTTGTTACAGGAAAGAGAGAATATGGAAATACTGAGAAGAGAGACAAAGTTTTTTATACAATACAACGTGAATAAAGAAGTACCAACCAATAAAGTTTGGGATGCCTACAAGGCGGTTGTAAGGGGCATACTAATGGACTTAAATGGTAGAGCAAGAAAGAAGAAAGAGGAGAAAAGACAAGAGATTGAGGAGAAAATAAAAGCCAAAGAAATACAGCTAAAAAAGAGACCAGGGAAAAAGAAGGTATACCAGGAAATTAAAATACTTCAAGAACAGCTAACAGCAATGAGTAATAAAGAATTGGAGTGGAATCTCAAAAGACTGAATCAAAAAGCGTTTGAGGGTGCTAATAAACCTGGGAAGTACCTGGCATGGCAATTGAAGAAGAAAAGGGAAAAGAAGATAATAAATAAAATTTGCGAAGATAACAAAACGTATTTGGAGCAGGCTACCATTAGTAGAGCCTTTTATAAATTTTACGCTAAGCTGTATAATAAAAAAGAAGTAAATAAAGAATCAATAGCGTCATATTTGGAGAAAACCAAACTTCCAGAAATCTCGGAAGCTTGGAGAAATAAGTTGAATAGTGAAGTAACTGACGAGGAAATAAGTAAGGCAATACAATCTGCAAATCTAGGAAAGGCGCCAGGGCCAGATGGACTTACGGCTAAATTCTATAAGACAATGGCTAATGAACTGGCACCATTCCTAAAAGAGGTGATGAATGGGGTTTTAAGGGATCAAAGGATTCCAGAAACTTGGAGTGAAGCGAATATATCATTGATCCCAAAAGAGGGCCAAGACCTGACTAATGTGAAAAATTATAGACCTATATCGCTACTCAACAATGACTATAAAATTTTTGCGAAGATATTGGCGGAGAGATTGAAGGGGTGGCTCTCGGAAGTCATAGAGGAGGAACAAGCAGGCTTTTTGCCAGACAGACAAATAAGAGACAACTTAAGGACAGTGATCAATGCTATTGAATATTATGACAAGCGTTGTGACAAAGAGGTTGGTTTCTTCTTTGTAGACGCTGAAAAAGCGTTTGACAATTTAAACTGGGACTTTATGTTTGCCACTATGGAAAAGCTACAATTGGGAGAAAGATTCATCAGAGCAATTAAGGAAATTTATAGAGACCAGACTGCAGCAATCGTGGTGAATGATGAATTGACCAAGAAATTGACGATAAGTAAAGGAACAAGACAAGGTTGCCCGTTATCTCCATTGTTGTTCATTTTAGTATTGGAGATTCTGATGATACAAATACGTCAAGATGATGAAATTCGTGGAATAAAAATAAAGGACTATTCATACAAGGTCAGAGCATTTGCGGATGACATAATGTTAATTGTAGAGGACCCATTGGAGAACATGCCAAGAGTGATAGATAAGATCAAGGAGTTTGGAGACTTGGCAGGTTTCTTCATTAACAAAAAGAAGTCAAAGATATTATGCAAAAATATGACTAAGCAGAAACAACAATTGTTAATGGAAACAACGGATTGTGAAGTAACAAGTAAAGTGAAATATTTGGGAGTCGAATTAACTGCAAAGAACATAGATCTATTCAAAAACAATTATGAAAAACTATGGACTCAGATAGAGAGAGACTTGATTAAATGGAATAGATTGAATTTGTCATGGTTGGGCAGGATTGCAGCAGTTAAGATGAATGTGTTACCAAGAGTAATGTTTTTGCTACAGACAATACCAATCATCAGAGACTCCAAACAATTTGAAAAATGGCAGAGGAAAATATCAGATTTTGTTTGGGCAGGCAAGAAGCCTCGAGTGAAAGTGAAAGTTTTACAAGATGCAAAGGAAAGAGGCGGAATGCAACTGCCCAATCTGAGACTTTATCATGATGCAATCTGCCTAGTTTGGTTGAAAGAATGGATGACATTAAAGAACAAGAAACTATTAGCCCTAGAGGGATATAAAAAAATATTTGGATGGCACGCATATTTATGGCATGACAAAGTAAAGGTCAACTCGATGTTCCTGCATCACTTTGTTCGGAGAAGTCTATACATAATCTGGAAGAAGTACAGAATTTATCTACAAGAAGGAACCCCTTTGTGGGTGGTTCCATATGAGGTGATAGACCCGAGAGCTGTTGATAATGAACAACAATGTTTAACGTATAAAGAAATAACTAAAACTGAAGCATCCAAACTTAGAATAAAGACACAAGAGGAACTATCACCTAACTACGATTGGTTCCAGTATAGACAGATCAGAGACTTATATAATTCGGACTCTGTAAAGGGAGGTATACGAATAGAGAATTCGGAACTAGAGCAGACCCTTCTTAAAGAAGATAAGAAAAGAATATCCAAGGTATACCAAGTACTGTTGAAGTGGTATACCGAGGATGAGATAGTTAAAACACAAATGGTGAAATGGGCTATAAACTTTAATAAAGAAATAACAATGGAGGCATGGGAATACTTGTGGAAAACTACAATGAAGACAACGACATGTATTAATATCAAAGAGAACATTTACAAAATGATCTATCGTTGGTACATGACACCAAAGAAGATTGCGCTAGGGAATTTGAATACTTCTAATAAATGCTGGAAATGTAAGAAGCATGAGGGCTCCCTCTATCATATGTGGTGGTCGTGTGAGGTAGCCAGGCAGTACTGGGGGGAAATAATAAGAGAAATGAGTGAAATTTTACAATTTCAAATTAATAAGAACCCAGAACTCCTGCTACTGAACTTGGGAATGGAGGGAATTCCAGCCCAACACAGGACGTTGATATTTTATATGACAGCAGCAGCTAGACTTTTGTATGCGCAAAAATGGAAAGTACAAGAAGTGCCAACTATTGAAGATTGGACTTACAAATTGCTGTATATGGCTGAAATGGACAAGATGACAAGAAAACTGAGAGATCTGGACTCAGGGCAGTTCAACACAGACTGGGAGAAGCTGAAACAATACCTGGAGAAGAAATGGGAGGTGGGAGGAAAACTGTGGCAGTTTGAGAACTACTGAAGTATTGAAGTAGAGGGGGGAGACTTTACCGGGGGGAGAAGAGATAAATGTGAATTAATAAGCAGTCAGATTAATAGATTGACATATATATAGATATATATAGGTTAACAAACAGAACATAGAGAAAATAATTAATTATAAGGACTAAATATAAGGAGCGATTAACTAACAATATTTTCTTTTTTTTCTGACAAGTTTTGTACCAAACTGAATGTCTGAAGATATAGATGGGTCAAATTGATTGACTACGTGAGGAGAGATATATAGAACTATTATAAAAAGATAGAATGAGTAATATATATAGAGAATAAGTCAAATTGTTTGATATAAACGAATGTATGATCTATATGGTTTATGATATATAGAAATACCTGAAATTGAAAAATTGGGATAAATTGTTTATCTAAGATGGAAACAAAGGCTTACAGTTTGGGCATATAATGTTAAAAATAGTTAAGGATGTACTGCTTAGAATAATGGAGAATTTATATTTGTTTTAGATAGAGGAAGCTAATAAAAGTAAGGGAAAGGGGACAAAGGGTTGAAAAGCTGTTGGAAGTCAACAAAAAGGGGGGGGAAAGGGAGGGGGTTAGAGATGAAAAAATTGGGGAAAATTGAATGTAAATGTGGAAATAATGGATTCTAACCCAATAAAAAATTTTTCAAAAAAAAAAAAACCCTTCTCTTTGGATGTGTGGCCAACCCACCAGTATGTGCTTGTGTGTGTGGACAGTAGGGTAAGATTATTTAGATTTCCAATAATTTATACTGGATGGAGAGAGAGAATTATTTTCTAGTACAAATCTGATGTCATTTCCTTTAAAAATGGTCACAGCAACCCCAACTCCCAGAAATGACGGTAACAGGCCAGCCCGGAAATCTGAGATGAAACTCCCCCCATATCTGTAATTACAATTAATGTTTTCCAGTGCACATCCCATAACAGGAAAACACGCCGGATATGAAAGTACACTTTGGCTGAAAATGCGAACACTTTTCTGACTAAAACATAGCTTCCTTCTGCATAAACCTGCTTAGGATTGCTCCCTCTGCTTGCTGACACATTTTTTTCTACCCCAGAGTAACATCTGTGAAAAAGGCTGCCTGAGAATTGGCTCTTTCATCTCCTTATAGATGGCTAACCTCTGCTGTTATTTTAATGATGCATCTTGGGGATGGGCATCTAGAAAGTTTCCATATGTATAGATTTGCCAATAGTGTTTTTTGCAGCCAGCACTCACTCACTCACTCACTCACTCACTCACTCACTCACTCACTCTTTCTTTCTTTCTTTCTTTCTTTCTTTCTTTCTTTCTTTCTTTCTTTCTTTCTTTCTTTCTTTCTTTCTTTCTTTCTTTCTTTCTTTCTTTCTTTTGCACTAATAAAATAGTTTTAAAACATTTTTTAAAAAGATGAAATTCCTCCTGGTGCTCCCTGACTCGCTATCTTTGGAGGACTTCTTTAATCACAGTAGTGCCACTGGCGCGATGGCACCTAAGAAGCAGAGAGCAGCAGCAGGAGGCCCTAATGGGCATGACCCAACTCCACGTGCCTGGGACCTCCTGGCTTTCCTTTCATAAATACTTATTCTTTCTCATTTTCACCCTTACCTGCATAGCATGCACGTTTGTTAGCAGCTGGGTAATCAGAGGCGGAAGGAGACCCCCTCCCTCCTCAAACCCATGCACACCTGCATGGATGTTGCCAGGCTGGCCTTTCCTTGCATTGTGCTTAAAAGTGCATGGAAATGGATGATGATGGAAAGCCAAAACAGGCAGGATGCCTGATGTGTGGAGGACACTTGACAGTTTCCTGCAAGTTTCCAAGGGAAATGTAGTGAGAAAGAATCTCTGTCAAGGAGAAGAGAGAGAATCCCCCCTCCCTGGCAGAGGTTCTTCCTCTAGGCGTCTCATCTATTCTGCTCGACTCTGTCTCGCTGCTGCCAGTGCTTTGGCTCCCGAATGCATTTAAGGGAGCAAGGGGGGGGCGGGCTGGCATCAGTGAGAGGAAGCAAATTCCCTTTGCCCCCTTGCGCTTGGGAGCAAAGTGTGCTGGGGGCCGTGAGAGGGACAGGGAGCTGATCTCGCCGGCAGCTTCCTCTTCCTCTCGCCACTGCCAGCATGCTCAGCTCCCTAATGCATTTAGGGGAGCAAGGGGAGTGTGAAAAATATTTATTATATTTATTACTATTGATTACTTATTACTGATGTTTTGCAATTGATGTTGTCAGGTATTACTTTCATAGCCTGGTGGGGTCGTTTCCCCTCTGTTGTTTAGCTTATTGGTCCTTAGGGCTGCCTCCTTTTTTGTTTTCTAGCTCATGGGACTATGCCATCTGCTGCTCCCTTCCCTGACGCAAAGCAATCCTTTGATCCCTACAAACCACTAAGTGCCAATGCCGTAACTCCATTGCCCAGTAAGAGCTGGGGAAAAAATGCATGCCTGCACTCCACACACACACCCTTCCTGCCAACGGAGTTAACGTTAAGGGCTCAGTCTCTCCCCTTTGGAGCTAATCGGTTGCATGGTTTGTACAGACTTGCTGTTAAGGAAATCAAGATGCTGCCAGATTGCCCCCTGCTGCCTGGCTTACCTGCACAGCCTGTGCATGATAGGCATTGAAATGAAGCACACAAACTTTTCAGTGGTGGGAGTCATTACAGCCTAATTTCCAGGATTTGGTTCATTGTTCCGGAACCTGCTTTAACAAGCTGAGCCACCAAGTTCTGTGTAAGTTTGGCTTATTTTTTTGCCCTATGCACCCCACCCCCTCCCCAAATGTATCTTTCTTTAATTTAAACAGCTGTAACAACTGCTGGGAAGAAGAATATTAAAGTGAAAATCTGAAATGTGTGAGGACATTTGCATACAATATTTAACAACATAGGAAAGAAGCAAAGTTTGCATTAGACAAAGCAAATAAATCTTGAATTAACAGCATAGTTGACACTAGTAAATTATCAAAATCTGAATAAAAGGAGTTCTTTTGCATTCTAGTGAACCTGATCTTCAATTCAGTTAAACAAGTACGTAAATTTGATTTCATTTACTTCAATTAAAACTAAATCCAATTAGTTAGACAGCCACTTCAAGCATTGGAGCTGGGAAGAAGGGCAGAAATGTAATAAATAAATGGTTTTCAGTCATCTGTGGGTTGTGGAATGGATTGATTATATAGAAATTACTGCATCAACTGCATTCAATTGCTTAGGTGTTCCTGCACAGTCGTCTTAGCTCTGTCATGTAGATGGTGGTAGGTTAATAAAGACATCTAATTAGGGGACTATTGCTCAGAGATGGAGTAACATGCTTTGCATGCAAGAGGAGGAGGTCCCATTTTCAGTCTCCAGCTGAAGAATTGGAGGGAAGCAAGGCTGGGAAAGGTCTCCGTCAAGGAACGTTGGGGATGGACCTGTGAACTGCAGCTGGAATAGGTGACACTTGATTTTGGCTGTTCTATGAACCAGGACTGTACAGGAACCTTCAGGTTGGATCTACCAACTGGGGCTGTCTAGGAAATGTTGGTCTGAATCTATGAATGTCTAGTAACTTTAGGGCTTCTGGACATCAAGAAAAGGTTTCCCTAGATATGGTGCTTTCCCCATCATCATCATCATCATCATCATCAATTTATTTCAATAATGATGCTTTCCTCTTTCCCCAGCAGTCCTTTGGGATCCTAAAACACTAGTGCTGGGGATTCTCTCAGAAGAGTAGGAAGAGACCCTAGACACTTAGAAACATTTCATTCATTCATTCATTCATTCATTCATTCATTTGAATATTTAAATTCCACTTTTTGCTGTGGGTCAAGGTGGTTTCTAATTCAAATTTAAAATACATATTAAAACCTCCAAATAACTCCCTCTTCCCTTAAAAAAATACTTGCATCTTAGACTCCTTTAATGGCCTTGGCAAATAAAATGGCCTTGCAATGCCTCCTAAACACCGCCAGAGAAGGCCCCCTCATATGCCAAAAGAGTGGCATATAATTAAATGCATATAATTTAAAACTTTATTGGCTTTATACCTTTAAATGTTCCATTGTATGATGTGTATGATACATTTATTTGACTTGTGACATAGTTAGTTTTCACGGCTGGTTGTTTTGAGTTAGCACAACTCTGGATTGCAGCCCAGAACTATAGGCAGGGTTTCCACATGGTAACAAGAGAGCTATCCCAGGGGCACACAACAAATGCGAGGTATAAAGAGCCCTTAGGAGAAAACAATAACAGCAATTATCCCAAATTCATATATTTAAAGTGCTCAAATGCTCAGTGCAAAAACTATCATCATATAAATAACAACGGTGGTATAAGCCACGAAGTGCTTGGAAGACAATCCGAAATCAAGCAGAAATATAGTCCACACTAGAGAAGAAAATTCCTCCAATAAGCAGTATTCAAATGTAGAGGTCTTCTCTTGAGTAATGTCTGCTGCCTACAGGGTACGCCGGCATGCAAAAAGCCTAGTCCCGTTTCGCCCCAAAGGCTTCTTCATAGGCAAAACATAATGAGCATAACAGTCAATCTCATTCCACCATTACATTGCTTCCAGCCGATCTAGCGTCCTGATCAATAGGGGAATTAGCAGTTAAGTAGTAACTCAGGTAGTTCTCTTGAACATTGTTCACATGATGAACCAAATAGGAAGACCTGCCATATGCAAGCTAAAGGATTCATGGGACTGTTCCAATGACAATATGTAGGACACAAGCTTTTTCTGTGATGGACCCTGTCCTTTGGAATGGCCTACCCAGAGCGGATGTGCAAGGTACCTTCACCCACTCCATTTAGGAAGGTGCGCATGACAGGTTTATTCCAGAGCACATTGAATGGTGAGTAAGCTGTCCTGACTGCCCCTGTGCACCACCAGGAAATCAGACAATTGCCAACAGACCACGCCCTTCCCGATAGCACCTGTTTGAGGAAGTGAGGGTGAGCAGTGGGAAGCAATATGGTACAGAGTACAGCTACCAGCATTTAAGAATTTTAAAAAATATATTAAGAAAAGGAGGGTTCACACGCTTTTAACACAGCTCCGAAGCAAGCAAAGGAACTCAAAAAGATAAGAGTAAAAAATGCAATCCCTCCCTTTGTACCTAACTTAGATCTTTCATTTCGGTAGGCTCTCTATCTTAGTAAGTTCCAGCTTGATGATGACGATGACAATGGTCCTAGAGAAAACAAAAATGGGTTATTATATTTCTGATCAGGCTGGGAAAATAAACCATCTCTTGTACATGCATGATTTCAAATTGTATGCAAAGAGTCCCACTGAACTTGAATCATTGATTAATACAGTGAAAATGTACAGTGATGATATTCAAATGAAATTTGGCTTAGATTAATGTGCAGTACTCTCCATGCAGCATGGAAAAGTAAAAAATATTGACAGAATAGAACTTGAAAATGGCGACGCTATGAAATCATTATCAAACAATGAAAATTATAAATATCTTGGAATATTAGAATTAGATAACATCCTGCATGTGAAAGTAAAAGAACTGACTCAGAAAGAATATATCAAGAGAGTACGAAAAAATCTGAAGTCAAAATTTAATGGTGGAAATACCATCAAGGCCATAAATACATGGGCAATTCCAGTGATTAGATATCCAGCTGGAATAATAGATTGGACAAAGTGATTTTAAAAAACTGGATCAAAAAATGCAAAAACTAATGAACATGCATCACTTTTTACTCCCCAAAAGTGATGTTGACAGGCTACATTTACCACGAAAAATTGGTGGAAGAGGACTGTTACAAGTACATCAGGTAGTGGAAGAAAAAGAGAGGCCTGAATGATTACATCAGTAGAAGTACAGAAAAATTACTTTAGGCTGTGAAAACAGAGAACAAAGGCTGAATACAAGAAGAAACTGTTTGAGAATAGATTAAACGGCTGGAAGAACAAACCTTTACATGGGCAACATCTAAAAAAAAACTGAAGGAGAAGTGACAGCAGCCTAACTTGGGCATGGTTGAAGAGGGATACAATCAAGAAAGAAACTGAAGGTCTGATCTTCGCAGCCCAAGAACAATAATTGCAAATGAATGTTGTGAAAGCCAAAATTCAGAAAGTCAGTGAAAATCCAAAATATTGACTTTGCCAGGAAAAAGATGAAACTGTGTCCCACCTTATCTCTGAATGCAGCAAAATTGCACAGACGGACTACAAAGCTAGACATGACAGGGTCGCAAAGCTGATTCATTGGTCATTGTGTAAAAAGTATACCTTGCCAGTATCAAAGCTTTCATGGGAACATCAGGTGGAAAAGGTGCTAGAAAATGACCACGGCAAGATCTTGTGGGATTTCAGGATTCAAACTGATTGGCATATCTTGAACATAATACACCAGGCATAACAGTCATGGAAAATCGATAAGTCTGGATAATCGACACTGCAATTCCTGGGGATGCCAGAGTAGAAGAAAAGGAACAAGAAAAAATGATTAAATATAGATATCTGGCAACAGAAACCACCCGACTATGGAAGAAGAATGCAACAGTAATCCCCATTGTCATCGGTGCACTTGCAACCATCTCAAAAAACTTTGCAATTCATATGGAAAAACTGCAGCTTTCTGACATAACATCTGCAGAACTGCAAAAGACGGCGCTACTTGGATCAGCTTACATATTACACCAATATCTGGTTGATACTTAGGTCGCCAGTGGAAACTTGTATCAGCTTAGCAAGGCCAATCAATAATAACATGTGCCCTCTGCTTATTGTTGATTGTGTTCGGATAATTTGAATACTACTACTACTACTACTACTACTACTACTACTACTACTACTACTAATTAATATGAACCAAAGTTCGTCACAAACCAGGCCAGTTCGTGGTTCACAAACTGGTGGTTTGTGGGAGCTAATTTCTCATGAATCATGACAAATTTTAGCCCAATTCGTCTGGTTCATATTTCGGTTTGTCACTGCAGACAGCCTTGTGCCAATCAATCAGTGTCCTAGCCAACGGTGGGGGGGGGGGGAGAATAGGCTCTCTGCAGACCTTCTGCTGACCTGGAAGCAATGTTTTCATGAATCGAATGAACCGGTTCACCAACTGGGGCAAGTTCATGAAAGTTCATAGTTCGTGAAACACGATGAACCACAAACCGCATGGTTCAGAATTTTCCCAGTTTGTGCCCATCTCTATTATCCCCACAATGCAGCTGGGGAGCTGGGGCAGAGAAGAATGGCTTGCCCAAGGCCACCTACTGAGCTCATGGCAGTAGTGCGATTTGAACCAGTAGAGTGCTGATTTGCTGCCAAACCGCTTAACCACTGAGCCTTTCATGTTTCAGGCCTCCACCCTCGACATGACTAATGGCCATTTCCTGCAAAGAGCCAGCTCTCAGCTCCTTCAGCTTCTGCTCAAATCAGCCAGAGAGACCCTCCGCTCTGTGCCAGGAGGTTTTATTCTCAACCTTTGCCCACCTCCTGGGCAGGTCAAAGGGGCAGGCCATAAAGGTTTTTCCTGAGAGTTCCAGGAAGAAAGTTTTCTGGCACTTTATTCCTCCAGGTCTTTGTCCCCCTCCACACAAACATGTACACCTGGTTGGATAAACTTTTAGCAGGAAGTCTTCCAGCCTCATCTTCCTTACTAAAGCCCAAGGCTATGTGTGGCTTATAAAGCAATTTAATGCAGTGGATGCAGTAAATCGTCCATGTGCCTGTATTGTGGAGGGGGTTGTGGGAGCATGCACATACTTCTCCCCATGTTCCCCCTACCAGCCAGGAGAGCAGAGCTGAAGGCAGCAGGTGGGGTGGGGGTTCTCCCACCCTGAGTGGCAAGCCTGATAGGATGGCAGTATTCTGGGTTCAGTCTTTGGCAACACTAGTAAACAGGGCTTTTTTTCTGGGAAAAGAGGTGGTGGAACTCGGTGGGTTGCCCTCAGAGAAAATGTCACATGGCTGGTGGCCCTGCCCCCTGATCTCCAGACAGAGGGGAGTTGAGATTGCCCTCCGCGCCGCTTGGCGGCGCGGAGGGCAATCGCAACTCCCCTCTGTCTGGAGATCAGGGGGCGGGGCCACCAGCCATGTGACCATTTTCAAGACGTTCCGGAACTCCAATCCACTGCGTTCCCGCTGAAAAAAAGCCCTGCTAGTAAAGATTATTAGGTAACAGGGCTGTGAAAGAAGTGCTAATAGGAGTAGACAGTGCTGAGCTAGATGTGCTTATGATTCTGACTGTCCAGATGTGAATCTGGACATGTGTGTGTTAACTATGTTTCACATGGCTGACAGTGGATCGCACCTAAATAGATGTTGTCAAGCCAAATGACACTGATTTGGGGTTTTTGTTTATTTCAAAGAGCCTTCTAGTGAGACAGTTCAAAGGCCTATTTTGCAGATGCATATTCATAACTTGATTTCTCTGTGACTGATGGCAGGCAGGTGAATTTGCAATCCACCTCCCATGAAAAGCATACTCTGATGGAGATATGAAAGTTCTAGATGGGTTCCATTTCTTCCAGCTGCCAGCGGTGTGGGAGGAGGTGAAGAGGCAGTTGCTATGGAAATCCCTTTAGAAGAAATTGTGGTTGAGGGAGGCATTTCAAGGAAAACTGACCCAGAACTAGAGCAATAGCTAAAAGAACATACAAGGCCCTCTAAGTGAGCAGCTCCAGTAAAGGAGCTGCTCAAAGGAGGGGAAAGGAAGGCAGATGAGGAGACCTCAATGCAGCTGTGCAATTCAAGGGAATGCCAAAGTTGCTGAGCATCACCTGGTAATTCTCAAAGTTTGCAGGGATTTTCATTTCTTTTCTTTTTACTGTGCGGGCATTTTCATACTGCGAGCCCACTAATGGGAAAAAGAGCTACCTGTGATGCTCCTGATACATGTCGTTGCTGTATTTATTTATTTATATTCTTTAATTATAGCCTACATTTCTTGCTGAGACTCAAGGTAGATTTCACAATATAAAGCAATGCAATGAGCATGAGGAATCCAGTCAAGGGCTAGGCACAGATTTGCTCTGTGCATACAGCTTCAGTAAAAGCAGGGCTTTTTTTCAGCAGGAATGCGGTGGAATGGAGTTCCAGCACATCTTGAAAATGGTCACATGGCTGGTGGCCCCGCCCCCCGATCTCCAGACAGAGGGGAGTACAGAGGACAGAGCTGGAGTGGCGCGGAGGGCAATCTCAACTCCCCTCTGTCTGGAGATCAGGGGGCGGGGCCACCAGCCACGTGACCATTTTCTCCAAGGGCAACTCACTGAGTTCCACCACCTCTTTTCCCAGAAAAAAAGCCCTGAGTAAAAGCTACGCAATACATCAGGGTTTCATATAGCAGGTACTGAAGCTGCGTGTGCATAAATCAGATGCACATTTCCCTCCTCACATGAAATGACATCTGCCCCATGAGGGACAGCACAGGTGCCATGCGTTACCTTTAATGGGCTCTTGGTATGTATGGTTTTAGCATTCAAAAGGCTTTGTTATTTACTCATCATAATTGGTTTTGGACTACTTCAATTTCATGATTGTTGGCTCGTGAATGATTCTTTTTTCTTCTACTCCATTTTTATGGTATTTGCACACCAGTTATAGGTACACACCTTTTTACCTGATTTACACCCAGCTGACCCGCATATGACATTAGAGAAAATAAACCTGTTTTTAGTAGGAAAAATGAAGCATGAGAAGAAGAAAAAAGAAATGGTATGAAAAACTCACAAGTTTGTTCTTCACAAGGGTGCCATCAAAATGGGGATATTGAATCTAATCTTGAAAAAAAAAATTGGTCTTATATGTGCCGTGAGGAATACATTAATTAATTCAAAGTTTCAATGAGCCCAAAGTACCTTCCCTCAGGAGATCCTGCTCAGTGCCGGTATCCGGAGCCAGCCTCGCAGCTTGGCCCGGACTCGGCCTGGGGGCCAGACTCATACTTGGAGGCAGGGGCAGCAGGGAATGGCCAGGTCAAAGACAGCAGCAGGGACAACAGCAGGGACTCAGTGCGGCACTGTGGCGAGGGCCGACCCAGCGATAGCAGAAGTGGTGGCCCAAGTGGTGGGGATCACTCTGGGGATGGATGGCTGTGAAATGGGGCAGGGTTGGCACTAGCAGTAAGGTATATAAGGAGGGCTCCAGATCCTGGCCGGGGAGGAGGTGAGGGGTCTGTGCCTGAAGCCAAGGCCAGCCTCTCAGGTGGGGCACGGGTACTCAGGGGTGCCATACCCCGACTCCGTCGCCACCAATCTGAGGCCTCAAGGGTGGAGCCTTTGGGCAACGGGGAAAGGGAGGAAGTCCCTGATGTGGGCCGAGCCGGCGGCCCTGATAGGGTAGCCAGGATGTGGCCAGGGGAGGTGGCACGACGGACACCCGCAGGGCAGCAGGGTCCCATGCCGATTCTGACAGCCGGTTTGAGTCACTGCTCTGGTTTTGCTTTCTTCCAATCAGTATCCACTGAAGGTAGGTAATTCTGTTGTCTCTCTCAATCTGATATTATGGTATCATTCATTCAGAGGGGGTCATCTGTGGCATCTCTGCATAAATCATTGCTCTAGGATGATTCTGTTGTATAGTATGCAGAGATACAACAGAATTATTCTCTTCCACTTGATGAAGGGTGAGGGGAGAGGGGGGACAGAAGCTGAGACAGAGTGAGGTGAATTGCAGTGGAGTGGGGAAGCACTGAAATGGCATCTGAGTAGGGGTATTACTGAATAGGGGCTCAGTCATACTGAACTAGAGAGAAAATTTGGTAATCCCTGATTAGTGATTACTGAATTGATTATCTAGTTCGGTTCAGTAATACAGAGTCAATTGGGTAAAATTCGGCCATCGTTTCCTATCAGAAACTCAATCCAGGGCTATCCGGTGGCCAGGTGGAGTCATGTTTTGACCAAACGTTACCAAATTTGCAGGGAACATACTCCTAACTGTCTTATAAAGACTCCTCCCCCCCCCCAGTTTCATAAAATTGGATCCTTGGGGCCAAATTTATGGGGGGCCCATCTCCATTATTTCCTATGGAAAAAATTATCTGGGAGCTCTCAAGGGTGGTGGTGGGTCATGTGTGATCAAACTGTACCAAATTTGCAGGGACTGTACTCCTGACTATCCTTTAAAGTTCCTCCAAGTTTCAAGAAGATTGGACCCCTGTGTCCCATTCTGAGGGCCCCTGAACAAGGTGCCCCCAGCCACTCCATTTGTTCCTATTGTGGGGGGAAAGTCCAAGCTGACTCCCACTGCAGAAATACATGGAGCAAGGCTGCCATGGCCAAAGGCACACTCCCAAATGCAAGCTCCACACACACAAAGTCCAACAGAACCAAACAGATGCCCCCTCCCCCACTACCCAAGTGCCCCTGAATAAGCTGGTCCTCAGGGCACACACACAGGGCAAGGATGCCACAGCTGAGGTGCGCTCCCAAATGCAAGCTCATCCTGGGGAAGCCCAACAGAACCAAACTGATTCGCCCCCAAACCCCAGCCCCCCAAAGCAAGCTGCCCGGCCACTCTTTGTTGTTCCCTTTGAGGACCAACATCACACCCAGGAAACATCCACTCCACCCAAACCAAACTGAAGCAAGGGACACTCTTGCAATTTAGCCCCACAGAAACAGTGTCATTCACAGCAGCCAGACACTGGGTTCAGCCAGTGGGGGGACACCACAGAATAGAACCAAGCCGTATCCAGCCACAAGCACAAGGCAATGGCAAGCAAGCCCTGTTGCATAAGATGGATCCCACTTGGCCTCAGGCTGAAAGTGAGAGAGAGGTGTACTTTCGGGAAACCCAAGTTACCTTCTCTCTCTGCAGCTACCCTCCCTGGTTCAGGGCCTTGAGATGTAGTCTACTGAGGCAGCCTTTCATCACTGGCTGTCTCTCCCACCCCCAAAATGTGGAAATGTACCATTAGAACAATGTATTAGAACAACACATTACATCAGCCATCCCTCCCACCCCTGAAAAAAAGGAAAATTAAGTTAACATTACAACAACACGTTACATAAAATGGTTTCAGTACACATGGGTATAAACCCAGGGAAGCCATCACTTCTAGATTGGCCCTTGGTTACTACCAATGAGGCATGACTTTGAATTTTGGGGTAGGGTTTGGATAAACAGTGGGGGGAACCCTGGTTTCCAGTTTGACTGGAGAAATGGATCCATCTGCCTGATTTGCTTGCTGGACGCTGCCTGCTGTGCTTCCAGAAGTCACACAATGTGATGAATTGATGGTGCACACTGTCAGCTTAGCAGTGCCTGGGCACCACTGATGCTGCGCACCTATGGTTCGTGAGTAGGACTTTACATGCACATTCCCTTCTATCCTCTCTCATGGGTTCCACTAAAATTTTGGGAGGAGAAAATGAATGGCAGTTTGCTGAAATAACACATTTATTTTGTATCTGCGCTGACTATGCATTTAAATCGGATGCATTTAAATCTGATTATTTTTGTATTATGTGGTTTCATTTTCTGAGGTTTTATTATCCTTTTAAGTGACTGACAATGGTTGGGATTAACTCCTGCCGCCTGCTTTGACAGGCGGGAAGGCGCTAGAATGAAATTGACAGCAAAAAATTAAGTTAACAAAATCAATTACTGAAAAGAAGCTTTTTTTTCCCTGGTGACATACTTCTGCCAGCTTTTCATTGTCAGAGTAATTTTTGTTAAAGTTAAGATTGTATTTATGTGTTTAATGTGCTACTAATTTATAATCTATTTGGTGGGGAAATAAACAAATATACTCTATGTGGCATGTATAGTATGACATTTATAGTGTTCCAGTTATTTAAAAAATGGAAGTCTTGTGCCTTAAGGGAAAAGAATATATTAAAAACCTTTAAGGAAAAAATGAGCTGTATTAGTCTGACACAGAACTTTAAAATAAAATTATCTCTGTTTTGTTGTTGTTGGTTTTAATTGTTTGTTTTTAATAAGACAATCTGCATAAGCAATTCTGGCTCATAGTTGTGTTCGCCAGAGGTTGTGTTGCACTGGGAGTTATGAGGGTTTTTTTCCTCAATGGCAGCTAATTGGTAGCCCAAGGACTAAATGTATGTGTGTGGGCCTCGCCCCCTGGGATGTCGGAACCAGTGGGGGCGCAGTCGCCAAGATGATCCCCTTTTGGCTGGCTCAAGATGGACCTCAGAATTGGGGAGAGGAGGGGGGTTGGCACCACCCTGGTCCCTCTCTCTCCCCACTGGGCAGGCCTCTCTCTGCTCACTCACTCTGTACCTTCCAACACCAGGCCTCCCAACTACTCCTCCTGCTTTGCCTGCTTTTATGGGGTCTTCCTGGAACGTTTTCCCGCCTCCCCCTGGTTCCACCGTATGCCTGGCTGTACCTCCCTCTCCCTCCCCTGACTGATGGCCCCTCGGGCCATTGGGAGAGCTGCTGGGCACTTCCTTGGGCTCAGAGCCCCACCTCCATGTTTCCCCACCTCCCCTCAGCGTGGGGCTGGTAGGGCCTGGCCCGCTCTGGTGCCATTGCGGCCTCAACTGGTGAACCCTCTGCTCCTTGGGCATCTCCCAGCCTGGCCCGCTGCCAGCTGCCACCATGACCTCCGTCGGCTGGCCTCGCCCCGTCTCGGCCTGTGCTGGCTTGCTCTCGGTCACTACAGCCACTGCCGGCCTGCCCTCCACTGCCGCAGCCTCCGCTGGCTTGTCCACCACTGCTGTGACCTCCATCGGGGTGCCCGTCGTTGCCGTGAGCTCCACCAGGGCTCCCGTGGTTGGGGGGTGTCGCTGGGCACCCCTTTCTTCCCCTGGAGGCCAGGTAAGTCCGGGGAGGTGGGGGACCCGACTTTGGACAATGTAGCTCATAAGATAACTGATTGGTGGCCTTGAGCCATTTTGTTCAAGGTTTCATTTTGTCTGACAAAATACTTGTCTGCGGTTTCACTTGTAAGAAAAAAGGGGGGGGAATGCATTCAACTTATAAGAAATATATATTCTATAATGTAATGTGTCATATTTCTTTTAAATGTTGTCTATAGCTTGTATGTATATATGTATGTATTTATGTATGCACTTCTTTTTACACAATGTTGTGCATAAATCCATGTGCTCCATAACTGTCCTTACCGCTAGATGGTACCAACTTTATTTTGGATCCCTGCTTCTCTTCAGAGTGCTGCTTTGTGTGGCAAATTCTACTCAAACTATTACAGGTACTGAGCCTTTGAGACAGACTGAGCAACAAATCAGATGAAAATAGATTAGCAGAAGAAGACACACAGCAAAGAGGCAGATTCTAACATGACAAGTGAAGAACGATAGCCAGTCATTACCGGCACTGGTTTAAATCATTTTATGCTTGACTGCCTTTGGCTGTTTATCAGAGTACGAGGGCTGATTCCACTTGTTCATGGACTTGGGCAGGTATCTAGACAGCAGTGGCAAACAGTAGCCCTTTTAGGGTCAAATCCAACCCTGTCTGTCACATTATATGAAGCAGAATAAAAAGTAAAAGATGACACAAATTATTACACAGACAAGTGGCTATGTTCCATTATCTCCAAGGACAGTGTGTTATAAACTACATTGCTGCCATACCAACAAAATGTATCCAGCTTACCAGAAGAGCCATTGTAAATCTTATTAGTTATCAACAAGATCATTAAATGCCACATAAATCATATTACAGAGTAACATTTAGAAATGTATTTCTTGTCAGTCTTAATTATTTGAGCTTCATGGTTCAGATTGTCCAAGTGTTCTTTTTATGATGCCAATATGTTTCCAGTACATAGTTCTTTTTTTTAATTTTTATTTTTAATTACTAACACTACAAAAAGGGAAAAATGGGAACAGGGGGAAAGGGGAAAAAACAACATATAAAAACACACACACTACATCTACAGGTATTGCTTTCCCTTCATACTACAATTGTTTAAAGTTAAAACTTTATAATATGCTATTAGATTGGTAGATCTTATAAAATACAAACTACAATCAGGATCAGGTCTTCTTCCCCCCCACCCCACGTCTCAGTCGCAGCTCTCTCTGAACAGCTACAGTAGCTGTGCTCGCTCCCTCCTCCCCCCGCCCCTTCAGCTTCTAAGTCCTCTTCTTGTTGGAACTCTTGATGATTAGACACAAAGTCCCTTAGCTGTGCTTCCGATATTATCTTGTAGGCTTGGTCTTTATAACTAAACCAGATACCTTCCGGAAATAACCATTTGTATTTTATTTCACGCTTCCTCAGAAGAGTTGCAAACCTTTTATATTTAAATCTTCTTTTCCGAGCTAAAAATGGAAAGTCCTTCAATATCTTAACCTTGTTACCCAGAAAGTCCAAATCCACATTGTACAAATTATATAAGATGGTGTCCCGAGTCTTCTTAGATGAAAAGTCGATAATGATCTCACGAGGCAGCTGACGCTTCGTTGCATATTTTGAAGATGTCCGATGGACTTCCAAAATGTCGCTTTTTAACTCTTCTTTAGTTGCCTTTGCGGATGTCGCCAAAAGTTCCGACACCAAGTCCTTTAAATTTTCACTTTCCTCCTCCTTCACATTCTGGAGACGCAATACCGTCTGAGCACGATCCACTTGTAGCCCTATCAGTTGATTCTCCAAAAGCTTTACTTCTTTGTTTGTTGCCTTCATGAGTTCTGCGTTTTCCCGAGCAGACTGCTCTGCCCCTGAGGCTGCTTCCTTAATGGTTTTCACTTCACTCTCAATTGAGCTAACCCTTTGACCGATTTCATTCAGCTTATCAACAAAGGGCTTTATAGCTTCGACAACCGACCGCTTAACCAGCTCTTCAAGAGACTCTCCTTTCAACTGCAAGGCAGCCGAAACAGATTTGCCCATAGCAGGGCTCTGCTTTTTCGTCGCCATCTTAGGGGGGGGGGGGAATCCGCCAACTAAGTTCCGAGACTCAATGAAGGGAAAGATATCCGAACCTTCTTAGCTTCAACTCCCACCAATCTTTCGCATACGCTTGAAATGACAGAAGGGATTCGTTACTTACAGGTTTTCACCTTAAATCTGCTTTTTGCCGTTCTCCATGGCCCGGCAGCACGCGATGTGCTGCGCAAGTCTGCCGGCCTCCGTAGGAGGAAATGGGCAATTTACCCCCTGCATCGACTTCAGGGGGCTCTTCCCGGCACGCTCCGGACCCTGACCCCCTCACTGGGAGTCCTGGGGGTTAACCCTCGCAGGTCAACCGCCCGGTCAGGCTGCTCGGGCGCTTCCTCCCGGACCTGTGGAGAGGAGCGTCCGACACGGCCAGGAAAACGAAACCGAATCCCTGTTTCCAGTACATAGTTCTTATACCTTATACTCAAGAAGAACTTAATTATTGTTGTGAGAGACAGTGTTGTAGTGGTTAGAATAATAGAATTATAGGATCATAGGGTTGGAAGGGACTCCTAGGGTCATCTAGTCCAACCCCCTGCACAATGCAGGAAATTCACAAATATCCCCCCCCCCTTGACTGCCCCAGTGACCCCTGCTCCATGCCCAGAAGATGGTGAAACACCTCCAGGATCCTTAGCAAAACCAGCCTGTTGAAGTAGAATCTGGGAAACCCAGGTTCTCTGCCATAGAAACTTGCTGTGTGACCTTGGATCAGTTGCCCTCAGCCTAATCTACTTTGATGGATGGGCAATGGTCAGACTAAATATCCTACTCTATAAAAGGCTAAGTGTGTTCCAGACAACTCACTTCCTACCCTGGTGCACCACCAGAGGGTGCTACCATGGAGGGAAGCACAGATGAAGCATCCCATTCCTCCAGAAAGTGAGGTGCGGCAGGAAGCCCATGGTGGGATCAGGTGCAGAGCAGGCGACAATGATCAGGTGGGATCAGGTGCAGAGCAGGCGACAATCCCCCAGCTGGGATAAAGAGTGGAGAAGGTGGCAATGCCTGCCCCACACATTCACGCTGCTGAGATCAGGAGCAGAGAAGGTGGCAATACCTGCTCCCCGCCTTCATCCAGCTAGGATCAGGAGTGGAGCAGGTAGCAATGCCCACCACTGGACTTCACCCAGCTGGGATAAGGAGTGGAGCAGGTGGCAATTCCATCCCCCCACCCAGTTGGGATCAGGAGCAGAGCAGGTAGCAATGCCCGCCACTGGACTTCACCCAGCTGGGATAAGGAGTGGAGCAGGTGGCAATTCCATCCCCCCACCCAGCTGGGATCAGGAGTGGAGCAGGTGGCAATGCCTACCCGCCACCTTCACCCAGCTGCGTTCTGGCATGGAGCAGGTAGAGATGCCCGCCCTCCACCTTCACTCACCTAGAAACAGGCATGGAGCAGGGGAAAATGCCCACCCTCCACCTTCACCCAGGTGGGATCAGGAGCAGAGCAGGTGGCAAAGCCCACCCCCACCTTCACCCAGCTGGGATCAGGAGTGGAGCAGGGGGCAATGCCCTCCCCCTGCCTTCACCCAGCTGGGATCAGGAGTGGAGCAGGTGGCAATTCCTGTCCCTAGACTTCACCCAGCTGGGTTCAAAAGTGGTGTATAAATATTTAAAGTGCAAGGTGCTTAATTCTTATAAGTATAAATATCAATAGTCTAATAAATACAATACATATTACAAATATCCATCACTAACAATAAATAGGCTCTCTGAATAATTAAAATACAGAATCTCTAATACACAATTAGGCAATGGCCAATAACAACATCCATTAGCACTGTACAGGTAATATCAGTCCCAATAAAGTCAACTCTCTTATAGGTGCATGGGAGAAGGTGCTCCTGATCAATCCTTATGAGGAGCGTATGTAAGTATCTGGAACGAAGTTATTAATATGTAATATTAGGGTCATGAAGGGACTTTTCCCACATGAGCTGGGTCCACCTATAGCGAAAAGAAGAATACAATCCCTCTTTACCTGGCCAGGATCAGGAGCGGAGCAGGCAGCAGTGCCCATCCCCCACCTTCACCCTGCTGGAACCAGGCACAGAGCAGGAGGCAACGCCCACCCCCCTTCACCAGCTGGGATTAGGAATGGAGCATGAGGTAACGCCCACCCCCCTTTCACCTGGCTGGGATCAGTCATGGAGGAGGAGGTGGCAATGCCTGCTTGCCTTCCCTCCCCTTTCTAGGGTCCGTTGTATTTTCCCCCCACAACGGGCTTTGTTACTAGTAATAAATAAACTAATAAATGGGTCCAATTTAAATATTACCGAAACTGTGTGGTTGCTACCCTCCTGAGAGTGCTCCTTTGTGACTCTCTTGAGCCCTTACATGGTTAGTGTGGGTTGCTCAGTTAGCAAGTCTGTGGCACTAGATTAACGAATTAGCACAGTATAGCAGTTGTGGTGGATGGGAAGAACTTTAGTTTCATCAATTCTTAACCATCATTTTTGCCAGGATCCCCATGGTGATAACAGAGTAAAAATACTTTAAGTCTCTTTAATTCTCCTTTGCAAAATTGTGAATTTTCATTAAGAAAATGCCAAGCCTTCCTGTTGTACTCCTATGACAAAAATGAAAACAGTATGTTTAAAAGACTGTGAGAGTTTTGATCTCCATACATAATTTAGTGCTTGTCATTACACAGTAATTCAAAGAGATTAAGATGTTAGAATTAGACAATTACTTCTTGTAGCAAAGTGATGGAGTTTGGTAAATACTATTTAGTAAGGGTTTTTTAATTATTAAATATTGAAATGCATCAGCAAACATCAGCAAATTAATTTGTCCCAAACACACACTGATAGTGATAATACTATCACAGTATGAAACTCAGCACTTTACAGACCAATTATTGCAGGCTACCTTTCAGAATATTGACATTGTACCACTCCCTTGGAAGACTTTATGGAAGAGGCTTGGCTTTTTCATAGCTAAGAAAAACACTTTTAATTTCCTCTATGGTACTGGTAAGAGGAGAATGGCCTTTGAGAGTAATGTATGATCTTATCTGTTATATATGGGCTGCCATCGGCTTCTATGAAGGTGATCTTTTACTGCTCATAACACTTTTCAAGATATGTTGAATACTCCCTGTTGGTTTGAGCTGATGAAGTCTTTCTTCTTTCTCATCCCTGGAACAGGAACTGCAACCAGGAATATATTGTGTGAACTGACATTCGGTAAATTTCCTTCTTCTGATTTTGGTGATTGTTGATCTTCAAAGAGGAAGAGCTTTTCCTCTGCAATATCTGTTACTATCCAGCACTAGCCGAAATGATAGCATGGAGAGCAATCTCATCATCGTAGGATGGCTTATGGAAGATTGTATTAGAAGTTTGCAAGCTATTTTTATTTTTTGTTTAATAACTTCCATTTCTTTATTTCTCATTAATATAGTTCCCCCCCCAGTACCTAATGGAAAACCTATTACTGGCTGTAGCTTTGTTTTCCATCCATTTTGATGATATTTTAATAACTTGTACTGCTTGCCCCAGAAAACCTCCCTGCCTAATTTCAAACAAATGCAAGAATGCAGCACTCCCAGCCGGTGGCAACAGCCACTGTTGCTGGGGCTGTGATTTGCCTCCTTGGAGGAGGGAGAGGCAGTGGCGCTTTCCTGACCATCCAGGATCGCTGCGAGGGGCGGAGCTGGAGTCCTTATAAGGCCACTCTGCCCCTCAGTGCTGCAGTTGCACCTCGTGCTCGGCCTGAGCAGAGCACACCTCAGGCTCTCTCAGCCAAGCTCCTCTGAGGCTGGCTTTACTGAAGGCTGCCAGGGCTATGCGGCAGTAGCTGCCTTGGAGAAGCTGTGCTATCCCCCGGCTTGCTACCGTCAAACTCCAGAGACTTTTTCTTATTTACATTGGGGCCTGTTGTCTGTCAGTGGGGAGGGCTAAAACAGGGTTGGACCCAGTCCCTGCAGGCCTCTGGCCTACCTAGGCTTCTCTCTCTCAGCAAAGGACTCTGCTGAAGGCCCCTCAGGATTGCAGCCAACTGAGGGGTGGATTCCTTCACACGTTATGGCTACTGGCCTAGCAGGGGTCTGCATTCCTAGGGTGGATGCTGGTAGGCAAACCTCCCTGCCTAGGCTTCTCCCCCCCCCACCCCCCCACCTCAATTTATTGGGAAGGAATATTTCTAGCAGCCACCACACAGGTCTTGCTGGAGGCCACAGGGATGTCTCGCAGCTATCTGAGGGGTGGATTCCTTCACACATTTTTGCTACTGGCCTAGCAGGGGCCTGCATTCCCAGGGTGGATGTTGGCAAGCCCCCCCCCCCCAATGTGTTTTTCCTGCTCAATTTTGCTGCCTTTTTTAGGTCTAAAGAACTGCTATTAGGCTTTCTAACTCATGCCACCTGATGGCATATTGTGTTATTGCATCTGCTTTAGTAATTGGGTTTTTGTGCAAAGAAAGAGAGGGACAGAAGAGGAGAGTTGAAGTTACCCATTTGATTGACAGTTTGATGAACAGCATTTAATGAATAGTATTTAATTTACAACAAACAGAACAAATTGATATTGAAGGACAATAATCACAGTTACTAGGTGTCAGGCTTCGTGGGATGCTGTAACAGCATGGTGGAATGCCATCCAAAAGCCACACCAGAGAAAAGGGGAGCATGTATGTGCCCCACAACCTGGAGACCCCTGAGGCAAGTTTCCTCATCTTCTGAGTATGAGGGGGCATCAGGGACCTAGTGGCACATCTAGTTGCCAGGAAAGGCCAGGGCCCAGAAGAGGGAGGCTACGTGGGGAATCTTCTGAGGCGGAAACCTGCAAAGCTGTCACGCAGGGCACAGAAGTCTAAGATGTTACCTGACCTTTCTGACAGATTAGTGCCACCGATGGACTCCATGCCGAGGGTGCACATGAAATCCAAGTCTTCCCCACCAGGTGTGTGCAAGAAGCTTGAATTTTGGGCCCAAAACAAAACCACATTCCAAGTTTATTGCACACACCCAGTGGGGAAGCCTTGGATTTTCTGTGCACTTAGGCAGAGCCTTGGGCCCAAAACAAAATGCAAGTTTCTTGCACACCCCCGGTGGGGAAGACTTGGATTTCATGCGCACCCTCGGCATGGAGTCCGTCAGTTGCAGGCTGTGTAGGTTTCTGCACTCCCCCCGCAGAAGATTTCCCACTTTGCCTGGCCAAGCCAGGTCCCAGCCACACAATGGGTGGCTCGCACTCTGGGCCGCGGGTGGATTGCCCAGACAGGTCTGGGGTGACCTCAGGGCCTGACCTGTACTGCTGGTTAGGCCCTTGCCGTGTTGTTGACAGATAGGTTGTTGTAATGTTAATAAAGCGGCCCTTTAGTTCCCAATACTTGTGTCTGCCTCTTCATTCCGATTGGGGTGCCAAAGGACCTCTAACAATTTATCAATAATTACAGGCAAAATATAATTCTGGCCTTTGTTTTCCATCCAAATTGGACAAGATCCTCACAATATTTACCCCTGACTGGAAGGGCTGAAGGGATTGTGCCTGTCAAATGTCAGAGAGATACAAAAAGTGGCCCCATTTTTCAAGCCGTTATACTAGAAAGGAAATTCAAGCAATTTATGAAGCATTCAGGTTTTTTAAAACTTGAATGTCCTTCATTGCATAAGACCTATTTATTTTAGTGACTGTCTCTCCCTAGTGACCTATCAGCCTCCATGCTAGTTATAGTCAGGGCCGGATCTAGGGTTGCCGGTGCCCAGGGCAAGCCAAGTCTGGCATCCCCCCCACATGCTGTGACGTCATCACGCGGAACCCGAAGGTGTGCTGCCTGCATGGCAAGCTGGCGGCCCCTGCACACAGTGTGCTGTGGAGCTGGTGGCAGCAGCACGGGCGGCTGAGTGGAGGGCTAGGAGGCTGCCCGCGCCATTTGCCTGCCTCGCTGACAGGGTGGCCAGCTTGCCGCATGCTCCCTGTCACAGGGGCAGGCGAACGGCGTGGGCGGCCTCCCAGCCCTCCACTCAGCCACCCGCGCTGCCGCCGCCAGCTCCAGCGTGCTCCCGGTGGCTGGCAGCTGTGCCCGGCGCCCCCTGTTTGGTGGTGCCAGGGGCAGACTACCACTTCTGCCCCCCCCGGTCGATCCAGCCCTGGTTATAGTCCCTGAATTAGTCCTTGTTTTTGTGTTGTTTATTTTCACAAATTAAGATCCCTCACAATGAGAATCAGGGCCAAACTACACATTACATTTTTTGGCAAGTTGAATTAGGGTTCCTCTGACCTGCTTTCCCCACAGGCACACAGCAGCTGCAGGGAAAGGCATTTTTAAAATCCACAGGAGTCTGATTACACTCCGAATTGCAGTTATTTGCTTAACTTGGAGTGGCCTGGGCTTGGAATACTTTGTGTTGTGGCCATTTCAGCTCAGAAAATGGCATGGAGACCATTCTCCTCCCACACCACAGTTACAAGCAAAATCAGGCTCTCGGGGACTTTAAAAATGCCTTTCCCCTCAGCTGCTTTGTGGTTGTGGGGTGAGTCAGGTTTGATAAACCCCAATATGATTTGACAAAAACCATAATGTGTAGTTTGGCCTTCAGAGTCTCGGGAACAGATGTCCTGTGGCGTTGGAACAGGTTGCCCACAGAAATGTGTTGGTCTTTCTCTTTATTTGTTTTCATGATGATAGATAATAAAGAAACGCACCTTCTTTTATCTGGCCTTTGGTTTGGCCGGGTAAGTGGCTCATTTTACTGTAACCATTTTAATGGTGCTGTGCAGTTCTTTCTTCAGTATTGTATTATTACATTTTTGTAAGCTTCCAGGAGCCCAAGCAAGGTTTCACACAAATGAATAAAACATGTACAAAACCAAAAAGATCTGTTTTGATGATTAAGAAAATGCCTTCTATATAATAATAACGACACACTTTGTAAACTGCTCTGAGTGGGTGTTGACTTGTCCTGAAGGTCGGTATATAAATTATTATTATTATTATTATTATTATTATTATTATTATTATTATTATATTGATAGTCAGTTAAGTGCTTCCTTTATGTTTCTATCTGTCTTGAGTTCTCCTGACTCATCCTCTCCCCCTCCCTCCACATACTAGGAACAAACATTTAGCTAATTGAATGCTACACTTGCAATGATCATCAACCGAAAGAGTAATATTTGCTTTTCTCTTTGGCATGAGGCCGACACCCCAGAGAGGCTCACAGCATAGCCTGGCAGTGGATGTTTCAAGGTGGAAACTACCTGCTAATCAGAAGCCCCACCAGGCAAGAGACTAGCCCACGTTCCTGAAATATGGGGCAAAGGCCACACTGAGGAATGGTGCTCAGAAGACCCACAGGTAGCTCGTGAGTTCCTGATGAACATCACTGGTATAAGCCCTGAACTGGGTAGCCCAGGAGAGCCTGATCTCATCAGATCTCAGAAGCTAAGCAGGGTCCGCTGCGGTTAGGAATCAGATGGGAGACCTCCAATGAAGACCAGGGTTGCCCCCTGTTTACTCTGATGGATTAAATGCTTCCTATTTATATGAAAGCCCCCTTGTGGGTTCAAATGTCTCTCCTAATGATATCGTAACTGATAAGGAGCTTTCTCGATGCAGCATCCTTTGAAAGGAAAGTTTCACAAACCTTTCCTTTAACTGTCTATAAAAATGGGGATGTCTTCTCCCATCTCTCTCTGAAATTTGACAGGGATCTCCAGTGAGGGATACAGTCCCTGAAAATGTCATCCTAACAGAATAGAAAACAAGTTGCAGGCAAATGCATGTTTTCCGTCGAAAGCAATGGAAATTAAAATGAATGGAATTACTTGGATTCAAAATGAATGAGAACAAAGTGGAGTTTGGGGTTTATTGTTTCTCTAGTAATAAAGCTCCACTTTTGATCCCAGTTGGGTGAAGTCAGGGGTGCGCATTGCCACCTATTCCTGATCCCAGCTGGGTGATGGCGGGGGGGGGGATTGCCACCTGCTCCGCTCCTGATCCCAGATGGGTGAAGGTGAGCATGGGCATTGCCACTTGCTCTGCTCCTGATCCCAGCTGTATGAAGGGGGGGTAGGCATTGCCACCTGCTCTGCTCCTGATCCCAGCTGGGTGAAGGTGGGTTTGGGTATTGCCACCTTCTCCACTCTTGATTCCAGCTGGAAGAAGGCATGGGGTGGGCATTGCCACCTGCTTTACTCCTGATCCCAGCTGGGTGAAGGGGGTGGGCATTGCCACCTTCTCTGCATCTGATTCCAACTGGGTGAAGTCAGGGGTGGGCATTGCCACCTGCTCCACTCCTGATCCCAGCCAGGTGATGTCGGGAGGTGGGTACTGCCACTTGCTCTGCTTCTGATCCCAATTGGGTGAAGGTGGGTGTGGGCATTGCCACCTGCTCCGACCTGATCCCAGCTGAGTGAAAACAGAGGGTGGGCATTGCCACCTGCTCCACTCCTGATCCCAGCTGGGTGAAGGTGGAGTGCAGGCATTGCCACCTGCTCTGCTCCTGATCCCAGCTGAGTGAAGGCAGAGGGTGGGCATTGCCACCTGCTCCACTCCTGATCCCAGCTGGGTGAAGGTGGAGTGCAGGCATTGCCACCTGTTCTGCGCCTGATCCTGGGCTGGGCTTCCCACCACAGCATGCTCTTGGAGGGACGGGCTGCCTCTTCTGGGTTTCTCTCCACAGCAGCGCCCTCTGGAGGCACACCAGGGTAGGAAGTGAGTTGTCTGGAACACAGTTAACCTTTTATATAGTAGGATTTATTATGAAATGAATGTACATCATTGAGAAGCATTGCTTTTGAAGTGACTTGAGGTGGTGTAACTTTTTTAGAAGCTGTTTGTCTGGCACTGCAGTGCATGTAGAAGATTCTACTTTGCATTTCATTTGCATACTCCTGGTAATGCTAGAATTCTGAGGTTATGTCGCCTTTTGCATAAGAAATTCTGCATAAGAAAGAGTAGTGTTGCCAGATTTCTATACCCTACCAGCAGGAGGGGGAACTTGGCACTTACCATGAATTTCTGCATCACTCAGGTGTATGAGTTAAAATTACTTTATTAAAGAATACCAGTATCAAGATGGTCAGACAGGATCATTGGCTGAAGTGACTCAAGGTAGCAAAGCAAGGTTAATTATAGGATAAAGTTCACACCCCCAGGTGAGAAAAAAAGTCCATTAGGATTTTGGCGTGCTGAGCCAGAGAGCCAGGAGAGAGGGGAGGAGGGAAAGGATGAGCTCTGCTCAGTCTCTTAGGAGGTTGGTGCGGTCTCAGTTGGAAATTCAAGGCCACGTTCTCAGGCCGGCCAGGAAATGGTAATCAAAACACCTGCAAGATAAGCAGCTAGCAACCAGTCAGCAAAACAGGTTCACTCTGCATGTTCTCAGAGGTACCCCACACACTGCAGCAAGAAATCCATAACCCATGACAAATATGCTGGAGGCATACCTGACACCTTGTGTGCACTTAGCACATATGATCCTAGTGCCAGTGTTACGATGTCACTTCAGGGAAGGGATGTCCTCAAACTGGCAATGGGCGTGCTCCCAGTTTCATGGGGCCAATTTAGCCCAGTGGAGTCAGAAATCGCCCCCTGCAAAGCACAGGAGCATGCCTGCCACTAGTCATGATGATGTCACTTCAGGAAGTGACATCGTCACACCCATCAGGATCATACTCACTGTGCGCTTGTCTGGGAGGTTTCTTGCCTCCTGGACTCGTTCCCTCCACTTCCGCCCATCAGCTAGGTAAGTGATGGCAGGGGGCCGAGGCTGGGAGTGGGAGCTCCCCCACCCCCACAGGGGAGATGGGATCCCTAAGAAAGAGCCATGTGGTATACAGGTGCAGGGGCAGTGTGAGAGGAAGATCTACAAAAACAGATCCCGCACCACAGAAGTAAGGCAGAGGCTCCTGTTTCAGGTGCTGGAACTATAATTCAGGTATGCATGGTCCAAGGCAACATTCTCCAGAACTCACCTCTTGAAGGAAGTAAAAGAAAGGCCTGCTTAAATGCTCTCAGGCCTTTAAAATTTATGGCCAGAATTATTATATAGCATAATTACTACGTAATTCTATAACTGCCAGCTCTTTCTATCATGAATGCCACTGAAAAGCAGATATTTTGAAGCCAGCAAAGCGGCTCAAAGTTCACAAGTATGGTGCTGAGGGGAGAGGAGTGAACTGAATATCATCATTATGAGATAAAGTGTTTTCAGGTGTTGTGTCAGCTGTGAATTATTAGTGCACCATTTTTTAAAAAAATCCAGAATTTGTCACTGTGTTGCGCTGGCTTTTCACCTCCACCAATTTTTTTAATGCTTTACATTTGGAGGTGCGACTACATCTCATCATTAAAATATGAAAATATGAAGTCATTTTGCTTCTCATTAAAAATGCAAGGTTGCTATTATGCTGATAATAAGGTACATATGCCTCCTAATGGCTTGAAGGCACAGAAAGTAACTGGTATTTGTTTTGTCTATTAATAGTGATCAGAAGCTTATTATAGAGCTATGCATGCCTAGAGAACAATAATTTTTCATCATATTCCTTTTTTCCTTTTTCTTTCTCAGGTATTTCACATGTTAACAACTAAGTAAATTTGCTGACCACTTGCTGTGCTTGAATTGCAGCCCACCTACCTTTTGTAACTTTCCTCTTCACCATTTTCTGAAACGGCTATAGGGGGCATGATTTGGCCACAAATGAGAAAAAGCCCACTCTACCACCCCACTGTGGTGTTTGTGATTAATACAGATGAATATTTTAGTGTGTCCTCAGGTAACCACAGGCTGTAATCCACTCTGGAATTCACAATGAAGTAGAAGGACAAAAAGCGACTTCTCAAAACAAGTTAGGTTAGTTGAGAAGGAACCTTTTTATTGCTCTGCATCTGTCTTAAACCTGTGCACTTTCAGATTTTTGTACCTTTTCTTCTGCATACAGCACTTCTCTCATAATTCAAGCCCTGGACCTTTGCAGTTGTTCCCAGGGTATAGTCTAAGGCACGTTATATAACAACTTTGCTGAAACAAAGCAATTTTAGCTCAGGTCAGTGCCTGGGAGAGAAGCCTCCTGGGGCCTTTGGAGTTTCCTGGTTCCATATTAGCATCATAAATAAGTAATAAATAAATCTCTCCTCCACTGAGCCAGCATTCAAGTAACCTGGGCTGCTGTCTAACTTCATGCATTAGTTTATGTCAACATCAAAATATAGTTTGCAAAATAACAATGTGTTCACGACGGCGTTCAGGCAGGGACTGACGGATCTGTTAAGAGATGTAGAGCTTTCGTCAGGAGGACCTTCCACAGCCTGAGTGTGTTTAGTACATCCCACATTTCAAGCTGTGCTGATGACTAGACCTCTTTGTTTCCTGCATTCCTTCCTCCTTTTTTTGTGTCAGAGTTTCTCCAGACTTTCTGGTGTACTCAACTCCCCCAATTTTAGATCGTGAACTAACGCACGGGCTCCAGCAACTGTGCAGGAGACTTGGCACCGGTAAGCTGATTGTCTGACATGGACCACTGACAGGGGATCTGGCTCTGCTCTGGAGTAAAATGAACTTGCAAAAGCCGCTTGGGTCACAGCTAATTGCAATATCAATAGCCTGTCCTTCCTGCAAGACCAGAGAACAGCACATTTCCCCCAAATAAATGAATGTATCTCGCATAATATCAAAGTGTGTAGTGGCTTGATTATGCAGCCCTCAACTTAAACCTTCTGTGCTGGCAAAGCACAATTTAACATACGGCCGTTATCTACTTTTAAAAAAATGTTAATTTCTTTCTATACAGATGCTCCAAGCCAACATACCATTAAAATAAATAAATAAATGTACTTCTTGCTATTCTATTTTCTTCCAGTATACTCGAGGCAATGCACAAACAATATTTATACTTAAATATTAAAACTGACAGTAAAAACAAGTCACTATAATACTGCCTGCAGTTCCAAAATTCTACAGCAATGTCAACTTAAATTTCCTGAAAGAAAGAAAAAAGATTTTTATAAGTATGGTGGACCTCTCTGAGGAAACTTTCAAGTTATGGGCACCACTGTCGAAAGGACCATCTGGGAGCAATGCAGGTTCTGATTTTTCCCAAAGGATGAGATCTGGAGGAAGCACTTCCTTGAAAGGTTCACCATGTTATCTTCTTAAGCAGGTGCACTCTGCTTCCTACTTAGATCTGTTCAATGGGACTTAGGGCCAAGCTAGAAGTGATGAATTACACTTGAGTGGCAAGTGAACAGTCTCACATGTATTCCTCCCTATTCACTTGCACTCCACTTGCACTCCACTCGATCACGTAGTGGAGCGCAAGTGAACAGGGAGGAATACATGTGAGTCTGTTCACTTGCCACTCAAGTGTAATTCATCACTTCTAGCTTCGTCAAGTGTAATTTGTCACTTCTACGTGATTGAGTGGAGTGCAAGTGGAGTGCAAGTGAACAGGGAGGAATACATGCGAGTCTGTTCACTTGCCATTCAAGTGTAATTCATCACTTCTAGCTTCGTCAAGTGTAATTTGTCACTTCTAGCTTCGTCAAGAGTAATTCGTCACTTCTACGTGATCGAGTGGAGTGCAAGTGGAGTGCAAGTGAACAGAGAGGAATACATGTGAGTCTCTTCACTTGCCATTCAAGTGTAATTCGTCACTTCTAGCTTGGCCCTTAGTCATAGGAAAGTGTTTTTTGGATTGAATTGTCAGTCAGTCTCCCTCAGATAGGCTGGGCCGGCACTATACAAGGTACATCTAGCGGCACCAACATATTTTAAAGGAAGGAGCTCATTGTGTGGATTTGAAAAGTCTGACCCCATAGTGAGTTTAGCATAGAATACATGTCTGTTTTGAAATGGGGTTTACTCATAAGTGTTTGGACTTGGCTTTTCCATATTTAGACTATTGTTCTGATTACTTTACAACTTTTTAAAATGTTTGGACTATGGTCGAATCCACATTCATCCATTACCCGCATGTTTATCAGATATCTTCCGTTTGCCTCCAATCCGCGATAGTTTCCTCTTCATTCACATTCCTGCTTCCAATCCGTCTTTCTCGCGCGTCCCTCCAGTCACATGGCTGCTCGAAAACCACTTTTTTGGGCGGGAACTTTTTCCCCCGCCCATTATTTTTTTATTTTTTTGAGCGCACTTTTCTGTTATTTCGATCCTGCCTTATAAAGAAACATCATTAAAGATAATGATGACTCTCTTTCCCCCACTGACAGCACTAATGGCTCTCTCCCGTTTCTTTTTTGGAAATTTGGAAGCATGTGGGAAGCTTTCGTGGGCATTTCCTATGCAGGACAGTTCAGTGCCTGAATTTTTCTGAAGTTTCACTTCCTTGGAGTGTCATTATTTCAATATTTCATAATTTCGATATTACAGTAATATAAAATAAAAAAAATAAAAAACAGTTAAAAAGGAAGTTTTGCGAGTCCATTTTGAGGATGGATTCACCCCAAAATGATTTTTCAAACTACCAGATTTGATTCAGAAACAGCATAATCAATAAATCCAATGCTATGAAGTCAAAAACAGTCTTTTGCAGACTACGGAGCACTTGCAAGTTGAATCAGCCAATAGGAACTCTCTGAATGGCCGGAGAGACAGGAAGGGGGGTGGTTTTTAAAAAAAACCGCATAAATTGCACATTGGCCCGTTCATGGCCACCGTGAAACTCCCGTTGAAAACCTGTGACCACATATTTGGGAGAAATGTGAATGAAATGTGTCTGTTTAATGAGTTAATGTGACCGGCACTCGGGATTGCGTGGGGAATGCGGGGAACATGCGACTTAGAATGAGTAATGTGGTTTCGACCTATGTCTTCATAGGAAAGCTTTTAAAGCAATAGTTTTTAGCTTTAACATCACTGTTGCTTGAAGGCCCTACTTTCCTTTCCTTTTAAAAAAAATGTTAACTTGAGAATTGGTACGCAAAGAAAAGCAGGTAGTATTAATCATGACCTCCCCTGGTGACCTTTCCTTTGTTCATCCTGACAGAGCTAACTATCACCTTCCAGGAAACATTATTCATTTCATTATGTGCATGTATTTGTTTTGAATAGCCTGCATTTTGCAACTGGGCAAAAAGTGTTCATATCACCTTTACAAATCTTGTCTGACATTGTCTTGTGGGTAAATTAAGTGTTCAGTGGAAGACTGCAAAACAAATAAACAATGGGTAGCAGGGTAGAATAAAACTAAAGATACATGCAAAATTATATATCTCCAGGGCTTTTTTTCAGGGGGAACGTGGGGGAACGGAGTTCCGGAACCTCTTGAAAATGGTCACATGGCTGGTGGCCCCGCCCCCTGATCTCCAGACAGAGGGGAGTTGAGATTGCCCTCCACGCCTCTCTAAACTCCCCTCTGTCTGGAGATCAGGGGGCGGGGCCACCAGCCATGTGACCATTTTCTCCGAGGGCAACCCACTGAGTTCCACCACCTCTTTTCCCAGAAAAAAAGCCCTGTATATCTCTATCTCTATCTCTATACTGTACTCCTACAGTATAGTGTGTAAACAAGAATTTGACAATTCCCCATTCTCCCTGGTGTTTTATGTACACTCAAGTGTGCATTTTCCAGAAATGGAATTATCCAAAAAGCTCTGTACATGTGTTTCCTTTTTCTGTTAAAAGTACAGTTGTGTTAGCCAGAGCACGACAGCCAGCACAACAAAGATGCTGTATGTAAATGGAATGCAATTGCAAGGGAGTGAAATTCAGGATTCTAAGTCCCTTCAGACTGGGAAGTTTAGAATGCTTGATGATTTCATTTGCATTTTGCAATTTGCATTCAAATGAGATATTCTAGATTTTGGGGGGATGAAGCGCTCTTGGTGAAATTGGCTATGTTTTTTATTTAGATGCTATCGGAGGACACTGCTGAGCTCCAGTTTGATAAGCAAGAGTGGCAGCCATTTGAAGCAGAAAGATTTTATTGAACAGATTCAGTGTGCAATTTTAGCCCTGTGAAAGAGGTAGCTGTTAGTAAGTTGCTGTTGTGTTGTATAGTAAAGGTGGAAGAATATTAGAATGATTTCCTTTATCTCAGTATAGATTTTAATTACCAAACTACACTGTATTCAAAGTCAAGCATTTCAGAAAATGGGTGAAACTCATTACATAAAATTGTCCAATTCCAATCTCAGATATATGTAAACCAGGTATTGGAAGGGAGACCCAGCTCTCACCTCTAATTGCTCCTCACACATATGGTTTGCACATGTGCTCCTGGGTGGTGCAATGATGTTATTTCCCAGAAGTGATGTCATTGTGCAGGCCCAGGAGCATGCATGGGCTTCTCAGCAGGCTGATTCGGGCCCCAAACAGGCCCAATTTGGCCCATTTGGGGCCTAAATCAGCCCACTGCAAGGCATGAGGACACTCCTGGGGCAGCACGAGGGTGTCACTCATGGGAGTGTCAAACGTTGCGCCGCCCCAGGAGCAAGCCTATGAGCCCTGTTCCCCTGCCTCCCCCTACCGCCATCCAGGTGAGTGGTGGCTGGGGGAAAAGGGTGGGAGCAGGGAATCCCCTGTGCCCACCAGGGGACCTGAGTTTCCTAACTGGAATCAAGGGTGAGTTCGAAGTCAAGGATCTCCTTTCGTAAAGTACCCCACTTTCTACTCACACACCTTGGTATAAGCAAAACTGTAACAGCAATAATCAGAACTTGTAATGCTAGATATGGAACTCTCCTCCCGCCCCTACCAAAGGCCAAGAGTCCCAAAATGAATGATGGTCTATCAAGCCAGGTCCTTACTCCCAGTTCTCTAAGAGAGCAAGTGTCATCTAATGTCCATGGTAGCCCTGTAGCCATGGGCAGGGGCACGTGGCAATCCTGACAGGGCGTATGTGCCTGTGGCTTGGGAGGGGGGGAAGAGAGGCATCCAGGCACCAGTGTTGAGGGCAGCACTGGCTGGGCTGGAGGCACATTGTGCCTGGCCGGGGAGGGGGGGAAGAAAGGCATCCGGGCGCTGGTGAGCCTGCCAACTTGCCCAGTGCAGCCCCCTTGATGGCAGCACCAGCGGGGCTGGAGGCACATTGTGCCTGGCAGAGGAGGAGGGGAAGAGAGGCATCTAGGCGCCGCAAGCCTGCCAACTCGCCCGGTGCGGCCCTGTTGAGGGCTGCACCAGCCAGGCTGGAGGCGCATTGTGCCTGGCAGGAGGGCGAAGATGCTGTTATGCCTGGCAGGGGTGGAGGCTGCCAATCGCTGCAGCATCTGCAAAGTCGTCTGGCACTGACCGACCAGGAGCTTCCAGCGCTCCCTTCTCTTCAACCCCCGCCGCCCGGCACACTGTGCTATCCGATGCTGTGACGGGCCTGCTGGAAGCACACCACCTCCGTATCCGCGGGGGTGGTGGATAGGGAGGCGATGGCACTTTTGTCCTGAGGTGCATAAGGGGAGGGGGCGCCGGTTCATCCTCATTCCGGTGCTCTCATCCCCCCCTTTGGAGGGATCCCTGGGGAAGCGGGGATCCCCTAACAGTCTAGAGACAAACTGCATTCATGAGATATACATCTTCACATTAAAAAAATGATCCACTCGGCCAAAAGAAAATATGCAACTGCATTTTTACTTTATTGAGCAACATGTAAGCAGAGTCACCTTTTTAATACCACAGAACAGTAACCAGTATCAAGCCAGTAATACGCAACCTACAGCCCCCGCCTTTCTTTTTAAAAAACATTCCATTAACTTTGTGATTTCTGGCCCGAATCCAGAAAAAAAAATTAACTAAGTGGGTCAACAACTGGCTTTTTAACATGAGAACAGTGATAATAAAAGACATTTTCAAGGAATTGAACGGGTGAGTACTGTACTGCAATAGTTGTGTCACAGCCCAATTCAATTACAGCTCACCATCTAAAAACACTTCTCGAGATCGCAATGCGACTACTGTAATCATTTTTTCAAAGCCTGAAACGTGCAGGAGCAGAACGCTGACGCTTCTGAAACAGATGATCCCTAGGCAGCTTCTTGGGTGAGGGGCGCATACCAAAACGTTTCCTCGGTTTTCCTCTGGAGCCCGATGATGTGACCGGTGCATTCTCATCCGCTGTTGGGAGAACAGTTGTTCCGGCATCGGCTGGTGCAGGTGAGAGAGATGATGGGGCCTGAGAGCCACATATTGGCTCCATCAACGCCTGACACCTGCTACGCGATGGCTGGGGTAGGAGTCATTCAACTTTCTCTCCCGCAGCAAATTGTGATGCTCGAAGTGTCCCAAAAATGCCCCCTGAGTCTTGTGGATGGCGTGAGCCATGTCTTGCAGCCCACTCTCTGCATTTGCTGCCTGTCTCTCAGCTGCTTCCACTGCACACTGTAGAACCCAAAACAACTCGGAGGTGTTAATATTAATGCACAGGCAAGGAGGACGGTCTGGGCCTTCCCGACACAACCCTATCTCCTCACGATGGGACTCAGCCTCCGTCTGGCTAGTTTTAATGGTATCTGCAGCCATCTTCACAACAGCAATTCTAGTGGCATCAAGGCTGGTCAGTGCCTCGTTCCGTGGCCATTCATGGTGCCACAGACACAAGTTTGCCATTCGCTCTGCTGGAGTATAGCAGCGGGTTCTGGGCAGCCCAGAGTTGACCGATACAGTAAAGAAATGGGGAATACGAAAACAAAACATTCGTTAAAAAACATTGACCTGGGCATTGGGTCCAAAGGATTTTCTGTCTGCGAGGTTGACTTACATCAACCTCCCCATAATGTCCACCTTAAAAAATTTTCAATGGCAGTAAGTGCTGCCGTGTGGAGGTGGCGGGACAACCTCCACTCTCCGAGAGGCACAGAAACAGCATTCTCCTCTCGGTCATGAAAGTCTACCAGAGGTGAGGATTCTTTGAAAGAAAGTGGAGGAGAACTCAACAGTGTCCTCCGCATCCTGTCCACTGGTCTCCTTGCTGTTGGCTCCCCATTCAGGGAGAACATCTCCAGAGAGCTCCTCAAAGCACTTTTCCCCTGCTTCATCTTGTTCCTCATTTGTTGCATCTCTTTGCCCAGTCCTCTCTTAATTCTCACTGCCTCTATGAGAAGACTGTCTTCTGTGGTCAACCATGGTTGCTGGCACAGCGGTTCCCATCACCCTCGGGACAACTAGATCTTGCTCCATGCACAGAAAGTGGTTAAGCTCCTCAAAGAAGGGCCACACACGTTGTCCGTGTCCAGACCTACTGTTCCCGTCCACACATTCTTTGTAACCACAGCGCAGTGATTTTGCATGTTCGCTAAATTGTTCCCAGTCTCCGTGGAAACTTCAGCTGGCCATCTCATTCGTGATCCATTGGAACTGGCTCACATTACAGTAGCTCGTGGACAATTTGCTTTGCACTGCGTCGTCACCCCATATCTGGACAAATGCTCAAGTTTCTTCCTCTGTCCATTGAATGCTCTTGCCTTTTTTGCTTCCAGTTGATGATGGAGACACAAAGTCTGTGCCACTGGACGATGGACTCGTGGACAATGTGATCACCAGTGGAACAGAGCCAGGAGATGATAGTGTGGCAGTTCCGATTTGTGTTGGTGAATCCGAAAGACTAGTGGAGGGCAGATTCTGCTCCATTTTAAGGTTAAATTCAGGCTGTGAATATAATATGCAAGAATGGAGAGCACACCACAGTAGTATATTCTCAGCAGTTTCCTTGGGTCAGTGGCGCAGCATGAAATGTTCAACGAGAGCAGTTGAAGACCGAAGAAGACTGAGAGATAAGAATTCATCAACGGCCATTGGGCAGTGCTCCAATCCCACTCCCCAGCCATTGGCCAGAAAGACCATTCTTTCTGATGCAAAATTTTTCCTTTCAGGAAAGGTAGGAAAGAACCTTTTCTCCTGACTCAGGTCACAGGTCAGATGTACTTCCTCTTCCTAGCGGCACACAGGAGTAAACGGAAATATCTCAACACAATGCAGGCAAGGAGAATGGATCCCATCGAGTCAAATGCACCTTATGCACCATCGCCGCATGAAGTCCAGCCTTCATCACTGCACACAGAAACGTGTATTCTTTCAAGCTGCGGACTGCACCAGGGAACAGCTCCTGTGGAAAAACGATGCAAAATGTCCTTGAGACATCTGGATGCAGCCATTTATGCGGCAGAGCATTTCGCTCTTCTTCGAAAGCAGAGATACCAATCTCTTTGTGCTCATCTGCATCTCTCCATTGAACATGTGGCTGTAACCTTGGTGAAAGCAAGCATGACTCTATGCAAATTATATGCTCAATTGCAAGTTGCAGGCCACCAAGCCAACCTCAACATGAGGTGAAAAAAAGACGTTTGCAAAGGGCAATTGCACAGTTGGTGACGATGGAAGAGATGCCGTATTGTGTTTTCAAGCTCCTAAGCTCGAAAAGGTCAGCTTGGATACTTCCAAGAGCCGATTCGCATTGGTGGCCATAATGGATCAAACACCAATTTGATGACTCGCAATGGCTTCAACAGTTCCGCATGCGTAGAAAAACCTTCGAGTATATAGTTGAAGAGCTTCGTGAACACCTTCAATGGGAAACCTTGCTGATGCGTGAACCGATTCCTCCTGAAGAGCTGGTCACCATCACCATCTGGAAACTGGCCATGGGCACTACAAACGCTGCTTCGATTCCTGCTTTTGGCCGAGGAGTATCAACCATCTGCTCTGTCTTTGACGAGGTATGTGAACTAATAGCAGCAAAACTGACAGAGAAATGGATCAGAGTTGATGACATAGAGGTCATCATAGATGGATTTGAGGACTGCGGATTTCCACATGCTTGGGGAGCCGTGGATGGGACCCACATAGAAATTAGGGCCCCCCTCCTCTTTTTCTGGTGAGCAGTACATCAACTGTAAGGGATATTGTTCCATGATTCTACAGGCAGTTGTAGATACTCAGGCGAGATTCCTGAACATATTTGTCTGATTCCTGGGGAAAGCGCATGATGCCAGGGTGTTGCGAAATTCACCCTTATTCAAGAGAATGGAGGACGGTTCAAGACAGCCAAGAATACCGGGGATGATTGAGGGTGTGACATTTTACCCAGTCATCATCAGCGACCCTGCATACCCGCTCAGGCCGTGGCTTATGAAACCTTACCCCGCTGCGTCCACACCTGCCCAAGAAAGATTCAACTATTGTCTGAGCAAGGTGAGGATCGTGGTGGAGAGGAGTTTTTGATTTTTGAAGAACTGCTGGCTTTGTTTAAGATCGGAAAACAGTATAACAGTTTACATAGTTAGGCTCTAAAATTTCAATATAAATGCCACACTAAGGTATGAAGTCCAGATCGTGTTGCTGAGCATTCTCCCTCTTCCAATTCCACTGAAGCTTTAACTGAGTTTTTACTGCCTTTTCCTCTAAAGTTTCCTTTAGAGAGTTCTTTTTTTGCTTGCAGCTTCATTGTGTGTATCTGAGTGACGAAGATCCAGAGAGCGTAGCATAGCTTGTCCTGATTCTGCGTCTGTGGCCGCCGGTGCTAATCCTTGATGTTGCACAAAAAGCTTGGTATGATTCACCCATTTATATCTAATGTTTGCCTGATTGAGCTGGGTTACAACCGGTTTCAAAGTCCGTCTTGCTTGCAGCATTTCTGGTGATAAATCCTGCATTACTTGAATTTTTATATTTTTGTATATTAAGTAGACTTTTTTCCTCGCTTCAGATAAAATTTTATCTTTGGTGCGGAGGTCTAAGAATGCAGTTAGGATGTCCCTCGGAAACTTCCTTTTCGGAGCATAGAGAAGGCCTAATCTATAAGCTTTTTCAATTCTTGGAGAGATCCCCTCTTCCAAGTCCAAAGCTTGGGCTAGCCAATGTTAAATCTGTATTATTTTCCATTCCTTCCTCAAATCCGTGAAATTTGAAGTTATAGTTTCTCATTTTGTTGTCAAGAGCAATTAATTTAGTTTTAACCCAAGCCTCTTCTTTTTGCACAGTTTGCTATGCTTCTTGAGCATTCATACTTAAAGTAAGAGCCTTTTTGGCTGTTTGAGAGATATCTTGCAGAGCATTTTTATTTTCATTTATCTGCTCATACATCAATTGCAGAATTTTTTCAAGTTTGGATACTACTTTAGATTCTAGTTGGTCTATTTTCCTAATAATTTCATTATCTAGGCTTTGCATTTCTTGCATTCTCTCATCATCTGTTTGAACAGACGCCATTTTAAGCTCTTTCCCTTCCCCTCTTTCTGTTACCTCCTTGCTGTCTGTTAGCTCCTTGCTGTCTCCGGCTGCAAAAGTCTTTCAGAGAGGTAGAAAACTGCTGAGCCTGCTTTTTTTTGTTGGTAGAGGTTTTCCTCATCTTTGTTCGCAATTTTTAGTTTCCGATCTCTTCTAAACACTAATTTTTTGCCCAGGTGAGGCAGAAGGGGATCAGAGCAAAGAGATTAGGCATCTGCCATTATTCAGCTCGAAGCCCCACCCCCCCCGGCTCTTTCTTTCTCTGAGTAAAATAGCAAATCTGTAGACAAATGACACTTTCACTCTTCTCCATAGGCAATGTACCCTGCTCCCATCCAACATTCACAAACAGAACCGTCATGTTCATGAACAGCCCCTGTGAATTCCAACATTCCTCACCATTTGTGCCTTTCCAACTGAAGCTCATGACATGACTGTACACATGACTGTTGGTAAAAGCATGGAGGTATTCCAGGGTGTGTGTGTTTGTTTTGTGGGGAAGATCCAGTGATGAGTTTGTGACTGGTGATTGGTGAATGGTGAGAATGAAAGTGCCCACCATTTGGCACAGAGCATTGAGTGTCAATTGTAATTGGATATCATACCTCATCCCATGCAAGAGCTGCACACTGGAATTTTTTTCCTGCTCTCTTAAAGGGACCTCAAGAAACACAGGACAGGACAGTCCAATAATCATCAGTTAATCACTTGATTGCCACTTTCACAGGAAGAACAAAAAAGTAAACATAAAGCAGGATTTATTTTCCATATCTCGCTGGCTACCACAAGCAAGTGGAGTTGCATGCTGTTATCATTCTTAGGCACCACACTACAGCTAACTTGCAGTTTCCCTCCATAGGACGCAGTGAAATGACGAGCTTGCTCCATCGGCAACATTTGCCTACTCTGGGGTCCATTAACACCAACCCCTTTGTTTGTATGTGCCAGAAAGGTGGCAAGTCAATTGTTTAGAGGAGGACTGTATTCTGTTTGATTTTGTATCCATTGAATGCCAAGACAGCTGTCCCAGAGCCTCCAGTTGGCCTCCCTCCCAGTCCCCATCCTACTATATAAAAGGCTAACCATGTTCCAGACGACTCACTTCCTACCCTGGTGCACCTCCAGAGGGTGCCACCATGGAGGGAAGCCCAAAAGAGGCAGCCCGTTCCTCTGAGAGCGCGCCGCAGTGGGAAGTCCAAAACATTAACCATTATACCACACTAGCTTTTGGTGTGTGTGTATGTGGGGGGAGGGTTCTACTGTTGAACAGTAACAAGCAGCCAGCCCTGGATGAGCTATACAAGTCATGTGGTATCAATTTTTCCTGTGGTTGCTGCTGAGCCTGGCCCCACTGAGTCCTCCCTCAAAGGCCCAAACAGTCTTGGAAAGGGCCCTGCCCCTTCTCTCCGTCTCTTCTTAACAGAAATCAAGCCTGGAATACCGGCTGATCTGTCATGGTTGCCTAGCAACAGCCCCTGAGAGAATCTGGTTAAAACTACAAGTGTTCCTTTTATCATTCTGTCCTCACCTCCTTTTTTTAAAGATTTCAGCTTTTTCTGAAACCCTGGGGCATTTTTCAGGTGTGTAGAAAGATCTATCTTGTCCTTTCATGGCTCTAATCTCTGGATTTAAATATTCAAGATCAGAGCTATTTGGCTATTAATATATAAAAGTTGTTCAGTCAAGATCTAACTATCCCTGTATGGTAAGTCTTCTGCCTACTGATGACCACATTTCACCATACACATAAGAATCTTTCTGAAGCTATAGCAAATGTTTCATACACGTCACTCAGCTCTTAATTTCTTTCACAAGTGTTACAAGTCCTTAAAGGAAAATCTAACAGCCACAAGTCTTATTCTAAAAAACTTAGTAAAATAGGAACTGATTGAGGCAGCTGCCAGTGAAATCACACTCATATCTGACACAATCATCCTTCAGATTAGATCTCACATGGGAGAGACGGGCCTCCCATTTTCAGATAGTAGACTTGCCAATTTAAACTTGTCTTCTTGAATATTATTTTGGCCTGGTTGGATTTTGATAGTAAAGGGTTGGGTGGTCAAAGAATTCCACCTGAGATTTTCAACAACTTAGATCAAAATATTCACCTTCATTTTTTCAAAGGAACTCTCTTCTCATCTCATCTTGAAAATACATGTCAGATTTTTATAACAGATGAAGAGACGGCAGCCTCCACCTTGGCAGCTGCAGAAGTATGCCCAGCGGAGCTTAATAATCAATACAAATGGAAACAAAGGATGTGCTGAGCCCTCCACAGAACGGTTGCTAGCCTTTTCAAAATTCTTTTTGCTTCTCTCCTCTTGTTTTCTCTCAAACAGAATCCTCCAAATTTAACTTTAACTGGAATTTGGTGGCAATTTGAAGAGACAGGCCGTCGTCACACGGGCCCTTATTTTGTCAGTTTTGCACTAGAAATCATTTCTTCTGTTATCGTTATTAGAACGGATTCTCCCATCTTTTGATGACTGCTGGTGCTTCCAGTCAGTCACATTAAAAGGGAAAAGCGCAATTCGATGGTCAGTCAAAGTGCCTCCAGAAACGGGGCCCTAAAAATCCCGCCCCCTTTTTAAAAAAAAAATTCCCTGCATATTTGCGTTATATCACTTTTCTATTATACCAATGTTGTGCTGGGCCAACCCAAAAGCCAACCATGATAGGTAGCAGAGGTTTCCCGCCCATGGCAGAATAGTGCTATAGCGTTATAGCGCTATAAGACTGACGTTTTTTTAAAAAAATCACTTTGAGGCTTAATTGCGTGTCACGCTGGGGCAGTGTGGGAGTGTAGGGCAGGAGAATCAGTGTTAGGTGAGACAGATGATCGGGGAGAGTGAGCGTTTTGGTGCTGCAAAGCGTTCATAGTCGATCCAGGACATTCACATGGAAGTGGATAAAGACGACATAACGAGTCACAAAGCGTGAATTGGGGAGAATGGCGAAATCACAGGAGAGCCGGAATAAGGTGAGCATTCAGCGGGAGATGGCGCTAGTTTGCCGCTAAATTCTTAGATGGTTCATGAAACAGAAAACTCCAAATTTATTGAATTTTTTTATTTCAAGCAACATAAGGTAGCCATTCAAATCTAATAAATGTTAAATGTTAAGATTTATGGATATTTTTTCCTGCTTCTGCATGTAGTAATTATTTGTAAACTCATTTATAATAAATATGAGCCTTTGCTGTTCTTCCATGTCATGCCTGGAGACAGTACAACTGTTGTGTGGAATGTCTGACCCAGGATTTTCAGTGTTTCCTGCTCTGGGTGAGGTTGCACTCCTCTTGAAGGAGCAGATCCATACTTGAGGGTGATGAGGACCCAGACCAACTACTGGATCAGCAGGTGGTGGGGGTATCTAGGGGTTCCTTTTACCAGCTTTGAGTGGTTAATCATTTGTGGCCTTTCCTGGGCAGAAAATATGTGGCCATTGTGGTGATGTGCATACATCTAGATTAGATGACTGCAATGCAGTCTATGAGGGGCTATCACTGCCTTTGGGCTAGCCTTTGGAAGCTTCAACTGGTACAGAATACGGCAGCCAGGATGTTGACCAGTGTGGATCATAAGGACCAGACCACTCCAGTCTTCTTCCATCTATGCTGGCTCCCAGTTTTTTCCAGGCCCAATTCAAGGCAATGTTTTTGATGTCTAAAGACCTACGTTGTTTGGGACCAGCATACCTTAAGCACCATCTATGCCTTTATGAAACTACTCAAGTGCTACAGTCATACCCTGAGACCCTGAATTAAAACTAGAACTAGAATTAATAACCAGGCTGCCAACAGGCCTGTTTCCTGGTCTGGGCATCACAAGATGCAGTTATAAACAAGCCAGACCTAAGATTATTAGAACTGTTGTCATTCCACCAATTGCATATTCTCCATGGCATAAGGCTTGATGTCTCTTGTTCTTATTCGCCCCAGGAGCCCGCACAATAAATTACATGGCAGTATCGTCCTCACTCCTGCTTCAGCCCCTTGTTTTGAGGTTGGCAACAGAATCAATAATGATCACTGCACATTAAGGCTTTTGCTTCAGTTTAGGGGTAACATCTTGCTTAGTCCTGCCCATGATGCCCTAGAGGGTTCTGAGGCTTGTATAAGGAGAATCAAGTGGTCTGCACAGCTGCACTCCAGCTTAGTTCAATCGCTGGTGAAGAACGACCTCTGGCCTCTCCACCAAGAACTAATGCAGGACAACTCTGATGCCATCAAGTGTTTTGAAGGCATAACCCAGCGCCTCGAACCTCTGCTTTCTATCAACAGACCCCCTAAAATCTCAACTCATCTTGGCAGAGGGTGGTTTGATCAGGAATGTAGAACTGCCAAGAAACAGCTAGTGCATTATACTTGACAGATTCGTCACTGTAAGAAAGGGACATCTATCAGTCATCTCATCTCTTCAAGGTCAGCTTATAAGAAGCTCCTTTGGCAGAAGAATCTTGACTTTGCTCAATTGCAGTGGCAGGAGCTAGGCCTGGGAGCCCCAGGAAAGAGAGAGTTCTGGTTCTGGGAATTTGTTTCCTTCCAGTTTAGGCAGACCCCTCCCTCCATTGGAGGCTCAGATTTCAGCAAAAGATTGGCATGCTCACTACACACACACTCCAATTCAGGAGAGCGAGGCAGTGGAGCAGGCACCACCTTTAGATCTGTCCATCGCACCACAATGGCCTCCCATTGCAGTTTCAGAAATAAGAGGCCTCATCTCCTCACTCTCCTCTCGTAAGTCCCCAGGCGATGGGGTACAATTGAAACCTTCGCCGACAGTGAGGAGCCTGAGTGTGACCTTGGATGCCACACTTTCAATGGAGGCCCAGGTCACGACCATTGCCAGGTCTGCCTTTTTTCATCTTCGACAGGCCAGGCAACTGGCGCCCAGTCTTTCGCCCCAGGACCTGGCCACAGTAATCCATGCAATGGTCACCTCCAGGTTAGACTACTACAACTCACTCTACGCTGGGCTGTCCTTGGACCTGACCCAGAAGTTACAGCTGGTCCAGAATGCAGCGGCACATGTCCTTACTGGAACGCCAATCTGAGCACACAGTCATCTTGTGCTGTGCCAGCTGCACTGGCTCCCAGTAGAGTTCTGGATCTGGTTCAAGGTGTTAACTTTGGTGTTTAAAGCCCTTCACAGACTGGGACCTGCATACTTGTGGGACCGCCTCTTCCATTACATCCCCTGCAGGGCATTGCATTCTGCAGACAAGCAACTCCTGGTAGTCCCCAGCCCAAAGGACATACGTCTGGCCTCCACCAGGGCCAGGGCTTTTTCTGCCCTGGCCCCGGCCTGGTGGAATGCTCTCCCACTGGAGATCCGGGCCCTGCGGGACCTGTTACAGTTCCACAGGGCCTGTAAAATGGAGACGGTCTGCCGGGCCTTTGGCTGAGTGCCATTTCCATTTAAGAGCACCACTTTTTCTGGGGCTTCCCTCGGCCATCTACTATGCTCATATACGGACTCCCAAACATTTATTTAAATAGCCCACGCCTGGACTATTTTAATGACTTTTAAAAGACTATTATTGATTTTATGGTTTTGTGATTAATTCACTGTGTTTTGTGAATGTTGTTAGCCGCCCTGAGCCCGTTTGTGGGGAGGGCGGGGTATAAATCAAATCAAATGAATAAATAAAAATAAATAAAATCTTTTTAAAAAGAGAATTCTAGCTTTGCCTCACAGCACTCCAGCGGCTTTAGTACAGGCTGAACTTGGGTTACCCTCTAGCAGAGATTGTTTGCCATTGGCCTGCTTTAGATTCTGGAGAAAGCAAAGGAATCTTTTTGTTAGTCTGCTCTTAAGGCAAAGCAGTGCAGTGCTGCTTTCAGATGCCATTTGCACACCTGGCTTTAACGATATCCTCCATTATTATTCTCTGGAGGTTGACTTTCTGGGTGACCCCTTGCCTGATCTCAATATACGAGACTGGATCTTTAAGAATGATGCTACGTTGGACAGAAATATATCTCTCTGTTCCAAATTTGCTCCTTGGTTCAGGTTGTTCAAGAGGGACCATGGTGGAGCCTCTTATTTAACCAAAATCACCTTTTCTAGTCTTAAAATGGCTTTAACTTCTGAGGTGTTAATAAATTGTGAATAACATTAAATAATTTGGTTAGGTGCAATGGTGGCTATTAGGGCTACCTTCAAATGAGCTCTATGGCATATGCTGTAAGATTTGGCATAACATGTCTGCTAAGATTGTTGTAGTTGTTTCCCTAATTTAATTTAATTTAATTTAATTTAATTTAATTTAATTTAATTTAATAGATTTATACTCCGCCCTCCCCACATCAGCGGGCTGAGGGTGGATAACAACACAATTCAAACATATAAAGTATCACTAAAAATTTTAAAATTTCTACACATCATTATTAAAATTACAACTATGCAAATATTATATATATATATATATATATATATATATATATATATATATATATATATATACACACACACACACATATATAAAACAGAAGAAAGAGGCAGCACATAATTTAAATGTGGCGTTCCATACAGCAGTTCTTCCCAGAACAAATATATGAAGTATAAAGGATGGACAACAGCATTTACATAGGAGGGCATATGGTTTAACCCCCTCCCCCCTGTCTGGGGGGGGGCACTGCCCGGCATCAACCATATGCCTGGCGGAACAACTCTGTCTTACAGGCCCGGCAAAATGTTAACAAGTCTTGCCAGGCCCTGGTCTCATGAGACAGAGCATTCCACCAGGCTGGGGCCAGGACCGAAATAAATAAAACAATAAGCATTTGATGAGAATAAAGTGGTCCTTGGCTATAAATCTAATGACTTTTCCCTTTTACTCCCCTCAGTGTATATCCACATGGACAGACAGTAGGAAGAACATGCTCTTGGGATATTTAAATAGTATTCAGCATTCCTTTGGCAGATGCCTCTACAATTTACTACTTACATTTCTCACAACACTAGGGGCTGGGATTAAAAAAAAATCCCAAGGTTTAAGAGAGCAGAAAATGATCTTTATGATAAAGCAGGAGAAAACTGCAAATTGAACGAAAGGTGCATTGAACTAGTAAAAGAATGATATTATTTGGAAGAAATTTATGGTGGGATCCATTTTTCACAGAAGCATATTAAAAAAAGGCAGGCTATGAGTAGGTAAGAACCTTCTGTTGACCTTTCCAGGATGACCAAAAAACCCAAAACCGTTATCAGGAGATGCAACAAATGTGGAGAAATACTGACGTGCTCAACGGTCCATATGGCCTGGCCATGTAATTCTACAACACCCTCCCATAATCAGCATCAACAGCTGGATTAAATGCTATCCCCACTCTACAAGCCTGTGTCTGTTCATTCAATAAATCTTTTAAAAAGGGGTTGCTGCCAGGGAGATCCAGGATCAAGTCCTCAACTTGCCATCAAGTTTGCATGGTAATCTTTGGCCAGCCAGTCCCTCTCGACCTGCCTCACAGGGTAGGTTGTTGTGAGTAGGGTTGCCAGGTCCCCTTAGCCTCCCGACGGGAGAGGGGAGACTTGGCTCTTACCTTCTTTTTGCCCCTTCAGGTTTCACTCACATGCACTGTGCACACGGTCCCACAGCCGTGTGATGATGTCATTTCCAGTGATGTTCATTTCTGGTGACGTCACTGCACAGGCGCAAGAGTGCGCACGTGCTTCATAGCCTGCCAATTTGGGCCTCATTTGGGGCCCAAATTGGCCTGCAGTGAAATGTGGGGATGATCTCAGGGAGGCACAATGACATCAGAGACACCATCGTGCCGCCCCAGGAGTGTGCCTGGAAGGCTTGTTCCTGTGCCTCCCCCCCCCCCACCCCTGCTGACCAGGTAAGTGGTGGCGGTGGGGCTGAAGGCAAAAGCGAGGGATCCCCTGGCCCCACCGGGGGAATGGGATCCCCAGTTGTGAGCCTAAAATGGAGAGCGGAGGATTGTGTTGTCAGTGGCTTTGGGTCCTCATTGGGGAGAAACACGAGGTACAAATATCTAAATACCTAAATAAGTGAGTGTATATGGTGATGTCCATGTATGCCTGTAGGCTGTCTTTAAAAAAAACAAAAACCTTTCTGCAAAGATTGTTTAAGACATCATCATCATCATCAATAACAGCAGCAGTAGCAACAACAATAAAGTAGCAGCAGCAGCAGCAGTAGCGAATAAGACCCACACAAAGTGCTATTGAGGAGGATGTGTATAGTTTGAAAATGTGTAAAACCCGAAATGCCCTCCTGGGTTGTAGGAAGCCTTCTCCCATATAGCAGACCTTGTAGATTAAGATCATATTGAGAGAGGCTGATTCAGAGTCAACTAACATTGATAATAATGTTTCCCCCAATCACATGTGGGGCTTTTGGGCAGCAGTAGCATGGCAATCGCTCCCAAAGGAGATCATACAAGCCCATGCCTGATTTTCTGAATTTGGAGGATGTGTTCTTTTAATAAATTTAAGGATTTTTTACTATGGCCCTGCTGTGTTATTTGCTACCAGACAGAGATTACTTTCTATCGAGTTTAATGGAGCTGTTGCAACGGTTAGTTGATTAGTTAGTCCGCCTGGCCTCTACCAGAGCCAGGGCCTTTTCAGCCCTGGCTCCAACCTGGTGGAACTCTCTGTCTGAGGAGACTAGGGCCTGGCGGGATTTGTTATCTTTCCGCCGGGCCTGCAAGACGGAGATGTTCCGCCAGGCATTTGGTGGGGGCTAGGCTGTCCTCTCGCTGGCCATACCACTGAAGACCGCCCACCACCCATGCAGGAGCTCATAACTGTAGCACAGGGCATGATGCAAGAGCCAAGCCCTGAGTCTAAAATGCTGTATTTTAATATTTATATCCGCCAATTTTAAGTGGATATCGAATAATGTTTTAATGTTTTTATAATATTTTTATTGTTTTTAATCTTTATGTAAAAATCGTATGTTGTTACACCGCCCTGAGCCTGTCTGAGGGGAGGGCGGTCTAGAAGTGTAATAAAATAATAATAATAATAATAATAATTTGGTTAGATTGCTAGATAGGGTTGCCAGGTCCCCCCACCCACTGGGCAGGAGGCTTGAGGACTTGTCTTCTCTCCCTTGTGTGCATGCTGTGCTTGTGCTCCCGGCCAGCGCAATGACATCACTTCCAGGAAGTGACATCATTGTGCAGGACATGTGCCACCCTGGGAGAGCTCCTGTGCTCTGCAGGGGGGGCCAATTTGGCCCAAATTGGGCTACTGTAGAGCGTGGGAGCTCTGCTGCGCTCTGCAGTGGCCCAATTTGGGCCAATTCGCCCCAGATCAGGTCACTGCAGAGTGTGGGATGCTGCTGCAGGGAAGGGCAAAATATAAAGGAAGGCCAAAGCCCCTCCTTCCCCACAACGTGCTCTGGAGCAGAATCAGTCCCTGCAGTTAAGGCCCCCGTTCCAGGTGTCACTGCAAGTTGACTTGTATCACATGTTTTGTGAAGCTAGAACCATAGGCCCAGGACAAATAGTGGATTCAACCCAATGGGATTTTGTATGGATGTTTTATTATCATTTGAACTTTGGATTCCCAGAGTCACAGGACCTGCATGAATAATAGCCGTGCAGATTGGGGGGGCTGTTGTGAGGAGGGGGAAGAGACCGCTCTGCAGTCTCTTGAATAAGGGGAACTAGTGCTTGTAGAAGAGAGAGGTCAACTTTCCCCCTTCTTCCTCCTCAGAGCATGTGTGTCCATGTAACAGTTATGGCACTGTAGCTGAAAGGTTAGAAGAAAATAATTTTTAAAAGATTAGTGTTCTTTGCAATCATCCTTCACATCTTTCCTGCAATAGATATAATCACATAATAACATAACATTCGATTTATATACCGCCCTTCAGGACAACTTAATGCCCACTCAGAGCGGTTTACAAAGTGTTATTATTACCCCACAACAATCACCCTGTGGGGTGGGTGGGGCTGAGAGAGCTCTGAGAGAGCTGTGACTGGCCCAAGGTCACCCAGCTGGCTTCAAGCGGAGGAGTGGGGAATCAAACACGGCTCTCCAGATTAGAGTCCCGTGCTCTTAACCACTACACCAAACTGGCTCTCTTCCTTTTAATTATTATTTTATGAAAATACAACATATGGTATAAATATATTGTAATATTCTATCCAATTTGAGTTGTCAGATCCATACAACCTCCCAGTGGAAGATGGAAGGCCTGGCACTTGCCTCCTGCCTCCAGTGTGTTAATCCTTATGAGTGCGCAAAACTCACGTTCCTGGGGCATGTGCAATGATGTCACTTCAGAGAAGTGATGTCATCACGCTGGCTATGAGTGTGCTCCTGTGCTTTGGGGCCAGAATTGGCCCCAGGGAAGTGCAGGAACACACCCACAGCTGGAGCTATGACATCACTTCAGGAAGTGACATTGTCATGCCCTACCAAAAGCATGCCCAGTGTGCGCTTTCTCAGGTTGCCTACCAGTGGCAGGCAATCTTCAGGGAGCTTATCACCTCCTGCCAATCACCAACGATTGGCAGGCAAGGGGGTAAACCCCTGGGAGATCGCCCACCTCTGGTGGGCACCTGGGAACCCTATACCCCGTGCATGAATCCTTGAACCAGTTTATGCACACACAGCTAATCTTTAGTATCATATATAAACCTAACATCTCTCTGTAGATCAGAATTTTAAATTTAATATAACATAACTTTTTAAATGTAATACCTCCTTTGCTACAATGCAGCAGCTGCCAGCTTGATTCTCAATATCAAACTAGCCCACTACCTTTTTAATTATATCCTAAACCTCTTGTAACCACCCTTGTTTTATTAGTTACCTGCTTAGCTTTCCAATATTTTACAAAAATTATTCTTGCCACTGTCAACAGATTGGGTATTATTTCTTGCATCAATATAGGTACCATTTTTACATAATTCAGTAGGAAAATTTCTGCTCTAAAAGATAAAATAATTCTTAATATTTCTAATATAACTTCAGTAACTATACACTATATTTTTCAGTAACTGTACACTTTGTCACACATCTACCACATGTGGATAAACTCTATTCTCCTTGGAACAGTATTAGCAGCGGACAAATGAATGTTGGTACATCCTACAGGTGTTAAATACCATTGTTGAAGCAACTTAAAAATATTCTCTCAATTGCAAACTCACAGAAAATAATAAGCCTCTTGTGCATACAACTGGAATTTTTTTTTTTGCCATTTAAGCTTGTGGCTAGCGGCCTTTCTTCCCGAAATTATATCAACAGGACATAATGGTTAGCGTAAACTAGCATAGGATTATGTTGTTTCATGTGTTATTCAGCAATTTTGTGTAGTCAACCACTTCTTCTGTGTGTAAAGGTTATTTACAGTAAAAGAGATTTTTTTTAAAAATCTGTTTTTATAGAATATTATAGAGGACGGTATCTCAAAGAATTTTAATATTATTCAGTTAAAACCTCCCAAATGAATATAGAGGAGGGTCTCTCAATCCATCTGATTTTTTCATTCCATTTCTAAACACTGATCCAACTACCTCCTTGGTAATGAGATAAAAAGTGAATTAAATAAAACAAAGAATTCTACCATTCTACGGTCAAATACCTAGTATCAAATATTGTAGGATCGCAATACTTCAGAACCAACCATCAAATGTTTTTCAAAAAGTAATTCAAAACCAGATGTATTTTATGAAAGTAGATCTAAATCTCTTAGGAAAGATCTGTCATGTGGATGATCTCCAGACAACAGAGATCAGTTCCCCTGGGGAAAAAAGGGCTGGATTGGATGGTAAATCCTGCGTCATTATACCCTGCTGAGATCCCTATCCAGGTTCCAGCCCAAATCTCCAGGAATTTTCCAACCCAGGGTTGGCAACCTTTAGGGACTAGTTTTGTTCCCCGTGGCAGTCTGAAGAGGGCTTGGCTCTGATAGCATTGAGTCTTTTTTTCAGAGAACTAAAAAACAATGCATTGGCGCAATTATCTGTTTCAGGAGTTTGAATTGTGAGAAGACAATGCCTAGGGTGCACCATGCATTGCTCTGAAATGCAACTACTTTTATTTGAGATATCAGAGAGTATAAGATTTAGAATTGACTGATACGTGTTATACATACAAATGAAAATGAATGTATTGCTAAGCTTGGGAAAGAACATGAATGCGGATGTGATGGGGATCTGGCTGCGACATCTGTCACCCCATCGACCGCCAGGGTTGATTCGGCTGATCTGGCTGGCGAGGCAGGTGGCCCCTTCCTCTCTCATCACTCCATGTGCGTCCCTCCCGAAGCTGCGCCCTCGGTGGAAGAGGACGACCATCCCAGAGAGAAGGAGTGTACCGCTCTTCGGTCAAGGGAACATGAATGCAATAAATTCTAGAGGCCTTTCAACAACAGTCAAAGTAATAGACTCTGTATGTATTCACCTTGTTGTTTGAATACCCCCCTGTGCTTTCACTGTGATTTTCAAGTATTTCCTCGGGACATAACATGTTTATATATATTCTTTTTGTAGAAATGACCTTTGGTTAGTTCCCGCATCTCCCAGAAATAAAAATATACTCAGAGAATTTTGGGATTGCTGTTTGGAAACTGAACAGTTCGTCTGTCTGGCTGTTGTCTGTGCGCTGTCATTGATACCAAGCAGAAATATTAAAATCCTTTGAGTGATGGCCTGTATTGATTTTAAAAAAGATGTTATGTTGATGATTCTAATATGTAGGCACAAGAATGCTAGCCAGACTAAAAAATAATGTCCTTCCTGCTGGTACGCTCGCAAGTATGCAAGAATCAGGGGGGGGGGGGGGCAGATGTTTTGAACAGGGAAGGTGGTGGGTATGTGAACAGGGAACGTATTGCTATTTAGCACTTCATGTAATACTGTATTTGCAGTGGATCTCCCCTAGGAATATTTATTTTTTTACTTCATTTATACCCTGCCATTCCCCTGAATGGGAATTCCAAGCAATCTTGCAATGACCCTGTGAGGTAACCGCTATACCATGCTGGGATCTTAGAGGGACTGGAGTGAAGAAGATTAGCTACAGCAAGTAAAATAACAGGACATGAAAGAGAAGAATAGGGATGCAGCCAAATTTCAGGATTTTGCTCTTTGGAGAGAAACCTTTGAGCTGACATCACGGTTGATGATCCAGTTCACCAAACAGATGAACTTAAATATTTTATTTATTATTTTATTTCTTTATTAAAATAGTTGTAACCTACCTTTTCAAGGCAACTTGCAAATTCAATTTTTTTAAAAATACAAAATATAGTCAAAGAGTACATATTCCTCCTCCACTCCTAAACTTTTACTCCATTAAGGGTGGAAATATATGTTATTAAGTACCTAGGGATATTCAAGTGAACCTCATGCGAGCTGCCACCCTGCCCTGCCCTCCGCCCCCCCCTTCACCCACCTTCCCGGGTGCATCAGCGGGAGGTCTCCCTCAGCCTCAGGTTGGGCAGGGGAGGGAGTTGCAGCACCTGGTTGCTCCTTCTGCCCGCTGTGTGGTGATCTGCCTCTGCCCTTGCTTGGTAATCATGCCAGCATTCTCCTCGGCTTCACCAAGATTCCTCCCTTTATAGCGCCCTTCCAGCCCGCCCCCTCCCTGGGGCAGCCAACTTGCTCCCTGTTCCTCCCTTTCCCTGTGCACCCCACCACCTGCACCTGCTGTGCCTCCCCAGGATTGGCCATGGTTCTGCCCATCATGGGGGAGCCCTCCCACCTCGCTGGGTCGGTGCCCAATGGAGAACCCGCTCCTGGCCTCCCTTGACCTCCACCTCCCCGGCAGGGCATCCTGCCCACCCACCCCCGCCTGGCCTCAGCCCGTCTCCAGCATCTGCGGGGGGTTGCTTTGCCTTTGCCAGCCACATCAGCATTCCCTGCTAGGGCTGCTGAGCGATGGCAGGACTCAGTGGGGCAGGGGATTGCTGCTGCACTGCTGCATGGATCAGCTGTTTGATGGGTTCTTGCTGCTGTGCCATCCCGCACTTGCCCGCAGCACCTTCCTTCTCTGCTCTCCAGTCATTGCCCCCAAGCTGGGTAAGGGGGCTAGGGCCAGGGAAAGTGGTGGGCTGGGCTCCAGGCTTGGTGTTGGGGCACAGTGGAGCTCTGGGAGCAGTTGGTGAGGGGCAGGGGGTCACTGTCATGTAGGGAGCAGTCAGGGCTGGCTCTGGACACCTCATTTCACATGTCCCCCCTCCAACTTCCCATACACTCACTTGCACAGTCAACACTTCAATTTGCTTTGAGTATGTTCATGCATTCGATATCAGTTCCTCCTGAACTGCTAAAAGTATCCCAGTTTCCCCCACCTCCTGTATACATTCATTGAAATGCAAGTCTTGGCAGTTCCTCACACCTTAAAGAAATGCCAATTGGCAAGTCAAAGGAGCCTACAGTACTTGTTCTCACAGCAGAAACAGAGTTGAATTGGTGCTTTGCCCTCTGGACTCACTTGCAGATACAATCATGCAAACGGAGCACCTGCAAAAGCAGCAAGAACAGCCTGCACATGAATTGGGAGCCACACATAAAATCCTGCACTTGTGCATCCCCAGGTAATCTGTAACATGTATTTCCACTCTAAAAGTACTAGCAAATAAGAGTAGTCTTGCAGCACCTATTGAATACCACTAGAGACCGTGCCCCTTTCACTTCTTCAGGAAGTCTTTCAGAAATGAAAAAAAGAAGCTCAAAATAAGAAGCTCAAAATTTCAAAAAAAGAAATTAGGAAGTGAGAACTTGAACTCTGTGAATTTCAAAGAATCTGACAGCATCCCTCCCAATATTTACAGGCTGGCGCATCCTGAATGAAGAAGGAGGAAAGAGCTCAGGCTTGCCCTTCCCAGTGAGCGTGACATTAAAACTCTCCTGCTAACTTTGCATGTTGGGAAGGTTACCTTAAAGTTCTGAAAGTCTGCATGAAAAGAAGAATTGCTCTTCATGTTCTGAGTAACAGGCCTCAGCGGCATTCAGTTTGTCCATGTTCTGTGAATCAGTCACATTCAATCACCTCCTTAGGAAAGTTCAACATTTCACAAGCGTCTCAATGTTTCTCCTTTCTTGTACGAACCCAGTGCTGACAAGTCAGGCCATCTTCATCTGTCCAGCTTTCCTATTCTTTTAACACACTCGTCTTTCCTCCCGCACATGTTCGAAGGCCACTGTTATTGCAGCTCCTGTCAGCTAACAGTTCACTTCTGCAGTGAGACAAGTGGGGGAACAAGCAGAAAATTTTATATATTTTCCTGCCATGCTCTGTGTAGAATGCCAATGATGAGAAGCTGACAGTGCCTACCGGCAACTTCTGGTTGTTAATGAATTCCTCTGATGCAATATGTACCTGAGCTCCAAAGAAAAGGATAAGCACATGAACTGAAAACCCAGTTTCCAAGGAGACAGCCTTTGAAACATGTAACAAATATCTAACTAAGTATCACCTGACTCCATAAAATGGCATTAGAGGGTTTTCTATTTTGGTCCTTTTTAAAAAAATGGCGATGAAGAAAACAATATTCGAAACATTTTTATGCCCTTAGAGACTTGCTCAGATTCATAGGCCTTTTGTGCGTGGAGGGCGGGGGGAGCAGATTTAGCCACACTCATTTTTTACATGGCTTGAGGAAGGGCATATATTGTCCAGTGTTCAGAAAAAGTATTTTATTTGCCAGATGGGTAGTGAGCAATAGGCCACCAGAAATTATAAACGCACTTTTTTGTTGGCATTGAAAACTTTATATAGAACCACATGTTTCCTTTTGCGTTCTGTGTGAGTTATGCTTGCCAGGTCTACTAGCAAACCAGCACTTTTGCCGCTGGCACCTTGATTTGCCAGCGGGAAGAAATGAAGGGAGGGGTTACCATAGAGTTTCTGAAAAACCTAGCGCTTCCAGGGACATTACTTCTACGTTTTACTGGAAGTCATGTCAGCAGTGCACACCAGGCCTTGCTCCCTTTTTTGCTACTGGAGGCTGCTGGCTGTGGCCTAGCAACCATAGGTGAGTACATATCACCAAGGGGGCAGCCGGTGAAGCGGAAGGGCAAGATTCAGAACAGAGAAAAAGAGGCACCTCTTTACTCAACCGACAATTAAATTGTGGAATTGAGCGCCAGTGGATGTAGCGATGGCGACCAGCATGGATAGCTTTAAAGGGGATTAGACAGATTCATGGAGTCCATTAACGGCTGCTAGCCATAGTTACTAAAGTGAAACTCCATGTCCACAGGCAGTACCAGTGCTCTGAGTATTGGTGCTAGGAAGTAACATCAGGGGAAGACCTTGGATTCTATATCATGCTTGTTGCACTAGAGATCAGTTCCTCTGGAGAAAATGGCTGCTTTGGAGGGTGGACTTTATGGCATTTATACCCTGCTGAGTTTCCCTCCTTTCTCCAAACCCCACCCCTAACTCTCCAGGAATTTTCCAACTCAGAGTTGGCAACCCTAGCTGCCACGTGTCCGCTGCTTGTGTGAATTGGTTGGGAAAGAGTTGAACAAGTCTGCGTGTAAGTATCACTCATATAATATATTCAGGCCACCTTTGCATTTCTAAAAGCCACCCAAACGAGAGAATGTCGTTTTGCAGAAATAGAAAATGAAGCCCAGTTGCATGGAGCAATTGATTGTGGGAAGAGTATTTCTTAACAATTTCTCTGCCACTGTTTGATTGCCTGATTCTAGATAAAGAACAAATTTAAAAACAGGCAAACACAGTGGAGTATGTTTGCGTTGAGTTATTCCAATTTATTATACTAGCACAACACCCACATTGCTTACTAGAAATATTACCATAGTACAGCCGCTTGCCTTCAAATAGCTTTTCTGATTTTCAGTCATATGCATATTTAATCGAAATTATGTTGTCCTGAATTCAATGCAACTTAACTCTCAAGTAAGGGCACGTAGACTGGCAGACTCAAACGTCATGCTAGAGTAAAATAACAATCTGCATTTGGATTTTTTGAAAATGAACCCAGGGAGGAAAGAAGCAGAACAGTAAAGATCTCCCAAAAAAAGCCCGTTATCTTTTTAACCCTGAAAACGCTATTGGAATGAATTAGCTACCCATTCTTGCACTTGTATGGTGCCACCCTAAACAGTTACACTCTTCTCATGCCATTGACTTCAATGGACTTGGAAGGGTGTAACTCCATTTAGAATGGCTGTATTAGAGGAGCATAAATCCTGCCGGGTGTATGATGCTTAGTTTGGACAACTGCTACTTATTTGGCTTTTAATCTGATAAATGTTTTACTCTGTGAGGTAGCTTGCTGTTACTTATATTATATTAGGTTGGATCGAGCCAGCCTTTTTATTTAATCTCACCTGGGCCGTTTCCAGATGGCTTACCTTCACGCGGGACATCGCGCCTCGTTGCGGGGAAAATGTGAAATATCGCGTTTCCTTGCGCGAGTTTTGCGCGACGTCGCGCAAAACTCGCGCGAGGAAACGCGATATTTCGCATTTTCCCCGCAACGAGGCGCGACGTCCCGCGTGAAGGTAAGCCATCTGGAAATGGCCCTGATTCCCTTTCTTACTATGTTCCCTGCAGCATATTGGTTTTGCCTCTGCGTATACCATGATCGTCAATTTAGCTGGGGGGGAGGGGAGGGGAGTCAGAGGGGACTCCTCTGTTTTTCACTAGTGAAAAAAGGTGGTTTGATTCAACTTATTATATTCATACAGGGTATCTTTATACCACCTGTCTGATGTGTATAAGGAGACTGAAATATTATTAAACCACATAATCACAACATAAAAATAAAAACACAGCAGTTTAAAGCAGTAGCTCAAACATTCTAAAATGACAAATGGAAACAAATATATAAGCTATCCTCACATCCCTTCTGGATAGAAAAAGTTTTTACACAATGCCGAAAGGCAAGAGATGAGTTAGTAAATATCCAAGGCAGAAGGAGTTCTAGAGCACAGTTGAAGAATCCCGTCCGCCTCATCGCAGTCAATGAGGGCGCACAGAACAAGGCTCTAGCTGAAAATACATGGTCCTCGATAGGGCAAAACTGGTCCCTCGTATAGCTTTCCCCCTAGCCATTTAATGCTTCAATCTTTATCACCTACTGAAATGCATGGGAACACACTTCTCCAGTTAAGGAAAGTATAAAAACAGCTGATGGAATGTCGACAGTATTTTTTAGTCTTGTGTATTGTAATAATTTTTACTTTTGAGCTCATGAATTTTATGACTGCTGTTATATTTTATGCTGGTCTAGGACCATTTTAATAATGATTGATTGACTGACTGACTGTCTGACTGACTCATGCCCCTCTGCTGAGACAGCACCCCTTGACTACATCAGACTGTTCTGCTGCTGCTGTGGCTGCATAGAGCTCTAGTCCTGTGAGGGAAACAGACCAAGGATTGCATGGCCACCATTGCAGAGGAGTTGTGAGAGCCAGCACGCAGTCACCCCACGCGCTTTGTCCGAAGGGGGGAGTGAAGTTGAGGGAGTCTAGAATCCCCCCTACCCTATCTGAGGCAGCTCTGTCTAGCACAGTTTCCTGGGAGGCTGTGTCTTTGTCAGTCATGGGCCACGGTGCCTCAAGGGCAGGGGTAACTCCCCCCCCATGCTCCCATCTTCATTTGTAGAGGCCAGCATTTGGGGGGAGGTGCCAGTCCATGTGCGAGGGCAAAGGGGGAAGTGGGTGTGAATGAGTAAGCCAGGGCAGCCAGCTCCACAGCTCCTTCTTACCTGTTGGTATGTCCTCACCCCTTGAGCTGAGACTCTGGAGAGGGGTTACCTGTTAGGGAACTTGAATGAAAGATGTTAGACTGACATGCCGGACTTAGCTTTCCTCCCATATGTAAGTGCAAAGTGCTCACCCAATTTCACAAAGTGCCCACTGGATGTTCTTTCCCCACCACCAAGCTTTCAAGCTGCATCTTGCTGTAAGTCCCACAGCAGAGGGCTCTTGGGCAGAGCTTCATGCCGTGCCCCTACTTACCAAGTTAATGAGGACTCCAGCCAGAGTTTTTGTGGAGAGGTTGTGATTCGGCACTGGGTAAGGGGATCAGCTGCTGCCAGGGTGTGAGCAGATTGGTTGTGGCTCTAATTGGCATCCCATACTCATCTGGGCCACTTGGGCAGGACCATACATGGGGGGAAAGCAGCCAACTTTCCCCATAACTGGAGTGGCTATGGGCTAGGCCACCTTTTTTTGTAGCGTAACTTTCTGCTGCTGTTGTGGACATTCCCAATAGCTTCAGCAGCCAACTAACTCCTGCCCCACCCCAGTTCCTGCCCCCTGGCCTGTAGGCTCAAGGAATTTTTCTCCAGATCTGCCAGTGCCCAGCCTCAGTACCCCTCCACTGGCAGGAAACCCAGGCAGAGCAGCTCCTGAGTGCCCCGCCATCATAAGTGAAGTTTATGGTGGCGTACAAGCTAGCTAGGTTGTCGTAGTTCCTAGCTGAATGGAGCTGATAGGGAATGAACCTGAGTGCTAGTGACTTACTCAGCAATTGTGGACAAAGTAGACAAAGCAAAAGGAGCCCTTTAACCCACATGAAAATCCTACCATAAAACAATGGTGGAGTGCATGCTTTGCACACACAAGACCTCAGGTTCAGTCCCCAATATCTCCGCCTTAAGATTCTTAGGGTTATATAATTATTAAAGACTCTTCCCTTAGCTGCACCATTTGCCTTCCCCCTCCTTGGTTTGGATTAAAAGTGCTGTCAACTTGACAGGCAAAAAAACTGCTGTTGGCAGGCATTATCACTTGTGAGCTGAGCGGCAGATCTCTTTGTTTCGCCACAGTCCAACTTGAGCAGGTGCTAAACGGATTTGTGCAAGTGCAGTAACTGTGGTGGTGTGTCATTTCCTTGTGCCTTGTGGCTGCTTTTCCATCTGAAATCTGTTCTCTACCAAGGTCATGGTTGGTTGCGCCAGGTAATTAACTGATGCTGTAGGGGAGCGCACTTTGCGTTTACGTCATGCATCATGTTTAAAACTTCTATCATATCCTTCCCTTATCCAATTTTTCCCTAGACTCTTCAGCCTTTCCTCACAGGAAAGGTGCTCCAATCCTTTAATGGTCACACAGCTGTCTGAAATACTCACAGGCCTACAAAAACACTGAAGTGAGAACTGGTAATTTCTATGGCATTCTTACAACATGAAAATTACGGAGGGGTGCTGACGATTTCTTGTCTACTATATTCTTATACTGTGTCTATATCAGATATGTAGGTGATGCCCCTAGATGGTTATCACCATATTGCCTGTTGTATTGGGTTGAACAAGCAAACCATATTTGATTGTAGCCATGATCACTGTAGCTCTCACAACAGGGCTGAATCTGCACGTGGCGTGATGATGTCAGAAATTGCGCCAGGAAGACACTGGCATTCAAACTGTTTAGCACTATGCAAGTACGTGTGGATTCAGCCCTGCTCTCTATTTTTTAAGGCTTATAGGCATTCTTCACATTACACTAAGTAAGTTGTGAGGACACTATGACTTTAAGTGGGGGGTGCTTAGCAGGTTTTGCCCAGAGAGCTTTGCAAGAAGGACCTGAGAGATCAGGAGCAAGTTACTTGTTCTCTGTCTAATACTGTTTTCCAAGTTATATACTTATTTTCTTATTGATATTCATATTTGTCATGTTCAAATCAGCAAAAAGGCTGGTATTATATGGCCCCTTCCCGGCATGCAGCTACACTGCTAAAGCTGGGGGCCATTAGTTGCCACCCTGGAAGGAGGGAGGCAGCACCACCCCTGCCTTTCAATCCAGGGTTTGGCTGGGAGGGTGGAGACAAGGGCCTGAGGAGGCTGCTCTGCCCAGCCCAGCCTGAGCAGAGCCCATCTCAAGCTCTCTCAGCCGAGCTCCTCTGAGGCTGTTTTGCCCAAGGCCCTCCTGGTTATGCAGTGCCCGCTGCCTGGGAGAAGCCGTGATATTCCCCTGCTTGCTCCCTTCAGACTCCAGGAGGAGAGCCAGGGCCCAGCGCCAGGCTCAGGGGTTTGGCAGAGGCTTTTTCTTATTGACATTTGGGGCCTGTTGTGCATCAGTCAGGAGGCCTGAAGCAGGATCATACCCAGCCCTTGCAGGCCTCTGGCCTACCTAGGCACCTCTCTCCTTCCCCCCTTTTACTTTGTTGGGAGAGAGGACTTCTGGCATCAGCAAGAGGCTTGGCTGTAGGCCACAGGGGTGAGATGCAGCCATCTGAGAGCTGGATTCATTCGTACCTTATTGCTCCTGGCCTAGCAGGGTGGATGCTGGTAGCCCCCCTCCCCCCATCTAGGTTTTTTCCCTCCCCTGCTGTTACACTTACTTGGGGGGGGGCGGAGTTTTGCCAGCAGCAATAGCTTGGCCTAAGGACTTCAGGCAGCAGGGGCCATTTTGTGGGAGGGCTTGGTACTTTATTCAGTTGGGTGCAGCCATTTTGAGAGTGGCACCCAGTGGCCTGCTTAGCCTCCTGGCAGTGGCAGCCATGTTGTGAAGGCATCTACAAAATGCACAGCACCAGGGGTGGCCATTTTGTTTGTGGGCTTTGTGTGGCCTGATTTGCCTTTTGCTTACTGGCAGCAGTGGCCATTTTTGTGGGCTTTTTGCAGCTTATCCTGTGCTGGCAGTGACCATTTCGAGTGTGTCTCACGGTGGCCTGCTTAGCCTCCTTGCACTGGTGGCCATTCTATAGAGGCCTCTACAGGCTACACAGTGTTTGGGCTGCCATTTTGGGGGTGCTGGGTTCCTATTGAGCTTTGAAGCTCTAAAAGCAGTTATTTTACATTACATTATTGTACATTTCCATCATGCCACCCAAAAGGGTAGTAGCCCTGCTAAGGGCAAGCAGCCAGTGAATAGGCCTCCTGCAAAGCGGCCCTGCAGACTCTTCCTTTGAGGATGATGAAGTGGCCAAGGGGAGGAGGGAAATGCTGGGCTCTCAGTGTCTTATCAGTCGGGAGGGCTGAAGCAGGGTTAGGCCCGGCCCCTACGAAGCTGAAGTTCGTTTCCAGTTCCCAGTTCCTTATTCACAAAGCCAAAGAAAAATATTGTGGGGAAACTGAAAAGCTCCGAACCCAAAAATGAAGTTTGCAGGGGCACATATTATACACCTTCAGATTCAGAAGACTCAGCACTCTAAGTGGACCTATACTGGGTCATCCTGCAAAACCCAGATCTTGAGTTAACAGCTTCAAAATAGGGTGACCCCAAAACAATTCAATAAGAAGAAAAGGGCGGCAGCTGCAGCGGGGGAAAAAAATTTGGATCACCCCAAATCACACAGCCCGGAACTCCAGAGACTGTCCCCTACAAAAGGACATGTGCTGGTGCTGATCCAGTCTCTGGTTCCGGAGTTGAGGCCTACTATTGCACCTTATTCCCAGAACCTTGTATTAGACATTGCTGTCAATAAGGAACTGGGAAACATAAGAGGCCGCCGCACCCCCAAATAATCTTTGGATCACCCCAAATCACACAGCTCTGAACTCCAGAGACTGTCCCCTACAAGAGGACATGTGCTGGTGCTGATCCAGTCTCTGGTTCCGGAGTTGAGGCCTACTATTGCACCTTATTCCCAGAACCTGGTATTAGACATTGCTGTCAATAAGGAACTGGGAAACATAAGAGGCCGCTGCACCCCCAAATAATCTTTGGATCACCCCAAATCACACAGCCCGGAACTCCAGAGACTGTCCCCTACAAGAGGACATGTGCTGGTGCTGATCCAGTCTCTGGTTCTGGAGTTGAGGCCTACTATTTCACCTTTCTCCCACAGCCTTGTACTTTACATTGCTGTGAATAAGGAACTCAGAAATGAAAGAGCCCTCTGCACCCCCAAATAATCTTTGGATCACCACAAATCAAATAGACATGAGTTCCAGAGACTGTCCCTCACAATAGGACTTGTGCTGGTACTGATCCAATCTCTGCTTCCGGAGCTGGGGCCTCCTATTTGACCTGCCTCCCAGAACCTTCTATGAGACATTGCTGTGAATGAGGAACTGGGGAAAATAAAAGCCCTCTATGCCTCAAAACAATCTTTGGATCACCCCAAATCACACAGCCCTGAACTCCAGAGACTGTCCCCTACAAGAGGACATGTGCTGGTTCTGATCCAGTTTCTGGTTCCGGAGTTGAGGCCTACTATTTCACCTTTCAGCACATATTCACATTAATGTAAAGTACAAGGCTGTGGGAGAAAGGTGAAATAGGAGGCCTCAGCTTTGGAACCAGAGACTGGATCAGCACCAGCACATGTCCTTTTGTAGGGGACAGTCTCTGGAGTCCAGGCCTGTGTGATTTGGAGTGATCCAAAGATAGTTTTGGGGTGCGGTGCTTATCTTTTCCCGGCTTCCTTGTTCACAGCAATGTCTAATACAAGGTTCTTGCAGGCAGGTTGCATAAGAGGCCTCAACTCCGGAACCAGAGACTGAATCAGAACCAGCACATGTCCTCTTGTAGGGGACAGTCTCTGGAGTTCCAGGCTGTGTGATTTGGGGTGATCCAAAGATTATTTGGGGGTGCAGAGGCCTCTTATGTTTCCCAGTTCCTTATTGACAGCAATGTCTAATACAAGGTTCTGGGAATAAGGTGGAATAGTAGGTCTCAACTCCGGAACCAGAGACTGGATCAGCACCAGCACATGTCCTCTTGTAGGGGACAGTCTCTGGAGTTCAGGGCTGTGTGATTTGGGGTGATCCAAAGATTATTTGGGGGTGCAGAGGCCTCTTATGTTTCCCAGTTCCTTATTGACAGCAATGTCTAATACAAGGTTCTGGGATTAAGGTGGAATAGTAGGTCTCAACTCCGGAACCAGAGACTGGATCAGCACCAGCACATGTCCTCTTGTAGGGGACAGTCTCTGGAGTTCAGGGCTGTGTGATTTGGGGTGATCCAAAGTTTCCCCCCCCGCTGCAGCTGCTGCTCTTTTCTTCTTATTGAATTGTTCTGGGGTCACCCTATTTTGAAGCTGTTAACTCAAGATCTGGGTTTTGCAGGATGACCCAGTATAGGTCCACTTAGACTGCTGAGTCTTCTGAATCTGGAGGTGTATAATACGTACCCCTGCAAATTTCATTTTGGGGGTTCAGAGCTTTTCAATTTCTCCACAATATTTTTATTTGGCTTTGCGAATAAGGAACTAGGAACTGTGAATAAGGAACTGGGAACCAACTTCAGCTTCGTTAAGGCCTCCTGCCTATCTAGGCCTCTCTAACTATTTTCACTTTATTTGGAGAGTGTACTTGCAGCAGCAGTAGCAGCAGTGAAGACCTGGCTGAGGCTCGGCCGGGGGGGGGGGGGTGGCTTGCAATCATCTGAAGAGTGGTTTCCTGCACACTTTATTTCTACTGGTGAAGCAAGGATATACAGTCCCAGAGTGGTGACTGGTTAAACCCATCCTCCTTTTTCCCTGCTCAATTTTGCAGCCTTGGTGGGCCTAAAGAGCTGGGTTTTTTTAGGTTTTCTCACTCAGGCCACCTAATGACATGCTGTGTTATTGCATCTGCTGAAATCTGCAATGCTGTCACACAGGGCACTGAAGTCTAAGATGTGATCTGATCTTTCTACTAGATTAGCACAATTGACGGCCAGTAGCAGATCTGGCCTGGGCTGCTGTAATCCAGTCAGGTTGAGGTGATGGTGGATGATTGACAAGGTAGGTAAGTCCACTGGCCCCTAGTGCTTGGCTGTGGGGGCTGTGGGAGGGGGGGTCAGGCAATAATCTCCTGACTCCCATGTTCAGACTCCTGAGTTGTATCGTCTTGGGTCTTGCCTTCAAGTTTCGCAGTTTAGCCTTTGGGTTGTTACTTGACTCAGTCCTAAAGGGACAGCCATAAAGGGAGCAGCATGTTGGAGGTTAACTTTCCTCTTCAGGAAGTGGAGCAGAAGGATGAGGTGGACCTGAGGAGGGGGCAAGTAAATGAAACTTAAGAAGGTTTACTGCACCTGGGCCAGTTGGCGGCTGGCCTGCCTTTATGGGAGCTCCAGCAGCTGGTGGGGAACTGAGCCTTGACTCCAAGGTGTTGGCACCTATAAGAGGGGTTTCCTTGTAGTTGCTGCTGCCTTGGGGCCCAATGGCTTCTGGATTTAGTTCAGAGGCACTGGTGGACTGAGCAGTGGAGTTTCCTTGGAGTCTCAGCTGCTTTGGGGCCCAATGGCTTCTGGGTTTAGTTCAGGGGACTGGTAGGCTGAGAAGTGGCCCATTTACCAGTCAGTACGGGAGTCTAACTATAAATCATATATTACTGGAATTTTCCAGTCCTCATGGCAGTTGGATTGTGGAGGAGGGAACTAGATAATCTCTCAACCCACTTCATGTATACAATTAGGCAGTGGTGTCCATACCTAACCCTCTTTCATCCAAGTGACATAGGATTTTAGATGGGTCCTGGTGGGTTCTGGAGACTGGTCCCTGCATTTAGGTTTTAAGGCAGTGCCCAGTATTCCCTGCAGATAGAATGGTGCAGCTTGTCCCTTGGATTTCCTCTGAGCTATGCCTCCAGGGAGGACTATTGTTGCTTGTCAATCGGGTGGATCAGTCCCAACAACTGGTGAACCTATGACCAAGTGGCCAGCAGTCTCTAGGCTGGGGTACCAGCTGGTCTGTGGGAGTTCTGCCTGAGCTGATAGATCTCTCCCACAATTTCAGTGAGCCAGTTTGGTGTGAGAGCCAGTTTGGTGTAGTGGTTAAGAGCGTGTAACTCTAATCTAGAGATCCGGGTTTGATTCCCCACTCCTCCACTTGAAGCCAACTGGGTAATCTTGGGTCAGTCACAGCCTTTGCGAGCTCTCTTAGCCCTACCCACCTCACAGGGTGTTTGTTGTATGGGGATAATAACGGCATGCTTTGTAAACCACTCTGAGTGGGTGTTAAGTCATCCTGAAGGGCGGTATATAGTTGTTGTTGTTGTTGTTGTTAAAAAGGTAAGGGTGGTCCCCTGTGCAAGCACCAAGTCATACTGACCCATGGGGGGGTGTCGCATTGCGACGTTTTCTTGGCGGACTTTGTGTGGAGTGGTTTGCCATTGCCTTCCCCAGTGGTCTGTGCTTTGACCCCAGGGGGCTGGGTGCTCATTTTGCTGGCCTCGGAGGCATGGAAGGCTGAGTCGGCCTTGGGCCTGCTGCCTGAGCCCAGCTTCCACTGGGATCGAACTTATTATTATGGGTGAGTGGAAAGTTAAGGGGCTTGCCTCACATCCAATGGCTGCCATCAGACAGCTTAGGCGCCTTTTGGTTCACCAGTAAACCTCCAAGTTTGAAGTAAGCCCGGGCAGTTTTCAGGGTTGCATGAAATTAATGGCGGGCATAGGAGTTAGATCCTGAGCATTAGTACAGTGCTGACCCAGGCCCTTAAGGAAGGGTCTAGTTGACTCCGCATTAGCCATGGGGGAAGTGGTGGCCGAGCTGCTACTTCTGTTTGTTGGGATGTGGGGTCCTTTGCCTCACTCCTGGTCATTCACCTGGGAGTAAAAAGCTGGGCTTCCCAAGGGCACGGCCCTTCCATTACAGGCCCCACAGATGGGCATGCATAAGCAAGGTGGCCCAGTACACTCATGGGGAGGAGCAGTCCCCCACCTCACATACAGGTCATTCACTTGGGCTGTAATGACCTTGGCTGCGGGGCATGGCCGTTCCGGTATAGGCTCAGGCAGATTTGCACACATAAGCATGGTGGCCTCATGAGCTGTAGGGGAGGAGCAGCCTCCATTTCATGTTCAGGTCATTCACTTGGGTGTTATGACCTTGTCTCACAGGGCATGGCCAGTTCCTTACAGGCTCACACAGGCTTGCAGCGCCCAGGCAAATAATGGCTTGATGGTTGATGGGAGGTGCGGACCTCTGCCTCACGTTCTGGTCATTCACCGCATGGTAATGGCCTTGGTTTGCTGGGCATGACCTTGGCTGCAGGGCATGGCCCTTTTGTTACAGGCTCACACAGACTTGCAATGCACAGGCAAGTAGTGGCCTGGTGTGTTGATGATCGGTCCATAATGCTTCCGTTTCAGTGCAGCGAGAAGCTTGGGACTCATTAACCCTTGAGAGGGCTAAACAAAAGGCTAACAGAGCCATAGAGAAAGCTTTTGGGGATGGTACGGGCCTTTATTTGCCACACCTCCACAAACTAGGCTGAATTTGCCAACCTCTACTGAGGTAATGGGGGTTCACCTGGCCACTAAGGGCAAAGACATCTTCCTCAGCAGGCAATAAAATTTTTATGGAGAATTTTCAGCAAGGCGTCCGGTTAGCCTTAGGCTACCAGTGGGGTCACTAGGGCCTAAACAGAGGCTTGGCCCTGGTGTTGGCAGGTTTATTTATTTTTATTTTTTACTTTATCATATTTATATTCCGCCCTCCCTGCAAGCAGGCTCAGGGCGGATTGAGTTTGAGATAGGGTGTGGGCCAGTGAGCACCCTTGGCGCTACCCTATTGGTGGGAAGAGGGGCCTGCCTGAAGGGCTGGTACTGCTTTGACGGCTGCCAGCTGCAGAGGCAGGCTGCCTTCGGGAACCCCCGCGTGCAAGTCCTTCCCTCACTGCTGTACGGCTGAGGTGTTCAGGAGCTTGAAAGGGGGGTGACCAAATTGCCTGGTCGGCCGGGTCTGCCCCATCTATGGATGGGTCGCACCCGGGGCTTTGGGGCTTGCTCAGACAGGTCACAGCGGCGGTTCAGCCCTTGCTGTTGTTCTGGCTTGTTCTAGTTATATGAAGTCAATAAAGTGGACCTTATATCCAAACTTGGTGTCTGTCTCTTCATTCCAACTAGGGTGGCAATTAAAATAATATGCTAAAGGTTCCATCCTGATACAACACATTTTTGCTAAATAGGTTAAATTTTTTTAAATGTCTCAAAATTACTTTCAGTATATTGGGATGGACCAGCCATGTATTTTCTCTGATGCAACAGCATTTCCTTTTATGGAAGAGAGGGTGACGATGATTTCCACCCATTCCCCCTCCTACTGCAGACCCTCCCCCTTTGCTCCTTATGCTGTTCCTGACAGACAGAAACAAAACTGGTGGGGGACTGGATGGACTGCAGGGGGAAGGTAAAATGGGATAGTCCCTGTCCACAAAGGCCATAGATGTTTGGATACACCCTTTCAGAGACCCTTAACATTGGCTTCACACATTAGAGCCTATCAACATAGGACTTATCCAGGCAAATGCATCTCACAGCCATGCCTGCATCGACCACACCTCTTTTTTACAGCCCCAGCCAATCAGCAATAACTACACTATGTTCATCTATGCTCCAGCACAGTGCCTCTCCCAAGGGAGCACTCTTCACATGGATGGAGTGAAGTGCAAATTGGGGGAGGGGAAGAAAATCATGGGGGAGGAAGAAGCACGGGCACTTCATGTCCCAGTTATCCAAGTTGCTATGCTGATTTTGGAAGCTCAGCAAGGCAAGGAACAAATGAGATAATCTAGCCATCGCATCTTCTTTCCCTCTTGCATCTTTCCCACTGGGAGGTTTTTAGGAAGTTTTGTGAGATGATCTGCTCTAGCTCCTTCCTTAACGCCATTATTGGATGGGTGCTTCAATCTGCAGATTCCTGGCACTGAGCTCTGGGCTGTGTATACGGAGCAGTTTGAAAGGATTCTGTGGTGATCGCTACCAAAGAGGGGGTAACACTGGGTGGGGGAGAGTTTGGAAGCTAAAATAAGTTTAGAAGAGGGCCCATATTCAAAAAGTTTAAGAACACTGTCTAAGTGTGGGGAAGGACCTTCAGCCTGAAGGTCACAAGTAGTGCCAGTTTACTGTGAAATAATAGCAGAATACCATTTTATGAGCCCTGACCTGGACGCCCAGGTGAGTCTGATCTTGTCAGATCTTAGAAACTAAGCAGGGTCAGCCTTGGTTAGGAATTGGATGGGAGATTTGCAGCGAAGACCAGGGCTGCAGAGGCAGGCAATGGCAAGCCACCTCTGTTAGCCTCCTGCCATGAAAACCCCACCCATAGTTGCCATAAGTCTGCAATGACTTGAGGGCACTCATCACCATCACATTTTATAGTGAATTCATAAGTTACCCTGTGTGTCTGGAATATAATGGGAGTGATGATTGGGGAAATAGTTACACATGTGCACACAACTATTCCTTTACACAAAGTTACAGCCTCCCAAAGCTGCTGTTCCTAAAAAGAAAAGCAGAAAGTAGCTTGGGGTGTGTGGAGGAGCTCTCTTACATATATTTGCTATTATTTGCCTCTGAACAGAACCCCTGAGGATACGTCACCTGCACAAACTGTTGTGGCAAAGAGGCTTAACATTTCCGTAGCTCATAAATTGTGGCCTCCAGAGCGGCAGCTAGTTCAAGAGCACTATGATATGAGGTGCGGTGTAAATATTTTAACTTAATAAACAATAAATACAGATATGGAAAGAATAAGTTGCTGCAAAGTAATGTTTGATTTTCAGGGTCTAGAAGATACTATTAGTACAAATCAGGATGTGTCAAAGCATAGGCAACTGACACAAGAAGGAAAAAAATTCAGGTAACCCTGAATTTGTTCTGAAGCAAACTAGACTTGGTAACTTGTTTCCCAGGCAACCTGGCCTATCTCACTTTATAGGTGAAATAATAAGTTTTTTTGGGCTCCCTGAGACTTTGTCCGCACCTATATTGTTATAAAACAATGACCTAAGATAAATCCTTAGTGTATTATTTTAGGATTTCTATGCTAGATAATGTTATAATATATGACTGAATGTGTAGAGTTTGCAGACCGAGCACAATTTGTTATGCAATTAAAAACCTCATAAAGCTGACCGAGAAAGTTGCTCCCAGGCTTCTCATTTGCAAGATTTGTCCCCCGTCCTTCAAATGTGATCTCACAATGTTGCTGAATAATATTTCAATACCTTTTAGCTGGAATTAATTTAATTCCATTTTGTTCTTTATGATTCCTAATTATCTCCTTGCTACAGTTGATATTTCCAGATGGCATGAAACAGGATAAGCCGTACCGGGGAACTTTCTCAATCACATGCGACACTGATTGTTATTGTGATTTGCGTAATATCTATTTATTTCCATGTGATTAAATAACAAGAAAGAGGATATTCATTTGATGATACTTCTGCCTGGGGAAAGAGAAACCAGATGCATCTAGAATCCGAGGGGAAAATAGTACAACTGCACAAATATGACACATACTCGAGTTAAACTGCTGTAACTCGGAGGTGGCTGACAAAGTCTCATCTAAACTAAATTTTTTTTCATGTATGCTTTTAATGTTGGTCTTTTTGATACAAACTGATGCATAAGAAGTGGACATTGGCTTGGATCCAGTGATGCACAACTGGGAACATAAACAGATTCGGTGCAGATCTGCTGGCAAAAGGTCTTGTGCAATACCTCCCTCTATATTACAGTGCCCATAAAAAGTCTTCCACAAGCAAAAACACAAGTGAGGAGGATGCAATAGCCGTTTCCAGACGGCTTACCTGGCTCCGGAACGTTGCGCCATCTTGTGGGGAAAACGCGAAATATCGCGTTTTCTCGCGCAAGTTTTGCGCGACGTCATGCGACGTCGCGCAAAACTCGCACGAGAAAACGCGATATTTCGCGTTTTCCCCACAAGATGGCGCAACGTTCCGGAGCCAGGTAAGCCGTCTGGAAACGGCCTAGGTCTGACTTCATACAAGTGCCCACTGTGGTATTTTTCTTGCATTTCTGCTTCTGCAAGAGCTCTGCAAGTGAAAATTTTGTTGGGATCCAACCCAGTGTAAGAAATAGGACTGGTTCAGGTTTTTACTGGGCCAGTGCTACAACTTTGTGGCGGAACAAGAGTCAGCTCATGCAAAAGGCATCGATGGTGAGGCTCCTCAGTGAGGCCACTGTGTGGAACGCCTACATTATGCGATGCGAGCTGTATCGTTACCACCTCCCTGCAAACCCACGAACATGCCTGTTCAGACCAGCACGGGGAACTGGCTTGCTTGTACTCACAGGGAGGGGGAACAGGGATCTTTACCTAATGAGACGACTGTGAGTAGGTGTGGGGACAGGGATTCAGTAAGAAAAGGAGAACAAAAGCTGGTTTAAAGGTTAAAGAGAAATGTGGAGTTTATTCAGGGATTTTTGGACGCAATATTAGGAAGGAGAGAGGGAACTAGCAGGCACGAAAACAGAGCACGAGCAAAGCACAAGCAAACAACACCCAGAAAATATCAGCCAAACTATTCCAATTCCAGCTGGAGCAGGAGTTACCTCAAAGCTGGAAGTGCAAAAGTGGGGGAAACGGGGAACAGGACAGAAGAGAAGTGAATGACGGGTCTTAACACAGCGGGAGGGCATTTCCCTATGTGCTCCAGGCACATAGAATACTCCATGTAGAGCAGCGAAAGCAGAGATGCCCCCCTCACTATTTTGGAAAATGGCTTGAGCTGGGAGGGGGAGCCCTTCCTCCCCCTGCAGTGGCATTTTGAAGACGTTTGGGTTTTCCTTTATTTTAAAACGGTCATTCCGTGCAGGTGCTGTATGGCTCTGGGAACTCAAGTTGGGTCTGGGGAACCGGGACCTGACTCTTTAAAAACTTGCATGTCTAGAGAAACCTAAACATTCTGAGAGATCTGGGTTTAAATCCCACTCTGTAATGAAGCTCAGCAGATAGGCCAGTCGCACTCTGTCAGCCCAGCCTGCTTCACGGTGTTGTTTTGAGAGTAAAATAAAGCAGAGAGATTCATATATGCAGGGCTTTTTTTCAGTGGGAACGCAGTGGAACAGAGTTCCAGAACCTCTTGAAAATGGTCACATGGCTGGTGGCCCCGCCCCCTGATCTCCGCTTGGCGGCACGGAGGGCAATCTAAACTCCCCTCTGTCTGGAGATCAGGGGGCGGGGCCACCAGCCATGTGACCATTTTCTCTGAGGGCAACCCACTGAGTTCCACCTCCTCTTTTCCCAGAAAAAAAGCCCTGCATATATGCTTTTGCTCTTTGGAGGAATTTGGGATAGAGGCATCCTAAAAAGCAACTGATGACTTGATGGGAAACACCTCCATCAGTCATAGATGCAGAGGAGTTAGCCATGTTATTCTGTAGTAGCAAAATCAAAAAGAGTCCAGTAGCACCTTTAAGACTAACCAACTTTATTGTAGCATAAGCTTTCGAGAATCACAGAGCCAAAACACACGTTAAGAAAAACCTAGGTTCAGCACGTGTTCTCTTACCTCAAGGTTTGCCGGGATCTGTAGGAGTCCTGGAAGCTTAAAGTAGGCGTCCTGGAAGCTTAAAGATCTGTAGGGGTCCTGGAAGCTTAAAGTCCTGGAAGCTTAAAGGATCTGCAAGCGTCCTGGAAGCTTAAAGGCGTCCTGGAAGCTTAAAGCTTAAAATACAGGCGCCTGTATTTCCCTTTCCCTTTTTGCTGCTCTGTAAATGCTAAACTTTAAGCTTCCAGGACGCCTACAGATCCCAGCAAACCTTGAGGTAAGAGAACACGTGCTGAACCTAGGTTTTTCTTAACGTGTGTTTTGGCTCACAGTTCTCTTCGTTAGAACTTCTCTTCGTCTGTCTGAATTGTTTGAATTAATGATAATAGATTATACTCTGAGTGTATCAATCCAGGAAAAAAAAATGAAAGAGATTTAGAGATCTGGATATTTTAGATGACCTTTTCTAAAAGTTCTGATAGCTGTGGAACACTTTTCTAAATTAAAATTGGAGGTGGGCTTCAGTCCTTTTCCTGAGAAAAGACACTTTCAGAGCATGAAAGGAAAAGAACTACTGGCTTTCCGAAGAGTTCACCCTCCAGTACTCTGTGTCCTGTGCCGGGTCTGCCTTGACAGTGATCTACTGATCCAATAGCAACCAATACTTGTCAGAATTACCTAGGCCCAAAGTTTATTTCAAAGAGGCCTCACTTCAAAAAGGATGTGGACAAAATCGAGAGGGTGCAGAGGAGAGCGACGAGGATGATCAGGGGTCTGGATACTGAGCCCTACGAGGAAAGGCTGAGGGCCTTGGGAATGTTTAGTTTGGAGAAGAGGAGGTTGAGGGGGGACATGATTGCTCTCTTTAAATATTTGAAAGGCTGTCATTTGGAGGAGGGCAAGGAGCTGTTCCAGTTGGCAGCAGAGGGTAGGACCCGAAGCAATGGGCTTAAATGACATGCAGAAAGGTACCGGCCGGATATTAGGAAAATCTTTTTCACGGTCAGAGTAGTTCAAAAGTGGAATCAGCTGCCTAGGGAGGTGGTGAGCTCCCCCTCACTGGCAGTTTTCAAGAAGAGGCTGGATGAATCTTTGTCAGGGATGCTTTAGGCTGATCCTGCACTGGGCAGGGGGTTGGACTAGATGGTCTGTATGGCCCCTTCCAACTCTATGATTCTATGATTCTAAAGCAACAACAGGCAGTGAATTGTTCACAGCCATAACAAACAACCTCCTCTGTGAAGGGTATTTTGGGGTCAGTATCTTTTAAGTTTTGAAATGATGTATGGCACAATTCCCCCCCCCCAAAATAGTCTGATGTATACCATGACATTTTTATGAAGTATAAGATATTTTTATACCTCCAATCTTGTAAGAATTCTGACTAGCCAATAGCCACTAGGGATGTTACCAAATTTTTTGAACAAACTATTCCAGTCCAGGAGTTCCGGTTTCTGCTATCATTTATGTCCATTTAGTACAAAACTGCTGTTCTTCATCTTTCCTTACCATACTAACACTATTCATTATAATATTATCATTTGAATCGATGACTGGTTTTGGCAATTGCAACTAAATAAAAGAGTATAATAATACCGTTGAAGAAACACATGGATTGGAAATACTAGCAACAAAAATGTGAGAAAGGGTGACAAAACAGAGAAATAAAAAAGAAACAAAAAACTATACTTCTGCGGCTCTATTTTGGATAGGCAAGGAATAAGGTATAAAATAAAATGAGTGATCTGGCTGAGCATTTCTAAATTCCCAACAATAATATTCTCCTGTCGCTTGTTATTCTTATTTAAAATGCAAAGCACCATGAATGTTAAACAGCGGGATTTTCAATATGCACGTATTTTCATCTAACACAAGCAAATCAGACTAATGTCGACACTCCGTCATATTTTTAGAATACTTTTGGGTCTTGCTCCCTATTTTAACTGTTAATAGCAAATGAAGCAGGAAAGACTGTGCTGATCAGGCTTTGACAGCCAAGGAAGGATGTGTGAATGGGAGTGAACAAAGACATTCTGGAGAGCAATATCTTTACTCAGCTCTTAAAATAATCATTTCCCATTTTAATCCATCTTTCCAAGAAGGAAAGAAGCAGGAAAATGGAGACTTTCAGGGAATGGAATATGGAATAAGGCAATAGTGAGGGAGGGGGAAATGAGACCCCCTTTGGAAGTCCTTGCAGGTCCCCCACTTGTTATCTAGCAATCCTTACAATAGCCCTGTTAGGTAGATCTGTATCATTAATCCAGTATTGCTGACTGTGGACAGAGGTGAAGAGAAAGTTGGTTTGTCTGTGGCAATTTAAGGAATGTGGAAGAGATAAGATTTATTACACCAATTCTGTAGTCTCTCCATTGGCTACCATCATTTGCTGGGCTCCATTCAAGGTACTGGTTATGACCTTCAAAGCCCTACATAGTCTTGGAACCACATGTCTGCAGACGGCTTCTCCTATGCTGCACTGCTGCGCTGACCACAGCAAAGCCTTCTGCGGGTGCCATCATGCAAATGGGTAAAACCAACAGCCACTGTGCACACGCATCCTCTGTTGTGCCTCCCCCAACCTGGTGCAACAGCCTGGGAGAAGGTTAGATAAGCTCCCACACTGCTATCATTCCACAGACTGTATACAAAACAAATGCTCAGGGCATTTTTATATACACGAGTTTTTCAGGAGGATGCATCTTTACAAAAGTCACAGTCTTGTAGTCTAATCTGATATTTACTGTATGTTTTATCCTGCTGTTACTGCATGGCAGGGCTTTTTTTCTGGGAAAAGAGGTGGCAGAACGCAATGGGTTGTCCTTGGAGAAAATGGTCACATGGCTGGTGGCCCCGCCCCCTGATCTCCAGACAGAGGGGAGTTGAGATTGCCCTCCGTGCCACTCCAGCAGCGTGGAGGGCAATCTCAACTCCCCTCTGTCTGGAGATCAGGGGGCGGGGCCACCAGCCATGTGACCATTTTCAAGAGGTTCCAGAACTCCGTTCCACCGCGTTCCCGCTGAAAAAAAGCCCTGCTGCATGGTCTTCTACTTTAGTAATCCCGTTTTCTCCGCCATTTATGATATATCATGCCTGATACCTTTTTTCTTTTTGCATTGTTTTTCTAACTCTAGTCCTATTTCGTTGTTTATTGGCTATCTTATGCTCTTTGATTACATTCTTTATGTTATGTGATCCTCCTTGAGTCTCTGCAAGAACAGCAGGCTGTAAGTAAAGTAAATAAATAGGTATCTTTTCATCCTTTCCGCTACATCTCTCAGCAGGGGTTCTAGCAGCAGTTTCCAGTGTCACCAATGTTGACTAAGATGTCCACAGTGGGTGCTAATTCATAACTCCCTCTCAAGCAAAAATCAGTTTTGTATTCATAAGCATCTATTTTTTGTTCTTTAGACAGTAGACTATAGGAACCCAACCAGAAGTCAGCGTGTGCTTTGCTTTGTTTATAGAGCAGTATTTAAAAACCATTACCTTTTATGCACTGGCCTGACATCTGTTTCCATGGAAGCAGAACTGGTAATGGAAGCAACCCACTAGAAGATGAGTCAATTTCTGTGGCTGGGTTTCTCTCTCTCTCTCTGGTACTCACTTCTGTTTCCATGGAAACAGATGTTAGATGATTCAAGAAGGTAGAGCCCCCCCCCCCTCAGCCACCAACCGATGACAATACTTTTCTAAAAACATCTATGCTTTCCATATTTCTATCTCTTTGCAATCCATTCCTGCAGAAAGACAGTTGCCAAAATAGTGACAATAATGATACACGTCCATAGAAGGAAGCCGATGCTGGCTGAAAAGCGTGGGTTCAGAACTGGTGATATTTAAAAAGCCGTTTGTCTCATCATGAAGCCTGTAGCGTTTCAGAACATGTGGTACTACGTGGAGGAGGACTTGTGCTAAAAAGACTTTAAAATAAGATTTTCTTTTTTTCTTTTCTAATAGATATTTTTAAAAACTGGTAGTAGGAATGTTACCAAATTCCCTGATGTATTTTCGTCTGAAAGTTGCATTTATGGATTATCCATACTCGGGTTTAAGAGCAGTCATCCTTTTTCCCAACCATTCTAACAAAACGCTAAAAATATTGCTGCTAAAATTAAACCTTGGTATACGCAGTGTTTAACAGGAATATAACACAAAAATAAGTGGTGTAAAATGATATAAAATAGTGTAAAAATACCAAATGGAAATTGGAAATTTGCCAAAGAAAATAGGTGGATGGAAATGAGGTTCCTGACAGTGCTGGGGAAAGTACATATTTATACATCTCTATTGAATAGTTTTTTAATATCTTGATTATATTTATTTTCTGTCCAATTTTGGAAGCTCAGAGTAACAATGAAGTATACAACTGTCAGGTCTTGCATGGTATCCCCAAGCACTTCACTGCATCACTCATTGTGTATGAGTTAAAGTTACTTTTTTGATGAGCATACCAGTAGCAAGATACCTGTACAAGGTTATTTGCTGGAATTAGGCTAGTAACTAAAGCTAAGGGAATTATAGGTCAAAACCCCACCCCCAATAGTGTAGGAAAGTCTGTTAGAGTTTGAGCACACAAAGTGTGAGAACACAGGAAGGGAAGTATAAATATTCCACAGTCTTTAGGTCTTTCAGACAGTTGCTGCAGTCTCTGCTAGACTCCAAGGTCACTCTCCCCAGCCGGCCAGTGACTGTTACCAAAACATCTGCAAGATAAGCAAGCAAGTGTTCTCTCCCTGCTCAGGATACCTTTGCATAATCTCAGAGGACTCAGAACACTGGCAATGAAAACAGAATATCACTGAAGCAAACAGAACATTACTGCAGCATGAATAAAACACCACAACACCACCATGACAGATATGACAATAACTTTTGAAATGAGCTTATCTCTTTCATACAGTACTCATGGGATAATGACCAATGGCATTTGTTTAAAAGCACCTCTAGTTAGTTAGTGCAGAATTATCTTCCTTCCAACACAAAAATAGATCTCTTTGGAAATACAAAATATCCTACTTTGTGTGTTAAGCAGCCATTCTATTATGTAAAATCCTCTATGAAAGAGAAATGTTCCTTCCAACAAACACCCACATAACACAGGTTCCAATGCAAGGCAAACACAATTAACAACAACTGTAACTGCTGATATTCAAATTTACAGGCTCACTTTCCTGCTGGCACCCATGTGCCTGTGTATCTGTGGCACTACTTGGCCCCTCCCTAAGGGTCCCTCTGTGGGTGACCAACTCTGGCAGCTGAGCCCGGCAAGGCACAGCAAGGCAGCAACAGGAAGTACATGCTCCCCGCTCCCCCTGACAACCCTGCCACGATACCCCAGTGGCTGAGCTGCTGCTCTTAACAGGCCTGCAAGTGGCAAGCAATAGTGCAGCCAGTGTGTGGGATGCAACCTCCGCTGCCTGTCGACACCTCCACCCCCATCCAGGGAGAAGGCAGCTGTGGACCAAAGGCCCCCGTGATCGCGATGCCAGTACAGAGGCACCTGGCTCTGGGGTAGACCTCTGTAGGAGGGAGCCCAGGGGCCTGCTGGCCCACCTCCCATTCCCCTCCAGGGCCAGGCAGGTCGTTGAGGCTCAGCCCCGTTGTGGATGCCCCCACAGCGCTACTTGCCAATGTTGCCTCCCTCCCCTGCAGAGACCAAGTTGCAAAGACCCCCTGCAATCCTGCTTGCCATGCCTCCACAGAGGCATCTGTCTCAAGAGGGGCTCCATGCACAGGCAGGGGGAGGTCAAGCAGCAGATGTGGCACATACCTACCCCCCACTGTTGGCAGGGGTGAGGCTGATAGCCGAGGCACGACTCGCCTGGAATGTGTGGTGGCATGCCTCCTCCTCGGAAGGCGCAGCCCGTTCTGATGGAGGCCTGAGGCAACTGCTTTGATGAATGGGAAGAAGCTAGCAGAGGAGTCCTAGCTAGGGTACCACTGGAGACACTGACACTTGATAAAAATTTACAAATTATTTTCCATATACTTAAGAATTGGAGTTTAATTCTGCCTCCTATATCAGTTGGTGTTGCTTGTACAGAGGGTACCACTGGAGAACAACTGCAGGAGTATCAGAGGGCTCAAACTCCCAGGTGGATGAAGGGCTGCAACCTGCTTGAGGGCACATCGTGGTCACCGGCGGGGGGCCTCCCTGTGTACCTGCCGCGTTACTGAGGTGACTCCTTGGCGTGCCCTGGGCCAACTTTTAAAAAAACCCACCTCAGCAAGCAGAAGTAGCATTTTAAAAATTAATTATATGCAAAAACTTTACACAGAAGGACTCTGCAAAATGATCAGCCAGAGTAAAAGTGGTTCAATCTCTTTTTTGGTCATCAGATACCTCCACAAAAAAGTAATTTTGCAATTTTTCTCCCTCCTAACGGATGGGTAGCTCAAGAAGCTGAGCTGGAGGTCCAATGAAAAAGCAACAGTTAGTTAGTTAGTTAGTTAGTTAGTTAGTTAGTTAGTTAGTTAGTTAGTTAGTTAGTATATGCCTCCTTTCCACCAACATAGGGTACCCAAGGCATTTATAATTAATAGCAGATATTAAAATAATATTTAAAATGTACATATAAATATAATTTTTTAAAAAACAGACATATAAAGAAACGCACACATACACACACAACCAGGGAGGACAGCCAATAATAGTTTACTATTTGTTCCTTATAATCCTCTAAGCCAAACAAAGAAAAACAAAACAAAGCAAAAACATCTTCACACTTTGCCACAAGGTAATGACAGAGGAACTCAGATGGATCTCCCTGGGGAGGGAGTTCCAAAGTTTTGGTGCCAGCATATTATACAAGTAAATGAGTGGCTACCCTAAGGCACATCAAAGGAGCTTTTAATCAAATTGCACAGGTAGGATTCAAGACATCAAGAAGTTCGATCTGAAATTGTTGCTTTTAGCATTTGTTCCAAAATCCCGGCAACACAATTGCCAAGGAAAGGGGCATGATTGGGATACCTTAACATGCTTTTTAGAAGTCCCTTTTGAGTCTTCTAGCTTGACAAAGTAATTGTGATGTTATCGTGTTGAAAGGGTTTCTTGAATTTGTTAGTCTTTGCAGAAGGCTTTAGGCTACTTTGCACTAATGAAATGACTACCCAGATAAAAGCTGCCTTGTGTATGTTTTTCATCTTCTGTGAGCAGGAAATGCTTTGATTTTAGTATCACTGGGATTTAGGAAGTCTAGCGGTGATGTGCATCCTATAGAGAAGATAATTACTGATGCTAGTATTTCCCGCGTTGAGCTAAGAGACACAGATGTGATTCATAGTATTACATGACTGAAAACAGACTTCATTCTGCTCATTTTATATCTTGTTATGTAGACGGATGAATATTGCTTTTCTGTTGTGCTCTTCTCCCAAGGTCCAATTCACACATGAGGGAGAATGAGGTGGAAAAGATGAGGCAGAGACCCAAGTTGGCAGAAGGGACTGTACCGTTTTAGACTGCAGGATTCCAGCTTTGAATGTTCGCTTGCATAACAGAAACTCTATGCATGCAGAAAACTAGTAGTGCAGAGAGAAAAGCTCTTTGCTTGTTGTCCTGCATTTCCTTGTTTTTGTTTTAAATGTAGGGAGCAAGAAGAGACTTCTGAATGTCAGACTGTGGCATTCCAGTCGGCTAGCTACTGCCTTCTTCCCTTCTGCAAGACGACAGAGTCTCTTGATTTCAAAAGGTTTATTAGAAAACAGCATACAGGCCCTGGGTTCACATTCCAGAACTTAGACTGTTCTGGCCGACCATAGACTTTGCTAGGAATGAGGTACCTCGCAGAGCAGCCAGCCCAAGTTAACTTCAGCTACGCGTACCAGAACCTCTTCCCCTGGCATGGGTTCACTCAGGGGACGCGCCACCCAGTCCCCAATCTCTCTATCCCAGTGATACCATCGCAGAGTATCAGGACAGTCCACATGGGCTACCTCCCCTCTGAAAGCTGCAGGCTCCGGAGTCGGCAGCTCAGCCGGTAGGTTCTGGCTAGCCCCCCAGTAAGGGAACGTGGGGGTGATGCAACCTTCACTAGCGGGTCTCCAGGATTTTGGTAGTGAAGTCCACCGGGAAGCGCCTCGCCTCGTGCGAGTTTTCTGCCGAGCACCTTCTCAGATCGCTCTATCCCTGGCGGGCTGATTAGAAGATCTCACTTCCTCCATTCCAGGTACAGACGGCTCTCTCAAAGTCTCTCCGGTATCCATCCTCCCTGGATGAGGGGTGAGAAAAAGTGAGATTCCTAGCAAAATGTCAGACTGTGGCATTCCAGTTGGCTAGCTACTGCCTTCTTCCCTTCTGCAAGACGACAGAGTCTCTTGATTTCAAAAGGTGTATTAGAAAACAGCATACAGGCCCTGGGTTCACATTCCAGAACTTAGACCGTTCTGGCCGACCATAGACTTTGCTAGGAATGAGGTACCTGATGAAAGCAATTACATTTCAACCCTTGGGTTCCCATCCTCCCCCCTCAGAGTTCCCAGTGCTGACAGTGCGGAGACGAGGAAGCGGGAACCTCAAGGTCGGAGCTGCGGACATAAGATAAACTTGCATTCTCTCCCACGGAAGGAGCTGTCCGGCAATGCCTGGAAGTAAGGAGAGGCTAACAACTAATACATTAACATGGCGTAACTGTCGTTCAGTACTCAAAACATGGAAAGGAATAAACTAGACAGCTATACAGTTTAACATAGCAAATTCTAGACATGATGTATAAGAAAGACGTCACATTGTTCAGGTGAAGAACTCTGCCAACGAGATCCTGACACTGAACTCTTCGAAGACTGACGTCAATACCGAGTAAGTTGGTGGAAACTATTATCAAAAATAAAATTAGTGGGCACATTGATGACCAAAAGCTGATGAGGAAAACTCAGCATGGGTTCTGTAAGGGAAGATCTTGTCTCACCAATCTGTTAGAGTTCTTTGAGGGAGTGAACAAACAAGTGGACAAGGGAGACCCGATAGATATTGTTTATCTTGACTTCCAGAAAGCTTTTGACAAAGTTCCTCATCAAAGGCTCCTAAGTAAGCTCAGTAGCTATGGGATAAAGGGCCAAGTCCTCTTGTGGATCGAAGACTGGCTAATTAATAGGAAACAGAGAGTGAGTATAAACGGGCACTTCTCACAGTGGAGGGTGGTGAGCAGTGGGGTGCCACAGGGGTCGGTATTGGGTCCAATGCTTTTTAACTTGTTTATTAATGATTTGGAATTGGGATTAAGCAGTGAAGTGGCTAAATTTGCAGATGACACGAAATTGTTCAGGGTGGTGAAAGCCAGAGAGGATTGTGAGGCACTCCAAAGGGATCTGTCGAGGCTAGAAGAGTGGGCATCCATGTGGCAAATGAGGTTCAATGTAGCCAAGTGCAAAGTAATGCACATTGGAACCAAAAATCCAAAATATAAATACAAGTTGATGGGGTCTGAACTGGCGGAGACTGACCAAGAGAGAGATCTTGGAGTCATGATAGATAACTCACTAAAAACGTCAGCACAGTGTGCGACTGCCATAAAAAAAGCTAATGCTATGCTAGGGGTTATTAGGAAAGGGATTGAAAACAAATCAGCCGGTATCATAATGCCTCTGTATAAATCGATGGTGAGGCCTCATTTGGAGTACTGTGTACAGTTCTGGTCGCCACACCTTAAAAAAGATATCATAGCACTGGAAAAAGTACAGAGAAGGGCAACTAAAATGATTAAAGGGTTGGAACACTTTCCCTATGAGGAAAGATTGAGGCGCTTGGGGCTCTTTAGCTTGGAGAAAAGACGACTGAGGGGAGACATGATAGAGGTTTACAAGATAATGCACGGGTTAGAGAAGGTAGAGAAAGATGTGTTTTTCTCCCTTTCTCACAATACAAGAACTCGTGGGCACTCTATGAAATTATTGAGCAGTCGGGTTAGAACAGATAGAAGAAAATACTACTTTACACAAAGGGTGATAAACACATGGAATTCGTTGCCACAGGAGGTGGTGGCAGCTACAAGCATTGCCAGCTTCAAGAGGGGACTGGACAAATATATGGAGCAGAGGTCCATCAGTGGCTATTAGCCACAGGAGATAGATGGTATTCTCTTTGTGGGGAGGTGGTGCTCTGTTGTCTTGGTGCTGGAAGGAAGGCAGTGGGAGGGCTTCTGGTGTCCTGGCCTCACTGACAGTCCTTTAGATGGCACTGGATTTCTAGCCACTGTGTGTGACAGAATGTTGGACTGGATGGGCCACTGGCCTGATCCAACATGGCTTTGCTTATGTTCTTATGTTCTTATGACTCCCATGCTGGCTCATTCTTACTTTGAAAATGGTGTCAAAATAAAGGGCCTGAATCAATAAGACTAGACATCTATTATTAGTTTGAAATCGCTTGTACCAAAATTGCACTTCTGTTGATAAGGTCAAAGGAGAAAAAAAGATTGACAAAGGCAGCATATAAAAATCTTGTCTTGCTGATGGCATCTCTGTAGACAGAATAAAACAATTATTGACTCTAAGTTCCACTTCACTTGAACTCAGGTTCAAGTGCCAAGTCAGAGCAATGTTCCGTCTTGTTTAATTGAATGTAGGTGGACATTTTGGCAGCCACAAACATCAGGGCTTACGGTGGCCCCCTTTGTTGTGAAATAAGACAATAATATTAATGGCGCAGTGCTATGCAGAGTTACACCAAACTAGGCCCTCAGAAATCAGTGGGCTTAAACTGGACTCATTCTGCACAGGATTGTAGACCGTTCCCCAAACGCAGTCTTGGACATTTGCGTAATTGAACAAAACTGGGATGCCTTCCATGTGATGGGCCCAGGGAATAATTTGATAATACCGAATGTTAAAGAATTGTTGAAACTAAGCAGGTGTGGACCTGATCAATACCTGGCTGGAGGATCACCGGAAGCCTTGCCCTCAAGTAAGTTGCTCTGAACTTTCCAAAAGATGTAAAAGACACAAGTAAGATACACAATAATAATAAAAAACATAGCAATAAATAATGTTCCTTTTAAATATGTCTCTTGAAACAAATGTGCCTCCTGAGTTAGTCATATAATTAGAAATTTGTTTAGCAATACTAAAAACACTTTCCTGGGAGTAAGCCCCATTAAGTAAAATGGGACTTATTTCTGATTATCCCCACTTGGGATTGCCTCCTTAATTTTTTTTGGAGAGACAGAGTCCATGGAATAGTGTTAGCTAAAAAAAAAAAAGACCAAGATTTGTAAGCACTAAGCTTGTCATCCTCCGCATGGGCCCTGGATATCTCCCAGAATTACAATGAGGAGTGTGCGATCCAGGTCTCGGAACCAGGTTAAAAAGCTGAAGATTTGCTGATCTGGCTAAATCTGGCTTTCCCAGATCAAATTAGAGAATCTGGGATCCGATTCAGGAACCCAGATCAACACTCCCAGGTTAAACAAGGTAAATTCAAGAAATTCGGCTTGACGGTTTCCCTGGCATTTCTTGCATTTTTTTTTTTTTGCAAAGATGGGAGGAGGAGGAGGGAGGTGGGAGTGAGGCGAGAAGCGGGAATGAGCGGCCAACTCATGCAGCAGCTCTCCTTCTCTGGCCAATTGCATTTTTTCCCAATTGCCCTGCAAGAGTTAAAAAAGCAGGCTTGCCCCAGAGCAGTCTCCATTTTGTGGGGGTCTGGCCATGGATAGACACTGCTGCTGCTTTCTCTCTTTGGTCTGGCCTGCTTTGCCTTTGGGATTTACTGGTGCCTTTGCTTCCTGCTGCACTACAGCCTGGGTGAAGAGACCCGTGCCGGCTGGGCGACTTCTACCTGGTTTGAGAGTCTGGCTGCCGAGTGCATTTAGGGGAGCAAGGGGAGCATGCTGACAGCGGCAAGAGGGACACGGAACCAATCACCACTGCTAGCTCCCTCTGACCACCACTGGCACAATAGACTCCCTCTCGCTGCCACCAGTGCGCTCAGCTCCCTCTGGTGGCAGAGTGCTTTTAGGGGAGCAAGGGGAGCTGGCGGTGGTGAGAGGGAGCTGAACAGACTAGATGAGGCACCTAGAGAAAGAACCTCTGCCAGGGAGAAGAGAGATTCTCTCCCTCTTCTCCCTGGCAGAGGTTCTTTCTCACTATAATTCCCACGAAACCTTGCGATAAACTGATGCTTGTCCTCTGCTTGTCGGGTATCTCGTCTGTTTTGGCTCATAGACTCACTGTTTTTTCCTGTCTTTGGGAAGGGTGGGTTGGGGGGGGGCAAGGGACTGTCAGGTTCTGACTGTGTTTCATATGTACGAGAAAAAATCCCAACTTCGTGGGTTCCCCGTTAAACGTAGCTTCTAGCTTTACCCATCCCATCGGTAACTCTTGAGGTCTGGCGACTGGTGACGGAAGTGGGTAGTATGGTAAAGGCGCTGGCCCCTGTCTTGGCTGTAGATCAGGTCTGCGTGGGATGGGTTGCATTGGAAGTTGTTGGGGTCTTGGTTGCGGGGGCCTCTGCAGTCTCAGAGGTGGAGGACCCTGTGGCCTCAGCTGTGGTCCTTGCGGTCTCAGGGCTGGAGGACCTCGCGGAAGTGGAGGAGGGCCTTGCGGACGCAAAGGTGGAGGACTTCATATGGATTTCATCACAGATCTCCCCCCCTCCAAAAATCACACCTGCATTTTGTTCGTAGTGGATCTGTTTTCAAAGCAAGGTATACTTAAGTTTTGTCTTAAGTATACCTTTTAAAAACTGTTTTTGCAGTTGTTTGTGTGTGTGGAGGGGGGGAGTGCCATGGCTTTTGCCAAATTGTTTGTTTGAATTTTGGTGTTAATGTTCTACAGCAGCTGTTCATTTTTGTCGATTGTTTTTCTGGGAGGGGCAGTTCTGCAGTGCAAGTGGATCTCAAGTGCATTTACCACAGAGCTTACAAACTTCACCTTGTGGTGAGGGATGTGCCAGATGCTGGCTTCTTCTGAAGAACCTGCACAGGATGCTATGACTTGTGAATTCCAGTGTCTCCTCTGCAGATGCAAGAGCCTCATAGGTTGCTTCTCATACATTGTGAAAGCGGCTCACCAACTGCACCAGAAGCAGGTCAGGACAGGTGTGCTGGAGCATCACCTGATTAGTGAGGCTGTCACTTGCTAGGATGCCACCCAGGCTATGCTCAAGCATTTGGTGGAGAATCAGGCCACCTTCAAGATGTGGCTCCCGGAGCCAAAAAAGACGAGGCACCTGATGCGTGGAGGACATGCATCAGTTTCCTGCAAGGTTCCACGAGAAGTGTCGTGAGAAAGAACCTCTGCCAGGGAGAAGGGGGAGAGAACTCCTCTTTTCCCTGGCAGAGGTTCTTTCTCTAGGTGCCTCATCTAGTCTGCACGGCTCCCTCTCCCCTAAAAGCACTCCGCAGCCAGAGGGAGCCGAGTGTGTGGGCAGTGACGAGAGGGAGCTGATTGCACCAGTGGTAGTCATGGGGAGCTCGCAGCGGCGATGGTCTCCTTGTCCCTCTCACCCCTGCCTGCACTCTCCTTACTCCTCTAAATGCACTCAGAAGCCAAACACAGATTAATTTGACTAGAGGGATTTCTGATACCTAATTCTTAAAAGCAGCCTGTGCTTTGGCTGTCTGCTTACGTCCATAAGTGCTTCAACTGGTTCCACCCCCTTTGCTATAAGAGTTGCCTGTTGCTGCCACAAAATTAGCATCGGTGGATACCCATTAATGATGGCAATGGGTTCAAAGGCTAACAGAGACCATTATGTTGCTCAGAAGCTTCCTGTTCCATGATTGCTAATAACCTGAAAGGGGGCATCTGATGTCCTGCCTGCTAATTACATTTTCAGACTCTCCTTTGCTTTCAGTGTTCTGGTAGAAACTTCGGAGCTATAAAAATAGAACCGTGCATTATTTTTATTACCTAAGTCTTACCCGCATCGCTGATATGAACGTTGCCCTTTCACTATTGAATGGATGAACCATGTCTGTGTTAGTGGATATCTGCTGCATTTCATTTTACCAACTATTTGTTGTGACTGGCGGGTGCATGTTCTAATATTGCCACACATCGTCTGGCAGAGGAAGGCAGATCTGCTTTACTCAGCCCTTGTACTGACAATATGTGCAAATGTAAAAACCACCGAACGCTGTGCTCATGCAGTGGAATAGAAAGTCTTTGCTCATACCCAGATCAGTGTAACAGATGCGACAGGGCAGACCATTTCAAACTCTGTCTGAGTAACAAACTTTTCAGACTGAAGGGGCCAGGCCAGAGTAAGCAGTTTGTATTAGGTAGTATTAGGTAGAACATCATTGTGTCACCTGATCATCACTGATTTGGAAGCTGCACTACCTCCTTTGGGCCATCAGCAGTGTCGCATTGCGGAGCAGGTCGGCAGCTCCTGTCTCTTGCAAACCACCACATTGATGCGAAGAATCAGGAACTAAGTTCCTGCTGCTAAATTTTGTGGCTCTGAGACCTCATCACCTGGCAAAGAAAAGCAGACTATCCTTTTGCTTCCTTCTTTTATCTTTTATCATTGTCAATTGATAGAGTAGTTTTGTCTAAGGGTGTGCACAGGGGGAAAAATTGATACATTCGGTTCGGTAATGCCGAACTGAAAAAAAAACCAGTATTTCCCAAATAATGAAATGATGCTCTAGTTTGGTTCGGTATTACAGAACAAATTTGGTAAATTTCAGCCTTTGTTTCCTGTGGGAAACTCAATTTGGGTTATTGCTGATGGCTGGGGGAAGGTGTTTTTGACTGGATTTCACCAAATTTGCAGGGGTCCTATTCCTAACTGTCCTCTAATGACCAAACAAGTTTTATAAATATTGGATGCTGGGAAGCCATTTTATGCCCCCCCTCTGCCCAAGAAGGTTCCACCAGCCACCTCCAACCTCCATTATTCTCTATGGGGAAAACTATGGGGAAATATCGAGGGGGATGGTGGTAGCATTTTGCATGCAAAATCCACCAATTTTTCAGGGAATCTACTCCTCACTATCTTCTAAAAGTTCTCCAAGTTTCAGGAAGCTTGGTCCCCAGGGAGTCACTTCATGGCCTCCCAAATAAGGTTCCACCAGACACTCAAATTTGTTCTTGTTATGGGGGAAAGTCCAAGCTGACTTCCACTGCAGAAACATATTCACTGAGGCTGTCATGGCCAGAGGCACATTACCAAATGCAAGCTCCATACCAGACATTCCAACAGAACCAAACTGACCCCCCCCCCCCAAACCACAGTGCCCCCTGAGCAGGCTGACTGGCCAGTCTCCATTGTTCCCAATGATGGGAACTTGTCTGGGTTCTTTCCCACAAGTACAGACATACAGGTCAAGTATGCCACAGCTGAAGCATGCTCCCAAATGCAAACTCATCCCTAGGGAAGCCTGACAGAACCAAACTGATGCCCCCCAAATAACCCAGTGCCCCCTGAGCTGGCTGACCAGCCACTCTCCATTGTTCCCTATGTAGACCAATATCACACCAGAGAATCACCCAAACAAAACTGAAGCAAGAGAATGGAATCCCCCCAGAACCAAAGTGAAGCAAGGGGACCAACTTCACTCCAGAGAATCACATGCTTCACCCAAACCAAACTGAAACAAGGGACACTCTTGCAACTTAGTCAAACAAAACCAGTGTCATTCACAGCAGCCACATACTGAGTTTAGCTAGTGGGGGAATACCACAGAACAGAACCAAGCAGTACCTAGCAATGGGAAGAAAGCACAGCTGCATAAGATAGCTCCCACTCACATGACCTCAGGTTGAAAATGACAGCGAAGTACTTGGGAAATCCAAGTAATCCTCTCTCTCCAGTAGCCTTCTTCATTGCCCCTTCCCACCCCTGCAATGAGGAAAGTTTACAACATTACATACATTAAGTTACACAATAGCTTCTTATAACTTCACTTAGGTGTTTCTGTGGGTTGGTCTCTACTTTCCCTACATCTCTCTCTGACTCTTCCCATCCCAGTGGCAAGAGAACAATATTTCTGGGGCCTCTTTTCTCAGTCATCGGCAGAAATTTGTGCTGACACAGGCTGGTGGGTTTGCAGTTTGTGTACAAAAAGCCCCCCAAATCATTTTTATCCATCAGAAATATATTAGTTTAATGAAGACTGTTTCTGGGGCACACCAAAACTTTCCAGCCATACAAGGACATCGTACCCATAGATTCCTTAAGTTCGACTGGTAAATGGGAGGCATATTTTACAAAATTACATGCAGATAGCCGTCAACCTTCCTATTTCTAGAAGCCTGAGGATCTACCCGACTGCCCCCTCCCCATCACCACAAGGGAAATCAAGTCACTTATAGGCCAACTTAAGAGAGGCAAAGCCCCTGGCATGGACAGCATCCCACTAGAACGTCTAAAAGACAATCACGATTGGTGGGCCTCTCCTTTGGCCTCCCTCTTTACTTACATCAATTGAACTGGGGAAATTTCTGATGACTGGGAGAAGGTGATTATAATTCCTTTCTATAAAACCAGGAAGAGAGATAATCCAGCAAATTACAGACCTCTTAGTTTGCTGACTGTAGTTGGTAAACTGCATGCAAGTCATCTTCTTGAAAAGTTTAAGTGTTGGTTGGATCAGGAGAAACTTTTAGTAGAAGAACAGGCGGGCTTCAGAGAGGGGCATAATCTGATTCTGGCTCATCTCATAGAGAAGTATGCTGCTAACCATGCAGTTTCGTTATATGCACCAAAGCTTACCTACATCCTAAATCTCTATATGAGATTATCGGACCCAAGGGAGATGAACTGGCTTCTTAGTTCACTATGAAAGTTCCCACTGGATCATGGCACTGGAGGTCCACTTGTGGCCAGAAGCAGGTGAAACTGAGCCCCAGCAGCATTGGCTCAGCCTGGACATGGCTGATTAGGACAACGATAGCTACCTCTTCCCACACTACTGCCAGTAATGGGAGTGCCTCTGTCTTTAGTTATTGTCAAGATCTGGGTCTGAAGAGTTGATTGGCTTGGCTTGCTCCTGAGATGTTTTAACAAACCAATCTACACCTGACTGGGTCTAAAAAGGAATAGGAGCCTTACCTTTGAATTTACTTTCAGCTTGGGGAATCAAATTTACTACTGAATGTTAATTTCACCCTGAAATCCTTTAGAAAAAAAAGAACTTGTTCTAATAACAACAACATTTGATTTATATACTGCCCTTCAGGATGACTTAACACCCACTCAGAGCAGTTTACAAAGTATGTCATTATTATCCCCACAACAAAACACCGTGTGAGGTGGGTGGGGCTGAGAGAGCTAGAAGCTGTGACTGACCCAAGGTCACCCAGCTGGCTTCAAGTGGAGGAGTGGGGAATCAAACCTGGCTCTCCAGATTAGAGTCCTATGCTCTTAACCGCTACACCAAACTGGCTCTTGCAAACACATTTATAAATGGTTTGTTATTTCCTTTTGCATGTAAAGCCATTTACATCAGAGAATAAGAGTTATAAGAAACATAGTGATGTAGATAGAATGGATACATTCTTAGAGAGCGCAAATAGAATTATCCAGATTTCTTCTTTCCCCCCCTTTATCGGATAACATATAAGTAGAAAATACTATAAACATGTAAAATGATAATCATCCATAAATGAACAGAGGCACTATGCAGACTGAGCAAACAAAAGAGAACACACAATCAGTGTGACTGAAAGGGCTGTCTGAAGCAAATGCTTGAGCCGTGCTCTTTGCTAAAATAATCTGTTTGAAGTTGTTCAATTGAACGGTCGAGTTGTGATCTGCTACCTGGCTTCTAACGTGATGTGAGGAAGACCATAAGGCAGGAGACTTCTGCAGCAGATCAGAAAGGAAATCCAAAGCAGGAAATGTTAAGGGATGCGGACCTAGCCATCCGTCTTTGGAAAATGTCCTTTGCAATCAGCTTAGGTCAGACGTTAATGAGGGAAAATTGTCTCTTGGTTTGATCCGGAGATTGAAATTGCAAATAATTAAAGATTAATACAGGAATTCACTTTTTCATAATTTCAGTGAGATTGCAAGGGAGAAATCCTCTAACTGGGTGTTGAATTCAGTAAATAGGTGTCAAATGGGGCATTCTTAATACCTGCTATATCGTCATGTAAATTATTAGGATTTGGCATACCAGTTGCCATTCCAGTATAAATTCTCATGTGATTGCCCTGTTCGTATGTTGCAGCAAAAGCAAAAGTAAGTTCTGGTGTTGCCTTAAAGACTAATGTTCATGGATGTATTGGAGATGTATTGATCCTGCTAATACAATAACACAACAGGTGTTGTGGCGTGTGTAAGGAGTGCTGCTGGCATCAATTGGCCATTCTGAATCACATACTATGGCGTAGACAGGTTGGATATGGGGACCTGTCATGTATGCCTGTCTGCTATACATGCCGTGGGTATGTTGTGTGTTGCCTAGTAATCCTCTGGCTCTATGGAGAATTCGGAGTACCTTTCAATGCCTGTTGTTTGGAAGTGTGTTATCTCTGCTTTGAGGCTGAACACTCTCCCGGAGAAGTAGAATACTCCTGCTTTTGAAGCGAACGGCCTTGAGACCTGCTGCACCTAACACAAACGAGGCTTCTCCTGGGAACCGGGATGACTTCACGCTTACTCGGTAGATGTAGTCGAAACTGTGATATTTTTTGTCTCTGGCATTTGTGCCAGAATTTCAATGGGCTTCTAACCTGGGGGTGGGACCTTACTCTATATCTAACCATGCTTTCCCTTAACACGTCACTTCTGCCAATTCTACTGTCGGAGCACCTTGAACCTGATAGCTCTCTAATAAAAGTTACTTCAACCAAAGCACCTGTGTGATTGCTGTGGAGAACTTGGGGATTTACTTGCCAAGGACTGACAGGGCCCTTCTCTGTTTAATGGCCATACATGAGATGTGAGTTTTTCCTTAATACCATGCCCATGTCACCCAATTTGGATTGAGTCCATGACACTCATGAGGAAGGAGCCGTGCCATTTTTCTGTCCTCAGATATTCATGAAGCGGTTCTATCTGGCCTATCCTGGAAGACGTGGATTTTCTCAAAGAGCCAAGACATTTTCTACTCAAATAAATAAAGGGATCTATGCATGTGAGCTGAGGTCCCAGTCTGAATTGGACACCACAAAGGGGGGAATTGAGAAGAACCTGAAACTCACATCCGACCAGCTTATTATATCTTTTTTATTAAAAGTTTTATATAATTGAAAATAAACTTTAAAAAACCTATAATTACAGATATACTAACAAACAAAAACAACTAATCAACATATAAAAACACATAATACAGAAATAAAACAACAAAAACAATCTAAACTAAAAGATTTCAAATTTTCTCCAAAACAAGTATTTGTATCGTGTCAAATCTACACTTTCTCTAGGTAATAATGAACAGCTCTTTTTTCTAATGTCAAAATCTCTTAATCCAGAAATCCAGAAATCATCAAATCATTGTTATCAATTTCATATAAATATTTTAAGAAGGGTTTCCATTCCTGCCCTGAGCCCGTTTGTGGGGAGGGCAAGATATAAGTCCAATAAAATAAATAAAAATAATAAATCAACAAATGAACTTACTGACTTTTTTTCTGATCAGTGAAGTAAGCTTTCCATAGCCAATCTCATCATCTTTGTCAACCATTCCTCCATTGTAGACAGAGTTGAATTCTTCCAATTTCGAGCGTACATGAGTCTCGCTGCTGTAATCATACATAGAAAGAGAGTGCTGGCACTTCTTTCCAACTGAAAGTCCATCATTCCCGATAGAAATATCTCAGGTTTCGATTGCATTTTATTCTTCATATGTCAGAGGCTAGCACCTGCCATTGCCATGCCGGGAGGGGGGAGGGGGAGGTTCCCATGAGCTGACGGTTTTCACTAACCTGCTCCTAGAGCTGGGGAAAAGTCTCGGGGCCTTGGAGGCTTCCAGGCCCTGTACTCACAGTTTCCAGAAGTAAAGGGGAAGGGATGCTAGCCTGGGAGGGATTTATGGGCCTATACTGTGGTAATGCCTTATTCTGGACAAAGACCTTCTCAGGATGTCAGTCGTAAGATTATGATACTAGACTCGTTTAATAAATTTAATTTCTGTGGAGACTTGTGAAAACGTATTATTGCATAATCCTTACAGTTTGTCCAGAATTCTCATCCTACTTTTCATGATCTTAAACTCTGAGTACTGAACCCCAGTGAACCTTGTTGAATCCTGCGACTTAAGCCAGGGTTCACTATTTTCTCCCCTGGAGAAAATTGCAGGATGGACTGTATGGCATTATACCCTGCTGAGCTTTCCTCCCTCCCCCTACCATGCCCTCCCCAGGTTCCAACCCCCAAATCTCCAGAAATTTCCCAGCCCAGAATTGGCAACCCTGTCTACAACATCTGAATGAGACCCAACCTGGGAACTGGGAAGGGACGTGTGTGTCTCACAACTATAGTGCTGGACAGCAGTGATGGTGGAAAGGATGCAGCCAAGGCAAGCAGGAGCCACCACAGGGAATGTTGGTGCTGACCTCATATAAAGCATTTTATTCACAGTGTTTACGACAGGGGCCCAAATGCTCGTCTTGCTCTTGCCCCCCCCTCCCCACTTCTTGGGTTACAGAATGGCCCAGCACTCAATCTGAAGTAAACATTTATCAGATTACATTTTTACAAGGTAATTGTCACCCAGCAGTGCCAACTTAAAAAGAGTTACACTTTTCTAAGGCTATTGACCTTAATGGATATAGAAAGGCATAACTCTGCTTAGGATTGTGTTGTCTAGCAGGGGTCGACATAATGAAAAAAAATGAGCCAAAAATACACACAGAAATCGCCTGTTTGGCTCGTTAGAGGAGCTTCGGGAACGCCGAATTACATGCAGGAAACAGTGTTTCCCCCAGGGAAAGGTGTCTGCGTTCTGTTCTAGTTCTTACTGCTTAGCAGTTGTGCAGGCAGGCCATGCAGTGGGGAGGGCCTGGCCATCTTGCAGCGTTTTGTTTTCCTTAATGGTATTATGGCAAGTATGCCTACACTTATCCAACTGGATGGCTCCAAAGGGGAGCGATTAAGCCCTTAGCATGGACTCCATGGAGGGAAAGGGATGTGCATGGCATGCCTGAGTGCATTGTTTCTTCAGCACTTCCTGGGAACCGGCATTGAGTGGCTTGTATGGATCAAAGATTTACTTTGCATGGGGAGGGGAGCAGCACATCGCATGGTGCCATCAGCACCAGCAGCGCCAATGCAATCTCTTGCGGTGCGTTTTTATGCACAATGCAAGGGAAGGCAGGCAACATCCACGTGCGCACTCATGGATTTGGGGAGGGAGGGTTCTCCGTCAGCCTCTGAGCCCCTGCTTGCCACAAAGGCTCATGTGATGCAGAGAAGGGTGAAAACTGGAAAGAAAAAGCGAGCGTTAAGGGAGAGCTGCTCTGGGGAGGTCCCAAGCACGTGGAGCTGCTTCGTGCCTGTTCAGTGGCCTGCTGCTGCTGCTGTCCTTTGCTTGGCTTCCACGGTGCCAGGGCCACCACTGTGATTAAAGAAGTCCAAAGACAGCAGGTCCAGGAGAAGCAGGAAGACTTTCATCTTGCCCGGAAAGCATTCTGACTTGTTGAGCTTTTCTGATTAAAAGTATTAACCCAGGGTTAAATGACAGAGAGGTCGCACTGTGCATTGCACACTCGTGCGCACACGCGCCCCGAGTCTTCCCAGTATTCCACGTGGCTGGACCAATCTGGGGGATTTGTTTAGTTCTTCCCACCACTTTTTCTTCTTCATTCAACTCTGGATTAACAGTTTTAGTCAGAAAGGGGGACTGGCAGCCAGCAACCTGTCCAGTATAGCATTTTTACTAGTAAAAAAGAGGGTGGGGGAGCCATTTTCCCTCTGCTTCCCTTCCCGTGAAGGAAAAGCCAATATCTAGTCCCGTTCTGTGCACTTTTACACACAATTCCAGGACAGGCTGGCAGGTTTAAACAGGAACGGGAGTTCAGAGCTTCTGCAAAGCAGAGGAGGATTCGCCCAACCCTCATCATGGAAATGAAACTTCAGGGATAGGGAAGCATAGAATAACAGCAGGACTCAAATGTTTATTGGTTTGTCACTATCATAAAGAAGCATTTTTTAAAAATTGTGCTGCACTGTGCTGGTTCGTAATGGAGTGTTTTCCTGTTTGTATGCCGTTGTGGTGTTCCATGCCAGTGCCGTTTTGCCAGTAAGTTTCCCTCCATCGTGTGCTCCTGCCAACACTCGCCTTCTTTGGGGTTCATTGTTGTGTGAGTTTTCATGTGCTTGATAAGAAACTCATTGGATTGAAGGGGTTTGGGACAATGTTTGGTTAAGCTCAAATACAGACTCATTCCTCCAATCCTCCCTTGAAAGAACAGTGTGTGTGTGCATGTACAGCTGCCCGACATTCACCTTGACGCATGCTTTCCCCAAGCATTCCTCAGGGTCAGGGGTCATTTTGTAGAAAAAAGCTGGAGGAACTCATTAGCATAACTCATTAGCATATGCCACGCCTCTTGCCATCACCAGAAGTGTGTTGTTAGTATGACTGATTTGCATATGCCACACCCTCTGACATCACTTAGTCCGGCTGTTTTGAACCCAATCCTGGCCATTCAGGGCCGAAATTGGGCCCAAAATGGCAAAAAGAGGCTGAAAATGGCTGGAAAGGGGCCCAAAATGGTCAGGATTGGGCCACTGATGAGTGGGAGAGTGATCCATCACCCGTCAGAGGCCCGATCTGTGCTGTTGCAGACCCAGTCCAGGCCGAAACGAGCCCAAAATGGCTGAGAGTCAGGTGGGCGGGGCCACCTGACATGTGACCTCTTTGGGGAACTGCTGGAACTGCGTTCTTGTGTGTTTCCTCGCAAAATGAGCCCTGCTCAGGGTCCATAAACATAGAAATCCTTTCTCAAATTTGGTGAGTTGATGATTAAGATGATTTTGTTCTGTGTGATTTGGGTGCCATTGAGTGCAAAATCAGCTCCCGTAGAGTCTTGTTTCCCACCCCTTGAAAAGAAATGTATGTTTGCACATGTGCTGCCAACATATACTGGAGAAGTGAGCTGTGAATCAGAAAATTCCTACCCTACCACAAATTTTGTTAGCCTTGTAGGTGCTACTGGACTCTTGTTCTTTTCTACTTTTAAAAGGGGGGCATGGGCCCAGGCTGCCCCCTCCCCCTTCACATTTTGGGTGCAAAACACTGGCGTGCCGACTAAACCAAAGCCTGCTGCCAGTTTCTGCCCTCCTAGAGGTCTTTGCTGCTTTTTGGCCCCAGGGAGCATCCAGGGGGAGGGGGAAAGCAACCCACCCCAAAAGAGACAAAAGTAGAGAGAGATTTTTAAAGAGATTTTCATACAGATTTTTCCAAACATTTTGAGTGCCACTGAGAGGGGACCTGCTGAATCAGTCTGCTAGAGCCCATTGTATTTTTTCACACAACAGGCTTGGTTGCTAGTAATAACAACAATGGCAGCAACAGCATTTGATTTATATACTGCTGTTCAGGACAATTTAACACCACCCACTCAGAGCCATTTATAAAGTATATTATTATAATCCTCATGACAATCATCCTGTGAGGTTGGTGGGGCTGGGAGAGCTCCGAGAAGCTGGCTTCAAGGGGAGGAGTGGGGACTCAAACTTCAGCTCTCCAGATCAGAGTCCTGCTGCTCTTAATCGCTATACCAAACTGGCATAAATTTGAAATATAACTTTTCACACACAAAAATTGCATATATACTGGTTCCATTTTACAGTTCAAAACAGATCATTCACTTGACTTCTGTGTAGAGTTGCCAACTTCAGATTGGAAAATTTAGCAGCAATGCCTGGGGGGGGGGGGGGGCGCAAGGTTTGTGGAGGGGAGAGAGCTCAGCAGAGTATAATGTTATAGAGTCCACTTTCCAAAGATTCCATTTTCTCCATGGGAACTGGGCCGATTCCAGACGACTAAGCAGAAGGCGCTGCATGCCGCCATGTTCCGGATCGCGACGGGGAAAACACGAAATATTGCGTTTTCTCGCGCGAGTTTGGCGCGACGTCGCGCCAAACTCGCGCGAGAAAACGCGATATTTCGCGTTTTCCCCGTCGCGATCCGGAACATGGCGGCATGCAGCGCCTTCTGCTTAGTCGTCTGGAATCAGCCCTGGTGTTTGTTGTCTGGAGATCAGTTGTAATCCCAGGAGATCTCCAGGCCTCACCTGGAGATTGCAGGGAAAAGATCTCCTGCAGGACTATAACAGTATAATTCTTAAAGTGCACCGTGCAGAGGCAATTCATTCACAAAATTCAAAAATATATCTTTATACTGACAAAGTGCAAGGTGCACACAATGCATTCAGTGATAATTCACTATATAGTTCACATCCCACAATAATTCTGCAAAACAATTTACAAAATCCTGAAGACAGATCGCATCTATGAGGAGTACTCATCTACTACTCAAGGAAAATGAGGCTGGACGGTCCACAACAATTCCACAAATATAATTGTCCTCTCTTAAACGGTTCTTTTCACTTCTCTGTTTGTAGGTGTGACGTTGCAACTCCCGGGGGGGCGGCAGCAGAAGGACCGTCTAGCCGAAGATGAGGAGAGGTCTGCAGCTGCCGTGAATCGCTCAACAGGGGGCTGGCTACTCTGCTGTTTTAGCAACCTTTCTCAAGAGCATTCAGAACAGCAAAAATCTCCGTCTCCAGTGAATCAGTTGGCAACTTTCCACAGTAATAACCACAATGGACTACCCAGATACAGTCAAGAGGTCCTGTTTGTTTATTTATTTATTTATTTATTTATTTGATTGATTGATTGATTGATTGATTGATTGATTGATTGATTGATTGATTGATTGATTGATTGATTGATTGATTGATTGATTGATTGATTGATGTATATTCCGCTTTTCTCACTGAGACTTAAGGCGGATTACATAGTGTGAGATTAGTACAATCAGTGGCAAGGACACGGGCAGGCATTTCCATACATACTGCAGGAAATGTGATTCAAAATGTGCCTGTATGCAGAAGGTGAAACTTATACCTTCTTCCCACTCAGGCCTCTGTTTGTCTCAATTTATAGACTCCATCTCACCTGCAGGAAATCATGGGAATAAAAGCTTGCAGCTTGCTTCATGATATTGAAGCTTAGTCTTATCTCAATAGAATTAAATGTGTTTAGGGACTCTAGGCTGGTCCAAGGTATTTGACACATGCATACCCTGTTATTTTCTGAACAGCTCGATATGAATCCATGGAAATAACCTAGAGTTTGAAGGGATTTAATTTTCTTTTTCTTTTTAATCCTTTTTGTATTAAACATACAATATGTACTTACTTACTTAGTTAAAGCATTTATTAGCTGCCTTTTCTCCAAAAGTGTTTAAGGAGGCTTATTAATTCATTACAAAGGATCACCGTGATAGGAATGCTAAGACTCCAAAGTGATTGCAAAATACATCTCTTCTGCATCCAGGGAGCTAAAGTGATCCCAAACATCTCCTAGATCACAAAAGGTTGACAAAGAACGTGGCATTGAAGGTTGCCTTTTTGGTGCCCCCTGCCAGAGAGAGAGGCTGTTTTCATACTGCTTACCAGCCATGGAACATCACACCAAGCTCCGGGAATGACAGCGTCTTCCTGGCACAGTTTTGTTCCAGGAGCTTGGCGTGATGTTCCGTGGCTGGTAAGCAGTGTGAAAACGGCCACAGAATATTGTGGCAGCCAAACAGTGCAAACCTATGATAGGGTTGCAAGCTAGACATTATGTGGAATCTCTGTCACTTTAAATTTTCGAGGTAAGCGTCGTATTTAAGAATCCAGGAGGGAGGGGTTGTTACCTCGACTGTAGTGGAGTGCATTGAATTTTTTGCACGTGTTTACTTTGAACCGTGGGTGAGTGTCCGCTCTTGGTTTATGATTTACATTGATTGTTTCAAGAAGTAATGCATAATGGGAAACTAATGTTGCTGTTTAAAAAAACTTTTATTTGTAGAAAATTGTTGTTTTGGTGGATTTCAAACTGGCCCCTGAGGAAGTGAACATGACATGAAACAAGCCATCTTTGCCGGCTGCTTGGAGGGCAGGGGGACCCCACTGGGTCCTCGTTACATCTTTGTAGTTCCACCTATGACAAGAAATATAAAATAATTACTTCCACAGAATGTTGGTATTGAAACACGCGTCCTGACTTACCTGACGGGAGGAGGAGGAGAACGTTTCCCGACAGTCATCGTTTCCTTTGTTACTTGGGGAAAGAGAATTAAACTTGGTCCAAAAATGTGTGGATTTGGCACAGTCTCCAGTTGCTAAGACTGACATTGATGTCAATTTCGGTTGACTCATATATTGGAACTAAGACTTACTGAGAGACGCTTGCCAGCTATCACGGTTGGATGTTTACTGTTGTTATGAATGAAGGGTGTATAGTTTATATCACATATCACATTTACTATTGAAAAATTGTCTATAAATATTTTGTATGGAATTACTGATTGATACTTTGTTTATTACTGCTTTAATGTAGATTACTTCCCTGGGAATCTTTTGGTGCATTTGCGTAGCACCAAGTGGTGGCAGGTAAGTGGAGGTACAGAGCAGCAGAAAAGCAACAGCAACGATGTAGCAAAGAAGCTGATAAGCCAAGTGTCATCATGAAGACTAGAAGATGCGCATATTAAAAAAAATGTTTCTCAGAATTATTTACATGTCACAAGATGCTTCAATCATTACTCAGCTCCATCTCTGTTTCATAACAGCTTAGTGACTCAGATAATTAGTCAATAAGAGTCCCTCAACAACTTTTATTTTTCTTTATCTGAGTTATATTTGATTTGGTTTGCTTCGTACTCTGAACCTTGATTGTTCTACATTAATAACTGGCAGTGTTGTTTCTTGATAATTAAGTATGAATTCTCAGATGACACCAGGAAGTCAATTCTCCTGCAGTTTCATCTCATTCCATTTGGCATTTGTAAATATGAGCATAATTATTTTCACGGTGTTGGTTGAGATGCATGATTTTTAAATTATTAGGGGTTTTCTTCATATTGGACAGTATTAGAAATAAATCTATAGGAATGTGTTAGAGTTGCACCAAAGTAGACTTTAGAGGTGTGCACCAAGAAAGTTTCCTTTTCACTTTCAGTTCCAGGTGTTTTGGAAAAATTTTGCTCCATTACTGATTTGTTCCAGGTTGGCTTTCATAAGTCTGGGTGTCGCACACATGTTGGCCATGCATATGCAAACTCTCCTTTCTGGGGTCGGGGAGGGGGTGAGATTCTGAGGCATGCAATGGCACCAAAATCACACAGAACTTAGTCCTCCCTCTAAACCATTGACCCCCTGGGTTTGAGAGCAGCGCTCAGTGCTTATGGACTTCAGGGAATACTCAGGGCAAGCATGCATCAAGGTGTGTTGTGCTGTGCTCTGTTCTTTTGGGGGAGGGGAGTTGGGGAAACTATTTGCACTTAACCAAAAACTGCATTGTCCCAAATCCCTTCAATCCAATGAGTTTCTCCTCAAGCACATGAAAACTCACACAAGAATGGACCCCAAAGACGGTGAGTATTTGCAGGCACACACAATGGTGGGAAACTTATGGTTTTTTAATGGGTTTAAACTAAGTTTAATACTTTGTATTTATACTGTATGCAGGGCTTTTTTCAGCTGGAACTCGGTGGAACGGAGTTCCGGAACCTCTTGAAAATGGTCACAGGGCTGATGGCCCCGCCCCCTGATCTCCAGACAGAGGGGAGTTGAGATTGCCCTCTGCGCCGCTGGAGTGTCATGGAGGGCAATCTAAACTGCCCTCTGTCTGGAGATCAGGGGGCGGGGCCACCAGCCCTGTGACCATTTTCTCCGAGGGCAGCCCACTGAGTTCCACCAGCTCTTTTCCCAGAGAAAAAGCCCTGACTGTATGTATTGTTATTGTAGTTTAATAATGTTGATACGCACCTTGAGCCCATTTGTGGGGATGGCAGGTTAGAAATCTAATAATTTAAATTAAATTAATTATGGGCAAAGAGGCTCTGGAGAGGCATGCCAGGAAAGTGGAGAGAAAACAGGCAAGTGGCCTATTGCCAATCAGTACAGTGCAACGAAATTTTTAAAAATTGCCTCTTTATGATAGCAAAGCTAATAAATTACTACACTTTAGCCCTGTTGTTATGCCATGCTTCTCTGCCCCTCGTAGTTTCTTTCTTATGCTGAATTCTCCTCACCTTAACCTGTTTTGCCGCAGCCCAGGAGGACTCCCGGCTGCCACCCTGTCCTATCCTTGCACGGTGTGTAAAAGCGCATAGAAAGGGAGGACAAAAGGTTGGTTTTTTTCTTCACAGCCAGTAGAGGGAGGAGGGCCTTCTTTCCCCCTATTTTTTTCTAGCAAAAATGGGAGAGGGGACAGGAAGCTGGCTGCCAGACTCCCTTTCTGACTAAAACGATTAACCCAGAGTTTAATGAAAACCGGAAAAGAGAGATCACCAGAAGACACGCAGAAATCTGCCCAGATTGGTACTCCTTCCACATGGAATACTGATCTGGAAAGACTTGGGTGTGTGTGTGTGTATACGAGTGTGCAATACACACACCAGCGACCTCCCCATCGTTTAACGCTGGGTTGACAGTTTTAATCAGAAAAGCTCAAAAAGCCAGAAGGCTTTCGGGGCCAGATGAAAGCTTTCCTGCTTCTCCTCAACCTGCTATCTTTGAAGGACTTCTTAAGTCACAGAGGTGGCCCTGGGGAACCACGGCACCTGCGCGAAGGGCAGCAGCAGCAGAAAGCCCCTAGAGGGGCACGAAGCAGCTCCACATGCCTGGAAGCTCCTCAGTGCAGATCTCCTTTGATAATCACTTTTCACCCTTAGCTGCATCACAGGAGCCTTTGCGGCAGCCAGGGTCTTGGAGACAGAAGGTGACGCCCCTCCCTCAACAAACCCACATGAGCATGCCTGTATGGATATTGCCGGCCTTTCCTTGCATTGTGCATAAAAAGGCAAAGAAAGGGATAGTGACGGGTGCTGGTGGCACCGTGGCATCCGCTATTCCCCTCCCCAGTATTATGAGCCGCTTAATACCAGTGCCATAACCCAGGAAGCCCTAAAAAAATGCACTGGAGCTCCACGCACATCCCCTTCCTGGCAGTAGATTGAACTCATGGTTCAGTCGCTTCCCTTTGGTGCCAATTGGTTGCATGTGCAGACAGACTTTCTATGAAGGAAAAAAGATGCTCCCAGATGGCCCCCAGCCGCCTGGGCTCCTTGCACAGCCTCTGCACACAAACTCTTGGCGGGGATGAAGGTTTGTCCTTACAGCCTCGTTTCCCGGGCTTGGTTCAGCATTCCGCTTGAAAGGACTGAACCACCAAGTTCTGTGTGTCATTTCAGCTCATTATTTCCATTATGCACACCTCCAGTAGACTTACTCAGACAGAGAATTGGTCCCCTAAAATATTATCTAATTAAAACAAGGGTAGATTCTCAGCTCCTGTTTAATTAAGTATTGAAGATTTCATGTCTTCAAAGTTCGGTGTCGCACTCGCTTGATTATAAAATATTTTTTTAAAAAATGTTTCTTTTTCTTTTGAAAGCTCTTCTCATTTTGTCCGGAAGTCTTTTCTCTGCAAATTTCCAAGTGGATGCACAATGGAAGTGTATTGAATCAAGAGAGCTCTAAGAAGTATTTTTCTGAGGAGGAAACATACCAAGGTGTTTTTTTTTTAAAAAAACCGTCACTTCGGTGAAGTGAAATCTTATCAGACATTTAATGGCTCTTACTTCGTTCAGTTAACAACTAAGAATATGAATCATTCCCCACGACAGGCTCACCAGCCACTACAGGTAGTCTTGAAACTCAAAAAGGCACATCATAGTATTATTTTGCTGTGAATGGACATGTGTGTTACATTATCTTAAAAGCATTGCTCATGATGTGACTGCCATTGAAAGGTGGTCCACTTTTAAGGCCTTGCAAGACATCAGCAGGTTTATGGCTGCTCACCTGGTCCTTGTGATGGAGAAATGTATTTCATGCCTAGGCCATCTTTATAATACTGTCAAGGTATTTCCTTTGTGTTTCTCCTGCTTCATTTTCACCATGCATTGATACACATAGACGTCCTCCAACCATGTATATTTGACTTGTAAAGCAGGGGGAAACAGCAATAGCCCAAAGGGCCAAATTATGTAATTCTGGTCTTCTCTTTCTTTTGAATATCTTTTGCAGTGAATGTCAAATCTTATTTGTGCACAACAGAACAGACAAGCTGGGAAACAGGGAGACAACAGAATTCAGATAACACAGAGAGATGATGGTGAACGCATCTGACAAATATTCAATCTAGTATGATTTGCATGTACTTTAAAAAAACCGAGCAATCCAAGTAGTGATATTTCAGTGACATAAAGTGTTTGTGTTCGCTCCTTGACAGATGTAGTTCCTTCCATTCAGGTTGGGTTCGTGTCAGACGGGTGCTTGGAACTTTGTTTTGTTTCTTTTGTTTTTGCTATTAATTCCAATATGGGTGGTTTTGTTATATTGTTTCACAGGGCTTTTTTTCTGGGAAAAGAGGTGGTGGAACTCAGTGGGTTGCCCTCAGAGAAAATGGTCACATGGCTGGTGGCCCCGCCCCCTGATCTCCAAACAGAGGGGAGTTGAGATGGCCCTCCACGCCGCATGGCGCGGAAGGCAATCTCAACTCCCCTCTGTCTGGAGGTCAGGGGGCGGGGCCACCAGCCATGTGACCATTTTCAAGACGTTCCGGAACTCTGTTCCACCGCGTTCCAGCTGAAAAAAAGCCCTGTAGTTTCATATGGTTTTGTTTCATTACTTTCGTTGTTGTTATTTCTTTCCCATAGTTATATTATTTCCTATTGGTTTCTATGGAAGACTCTCTCCCCCCCTTTCTTGGATCTGTACCTTCGTGGTTTTCCTTCTAACCTGGACAAGAGGTTTGTAGTACTCCCTGAGGATACCCACAATACCAAACCTCTATAATAAAGTCCCCCCTTTTTTGATGCAACGAAAGGCACCTGTATTTAACATTAAAGGTAGTGCGAGAATGGATAAGGGAAAGATTCTAAACAATAATAGCACCATCTCCTCCCATACTACCCAGCCCACCAGTTAAGATTTGCCTCTCAAACCCTGTTGTTTGTGTCCCCACGTTGAGAGTGCTGTTGACTAGATAAAATCAAAAAGAGTCCAGTAGCACCTTTAAGACTAACCAATTTTATTTTATTGTAGCATAAGCTTTCGAGAATCAAGTTCTCTTCATCAGATGCCTGATCTGATGAAGAGAACTTGATTCTCGAAAGCTTATGCTACAATAAAATAAAATTGGTTAGTCTTAAAGGTGCTACTGGACTCTTTTTGATTTTGCTACTACAGACTAACACGGCTAACTCCTCTGGATCGTTGACTAGATAGGGTCTTTTACGTGGTGGCACCTCACCTTCGGAACCTTGAGGCTCACCTGACATCTACTTTACTTTCTTTTAGGTGCTGAGCTAAACCATATCTTTTTATCCAGGCTTTCAATTAGGGGCTTTGCCTTACCAGCTTTTTAATGGCCTCCTGCTATTTTAAAGATTATTTTTATGCTGCTTATGTCCAATGAACTGTTGTCATGTCTGCACCCGTCCATGCCATTTATGTGTTCTCTGATGTTCTGATGTCATGCCATGCTAATACTGTTCTCAGTTGCATTGCATTCATATAAGTTCACACCAAAGTTAGCCTGTCTAAAACCGAAAGTGCCTTGCTTGTTAATGCTTTTCACAAAGATACATGCTCAGCCTGTTATCTTTAAACTGTATGCTGTCTGCTGACCTTGCAGCTGCAAAACAAGAATGTAACCATTTCACAGGGGAGAGGAAGAGACTTCGATTTCTTTGTAATCTTGCCTAGACAAAGCTATTGTGTTCTCACGTAACTTCTTAGGTTTTCACACCTAAATGCAAACTGCTCAAGGGGAGGGGGGAAAGATGCTCCCTATATCAAGAGTGCTTTTGCCTGTATAATCATTTCTGCCAACTTTCTCATTTATGGACGTAAGCCATGAACTTAATGGATCCCTAAATAAAAGTCTTTCAACCAATGCACTGAAGTGCTTGCCTTGACACTTGTGTTTTAATATTGTAGTTTTTAATTGTAAGTCACCTCAAGCAGGACTCTGAAGAGGCAGCTTAGAAATATTCTAAATAAATAAACAACATAGACAGCTCTGCATCCATATAGCTTGAAGGACAGAAGCACAAGGAAGAGGCAGATAGATAAGGCAAGGGCATTCGGTGCCTCAAGGAGGGTAAGGCATCTAGGCAGGCAGGTGGCAGGAGACAGATCTTAGATAAATTTGTCTGGAATGGGAATACTTTTGGACAGCAGCAGGCAAGCAACGGAATTCAGACTAGGAGTTTGCAAAAAGAAACAAATAAGCCAGAAATGCACTGGGAATTCACTGTTTCATTCTGTTAAAGTGCCAAATCCAGGAAACGAAGCTGTAATGAGCCCCCAACCCAAGAAGTTCATGTGTTTTGTTTCATTTTTTTACCTATGTAGTGGCAACTCAGGCAGGAAGGAACTTCTCACTGGGCTGGCAGCATCTAGTTTTCCTTAACAGTGACCAATCAAATCCCTCAGAGTGATGGCCTCAGAGACCATCACTGGGGCCCCTCCAAGCAGGACATGAGCCAGGACTGACAGTCCCTCCAGATCACCTCTCGTGTTGAAGGAGTGGTGGCAGCAGAGGATCCAGGCAGACAGAGCACAGAGAAGGCAAAGTGCGAGGCTGGCAGCACACCACCTCCCTGCAGGCTCAGGTCAGGACTCTCTTTTGGGTACTTTTCAGTTCCAAAGTTCAAAGAAAGATCAAGGATCAGAGGACAGATCTAGTCTTATCCCATCACTTCTTTCCCCTTCTTCCACTCATAGGTTAACTTAAAAAGTAGAACGGAAACCAGGAAATCCTTCGGGACAGGTGCAAAGGATCATGAATGCAAATGAAGGGGGAATTGTAGCCTGAAAAAAGTCATAGGGAAATGTTTGGTCTGGGATGAAGGTCTCTTGGAAGCAAGACACGGGGTGGCCAGAGAAATGCACCACTCCCAACAGCACCGTGGCACTGGTCTGTCTCCCCCGCCCCCATCAGGGCACTTGGACAGTTGATCACTGTGAGGAAATGTGCCACTGGGAGGGGTGTAAGAAGTGCTCTGTTGAACCATCAAATGTCATCAAAGCCCTGGAAGACTTCAGTCATACTCTTTCAGGGCTCACTGCTCTCTCTTTCTGCGTAAATGGAAAATGTGTACCCCAATGAAATCCCAGCTACTTCACAGTTCCTATCTTTACATCAACCAATGCAGTTTTCTCTTCAGGTTTCTGCCAAACCCCATCCAGCATCCAACTGCCAAAACACTGCTTAAAAAAATTCCATCGTCTGCTGGTGCAAGCCATTGGCCTACTTACCGCATTCTGCCCGCACAGCAAAACAAAAAGTTATGGGAAAACAGGGCCATTTTCACATGCACCCTGGGAGATCACGCAAACTCACAGCATGAAGTGTCTTCCTAGCATGATCTCCCAGCACGATCCCCTTTAATGGCCCCATGACGTCAGAAAAAGGGCCATTAAACGAGATCGTGCCAGGAAATTGCGCTAGGAAGACACTTTTATGCCGTGTGTTTTGTGCAATCTTCCAGGCGCATGGCCGTGTGAAAATGGCCCAGGTCTGTTTCAGAGAGGGGAGGGGGGATTGATGCTGCCTGCCTGCCTCCCCCTGGAGATTGACAGTGATTAAGGCGAGACACCCCATTTTAAAGTGTAATGCTGGAATGGAAAGATTTGCCACTGGCCACCCCTCATCATGGGAAAAAACTACAAACAAGCACAAGGAAACATGGAAGTAAGCAATACACAAGGATGGAAAATGAAGAATAATTTATCAAAACTATCATCACTTGGAAAAGGAACAGGATTTTAAAAAATTTAATGCCATTCTTCCGCTCCTCTGGTTGGACTTGCTCCTGCCATAGTGTGTGTCAACCACCGATATTCACCTTCTTCAGGGTTCTGTTGCTGTGTGTGTTTGTAATGTACTTGAAGAAAAATGCAATGGGTCAATAGTTTAGAGGGAGGGCTGTTTCTGTGCAATTTTGGCACCGTCAGGTGCAAAACAAAATTGCCCCAGGGCCTTATTTCCCCGACCCTCCTTGCAAAGAATAGCATGTGTTTGTGTATGGCAATGGCCCAGTCAAAACAAACCAATAATGGAACAGAGCTTGTTCAGAATTCCTGGGTTCAAAACAGTAACAGAAATTTTCTCAGTGCACACCAAATTTGGTACAGCAGGGCAGGCACTGGGAGAACAGAAGAAGGAAAAATCCCACCCCACATCCTTCAGGACTGGCGTATCTCAAACATGTATGTAGTCCTATTGACTACAGCTTGCAGTCAATCATGAAAACCTAGAGCTTTTCTCTCCTATCCCTGTAAGGAACGTTGTGCTCTTTCTATGCTCTTATTAAGCAAATGCTAGCTGCCTTGTAAAAGTGGAACCAAAAGAGGCAGAGACTGCAATAACAAAAGAATCCAGGACAAATTAAAAGGGAATGAGGGGGTGGTTCGCCACCCCCTCAATATATGCTGTTTAGATGGGGAATTTATTTTGTTTTCATATAATTGAGACAATCACTAAACACCAAGTTCTTGCAATTATTGTAATAAATAATGAAAGGAATGCACAGGTCTAGTTTGCACTTCTAGCTCTACCATTATTTAGCATTTATTTAACTCATATATGCCGCAAACCAATGCAGAGTCAATCTAAGCCCATTAAAACAAATTCAGTAAACTTTTATTTTAAGGTACGCTCCTGGTTGTGTGCAGAGTGCCTTTTGTTTTCTGCTTTGTGAAATGTATGGCCCTCATCTTTCCAGATACTATCCAGAGATGCCTACAATTTTGAAATCTGATCACAGCCTTATGAGTAGCAGCTACCTCTAGGATCACATTTGCTACACAGGCAGAGAAGGACAGGATAAAGCAGAAGACTGACATTTCATAAGGAGAGCCTTATTCTCTTCTACTCTGCATTTTCTGGCTCGTTTGCTTACAACAGCAAATACAGGGAAGCCAAAATACCTGAGTACAGTCTTGTTAAATACATCCCACCAATGGTATCAGAGCCAAGCTACAAGTGACGCCTTACACAGGTTGGACACTTGTCAGCTTCCCTCAAGTTTTGATGGGAAATGTAGGCATCCTGGTTTAACAGCTTGGCTCTCCATTACAGCTGCAAGACCAGGATGCCTACATTTCCCATCAAAACTTGAGGGAAGCTGACAAGTGTCCAACCTGTGTCAGGCATCACTTGTAGCTTGTCTCTCAGTCACCTTGGCGCGCCTCTTGTTAGAGGGTCAATCTCCATGTGCCAGTCAGCCTATGCATATGCACACTACACTAGACAAGGGGCTCTCCCCCAGCAACATAGCACCTTAGTAGAGTTACCAACCTCCAGGTGGTGCCTGTAGTTCTCCTGGAATCACAACCAATCTCCAAGTTACAGACGTTGGTTCACCTGGAAAAAGTGGCACCTTCAGAAAATCTACTATACAGCATCACATCCTTGCTGACTTCCTCCATTCCCAAAATGCCCCCCTCCCCAGGCTCTGTCCCCAAATCTCAAGGAATTTCCCAGCCTGGAGTTGGCATTCCTACACATTAAGTGCTCCTGCACTCAATGTTGGCATACAGGAAGCTCATTCAGAAACCAGAGGAGTTTGTAAATATTGGGATCAAAGTGATAGAATTCTGGATCTGGTTCAAGGTGTTGGTTCTGACCTATAAAGCCCTGAACAGACTGGGACCAGCATACCTAAGGGGACTGTCTCTCCCTGTATGTGCCCCAGAGAGCACTTCGTTCAACTAGAAAACATCTACTGGTGGTCCCTGGCCCTAGGGAGGCTTGTCTGGCCTCTACCATGGCCAGGGCCTTTTTGGTCCTGGCCCCAACCTGGTGGAACTCTCTGTCTGAGGACACTCAGGCCCACCAGGATCTTGTATCGTGTAGGCAGGCCTGTAAGACAGAGATGTTCCACCAGGCATATGGTGGAGGCTAATTTTAACCCATCATTGCCAACCCTTCCACCGGTCTCCTTCTACAAGGGGTATGGAGAGTCTACTCACGCTGGCTGCCCCAAAAGGGGTACAGTATTTTATCTGTTTTTATCATTGATTTTAAGTTGTATTTTAATCAATGTTGTACCTCACCCTGAGCCTGCTTGCAGGGAGAGCGGGTTAAAAATAAAATAAAATAAATAGAGACAAGGATCTCATTTTTCCATATGGTGTGTCGCCTCAGTGATCCTGTATTTCTAACGAAATCTTCAAGTATCGAAGAGCTCAGCAGCACTTGAGAAAACTCAGAGAAGGCAATATAATGCATGAGGCTATAAAAACACACTCAATGAAGCCAATGGTAATTTCTAGCTTTAAACATAATGGCAATATGTAATTGGGTTCTTTTGCTTGACTAACGTAGTTCTAAATATTGTTGGGATTTATACAGGCTCGGAAGGTTAATGAATGACTCTTAAATTTAATTAGACTGCATATTATGTTTCCCAAGGCTTTCCAAGTGTTTGTGAACACACTTTTGCATTTTCAGCTTTTTGAGTCCAACTGCTTTTCATTGGCAGTAAGTTTGGGGCAGGGAAAAGAAAAGAGGAGTGCCTGGCTGTCTTTTGGAATTCACTAGAAGAAGATGTGGACTTGGCTTTTGTCACCTTTATCAGTCCATGACCTCCTAGTCAATTTTATGAGGCAGCTGTTGAAATTCCTTTGTGCAAGGAGATAATAAAATGTAAGGACATCAAGAACATTGCTCTGTCTAATCCATGACCATTGCTACATCTTCTGGCAGCAAATTCCATATTTCAATCACTTGTGTAAAGAAGCATTTCCTTTGTGACCTAAGCAAGCTCAGCCCCTGGATCCTGGACCAACCTAGGAGTTAGACTAGTGGCAGTCTGAGGGGGAAGAGACATGGTATTGCTGCTGGCAATGGCACAATGTCATTTCTGGGGAAATCCTGGAAGTGATGTCGTGCCTCAATAAGGAATCACCAGAAACTTTGTGGTAAAACCATAGAGTTCTCAGCTACTCCTAGAGTGACCAATGCCAGGTCTGGGTTTTCCCCAGAACTGATGTCACACCATTGCCCAGCAGCAATGTTTTTAGAGTATTTTTCTTCCCCCCAGACACAGGAGCAGCAGGAGGAAATGAGCGCTGAGGGTGGGGGATATCCTGCCCCTGGAAGGAAAACGCCAGCCCTACTAGAAGCTGTAACTGGTATTGTATTTTTTCCTCTTCTCTGTTTGTCTAAATTATGTATTTGTGTTTCTGAGCAAACTGCTTTGAGTCTCCAGTGGGGTCAGTGAGCTAGAAATATTCTAATAAATCAACAATAAGCCCTAAAGAAGATATTTGGACTCGGATCATGGTCAGTGTTTTTCTCCATCTAGCATTAGTACATGCAGTGATGCATACATCAGTAAGGCTAGGATGAAGGGGAAATGCTGGAAGCAGACCGACTGCTTCTCCAAACACTGCTGGAGGAGGAGGAGGAGTGAGCCTACTCAATATGTTGTCAGAGAACAAGGCTCATTCCTCTGTTGATGGCTGGTTTCTCACAGTTACATCCCTTGGAACCTGCCAGCTTCCACCTGGGGGGGGGGCGCTATCCCACATTTGGGGTTTCATTTTGGATATCCCTTTCAGCAGTGGAAATTTAAATTGGGATGTGGCGAACAGTGGGGTCTTCATTCACTTGAGTGTATTCAAATTCAGCCAGCAAAGAGACGGGGAATGGTGGGGGTTTTGAACTCCAAAAGCATGCTTATCTGCTTAAATTTAAACATCCGAATAAATCTTTGAGCAATCAGAGCCTAAACCCTTTCCTGCCATCTAAAAAGAAAAAGCCCCTATAAAAGTTCCAGAGCGGCTTGGCTTCATTTTCTTTAAATAATTGCTTCAACGTGGATCTCATTTTCTTACTCTCTTTGGAGTAGAGATAAAACAGATATATACTTTAATATGCTTTCCTTTCCTCTAAGAAATAATCAAATACCCAATTCACTGTCATTTTTAGATGCTTCAAGAGAATGAAGTGAGAGAATGTTTGAAATTCCTACTGCAGTAGCTAAAATGAAGGATGTACTGGGTCCCAATTTTACCCTAACCTCTAATATTATTTAACCCTGAACTCAAGAAACACAAGTCAGATCTTGGAAATTTGGCTTGCTGAGGGTTGGATGTTATTAAATATCTGTATCTGAAGAGAGAAAGAAACTTTAGAATATTAGAAAATAATTTTAGGCAACAAGATTAATCAATTTACTGCACAAGATTCTCAAACAAAAATAACATTTAAATAGTAATTTAAGAAACCTTCCAAGCATACTGAGACTGTTCCCCCCTCACCACTATATAACTGCACCCAGAGCCCCACACAGAATTATGGAGCAATCTCTGCAGTGATGACATGTCTCCCACCCAGATAAAGACCTAGCCCTTCTCTCCTAGAAACTATTAAGCCTTTTGCCACCCCCATCACCAGCAAACCACTGTCAGAGAATTCACACATTCTGTTCTCCTCCAGCACAGTTCATTCTGCATTTTCTCTACTACTTCAAATAATCCTTCTATATAAAAGGCTAACCGTGTTCCAGACAACTCCCTACCCTAGTGCACCTCCAGAAGGCACTGCCATGGAGGGAAGCCCAGAAGAGGGAGCCTGTCCCTCTAACAGCGCAGCATAGTGCGAAGCCCAGGCCGGGATCAGGTGCAGAGCAGGCAGCAATGCCTGCCCTCCCCCATTCAACCAGCTAGGTTCAGGAGCAGAGCTGGTGGCAATGCCAACCTCTCTTCACCCAGCCAGGATCAGGAGCAAAGCAGGCAGTAATGCCTGCCCCCCTTCAGGTGGCTGGGATTAGGCGCCGAGCAAGTGGCAATGCCTGCCCCCTTTACCCGGCTGGGATCAGTAGCGGAGGAGGTGGCAATGTCTGCTTCCCACCTTTACCAGGCTGGGATCAGTCACAGAGGTAATGTCTGCCTGCCTGCCCTCCCCTTTCTAGAGCCCATTGTATTTTTTCCCACAATGGGCTTTGTTAGTAGTAATAATATAAACCTCTAGGTGACCTTGGTTCACTCATACTATCTCAACCTACCGTACTTCACCAGGTTGTTATTGTTGGAATAACAGTGACTCAGCATGCCTGGACACTGAGGCGTGCTATATTTTCCCTTTTACTAGAACCAGACAGTGTAACTCTGTATTTGTGTGATACTTCTCTTTGTCTGATCTGAAAGCATCTCTCTGACTCCTCTTTCTCTTTCTGTGCCCTTCGTTCTCTCTCTACTGCTGGTCATGCAAGAAGCAAGATGCTTCTTGCAAGATGCTTCTGCAGATCTCTCTCCACTCCTGTTCACGGACAGCTGGATTAACTGGCTACTTGTTGTAATAGGGAATGGTGTTATTTAGTTTCTATTTTTCTTCTGCTACTACAAAAGTGTAAGTAAATTTGAATCAAATTCCATAAAAGTTTTGTCTGTTGCAATATACTAGCTTAAAGAGTGTTTCACCACTCATGAGCCCACGCTTTCCTGACTGTGCAACTCTGAATTAATTAATATCCCCCAAAATCATTAGAATAAAATAGAAAGGGAGAATCACGTATGCCAATCTAAGCTCCCCAGAGTAATGGCAGGATGAACAATGTACCAGACAGACAGACAGATCAATGTCAAGAGAAACTGTAGCCGGAGCTACACCATTCTCTGTTGAAGTCATAGGGCTTAAAGGGCATAACTCTTCTTAGGATTGCATAGTACTGGCAAAGATTGGATTTGGTGCCTCCAGATTTCAATAGGGTTTAATCACACAAATAATTTCAAACTAATACGGTATAGGGGTTAGACTGTTGGACTGGGATCTGTGAGACCCAGGGTTCAGCCCTCCATTCTGCCATGACCAGTCACACGCTCTGCGTAACCTAATTTACAGAATTGTGGTGAGGATGAAATGGAGTAGAGGAGACTTATGTAGACTGCTTTCGGTCCTTGTTGGGGAGAGAAGCCAGGGAAGTAAATAAAAAAATTAATGGTGGAAATGTCAGGCGGATTGAACTGACAGCTTTCTCCTATGTGAAGCTACGTGTTAGTGCAACAGTACTGGGAAGTTGTTTGAAGAATGGTCAATCTGATTTTGTCTATATAGTAACTCTTGACCTTTGAATAATGCTATTGTAGGTAATGAATGTTTTTTTTCCACAGTAATCAAGCAAATGTTTTTAGCAAATATGCAGCCAAAATCATTTAGGTGAAAGACTGGAAAACTTAATGACTCAACAGCTAAGCAGTAAGCATTTATGAATCACTCAGATGTATACTGGCACCAGAATGCCATCGTTTTCTTGCGCGTTTGAAACTTTATTCAAGATCCAAACTGAACCATGCCTGTGTGTTAATATAGCAAATGCTTTCAATCCATTCAAAATTATATCCTGCATTTGGGAACTTTCTGTTATATATATAACATACCTATTTCCTGAAAGAGGCAAGATATTTGGATTTATTTAATTCAATTAAAATAGTTGTATCCTATTCAGGTCTGCTGGACCTGAAGCAGCTTACACCACGAAAACCCACCCTAAATCTAAATGCAGCAAATGCAGAAACGCAGTACAGATAACGATATCTTCTGTATTTGACCAGTCTCTGTATCAGGCATTTGACGAAGAGAACTTGATTCTCGAAAGCTTATGCTACAATAAAATTGGTTAGTCTTAAAGGTGCTACTGGACTCTTTTTGACAGTACAGATAAAAAGATAAGAGGAGGAAAAAAACCCCAAGCCTTTATTCATTTTCAATTACATCGACTGATCTTCATTCAAGGATCACTCAAAACATATTGGAGAAGCTTTCACAATCTTGCAAGTTTGGGATCCTTTCTCATAAGTGGAGAACTGCCCCAAAGGAAAAAAAAATACGGAGGAGGAGAATAGCACAGCAAAAGGGGAAGAGCTTTTTCTTTTTTTACCCCCTCCCTTGAGGATCCCAGTTTGATCTAGTGATTAGAATGTAGGACAAGAATCTGGAAGTCATGGGTTCAAATCTGCACTCTGCCATGGAAGCTCACATAGACACCAAAGATTCCCTCTGGGCCCCCCGGCATACTTCCTAGACACAATCCAAATAATATGAAACCAAATCCTATCATTTGCCCCATTCCATGCTGCCCCAAAGTGACCAGGACCCCTGGAATTTTGTCACCTGTAGAAGCCCCAGCCTCAGCTGCCACTGGGCTGGAGCCAGGAAGTACCTGGCTTGAGTAAAGGAGCTGCAATGACTTTCTCTAGGCTGAATTGCATGGACGGCTGATGCTCTGGCTCCAGCTCTTCTGCAGCTGAGAAGTGTTCATCTCAAGAAGAGGGGCAGTGGGAGGTTTTTACAGCTCTCTCTTTCGACTAACTGCAAGTTCACATCTGCATAGTGTTCTTCCTTGCTGACTTCTACTGGCAGCTGCAGGATAGCACACATCAATCATCCTCCGTACCTACCAGCATTTTAGGAGGACAAGATCCTTTACGAAAATAAAATTTTGGAAGACTTTGGAAGTCCCTTTCTCATTTCGCCACTCTTGCTATTCACTTTACCCACAGGGGAATTAGAACAATTATTTTATAATGAGCTTTAATTTAAAGAAGCAATTAGATAAGCTTGTATTGACATAAGTTTGTTCAGTCATATTTGAAAACTGGCAGCAAATTAGATTCACATATGGGAAGGTGATCTTATTTATTAATTAAAACATTTATCTCCGGTGTTTCCCAACGGCTCAAGGTAACCTACAATACACAGTTATATCAAACAACAATAAAATGCCAAATGCCCCCCCCACACACACACACACTGAACAAAGCTTAATACATTGCAATAAAACAGACCATTTTAAAAGGAATAATGAATTTGATCAATATTGTTGTGAATTAGTTATAGAAGTGGTGGGTTGCCAGGGCAGTGCCTCGAATTTGTAGTATAGTGGAAGGGGATCTTGGATCTTGAAAATGATCTAGGATTATTTTGATAGTGAGATATTTTTGTGTACTTCTTTACTGAAAAAACAATTTATAGCTCATGATTATAAATTATAAATAGTATTGTAAAAGCAAGACTCATGGCAATTCACAGGGACGGGAAAACCCAGTCTTCCTCTCTGCTCCCTCCCATGCTGACTTCACTCCCTCCCCCTGGCTGACTCCCACTTTCCCGCCCCACCCTTGTCCCCATCCCTCTCCTGTTGTTCTTGTCCCTCCACATCAACCCCATCTGTTCCCCGTAGCCTGCAGCTCCCTTCCTGCCCCACGACGAATACACAGATGCCCTGAGTTGCCAACAATGGTGGTGCATGTTCTTCCAGAATTACAACGGAGCTCCAGACTACAGTGGTCAGTTTCCCTGGAGGAAACGGCCGTTCCAGAGGGCAGGTTCCAAGGCATCACATCCCCTCTGAGCAACCCTCCCAGGAACTGCCCCTCCCCAAATCTCCAGCAGTTTCCCAAGCCAGAGTTGGCATCCCTCCCTGTTGGTTTTGGCTCCAGGTTTTTACTCTCCCCCACCACTTCTCTTCTCTCTCTGGTTGTTGCTTTCCCCACTTGCCCTCTCACTGGCTCTCCTTCTCCACCCTTTATTCGCTGCAGACTTTTCTCTTCGCCTACCTTATAGAAATGTTCTTAGACAGAGTGATTATTCCTATTTAGAAGAGTTTGCCTCTGAAGTAAAGTGGCCCAACCTTTCCATCCATCTTATTTCTTTCCTTTACTCCACTGGTCCAACATTTTTTGATATTTCTCCCACAGTTAATAATTGGATCTTTTTATGTTCCTAAGTTGCTAGTGTTCAGCTTGTACCTTCAATAAACACTGGTTTACATGAAAATATGGGATTAGGTGTGAGTTTAGCTGCTTGGAGAGACATACAGCTTAACACCTAATGGACCCTGCGTGGCAGAATAATCTGGCCATCCTGGCTAGTAGACCTGGCTGCTAGGGTCGGGGGCTGCCTTTGCCACCCTGGAAGGGGAAAGCAGCAGGGCCCTCCCATCCCCAGCCATCTGGGTACTCAGCGTGGGGGGTGGAGCTTGATGCCTTAAAAGGTAGCTCCGCCCCCAGCTAGGCAGTTGCTGCCTTGTGCTTGGCCCACCCACCCACCCTGTAGCAGTGCAGGTTTCGCTGGTCGCTGATTGCTAGGGTCTGGTAGGAATGTTTCTACTAGCAATGTTTCACATTGCTGAATTTCTGCATTTGTCAGGGCAACTGTTAAAGACTGTGAAACAAGGCCAATGGGAGAAAGTCGGTAGTGCTAACAAACAGTGCTGGAGGAGCAATGGAGCAACCTGTAAGTCTGATACGTGCCTGAGTGTAACAGAAAAGAGAAATCAAATTCCACTCTAAAATGCAATCCTAAGCAGAGTTACATCCATGTCCAATGGAGAGCCAGCTAGTATAGAGGTTAGGGTGCTGGACTAGAATCTGGTAGATGCAGGTTCGAATCCTGACTCTGCCATGGAAGCTTATGGCCAGTCACACCACTCTCAGCCTAAAATACCACACAGGATTTTTGTAAGGATAAAAAAAGAGGAGAGAAGAACAATGTAATCTGCTTTAGGTTCCCATTGAGGAGAAAGGCGATCCTTATGATCCTTGGAGCTTTTCCCGCTCCGCAAGTATGAGCCGGGCCATCTCTCCTGGACCCTTTCAGCTCAGAGATACAGTTGTCTTCTGACATTATGGTGACTGCAGTCCCGAACTCCCAAGCTCAAGTGATCCGGGAGGCAGAAATGAAGTAAATAAATAAATAAATAAATAAATAAATAAATAGACTTAGAATGATATAACTCTGTTTGGGATTGCACTGTACAGAAAATGTGATTGCTTCGATTGACAGAGATTATGCAACATTAACACAGTTGCATGCCTGTGTTTCCTCTATGTGATTTATTAATATTCAAACAAATATTAAGTGCCTACAAAAAGGCAAGTGAGGTAGACAATTCACACACACGCACACAAACCCCACTGATTCTAGAACAGGGGTGGCCAAACTTGCTTAACGTAAGAGCCACACAGAATAAATGTTAGATGTTTGAGAGCCACAAGACATGATGCATTGAAGTGACTTCAGAGGATGAGGCGGGTTTGGGGGAGTGTCCAGAAAATGATATCACAGGAAGGGGTGGGCGGCTGGTGTAGTATATGGGAAGTGACAACATCGGAAGGGGGTGAGGCTTAGGACGAGACTTTGACTTGGAAGTGACATCACAAAAGTGATGTCACATCCTTGCTAGACATCACCCCCAAAGTCTCCTGGTTCCACCTCAAAAGTCCTCAGGTATTTTCCAAGTTGGACCCGTCAACCCCAATGTTTTTATTGAAAATATGCAAGACATGGAAAGAAAGAAGGAAAGATGGAATGGAAGGAATGGAAAGAAAGAGAGGGAGGGAAATAAACTAAAATAAAATAAACTTTATGGCCACGGCAATGCTCAGAGACCTCTGGGAGCCGCTTGATATGTATAGAAGAGCCGCATGTGGCTCCCGAGCCGCAGTTTGGCCACCCCTGTTCTAGAGTATTCAGTTTCCTAGCCTTGAAGCAAACTGGTCCTTCCTCTTCCACCCTATCAGGATGCAAGTCCCCCCCCCTCCAACGTCACTCCCAGCAGCCCTGACTATTGTCTCTGATCCCACAAAGCAGCCTTGTCTTGCTGAATGAATAACCAGTTCGTTTTGCCACCTGTATCACAATGTTGGGCTCCAGGTCCATTAGGGTTGCCCGCACTCTGCAATGAGTTGTGATAAACGCCATCATGCTGAAACTGGGAGCCCAGTAGTAACGCCTGAAGTGGCGGGCTTTTGGGCTTTGTAGGCATCATGTTGCCACAACAGAGATTCTAGGTGCTTTATTGTATTTAAGGTGTTCCTCTGCTTTTTTGACTCCTGAGGAAGAGAAATTGAAACAAGTTCTTTGCTGGCTCCTTGTAGAGTCGTTGGAGTCTTTGTACCCCTTGTTTGGTCATGGACACCTGCAGAGAAAACACACAAGTCAAGCAACATAAAGATCTAAAGGCTTTGTCTTCAAACAAGATCTTCAAAGATTTCCACTGCACTTACCTTGCACCTTAAAACGTTGCTATGTGGCACTGACTATTGCTGCCTGTGTCTCCCTTGTGTTTGGGGCCTTCATTTCATGTTTGGTTCAATTTTGAACCTGTATTCATCAATGATATATTACATTTTGTTATATTTGGTATATTGTTGTTACATTGTTTGCCCTTGTATTATATTGGTAGGTTCAGTTCTTGTGAGGGTTGCTCTATAGTTGTTGTGAAGTGGCGGGCAGGCAGTGCCTCCTGCTGTGCACCTGATTGCTGCCTGCTGCCTGCTGCCATCATTGCTGCCTGCTCCGCGTCTGACCCTGATGGGGTGAAAGGGGAAAGCATTTTTGCCTGCTCCTCTCCTGATCCCAGTCAGGTGAAGAGGGGTTGGACATTGACTCCTGCTCTGTACCTGATCCCAGCTGGGTGAATGCGGGGGCAGGCATTGCCACCTGCTCCACTCCTGATCACTAGCCAAGAGATATATCATGACATACTAACTAAACAATAAATCAATTTTCCAGTATAAATGTCTTGCTATTTGTAATAAATATTTTCTTATACACACAAACTGCCTTCAATATATATTATTACAAGCAAACTTCCCACCATAATGGCTGTATAAAAAGTGCTAGTGCATACATAAACATAAAGTCCTATGAGCAATCATTAAAGTGCTAATAAGGCAAGATAAGGCATATTCAGCAGCAATTCAAAGCATAAAGTTCATAGGAGAAATGCCAGGTACAGCACAAAGGGTGTAGATGGAAGGATCATCTGACGGGCGGACTGGTTCACTTTCTTAATCCTGTTTCCGTTATTTATCAAAGATAGTTGGAGAGCCGACGTCAATTTCAAGTTCTAAAAGCAAGCCATTCATGTATTGATAATACAGACGTCAAGAGGTTCTCCTAAGGAAGGCTGTGTCATTTCCAACTGCACCACTCTTGATCCCACCTAGGTGAAGGCGGAGGGCGAGCATTGCCAACTGCTCTATGCCTGAACCCAGCTGGGTGAAGACATCGGATGAGCATTGTCACCTGGTCTTTTCCTGATCCCAGTTCAGTGAAGGGGTTGTGGACATTGCCACCTGCTCCACTCCTGATCACAACTGGGTAAAGGTGGGGCGTAGGCATTGCCACCTGCTCTGCTCCTGATCCCAGATTGGTGAAGGCGGAGGATGGGCATTGCCATGTGCGCCACACCTGTTCCCAGCTGAGTAAAAGCAGGGGGAGGGCATTGCCACTTGCTCTGTGCCTGATTCCAGCTGGGTGAAAGCAGGAAATGGGCATTGCACCCTCCTCTGCCCTTAATCCCAGCTTGGTGAAGCCGGGGGACGGGCATAGCCTCCTGGTTTGTGCCTGATCCCAGCTGGGTGAAGGGGGGCTGGCATTGCAACTTCTCCCCATCTGATTCCAGCTGGGTGAAGGTGGAGACAGGCATTATCACTTGCACCGCTCCTGATTCTAGCTAGGGGGTGGGCATTGTCACCTGCTCTGCTCCTGATCACAGCTAGGTAAAAGCAGGGGGAGGGCATTGCCACTTGCTCTGCACCTGATCCTAGCTGGGTGAAGGTGGGAAATGGGCATCGCACCCTCCTCTGCCCTTGATCCCAGCTTGGTGAAGGGGGTACTGATGTTGCCACATGCTCCACTCCTAATCCCAGCTGGGTGAAGGCAGTGGGTGAGCATTGCCACCTGCTCTTCTCCTGATCCCAGCTTGGTGAAGGGGGTACTGATGTTGCCACCTGCTCCACTCCTGATCCCAGCTAGGTGAAGGCAGGGGGTCAGCATTGCCACCCGCTCCATGCCTGATCCCAGCTGGGTGAAGGTGGGGAGCAGGCATCATGCCCTGTTCTGCACCTGATCCCAGCTTGGTGAAGGCGGGGGTAGGCCTCACCACCTGGTTTGCGCCTGACCCCAGCTGGGTGAAGATGGCAGGTGAGCATTGCCGCCTGCTCTGCTCATGATCCCAGCAGGTGAAGGGTGGCTGACATTGCAACCTACTCCGCATCTGATCCCATCTGGGTGAAGACGGAGGCAGGCATTGCCACCTGCACCACTTCTGACCCCAGGTGAGTGAAGGCGAGAGGTGGGCATTGCCACCTGCTCCTGATCCCAGCTGGGTGAAGGTGAGTGGTGGGCATTGCCACCTGCTCCACTCCTGATCACAGCTGGGTGAAGGCAGGGGGTGGGCATTGCCACTTTCTCTGCTCCTAATTCCAGCTGGATGAAGGCAGGGGTGGGCATTGCCGCCTGCTCTGTGCCTTATCCTGGCGTGGGCTTTTTTCCACACCATGCTCTCTGGAGGGATGGGCTGCCTTGTCCGAGCTTCTTTCCACCTCAGCACCCTCTGGAGGCGCACCAGGGTAGGAATTGAGTTGTGTGGAACATGGTTATCCTTTTATATAGTAGAATAAAATTCAGATGCATATCCTTTCTAGAATATATGCATAAAGTTCAGTTACATCAGAGGATCTTATATATCCTTAGCCCTGATTATTTACAGAATAATTGCTAATTGTTTACAGAATAAAATATCAAGAGGGTTAATACAAACATCCCTTCAGAATAACATTTCCCAGAATACATGGCGCCCAAAGCCTGTTTGACAGGACAGTCCAATTTCAGTATAATATGAACACCTCAATGCTGAAGTCATACTTTTGTTATGGGTTTAAAATTCTTCTGGGAAGTAACACATTCAAGGTTAACATCTTATTTATGGAATGAAAACAATGAAAAGTGTTTACAGTTGAAAGGAACTTTCTTGCCTCACTGCAAAATTTAGCTGAGTTGTAATTCAATCTCCATAGTTAAGATGAAAGAATCTGCCTACGGAGGCAAATTTGCCTCTCTTGTGGGTGATCAGCTTACATAATAATGCTCACATAGGATTTTAGGAGAGGGATCCTCAGAAAAATCCCTTAAGAGCTCAAAACTCAGCATGTCAATGATCCCACCCCCACCCCCACCCCCATTTCTTTCTTGCTGCTCCACTGAGCAGCAGTGAGAATGGTGCAGCGTGGAGTGGGAGGTCTCCCACTAAGCAGGATATTTGCTTGACCGATGGTACGTGGATATGGTGAATTCACTGGCACATCCTTACTACCGCTAAGGAATGCTATGCCATGTATTCTTTCGTTTTTGAGCCACATAGGAAGATTTCTGTTGTATCATTGGCTTCAGCAGACATCCTGTGCCCATGTGGCAGGAATCCATGTTTTTCAGGCTTAACTCCAAACTTCCTTTACTGGGACATTCTATTTTATCTCAACTGTATTAACTCAGGAATGATTTGATGTATACAGCAGGCCTGACTATAACAAGCCAATTTAGAGTTTCCAGCCAGTCTTGTGGTCTCCCACATGGACAGGAGGTTTATTGAGATCTTTGAGCTGCCAAACGGATTGTGCTCATGAGTTCTGGAAAGGAAAAATTGAGGTGTTCACTTTCAAGCTGACATACAGAACAAGCTGTTACCATTTTTGTAATGATGTACAAGAGTCCTAAGTCAAGAAAGGTCAACTCATACCCTGAAATCCTATGTGGTGCCCATCAGTCTTTGGCGGGAGGATTGTCGTAAACTGATTCATGGACTGTACTGGCTATTCCAGTAGAAATAATAAGACTTTCCGGCTCTTGCAAAACGTTAAGCCAAAGTGAAGCCCGGGTCAATTTTTTTCCTCCAAAGAGGTAACATTGCCATCAAATGACACAGCCAGTTTCAGAGTGGCTTTGGATCGGTAGACTGGAGATCATTACTTTTTAAAAATCCATCTCTCCATCTTAACAGCAATGGGTATTTCTTTGTCACATTGATTTATATGAGCACTTAGAGCAGAATACTCATATTTATTTTGGCTGGGTGATCCCTGCTGAAGAATGCGACCATTAAATCTTGCAGACTGTCCACACTGTGAAAAATCCTGGCCTCAAAAATGCTTACCTTGTCAAAGCAGGATATGATAGTTAAACTCTGAAAAGATAATGTGCATTGGTTACACAGCAATTATTCCTACAGTTGACAGCATGTGCATTTTAAAAAAGGGAAACACTGTAAGCATTCAGTTGAAAATAATGATGTTAAGTGATGAATTATCAGACTTTGTCATACCAAGCCTGCATGAATCCGAGTAAGACAGTAGTCACAGGGTTCCATTTTTGTCCTTGGTTCACAGGCAAACAACTCAAAAGACAAGATTTTGAAAAAAGCCTTCAGTGATTCCCAGTGCGGCGTCCATAGGCACCAGAACACCTGCTGATGGGTTTCCTGATGCCATCTTTTCCCCAAAGCAAATAGCCAATCCTTGTGGTGGTGGTGGTGGAAAGTACTATCAAGTCATAGCTGACTTATGGTGACCCCTGCTGGATTTTTCATGGCAAGAGACTACCAGAGGTGGTTTGCCACTGCCTGCCTCTGCAGCCCTGGTCTTCGTTGGAGGCCTCCCATCCAATTACTAACCACGACCAACCCTGCGTAAGCTTCTCAGATCTGATGAAATTGGGAATGTTGAGCTATCCAGATCAAGGCAGCCAATCTTTACTTTCCTGATTTTCATTGGAACAGCAGGTGCTTCAGAAGAAGCCAAGGAGGCGTCACCGTTGTGTCTGCGGGAGAACTGTTTCGGAAACAGCTGCCTCCATTGCAGGAGGGTGCTTGGCTTGCAACTTCTGGACATTTAATGATTGCCAGCCTTTTTGTGATTTGGCCAATGGTAGCCATTTTGTGGTGGTACTTATTCCTCTTTCAAAATTTCAAAAACAACCACAGGCTCAACAAGATTGGGGATCCCTTCCTTATGTCACCGTAGAGAGTCAAAGAATTGCTGATTTTAAGCAAACTAGCCCCACATAGGGACCTTCAGTTCCTTTGTTGCGCCAGGAATGACGTCATTCCCGGTGTGATAAGAAAGGCTCCAAGAATGTGCAGGAGTACACTTTGGAGCTCTTGGGCCCATTCCTGGCAAGAAGCCAGACAGCTGGCAGGGCCTGGGGCCTTGGAGGGGAGAAAGAATCTGGCCCTCGACACCTCCAGGACCAGGGAGGTAGCATAGAGCATCAAGGTATTTGCTGGATACTCAATTCTCCAATAGCCTATCGATGTGGTAAGGTTGGAGTGGCTGGAGGCAGCAATTCTAAGAGCAAAACCTAAGCCCTGAGTAGCAGCCAGTAGAGGCAGTGAGAAATAACTGGATCTCCAAGCTGGAAGTATTCATATTAACTGAGGATTCTGTTGTTATAAGCAGGTCCTACAATGAAACAAAACTTTAGTGGTTCTCTTGGTGTCTGCCTTTTATTGGAGAAGCTGGAGAAGGATAGGATTCCTGCCTGGAGAAGCTGCCCCTAACCTTGGATGCTTTATATTGGGTTGTCAGGTCCCTAAAGCATCCGGGTGGGAGGGGGGAGGCCCTGGACTCATCATACACATGTGCACACTCCCAACCTGGGTGTGATGACATCACTTCTGGAAGTGACATCATTGCTGCTGGCCACAGGAGTGTTCCCACGCTTAACTTGTGTCCAATTCGGAAAGAATAGGCTCAGTGGGGGCCAAAATCGGCCCCTGTGAAACAAAGGAGCACTCCTGCAACTAGGGTGATGTCATTTCAGGAACTGATGTCACATCTTGCTGGGAATATGCCCACCATGCACTTGCCCAAGTTGTCTGCTGGTGGTAGGTAATCAGGTGGCTTGCCACCTCCCACCAATCGCCAGCAATTGGCACTGCCAGGAGTTTGCAGGCCACTGGCAGGCACTTGGGAGGTGCATGAATGGCCAACTAGGAACTCAGCTAGCTCCTTATTTGTGCCTTTTACCACAAAAGAAGAGTTGTCAGCCTCCTGACAAGCCCTAATACACGGGCTAGTTGACTAGAATCATAGAATCATAGAGTTGGAAGGGGCCATACAGACCATCTAGTCCAACCCCCTGCCCAGTGCAGGATCAGCCTAAAGCATCTCTGACAAGTATTCATCCAGCCTCTTCTTGAAAACTGCCAGTGAGGGGGAGCTCACCACCTCCCTAGGCAGCTGATTCCACTTTTGAACTACTCTGACCGTGAAAAAGTTCTTCCTAATATCCAGCTGGTACCTTTGTGCATGTAATTTAAGCTCATTGCTTCGGGTCCTACCCTCTGCTGCCAACTGGAACAGCTCCTTGCCCTCCTCCAAATGACAGCCTTTCAAATATTTAAAGAGAGCAATCATGTCCCCCCTCAACCTCCTCTTCTCCAAACTAAACATTCCCAAGGCCCTCAGCCTTTCCTCGTAGGGCTCATCTCCAGACCCCTGATCATTCTTGTCGCTTTCCTCTGCACCCTCTCGATTTTGTCCACATCCTTTTTGAAGTGAGGCCTCCAGAACTGCACACAATACTCCAGGTGTGGCCTGATCAAGGCAGTATAGAGAGGGGCTATGACCTCCTGAGATTTCGACGCAATGGCCCCTTTGATACAACCCAAGATTGAATTAGCCTTTTTTGCCACCGCATCACACTGACTGCTCATATTTAGTTTACAGTCCACTCTTACCCCAAGATCCCTTTCACATATACTACTGCCCAGAAGTGTATCCCCCATCCATGACTATGTTTGGCTTTCTAGATTGCAAACTGTACAAGCAGACTTCCATTCCCCCCAGTACTGGGGTAATCCTCCACTGCCAGCGCATGCTTCTTGCCACTGTTCGGTTGGCCAGTGGGTGGAAATGGTTGGGAAACTGGGGAAAATATGGGTATTGTACTGACATGCTGAAATCTCTCCCTGTGCACCCTGAAGTGATGTCAGCACATTACTGAAGGATGCCAGAGATGCTCTGGTACTTGAGCAAAACTCTATGGTTAAACCATAGAGTTTTGCCCCAATACTAGAGCATCTCAGGAATCCCTGGTGACACACTGACATCACTTCCAGGCACATGGAGACTAATGTTGGTCTCTCATCAGTGACATAATGAAGTTGCCATTAAGCCATGTGAACCAGTAAAACCACCTGTCCCCACCAGTTGCCATAGGGAACCTGGCAGCCCTACTCCAGAGAGACCATTTAATTGTAGTTTATATTTTTAATTAAAAATATTAGTTCCACACAAACTTAGAAATCATCACATCATAAATGAAACAAATTTTACCTTCATTTAGAAATCCCTTTTATGAAGAACATTTCACGAAGAGCATTTTCTCTCTTTGGAAGAAAAAAAAACTTCTGATACTAATGAACTTAAAAAATGAACTTTTAAAACTATGAAGATTTGTATAGGGGGATTATCTTTTTATTTCAACACATTCACCCTTTTCCCGGGGCCAGCTGAGTTTTATTCTCTTCACAAAATGCATGTATAAAAACTGATTTCTCAATATTCCCTGAAAGAAGACTTCAGATCATCTAGGTAGATGTAATCAAAAAGTCATAGAAAACTCATTAATTTTGAACAAAAAACCGTGACACATAATCTGTGTAATGAACCTCCAGATTGTGATTCCTGGAGTTCATGCGGTGATTAATTGTTCACAGGCTGTTCATGGGGGAGATAATTTTATGATGATATTCATGATTAATTTTTTAGTAAATCTGCCATAAATTCATATACTATGAATCTATAATTAATAAATGATGAGGAAACAGTTCTGAATTATAAGGACTGTAGGATTTCACATGTCAGAATCCCAGGTTGGTGTCATGGTTAAATTAGGTGTAGTGGTTTCTGTTGGCAAGCAGGCAAATGGCTGGGTGAATTTCTTATTCTGATTTTGCAACTTAAAAGCTGCATGGTGGGGGTTTTTTGACATGGTTTATCTCTTGTCCATTATTTGGTATGGGGCAAATTGTCTCTGAGTCTCACTGGAGACTAAGGTCTAGCTAGGTGTTGTTTAGTTACAGTGAACAAGATTTCTAACTATAGCTTTTGGAAGCCAGTTTGGTGCAGTAGTTAAGAGCAGCAGGACTCTAACCTGGAGAGTCAGGTTTGATTCCCCACTCCTCCGCCTGGGTGATCTTGGTTCAGTCACAGCTCTCTCAGAGGATGATTTTTGTGAGGATAATAATAACACACTTTGTAAACCACTCTGAGTGCGGGGTGTAGTGGTTAAGAGCAGCAGGACTCTAATCTGGAGAACCGGGCTGGATTCCCCACTCCTCCACTTCAAGCCAGCTGGGTGGCCTTGGGTTAGTCACAGCTCTTTCAGAGCTTTCTCAGCCTCACTGACCTCACAGGGTGATTGTAGTGAGGATAACAATAAGGACACACTTCGTAAACCACTCTGAGTGGGCATTAAGTTGTCCTGAAGAGAGGTATATAAATTGAAATGTCATTATTATTATTCATAACATCCAGTGGTTCCCTCAAGCAAGCATTAGTGCCCTCTCCTAGTCAAAAAACAAATTGATCCAACAAATTACTCCCCAAGCACAAAACACACACACACACACATGACAATGTGCCCCAAAGAAGGCAAATGTTCCCACACAATGGTGGGAAACTGGCTGGCAAAGTGGCGGAGGTGGACTGGCATCCAAACAGAAGAGCGCTCCATTGCCAATAAGCTCTGTGCAACCTCTTTTTTAAAAATAATAATAATCCTGCTTTGTAACAGTGCCTTTGTGGATGGGATGCTTCCCTGCTCTTTGTAGTTGTGTTCCCACAAGGAGGGGTAAACCTTTCAATGCGTAGGAGGAGCTGCCCTCCAGAGCCAATGTGAGTGGATCTAACCAAGCTCTCATTTTTGAGCTCCGGAACCGAAAAGCCCAGAAAGAGAATTGAATGTCGAGCTCTTCCTAGGCTTCAAAACTGAGAACGAAGTGCTCCCAATAAAGGCCTTCATCTTGGCAGATTTCTTGTCACGGTGGACCTGCTGTCACAGTGGAGAGACCTGCTAGAACTAGCACTTCAGTCGATATGCCCTCTGCCTCAGAGCACCTGCTGTTCTTTGAAAGATGCGGTGCTTTTGACCAAAGTAGACCACACAGAGCACATTTCCATGATCCTTTGCATTTGGCCCTCAATCTATTTTGGTTTGACAGGGCCGTGTTGTTCACACCTGACCCAAAATGTAACAGAGGACTGGCAGAGAAATGTTGGGAGAAGAGAACTCTTTCGGGGCTTAAAATGTTTAAAGTGGAGTGCAGTTTATCCAAAGGCCAATATCAGCATCATCACTGACTGTCACAGCGGACCAGTCCAGCAGACCCACAGAAGGAAGGGGCTGTCTGCCAATGGCACTTAACTTTGTCAGTCCCCCTGTGGCTCCTCTGTCCGTTCTAGGGATGGCCGTCCATGACAGATGGATCCCCACACCCCTCACAGCAAGTACTCCAGGGTCTTGGTTGAAAAGGTTTTATTACAGAGATCCATTAAGTTCACAGGTCCTTCCAAAGATGAATAGGAAATTGGCAGGGATGAGAATACAAGCGGATACACTTTGATATAAGGAGCAGGATTCCCCCTCCCCTGGGGCAGTTAGCAAAAAGGCGCGAAAGTCCCAATTCTCATGAGAAACACAATAGCTTTGTCTGGCCAGAGGAAGCCAGAAGATTACAAGGAATTCGACTCCCTCTGTCTCTTGCGGAGAGTTACATTTTAGTACAAGGTCAGTAGCAGGCTTCAGAGATAACAGTCTCAACATTATTGCTTTCGTTATTAGGCAAGCTCGAGATGGCATGAATCTAATAGTCACAGTACATGAGCATTATAAGAGAGCATATAGTTACACAGTATGATCAAATCAATACAGGGAACAGAGAGCATATGAATGGCATGGATGAATGGTATGCAGACATGACATCCTCTACAGTTCCTATTGCTGTGTGTTTTGGACCAAAAATTATACCACAAGTTTGCATACCATGATGCTTTGCACTGGGCCCTGCTCTGTTCTTGACTTTATAACAGGGCCCTAATGTATCATGTTGTTTCATGCCTTACCCTAAAAGTGTGAGGGTCATTGTCATTGACATGGGGGTGCCATGGGAGTCAGACCTCAAAGGGAGGAGTGGGTGGGGTAGGGTTTTTTTTTAAGGAAAGTAGAAACGGCCCTCTTTTTTGGTCTATTTTTTAACTAGTAAAAGTGAGAGACTGGACAGGTTGCCCAGTCTCCTTTCCAACTAAAACCGTTAACCCAAAGTTAAAGGAAATAGGAGTTGGCAAAGTGAACTTAGTGGTCCAATTGCCATGCAATCTTAAAATCTGTCCAGATCAGTCATCCCACATAGAATACTAATCTGGAGAGATTTGTGTGTGCACATTTGTGATGATACTTCCATTGTTTCTCTTTCTTTACCTCTGATTTAACAGTTTAGTCAGGAAAGCCCAGAAAAGATTGGAATGTTTCTAGGCTGGATGAAGTTCCTCTTGGTGCCTCTCGACCTGTTATCCTACCAAGACTTCTATAGTCACAGTGGTGGCATTGTCTGGTACCTAAGCGAAGGACAGAAGCACTACAGCAGAAGATCACTGGATTGGCAATGGCAAGCACTGTTTCACTCGTGCTTGACTCCTCCTTACTGCGGTTCTTCATTTATGTTATGTATCATTTCCAGTTTTCACCCTAATCTGCATAACATGAGTTTCTGCAGCAGCCCGAGACTCGGACACCCCTCCATTCTCAAACCCACAAGAAGAGATGCTTTTGAGGTACCTGGCTGCTGCCTGCCATTTCCTTGTGCCTAAAAGTGCGCTAGCTTTTGGCCTCATCTGCTTTGCTCCCCTCACTGGAGCAAAGGAAAAATTTTGTGTTTTGATTCCCATTTTTGTTTCCAAAACTTGGAAGAGGGAGATGCACTCAAGCCACTGAACAATTCTTCACCCCCAGCTGGGTGGGAAAGGGCGAGAGAAAGCCATTTTGTGTGGAAGATTAGAACTAGTTCTGCATTTTCTAATTTTTTGTATCATTGCACTAAATAGTGATGCAACGGAGTGCACTTTTTCCTGTGAGCTAATCCATCCTTTATGAAAGTGAATGTCAGAGACTGCCAACTTAGATCTCAAATAACTTCACTACATGAATCCAAAGATGCATGAGTTAAAGCTTTTAATAACCTAAGAGTTCAGTACAGAAAGACTTTCTTGATAGGAATAACTTTCCCCTCCCTCTACTAGGTATATCAAACTCTTCAAGCACCATCCACTCTACTCTAACCCCCCCCCCCCACACACACTTTTTGCTAGGTTCCCATCTATGCAGAGAAAGAAAGTACAGTGAGAGAAAGTAGAATTATTATGATTAAAAATCCTTAGCCATCAGGGATGGTTGACTTACGGTGATTTACTAGAATTCTCACAGGGAGATTGCAAATTGAAGACAAGGGAAGTTATAAATGTTATCAATGGTTTTCCTATGCTCAACTTTTAGAAAGATTCAAATTAGATAAAACATTATGGGGCTTTGAACATGACAAGACTGAGTTTGAAAAAGAGCTGTGTTTAAATGATGGACATGTTATTTCTAAAATGTATAAGCTGTTACTGAAATTTGAAACAGAAGAAGAATCTGTGAAAGATTGTCTGGTAAAATGGGGTAAAATTTTTGGATATATTATAATAATGGATCAGTGGGAAAATATGTGGATAAAGGGGCTTAAATTTACTTTGAGTGTTAGACTTAAAGAAAAATTTTATAAAATGATGTATCACTGGTATATGTCCCCTGATAAATTAGCTAAAATGAATAAAGGTATGTTAAATACATGTTAGAAATGTGAGAAACAAGAAGGAACATTCTATCATCTCTGGTGGACTTGCTGTGAAGCTAAAAAAATTTGGACCCAGATTCATACGGTCATACAAAAAATACTAAAGACTACCATACAGTTTAAACCAGAAGCCTTTTTGTTAGGATTAATGGACAAACAGTTAGAAAATCAGCATGGGTTTTTATTTTTGTATATGACTACAGCAGCTAGGCTTTTAATATGCAACCAAAACAAAGAAAATACCGGTGTATAAGAACTACAAGGTTCCAACAGCTTCAAAAGTTATTTTTCTATTTATAAACCTTTAAAGTGCAAAGTGCTGATATGGTGAATCCCATAAATAAATCCATATAGAACAATCACTCCATACAACAATACAAATGGTATAGATCATGTACATCCAAGTCCAACAGGGCCGATTCCAGACGGCCCTCCCCATGCCGAAACGTCGCGCGTCGTCACGCGGAAAATGCGAAATATCGCGTTTTTTCGCGCGAGTTTTGCGCAACGTCGCGCGACGTCGCGCAAAACTCGCACGAGAAAACGCGATATTTCGCATTTTCCACGCGACGACGCGCGACGTTTCGGCATGGGGAGGGCCGCCTGGAATCGGCCCCTGGTCAAATTCAAAAGTTCATGAGTCAATGAGGAAAATGTTCTTCCAGTATATTGCACAATAGCCCGAAGGTGGCCTCCAGATCCAAAAGACAACGTAGGTGCTGTAGCTGAGCACTTTAAGTTTATCAGACAGGCAACTCCATCTTGATTTAAGACGTCTGAACGTGCCCACCAGTCTTGGCTTTTGAGATATATCCAGCAACAGCAGCATTCCTACCAGAATGAACCAATTCTGTCTTGCTCTGCAATGAAAGCAAGTCAAGCAAGAACAACTAACTTTGTGATGGTGTGAGGTTGCAAGGAGTGCCTGCTGTCTGGAAAATACCTTTCTCATGAACAGAGTACAAGCATCCATGGTGCTTTTCACTGACAATATAATGGCCCATATCAAGGTCAGTAAAAGAAGGAAATGAGCCCTTATTGTTGTGGAAATGATAAATTTTTAGCAGCTCTCTTGAAAACCTCCAGCCACTATACAGAAAGCAGGTGGATAAAGCCAGGGGAAAGAGTGACCCACAACTAACAACGTACAAACCTCCCTCCTAGAATCACCATGCAACTACATTTCAAGATATTCAAAATAGTTTGAGTGGGAAATAGACCACCCAATCAAGGTACTCTGATGTACTAGGAAGGAAGGGGGGTAAGTGAAAAAAATGCTGCCGTATTGCAACTTTATTTTTGAATTTTATTTAAAAGACAAAGAAAATATAAGAAAATAGGAAGTGCATAATAGAATAAAAGATTATACAGGTACTAAATTAGAAATTAAGTTGAGTCTTATACAATCATATATAAGCAATACATATAGAATAATTTTGGGAGTTAAACAAGCAGTATGTTTAAACTTATATTGACCTAATAATTAAGAACATTGTAAATTCAGCATCCCTAAGCCTAGATACATCATAATTCTCCTTCCCTCTCCTTCCCTTCTCTTAGCAAGTTTTAATTATGCAAACTTCTATATCAATTAATTTCCACCTAAATAATCAAAGACATGCTTCCATTTACCCCAAAATTCGGCTATTGGTCTATTATGTAAATAAGTAGTCAGTTTGACCGTTGAAGTGTATTCATAAATCTTATCTCTCCACTTGGGCACATCAGGACAGGAATTTGTTGCAAATAATACTCCTGCTGCCGTCACCATATAACAGAAAAGATCTCCCTGTTCTTTTCTAACATTAATTGGTAGGATATTTAAGAGCATACTTTTTGAATTTAATTCATATCTGAGTTTAAAAATCTTGTGCATCTCTTCATGTATCTTTATTCAATATTTTCATAGTTTTGAATAAAGCTTAATATTTAGTCCATTAAATGGCAGCAATGAAAGCCTGTGAACTTTTAGTAAGTGCAATCTTGAGAAACATTGGACTCACTCTGTATGATCATTATGTATGAGAAAAATATTTACCAATAATTTCTTTATTTTTATTTACTTCATTTACACCCCACCTTTCTCCCAAGTGGACACTCAAAGCAGCTCAAGTCATTCTCATTTTCTCCATAGTCTCTTCACAGCAACCCTGTGAGGTAGGTTAGAATGTTCCTGACTTTGGGGTGGAAGCCATGGGCCTGGGTGACCTAAAGAGGGCTGGAAGACATCTAGAATGATGCTGGTGGAAAACTTGCAAAGAATCAGATAGAACATTCTATGGGGACCATTGAAGACCAATGAAGTTGTGGTAACAACAACAAAAATCTCTCTGTAACCATTGCCTCAGCTGGTTCACGACCGTCCCAACTGTATCTTGATACTTCCTCATTCCAAATCTGAATTTCTACTGTTTCAAGAACAGACAATTAGCTGTGATACCTTCGCAAAGGTGTTTCCATTAATAAATAGCCTGAGGTGCGTTTATATGTTATCCTAATGGGGGTCTCCTTGCAAGCTGGAGGGATTAGCGTGCAAGGAGCTACAGCAAGAGGGGGTAATAGGAATCTCCACCAATGTATATGGGGATCTTTCCTCAAGAGAACTCTTAAATAAACAGGTGGATGTACAACCAAAAGAGTTTTTATTTCTAAGATAAATATAAATTGTACCAAAACACACACAGCACATATACTCAGAGCTAACTATAAGAAAAGGGAGGAAAAGAAGAGATAGAAATCCAAGGGGTTGGGTGATATGATATTTACCACTCCAGAAGGCAGAGGGTGTCCATAGGAAAGTGGCTTTGAGGCAATCAGCACTTCAAGGCAAGAGGAGAGGCTCAGACTAGTGTCTGAGGGTGGATGTTGGATCCAAAGACAGATGCTGGGCCCAACTATGGCAGACAGTGGCCCAATTGTACTGTGGAAGTTACCCGGGGGCAGGATTGCATCTTCTGCTCAAAAACAATAATTTAATGTTGTCTCCAGGGTGAGACAATAAAACCAGGAAATGTTTGATTAAACCTTCCTGGGCGCCACAAAAGGTGGACAAGGTGACTGAGGACCCATGAGGGCTGGACAGCTAGGGCTTATCAGATCCCTGAAAAGCCCAGAATGAGAGAGAGAAGGGAAGCTCGGCAGGGTGTGTGTGGTAGCGATTAGTTCAGGAACTCCAGGAAGACCTTTCATCTAAAGATCTTTGTACATCTCCAGAGGGTGTGGGGCTGAAAGCTAGTCTCGCCACATGACAAACATGCTGTAATTTTCCAACTCCCTGCTGGTGGTTGGTAGCCATTTCCGGCCTCACCAGGCAGCACTTCTGCGCTTTTAAAACACATGAGGAGAGGAGCTTATGATATAGCCATATTCATAATCTTTCCTATCGATGAGAAGGCAGGTTCAGTTGCTAACATGAGCTGCATACTGGATTTTGACCGCTAATTGGCCCTAAAGTGATTTTTACACCATTCATAGCAATGGCCATGTTAGCATATTACATGTAATAACATCTTTGTTTATTGTCCCCTCTAGGTCTATGAAAGGTTGGCAGCTTTCCTGAATTCTGCTTAGCAAAATGTCTGAATTCTGCTTAGCAAAATGCCTAATTTTCATTGCTTTGGCTTCCAAGAGAACCTACAATAGATGTGCCAGAAGCTTTCCTCCCTCCACCCCATGATGTATTAGATTTCAGTAGTGCACTGTCATTCACTCAGCAGAGCTCTTGGATGGACACCCACACCTCTTTCAGGAGAGCACCCAGGGCTTGTCATGGCAAGAGCTTTCCAGATGGGCTGGCAGTCCTGGCGACTGCAGCCAGTAGCTTTTGCTTGATGAGTTCAGGAACTCTATGCACTGCCAACCCTCATCTTTAGGTCCTTGCTTTCTGGATAACAGTCATAGCAACCCTCAGTTTTATTTACTTTTGTCTAGCAGCAGATGGATGACTTTGGCCACAGCCTGCAATCAACTTTCTCTAGAGGAGCAGAGTTGACAATAATAAAACTAATCTGGAGAACACAGGTTGCAGATTACCAGCTGTTGTCAGAGATAGTCACAGGGGAAATAGTGGCAGCAACTCGACTTCTGAGGTTTGATCCTGGCCAATAAATTGTGGGGATTTGTAAGGCGATGAGAAAAGACGGAGCTGACTTAGGGTGGTAGCGATTGGAGGAATGCCACGGAGTGAAACAGGCACCAAGACGCGGGCACTGTGTTTGCAAAGCATCGAAAGGGGGGATTTGGTTACAAAAAACAACGGCCCCTGCAGGGATATACTGTAGCAATAAAGAGTCAGCAAGGATATGGCTGTTTTACACTTATCCCTTGATTGTTTTCACATTGTTTTTATGACTTGCTTTTATGCCATTTTAATGGCTTGTTTTAATGCTGATGGGTTTTTTGATTTTATGTTGCAGTTATGATTTTATGGGATCATTTCATGTTGTGAGCTGCCTTGAGCAGGGTCTCTGGATAGGTGAAATAGACTTGTTCTAAACATCTAAACAAATAATATTCTTCTTTCTTGATTTAACCAAAGTGTATATTTTATTTTATTTCTATTTAAAACACCTTTCCACTCAAAAAGTGCCCCTAAGGCAGTGAACATAAAAACATAAAAGCATTTGAACATTAGAAGAGGATTTAAAACAATATATAAAATAATTCAATAAAAACATGTCATCAAATAAACACATATAGAATGGGCCCACTGGAACACAGGTTTGCCTTGTGCCTGTCTTATTCACTGTCAGGTGCCAGGCCTGTTACCCAATGAGGTCTCCTTGCAAGTTGGGGGAATTAGCAACAAGGAGAGCAGCGAGAGGCGGATAACTTAGGGATCTTTTGCACCTACGTATACAAAGATCCCTTCCTCTAGAGAACCATTTCAATGAAGAAGCAGGTGTTCAACCAAAAGGAGTTTTCATTTAAAATACTAAAGATCAATTGCGCACAAAACAGGGCTAACTAGGAAAACGGGGAAGAAAGTTGGAGAGTGCAGAGTTGGGTTATATTTACCAGTTCTAGAAGATAGAGAGCATCTGAGGAAGAGCAGCTTCAGTGACCAGCACTTTGTGTCAAGAAAAGGGAGAGGGGCTTGGACATGCATGAGTGGGTTCAAAGCACACACACACTGAATGAGGCAGTCCACTTATACTGTGGGACGTGCCCTGGGGCAAGATTGTGTCTTCTGCCCCAAAACAGTGATTTAATGGTCGTCTCTGGGGGAGAGAAAGAGTTAGGAAACTGTTACTGGGGTGGGACAATGTATTGGGAAATTGTCTTTGGGGTGAGACGATAAGGCGGGGAAGGTTTGATTGTGCCTTCCTGAGAGGAACGATAGGTGTAAAAAGATTGTTGATGACCTACAATGGTGGGATGGGTGAGGCTATAATGGGAGAGTGGGAAAGGGTAGGATTGGAATGAATACATTCAAGTACTTCTGGAGACCTCCATTATTCTATGGTTTTGCACACCTCTGGGGTGTGGGACTGAGTCTTACCACCTCTCACATTCCAGTCTGTGTTTTGAACACATGAACTACAAGAATAAATTGGTTGATTGAAATGCATGAGGAGAGGGGCTTATGATATTCCATAATCATAAGCCTTCTTAATATCATGAGGGCAAATGTGACCACTAACAAGCCAAAATATTTAATTTCATCAGACTCTGAGGAGGTTCCATCTTTTCAATAGTTTTTATGGTCTGCTTCTAGCTTGAGAACGGTTTCACGACGATATTTTTTGGCTGCTTTCTGTTTCTATTTTTATATTCTGGCTTGATTTATGTCTGAGGTTTTAATGGCTTTTTATTTATTTTTATGCTGCTGCTTTGATGATTTTATTCTTTTTACTTTGAGGGTTGCCTCAAGTTAGTCTCTGGAGAGCTGGTACATACAGTTTCTAAATAAAAAAGTAAATGTGGAAGGAAGAAAAATGCATGCCTTGTTGAGCTTCTTGGAGACAGGGAAAGAAGAAATATGCAGCATATGCATATCTGACAAACAAAAGCTCATCCTTAATTCTGGGGAGGGACAATTGGCACATTCACAGCTAAGTTTTATTTTACTAATTTCTCGTTTTGTAAAAGAAATGTTTAATTGCTGCAGTACCTCCATCTTCCATGGTGTGTTTGCAAAACTTAAAGCACCTTGAATAGATGTTTGTTTCTACTCTGGACTGGATCCAAGCCTCATTATAATCAATGGGAACCACTCCAACATCTACAGCACTCAGGGAATACAAACATGTTATCCTGCAGCTTCCTTTTACATGCAGTACAGATATCCAATGTTTGCATTTCACCCAAAGTAAAAAGTGGTTGGGATCAAAGAAGCAGATGGTGGATCTTATTAGCCATCACAGAGAGCAACTGTTTTCTGAGCCTCGTTCAGTTATGAACTGATTTGTATTGTTCTTCTATTAGTTGGCTTCTGCATGTCATTTTGACTGTAGCTTTTGTTTAACATTCATAAATGCCTTTGGCATATTATCGATTCAGTTTTGTGAATGTTAAAATCTATTTTTTTTCTTCTTCCTGTAAAACCAAGCATTTTTGTTTTAAAAAGGGCACCGTTAGCAAAACCAAACATTTAAAAAGATGCAGCTTGAGTTCCCTCCACTTCTCCATTGCAGTGCTATTTCTCAAGTAAATTTTATAAGATCAAAGAAGGAAGAAAAGGAATTTCAATTCTGCAGCTTTTACAAAAGCTAGAGGCAGAAGGAGAAAGGAAAATGCAGCAGCCCTGACTCAACAGAGAGCATCTTACATCCGAACAGGCTAATTGTGAGGCTGGTGCCTGGGCAAAGAATACGCAACACACCAACTCCATTGTCTTCATACATTGGAGCACACTGGCGAGGCATGGGGCAGCAGATCCACTCTATTGAACAGTCCCCTGCTGCTCAACGCCACAGTTTTGGTGGCCAGGAATGCAGAAGGATGTATCGCAATATGTGTCCACGTGTCAGACCTGTTTGATAGGCAAAAAGAGGGGGGGAGGCCTCCAGGCCTATTGCTGTGTGATGTTTGGATCCCAGTCAATCTGCCAACTTTCCTGTCCCTTGTAAAATTCAGCTGTGAACTATCTGGTTTCCAGAACGACCAAACATCCTGTGCCACCATATCTGCTTAGCCAATTTAGTTTTTATTACCATAGTTCATAGTACCATGACCATCCCGCACAAACTAGGGGTGCCAGGTCCCCTTACTGTCTCAGAGGGAGGCTGGGGACCTGGAGCTTACCTTCGTTGTGGCCTCAGCCTGCTTCACTCGTATGCACTTTTCTCGCATGGCCCTGTGTCCACGTGATGATGTCATTTCCGGCAATGGCATTTCCAGGTGATATCATCAACTCAGGTGCAAGAGCACACGCACATTTCTCAACTGGATGATTTGGGCCTCAAACAGGCCCAATTCGGCCTGTTTGGGGCCCAAATTGCCCCTCTGCAAAGCACACGTGTGCTCTCAGGGTGGTGCAACGACATCACTCCTGGGAGTGATGCCGTTGCACCGCCCCCAGAAGCGCACCCAGGAGACCCGTTCCCGTGCCCTTCTCGCCTACTGACAAGGTGAGTGGTGGTGGGGCGTGGAGGGTGAAAGTAGGGGATCCCCCTCCCCCACCGAGGAAATGTGATCCTTAACACCAACACACACACCAAAACTCACTCCCCGTTTCCTTCCAAATTCCTTTCCTTACTGCAAAGAAAAGTAAGTCCCAATCAGCTCACCCACAGAGTGAGGGCAGTAAAAAACCATTTCTATGCTATTCTAAGCTACTCCAAATCAGCAGGAAGTTGATTACTATCCATGTTTTGCCTGTCCTTGTTTTATGTCATGAAAGGTACATGTAGCCCATTCTGCTCACCTGGAAGCAACCTTAAGCAGGGAGGGAAAAAGTGAAGGAAAGACAGGGTTGGGGAACTTAATTTCACACACTGATGACACTAGCCAGCTAATATTTTGGTGGCTGTAAGCTTCTAGTAATATAATCTAACCCAATATAACATAACATATCATAAAGACTAAGCAGATAATATGCCCTTTCAGAAGGCTTGACTTTTAGTTGTGGTGTCGTTTCTCAGGACAATCTCCTGAATTTGCTCGGCATTATCCTAATGTAAGAAAACAATGAGATAACCATGTCAACCTTGTCATTTCAATTTTTCATGCATTGTCTATCATTGTCTCCTGAATTAGCGAGAGAAGTCTCATCTCCCTCGCACTTTGCCATAGGCTATTTTTTTAAAAAGAGTACACTCTCATACGTGTCAGATGAAATAATAGTATGCCGTGAAGAACACTGGCCTTAGATACTCCTAGAAGTCTCACTTCTAAGGTGCCATGGGACCTCTGGGTTCTTCTTCCGTCAAATCAAATAGTGAGCATCCATGATTTTGCTGGGGTTGTAGGGGGGCAGCACATCCTCCGGAGCCAGTTCTTTTCGAGGCCTCATCGAGGAGGAGAAGGGGTTAACTCCGCCCATTTCTTCCTCCTCCGTGCTCAAAGTTCTGTTCCTTCTCTCTGAGATGTCCCAGGAGCCACAGTCAGTCCTCCTCGGCCTCCCTCCTCTGCTCTTGTCAGAAGGACCCTCTTAGATGCATCCACTCACGGCTCTTCTCCACCCTCTCCTGGGGGTTGGCTGTTGCCTAGGAAACTATGAAGGGGCCTGGCTTTGGCTCAGGCTTGGCTATGGTTCCAGCCAGCGCACTCTGGAGACGTCAGACTTCAACAGACTTCACCAGTGGCCCCGCCCCTCCAGCCTTGCTCCAGCACTGGGGCTGGTCCATTCAGGGACCGTGGAGCCTCCTCGTGGCTTTTTGGTGGCCAGATGTGCTACTGTTGTCCAGGAATGGCAGAGCTCAAGTACCCAACTGTTTCTGTTTGCCCATACAAGATTCTCAGGTAAGGGTGGGAGTGCTACTGCCGCCCCAGACAAAAATCATGAAGATATAACTGACTCGGCATGTAGATGACCTAGGCCTGTAGATTATTCTACTAGGTACAGTCTGTCGATGCAGATATGCTCCTACTGGGTATTTTCCACGTCATTAAAGATGTCATATTTAATTACTTACATTCTGTTTCATCTCTGTGTTTGGATTTATGCTGTTTTCAAATTTCTACAACACATATCATATCGTATTTGTTCATTGAATGTCCTAGCTGTTGACTTTATTAACCTAGAATGAAGAAACAAACAAATGAACGAACAAACAAACAAACAAACAAACCAAACTGTGGCCATAATTATTGTTCTCTGTCCTCTAGAGATTTTCTGTTCAAGTGTACAGCCTAGTGATACCCTCCTAGTGATACTTGCAACCACCTTTTCTTCATTCTATTGTCTCTCAATGAGTTGACTGAGTGGCACATTCTACAACATGCTGCAACTGATTCCAGTTCACTCACTGGCCTCAGTAGAGGAAATATGGCTCCAGTAACTAGCCAGCAGAAGATTCCTGTCATGTCTGTACCCCTACATCCATGTCATTGTTCTAGGTGGTGAACCATTGCTAATGCTGTACCTTAATTTCATTTTGCAAATGCTCTAACCATCACTTTCGTTTCTCAAGCAGCCTGGAACACAGCTGTCTTATCTTTTTCCTTTGAAGCTTACAGAAGTGACCTTGCACTGTCTGAAATGTTACAGTTTACTCTTATGTCTTTTGTCCTGTCTAGGCTGATGAGTAAACCCTAGAGGAAATTCCCATACCCTTTCCTGTGCAAACCTGTGGTCTAAGTGGGAGGGGGGAAATGATTGAGTATTTAGAGCTGTACTTTCTTCAAGTTTCTATTCCTATCAAGGAAGCGTGTACTGCTTGGATGCTTTCTTGCTTCTGAGTAATTCTATGGACACATATATGGAAATGATTGGAATTCTGAATAAAACCACTTAACCAAGAGCTTGGATTTCTTGTGGCGATGGTACAGAGACCCGTCTACCATACCCTGTCACTCATAGCCTGACAGTTCCAACAAACAATGCTTCCCATATTCCTCCTAAAATATAATTACCATCCAATTCATACAGCTAGAAGCATATTAAGTCTCTCTCCAACTCACAACTGACCTCAGCATCCACTAAAGAGTAAAAATTTTGTCTTCTAAAAGATGTAGTTAGTATGAGTAGTTTAAATATTTCTTTGCACTCATTCTGATGAGCTTAACAGAACCATTAATTTTTAATAAGCTTCCATGAATTTCCTTTGCTCATACCTTTACTTTCTTGTGTCATATATTCATTATCTAAAAAATACAGGGAAACCGGTTACAGGTACCATAACCGGACCTTATTTAGATATTTAGAGCCCACCTTTCATCTTCCAAGGAACTGTTGCACTCGTTGTTAGGGTTGCCAGGCCCCCTCAAGCTCCCAGCGGGGGGATCGGGGCCTGTCTCTTACCTCTGTCCTGTTGGGGGGTGCGTGTGTGCACGTGCCCCCACAAAGTGTGATGACATCACTTCCGGGAAGTGACATCATCACGCTGCGCATGGCCCCCCCAGTGTGCCCACGCTCCACAGGGGCTCGCGTTGGGGGCTGCTGTGGAGTGCACTCCAAGCGGGCCAAAACAGCCCAATTTTGGCCCAGATTGGGCCCATTTTGAGCCACTGCGGAGCACAGGAGCTCTCCTGCACACCACAGCATCCCAAAATGGGCCCGATCCATGCCAAAACGGGGCTGTTTTGAGGCGCTGCAGAGTGCAGGAGTGCTCCGCAGTGGCTCAAAACGGGCCCGATCTGTGGGAGTGCACAGCTCCGCAGGGGAGTGTGCATGGAGGGTGCGCGCCCCTCTGCTGGCCAGGTAAATGGGGGCAGGGTGTGGGGGGTGAGGGCGGGGGATCCCCCGCCCCCACAGGGGGCCGGGCACCCCTACTCATCATGTTCCCAGAGCTCCATCAAAGCATTGACCAATTCAGAGGTGCTTAGCTTTAGCAACATCGCTGCATCCTGGGCCTGCAGTTCATACCCTCGGCCCCATCCCTCATGGTGCCTCTCACTGATCCTGAGACCCTCCTTGACCTTCAGTCATGTGCCTTAACCCATGCCTCAGCATATCCTGAGTTCTCTAGTGTAGTGAGAGTGGACGATGTATCCCAACTTACTGCATCACAACATTAAAAGTATACCAATTGAGGCCTAGTGGAGTCTATTGCCCGCCCAACCCATTCTGTGCATACCTAGGTTCCAAAGGTTCTGGCATGCCAAGAGAATAGTGGAACTTCTACAACTATCAGTGTGCTTCTGACAATCCAGAGCTCTGATGTCCCAGTTCTTAAATGCTCGAAGGCCTCTGATGCATAAGAGTCAATGTTTCATCTGTCTGAAGGTGAAGGCTTACCAGGCTTCATATGGCTAGCATCCAGGCATATTAGATGAGTGCCTAGAAACTTCTTGAACCATGCTACACCTCATTCTTCATGCTATTTCTGGAATAATCTGGAACCTGCTTCAAAAATATAGGTCCTGGATCCACTCAGGAAATGTTTCTGGCCCAGTTGGAACCCAGAATTCTATTCAGATTCTAATTGGAGTAAAACTGTGGCCCACCACTAAACAGGGGCTGCTGCTCTTTCCTTCTTTCTTTTTTGGGGTTCAAAGGTCCCTTCACTCACAACTACCTTCCCCCCACAAACATCTAGCAACACCTGTTCCATACCCAGAAGATGGCAAAATACCATCAGGATCCCTAGCTGAACTGGCCTGGGGAAAATTGCTTCCTGACCCCAAAGTGGCAATTGGCATTACCCTGGGCATGTAAGAAGGGGCCACGAGAACTAAGCACTGATGTGACCCTTCCTGCCCTCCCTCTCACAATCTGCCTAGCTTCACAGAATCAGCATTGCTGTCAGATAGCCATCTAGCCTCTGCATAAAAACCTCCAAAGAAGGAGAGCCCACCCCCTCCTGAGGAAACCTGTTCCACTCAGAGACTGCTCTAATTGTCAGGAAGTTCTTCTGAATGTTCAAAGATACACACACTTTGGCCGATTCCAGATGACTAACCTGAAGGCGCTGCATGCCGCCATGTTCCGGATCGCGACGGGGAAAACGTGAAATATCGCGTTCTCTCGCGCGAGAAAACGCGATATTTCGCGTTTTCCCTGTCGCGATCCGGAACATGGCGGCATGCAGCGCCTTCAGGTTAGTCGTCTGGAATCGGCCCTTAAGCCCTCTCTGGGAATGTGGAAATAGTAATGCAATTCTTTGGATCTTGAATTTACCTTCTTCCATTACCTTCATTCAATATATTTGAAACGTACTTGCAATTTGCTCAAGTTTGGATATGAGGAACAAACTTTTCCAAACTTTTGAAAGACTGTTATTCAGTATAACCTCATCAAATTTTCAACGAAAGTGTCAAGCAACATCTTCAAAGGCTGTGTCAAAATTAACAAAGCGCAATAGATGTGAATATGGAGAAACATCTAGGATTTTTTCAGAACATGAATTGAATGAGGAGATTCTAGTTCATCGGAACTTTACGCTCTTCATGCTTCAAGAGCTCTCTCAGATATAAAAGATGTGGATTGAAAAGACAGATGCTATCTTCACAGACAGCCTTGGAATTTGTATGCCAGCATTCATGTACAGTGTTAGCCGACTAAAGTATGACAAGTGAAAACATTATATTCTGATGCACTATGGAATTTACACTGCTTCCTTGAAAACTAAATAAAACATCTAGTAAAAGGCAGGATAAAACACAATGCATAATTACAGTGATCATCAACTGATTTGAATAAATAGTACAACATTTGCCCTGCTGCAGTCTCTAGGGTAAATCTGAGGCACATCATCAGCAGAATCTTCAACGAGATCTGCCACGGAGATCCTGCACACCACTGCCAAATTCCAGTTTTCAACTGCAACCCACTTAGAATGTTATCCTTTATCTCAGAAAAACAAGCTTTGCATTTGTAACGTTTATCTTCTCCACCCAGGATTTAAATTTGTCATGCTGCTGTTCTTCTGATGATATAACAAATGTAGAAAGTCCATCCCTCCTTCCTTGTTTCTTTCCTTCTCTTTACTAGGGGCTGCAGCAGTGGTGGCTGAGGCAGGAAGGGAGGGTGTGAAGGATATATTGGCCGTGTTCTTCCTTCTCCTTCTCTTTCCTCCTAGTGCCATGAACACTATGTTGAAGGCATCAGGAAGACTGTATAATAAATGTTACCCAGGGTTCAAGAGGTGGGGGATTATGAAGCACAGAGGAAAGATGTGGGAAGATGACTCAGGTGGGAAGTGTTGGGAAAGTATCCAGAAAAGAGCTAAAAATGTACGCATATTTCAGAATTGTTTGGGAATTTCCCCCCGCTAACTTCAATAATGTTTCTCATAATTGGTAGGCCATTTCCAAGCTGAGCCAATGAAAATTAATGATCCAAAATGCACTGAGCTCAGTCAAGACAGAGACTTATAAAATTTCCATCTGTACACAGCATCTTTTTGTTTTAAAAAAGACAGACTCCATTAAAATCATATTAAAACCACATTTGAAAAATTTTGATTAATAAATGTATCAATTAATTACACCAATTAATCAATTAATGCTTCTAGCATTAACATACCAGGATATCAGTGATATAGTAATGTTGTCAGTTATCATTTATCTTGGCAATTTATAAATCAGTACACTTATAGAATCATAAATCTGTACAGCTGTATCCCACAGGGAGCTATGTGGGGCTAAAACTCCATTGAAAGAATTTAGGATATAGAAAGAATTTTTCGTATTCAGTGGTTACACTCAGACCTTGATGATTCGATTGGGTATATGTTGCAGATGCTCTTTAAGATGAGAGATGAAATTGTATCTGACAAACATGCCTGACTCACACATTCCAATAGAAAGACAACAGTATTGGTGCCTGTTGTTCAGAGTTTTGAGATTAAGGGAGCAGGTCTAAGTAGGTCTACTTGGAATACTACCCAGGTCTATTCAATGAGGCTTACTCCCAATAGATGTCTTTTATGATTGCGCTGTAGATAGCCTTTGTTGTGGCTAGTGATGTCCATTTTTGTGGACTGGTCATTCTTTTGTTATGCTGATGACTGGACAATGTATACTTAATAGTTTAAATTGGAAGGTAAGGGCAAGAACGGAAGGGAGTCATTCCACAGTCTGGAAAAGTTAGGTCAAGCTGAAATCTATGCCACAAGACTCAACTAAACATTTTGTGTGACCCAGCGCACAGCACAAGTGTCATCAAGGAACCCCCATTCTCAGGTGCTGTAGGGCCAGGAGGAGAGGCTCCAGCCCTCCATCTTGGGCTGTTTTCTTGGGCTGAAGAGGCTGGGGGGGGGGGGGTGTTCCTGTTTGCTGGTTTCACGGGTGGTGTTCAGTGTTGTTAAGTGAAATTATCTTAAATCCTCTTTGCCCAATTTCTCCCTTAAATCCAACAACCCCTTTCTTTTAGGAATGTGGCGTCTGATTCTAATCAATTCTGCTTTGATCAAAGAGGAGTTTCAAGAGGGGAGGGGCAGGAAGGAAGGCTGTGCAAAATTTCAGAATTTCTCTCTGTAGATGCTCAGAGGCAGCCAATGTTTTCTTAAATCTTCCTATTCTCCTGCTAAAGTACCACACTGTGGTATATAACATAAAGCAACTGCAAAAGTTGCTAAAATTACAAAGAGGTGCATTGATTTCTCGTCAAAGAGAAATGAAATAAAAATCCCTCTTTTGAAAGAGAAAAAAGAAAATGGCTATATCTTTGAAAGTGGTCTTAAAAGAAATTCCTTTCCCTGTAACAATGCTACTGGTGTCACTGCAGTATTTTGAAGGCACCGATGAATTTTGCCTGGAAGGAAGAATATTTCCATTGTTCTCAGAAAGTGCAAGACTGAAAGTGGACAGAAAGCTTCACCTTTGACGTCAATTTTTAAACGACCATTTTTCGATGCCATTATGTTGGACAAAAAGTAAGACTCCATCCATTCCTTTCCAGTCTGTCACCAAAAGTTTATTTAGCATCTCAGTGCCTCTCTCCTCTTTTAGTAATGCTGGTGGTCCGTTTGGTCATTGATTGCTTCCTTTAAAGTGTTTAAACAATGCTAAAAGTTTATAGCGCTCTGCTGGACGCATCAGGGAGATTCTTTGGGAGGACGTTCCAAGATCACAGCCATAATCTCCAGCTGCAGAATTGCAAAAGACCCCTTGCCTGAGATCCTGTTAGGTGTAGCACACTGTCCTATGCTAGATCATCCTGCGGTCTGCTCCCGTATATAAAGGGTCGAAAGAGATCACAGTAAATTGTGGCAAATTAGCTGAAAAGAAAATAACTGCCACCAGGTTTAACTAAAGAAAAGTTCCTGTTTAGAGGAACTGCTGGCAATTTGGAGGGAGGAGAGGAAAGTAAAAATATTTCAGTAAAACTAGAGAAATATCACAGGTGTGTTTAGGGTTGCCAGGTCCCCTGGCATGAAATCTGGGGACGGGGGTGTTGTTGGGGGGGGTGATGGGAGGACTCACCTCATTCATACGCTTGGTGTACAAGTGTGCTCTGGAACACTTCCAAGTAGAGCCAGGAATGAAGTCATTCCTGGCAAGGCACAGAAGCAATGGGTTGCATGCCAGACTGATTTGGTGAAAATTGATCCCCAGTCTAGGCCTATTCCCACACCTTCCCCCCCTCCCCTGCCCGCTAGGTGAGAGGTGGCAGGGGCTGAGCCTGGAAGGGGGAATTCGCTGCCCCCCCAGTGGAGGGCTGGTAACCCTAGGTGTGTTCTATATATTTTTAATTACAATGTATTCACTCAGTAAAGGGGTAAGGTGGGACAAGGACATTGCCACAGCACCAGTAGCTGTTGGGTTAGCTACCACACAACACTCTCCTGCTGTGACAAATCCGTACCCAACCAAGAAGTCGCTCCATGCGCTTTCTCTCCAACCAAAGGACCATTTTCCTCTTTTCTCAATTCGTTGCACCCCCCATCACTACATAAACACTCCGCGGTCCCCATCCTCGTTTGACTATGTTCTGTTTTTTTTGTATCTTTATTTATTTCCTTTAATATCCACTTTCCTCACCAAGATTCAAGGGAAACTACGGTATTATAAAAACAGTGCAACAAAGACCGATATAATATTTACAAGTAAACAAACCAATAATAATAAATTACTCTGTTAAGCAATAAACAATGTAACAAAATTACGTTATCCTATTAAAGAATGAAATAAAAACAGTGTAATGTATCCAGTAAACAGTGCTGTAGGAGGGGAATGGGCTGGGGCCTGGCATTCTCCTGGAATTACAACTGATCTCCAGGAGACAAATATCTGTTGCCATGGAGGAAACGGCCCCTTCAGACCATTGACGGAAGGGCATCATATCCCCGCTGAGGTCTCTAGCCAAATTGTACCTCCCTTAGGCTCCACCTCAAAATCTTCAGGAATTTCCCAATCTAGAACCAACAACCCTGAAGAGGAGCAGAAGCCCAGAAGACCACCACCATCCTCCCAAAATTTACACAGAACAAGTAAAAACCACAACTTTATTCCCAATATAAAAAGTGTCAATACTGTAAAAGAAAAAGACTTTGGTAATAAAAGTATTGACAAAGAAGAGGCAGTTTCCACTCTTCCTTTACACACATAATATCAGAACTGCTGTTTTCAGTTTGAGTAAGTTCTAGACTTCTTGTTAGCCTTGCCTTGCCCCTAGTGTTTCTATGTAATCATGGCCATGTTTCATTCCCCCACCACCATAGACACACACCATGCACTATTTGGAGCCACAAATTTAATATTTTGTCAAAGGCTTTCACGGCCGGAGAACGATGGTTGTTGTAGATTTTCCGGGCTGTATAGCTGTGATCTTGGCATTGTAGTTCCAACTACAATGCCAAGACCACGGCTATACAGCCCAGAAAATCCACAACAACCATCAAACTTAATATTGTTTCTGACATTAAAACCACTGTTTTCAGCTTCCTTACTTTAATGTAAGAGTCTTGTCTTTTCCAATAAGATCTTACTCCTTCATCCTAATCTTTTAAGAGTGGCCTTCAAAATGATTTTCCTCTTTTTTTAAAAAAATGACATTTTAATCTGATTAGTTTCAAAATTTTTGACTTGCTCACTCATTTTCTTCTTTTCTTCTCATAAACTGCTCATATCTTACATACATTAAGATCACAACGTTTGTTGCCCAGAATACCAGAGCAAAACATAAATACCCAAGAGGCTGCATCTCCCGTGGCTGAAGTTCTTCATCTTGAGGACATCGTGACAGCCATCACAGTTATGAGGCAACTGGATATCTGGGGGTGGGGCAGAATCAGGGCTTTTTTTCAGGGGGAACGCGGTGGAACGGAGTTGAGATTGCCCTCTGTGCCACACCATGGAGCGGAGCTGTGTCTCTCCTCCAAAGTCCTCTTATCATCAGGGCTTTTTTTCAGGGGGAACGCGGTGGAACGGAGTTCCGGCACCTCTTGAAAATGGTCACATGGCTGGTGGCCCCGCCCCTGGATCTCCAGACAGAGGGGAGTTGAGATTGCCCTCCGCGCTGCTCAGCGGCGCGGAGGGCCATCTCAACTCCCCTCTGTCTGGAGATCAGGGGGTGGGGCCACCAGCCATATGACCATTTTCTCCGAGGGCAACCCACTGAGTTCCACCACCTCTTTTCCAGAAAAAATAGCCCTGCTTATCATTATCCAGCAAACGGGAGGACCTTGTAATGTGTGAAGAGGCCACTGCTAATGAAGTTGTTGCCCGTGGACCAGTGACTTGCTGTGTGTCCACTCTGCTAGTAACAGCATAGTATCAGCAGCAAAACGGGAGGAAAGGGTTGTATGAAGGACAGAGCTGCTTTTAGTTTTTCTAGGATGAGGTTTTCCTTTCCCTCCCCAATGGTGTGAAAGTTCTGAGAAAAAATTGAGAACTTTGAGACTCTCTCGCAGGTATTTAATTTACAAGTTGATACTCTGCTAACACGGTCGTGAAGGCTGTGACTGCCAACCCCAGGAGAAAAGAACCCTTCTCTCTGTCACTGGGACCATTATACAGGAAGGGTCTTGCAATGATGTGACACCACATGCCGATGGAAACTTGTACTACACACACAACCTTGGAAGAGAATTTTTTAATTTGCACCCTGCCAACTTTCAGAGGCTAAAAGGCAGTTGTAGACCAAGTTTTTCTAGCTAGATTCCAGTATGCGTGGATGAGAATAACAATCTATCAATGGGAAGAAATATTATAATCAACTTAAGCCAGGAGACCACAACTTTCTTTCTGATACATAGCTGGGGTAAACATCAATGCCCTTAAGCATCCTAGAACAGGTAAACCTCTGTATACAAAATGTTTCTCTACTTGTACTACATCCCATGTGATATGTGTCATTGAGTGTTCATGTGGACTGTTTTATGTAGGAAGTGCTATGCATCCGATTAAAGTCAAAATTCAGGACCATCTCTCCAAAATAAGAAATCAGGTCAGTGAAGCTCCTTTAGTGCAACATTTTTCCCAATGAATGTGAGCTTAGATACTCTGTCCTACAAATCATAGATCCGAAACAACATGCTAATGTCCAACAATTGTTATTACAACTGGAGGCACAATGGATATTCAGACTTAATAGTCTTACCCCCAAAGGTTTAAATCAGGAAATTGACTTCTCTGTATTTTTATGAAATTGTGTATGTACCTTTAAATATCTGTGAATCTTTTTGAGCTATGTCCCTTTAACTTTCTTTTCATTTTCCCATAATTGACCAGTGTTCTGTATTTATATCCCATCCTGGTTTTACTATGGTATGAATTGACTTGGCATATCATCAATGCACCTAAACAGATGGTTATGTATGAATATTTTTTAAATATTTATTAATATTTATACAGTATCATAGATACATATTTAAATAATATTTATTATGTATTGATTGAGATCTTGTTTGTAAGAATTTTTATACCCTTCAAGCAACTTTATTATGGCTTTTGAAGAAGCTTTGCGAAATGAGATGTTTTAGTTGCTAGCACATCCGTTGCCAACTCTCCTGGATTGTTGTTTCCCACTGGAATTACATTGGAGGAGACTCAGTTCTACTCAGCGGCTGCTGGCCTGCAAAGAAAGAAAGAAAGAAAGAAAGAAAGAAAGAAAGAAAGAAAGAAAGAAAGAAAGAAAGAAAGAAAGAAAGAAAGAAAGAAAGAAAGAAAGAAAGAAAGAAAGAAAGAAAGAAAGAAAGAAAAAGATTATACTAGTTAAAAGAAATAAAACTTGATGAACTTACCTTGTATAATTTCCTCATGGTCTTTGCATTGGTCTGGAGTCATAAGTAGACTCTTAAGGGTGTTTACCCTGGTGATAGAAGAGGTGGAGAGGTGAAGAGGAAATTAACAAACTTTCTGAGGAGAGATCTTTGTGGCTCTATAGAGAGGTGAAATTGATATTGAAATTGACCTACACTTCCCAGCTAACATTGGCTGTTTCCACACAGCTTCCCTTCCCTCGGAATGACCCGGGACATCGCGCAAAAAACGCGGTGCGAGATTTGTGCGACATTGCCGTGTGGAAATGGCCATTGTGTCTCTCTACACTTGAGCATTCTCGTGTAATATGACTCGAATAGAGAGATACAGTTTTCCTGACTTAGAATGAAGCTCTCAGCTTTCCATGCAGTTTTTCTGATTTAGCCAGAATTCTTTCTCTGAGACACAGACAGATGGCTCAGGCTTCACGCAGTTTACCTGTTTTTACCAGAATGAACACTTTCACTCAGCATACTAACTCCACCCCCTAGGGAGCAGCTACAGCAATCACAGTGCACGCCATTCACACACACACACACCCTTCTTCCTTTCCTCAGAGGTCTACATTTAAACTCACAGCAACAAATATTAGAAAACCCACATTTGCAAGCAGAAATAAAATACAAACTATTTAGATGCAACATGTTAAAGTCCCCTCTCCCCTCTTTGTAGTGGAACATTGTTTTGTGTGTGAAGGGCAGTATGCAGCGTTCATTTAGCAATTGCAACAGTCTCTGGGAGGAAAAGTTTCTGCAACTGTCTCTGCTATTGCCTCTGCAAAGGTAGGTTCTTCTTATTACCCTTTGGCTAGTACACATCTGTCCAGGTATTCTTGCTGGTCCTCTGATCTGATTCAAACTCACATGGTCTGGACTCCTTGGACACTGGTCACTTCTCCTTGGCCCGGGGCAGGAAGTCCATCTCAGGTCACTGGTCATCACCAGTTGCTCTGATCTAGATACTTTCCTCTGGTCACTGGTCATCACCGATTGCTCTGGTCTTGGTACTTGCATCTGGTCACTGGGCAGTCACTCACATCAGGACAAAGCATCTTCAACAGCGCTGTCTTTGCCCTTTATATGCTGGCTATTAAGATGGTACTTTTGGACATACCAGGACCACCTTTGCAATAACATGTTGGTGTTTTTCATTGTCTGCAGCCATCTCAAAGAGTGATGGTTGGTTAGTTTGGCCCCAAGTTTAGCTCTTTAACTTGGTGAGACCCCACAAGATAATCAGGCACTCTTTTTGCACAAAAAATAGTTCCACTTCCGGTGAGTTTGTTTGATGCTCAGGTGAGCTACTGGGTGTATTAAACTATCTCTCTCTTACATTCAAAGCATCACTTAATAGTATCTTTTCCTTAGGCCATTTATCTCTAGGTGCTGAGTTACAACTGAGCTTTTCAATTTCAACCTTTAGCTTAATTTAGTTTTTCTGCTGTGTTTTCTCTTTGCATTTGTCATATACTTTATATCTGTCTATAGCTTTCTTTTTTATCTTTTTCTCCACCCTCTGGAGTTTTCAACAATTCTTGGCTTCTCTTTCAGTGACTATGTGTTCTCAGTACTTAGTATTATGTCTAGACATGGGCACGAACGGGGAAAAAAACCCGAACAACCTGTTCATCGTTTGGTGCCATCCACGAACAACGAACATGGATGAACATGGACTGTTCCCGGACATGTTCGTTGTTCATGGGGGCCAGAACCAGGGATTCCCCCCTGCCACCTGTCAGCTGATAGTTTAAAGGGCCCTTTCCTGCCACATGCAAGGAGCAGGGCCCTTTAAACATCCCACAAACTGACCTTCCCAATGTCCAATACCCACCAAATTTGCAGGGGACATAGTCCTCACTGTCCTCTGAAGACCCCCCCCCCCAAAATTTCAGAGATTGCACCCTGGGAAAGGCATGATCCATGGGTCTCCCCATTGGCTGTCATTTTCTCTTCACAGTAGCAAAAATGGGACTCTGCTGGAAGTACTTTGAAGGGTTAAAGCCAGAAGGAAAGCCAGAAGGAGTTCAGACAGAGTTCAGTCCCTCCCTCCCTCCTGTTGCCAAGGGGGTTGATTGTAGCAGGCGCCAGACTGTCTGGCTTGCTGAACGGCTGCCAAAGGCAATGAACAAGGCTTTTAATGACCACCTGTTCATTTAGAGTGGGGCCTCACGAACAGCTTGCTCGCAAACAGCAGATTGGGCTGTTCGTGAGTTTTTTCTGTTCATAATGCTGTTCGTGCCCATGTGTAATTATGTCTAGGGGCTATTTGATCTGTTGGATAGTGTGTTCCTCATTTGCCTCTTGTATAAGATCCATTAATGGGGTTGCATCAGACATTGTTCTGAGAGCGGCATATAGGCCGTGGTTTATCCTATTGTAATAGAGTTTAAGCATATTATTGTGGACCGCCTCCTACTTTGTAAGTGAGGCTGTCCTGCTTTTCCCTGATTACATAAGGTCCTTCACAGCTTGCTTTTAGCTTTTTGGCCTTCACCACAAATTCTCAGCTTCAGGCACCTACATCAAATGATTTCTGTTGTTTTGCTTGGTCCTTTCCTATGTTGTCTCGTATCTGTTCTGACAGGCCATTCGCTTGTGGGTGCCAGACAGTGGTTTTTAAGTGGTTTATCCCACAGTTCTCCCACATCGTAGGCAAGGCTCCAGGGCTTTTTTTCTGGTAAAAGAGGTGGTGGAACTCAGTGGGTTGCCCTCGGAGAAAATGGTTACATGGGCTGGTGTTCCCACCCCTGATCTCCAGACAGAGGGGAGTTTAGATTGTCCTCCGCGCCGCTCAGCACAGAGAGCAATCGAAACTTCCCTCTGTCTGGAGATCAGGGGGCGGGGCCACCAGCCATGTGACCATTTTCAAGAGGTGCCGGAACTCCATTCCCCCGCGTTCCTGCTCAAAAAAAGCCCTGCAAGGCTCTCTTCTTTAAAATTTTTGTCTTTCTGAAAGTTTCACTCTTTCACATTTTTCCTTCATTCAACTTTCCTTCATTTCTAACTTTGATTTCCTCTCTGATAGTTAATTATCAGGGTTCATACATAACATTTCTTCTGTCTTTCTATACAAATTCTCTGGAAACATCGGTTTGTTCAGCTAACATTTTAGGCTGGGTTAGAGTTTAGCTTCTGCAGAAATTCAGTCTTATTTCTACCTTCTCCCTCCGCTGTATCGTCCAGTGGAATGGTAGCTGCTGCCTTTCCCACTTCTGGAACTTTACCACCCTCCCACCTTCACCTCAGAACTCTTATTTGTACCATTTTTGACAGAAGTCTCCTATGAAGGATCCCCCCTTCTCTCCCCCACTGTGAGGCAGATTTTCCCACCAAAATTAAAGTTTGCTCTCTGTGGCTGAGCATCTTCAAATAGCATGTCTCTATTTATAGTTTAAAGTTCTTTTTGTCTCACCCTGATAAGCAGTTATATTTTGGACTTTCTAGCCCAGCCCAGAACTTGATAGGGGGAAGAGCAGGAACCTTCTTCCTTCTGTATATGAAATGGCAATGGAGGCTGAGTAATGTTCCAAAGAAACAAACTTCATTGAACAGGCAGGGATGGAATACAGGCAGTCAGGGAATGAAAGGGCTGAGATAAAACTCGCTGGTAGAGCAGCATTCTTTAAAAGTAAAAGGCAAAACAGTTTTCTTGCAGCTTAGTTTCAATGTTCTTAGATCTTATAGTGAGAGGTGTTACAGTAACAAAGTTTCTCCACAGAGTTCTCCTTTTAAACTTAGGTTGCCGCACAGTAGTTCAACATAGTTTTCCTTTTACACCAGTCCTCAAGTCCTCCACAGAGCTAAACTCCTTTTTCTAGACACTGAGCAGGAGTTGTTATTCCTTTCCTAAGAAGAAATAACCCTTTCTTTTTGCTGGAAGGGAAAGAGGAAGTAGTGTAGGAGTGGTACATGAAATGCCCCCTCAAGTTTTTGCAGGGTCTTCTGCTTGTTAATACTCTAAATACAATAATCATTTACTGAAAAGTATCTAATCTTTATATTTTGTGATTTGTGGGGGGGGGGGGTGACATTCAAACTTTTAGAATGCTCCAGAATGGATAGATGTCCCCAAAACTCAATGCTTTCCAAATTGCTTGACGCGTATGCAGATTAATTCACAATTTTAAGAACATTAATTAATGGCAACAATACTGGTTTGGGGGGACCCTGGTGTACATATGGGACAATCTATTATTTGACTATGAATCATCTGGAAAGCAAAACATTGTTCATGCCAGCAAATATGCTTGTTTCTAGAATGCTGCATTTGTACATGCTCAGAATAATTTTATGTTCATTTCGATTAGGGGAAATGACTTACTTTTAAGAGGCTGACAAACGTTAAAGATTTCCACTTTACTGGTTTACAATGATATCCAAGTGGCATTACATCTTTGGAAAGATCAGTTTCCTTGGCAACAAGCAAGACGAAGTTCATTTCTGAGGTTACAATGGACAGAGTAAGTAATTGAGTTTTGTATGCCTGTGGTGTTAAATACAGAAATCTAATGTGGAAAATGACACGGCACAATGTATATGTCCAGCTATACTTCAATAAATAATAGAGTCACATCAAAAGATCAGTAACTTTTAATTATAATAGTGATATATACTATTTGCCTCAAACCAAATATGTTGCTTTCTTAGATTTAATAGTCTCAGGCAGTCAAGGAATACTGCTTGCGCTTCTCTTTTAGCCTCTGGGCAACATATTTTCTGAGAACGTTATAGAGGAGTTGATTTTCATATTTTATGTATATCCTGCTCTTCTCCCAAGGAGCTAAGGCAGCAGACATGTTTTGATCAAATACTGTCCTTACAAACAGCCTTGTGAGCTATGCAATGCTGAGAAATATTGTGTTTGATTCTGGGGGAATTTCTTCTGGGCGGGAAGGGAGGAGGGTGTCCACTCTGACCACCCAAAAAGGCTATGCTGGGGATCATGGGACCTGCATGGACAAAAGCTCTATGAAGCAGAGTTAGTAGGAGAACAGGAACTGAGCAAGCCCAAATGAAAAAGCTGTTTGGATTCAACCCAGGAACTTGTCCAAGGCTTCATAATTCAGTGGAGACCCAAACCCATTCCTAGCCTAATATCTACCTTGTATACAACTGTCTCTCAGTTTGAATATGTTCCGGATGTAAACCTGTCCTATTGTCTACAGTAAGGAGTATTCCAGTTACTCAGATGCAAATCAAGGACATCCATCATTGTTGCATTACCTACCAGCTGAATCCTGTCTGCTCCTGCCAGCTACCACAGCAAATTGGGGAAGCATTAGAAGAAGCATTTTCTCTCTGCTTCTCCCACCCTCAACAAAAGGTTCTTGGGGAACAGATATTGCAAACACGCCAGTCCCAACAGTGACTTGGAATGAGCAGAATGTTGTCTGTATATTTTGCCTTGTACCTCTGGATCCACAATGGTTAGTTTTTAAAAAAAGAAATAAAGCAGGAAATTAGCCAGCTCCAATGAACAGTGGTTGGTGTCCCAGAGCCAGCAAGTGGGCCTTAGAGCCAAACTACAAGTGACAAAAGGCACAGGTTGGACACTTGTCAGCTTCCCTCCAGTTTTGATGGGAAATGTAGGCAGCTTGGCGGAATGTTGGACAAGTGACAGTTGAAAAGTCCATTGGACAGCAGTCGGAGAGCCAAGCTGCAAGACCAGGATGCCTACATTTCCCGTCAAAACTTGAGGGAAGCTGACTAGTGTCCAACCTGTGTCAGGTGTCACTTGTAGCTTGGCTCTTAAAGAGTAAAAAAAACTTCCTACTCCTGTGGAACACTTCAAAGAAAATCAGTGTGGAGAGAGAGAGAGAAAACACTTATTTTCAGAAAGTTTACACCAGGCAAACATGGCTACCCCTCTCAAATATTTGTCCTAAAGCATGAAGCAAAGATAAGAACTTTAGGCTATATTTCTCATTACAGGTTATATATAAATGGTGGTAGGTACATGAGCCACAAGCTTGCATCCACAGTTTTTCACATAGATATCCTGTATCAATGATCCCCAAGGTGGCACCAATGAGAGTCATACTGCCCACAAAATAGAAAAGAGTCCAGTAGCACCTTTATTTATTTATTTTATTTATTTACGACATTTATAGTCTCTGTTTCTCACTGAGACTCAAGGCGGATTACACAGTATGAGGTTAATACAATCAGTATCAAGTAAATTTCAATACAATATCATAAGATAAACAGATACAAGTTTAAAAGACATGGCATTAGCAAAGACCCAAGACAGAGTAGAAAAAATACTGGAGAAAAACAATCAATTCTAGGACTAACTGTACTGTAGTATAAGCTTTCGAGAACTACAGTTCTCTTCATCAGATGCATGGAGGGTATGAAGAAACTGGTCAGATATATATAGGTGGTGAGGGGAGGGGGTAATAGATGCAATCAGTAGCTTCTGATAATGGGATCAGTTTGCTTCTGTTAAGGAAGTCAGTTACTTCTGATAATGAGATAACCATTCATAGTCTATTCAATCCAAGTCTGACGAGTCAAATTTACATATGAATTCCAATTCAGCAGCTTCCCATTGGATTTTGTTTTTGAAAGGTTTCTGCTGAACTACAGTGACCTTTAAGTCCTTGATGGAATGTCCTGGTAGATTGAAGTGTTCTCCCACTGGTTTTTGGACGTTGCCATTTCTAATGTCAGATTTGTGTCCATTTATTCTTTTGCGTAGAGGTTGGCTGGTTTGTCCAATGTACAGAGCAGATGGACATTGTTGGTACATGAGGGCATATATCAGATTGGAGGATGAGCAGTTGTAAGAGCCAGAGATAGTGTAGCTGACGCCATTGGGTCCTGTAATTGTATTTCCTGGGTAGATATGAGGGCAGAGCTGGCATCTGGGTTTGTTGCAGGGTCTGGTACCTGTGCTGGTGACTCTGCTGGCCGATTCATGGTTGTGAGTGAGAAATCATTTCAGGTTGGGGGGCTGTCTGTAGGCAAGGAGAGGTCTTCCCATGGCACAGCCATGGGCACACGTATGGCACCACAATATGCTAACATATTCATGGCGGACTTGGAGCAACGCTTCCTCAGCTCCCATCCACTGAAACCACTCCTGTACTTAAGATTCTTGGATGACATCTTCATCATTTCAACCCATGGGAAGGAAGCCCTTGAGAGATTTCATCAGGATCAAAATAATTGCATAAATGGAGAAATATTTGGTAAAACTAATATATAAAGGTTTCAGATAAATGTGATGTGTTGAAAAGAAGATGCTAATCATCCAGCATCCCCAGATTTTGTCATTTTTAAGTTAATTGATATTGTTTCTAAGTCTGAAATCCTAAGAACACTTTCCCGGGAGTAAGTTCTATTGGATAAAATGGGGCTTACCTCTGAGTAGTCCTGCTTAGGATTGCTCTCTAAGTAGACTAAGACCATGATGAGGCCCTAAATTATGTCAAGTTTAAAAGTCACCACAGCATTATCAAAAAAAGGCTACTCGAGTCTTTTCTTTGTATTAAGAGGCCAGGCCACTCAAAATCTGAGGCCCTAAACTTTTGCTTAATTAGCTTGAGTGTAAATCCAGCAAGGTGGAACTGAAATGTTGGTCATGAAGTAGGATGGGTGGGGGGCAGCAGGTTACCCACCTCACATGCGTGAACGTAGCACGTGTGCATTCCCCCATCATGCCATTTCTGGCACAATGGAGGAATTGCTGTAAGCACTGAGGCTGAGCGCTGTTAAAAACAGCCCGTATGGAGGCAGTTTTCCCCAAGCTCTGTGCACTGTACCTCCTCTGTCATGTTAGAAAATGAATGTGATGGAAGAATTACTGTGCACACTGAAGTGGAGCTCATTAAAAACCACCTCCAGAGGGGCAGTTTTCACAGCGCTCCACCTCAGTGTGTACCACGATCTCTCTGTTGCTGGCATGACCAGGGAAGACAGGAGCACGTGCACACACTTCTCCCTACCCCTGTGCCTCCCCCGCAGCCAGCCAGGTGAGTGGGACTGGGGGGCAGCATATGGAGGCTGGAAGATGGCAAGCCTGTCGTGAAAAAGAAGGGAGGGGTCGCAGCAAGGCAAAATGGGGGGAAAGGGTCATTGTTACAAAGGGAAGAGTCTTTAATAATGATATAACCTCATTCAGGGCTTTTTTCTGGGAAAAGAGGTGGTGGAACTCAGTGGGTTGCCCTCGGAGAAAATGGTCACATGGCTGGTGGCCCCACCCCCTGATCTCCAGACAGAGGGGAGTTGAGATTGCCCTCCGCGCCGCTCGGCAGCGCGGAGGGCAATCTGAACTCCCCTCTGTCTGGAACTCAGGGGGCGGGGTCACCAGCCATGTGACCATTTTCAAGAGGTGCCGGAACTCCGCTCCACCGCGTTCCTGCTGAAAAAAAGCCCTGACCTCATTATATAATTATTAAATTACTTTTTGGGTTATAAAATCATTAGAGACTCTTCCCTCTGCACCAATTGCCCTTCTTTGTTTGTTAAACCTATGACGAACTCATGAAGTTACCTTATACTGAGTTTGACTATTAATTGCTCATCCTCAGTATTGTCTAGTCTGACTACTAGTGGCTCTCTGTCGTCTAGGGTTGCCAACTCCCCCCTGCCGACTGGTGGGAAGTGGAGAGTGGGGAGGGGCAGGAACTTACCAAGACATGCGTGCACACCCATTATTCCCACGTGATGACATCACTTCCAGCTCAATAAGGAACCAGCGGCATCACACTGGGGCTGATTCTTTAACAATTAGCCAAAATCGTAGTAGCATTTTCACCCCAGTGTGATGGTGCTGTTGGTGGGTTATACCAGGAGTGGCGTCACCATGTAGAGATGACGGGTGCACCCCACCTCCGTTTCCCCCGCCCACCTCCTCCCACCTATCAGTTGGTGATCAGTAGGCAGAGGCCTTGAATGGGGGGGGGGAGATTGCCTGCTGTAAGTGGGCACCTGGCCAGGCTACCAGGGTCTCATGGGGAGAACTTTCCCATCACATTACTTGATGTTTTTAGGTGGAGATGTCAGGAACTAAATTTGGATCTTTCTGAAGTCAAAGCAGATGTTCTGCCGGTGAAGCACAGCCCTTCTCTAATTAGAAAACGATAAAGTACTAGGTTACGTCAAAGAGAACCTGGCGAGTTATTGCTTTTTAGAGTGGGCAATACTGACCCTGATAGAGCAATACTCTGACTTCATAGAAGGCAGCTTCATGGAACTCAAACGGGAAGGGCCATAGCTCAGTGGCAGAGCATTTACTCTGCACGTGGAAAGCCCCAAGTTCAATTTTCTCATCTCCAGTGAAAAGGGCTGGGTACAAGGAGATGCATAAGATCTCTGCCTGTGGCCAGGGAGAGCTGCTGCCGAAGTCAGCAATATTGATAGACCAATAAACTGACTCAGAATAAGACATCTTTATATGTTCATATGCATTCAGCTTCGAAATGATAAATGAATGGAGAAAACCTGCACGTCCTCAGGTATAATCAAGCACCGAGCATCCTCAAGTTGTGTGCAAAGAGCCATCAAGTCACAATTGACTTATGGTGACTCCAGCAAGGGGTTGTCAAGGCAAGTGAGAAGCAAAGGTGGTTTGCCTTTGCCATCTTCTACAGACTCTTCCTCGGTGGGCTGCCATCCAAGTACTGACCCGGCTTACTTATTTATTTATTCAATTTATACTCCACCCTCAGATGGGCTCAGGGCGGCTAACAAAATTAAAAGATACATCAAAATCACAAAAACATAAAATCAATAATAATTTTTTTAAAAATCATTAAAATAGTCCAGGAGCAGGCTATTTAAACAAATATTGGGAGTCTGTATATGGGCTTAGCTTCCGAGATCGGGCTTTATCTTACTGCCTTCCCTCCATCCCCAAGTTACTCTATTCAAAAGAAACAACAGCAAAATTGCACTGAGAATGAAATAAAAAATAAACATAAAAAATAAACATTGCCTTTCCAAATGCTACAGAAGTCTGCCACCCCGCAGTGTCTTTTTTGTCAGTTTTGCCAGATAGGTTTCTGAAGAAATTCCCCTCCTCTGAGGATCTTTGTCTGCATGGTATTTCTTAATTAACATAAATGAGCTGGATTTCCTGCATATTCCTGCCTAGGAAACAGTTTTATGATTATTTGCTGGCTGTAGCTGAATCCCCGAAAAGTACTTTGCAGAAATGTAATGAATGAAAGGCAGAGGAGCTAATCAGAACAGGAATGGACTTTTTTCTTTTTTATTTGCAGACATGATTAAAATTAAAAGCATTTGGATAACTAAATTATAATAAATGTGTGTTCTAATACATGTTTATGAGGCAAGAGGAGGAAAAGCCTGTGAACTTTCTTCATAGGAGTGTACTCCCACCCAACCCCAAAACTGGCAATTGTTTTTCGCAGATTCTAGAAACTTTCAGAAAAATAATATACCATCTTGATTATGAGCATATGGGGACTGCCTTACATTGGGCATGTGCCAGAACGTTTTCTGCTACTATGTGGCTCAGCCATAGGTGTGAGATCTCTTTGGAGGAAATGAAAGTGACTATCACCAATGACAGAGGTCTTTTAGGATTGTGATGGAACTTGGTTGCACAATGAAGGAACCAGCATACCGGTAGAAATGAGTTTTCCATTGGATCTGGGAAATCAATTGATCCCTGCCATGTTTGCTTCTTGGGTTGGTCTGACCTTACTCTTGGCATTAAAAAAGTGTTCCCCAATATGAAGTTGTCCATGACTGGTGATGCGTACTGTATATTTGGCAGTGCTTGGGCATTCTAGTACAATGTTTACATTGTGCCTATGGTCTCAAGAATCTTGAAGGGTCATGAAGTTGGAACTTTGAGTTAAATTCTCTGTTGCAAGATATGAAACCACTATGGATCACCTGTTCACTCCAACTGTGGGCCAAGCTACAAGTGACGAATGATCATGATTGTGACTACATGACTGAGTGGTGCACAAGTGGAGCACAAGTGAACAGGGAGGAATACATGTGAGTCTGTTCACTTGCTGTTCAAGTGTCATTCGTCACTTGTAGCTTAGCCCTGTGTCATCTAGTCCTTCCTTTTACTAGCTGTAATGGACTCCAGGTGTGCCACATAGCAGGCAGAAAGGTGTGAAAGGCAAGACCAATGAAGAAATAAATCAGTGGAAAAGCTGTAGCAGCTACTTCTCCTACTGCTTTAGAGAGCAGTCATTAAGAGTGTTGGATCAGAGCGATCCAGATTTCAGGTCCCCATCCTGCCATGGAATTCACTGGATGACTCTGGGCCAGTCACAGGATTCCTGAGAGGACAAAATGGAGGAAGAGGAGCCGGCTGTGCCTCTCAGAAATATGTCGGGTACTTCCTTCCTTGAAGAAAGGGCAGGATAAAATATTCTAGGCAGACATAATGTAGGAGAATGGAATGCTCTTTATTTAGGTTCTTCTTTATATTTTTGGTATATTTTTAGTATGGTTTTTATATGTAAGTTTAATAATAATAGACCTCACCACTATAATAGACTTCACCACTATGTTGCCTTATGTTCTATCTGTTGCTTTAAGTATGTGCTCCTAATGAGCTACCTGTGCTTTATGCTGTCTAATCTCCACCCTAGAATTGCTTTTTTATTTAATTTTATAAATTTTTATTTAAAAGAAAAGAAAAAACAATTAAAAATGCATAGAACCTTATAAAAAGTACTGTAAGATACATCTAAAAGAGGATGCATAATATATCATAATAAACTGAACAATAATAAAGTGAAGTACATGCAAGATATAATTAAAATATGTAAGATACTTTTGCTACTCTCTCTCACTTCCTTTCTAAGAGGAAAAATGGGGGGGGGGGAATTGAAAAAAAAAAACAAATAAGCCATAGTACTACTAAATATAATTTTTAACAACAACAGTGGAACTTTGAACATTTTTATATTTTATTTTATATTCTGTCAACCAATATTTGATATTAATTTAATTATTAGCCTATTTTAGTATTAATTGTTCATTCTAAAGTTAGTAGATTTACCTATTATATGTATACTGAATTGATCCAATCATACAAAGAAAGCACAAGAGTAATAAAGAAATAACAAAAACATAATAAGCAGAAATGATATTTTGGGGGGAAAGGAGGAAAAATTAACAATTTCCTTAACCAGATATATGAGTCAAATTGATTATAAATGACCAGATATATGAACTACTAAATAAAAATTTTCCCCTCCACCAACAATGAGTTAAATCTAAATAAAATACTGAAAAGTATCTTTAAAATTTAAACTTTGTCAAAAGGAGAGACTCCAAACATTTTACTTTCAGCAGTTTGCTCAGTCCGATAGAATTTAGTATCATAAATTACTGATTTAATTATTTTATTTACCTCTTAATCTAACTGTAATGCTAATTATATATATCAAATCTTATAACATTTCCTGCTATATAATTAAAAGTGCAATCCTATGGTTGGCTGTGACGCTGGCGTGGCTGCAGAGGTGGAGCAGCGGCACCGCTGGGCTGGCTCCTGTGCCAGCAAAGTGCATAGGCAGTGGCAGCAGCAGCACAGAGTTGCGAAGCGGGAGAATCGAAAAGCGTGGTGGTGGGGTGGATGTGCAGGCGGCGCCAGCTGCAGCTAACAGGTGCTGTGGCTGGCTAACAGCTGGCGGAGGGGCGAGGAGAGGTGCAGCCAGTGGGCAGCTCATGATCTGGGGCGGCCCTCTGAGTGACAGGCATACGACGCGCTTGCCGCCAGACCATCCTGGCCCATGCCCTGGGCAAGGCCTGCAATTGACAGGGTGAGCAGTGGGCATGGTCAGGGAAGCCACTGCCAACTGCAGGTGATTCCCATCCACCATCCGCTCTGTCTGATCGCTGCAGCAGCAGGCTGGTGGTGGCAGCAGGCTAGCAATTCCTGCAGCAGCAGAGGGGGGCAGAGAAGAGGGGGCGGCGAGTGGCCAGGGTGTGGGGGTGGCGAGGTTCTGTTGTTGCTGTTCCCGGTTGGCGATGGGCATGGCAAGATCCAGGGTGGGAGGATGCACCACCAGCAGCTGTGCCTGCCACCCCTCTGGCTGTCCAATTCAAAAGGCTGGAGCTACCTTTTGGCTGTCCCTAGGAGAGGCCAGGGAATCGGCCATCTCCATGGAGTCCTGTGGCCACCAGTGTGCCAGTCATCCCAATGCAAGCAGACCACCCACTCCTCTTCCTCCTGCACATGCCCGCAGAGCTTCTGGGAATGGCCCGTCACCAGTCCCTGGCACATCATCCTACTGCCCCAGAGGGCAGCAAAGGAGGGCGAAGGGATGGGCCACACCTGGGTTGGGGTGTCTGTAGGTCTGCGGCGGCCACGTTCCAAGATGGTGGTGAGGGAGACACAGGGCTCATGCCACTAGGACCGCAGGGAGCCCTGAATCGGGCAGCAGGCACTCACACCAGCATGGCCCATTCATCATGAGGTGGTCTGGTGGTGGGGTGCCATGTGCAAGCTGGGTCTGCCCCGCAAACACACAAGTGGTTGATGAGAAAAGACAAGGCAGGTTAGGGATAGGCTGCCCGGGGGGTACTCACTACATAGGGTGGCCCCCCCTTCGGGGCCCCTCCCAGGGTGTGGCTGCACAAGTTGTGGTGAGCAGTGGCAAGTCCAGGAGATCCCTGGTGGGGGAACGGAGGCTTGAACCAGCCAGCCCTAAGTGGACTGTCTGCCTGGGGACTCCTTCCCCATGTACTAGGCAGCAAATCCGCTCACCAATATGCCAACACGTCGGCCCTGCCCCCAACCCAACTTCGAGGCAAGGAACACAGATGCTGGAGGCACAGACCCTGGCTTTATTTTTGGCTGAGTCCCTTCCAGGGGCGCCCCGCCTTATGGGTGGAATCAGAGGTGCCATGGGCTCCTGTAGCCTGTCCCTCCCCACGTCTCTCTGCTGCTCCCCAGCCCAACAGCCCCTCCCCATCAATGGGGACAGAGTCTTCGGAGTGAGGCCATTGTGGATGATGTCCAGACAGGCTGAGACCAGGAGGGGCGTGACCCCTGCCTGAGAGCCTCTCAGGCACTGGGGGTTGCCCCTGCAGAGGGGCCAGTAAGTTGAGCTCCTGTCCCATGGCCCCCAAGGCCAAGCTACCCCCCTGCCGGTCGCCTCTCACCATCCTGGGTGGCTGGCCTCCCCGAATTGCATCAACCCTTGTCCATTGTGCAGCAATGGCTTAGAGAAAAATCTCCTCGTGGGGCATAGTCACTGATATCACATATTACATCATTAAGATGTCATTTGGACTTCTTTCTGTGTCTGAGCTTGCAAATGTTGAAATCCTTCATCCATTGTGGTTTGGAGAGTGTTTCCTCCCCTATACATTGAAAGGAATACCTGGTAAAGTCAGAGACTGGAAGTTTTACTTAATGATGGACAGCAAACGTTCTAAAAGGAAGTTGTGGTTTAATTGCATTTTCACAGTCACACTGAAAAGCTGGAAATGCCAAGGGATTTCTATGGACATGTATTCTACATTCAAATAAATAAAACAACCCCAGTACCTTTCAGAGGAGAGTATTGTTATTCTGAATCAGTATTGGCAATGATGCTTGGCAATGAATTGAATTAACTGCTTCAAAGAAAATGTTTTTTCCCCTAGCTTTTTTAAAAGAACTTTCTTCAGCACAGAACGCTGAAGGATATGTTTGTTCTTTCAGCTGTAGTCAGAACAAGTCCCTTGGTTTCCTGAGGTAAAAACAGGGGAAATGTTCATGACAGGAAAGGTAGCTTGGATAGATTTGCCAGTGAAGTGAATTTGGGGGTTTCTCTTCATGCAAAAAATCTGAGTAATTTCGAAGGATGCCCCAAAAAAAAAAAAACTGCTACAGAAATGTCTCAAGGGGATTCACACACCCCTAAATTTGTCTTATAACTTCATAACAGGATTTGTTTAAAGCCTTGATTTTCTGGTAATTTTCTGGACACTTCTCGATCCTTCTTAAACCATCCCAAAGCTCTTATATTCAGTACTGATTTTTTTAAAAGTAAAGTATACAAGGTGGGGAAGAGGGGGGAAACTGATGACTCATCAAGGTAAGGGAGCCCTCTTGTCTTATATGAGTGAAAATGAATCCGAGGAGAAAATGAGGCGTGTCACAGACACCAGGTGCAGGAATAGCTTTTTAGGGTTTTTTCTTCTAGAATTAAAGGGAAAACTTAAGGGTGCCCTCAAAAATAGAGGGGAATGGAGAGAATGTTGGAAAGGACGTGGTTTTAGTTGGATATATTTTATCTTTTCCCTGATTACTGGTCTATTTTGGCGGGAAAAATATATACTTCTGAAAGTGAACTTTTTACAAGGTAAACCTCTTGGATTATTTAGTTGAAACTTGTTGGTATATGTCAAAGAATCTATGGATTGATTAGGGAAGCTCACAACAGGGCTTTTCCTAGGAAGGCACCATGGACTATGTACAGTTAGGGACCTGAGCTCTCTTCAAGAGCAGCGAGAAATAAATTATCGAAGCAGCGATCCAGTGATTAATGGGTAGTATGGAACCCTTTGACTGGCCAGGCGTGGTGTCAATCAGCGCCGTGCCTTTATCTGTTTCTGGCATCTCTAATTTTGACTTCCGGGAACCTGTGCTGGGGACCTTCCGAGTCTAAATTTAGGTTGGACTATCCACAACGCACGCATGGCCCTCCCAAAGTAGGCTGATAGCATTTGTTAAACTGCTTGTTTGATTAGTATGTGGAGATTATTACCACTCCGATTTTTTTTTTAAACAAAATGGCCTAACTATTTCTCTGAGACAGACTGTCTCCTCATTGTTCAGTTTCTGGCTTTTGAATAGAGTGCTGTTGGAGAATGGAGTAAAGGAATTCTTTTAGATGCATTAACTCATCCAGAATCTCTCTAATGTGTTTCTCCAAGAGGAGAGAAGGCATAGAAATGGGAAACACTGAATAATTCAGTAAGATCATACACATTAATGGCAAACTAACTGATTAAACTTGGATATCTTCATAGGGTCACTTCTCTGAAAGCCAATCTTGATTGCAATTTTTTTTTTAGAAAGGATCTTTTAGTTCAAGAACCATCAAAGAAAATAAACTCAGAGTGAAAGAGGTTTTGTTTTTATGACCTAAACTGATGAATTTCTTATGCCCCCTTTTCTTACTGCATGGGGCCTAAGATGTCCTGGTCTCAGCACAGGAGTATGTATCTGACGGATACACTTCGTACAATCCTTATGTATATTAAGCCGCTGTGTATTGCTCTGGATTCCAGAATGTGTCATTCATCAAAAAGTAGCTGAAGGACCATCTTATTTGATGGCTGGGAATCCCTGGGAATTTTTGTGGGCAGAGTCTGAAGAGGAGGAAAGCTGTAGATGTGGGGACATCACATTCAGCTGCTCAACTGGAAGTGATGTCACGGAGTTCATGCTGATTCCCACCCATCCCCACCCCGTTTTTCCTTATTGCTGATCCATAGGAGGAGGGCATGAGCTGGAACATGGGTGTGGGAGGTTGCGCACCATGGTAATGGCTGGGCTCATTTTTTTTTTAAAAAAAGCATGATTTGCTCTACCCATATGACTGTGCTATCTACCTACATATCATGAAGGGAAGCAGCTTTCACATGGTTCAGTATGTATGTGAAGGGCATTTTAATTTGCTTCTGAATCAATGAATACAGGAAGATGCTTTATACTGAATTAATCTGAATCTGAATCTGAATCTGAATTAGACCATTGGTGTATCCAGGCCAGTCTTGTCTACTCTAATGGGCGGTGGCTTGCCAAGGTCTCAGGAGGAGGTCTTTCCTATCACCTCCTACCTGATACTTCCGTTAACTGGAGATGCCGGGGACTGAACTTGTCATCTTCTGCATGCAAAGCAGGTGCTCTGCCATGGAGCCCTTCTTGTGATTCTGCCTGTATCTTGTACTCCCATTGAACTTTGGGAATAATATTTTATTATAGCAAATTACACTGCATCGCACTAAAAAAACAATTGTCTAATGATGGTCCAGAAGAATATTCTAATGGTTAAGAGAATAAAATATGATTCTGGTCAGAAAATTATCCCAATTTTTTCCCCTCCTAGATTCTGCTATACCAGAGGGTGTATGCCTGCATGAAAGATACATGAAATATGATGACAATGTGAAGTTTTTCGAGGGTGAAAAATGAACAATATTAGCTTTAGGCTTCCTATTATTTTTTATTTCATTTAATGCCTATCTTGTATTTTTAGGAACACTTATTTACAGGAAATTATTTGTCCAATGGAACAGATTAGCCAAAAAAATGACAGACGAGGAAAGACAAATTCCCACATTTCATTATCGCCATGCAACCCTCAAAACTTCTTCACTGTGTCTGTTCCAATAAAGAGATGGCGGCTGTATTGGCTCTTGATCATGGGTCCCTTAGGAAGGACTTTGAGTTTTATTCTTCTCAATGTAAAGAAAAAGTCTGCCTCAAGATATACTTGGCCAGAGGATTAAGAGTACAGAATTGATTTCCAATAAAGCCAGCGTGGTATAGTGAACAGAGTGTTGAAATAGGAGCTGGGAACCCAGGTTCACATATCTACTCTGCCATTGAAGTTTATTAGATGATCTTTGGCCAATCACACACACTGAGCCTAACCTTCCTCACCTGGTTGTTGTTTTGAAGAAAAAATGAAGAGGAAAACAAGGTTGTGATATGTTTTAGGTCCCCATTGGCAAGAAAAGTGACGAGAGAATATCATAGATCCAGAGCATCTGATGAAGAGAGCTGTGGTTCTTGAAAGCTTATGCTACAATAAAGTTGCTTAGTCTTAAAGGTGCTACTAGACTACTATTTTAAGAAAATATCATTTTGAAAGCATCACATCTTAGTGTCCTCTGTCCTCATTGTAAACTGTTGCAGATTAATTCCTTTCTTGTTGGTATTGTTGGCTCGTTTCAGTTATAACTTCAGTTGCACCGAACATTCTCTACTTTGTGTTGGGGTCGCAATTTGGAGGGGTAGAAATTTCTACTGAACTATACTGAGACTCTGTGAATATTGATTTTTCCTCCTCCTTTGGATTAATGAGGTGGAAGATTTCATCCAAACAAGAACCAAACAGTGGACATCATGACGCTATGTAACCAAGACAGTTTTGGCTGTGAACTGACGTCAAGTGGGAAAAACATGAAACAAAAAAGCAAATATTTAAAAGTATGACTTTGGGGCACTTAAGAAAATATTTGCGCAACACAGTGAATAGTTTTTACTGAACCTTACTTAAGATGGTAGTTTATGACGCATTTATGCATGGTCTTCCATTTATGAATTTATTAATATAGGAAACAAAACACTATGAGCCCAGTCAATTAGAAATCTTTGCTTGATACATCTGGAAACTAACAGTACAATCCTAAACAGAGTTACTCCAGGCTAAGCTCATTGAAATCAATGGCTTTAGACTGGAGTAACTGTGTTTAGGATTGCACTGTAACTCACCCAGGGCTCTTTTTCTGGGAAAAGAGGTGGTGGAACTCAGTGGGTTGCCCTTGGAGAAAATGGTCACATGGCTGGTGGCCCCGCCCCCTGATCTCCGGACAGAGGGGAGTTGAGATTGCCCTCCGCGCCGCTGAGCGGCGCGGAGGGCAATCTCAACTCCCCTCTGTCTGGAGATCAGGGGGCGGGGCCACCAGCCATGTGACCCTTTTCAAGAGGTTCCGGAACTCCGTTCCACCGCGTTCCTGCTGAAAAAAAGCCCTGAACTCACCTAACACTACCTCTTATACATAATGAGGAAGATAGTAGGCACTCTCCCTGCATCACACTTCCCCTGAGCTGCTGTTTCTTAACGCTTTTGGTTCCACAGTGCAAAGTGAATGAATTGTGCTCAAGTCTGTTCATTTCAAACCACAAATCTAGCTGTCAGGTGCTCAGCATCACCCGTCATACCCAGCAACACCTTGCTGTATGTTTCAAGTTTCATGTTATGGTTATGGTTGAATGCTATTCTTTTACTGGCCTGCAAATGTTAATCGGCTGGTCTTTCGAACCCGCAATGTGAAACTCTGCAAGGGAGGCATTTGTTCCTACTGCTATCTCTAGGATCCTCTGAACTGCCTCTCTCCTTGGTCTGGGAAGAAGCACCTACTGAAACTCCCCTTCATCCATTCTGCTGTTTTACTGCTTAGATGTTTTTCCTCTGAGCTTAACTGACTGTTAGAGAAGGGGGGGAAGGATCTCGGAATTTGCCCGTGCTCTAGAAACCTATATATGTTTGATGCTTGCATGTGAACGTCATTCCTGGCAAAGATGGAGTAAGATCATGATACTGGCAGCTTTTCAATAAAGTACTTTTACTGACTACAGTGAAGCCTTACAAGAGTTGCTTTAAGCAAACAAGGGAATCCACCCGGATAGTAGAAAACCAAACAAACAAACAATTCCGGGAATATGTATATATCTAACAGTTTTTTATATTTTTATATAGTGCAAAAGTGCAAAGTGCAAAATATAGTGCATGATTATATACAATAATAAATATACAATAAATACAATAAATACAATAAAATATTGATCTCTCTGTCCCAACATGCAATAAATATGGTAAAAATACAGAATTTGATCCTAATGGATATGAAGTATATTTTTCAAAGGAACAATGTCCATGAATTAATTAAGATGAAAATGTAGCAGCATGCAGATTTCCTCAGATAGAGCTCCAATGCAGACGTGTGGGAGGCATGAGATGGCAAGCTCCAGTCCAAACTGCAAATAAGTCCAAAAGTGCCGACGGGATTATGCGTGCATATTTATACAATTCCCGTTTCGTATAACATACTTCTTCATGGGCACAATAAATATGGACTGTGAACAAAAGTTAAACGTAGTCAATTTATAATTCAACATACATAACAAAGCTCTGTACATACATTCCATCTACTCACCAGCCCCCACTTCACCGGTAGCTCCAATATTGCTGCTTATACCATTCTGATTTCATTCAATTTCAAAAAGCATGAATTGACAGACAGAAATCATGCATAGGAAAGGACTCTCTTAACCACAAAACAGTAATTGAATGATTGGCCAAATTACAATGAAACAAGCAACAATTAGATTGCAGCACAGACCTCAACACCACTTAAGTCCTGTTCCGATTTTAAAGAGACAAGTAATATCAATTACACATTCAACAAGACAATGCAGTCTATATCCCCCAAATGGGTAAGGCAACGCTGGGCATCCATTAACCCAAAAAACATGAGTAATCCACTTCACTATTGAGTCCTCCTGGTGCCAAACTCCGTACTTTAAAGATCCACCTAGACTCTAGTTGCAACAATTTCCTGGGGCCATCCTGAACACCCTCCCGAATCATATCAATAACTGTTACCTTCAGATCTCTTGGGTTATGCTGAAAACTCAAAAAATGTTGGACCAATGGTGCCTCTCTTACCTGATTACGGATTCTCGATATATGTTCCTGCACTCTAGTTTTGAGTGGACGTGTCGTGCTGCCAACATAAATTAAAGGGCACCCGCAGCAAATCGCATATATCACATTGGGAGTCCGACATGTACTGAATCCACCTGGAGCGTCTCGGCGTCCAGGGAACAGATCTGCATTGGAGCTCTATCTGAGGAAATCTGCATGCTGCTACATTTTCATCTTAATTAATTCATGGACATTGTTCCTTTGAAAAATATACTTCATATCCATTAGGATCAAATTCTGTATTTTTACCATATTTATTGCATGTTGGGACAGAGAGATCAATATTTTATTGTATTTATTGTATATTTATTATTGTATATAATCATGCACTATATTTTGCACTTTGCACTTTTGCACTATATAAAAATATAAAAAACTGTTAGATATATACATATTCCCGGAATTGTTTGTTTGTTTACAAGAGTTGCTTGGCAGATCTTTACACTAGCTCCCATTCTTGTTGGCCCAGATATCCTATTTGTATGATGCTGAGGGCCCTGATTTTCCAACTTTATGAGCCTTTTCTCAGGCTGTGAAGAGGGGATTACTGAAAAGAAGAGAGGGCAAATCAAGGTGAAGGGTTCGCTCATCTTACTTGTGGTCAGGGCTTTTTTTCAGCGGGAACACGGTGGAACGGAGTTCTGGAACCTCTTGAAAATGGTCACATGGCTGGTGGCCCCGCCCCCTAATCTCCAGACAGAGGGGAGTTGAGATTGCCCTCCGCGAAGGGCAATCTCAACTCCCCTCTGTCTGGAGATCAGGGGGTGGGGCCACCAGCCATGTGACCATTTTCTCCGAGGGCAACCCACTGAGTTCCACCCCCTCTTTCCCCTGCTTGTGGTGGTGATCATGCTCTGTACTTATCGCACAACAACTGAGCCTCCGCATGGATTGTTACCTCACACTTTATGTTAATGGTATGGTGAAAAAGAAGAGATCACCAGGTCATTTGGATGGTGCTGATGCCAGGGCTGATCACCACTGACATGCAGCATGTTCAGAGATGCCTAGAGCCCCCAAACATATTCCCCTCTGGGTCCTCTCCCTCAGATCCAACCTAAGTATGATATGAAAATAAAGCGCTCTGCATAGGTTCCCAGAGTGACCAGGGCCCCAGAAATTTTATTCTCCTAGCCGTGACTTGTCAGCAGTCCTGGGAATAGCTTCCCTCAGAAGCAGGAAGACGCTTCTTGTCACTATCTTCTGTTCCTAGTAGGAATACACACACACAACCTTTAGTTTTACTGTCTGTGGGGGGAGACCATTGTTAAACGTTCTCCCATTAAAACCCCTGCTGCTCTTAACCACTACACTAACCTGGCTCCAGTTTCTGTTCAGAGACCCCTTTCTGAAGTGCTTCTAAAGATCCAGTATTTGCAAAGCTTGCTATGTTCATAGCACTTGTGTTTCAGTTACACATGGGACTATTCAACCATTAAGTTTCAAGCTGATTATAAAATAAACTATTATAAAATATGTTACCTTAAAAACCGAGCATCTTGCCTGAAGATAGATCCCTTGAACCAGACCTGTTTTTTTTTACCATTTCATGTACACAGGGCTTTTTTTTCTGGGAAAAGAGGTGGTGGAACTCCATGGTGGAACTCAGGAGTCAGGCCCGCACAATGATATCACTTTGGGTCAGCTGGAACAAGGGGGGAGTTTTTTAAAGTTTAAATCACCCTCGGTGAAAATGGTCACATGGCCGGTGGCCCCGCCCCCTGATCTCCAGACAGAGGGGAGTTGAGATTGCCCTCTGCACCACTCAGCGGTGCGGAGGGCAATCTAAACTCCCCTCTGTCTGGAGATCAGGGGGCGGGGCCACCGGCCATGTGACCATTTTCAAGAGGTGCCGGAACTCCGTTCCACCGCGTTCCAGCTGAAAAAAAGCCCTGCATGTACAATAACTCTATTGATCCATGCTAGTTTGCATGGCTTAGCTCCTCCACTACACAGAGGCTTTATCTAGTGCATTTTAATCTTTTCTTTCCTTCACAGAGTCCACGGTGGGTCTCCCGTCCCTGTTTTTGCAACAGCCCTGTGATGTAGGCTAGGCTAGGAGATTGTGGTTAGCCCAAGGTAACCTGGCGAGCTTCATGGCAGAGTGGGGATATGAATGTAGGTTTGTGGCTCAGCGGCAGAGCATTTGCTTCTCATGCCAGAGGTCCCAGTTTCAGTCCCCAGCATCTGCAGTTTAAAAGGATCCAGTGGTGGGTGATGTGAAAAATGTCTGCTTCATGTGACCGTATCCTCTATGGGGTCATGTACCCAAGTAAGCAACCATGTACAAAAGCATCAAATGACACTCGAGGCACATCAACACCCCCAAATTCGATGGTTTCATAGCAAATCCCTCCTCTGAGGCAAATTTGGGGGATGTAATTCAATGAGGAAAGCTAAGAATCTCTTGTGGAAAATTCTGCATAGCTATGCCCTCCCTGTCTAATTCGTTAAACAAACAAATCTCCACAGCCTTAAGATGTCCCTGTTGAATTGCATTAATATCTCTGCCATATAAAGAAATGCAGAGCCTGAACGATTACTATGGCAACCCCTGCTAATGCTACCAAGGCTAATACTGTGGCAATGTTTCCGTTTTGTTCAGCGTTACACTTTAATCTCCTCCTGCATAGATATGTGATACTGCAATATAAGAGCAGTTGAGTATTATAGCCTCACAAATTAACATAAAATGGTAAGTTGAGTAGGTGACTAATAAGCGGCATTAAAATTTTAGCTTTTTAATGCAGGCATTCTAAATATTTCAGCGGCAGCTGATTTACCAGAACTGTGATGAATACTACGGTTTTTCCCCCCATATGGAACAAAAAGCAGACAATTTTTTTGTTTACCTTTTTAATGCTCGTGTGCATGCTGGTGGCATGTAGGATACATAATGGCTGTTGTGCATGGAAATGTGTTAAGACTAGGACAGCCCAATCTCAACCCCCTCAGCAAGCAAAGATTTAAACTAAGGTTACCATGGAGTTCTTCCTAAACCATCAGGACAATGGTTTTCGGGTGAGTCTGATCAATGTGTCAAAGCATCAGGAAACAGGTTTCCAATTCAAGCCTTAGCAAAAGGAGGAAACTATCCAAGAACACCTTGGAAGACAGACAAGGAAAAAGCCAAGCTTTAAGCATTGCCAGAAACAGCAGAGCACCAAGAGAGCCTTGGAGCCTTGCCTTGGAGATTTTTTTTAAAAAAAATAATGCTATGTAGTCCCAAAAGTTCAGGAACATTTCAGGGCTCTTTACTATAGCTAGTTTAGGTACTCCACCAGTGTTATCAGGGACCCTCTTCCCAGAGGAGTGCTGTCTGCTCTGACTAGATCTTGGCTAAATTCATTTTGGCAGCTATTTTAGCAGCCATACTTTGGAGAATAACAACAACAACATTTTATATACTGCCCTTCAAGACAACTTAATGCCCACTCAGAGCGGTTTACAAAGTATGTTATTATTATTCCCACAACAAAACACCCTGTGAGGTGGGTGGGGCTGAGAGAGCTCTGAGAAGCTGTGACTGATCCAAGGTCACCCAGCTGGCTTCAAGCAGAGGAGTGGGGAATCAAACCTGGCTCTCCAGATTAGAGTCCTGCCGCTCTTAACCTCTGCGCAAAACTGGATCTCGACCTAGAAGTGATGGTGTCAAATCAGGGCCAATGATATAGGAATCAGATCAAAACAGTGTTCATGCCTATTTCCCTAGCCTGTATCCCAGCCTCCACCAATGGCAGGCAAACCCCAGGCAGCCTGTCTCTTTCCATTGGTCACGATTAGAGCCTACGTTCATCAGGACCGTGCCCTCCGTAGTAAGGCTAACTGAGCTAAAACTTTATTCTGGGTCTAATTGAGGCCCAAAACACCATCAGGAATGGACCTTTTGAAATGTCTGGCTGCTCATTATTCCCCAAGCAACCTTCCAGAAGTACTTTTTCTCCTCTGAGGCTCACTGCGGCAACCTTGGGATTGACACATGGTAAGAGGAGGATAAGACAAAGATGAGCTGGAGGAATTGATAGCATCAGCACACTGCACATATGCAATGCTCTGTGTCACATTTTGAAATTTTAAAAAGCCAGAACAATGGAGGATTTCTAATAAAGCCAGTATGGTGTAGTGGTTAAAGTGCTGAAGACCCAGGTTCCAATCCCCACACTGGATCACTGTACATATTACTTCTTTTATGAGTTCTCCACAGAGTTCTCTCTGTGCTCCTGCAGACACATGTCAGCTCCAGGGATTGGCTTGTATATATAAAAAGAGAGAGAGCAAATGGGCCCATACAGCTGCCACTGGGGGAGGAAGAGCTCCTGCCTTTCTACCAAGCTTACTTCCACTTCCAAAAAACATTTTGTGCACATGCACACAAGAGGTATTGTGTGCATGTGCAGCATACTGTGACTATGATAAGCAGCTCTGCCAGAGAGCTCCCATTCTGTTCTATGTGAGCAAGGAGGAAGTATTAATTCCCTAGGCAACTGAGGGCTGGACGTTCTGCAGCCATGGGAACACCAATCTTAGCACACAAAACCTTGATAGGCAGCTTTGCTTGCCAATCAGAGAGCTCCCATTCTGCTCCATGCAAGCAAGGAGGAAGAATTAATTCCCTAGGCAACGGAGGGCTGGATGTTCTGCAATCTTAGCCCTCAAAAGCCAGTTTGGTGTAGTGGTTAAGAGTGCAGGATTCTAATCTGGAGAACCAGGTTTGATTCCTCACTCCTCCACTTGAAGCCAGCTGGGTGACCTTGGGTCAGTCACATCTTCTCGGAGCTCTCTCAGCCCCTCCCACCTCACAGGGTGTTTTGTTGTGGGGATAATAATGACATACTTTGTAAACTGCTCTGAGTGGGTGTTAAGTCATCCTGAAGGGTGGTATATAAATCAAATGTTATTGTTATTGTTATTATTATTAAAACCTTGATAGGCAGCTCTGCCTACCAACCAGAGCGCTCCCATTTAGCTCTATGCAAGCAAGGAGCAAGAATTAATTCCCTAGGCAACCGGCTGGGAAGATGTCTGTCTGGTGTGTGAGGAGGCTCCTCCCCCACCCTTTTCCATTTGATTTTGCTTCATTGCAACTTTTTAGTGCTGCAAGCAAATGCAAGTCATTTGACACTTGCAACTCCTAGTATCTACTGGAAGTTTCCTGGGGGTGGCTGCTTTGGGGGTCTGTCTGAAATGCAATCTTGGCCAAACTTGAAGGGTGGCTGGAGGAGAGCCTGCTGAAGCCTTGCTGCGAGTTTGGCTTCTTTGAGCATGAAAGGGGTGGTACCAGGGCTGGCAGAAGTGACAGACCATGGACTGACGAACCAGTCCGTGAATGGGGCTGGTCCATGAAAAGTTTGTGGTCTGTGGTCCGTGAAAATTGACGGACCATGGGCCAGTGGTCTGTGGTGTTTTCCCAGTCTGTGCCCACCTCTAGTTCAGAGAGATGTTTTGATTAAAAGACTGAGACTGTACTACTGTTGTAAGCAGTCGGCCCAGCCTCCGCCATGTTTAATAGCTATTTAGTAAGCTGCCTGTGCTATAAGAATCACAAGGCCCCTGGATTAAATGCACTTTGGTTTGCAAACAGGGGGATTCCAGCAAGCAGTTGCTGAGTCCAGCCCGGGAGATCCAGGCATGAATGGGATGCCGAACGTTAATGCAGAGTGACCAGAGGCGATGAGTTTACTTTCCTCTCAGCTCCGGGTGGAGCCAGAGCAAGAAAGGTCTCACTATGTCATTCCCACGTAGAACACATTCCTTTCCCCTCCTTCCATGGTGAAATCCCCAGCCCAAGACTGAGGAGAAATCAATTAGCACCCATAACTTTTTGTAATTCATTCCTGGGAAAAGGTACATTCCCCAACTAAATTCATCAACTCAGCTCCGGGACATTAATTTGCAAACGTTCCTTTATAATTCAACAGGAGAGCAAAACCTTACTCTTTTGTCCCACCCTGGCAGCACCAATCAAGAGACAATCAAACCTTTGTTACTTCCAGGAACTGACTGTTGGAGTCTTTGTTCCAACGATTGGGAGGGCTCTCCAGCCTCAAGACAGGTTTTGCCTTTAAGAACAGGGACCCTTGCCCCATTCAAAGTGTGCACGCTGCACCTCCAGATCTGAGCGTTGCACCCTTGGGGATACTTCCCTGATCCTCTCTTTCTCTCTTGGCTGAGAATGCTGGACGTTTGAAGCTCTCTTCTCCATGGACTACTTTACTCTCCAGAATCAGTAAATATACTTCCCCTCTCTCATTCTATTCCACCTTCTGCTTAGCTCCTAGGACTCTGTCTGGGTGCAACCATTTTGTTACTTGCTCCTGTGAGTGTGTGCATTTCATAGAATGATAGAATCATAGGGTTGGAAGGTACCTCTAGGGTCATCTAGTCCAGCCCCCTGCACAATGCAGGAAATTCACAAATACCCCCCCCCAACTGCCCCAGGGACCCCTGCTCCATGCCCAGGAGAAGGCAAAACACTTCCAGGATCACTAGCCAAACCAGCCTGTGGAAAACCACCACCTGGCCCCAAAGTGGCTATCAGCACCACCCTGGGCATGTAAGAAGGACCATGAAAGCCAAGCACTGATGCAACCCCTTCAACCCCCCCCCCCCCGCCATGATCTGCCCAGGCTTACAGAGAATCAGCATTGCTGTCAGATGGCCATCTAGCCTCTGCTTAAAAACCTCCAAAGAAGGAGAGCCCACCACCTCACAAGGAAAGTTCTTTCTAATGTTAGCCAAAAGCTCTTTTGATTTAATTTCAAGCTGTTGGTTCTGGTCTGACCTTCTGGACTGACTGACTGATGATTTGTTCTAAGACTTTTCCAGGTATAGAGAACCAGTTTGTTGTAGTGGTTAAGACTGTGGGACTCTAATCTGGGGAACCAGGTTTGATTCCCCACTCCTCCACTTGAAGCCAGCTGGGTGACCTTGGGTCAGTCCCAGCTCTCTCAGAGCTCTCTCAGCCCCACCCACCTCACAGAGTGATTGTTGTGAGGATAATAATAACATACTTTGTAAACTTCTCTGAGTGGGCATTAAGCCGTCCTGAAGGGCGGTATATAAAGCGAATGTTGTTGTTGTTATGTCAAGCTGACTGGTCAATAGTTATCTGGATCCTCCTCTTTCCCCTTCTTGAAGATGGAGACAACATTACACTTTGAACTTAAAAGCACCAGCCTCATCTGCTATCTTGGGAAAGGGACGCCGTAAAAATTGGTGAAAGATCCCGTCATCATTACCCCTCTCGCATAGCCGTCTTCCTTGCCGCTAATTCCCCCCACAATTCTCTTACTTGCAAGGAGACCAATTCAGGTAACACCGTGTACCTCCTGGGTAGCTTCTGTGTCGTTTAATATGATGTCTAATTTCTTATGCTTTGTTTCAGCCCCGTATCAGGTTTCAGTTTGTATTCAAATTCCTGCAGTCCATACCCCATCGCATTGTTATTAAATGTTCATATTGACTTACACTGTGGGGTCCACCTTAAGTCTCAGTGAGAAAGGCAGAGTATAAATAATGTAAATAATTAAATAAAAATAAATCTCTATTATCTGGAGAGTAGTTGTGTAATTCTGGAAGATCTCTAGCTCCTACCTGAAGGTTGGAAACCTCACACAGAATCACTTGGGCAGCTACATCAGAGCTGTGGGGGGGGGCTGGTTTCAAACAGAAAAACCGTTCAGGGTTTAAGGGCTAACCCCCTCTGCCCTTCCCCTGAGGCCCTGGTTTGAGAACTGGAGCCAGGTACACTTGCCATTTTACCCTTTACAGCTGAGTGGGGATCCATAATTGTTCTCACCTCTGCCTTGGTCCAAAGCTGCTGCCATTCCAATGTTTTTGGAGTTGATTCTACATCCAATTATGATTTTAAACATGAAAGCTCTGGATGCGTAGAACTTCTGTAGCATAGTGGTTAAGTGGTTGGGCTCCCAGTCAGCACTCTGCCGGTTTGAATCCCACTACCACCATTAGCTCGGCAGTTGGCCTTGGCTAAGTTACTCCTCTCAGCCCCAGCTCCCCAGCTGTATTGTGGGGATAATAACAACACTGACCTTGTTCATCACTCTGAGCGGGGCACTAATCTGTCTAGAAGAGAGGTACCACGGTTTTTATATTGCTTTTGTGCCATATTTGTTAATGCAGAAAAAAGACCCAAAAAGATAAAGCCCTTTGTCCGGAACTGGCTCCGCCAGCCCCAGACTGGGCCAGACCGGCCCCCCTCCCACCAACCCTACCAGAGGCCAGACGCCCACCCCCATCCCACTCACCTACGGGCCGGCAGCCCCAACAGGAGGTGGGGAGCACCTCGGAGGAGCGTCGCCACCGCAGCCGCAGCAAGAGGCCCGCCAACTGGCTGAGCAGCGTGGAGATGCCGGGCTGGCCATCAGGTGGCTGGACGATGCCCTCACCGCCGTGGCAAACAAGCCCCGGGAACCCAAGCCAGCACAGCGGGTGGGGCCAGGGAGCTGACGCCGAGCAGGGCAGAGGTGCAGAGGCGAGGAGGGGAGGCAGGGCGGCCGGAGGGCCAAGGTCCTCCACCGATTGGCCGGGAAATAGCCAGGGAGGGACTTCAGTGTGACAGGCGGGGCCAGGGCCAATCCCAAGAGGGAGACTCGAGGGGGAGGCAGGCTCTGGGAGTGGCAGAGGTAGAGGGGAGGGGGGAAATGGGACATGAGGGATGGGAGCTGAGCCAACCAGGGAGGGGACTCGCAGGTGTGGCAAAGGGGAGGACCGGGCAAGTAATGGGAGATGAGGGGCGATTGGCAAGCCCTCAGGGGGAGGGGCGGATGGGTGCCATAAAGGGAGGAGTTCTCCATGAAGCCAGGGAGAAGTTGAGTGTTAGTTGGTCAGAGAGATTGTGGAGGTTCACAACCCAGTGGGCAGGAGGGGGGCCTTGGTGATGCAACCACCCCCACCCCCGCCCGGTCTGTGGCTGAGGGAACCCTCCCACGGAGGCACTCGGGAAGACGGCAGAAGGGGGAGACAGCGCGGTGGGCGCAGCGGTGGCTCACACCACTAAACCAAGAAGAAAAATAAAGATGTATAAACAAGGAGTTATGAATCATGACGAGGACAAGTAATGTTGTTTGCCTTGGTCTTGTCAAGGTACTGTATGTGTGTGGGGATGGTTGACCCTCTCCTTGTACTGATGTCACAGTTTAATAAGTTATTTCCAGCGGAATGGTCTTGAAATTTATGTTGGCTGTTTTGCAGGGGTCTGGCAGTTTGTCTTATACTTTTTGAGCAAAAAAATTCCATCTTACAGCTGTGTCCAAGTGAGTAATAGAAGAGCGAAACAAGCTAAAGGAGGTCACAAAAACATACTTAGATCAATAGTCAAGCAGTGGATTACATATCTAGCAATCTGGCAGGATTCCAGTAGTTGAGTAGATTCAGCAACTCAATTCAGCAACACTGGTGTCATTGATAAATGTGTAAAATTAGGTAGGAGATCGTTGTAGGGGAAAAGCTACACAGCTACCAAAAAGCATGTATCTGAAATAATACATTGTAAACTTAAAATACTGTCATAGATCCAGAGAAGTTAGCTGTGTTAGTCTGTAGTTGCAAAATAGTAAAGAGTCCAGTAGCACCTTTAAAACTAACCAACTTTATTGTAGCACAAGCTTTCAAGAACCACAGCTCTCTTGTAGCATAAGCTTTTGAGAACTATAGTTCTTTTAGTCAGACAAAGAGAGCTGTGGTTCTTGAAAGCTTATGCTACAATAAAGTTGGTTAGTCTTAAAGGTGCTACTGGACTCTTTACTATTTAAAATACTGTCTAAAATAACAATTGTAAAAGAGAGAAATAGAACTGATTGGTATGAGTGGCTTAAGCCCTTATACTCATCAAATGAAAATTGCAAATTTTTAGAATTTGGAAGATTATTTTTAATTTGGATTTGTTATATTTGTATCTTTGATCTTAGATTATCCTGCTTTCTAAACCAGATCATCACATTACAAGTAGAGTTCGCACTAATTACTTATACAGTGCAGTCCTAAACAGATTCATACTCTTCTAAATCCATTGAAGTCAATGGGATTAGAAGAGAGTAACTCTGCCTTGGGTTGCATTGGAAATCACACATCAGTCATTTTTCATATTTTAACTCAAAAATCCTGCAATTAATTCTAAGTTACAATGATGCGCATTGATAAGAACCTAAAAACATCAGAGAAGCCATGTTGGATCAGGCCAATGGCCCATCCAGTCCAACACTCTGTATCACACAGTGGCCAAAAACCAGGGGTCCTCAGGAGGTCTGCCAGTGGGGAAGGGACACTAGAAGCCCTCCCACTGATTGTCCCCCCCAAAACACCAAGAATACAGAGCATCACTGCCCTAGACAGAGAGTTCCATCTATGCTTCTGTTGATTCAGCCCCAAACCACATTTGCCTTTTTAGCTACCACATCACACTGCTGACTCATGTTCAATGTATGGTCTACTAAGACCCCTAGATCCTTTTCATGCATACTACTGCCAAGACAAATCTCCCCCATCCTATTACGCATTTGAATTTTCCTACCTAAATGCAGAACTTTGCCTTTATCTCTGTTGAAATTCATTTTATTTGTTTTAACCCAATTTTCCAGCCTGTCAAGATCATCATGTATCCTTGCTCTGTCTTCGACCGTATTTGCTACCCCTCCCAATTTAGTATCATCTGCAAATTTAATAAGCATTCCCTCTATTCTTTCATCCAAATCATTTATAAAAATGTTGAACAGAACAGGTCCCAGGACTGATCCCTGAGGATCTCCACTTGTCACTCTTCTCCAAGAGGATGAGGAACCATTAACTAGCACTCTCCGGAGGCGATCTGTCAATCAATTACAGATCCATCTAACAGTAACAGGATCCACACTACATTTTTCCAACTTGTTGATGTGAACTTGTTGATGTATTATGTGGAACTTTATCAAAAGCCTTACTGAAATAAAAATAAACTATATCTACAGCATTCCCCTGATCCAGCAAGGTAGTTATTTTCTCAAAAAAAGAGAAGGTTAGTCTGACATGACTTGTTCTTGAGAAACCCATGCTGGCTCTTAGTAATCACAGCCAGCCTTTCTAAATGCTCAAGGACTGACTGTTTGATGATTTCTTCTAAGACTTTTCCAGGTATAGATGTCAAGCTGACGGGTCAGTAGTTACTGGATCCTCCTTTTTCCCCTTCTTGAAGATGGAGACAATATTTGCCCGCCTCCAATCTTCTGACACCTCTCCTGATTTCCAAGAATTCTCAAAAATAATGGACAGAGGCTCAGAAATTACATCTGCGAGTTCTTTTAGTACCCTTAGGTGCAATTCATCTGGCCCTGAGGACTTAGTTCCATTTAAGGAAACTAAGTGTTTATATACTGCCTAGGGTTGTCAGGCCCCCTCAGTCTCCCGGTGGGGGGACAGGGGCCTGGCACTTACCTTTTGGGAGAGGGGTGTGTGTGCACGCAGAGTGCACACACACGCCCCCACAAGCGCGATGACGTCACTTCGGGGTGATGTCATCGCACAGTTGGGTGCTGAGGAATGCGCCTGAAATGGGCCATTCTGCACGGATCGGACCCGGTTTTGATCTGCGGTAGAAAGGGGCCCGTTTTGGGCGCTGCGGAGAGTGCAGGAACACTCTTACGCTCCACAGCTGCTGAAAACGGGCCAATTTGTCATGGATTGGGCCCGTTTTGAGCGCTGCGGAGTGCAGGAGTGCTCCTGTGCTCCGCAGTGGCCCTGATCCAGGCCAAAACGGGCCCGATCCCGGCGGCTGTGGTGCACGGGAGCACGCCGCGCGGCAGGGGAGCACACAAGGAAGGTGCGCGCCCCCTGCTGCTCAGGTAAGTGGGGGCGGGGTGTGGGGAGTGGGGGCGGGAGATCCCACGGCCCCACCGGGGGTCTGGGATCCCTAATACTGCCTCTATGCTGTTCCTGGGCTGTAACTCCCTTCCCCCATCATGTGTTCTGTTATTGCCATGTTGAGCTCCATCTCCCTCGCAGGAGAAGACTGAGGAATAGTAGGAACTGAGCAGTTCTGCCCTCTCTTCATTGCCTGTTACAATTTCACTTCCCTGCCCCTGCAATGGGCCTACCATGTCCTTGCTCTTTTTCTTACCTTGAACATAAGCAAAGAACCCTTTTTTGTTGTTTTTAGCATCTCTTGGTAGCCTAAGCTCATACTGAGCTTTAGCTTTTCTAACACTTTCCCTACAAGCATTGGTTATTTGTTTATATTCATCCTTGGTTATAAGGCCCTACTTCCATTTCCTAAATGAGTCTTTTTTATTTCTCAATTCATTAGAAAGCTGTTTTGAAAGAGAGAACCTCTCCAGTTGAATGGCTGTAAGAAAATCCACTCATCTTGGTTTTCCTCCAAGAGCTTGGAGGCGTGTGTGTGTGTGTGTGTGTGTGTGTGTGTGTGTGTGTGTGTGTGTGTGTGTGTGTGTGTGTGTGTGTGTAAGACTACCCCTCCCAGTGAAGTTTGCAGTACCAAACACGTGCTCTTCACATGTAATTCATCTCGTGTGTATCTGCCCTGAGTCAAGGCAGAATGGTACCACTTTTTAAAGAGCCGCAGTGTCAACAAACAGTATGAAATTTCTTGCACAGAAGGGGAAAGGAATCAAAGATGTAAGAGGGACATTTTTTCATTAGGGTGGGTGTCAATTTGTCCTCCAACCTGCTTTAATTTGCAAATCCCCCATTTTGGTTTTACTTTTCCCTTGTGCAAACTGAGCCTGGACATTTTAGTTTCTGTGTCATTTTCTTTTTTCTTACGCCGAATTTTCCCCATTTGCATTAAGGAATTTAAAGTTGAGGGGATGATAAACTGAGCCAGCAGGGAGGAGAAATTGATAACATCCCCAGTGGTTAAATCTTGAGATTTACATCAGCAACCAGACTTCATGTCACATTCTAATATCCATTGTAGGTTCCTATTAAGAAACCATACATGCTGAAAATAAATAAAGTTAGGTTAATGAACAGAGAAAGCAAAATATTAAAAATCCCAGCAGTAAATAATTATTTTAAAGTGAGATTAAACATAACATATTATGGATCCCTGTCTTTTTTGTGGGTTTTATCTTTGAGTGTTTGACTTATAGAATAGTTTAATATTGCAAACACAATGTGAATTCTTCATGGCACCCTCCCCTCACTGGTTTTATCTAGAGACTTGCATACATATTGCTAGCTGTACCTAGAGACTTGCATACATATTGCTAGCTGTACCTAGAGACTTGCATACATATTGCTAGCTGTACCTAAATCAACTTCAAAAAGCCTAACGTTTGTAGATAAAATTTTAATTTGGAATGTCACGGAATGGGCAGCATGTCAGGTATACAAATATACTCTTCTGAATTAAGCAGCTTCACTAAGTTCAGTTAAACAGGCATTTTAATTTTTAATTTATTCATTATTTAATTCATAGTTATTATTCCTATTGCATTTTTTAGTTCTGTAGAGTTATTACATTTTATATTACATTTAATTATTTAGTGACAGGGAAGAGAGAAACTCAGCAAATAATCCAAGTGATAGAGGTATCTTCCAACCAGAAGAGTTAGCAGATATTCCCTCTGAAAAGGAGCTTCTGTGCACAGACAGTCTCCACTTTCCACCAATCAGTGAACTGTTCCCAATGGGCTTGGGGAGGGCTTTTTAATTCTATATAAGTAGTTGACCTTGTTTTCTTAAGCATTTATTCTCTGCTCTGGCTATTATACTGACAATCAGCCTGCCTTAAAAGAAAAAAATGAAGTGAATTGAATGTTGTGATTTGTCAGGTAAAATGGAGAATGAAAAAGTTGATTTCCTCACACCCATGTACTCCCTTTTTGGTTTAAAAATAGACTTTGCCCACCCCCTGAACACCTGAGGGTCATGGGAAAGTAGTACAAACTCACAAGACAAAGTTGTCTTGCTTCCCCGCGACTGTTCTGCTGAACTGCAAGTGAGAATTGTGATTGCCTATAAAATGGGTATTTAGTAGGGAAGACACCTTGTAAGAAGGCTTTCCCCCCAAATAATATCACCTATTAGGTGTCACTACCCTTGTCTATTCGCTACCCCTCTCAAATGATATAGCAACCTGGCCACTCTTCAGGAAGAAAGGCAGATTAGAAGGGTTTTTTTTTAAAAAAATTAAATGTAGAACTCTCTCAACACAGAAAGAAATCATCAAGCAGAAGTTAGGTCCACAAAGCCATCTTCCTTGAGATGCTAGCTTTCTACATGCAAGTGCTTTTGACACTCATGATGTAGCATGATGCAAGTGACACTCATGATGTAGCATTTGCTGGGTTACCAGAGGGGCAATTGGCTGGCCCAAAATTGCAATGCTTAATGTTGGCAACTTGGACACCCCTACAATTTCTACAGCAGTGACAGCTATAAAGCTATTAAGGCATCTATTTCACAGCTACTGTTAGCCAAACTGCCTTAAACATGGGGAATTAATAAGCAGCAGGCTATTATAAAGGGATCTAGACCAATATATACCAGGGTCAGTTCCTGGATTGCCCAGTAAGAGAGGAGACTAATACTTCCAAAGGCTTTACTTAGTAACTCTTCAAGCTTACAGGGTCTAAGAATCATACATACACATTCAATGCAAGGCTAGGAAATAAAAGGGTGGAAAGCGTATAGAGACAGTTGCATGAGCAGGAGTATCGTAGCTGGACAATACTCACTTGTCCATTGAGAGGCAGAGATCTTAGCAGCACTATGTTAGTTGGGATGGGGGGGATGGTGGGCGCACTGGGCGCTTTTGCTTCTCCCTTAAATAGCCAGTTATTTGTCTTGGAGCAAGACTAGTGGAAATGGTCCATGCCCTTTGATGGTTCTCAGGAACTTTAACAAAAGCAAAAAATGTGTCAATTTAGCAAGACACTTGATATCCAAAAAAGATAATTTGGGATCTAATGTTTTCTGTTGTGACACCTTGATAGAGGGAAGGAGGGAGGGGAAGGAGAGGGGAGGAAGCGATTGAGTTTATTGATGGCGCTTTGTGCCACCTCTATGCAGAAGAAAAGATACAAATGGGGCGTCATCTGCATTTTACTGTGCTCCATTGTTTTGATAGTTGGAGGCAATCGGTTCAGTGGGTGATTCCCAGAGTCAGAGGTGCCTCGTTTCCTGGTCTTCGCTTTGAGTATCTGCATATCAAAGGTGCAATGTGGCAATGGCATCCACAGGAAAAGTTGTTGTCCTTTTTGAAACTGCTCTCTCTCACTGCTAGCCTTAGTTGGCACACCAGCAGGGGCTGGCATCTTGGCATTCAAGCACATTCATCCGGTGCAGGGTGGCCATTGAGTCACTTTTGCAGAGGGGGGCCGCTTGTGGGTGCTGCTGGCTCAGGAGCTGCTCTGCCAGTTGCTTGGCTCTCCCTTCTTCATGCATGGCATTGGCCTCACCACCCAGTTAGGCACTGTTCCCACATAAAGTCCGTGCCCAAATGATAATGAAGGGGGCTCTGGGCAACACTGCTGTACAGGATCTATTGCACACAGCTACATTCCACACAGCAGTTCCATACAAAATAGTGATCCTGGCTAATGGGTGGAGGAATTCCTCACTCAATAGAGAGGCTCAGATCTACTGAGAATTACAAAAAGGGCAGAAATTGTCAATCTTAGCCAGTGGGCAATGAGGGCAGTTGCCTCAGGCTCTCACACTTGGCTGCAGCTGCTCTCTTTCAATAAAGGGTAGAAAAGAAGAGCAGGTTCCTGCTGCTATCTGTGCCTACCTTGTCTGGGACTCAGGCAACCAGTTTCTGGGGGCAGTGGTGGTTCCTACCCACCTTGCACGGGGTGAGGACTGATCTTTGCTGGTGAGGGCAGTTGTTCTGGGCTCCATCATGGCCAGGAAGTGATAACCCTCTGTCCTTCTCTCTCTGACAAGTTCACCGTCCCTCTTTGAACCTTGCCCTCTCTGGAACACTCCGACCCCTCCCAACGACCTCTCCTGTCCTGTCCATCCCATCCTTTCTGCGAAGGCAGGAAGGTGGGTGATGTTAGCTGCTGCCGCTGAGTACCTCAGTGGGTTCCTCAGATGAGGCCTCACAACTGTTGGGACCTTCCCAGTTCCCGGTCCCTCTTTCAACCTCTCCCTCTCTGGAACACTCTGACCCCTCCAAACGGCATCTCCTGTCCCTCCCATCCTTTCCGCAAAAGCAGGAAGGTGGGTGATGTCAGCCATCAGTGGCTGGACTCCCAACCCCCTAGAGGGGAGGCAGCCTGCCACCACCTCCCTGAGCCCACCAGGCCCGGTGGCTGCACTCATCACCCACATCCCTGTCTGCGCAGGAAAGTACAGTGCAGTACTCTGAGGCCTGGTGGGCAGGCACATGGGGGGTGCTGCTAGCAAGCAGCCGAACCCCCTGCCCCCTAGAGGGGAGGAAGCCCACCTACTAGTCCTCCACTTGTAAATGGGGTCAAAGTCAACTGATGGCTCCATTTGTATTGAATGGGAGTTTCCTGGGGACGTCAGATTTGGCAAGGTATAACTCCAAGATCCATATTGGAATCTTGACCAAACTTGGGTGATGGCCTGCTGAACACTCCCTGTGAATATGGGCTCTCTAAGTCCAATGGAGGCCATTCTGGCCCCGACAAACAATGAACAACGAACATATTCGTTAATGGGACATGTTCGTTACTGTTCATCTGTTCGTGTTCATCGGCAGCAACGAACTACGAACAGCGTGTTCAGGGTTTTTCCCCATTCGTGCCCATGTCTAGTCCCGAGGCAGAGAAGGTGTTAACCAGTAAGCATCGTGGCTGTAGGGGCTTTTGAACACACATGTTCCATATCCATGCCTGACACTCTAACCACTATACTACACTGAATAATTGATGGTACATTATGCATCCTAATACAAATTATTCAAGGAGTTTTAAACCTGAGAAATATTTCTTTCACCCTCTCCACAATCACACTCTCAAGTGCCCCTTGGCCTAACCTGAGTTTCGGAATCTTGGCACACCATCACACAAACGTACAGAGAGTAAGCTCTCATCTGTGCTAATTTTTTTATTGCCTATCAAAAGAAATGGACTGGTATTATAATAATTTCACCCTCCTTTTTACCAACACATTGTCTAAAAAAGAATATGTCTGGAATTATAAAAGACTCTGCCTTATCAGTTTCTTAAAAGGATATGTGCGCAACATAAAAAGACCAGTCATCAAGCTGCTGTTTCATTTATCACAGGACAACCAATCAACTGCACAGCAAGACGCCAGGAATAAAAGAAAGCTTTACAAGAGGTTCACAAAATATGGTGTTTAACTACACTCCATTCTTATCGCATTACTGTCTGGCACATCACAGAATGGCCTTATCAGTTCCCTTTGTTGGTTCAACTCTGGCTTTTAGAAATGGCTTTACTGCTTAGAAAACCTTCTGTCATGTAACCCTACCTTCATTCCATTGTTCTGTGTGTTGAACCACTGCCAATACTGTGCCTTGATTTCATGTTGCAGGTGCTCTAACCATCTAACCATCACTTTCGTTTCTCCCTCTGGCAGCCTGAGAACACAGCTGTGTTATCTCTTTCTTTGAAGCTCACTGAAGTGACCTTGTACAGTCTGAAATGTTGCCGTTTCTCTTATGCCTCTTTGTCTTGTCTAGCTTGATGTGTGAACTTCAGCAGAAGTTCCCAGACTCTTTCCCATGCGAACTTGTGGTTTGGGAGGGGGGAAATGTTTGAGTATTTAGAGCTGTACTTTTCTCAAGTCTCTATTCCTATCAAGGAAGCGTGTACTGCTTGGATGCTTTCTTGCCTCTGAGTAATTCTATGGACATATATATGGAAAGATTGTATTTCTGAATAAAAACCATTTAACCAAGAGCTTGGACTTCTTGTTGCGATGGTACATGAACCTGTTTACCATATCCTGTCATCCACAGCCTGAAACCTTCTCTAGGTCTTTTAGGCAAATATTCTCTTAGGCTCTTACGAGTCCAGCTTAATATACAAGGCCGGTGTATGTTGTATATGTTGGTGCAACAAGGAGCTTGCACCAATATTATCTTTCTTTGTTGGTGAAGGCTATGAATCTAAAGGGAACCAGATGCTATTTTTATGTTCCTGCTGAATTGTGGTTGCTGCGGTTTCCTGGTGACAAACAATGCATCATATATATATAGCCTAACCATATATTACACTGTTTCTGGATCTACTCCAGTCAAACCAGACATGTACTGGGAGTTCTGTGTTCTGAATTCCTGGTGATTTTTGACATTTAATTCTCAGGTGTGGGGGGCCCAATTTTGATTAAGGTGTGGGGAGACCACTCTTAAGCCTCCTGCCCCAATTTTTCCAACCTGATGCTGCCTCAGGGAGCTGTGATTTATTCCATTGTGGAAATTTATGTTTCGCCTACCAATATATAGAAGTTTTCTCAGTGGGGCAATTAATAATAATAACAATAACAGCATTTGATTTATATACTGCCCTTCAGTACAACTTAACGTTCACTCAGTGCAGTTTACGAAGTATGATATTATTATATTGTCGAAGGCTTTCACGGCCGGAGAACGATGGTTGTTGAGGATTTTCCGGGCTGTATAGCCGTGGTCTTGGCATTGTATAGCCAAGACCATGGCTATACAGCCGGGAAAATCCGCAGCAACCATCCTATGATATTATTGTCCCCGCAACAACACTCATCCTGTGAGGTGGGTGGGGCTGAGAGAGCTCTGAGAGAGCTGTGACTGACCCAAGGTCACCCAGCTGGCTTCAAGTGGAGGAGTGGGGAATCAAACCTGGTTCTCCAGATTAGAGTCCCGCTGCTCTTAACCACTACACCAAACTGGCTTATTATGGTCCTAAGTCAGAAAAACAGAAGGGGAAGGAGGCTTAAACACCCTCTCTCTAAATGCCACAGTCCCAATCCAAACAAGCCCTTCCCTAGCATCTGAAAATTAAATCTGAAAAATTGCCAGGAGCTCCAAACAATAGTCTTCTCCTTGATTATCACATATTAGAACACCTCTTAGCATTAATAAGCTCATCGTAGGACACCCCATATAAATTAATGTTCATCTGAGAATTAATCATCCTCCATGTATTCTAATTGGTTATTAATTCCTGGAAATTACTTGGTGTCTTGATTTTTAATGTTTTTAATTTTACAGATATGTCATGGCATGTTTATATTTGTTTTACTGCAAGCTACACTGAGTTAGGTTACAAGTTTAGTTTCATACCAGCTATAAATAAGAGTTTTGTTTTTTCCCCGTTTTGTGGTCATCTCTACTTTTTGTGTCTGCACTTCCTCAGTCATGCTTAAAGATAGGGTTTCCTGCACTGCCTGAAATTATACTTGAAGATTTTTCCCCACCAACGTAACATCAAGTATTTAATCACAATGTTCAACCCAGTTGGCCTCTACTCCATTAAGAGATGTTATACATGACTTCATTGCACTTCTGCCTTGGTCTAGGGACTCCTTTGACTCACTCTGGCTGTTGCTCAAAGTGGAGACAGAGGATTGCATGGGATGTTACCCCCATTTTTTTCATCCCTCCTGAAGAACAGTCAGCTCCCTGTAGAACATCATCTGGTTTGGGGATGGGTCAGCCCAAATCACTTCTGAATGTTTACATTTGTGAATTTGGCTATTGCCATGGAACTGGCTGTTGTAGCATATCATTGTGCGTCAGTCTCCTGGATCGCTCTCAATAATTTCTGAGAGATCAATACTAAGTCAAGGAGAATTACTTGATTTCTGTCAATTTTGGAAAGCTGACAGCCCTATTGGAAGCAGAGCTTTCACATCCTACCATGGCCAAGCATAGCAAGAAATGTCCACTTTGAGCTTTATGGAGAAGGGCAGAAAAAGGAAGCATAAAGGCCACTCGCTCTTTCTGCATTCCTTACGTTTCCAATATTAATGATTGTTTTCTACTGGATTATAGATGGTAACATTAATACGGATGCTTGCTTGAATCCATCTGTAGTTATATTTTCAGGCATACAAACCAGAATGGTTATAAAAAGCATTATTCACCATTAGCAACAGGACACTGGGTTGGATCTAGTCAGCTTTTTAGGCTCAATCTCCTCTTTTCTACAGACCCACTCCACACAGATTTTGTCTATGCAGGTCCAATGATCTCTCTCTTCTCTTTTTCACCAATCTAAAAGCCGGTTATGTATTATGAAGAGTGTGAGGAGTGTGGAAAATCAGACTAATTTGTTGAAGAATTTGTTTCAAGTTCAGCTTAGATTGGACTTTGATTATACATGGAGGAAACACAACAGTAACAATATCACATAGCTGCTTAATGGTGTAAACAAAACCTATACATCATTTTATATTATTGCATTCCAGTTCATGTAATGAGGTTCTGAACCATTTTTCAGCCTTTTTTAAAAATCATGAACCACTAGGAACAAAGGCTGTTAGGGAAAAAATACAATGGGGTCTAGAAAGGGGAGGGCAGGCAAGTGAGCATTGCTGCCGCCTCCTTCACGCCTGATCCTGGCCAGGTGAAGGGTGAGTGGGCATTACCTCATGATCCACTCCTAATCCCGGCTGGAGAAGGAGGGCGGGCGTTGCCTCCTGCTCTGGGCCTGATTCCAGCAGGGTGAAGGTGGGGGGTGAGCACTGCTGCCTGCTCCGCTCCTGATCCCAGCCAGGTGAAGAGGGGTTGGACATTGCATCCTGCTCTGAGCCTGATCCTGGCTCGGTGAAGGTAGGGTGGGTGGGCATTGTTACCTGCTCTGCTCTTGATCCCGGCTGGGTGAATGGGGGGTGGGGATTGCTTCCTGCTCTGTGCCTGATTCTATCCGTGTGAAGGGGGCTGGCATTGCCACCTGCTCCACTCCTGATCCAGGCTGGGTGAAGTGGGGAGGGGAGATCACCTCCTGCTTCGCACATGATCCCAGCTGGGTGAAATCGGGGGGTAGGCAGTGCCACATGCTCTGCTCCTGATCCCAGCTGGGTGAAACGGGGTGGGAATTGCCTCTGGTTCTGTGCCTGATGCCACCTGGGTGAGGGCAGGGGGTGAGCAATGCCACCTGCTTCACTCCGGATCCCAGCTGGGTGAAGGTGTGTGGGGGGTGATCATTGCCACCTGGTGATCCCAGCTGGGTGAAGGGAGGGCAGGCATTGCCTCCTGCTGTTCGCCTGGTTCTGGTTGGGTGAAGGAGGCAGGCCTTGTAGCCTGCTATGCACCTAATCCTGGTTGGGTGAAGGGGGTGGACAGTGCCACCTGCTCTGCACCTGATTCCAGCAGATTGAAGGGGTGGTGGGCTCCACTTCTGATCCTGGCTAAGGGGGGTGGGCATTGCTCCTTCTCTGTGCATGATTCTGGTGTGTTGAAGGGGGAGTGGGCATTGCTACCTGCTCCATTCCTGATCCAGGCTGGGTGAAGTAGGGAGTGGGCATCACCTCCTGCACCACTCCTATCCCCGGCTGAGTGAAGGGGGTAGTGGGAATTTCCTCCTGCTCCATGCCTGATTCCAGCTGGATGAAAGCACGGTGGGCATTGCCACCTGCTTCACTCCTGATGGTAGCTGAGTGAAAGGGAGTGGGCATTGCCCTCTTCTCTGCTTCTGATCCCAGCTGGATGAAGGTAGGGGGCAGGCACCACCACCTGCTCTGCACCTGATCCCAGGTGGGTGAAGGTGGGGGCTGGCATCACCACCAGCTGTGCTCCTTATATCAGCTGGGTGAAGGTAGGGGGTGGGCATTGTCACCTGCTCCATGCCTGATCTGGTCGTGGGCTTCCTGCCACGCCATGCTCTCTGGAGGAACAAGCTGCCTCATCTGGGCTTCCCTCCATAGCATCACCCTCTGGTGGCACACTAGGGTAGGAAGTGAGTTTTCTAGAACACGCTTAGCCTTTTATATAGTAGGATTATGAAGAACCTACCATTTTAGAATGTGAGGTGAAAGCTGCACTCTAAGCAACTAGGATAAACAAATAATCTGGAGTAGATGGGATATCAATAGAGCTATTTCAAGCTACAGAAACTGAATCCATCAAAAACTTAACAAGGATCTGTCAACAAGAACAGAACAATGGCCTGTGGAATGGAAATGCTTAGTCTACATTCCCAAAACAAGGAGATGTCAAAGACTGAAGCAACTACTGGACCATTGCTTCAATTTCCAATGCAAGCAAAATGATACTCAAGATCCTACAACAAAGAATCTTTATGCTGGTCTTTGACTGTATAATAAATTTGATTGATTGGCTCTCACCTCATATGGTATAAGAAATACCAGATGTTCAAGCTGTATTCACTAAAGGAAGGAGCACTAGAGATCATACTGCACATTTATGGTGGTAATTGGAGCATACTTATGACTTGAGGACACTCTCCACCACCAATGGAGCATACTAGAGATTTCAGAAGAAAATCAGCTTGTGTTTTATATTTTACAGTAAAATACACTTGAATGCCTCCACTTGAAGCCACCTGGGTGACCTTGGGTCAGTCACAGCTTCTAGGAGCTCTCTCAGCCCCACCCACCTCACAGGGTGTTTAATTGCAAGGATAATAATAACATAATTTGTAAACCGTTCTGAGTGGGTGATAAGTTGTCCTGAAGGGTGGTATATAAATCATCGTCATCATCATCATCATCATCATCATCATTATCATCATCATCAAAGCTTTCAATTATGTGGATCATGTAAAGCTATGGATGGTTTAAAAAGAAATTGATGTGACTCAACATCTGAATGTTTTGATGCTCAACCTGTACTCTGGACAAGTGAGGGAGAGGCCAAGGCACTTGAGTTTGCTATCTGCCTATTTTATAGGTGTCTTCTCTCAAAATTTGTAAAATACCTCAATAGGAGTTTGATTCTGAGAAAAGGGACTTTAATCTCAGATTCAAGGCATGAAACCAAACCCTAGATTCCAGTGAACATTGAACAAACTCCATTCTTAATGCAGTTCCTACAACTCAAGATGATACTCTGGCAATTCAGTGAAGATAAAATAAAAGTGGATAATTAATAACTTCAGACACACCACATCAAAATACCCGCACCATATAGAATTTGTGGGAGTATCTTTGTATTAAAGGTCTCAGTGGCTGCAGGTACATATTACCCTCCATATTACCCTGGCCAGCAGTCCATAGGGTGCCAGCAGCCCTTTTGTGCTACCCAGCCCTCCTCCACTGGGGTCCAGGAGGAGGAAAGGTCCACTGGATCAGGGGCTCAGCCACCCACCCTGGAAAAGCAGCTCCACACCTGTAGGGCTGGGTCTGGTGCTTATCCCCATTTACAAGAAGCCCTTTTGCCACTTGCTGAACAACTACCCTGACACATCGGCCACCACATTCCTGTGGCAGGGGTTCCACACTGATTTCCATATCCCATTTCAAGTGTCCACCACCTCCAGCAACCTTAAATCTGCCAGGTACTTGCTGGAGGTCATGGCTGTCAAGATTGCAAAGGAGCTGGTGGCTGGGCCCAGCAGGCAGTATAGTTTGTGCTGCCCATCTGGCCTCCTTCCATGCCTAAGTGGACAAACTAGGTGTGCCCAAGAAAAGATCGCGGGCCCTGCCACATGCCTCACCTACCTGAACATCAAGATGAACTCAGTGGTGGGGTGGTCTCGGCTTCCTGTGGAGAAGCTGCAGGCCCTCAAGGACCTCATTCAACACTCATCGTCCCTGTCCCAAGGTCAAACTCAAGGAAGTTCAGTTCTTGATGGGGCTTCTAAATTTTGCATGCAGAGTGGTTTTGTGCCCACCTCACAAGGGTGACAGTGGGAGCCACTGCCCCCCATCATCACATACACATCACATCTCCAAGGGTCTTAGGGAAGATTTGAGGGTCTGGTTATCAGTCTTGGGTGGTATAATGGGGTGTCTCTCTGGCAGGAGGTCTGAGAGCCTGAGGCCACTGGGAGTGTGGATTTTGGAGTCTATCTCCAGAGGTGATCGTGTAAGTGGTAGTACTTGCCCTCATGATATTAAGGCTTATGAATATGGCAATATCATAAGCCCCTCTGCTCATGTGTTTAAAACACAGACAAGCTGCCTGGCTAGGCAGGAGATGGGAAAGGACTGGAATGTGAGAAGAGAAGTAAAACTAAATTAGCCCCACACCCTGGAGTTTGTGCATAACCCTGGAACAATGGAGGACTCCAGAGGTACTTGGATGAATCCATTCACACACCCTGCCAATTCTACCCTTTACCCACTCTCCTATTGTAGCTTCACCCATCCAGCCATCGTGGGGCATCAAATAATCTTTTTACACCTATAGTTCCTCCCAGGAAGACCTAATCAAACTTTCCTAGTTCATTGTCCCATCTTGGAGACAGTTCACCAGCCTTATTGTCTCAGCCTGGAGACAGTTTCCCAGTCCTTTGTCCCACCTTGGGAAGAACCATTAAGGCATTGTTTTAGGGGAGAGCCTCTCAGTCCTGCCTCAGGGCATGTTACACAGTATATCTGACTGTCCTGCCATGTGCTCAGTGTGCGTGTGTGTGTTCTGGACCTTCCACACACCCTCAGATGGCATGTCTGAGCCCTTCTCATGCCATGAAGTACTGCTCACCGAAGCTGCTCTCCCACGGACACCTCCAATCTTCTGGACCTGGTAACTATAAAGCCAACTCTGCATCTCTCTCCAACTTTCCTCCCTGTTTTTTCTAGTTAGCTCTGTATGTGTGCTGTGTGTTTTGTGTGCAATTGCTCTGTAGTATTTTAAATAAAAAACCCTTTTTGATTTAATATCTGCCTGCTTTTTGAAAGGGTTCTCTAGAGGAATAGATCCTCGTAGACACTGGTGCACAAGATCCCACAGTTAACCGGCCTCTCGCATAGCTGTCTTCCTTGCTTGTTAATTTCCCCCAAAATTCTGTTACTCACAAGGACACCAATTCCGGTAACAATAGTGTACCCAGAGATGGCTGGAGGTGTGGTCCCAGTCAGGCCTCCTATGTGATCTCACCTTCCTCCAGCTCTTCCCTATCCTGGTGGCCGTGGTCATCCGGTGGGAGCAGCTCAAGGACAAGCATGTCTACTTCTGGTGCAACAACCAGGTGGTCATCCAGCTCCCGAATAAGCCTTCCTCATGCTTTGAGCGGGTCGTGCACTTAGTGTGCAGGTTGGTCTTGACTTGCTTGGCTGCTAACATCGTGTTTGCAGCACATAATGTAGCAGGGATGGAGAACAGCATCGCGGACACCTTGTCTCGCTCCCAGATGGAGGGGATCTTCACCCTCGCCCTGGAGGCTCACAGGTCTATTATAACATTGGCCAACTCAGCCCAAAGACAATGCCTCGGACAGAATCAAAAGCCGTTCAGAGATCCATAAATGCTCCATAGACATTGCCTCCTGAATATGAAGAGTATTTCTCAGTTCGATGATATAAAATAAAACAATGATCAAGAGTAGACACCCTCTTCTGAAACCTGCCTGTTCAGGATACAAAACTCCATTCTGATTCAACCCAGTGCAAAGGCTTCGAATAGAGAGAGGCGGCATTTCCAACAGCTGACAACAAGCTTATTGGACAGTAACTCACAGGGTTAGATTTGGCCCCCTTTTTATATAGGGGAAGAATTACTGCCTGCTTCCATAATAAAGGTTGATTCCAGAGTTGTTTATTGGAGTAAAAACAGGGGCCAACTATTTACTCCACCACTGTGGATTAGTTTTTGAAAGATCTATTGGTATAAAATCTGGCCCTGGTGATCACATGATCACATTTGCTTAATTAATTAAAGCACTGTTTCTGGTAAAACTGGAGGCTAAGTCCGCAACAGGGGACTCTAAAGGAATTCTGTCAAAATCCCCTTCAGAAGAACTGCTGAACGAAAAATGCTGTTCCCAAATCTCAGGAGGAATACACAATGGGAGATTAGATAATCTAGAAAGACCATTATTAACTGAGTTCAAAATATATGTGTCTCATTGTTATTAATAGCTGAAATAAGAATACTCCACTTCTTACATAGATCAATCCATTTTTTACACTTAAGCAAAATATTAAGAGTGTTTTAATGAAATCAGCTCTGACAAATGGAAAGAGAGGCTGATGTATCTAAAAATACAATGTTTTGCTCTTCCTAATATGTTTTCTGTACTCATTATAAGATCACGCATGTTATCTGTCCTGAAGCTGTAAACGACTGGATACAAACTGGCTTAAAGAGTTTTACAGTCCCTAGAAATATTTCTATCAAATTAGAGACTTCTTTACAATTTACTAATTCATCCTGCAGACATTTGAATTCATTATTATCAATTGCTTTATGTGTCAATGAAGACCATCTAAGTGTCTTAGAGTTTTTGGATCTTGGAGTAAATTAAATACAGTCTAGATGATTATAAACCATCTGATGGAAATAACACAATAAACTTCAAAGGGAAATGATCTCTTGCATGGTGCTTACCCACCCCAAAATCGTGGATCTGTTGGCAGTAACTCAAGTGAAACCAAGACGTGGTTTTTAGACTGGCACCTTTATAGGTCACACAAGTATAACCACCTACTGGATCTATTTCTTTTTACCCATTAAGAATCACAAGCCCACAATTTATCACACATTAAAGTAGCAATTTGCCAGCCAAATTAATTTTAGAGCCTCTTGAAACTCTCTCATGAAGATATGAGTATGGCACTTCATTCAAAAAGTCAGCTCGCCCTGCTGATAAAAGAGTCTCATTGCTAGTCCCGAGACAAGCATTAAAATCATCAGTTAAACGTAATAATGCCCTAGGACACTGAGCTGTAATTTCATTTTTAAAAATATTCTCATTCATTCCAGCAGCTCAGGATTTCCATAGAGGAAGTTACAAGGGGGTAAGTAAATTGAGATGATTAAAAGAGAGCACAATGGAAATCGTAGTAACATTGCCAGTGCAATTTGCAAATGGTCAACTAATGCTGAATGAGTACAACAACAACAGCAGCAGCAGCAACAACAACAACAACAACATTCAATTTGTATACCGCCCTTCAGGACAACTTAGAGCCAAAACACACGAGAAGAAATACCTAGGTTCAGCACATGTTCTCTTACCTCCAGGTTTGCCGGGATCTGTAGGCATCCTGGAAGCTTAAAGTTTAGCATTTACAGAGCAGCAGGAAGGAAAATACAGGCGCCTGTATTTCCCTTCCCCTTCCTGCTGCTCTGTAAATGCTAAACTTTAAGCTGCCAAGACACCTACACTTCCCAACAAACCTTGAGGTAAGAGAACACGTGCTGAATCTAGATATTTCTTCTGGTGTGTTTTGGCTCTTAATGCCTACTCAGAGCGGTTTACAAAGTGTATCATGATTATCCCCACAACAATCACCCTGTGAGGTGGGTGCGGCTGAGAGAGGTCAGAAAGAGCTGTGACTGACCCAAGGGCACCCAGCTGGCTTCAAGCAGAGGAGGGGGGAATCAAACCCGGTTCTCCAGATTAGAGTCCTGCTGCTCTTAACCACTACAACAAGCTGGCATAAAGTGATGTTGAGACCAAACATGCCAGACCTGCCTTGGGTCGGCCCTTAGGGAGACTCTGGGCCAAGCTACACATGACGAATGACACTTGAATGGCAAGTGGATTGAGTGGAGGGCAAGTGAACAGGGAGAAATACACTTGCCATTCAAGTGTCATTCGTCATGTGTAGCTTGGCCCTCAGATAGGCCTCCAATGTAGAAGAAGCAAACCCAGGTAGATAAATAGGCTCCTTAGCCCAAGCTTCCTGGAGTACTATAATGTGGAAACCTGAAAGGTAAGCAGCAACTTCAGGTTCTTTCAATCTACTATTCCAGCCTCTAACATTCCATTAAAGGACCTTTATGCCCAAGACAGGAGATGGTCAATTTGATAGCGCTCCATAGTCTGCAGAAGTAAAATGAGCGGGAAGCATATTTGACAGAACAGCTTGTTAGCCAACAGTTCCTTAGATAAGAAGGTTAAATTTGAAGCTGGTAAAATAGATGATAAAGAGATTGTTCTTGTCATCTTGCTCAGAAATAAACCAGCTGGCTATGGTTCTGTATTGATGACACAATTTCATCTAATACTTTCTAGGGAAGCCTGGAGAATTTGAAGGCAGTTTAATAAATCGTCCTGATCCATAGAGGCAAGAGAACCAAAAGAAGATAACAAACCTTCATCGTGTTTTAAAGCTGCACCATTTTCTATATTATTGTGCTGAACTTTTCTTGTAAAATGTTTACGTTTTTAAACTTTATTTGTTCATCAATGAATCAACATATGAATATTGCACATATGAATGACATACATTGCATGTATAAACACTATCAGTTGCACACATGCACACACACACACACACACAGGGATACACAACCCAAACAAAATATATGCATAATAACAAAAAGAATGCATATAAATAAGTGTGAGTATATTATTTTTTAAATACTTTATTATAACTTTTATATATTCAATACAAATACATGCTACGACCAAAATTAGTTTACTCAGTGAGACAAGCTGGTAGTAAAACATAGTAATACAACACTTGTATGATAATTCCCACTTTTCTCATCTCAGCCATCAGTATCTTCAATAATAGCTGTATACCTTACCTCAAGACATACCTTTTCATCTCCACATTGTCACTTGCTAATGCAGTTTTCTTGTTTCATTTGGCCAATGGCCTCCTCTACCCAAAACTATAATGCAAACAGTACTTTTTGCACCTATGCCTTTAAAGCATATTTCTCAAAGAAAAATAGCACAGTTATACAAATCTATATCAAAGTGCAGCTTTTCACAGTTGTCTAAAAAATAGGGTTTCTTTAACCTTCCATCTCTTAACTATGCCAATTCTGGTAATTTAAGTAATTTTGTCATCTGCCATACGTTAGCGATCCAGATTTTAAAATTTAGTCCTTAAGTGGATTTCCAGCTGCTTGCAATCATTATCTTAGCAGCAGTAAGCATATGCCATACCATAGATCTGTATTTAATAACCTCTTAACAGTCCTAATAAACTATCCTCAGGTAAATAGAAACCAACCATTCGATGTATTTCACTCAACACTCCTTTCCAAAACATTTTTATTGTAATGCAGCTCCACTACTTATGTTTGACACCAGCTGTATGGGAACCACGTATCCAGCATATGTATTTGTTGGTTCCATAAATTTGATCTAACCTGTGAGGAGACAGATGCCATTTTATATGACCTTATAATAACTTTCCTTCAAACAAACACTTATATGTACTGTTACCTTAGAGGTAAAAATAAATTGCTACTGCTCATTAAAAATATTATCTCCTCTTCCTTGCCATTTTCTATCAAACCAAGAATAGTTCAAGACAGAACTGTGATTTAAGATCTTATAAATTGCTGAGGTAAGTCCGACTTTTTACATTCATAAATAAGTTTTTCAAAGGATGTTGATTTTGTCTGTTTGAGGTTCCCTTATCATAAAAAAATTCATAATTGAAAATATAGAAAACGTTTAAGAAAGGGAACTTTTAGTTCTAAGAAAACTTGACAGGTGTCATCTTTCATAATGTCAACCAGTCTTATGCAATTTACATCCATGCACCCTTTCCATGCCATCCTCATCCTAAAATATATAAAAGACTGTAATGGAAAAATTTGAGGACTAAGTCTCAGCCTGAGTTTATGCAAAGTCTCAAGCACTGTCTCGATTACTGGATTGAAATACCATAAGCAATCATTTAAAATCTTTTTATAATCCATAGCATACCAAGGAACATAAGACATGGTGCTTTACTAGCTGTATGAATCCATTTAAAAATAGATTTTAAGATGCCAGAAAAATAGTACAGCTTTAAATTCAGACATGATAATCATAGAATCATAGGGTTAGAAGGGACATCTAGGGTTATCTAGTCCAACCTCTTGCATAGTGCAGGAAATTCACAAATACTACCCCCCCCCACACACACACACAGATCCAGTGACCCTTACCCCATGCCCAGAAGATGGCAAAACACCATCAGGATCCCTAGCCAAATTGCCCTGAGGAAAATTGCTACCTGATCCCAAGGTGGTGATCGGCCTTACTTTGGGCATGCAATAAGTGGCCACAAGAACTAAGCACTGATGTAACCCTCCCTGTCATGATCTGCCTAGGTCCACAATTCTTCCATGCTCTTCTCTTTCTGCAAAATCTCATATATCACTCTAGTTCTCTTACCAGCCCAAATAAACTTATTGTGTCCTTTTTGCCAGCTTGCCAAAACATCATTTGAGATATATATTGGAACATTTTCAAACAGAAAATTAAATTTAGGAATTGTCAGCATTTTAAATATATTCATCCTGTCAATCCATGATATATTTAAAACTAACCATATGGACATCTCTACTTTAATTCTGGACCATAACTTCAAATAATTGTTTTCAAATAGTTCTTTAATGCAAAGGAGATAACCAGACGCTCAAATAATATTCAAACATGAATGTTATTTCATCTTAGTCTTGTTTCCTAAAGTTAATAATACCAATTAACTCTGTTCGGAGTTTATTTACTCTAAATAATTTTTCATATTCTTCAGGATAATGAATCACATTTTTATAGACTTAAGAGGATCAGTAAGTGTTAGTAATATATCATCTGTATATATACTGGTTTTACTACTAACTTTGGGCAATACTACTCTGCTTATATCTGAATTGCCCCTTACAACTTCAACTAAAGGTTCTACACTTATGGCAAAGAGCAAAGTCGAAAATGGGCATGCTTGCCAAGATCCGCACTGCAACATAACATAATCTGATAATCCATTAATATGCAGATAAACTTTTGATGGTTTATAAATTGCCTTATAATTTGTACAAAATGATTACCATAATTAAAAAACTATAAAGTGTGTAAAAGATACTCTCTTTCTACTCGATCAAAGGCTTTTTCAGCATCAAAAAACATCAATCTCATCTCTGCATTCTTAACATTTGCTCTGTTAATGACCGAGATCACTGTTGTGCTATCAGATAGGTATCTGCCTCCAACAAACCCTGTTTGAGCTCTTTGCCAATATTGACATTAAGTCCTTATAGTCCACATTTAAGAAAGATATCTGTCTATAAGAGCTTGGCATAGATGGATATTTATTTGGTTTGTATAAAAATATTACCCTTGCTTCACTCCAAGAGTCTGGTACTTTACCAGAAGTCATTGATCAATTTTGTGGAAGGTCCAACCAATTTTGTGGAAGGTCAAACATGTTTTTGTAAAACTCAGCTGATAACCCAACTGAGCCTGGTAACTTATCAAACATTAAAGCTTTGAAAGCATCTTGAACTTCCTTGGTAGAAATGGGAGTGTCTAAAAATTCCCTATCATTATCAGAAACTCCTCTTTTCTTCTGCTGAGGCTTCATAAGCATCTCCCAACCTCAATCCATCTAGATATTTAAACTTGTCCTTTCTAATATAGGTTTCCTGCATCATAACATCAAAGGGTTTTTTTGTTAAGTTCTCTAGATTCTAATTTTCTTTTAAGAGGATTATTCAGTCCAGTAATACTTAAGGATATTCGATCTGTAAGCATCTGAAGGACCACTTAGTGATCTGGGGAAGTCAACATGGTTTTGTCTCCAACAGATATTCTCAGACCAACCTGGTTTCCTTCTTTGATCGAGTGACGAGCTTACTGGATCGTGGGAACTCTGTCGATGTGACTTACCTGGATTTCAGTAAAGCTTTTGATAAGGTTCCCCATTACATTCTAATGGGTAAACTGGAAGAGTGTGGACTGGACTATAGGACAGTTCTGTGGATAGGGAACTGGTTAGAGGACTGCACCCAAAGAGTGGTGGTCAATGGCGTTTCATCAGATTGGAAGGAGGTGTCCAGTGGGGTGCCACAGGGCTCGATTTTGGGCCCGGTACTTTTCAATATTTTTATCAATGATCTGGATGAAGGGGTAAATGGGCTACACATTAAATTGCATTGGCTGGATATTGGGAAAAAACTTTTTCACGGTCAGAATAGTTCAAAGGTGGAATCAGCTGCCTAGGGAGGTGGTGAGCTCCCCTTCACTGGCAGTTTTCAAGAAGAGGCTGGATGAATATTTGTCAAGGATGCCGTAGGCTCATCTTGCATTTGGCAGGGGGTTGGACTAGAAGGTCTGTATGGCCCCTTCCAACTCTGTGATTCTGCAATTCTGTGATATCAGCTTTAATTGTGCCTTAAATTACCACTACTTCTAAAAAGACACTAATCAAAACATTTTTAACATTTTAATTCAGAAGGATGCCCTTGTTAATAATTAACTAATAGTCCTATAACACAGGGGTAGGGGTGTGCAAAGGCACTCTGTTTCGTGTTTCTTGTTTCGTGTTTACCCGAAACAAGAATCTGTTTCGGAAACAGCAAAACCCGAAACGGCTAGCCATTTCGGGTTTAGCGTTTCGGGATTGTTTCGGGTTGTTTCAGGTTTCTTTCGGTTTTTTTCAATGGGAAAATGCCTCCGTCTTCCCGGACGCCTAGAGGAGGTATTTTCCCACCGAATCATCCCAAAATTGGTGGGGACCTTCCTCTAACTCCTCTCTAACAACCCCCCAAGTTTCAGACTGATTGGACTTTGGGGGGCCATTTATGGCCCCCCAAACCAGGTCCCCCTATCCTCGCATAAGAAAGGGAAGGGTGAGCATATTGGTTGTTGTGGGTTTTCTGGGCTGTATTGCCGTGGTCTTGGCAATACAGCCCGGAAAACCCACAACAACCATCGTTCTCCGGCCGTGAAAGCCTTCGACAATACATCGGTGAGCATATTGTTAGCTTGCTGCTGCTCATCTTCTTCTTCATTATTTCCTATGGGGAAAAATGAAGAGGCAGGCTTCCTTTGCCAGGGGTGGCATTTTGCATGCAAAATGCCCCCCAACCCTCTGGGGCCCTTCTCCCACCCTTCCTCCCACCCACCACCAAGGCTCAGCCTGCTCCCACTTGGGGGGGGCATTTCATGGCCTCCCCAAGTAGGTGCTCTTTTCTCTACTACTTACAGCTGGGGGAGGCTTGTCTTGCCCTACCCTCAGGGGCCCTTCTCCCACCTTACCTCCCACCCCCCACCAAGGCACAGCCTGCTCCCACTTGGCACATTGTATCGGATATAAGGGGGTGCGAATCTCTACCCATCATTGGATTCAAAAAAACCAAGAGCATAGGTGATCATTTGGTACACACTGCATTTAATCGGAGAGTGGAAAGCAACGATCTTCCCAAGGGGCATTTCGCCTGTGGACACTGCAAGGCGTGTGCGCTTGTTTGGCCACAGGCTGACATCAGAACTGATGGGAGATTGACGGACTTTAAGTGCCATCAATTTTCAACATGTCAAACAGACAAGGTAGTATATGTTATTAGATGTCCGTGTAATAAACTTTACATTGGCAGTGTCATGTTCAGAATATGTTATGCTATGTTCATGTATGCTAATACCAAAGAGACTCCATTTTAATCCTTTCAGTATTATGAGTGCTTTCTTCCCAGGTGCCAGGACGTTCCCATGCAGCTATCTCCAGAAGAGGAATGTTTTGGCTACCGCTGTTCCAGCCTCGAAGGACTTTCGCTTTCCAAGCTTCAAAGGGATTGTTTTGAGAACTCTGAGAACTATGGGGGGGGGGGAGGTTGGGCCTGCTGAGATCTGTTACTTTGTACCTTATGCTTTGCCTGTCATTGGTAACAATTCACATGTACCATCCTGAATATTGTATTCAGGCTTGTGGACTATAATTCATTCTTTCTTCAGTAAACTTTTACAAACAACGGGCTTTTGTCTGATTGCAGAAGGTAGTCTGGAGTAAGGACATTATCTAGCCACAGTTCTGACATGCAGCACTAATCGTCCAGTACGCGTCCGGATCAGTGAGCATGTCTCCAGGATTCGCCATAGTGTTAGTGAAGCACCATTAGTAGAACATTATATGTCCCAGCACAGCGGCTCTGTTTCCTTGGTCTATACAGTCTTGTATGTAGCACGACGTGATGAACATTCCAATGTCCAACGAGATCTTCTGAGAAGAGAGGCGGAGTGGATCTTCCGCCTCCAGACATTACAGCCTAATGGACTCAATTTGGATCTTAATCTAAACTGCTTTGTGGGATAATTCAGAACTTTACTAGGTTCCACCCTTCCTCCTCCCCTTTCCTTCCCTCCTTTCCCCCTTCCCCCCTTTCCCCCCCTTCCCTTCTCCCCCTTTCCACCCTTCCCCTTCCCCCTTTCCCCCTCCTCTCCCTCTTTCCCTCCTCCTCCTCCTCCCCCCCCCCGCTCTCCCCTTTTCTCTCCTTTTTCTCTCTCTCTCTCATAGTGAGCTGTGGTATGAGTTTCATGTGCGTATTGCTTTAAGTGTACCAGTCATTTCAGAATATAATTGGGGTTGGTGTAGCGGGATTTAGGCGGTCCCTGGAAGTGCGCAGAGTTTTAGCACGTGAAAGAGTTTGTGGGAGAGTCGGGTGAGTGTTTGGGAATTGAAGAGGTGGTTTGGTAAGGATTATGATGGCAGACGCTGCATTTTGCCTTTATTTATTGTTTAGAGAAATACCATCGTGGTAGGAGAAACCACGCCCCGTGAAGAAGTGCTCATGAAACAAGCTTGAGATACCCGGAGGCTTGTCGGGCGGGGAGGTCCCCCTTGGGGGCTCCCGGTTGTTGTTCTCCACCTGCACATTCCATTCTCCTCCCAGTCTTCCAGCTCCTTTCCACTTTTTCCGGAGGGACTTTTCATCTGCCCCCACGGTTTCAGCGGGAATCCTCAGTGTACTGATTGAAGACAGCTCATAAGAGAACTCTTGGGATTCTTCCCTTTTCTGAGGATACACATGCTACTCGGTGTTGTAACACCTTGCTGTGTGTGATTGATTGTGATGATATTATAGTGATTATGATGTTTTAGAATTTCACATGTTGTATTTCACTCTTGTATATTACTCTCAAATTCACTAAATTACTTTTGTGAACATTGTGTGAAGAATTTAGTTTACTGCATCAGTGCTCATTTGTGTTTTTTGGCCCACTTGGGGGGGGCATTTCATGGCCTCCCCAAGTAGGTGCTCTTTTCTCTACTACAGCTGGGGGAGGCTTGTCTTGCCAGGGGTGGCATTTTGCATGCAAAATACCCCCCTACCCTCAGGGGCCCTTCTCCCACCTTACCTCCCACCCCCACCCCACCAAAGCTCAGCCTGCTCCCACTTGGGGGGGCATTTCATGGCCTCCCCAAGTAGGTGCTCTCAGCCCCCAAAGTCCACCCCTTACAGCCCCACACAAACTCAATCCCCCCCAGCTGCCACACACAGACCCAAATCCCCACATTAGCCCCTCACAGACCCAAATCCACCCCCAGCAGCCCCACACCCATAACCCCAGGAACAGGCTGGCAAAGGCCAGCCCTCTCCCTTTGTTCCCTATGCTGGGAACTTCTAAACTCTCTTTCCCCGGGCAATTCTGCACAGCCCAGGGGTGCCACAATGGTGGGCACACTTCTGAGTGCCAGCTGGTCCCTGTGAAAGAGCACCTGAACCACAGACACCCTCCCTCAAATTCCCCCACCACCTACAGAGATGGCTGGCCAGCCAGCCCCATTGTTCCCTATGATGGGAACCAACTGTACAACAAAGAATAAAACACGAACAACACAAAATAAAGTTTTTAAAAAATTATTTTCTCCCTTTCAAAGTACAAGTAGGCAAAGCATTATGACACATTACACCAGCAGTCCCCCACACAGAAAAATTAACACAACTCACTTAACATCAGAGAATCACAAAAACACAATTCCTGTCAAAAACACTTTATTTCTTGAACAGCTTTAGGTTACACAGCAGGGGGGCACACCAAAGGGCATGGCAGCAGTATCTTACACAAAAATAACACAACTCACTTAACATCAGAGAATCACAAAAGCACAATTCCTGTCAAAAACACTGATAGCAGTGTACTACACAAAATAATACAACCCACTTCACCGTTTTTGACAGCAATTGTGTTTGGGTGATTCTCTGATGTGAAGTGACTTGTGTTATTTTTCTGTAGTACACTGCTTTCATGCCCTGTTGTGACTTCCTACTATGTAATCTAAAGCAGTTAAAGGAATAAAGTGCTTTTGACAGCAAGTTTTGGGGTGATTCTTTAATGTGAAGTGAGTTGTGTTATTTTTGTGTAAGTTACTGCTGCCATGACCTTTGGTGTGCCCCCCTGCTGTGTAACCTAAAGCTGTTCAAGAAATAAAGTGTTTTTGACAGGAATTGTGTTTTTGTGATTCTCTGATGTTAAGTGAGTTGTGTTATTTTTGTGAGGTGGAATGCTAGAATGCCCTTTGGTGTGCCCCCCCCTGCTGTGTATCCTAAAGCTGTTCAAGAAATAAAGTGTTTTTGACAGGAATTGTGTTTTTGTGATTCTCTGATGTTAAGTGAGTTGTGTTATTTTTGTGTAAGATACTGCTGCCATGCCCTTTGGTGTGCCCCCCTGCTGTGTAACCTAAAGCTGTTCAAGAAATAAAGTGTTTTTGACAGGAATTGTGTTTTTGTGATTCTCTGATGTTAAGTGAGTTGTGTTAATTTTTCTGTGTGGGGGACTGCTGGTGTAATGTGTCATAATGCTTTGCCTACTTGTACTTTGAAAGGGAGAAAATAATTTTTAAAAAACTTTATTTTGTGTTGTTCGTGTTTTATTCTTTGTTGTGCAGTTGGTTCCCATCATAGGGAACAATGGGGCTGGCTGGCCAGCCCTGTAGGTGGTGGGGGAATTTGAGGGAGGGTGTCTGTGGTTCAGGTGCTCTTTCACAGGGACCAGCTGGCACTCAGAAGTGTGCCCACCATTGTGGCACCCCTGGGCTGTGCAGAATTGCCCAGGGAAAGAGAGTTTAGAAGTTCCCAGCATAGGGAACAAAGGGCTGGCCTTTGCCAGCCTGTTCCTGGGGTTATGGGTGTGGGGCTGCTGGGGGTGGATTTGGGTCTGTGAGGGGCTAATGTGGGGATTTGGGTCTGTGTGGGGCAGCTGGGGGGGATTGGGTTTGTGTGGGGCTGTAAGGGGTGGACTTTGGGGGCTGAGAGCACCTACTTGGGGAGGCCATGAAAGCAGGGAGCAGGCTGAGCCTTGGTGGGGGGTGGGAGTAGAGGTGGGAGAAGGGCCCCTGAGGGTTGGGGGGCATTTTGCATGCAAAATGCCAACCCTGGCAAGACAAGCCTCCCCCAGCTGTAAGTAGTAGAGAAAAGAGCACCTACTTGGGGAGGCCATGAAATGCCCCCCCAAGTGGGAGCAGGCTGTGCCTTGGTGGTGGGTGGGCGGAAAGGTGGGAGAAGGGCCCCTGAGGGTTGGGGGGCATTTTGCATGCAAAATGCCACCCCTGGCAAAGGAAGCCTGCCTCTTCATTTTTCCCCATAGGAAATAATGAAGAAGAAGATGAGCAGCAGCAAGCTAACAATATGCTCACCCTTCCCTTTCTTATGCGAGGATAGGGGGACCTGGTTTGGGGGGCCATAACATGGCCCCCAAAGTCCAATCGGCCTGAAACTTGGGGTGTTGTTAGAGAGGAGTTAGAGGAAGGTCTCCACCAATTTTGGCTTGATTCGGTGGGAAAATGCCTCCCCCAGGCATCCGAGAAGACGGAAGCATTTTCCCTTTGAAAAACCCGAAACAACCCAAATGATTTATCATTGGTACATGACACCAAAGAAGATTGTGCTAGGGAATTTGAACACTTCTAATAAATGCTGGAAATGCAGGAAGCATGAGGGCTCCCTCTACCATATGTGGTGGACGTGTGAGGTAGCTAGGCAGTACTGGGGGGAAATAATAAGAGAAATGAGTGAGATTTTACAATTTCAAATTAATAAGAACCCAGAACTCCTGCTACTAAACTTGGGAATGGAGGGAATTCCAGCCCATCATAGGACGTTGATATTTTACATGACGGCAGCAGCTAGACTTTTGTATGCGCAAAAATGGAAAATACAAGTAGTGCCAACCATTGAAGATTGGATCCACAAATTGCTGTATATGGCAGAAATGGACAAAATGACAAGAAAATTGAGAAACCTGGACTCAGGACAGTTTAACACAGACTGGGAGAAGCTGAAACAATATTTGGAGAAGAAATGGGAGGTGGGAGGAGAACTGTGGCAGTTTGAGAACTACTGAAGTACAATAAAATGTAGAGGGGGGTGACTTTACCAGGGAGGAGAAGAGGTAAAAGAGAATTTCTAAGCAGTTATGATATTAGATTGATATATATAGAATAATAAATAGAATATTGATAGAAAATAATTAATTATAAGGGTTAACTATAAGGATTGATTAACTAATAATATTTTCTTTTCGATTCCGTACAATGTACCAAACTGAATATGTTTATCTGAAGCTGTATATGAGTCAAATTGATTGATATCATATATAGACTTATGATTGAAGGGGAATAGAAATACTAATGTAAACAAATATAACTAAAATAGATAGAAGAAGATAGAATGAATAACATATAGAGTATAAGTTAAACTGGTTGATTTATATGAATGTATGGTTTACATAGTTTATGATATATAGAAATATTTGAAAGTGAAATAATGAAAAATGGGATAAATTGTTTATCCATTATGGAAAAAGGGACTCATAGTCAGGGTACAGAGTATTAAAAATAGTTAAAGAAGTATTGCTTAGAATAAAGGGAGAATATATATTTGTTAGATAGAGGAATATATAAAGAGTAAGGGAAAAGGGATAAAGGGTTGGAAAACTGTTGGAAGTCAACAAAATGGGGGGGGAAGGGAGGGGGTTAGAAATTGGGAAATGGGAATATTGACTGTAATGTGTAAACATTTGATCCTAACCCAATAAAAAAATTTTTTCAAAAAGAAAAACCCGAAACAACCCGAAACATTTCGGGTTATTTTGTTTCGGATAACCCGAAATGTTTCGGGTTTCCCAAAACATTTCGGATAACCCAAAACAACCAGAAACAAGTCTGGTTTCGTGTTTCTTTCGGGTTTCAGAAACCCGAATTGCACACCCCTACACACAGGTGTTCCAGTTGAAGCAACTTTATTGAGATCCATAAGGTTTAGGGTGGCAATTGGCAGAAGTGAAAATTCAAAGAAAGGTACTACTAATTATAGGAAAATTTCCCACCCTTCGGGTCCGTTGACATTCTAGCATGAAAAGTCAAACAAGTTTGGGTTGCAACTGAAGCAATGAAAGTACAACAGATAGTTCACATGATTTCAGTTAATTTTATCTTGAAGGCGTGCTGGAAGAAAGACTTTCTTCTAAAAACTAGAACAGCCTTTTAGAGCTGCATTTTTTCTTCTGAATTCTGTTAAAATAATCAGTTTAAGATTTTGTCAAACTCATTTGTTCTTTACTATTTATTTCAGAAATGTCTGTCTCAGTGATGAGGCCAAAACCTCCCTGTTACCTGAATGTTTGACACAGTCAACCATGAGTTGTTGGCCCACCATCTTGCCAATGTGGGGGTCCGAGGGACGGCCTTACAGTGGTTTATCTCTTTTCTCTACGGTCGGGGACAGAGGGTAGTGCTGAGGGAGAGGGTGTCCACATGTCAGTCATTGGTTTGTGGCATCCTGGAGGGGGTGATACTCTTCCCCCTGTTGTTCAATCTTTATATGTACCCCCTCGCCCAGCTGGTGTGGAGTTTTGGACTGGGTTGTCACAAGTATGTGGATGACACCCAGTTGTATCTGTTGATTGGCGGCTGACCTGACTCTGCCCTGGATGCCTTTTTGAGATCTTTTGAGGCTGTGTCTGGTTGGGTGAAGCAGAGCAGACTGAAGTTGAACTCTGCGAAGACGGAGGTCCTGTACTTGGGCCATGGGCTGTTGGATGCGAGGATCCATTTCCCAGCCCTTGGGGGGCTCCGTTGGTGCCCATCTTATCAGTCTTGGTGTGATCTTGACGTGATCTTGGATTCCTCCCTGTCTATGGAGGCCCAGGTCACGTCAGTTGCCCAGACTGCCTTCTTCCATCTGTGGCAAGCCAGGCAACATGCCCCCTATCTCTCAGCCCAGGACCTAACGACAGTGATCTATGCAGCAGTCACCTCCTGGTTGGACTACTGTAACTCGCTCTATGCAGGGCTTCCCTTGGGTCTGACCTGGAAACTACAGCGGGTCCAGAATGTTGCTGCTTGTGTCCTGATGGGTGTTCCATATATTAAACATATTATACCAATTCTACAGCAGCTTCACTGGCTTCCATTTCAAGATGTTGGTTTTGACCTTTAAAGCACTAAATGGACTGGGACCATCATACCTGAGGGATTGTCTCTCCCCATATGTGCCCCGGAGAGCGCTTCATTCAGTGGGTAAGAACTTACTGGTGATCCCTAGCCCTAGGGAGGCTCATTTGGTCTCGACCAGGGCCAGGGCCTTTTTGGTCCTTGCCCCAACCTGCTGAAACTCTCTCTCTCTCTCTGAAGATACTTTGGCCCCGCCAAGATCTTATGTCATTCTGGCAGGCCTGCAAGACAGAGATGTTCCACCAGGCATACGGTTGGGGCCGGCTCCAGGACCATCATCGAGCTTCCCACCAGCCTCCAGTATCCGATTACATCTCATCTGTCTGTCTTCCTCCTTCTTTGTATGCTGTGGGCAGGAATGTGTAACCGACCATCTGAAGTTTCTGTGTATATATGATTTTAATTGGTGAATTTTATTGCAAAATCGGTTGTGTAATTGTATTTTATTATTATTGTACCCCGTCCTGAGGCCGCTTACAGGGAGGGTGGGTTAAACACCGAATAAACTAAACTAAACATCGATTTGCCAATACAGATAGTCTTCAAATCATGGTTGCTTAAGCTATCCATTATTTCTACTTGGATGAAGTTTCAGTGAGAGTTCCACATATCCAGGGAGAAGGTTTGCAGGCAGATTAAAAAAGGAAATGCTCCCAGGCTAAACTAATAAATTTGTTATACACCAAGCTATGGTTCACTGTATTTCTATTTATGTTTATACTCAGAGTACAAGAAGAAACCTGAAATATTTTCTCCAGAAGGACGCTGTATGAGACTCATTGCGACCATTTACTATTGACTGTCTTGCCTTTAATATTTTAAAAGTATGAATTAATTTCCGTTTCAAGGTGGTTAAATGTTGCCCCTGATGACATGAGATACACGAAACAGCAGAATTCAGCCGGCACTGTCTGTCGGGCTTCTTCGCGGCAGCAGTCTTCTTCGCGGCAGCCTTTGAACACAGCTCCACCTGGAAGGAAAATACATATCATTACCCTGATTGACTTTATCTAATTACTGGGAATTTCGGGACTTACCTTTTGGATGTCTTCCTGTTGGATTTCCTATATTGTGTATATGATAGTTAGCTGCACATGATTTGACATAGTGCACCTGTCTTTACATTTGTAATTGATTTCTGTTACTGATTGACTTGATTATTCATGAGAGTTGCTACTCCATTATAGTATTTTTGGTACATTTGTGATTATTTTTGTACCTACTGGTGTGCTTTCACCTCATGTAGTTATCTTTGCTAGTGGGGTCTTCTTTTGTGTTTACATCTAAGAAGCTAAACAAGGTTAGTAATTGGATGGGAGACCTCCAATGAAGACAGGGCTGCAGAGGCAGGCAATGGTGAATCACCTCTGTTAGTCTCTTGCTGTGAGCTGCCACTCTGGCTGCTCCAACCTCAGCTCAGGGGCCTCAGGAAGGGTTCCCTCATCCTCAGAACTAGGCAGGGAGGGGGTTTAAGTCACCTGGTCCTCCCTTTGCTTGCTGGAAAATTGCTTTCTCTCTCTCTTTCTCTCACCACTCCAGCCTTCTCCTCCCTGGCGTCCCTGGGATCCCTCACCTTTATGGCACCCTTATTGCCCACCTCCTCCCGGGGCAGCCAATCTGCCTCCTCACCTCCCTGTTCCCAGTGCTCCCCACCACCAACACCTGTGACTCCTCCTGCAACTGGCTCTGCTCCTACCTTTCCTCCTTGTTTCTCTCCCTCCCCCAAGGCTGTCGCCTTATGGCCAGCTCACCTCAGCTGGCCCCAAGTTCTGCCTCATTACCAGGCAGTCCCGCCCTTCTCCCCAGCTGAGCCCGACCAGCCTGAGACAACTTGCCGAGTTGCACTGCTGCCTTGGGGCTAAGGGCTGCATCCCAGAGCTCTTCCTTCGCTGCTTGCTCCGGCTGCAGCAGCAGGGCCACCTGGGAACCCTGGCTTGGCTGCCCTGCCTTCTCTGAGGGCTGCTGCATTGCCAAGGAGTCCAGCTGTGTGATGAGTTGGTCGTACTGCTGTGCAGCTCAGCTGTTCTTCGGGCCCTGCTGCTCTTCCCACCATCGTCTGCCACTCCTTCCTCACCACTCCATCCTTGGGTAAGGGGGTTGTGGTTGGGGCTGGCAGCAGAAACCTGCTCTCTCTCAGTATGGGTAGGGCAGGAGTTGGTGTGAAGTCAGGAGCTGCCAAGAGCTGCTCCAGACACTTGCCATGAAAACCCCACCAGGGGTCACCATAAGTCAGCTATAATTTGAGGGCACTCTCCACCACCACAGAGATGAAAGTTCTGTTTTTGTCTCTTCTGCCAGTTCAGGATGCTCTTCTTAGTCAGCCAGTGGAAGCTTGTAAGGAACGGAAATAAACCTTGAAGTGCTAAATGATGGAGAGCCTTTCTTTGTGCCACCACCTTCAAAGATAGATTGAGCTCCTTCATATCACCTTGGATTAAATAAGATCAGAATCTACATGATACTAAAACTATAAGAGAGATATATTTTGTGCTAAAAAAGCATATTGATCTTATATCAGTTTGTTCCACACAATCAGAGGTTCAAATGTCCCTCAGCCAATGCCAAGAAGAGACAGATGCAGAGTCCTGTGAATGAAGCAAGTCTACTACGCTTATTAAACATGGAGGAGCATCAATACACACAGAGAGTAGAAGGTTCCCTCGTGTCCAATGCTCATCAAAGCTACAATAGCTGTGCAAGACATTTTGTACCCTTTGGTTCATTACAATGTTGGGGGTCCCATTGGCTGAAACATAATTGTGGCCCCCATTGGTTTACGTAGGTGACCACCTCCAATGATCTAGTAGTCCCTTATTGGAAGAATAATTCTGGTCAGTAACAGAACTACAAAATTTCCCAATTAGCATTGCTTATCACCTTAGTAGATTTTTTTTATCTCTTCAAGGAACATCTTTTTCCTTTTTCACACTTCCCCATTCATACAGTTCTCATTATTTCCTGCCCTCTTGACAGTGTAACATTTGCCAAGGGCGTCTAAGTGTCGCTTCAGCAACCTTGTACTTTACAGGCAGAGATGGTTCCTTTTGGGTACTGTGGGAGGGGAGCAATCTCCCCTCCTTCGGAATGTGGTTGAAGCTACGTTAGGCACCCTAGTTCTGTTCCTTGGGGCTCCTCATGGCCTTGGAAAGTTCTGTTAATCTAATTAAGCTGAAACAAGCTTATTTCTTTTCGCTGAGTGGTTTACTACCCACTTCCCTCTCTGTATTCTTTCTGTCATCACCTTCCTTCTTCTGTCTGTCCGTTATCCAGACCAAAGTTCAGTACATATTTCTTTGCTCTTGGAAAGTATATTTTATGGCTGCAGCTCGTCTCTCTCTCTTGTTCTACAGCTACATCTGGCATAATTAGTTCAGAAAGGGTTTTCTCTGATCAGCCTATAAGTGTGGCATAGTGCCTAGCGATTGCAGGTGCATCTTACTAGCAGCTACAAACTACAAACAGCAGGCCCTTCACAATGATTGGCCTCAGCAGTCACAGCAACTAGCATCCATTCATGTGTCTTCTGCTTGACTAGTTTGCTCCAGTGTTCATCCTTTGCATGGTTCAGTAAAAATACTACATTGGCACTTGAGAATAGAGTAAAATCGCATAGAAATAAAAAGGAACATAAAATATTCTAGCCCATTAAGTTCACTTCCATCAAGTTCAACTGCAGCGACTCTCCCCAGAGAATGCTGCAAACCATAATTTGGTAGGAGTGATGAGAATTGCCTGTCTTCAGACCCTCCGTTCTGAGATTTGGAGGTCACTTTGTACCACATACAGTCGGTACAAATCTTATAACATTTTGTCTAAAAATTAGATTTAATGCAATGATATATGAATTTTAATCAGCTCAAAAATATTTGCAAATATATTCAGTCTTGCTTTCAGTTTTGCTCAGTTCTCCATTTCATGAATCACACAAACTGGTTCCAAATTTCCATTTCCCGATAATGTGCCCTGCATGTAGCTGAAGTTATAAAAGCTTAGTAATAAGATAGTGAAGTCATAAAATTGTAGGGTGGACGGTAGCAAAATACCACCCCTATCTAAAGTGTGGTGAGGTGTGGCATATGCCTAAGTAACCTATCAAAAGCAGTTCGTTGTTGCCCAGGCCAGGACTGGTGAATGTGAAGATGAAGAACTGCTTTGGACATACAAGTGAAATAGCAAGGCAGGAAGCATGAGTGGCTTGCAACAGAGAGCTGCTGTAATGTAGCGGTTAAGTGGTTGGGCTGCAAATCAGCACTCTGCTAGTTCAAATCCCGCTACTATCATGAGTTCTGTAGGTGGCCTTGGGTAAGCCACTCTGTTCAGCCCCAGCTATATTGTGAGGATAACAACACTGATTTTGTTCATCGCTCTGAGTGAGAGGCACTAATCTGGCTAGAAAAGTGATATATAAGCACATTGTTATTGTTATAATTTGTTCTCCTGTACAGTGAACACATGCAAAGCTGCCTTATTCAGAATAAGACCACTGATCCACCAAAGTCAGTATTGCCTACTCAGACTTGGGCCGATTCCAGACGGCCCTCTGCATTCCGAAACGTCGCGCGTCATCGCATGGAAAATACGATATTTCGTGTTTTACACGTGACGACGCGCAACGTTTCGGAATGCAGAGGGCCGTCTGGAATCGGCCCTGCAGTGGCTCTCCAGGGTCTCCTGAGAGACCTTCCACGTCACCTACTGTCTCATCCTTTAAACTGGAGATGCTGGAAACTGAACCTGGGACCTTCTGCATGAAAAACAGAGGCTCTTCCCCTGAGCCACAGCCTCTCCCTAGAGTGATGTGGCTGCAGCCAAAAATATATGTGCTGTTATGCTACTTAAGCATAGTCATGAGAAGTAACAATTCCACTCTATAAATTAATTTTAATGCCAAAAATGCTTTTAAATTTGAGATGGAATGAAGTGTTCTGAAATACTAGCCTTCATGCAGTGTTAAAATATTTGTTAGTCTTTTGTGCAACACCTTCCCATAGTTTTTGGGATGCTTTAATAATTTTTTTAAAAAGTAACAATTCCACTCTATTACATGCAAGTCAGGTCTCTTTTAGAATACAGTATCTAGTGCTAGATGCTGCATGTTAAGAAGAATGTAGACAATTTGGCTTATTTTTTATTACATTTTATATAATTAAAAACAAACCTTAAAAAACTACAATTACACATATACTAATAAAACAAAAACAACTAATCAGCATACAAAAACATACATAACAATGGAAAAAATAACAAAAACAATCTAAACTAAAAAGTTTCCGATTTTCTCCAAAACAAATATTCATATCATGTCAAATCTACACTTTAAGTAATGATTAAAAGTGCTCTTTTTTCTTATGTTGAAATCCCTTAATCCATAAATCCATAAATCATCAAATAGTCCATGAACGGTTTACATTCATCAACAAATGAATGTATTGATTTTTTCCTAATCAGTGAAGTAAGTTTTGCCCTCTCAGCCAGTTCCATCATCTTTGTCAACCATTCCTCCATTGTAGGCAGAGTCGAATTCTTCCAAATTTGAGCAAGAACGTAGACAATTTGGAATGGGTTCAAATAATTGGTGGTCTGGAAAACTAGTCTATGAGAAAAGGTTGAAAGGAACTGGGCATGTTATAACAACAGCAGCAGCAGCAACAACAACACTGCCCTTCAGGACAACTTAACACCCACTCGGAGCAGTTTACAAAGTATGTCATTATTATCCCCACAACAATAATCACCCTGTGAGGTGGGTGGGGCTGAGAGAGCTCCGAGAAGCTGTGACTGATCCAAGGTCACCCAGCTGGCTTCAAGTGGAGGAGTGGGGAATCAAACTCGGCTTTCCAGATTAGAGTACTGCGCTCTTAACCACTACACAAAACTGGCCTGAAGAAGACAGGAGATACGATCACTGTAAAGATGCCAGGCAACTCTCAAGAGACTTCACTTCATGCGTAAAAGTTCTTTATTGATAAGATGCCAGTATCATACACTTACACCATCTTTGTAGCACTAGTGACTACAGACAAGTGTCAAGCAGATATAGGTTCCTCGAGGCTATTCTTAATCCTCCCCCCTCCCCCAGTTCTCCTAACAGTTCTCTAACTCTGCATTCAGGAAAACAGGCTGTGTGATTCATGGACTGCTTAAGGTCAAGTAGGCTCCCAGGCTCGAGAGAGATTACAGGCTTGGGAGAGATTACAACAGGAACAAACACTTTCTGTTCCCAGTTTCCCACCCCGGGTTCAAATAACAGAAACACCCCAGAAACACCCCATCAGCATCAGCTTCAGCTGCAGGGGGGTATTGAATATGACAGGTGATCCTGAGCACCTGACAATCACACCCTTTAAATGCATGAAGGGCTGTGACATGGAAATGAGCAAAGACTTACTCTCTGCTGCTCCAACAGGAAAGACTAGATCTAGTGAACTTACGTTCTAGGAAGGTAGCTTTTGGTTGATAAAACTTCCTGATGAAAAGAGCAGTTTGACTATGCAACTAATTACCTAAAGGATGGGTGGATTTTTTCTCACTTGGATGTCCTCAGTTAGAGGCTGGATAATTATCTATCAGGAACGCTCTAACTTTGGGTTTCCAGCACAGAACAAGAGGCCCATAAGGGCTCTTTCAACTCCAGGAATTTAGGCTTGCAGATCTTATTGAAAGGAGAAATAATGTGCATCTCGCCCAAGGAAAGACGGACAATTTTTCCACATGAGTACAGAATCCATTGCTGTGGACAAGACCTGGAAACCCAGGATGAAATGCCAGTGTCTTAAAAATAAATGTTTTATAGATATAGCACCCTCTAAGTACATGAATCTTTCAGAGAATGACAAGCCCTTGCCATGCAAAAATTATCATCTAATGTTGAGAGGTGGAAAGAGAAAAATGGGAAGTCGGGGAAGATTCTGGAGAATCAACGGTGATTTTTTAGAATCTTGAAAGCAGTTTTCACTGCATGAGACCTGCAAGACAAGCATCTTCATCCTTTACATCAAAATATTCCATTTTCCTTGAATGCATTCTAGGATCTGGGATCGATGGCCTCTTCTTTCTCCACTCTGCCAAAGGACTATGTGCCGATCTTTAGATACTGAAGTTCTGAAAGTATCTAATCTCTTAGGAGCCAAACATACCTTGTACCCACAGCAGGTACAGTCACTCGCAACTTTTGGAATAGCATTGGAAACAAATATAAACCTAAAGAAAGAACTACATGGTTTTCAGTGAGATCTCAATTGATGCCTGTTTTGATTTGTTGTTTAACTATTGCCTTATTGGATCTTTTTTTTTTTTTGTGATTTGTACATAAGATCCAGCTGAGGGCAGTCACTAAAATCTATAAATAAAGAATTGGTATATTGCTTCCTCTTGTGAGAAGTGCAGCATTCCAGAGGGCACTTGGCCACTTGCTTTCCTCCTTTTCCCACTTGCAAATGCAGCATCCTGGAGTATTAGAGGAAACAGGAGGACTTCTTTCACCCGCTCTGTCTTTATACAGCTCTCCTTCACTATGCGCTGGAAGGCACTTGAGATTCCAGTCTGGAGCAGTTTTAACAATCCTTCTCTGTGCTGTTGTGCAATTAATAGATAACTTAAAGAAACACAGTGATTTTGATCGCAATATCTTTCCTACCAGGTAGAGTTTAGTTCTGAGCATCATTGCTCAAACGATTAACATTTTTTTCCCTTTTCATTAAAATATTCATCATTTCCTAGACCTTCCTAAAGCTGTTTCTTCATCCCCCACCCTTACTTTTTCAACCTTTGTTAATCAGAATCAGTAAACAGAAGGACATGTGATGCTATTTATCCAGTTAGATTAGGCTATCACTGAAGGCAAACAAAGTCATTAGAGAGTGAGGGCAATGCTTCCCAGATGTTTCACATGGGTGATCCCTGCCAATCATGCAACATTTCTCCTCTCTCAGGTTGCTGGTCCCTTCTGAGGTTCCTTCTCAGGGGTCTTATTCCACAGGATCATTGTCTGGTACTTGGGTGCCTATCTGCTTCTTTCTTAGGCCCTTCCGTCCCTTCTTCCTTAGGTCCTTCTATGTCCTATCCCTCTCTGGGATATAAGCAGCTGAGTCGATGGTAGAACCCCTCCCCCCAAAAAACCCCTTGTGTGCCCTCTATGATATTGTCAGCTCAGCTAATCAGTTCTAGAAGCGTTACCCCAACTATCCTTATAAATTATCCTAGTGCATTACAATATAGATTGGAAATCTGAGTAGGTAAATTGATAGATTTTATTGGACCAATTTCTTTAGGCTAAGTTCACAGAACTCTCCATCAGGTAGGAGACCAGACAGTTCTTTCCCTACATACAGCTAGAGATTTCAACACCATTATTTCCAGTCACTTCAAACAGATAGTGGCCAAACCACAAAACACTAGTACATCAGACATGGTTACATAAAACATTAAAACCAAGAAGTTACAAAAATACTCACGAAGCATTTGGCACACTGTAATTTTTTTCTAGCCTGGTCATTTATGAATGTTTGCTGAATTCAATTCCACCACTGTTTGTATGGTGGATGTAAATGTCAAGGGAAGGTGTACATCCCCAAAGACGACATGTGCCACTGGCCAGTCACAAATTGAACTATGACACATATACAATCCCCATCAGTGCAATGCATATAGCTGCCTGTGGCTGCCTGTGGCAGCTATGTTGGAAGGCAATTCGAGTCACACCCACCGTGGAACTGTGCAAAGCATGAAATAGAGTTGGTGAATATATACTGGGACATCTACAGAACAGTACCACAGGAGAAGATTAATATTTACCCTTACCATCTCTATTTGGAATATTGACTCTACTTTCCTCTGTATTGTTATGAAATGAATTTAGTATTCACATACCCTTTAGTATTATTCTATTTATGTATGACTATTTATGGAAAATGTTAAATGACTGTTTACAGACCTTGAATGTGTTTCTACTCATCATGATATTTATGGATTATTATCAATGAATTTGTACAGAAGTTGTTAGCATTTATTTTTATATGAACTGATAGTGTGGCCACCGTGCATTATTCCTTTTAATGAGCTCTGATGGGGATTGTATATGTGTCATAGATGAATTTGTAAAATTCCTATTGTATAGCACTTGCACTTTACATGATTGGTAGTAATTATATTGGATGTATATACTTTGAATAGTATTTGGTATATAGTAATCATTACGGGGACACCTAGTGTCTGTTTGACTTGGCTCTTGCCTGTAATTGCCCTTTTGGTTTTCAGTAGAGAAAGCTTGGCAGCCAGCCAAGGAGGAACAGGTGTGACTGCCCAGGGCAGCCTGCAGAGCAAACCCAGGTGCAACTGCCTGAGTCAGCCAAGGCCATGGCTAGAGTGCAGGAGGAGGGTGTGGCTGACAGGTGGAGCAGGGAATTGGTGAAGGAATAAAAGGGAAGTCCACCCACAGGATGTGGTGGGTTGTGGAGGAGTGTGGAGTAGTTTGGGGGGGGGGGAGAGAGAGAGAGAGAGAGAGAGAGAGAGAGAGAGAGAGAGAGAGAGAGAGAGAGAGAGAGAGAGAGAGAGAGAGCAGTGAAGAGGAGGTAGAGGAAAGAAGATGAAGAGAAAGAGTAAGTCTGGAGGAGGGAAAGGGCCAGCTGTCATGGAAGGCAGCTGGGACTCTGTCAGGTTGAGTGGGCCTGCGAGAGGATTGTGAGGGTGAGGTATACCCCCCTTCTTCCACAGAGTGGGAGCCCACATAATCCCTGATGGTACCCCTGGTCCAAAGTCAGGCATGTAGGCAACTCACACATGATGCTCAAGGCAGAACCTGACAAAGGTTTAATGTTGAATCAGAGAATCCCAAGTTTGGTGGTGGAGACAAGCCACAGGATTTAAAAGCCTTGGAAGTACTTCCCTCATAGGAAACAGTGGAGACTGGCTGGAGACAGCTTGTTCAGGGGCCCGTAGAATGGGACCCCAGGATCCAATCCTCCTGAACTTTGGGGGGTCTTTAGTGGGCAGCTAGAAAGAGGTTCCCTGCAAATGTGGTGGTGTTTGCTTAAAAAATGTTCCCCAGTCCCCCAGAAATTTTTCCCCATAGGAAATAATGAACAGATAAATCCAGGATTCTCTAACCCAGATCAGAGAATTTGACCTGGATTTCAGGGATACCAATTTTTTTTGGGGGGGGGTCCTTGAAACTCAGATCATCTGGGATTTTTTGTATGTGAGCACACCCCTACATCACACTCACCAGAATTAGCTTAATTAAACCGTGTGTTTGTGCAAAGTTTGAATTGGAGAAGACCAATGACGATGTGAGTGTATGAAGAATTGCATCAATATTTTTTCTGTATTTTACAAAAGCAAAGATGCATATGTGTGTTTCAGTAAAACGCTGCAGAAAAAGAAGCTTGATGCAATCATGCAGAAAATCACACAAAGAACTGATTTTTTGGGCAGTAGTTTACCAATGTGTGCATGTGCATTGATAATTGTGTGTCTCTCTCTCTGTGTGTATGTGTATGACATATAAGTGGAGTGAAGGAACTGAAAATTGAAGCAAACTATATATGCCCCCACTCAGAATTTGCTTCAGAAATGTTCCTAGTTAAATCAGAATTAAGGAAAAGTGAATTGCAGAACAGAGAGAAATTTCAGAACAATGCAGCAATAGAACAGGGACCATCTGACCTCTCTAGCTGACAGCAGGACAAAGTGAAGCTGAGATTAAACAAAGTGAGGAGGGGGGCAGAAGGCCCAAAAGACAAATGGCCAAAAAGGCACAAGAACATCTATAGCCAGCAGGAGGAATACAGTTCCCAAGTTGCTCAGATCAGGGAGTATTACCTGCCTATTGCGATGAAGATTTCTTGCTTGTTTGGCTCATCTTCCTGAATCCCCCTGCCCGTCTGGAATTGAGTAGTCACGCACAGACCAAACACCGACAGCCCTCGGGTTCAAGATTGCTGAGGGACTCAGTAGCGACAGTCCCTTCCTGTTTGTTTCTCTCGGAGGAAAACATTCTAAAGCACATGGGTTTGAAGCCACCCAGGGCTAGAGTTGGTTGTTACCATTAAAGGATTCAGCCGATGTAACGCATCAAGCACAACAGTTTGTATGCACTGAGAGCTGCTCCTGGTGTAGGACTTTCCTCCCATTACAGCTGACTGAGCCCCCTGAAAATTTTGTCCCTGGAAATCATAGAATTGGAAGGGGCCTCCAGGGTCATCTAGTCCAACCCCTGCACAATGCAGAAGATTCACAACTACCTCCTCCCCTCCCCCACCCCGCATCTCCAGTGACCTCTGCTCTATGCCCAAATCAGTGGATCGTTTATGAAAAGGGATGAAGTGGGGGAGGTAGGGAGGGGTTGCAGATGGAGTGGGAATTGGAGAAAATGATGACTACCTCTTTCAAAGATGGAAGTGCTCTTAAGTCTTTAGAACTGCATGGGAGGCTACCAAGATTCTCTCAGCCATAATGTTACACTAGTCTCCATTCCACTCTACTTTAGCAATATTTTGGTGTGTTTTTCTACTTCAGAATAGAAAGAGAATTCTCAGTTGTAATTGTTATTATTTTCTAGTAACTTTCAAACAAACTCCATAATATTATCCTTCATAATAAATAGTACTACCACCATGTAGCCTTGCCTGACCTCTCAGATCAGCATCTGGTGTCTTTTTATGCATCCCTTCTCCATCTAAGGTCCACCTTACTGGGATGCATTTTAGGGCCTTTGGGTGGTAAACCCAACATCACGGAACGCCGTCACTGAGGACACCTGCTTGTCTGCTGCCCAGTTCACCTTCCAACAAGCAGTGCGTACGTGGCTTCTCAATAAGGTTTTGAATCCTGCCCAAGTAGCTTCTTCTTCTCTTCTGCTACCAGATGTCTGACACATCTCTCTGTGAAGATTTATTTCATGGTTGCTGCAATTTTTTTAAAAATTTTGATACTTGTTGTTTTCCTTAAAAATACTGTTTCTAAAAATGGTGTTAGCTGCTTCAGTGATCCCTGATCAAAACATGGGATGTAAATTGAACAAATAAATATTTAAAGTGTATATATGCATCTCGCACCATGGTCAGTTCTTCAGAGAGTATAAATAAAGTTGATTCTTACATCACCAAAATGCTATAATAGTCACTTCGGTATTGTCTTATGAAATCAATTGGAAAGGACCAACAGTGGAGCTATTTGATGATGTCATAGTTTCTTCCATCCCCTGCTGAGGTCTCTTCAGTTCCAGTGTGACACAGGAAATGACCAATCAGTAGAGGTAACTGCTCAGTTTTGGGAATATAGGAACTAGGCCTGAGCACAGGTCTATTGAACTTCAGTTTATCCTACAAATAATTGAGAATGGGGATCTTTGCAGATTATTATCTTCCAATTTGAATGACAGGAATCTCTTAAAGCTGGTATTAGATTAACTACAATTTTAACAAAAAAAATTAAAATACATAACGTGACATGTAGGACAAAAGGAGTTTATAAATAACCATCACTTGATGTAGTATTTTGGTTGCATGTAAAGGTAACCAATCCAGTAAACAAGGTTGAAGAGGGTGAAGGCTGTGGGAAAGAAGATCCGAGAGTACGAGTCAATTTTGGCCACCCGGATGTGTATTCTTCCTTCTCGCCATGATCCTGTGCGGCAGTCGTCAAAGCAACAAAAGAAGCTGGTGCAGTCTTTACCTTCAAGGCACTCATAGCCATAATGGTCATCACGCACTTGAAAGTGATGGATATTGTTTATTGGAATTAATGTTGAGCCAGAGCGGACAGCAAGAACAGGTGGATTCTAAAAACAAAAAGATAGGGTAGATTTTGCTCATGTTTGATGGGTGAGATCGAAAAGGATAGATATAGAACATTCCAATCATTACTTGCACATACTACTCCTAGGCTGCTGTCCTAAGAACAGATTACCTGTGAGTAATCCCCATCGGATAACACGGAAGTTACTTTACTCAGAAGTTACTTCTGAGTAAATAGCCATAGAACTATACTGCTAAGTCCTTATTTTCTACCTGCCTCCCCAAACCTTATTGAGGACTTTGCTATGGGCTGAGCATGGGACTGCCAGATCGTTCCAATGAAAATACTGGACACACATGACCACCACCACCATGCACACACTTGATTTCTCGCTCCTGTTATCATATTTTTATTTCTATTGTGTATGAGGCTGTGACAGAATCGACATAAAAATGTCAGGATTTGCCAAATGCTGCATCCAGCAAGAAGCAGGCAAAGGCTTGAAACAGCGGCAGGAATAGAGGATGATTGACAGATACCTTCCTCCTTCTGTAGCTAGCCTCAAAAAGAATAGCAGTTGGTGTTAGAATGATGAGCTGACGGTGCTAACAGAACAAAGGGTTGACAGTTGGAGCTAATTGAAGAGTTAAGGGGGATGGAGCCTGGCATTTGACCAGAAAGGGTCAGCCAGAGAGTCCTCTGTGTGAAGAAGAAAGGGAAAAGTGTACCCTTACAGTAAAAACATCAAGTTTATGAAGCACTCTAGTCCTTGCACTAAAGTGGGACAGGCAGCACTAAATTTTACTGAGAGACAAGAGATCTGGGAACTTATAGTTGCCTCAGAAAGTGGGTAGAAAGGAGTCTCCCCTTTAGCCAAAGGAACAGGGTTATAGCTTTGGCATAAATATAATTCATGCCCAGTATCTGGAGAGGGTTTTAACTCAGTGGAGTACCCAGAGGAACTCCAGTAAAAGGGAAGGAGTGCTATGGGTGCATAAATTGGAGCACCTAATCTGTGAAGGGGAGACAAAGGAGGAACTGTATTTTAAAGAAATCAATTCTGATAACACTAACCTCTCTCATTGAAGTCAGCAAACATAAGAAACTAAATCTTACCAAGGGCTCGTGCCTCACACAAGTGAACTAATCTGTGCAAAAACCACCTACTTACTTCCGCTTTTAAGTACCTGTCTACACTTCTACCTATCCATTCTACCTCTGAACAAACCATTTGTTATCTGTTAAACTTCCATAAGCCTCATGTGCCAGTTTCATTTCTAAGGGGAATGCAGCCAGACTAGCTACCCCAGGTGCGGCTGCTTGAGGCAGCCAGGGCCATAGCTAGAGGGCAAAGGAGGGGAGTGGCTGGCAGGTGGAGCCAGGAATGAGGGAAAGGATATAAGGGAAGTCCACCCACAGGATGTGGTGGGTTCTGTAGGAGGATGGTGGAGTTGAGGAGGAGGACAGATGATGGAGAGGAGGGGACAGGAGTCTGGGGGCTGCAGAAGGTGAGGAGGAAGGGAAGGCAGCCAGGCCTCTGTCAGGTGGAGCAGGCCTGCGAGGGGAATGAGAGGGAGTGAGGATGGTGTAGACCCCTCCCCTCCGTCCACAGAGCAGGAACCTGTATATTCCCTGACGGCATCCCCATATCAAGGTCAGGCAGGCTGGCGCCTCACAGGGCAATGCCCAACCTGACACTCTCTACTTAAACTTGGCTGGGTAACATTACAACCTATATGTTCTGTAAGGGTGGGACAGTAAAGAAAGTTAAAGCTACAAACACAAACATGCCACTGAAGGTTTCACAGCCCAGTAAACAGCTTCATACACTTTGGGAGGAAAATTTTACCTCAAAGTAGGAGAAGGTCAGCCTCAGCCAGAGTGAGGCAAGGGTTTGCGACAGAGGCTTATTTATTAAATATATTCAACAAATACATTCCCCTTCTCCTCTGTCCCCCCCCCCACCACCACTCCCTGACTCTTGAGGGCATATTAAGGCCTCATCAGGCTGTGCATGCCTGGGGAGGATCTCTTTTTTCTTTTGGCTAGTTTACAAAGTCATATTCTCCCCCTTCCCCACCCTGAGTTTGTAGAGATTCTGTGTCTGTGGGTGCCTTGGTTTTTCTGCTTTTATGATTGGCAGGAACAACACTCTTTAAAGAGATGGTAATGATGATGAACAAAAGGATTTGAGTCCAGTGGTGCCTTAGAGACCAACAAGATTGTCACAAAGAAGGGAGTTGTGACCCTCAAAAGCTTACACTCTGAAGACCTTGTTGGTCTCTAAGGTGCCACTGGACTCAGATCCTACTGTTCTCCTGCAGATCAACAGGGCTACCCACCTAAAACTAATGATGATGAAATAATCCGGTCAATTGAAAATACTTGACCGGAGTCTTCAGAAAGGAGAGTTTTGACCTCTTGCACTTTATAACCCCCTATATAGTTTCTTCAGCACATTATCAGATCTAGTGGGAAATCTTGGATTTTCGTATCCAAGTTATTTTCAGCCTCTTAGAGATTCAAAGGCTGACTGGTGTGAGGAAACCAGAAGTGTCCTCCAGATAACCTCATTGAGTCACTCATCCCTTTGAGCCATGAACAAATTAAACATTGCCTCAGAAAGGTTTCTTATCATTTTGGCCACTGGGGAAGGAAAAGAACCAGAAAGATTATGTGAAAAACTTCCACCTAAGGCCCAAGAAAGCTAGTAAGAGCAGACAATGGTGACCTTCCTGGGCCATCTGATTTAATTTATTTACTTTATTTATATCCCACCTTTCTCTCCCAAATGGATGAGATCATTTTCTTCCTCATTTTATTTTCACAACAGCCCAGGGAGGTAAATTAGGCTGTGTGTGTGTGATTAGCCAAGGACACCCACGAAGCATCCATGGCAGAGTAAGAATTCAGATCTGGGTCTCCCATATCCTAGAGCTAAACTACACGAGACACCCAGCACGTGTCCATCACGTGTTGGGTGGTTCCCGCAAGTGTCCCTGGGAAGTGTAGTCTAACAAAGAATGGCCATTCTCTGCCGGGGAGAATTACTAGGGGTAGGATTCTCTCCAGGGCTGGCCGGCTGCTCTCCTCCACTTTCCCTCCCTTGCTCTTTGCAGTTGCTCCGCACTCACAATTCATGGGGCAAAGGGAGCTTGCTTTTTTTTTTTTTGGTGGATTTAAATATGCATATTGGCAGATAATTGGGGGTGGGGGAGCCAGCCAGCTTTGCAAGAGAGAGAAGGAAAAAGCAGGCACTGCACCACTGAGGAGATGGAACATACACACCCCTCCTGCACCACACCACAGGTCGCCCTTTTTTCCCTAGTCCAGTTCAGGGCAATTCACACTTATCTTCCTCCAGTAGGCAGTGTGGAATTCACTCTGTTCTCCCTTAAGTGCATGAATGAAGGAACTTGACCCTGCCACCCTCCTATGCCTTTCTTCACTGCTATTTTCCCATTCTGGCTGGCTTGCAGTATTAGAAGTGGGCTGTGAAAAAACTGCTGAAAGTACTGGAAGATATTGCAGTAAGATGCAGGGATTCAGGGTTTAGCTTCCCTCTGCTGTACTATTTGGGAGGCAGGGGTCAACAGCAAGAAAAAAGAGACTCTCCCCGAATATCACTTGAGCATCTCAGGAAAGGAGGAAGAAACTCACGCATACATTTTCCAGTGACCATTCTATAAAGGAAAAATTAAATTGCCTCTCAGACAAGGAAAATTTCTGCTACAGTCTGGTAGGAAGGATCCCTCGGATGAGGTGTATAATCCCTGAGAATTTCCTCTCAGGTGGGTAAGGGAAATTACTCCTGTGGAAATGTGTCTCCTACTGAAACCAATGGACATGTCTATTTCATTGTTTAATAAAACTAGACGTAACTAACCTGTTAACAATTCAGACTCAAGTTTTTTAAAATATGACAAAAGATCTGATTCCAAATCCTACTGATTTTTGTAAATACCTGCTTCTTCCATCAAAATATCCCCATATTTTTACAATCAATTGGCAATGCAGTCCTCTTAACATGGATTATGCAGTGGTTCGGGATTCTTTGTGATGGCAATATGGTTCCTAAATGTAAACATCTAAGGAAGAACACCATGACAGCCTGAATTATTTGACTGAATGTATATGCAGTTCTAGTAGGGGTTGAGGGAAAATGGGAAGAGAAGCTGAAGATGAGGGAGGAGCAAGGACCTTGCTCACAAAAACTTCAGTCACTAGGTGTTCCAAAGAGTCCAATTTCATTATGTAAAGCAGAATTACTTCTGACACTTGAGGCTTGGACATACACTGGTTAAAATTTCATGAATACATGCCATACGAGATCACATATTGGAAAGGAGTGGCACCAAGCCCAGAACCTGTGAACATACTGTAATATACATGCAAAGAACTAGCATAAACGGCCATGTACTTTCAGGGTTATTAGACCCAAGAATCTACCTTGGCCAAAGGATGGGTATTTGATTTTCCCAACATGGTGGCTGCACCTCAGATAACTGAAGCCTACTTGAGTTCTTGTAATGGAGCTAAAAGGGTACCGTTCGCAGTAGCTCATGGAATTACTCAAAAGCTTCCACAAAAGTTGCTGAAATTGTATGATTAAATTTTAAATAGGTCTTACAGCACAAGCTGCTTTTTCAGCATTCTCGATAACATTTAGGATCTAATTGAGCCAATTACCATCTGCAATGTTGCTAAAATGCAACATTTATGCACATTATAATAAAGCAGGCAGATAATTCCTCATCATATAAAGAAATAAAAGTTCCTAATAGAGCTTGTTTTTGACATTTTGGTTAGTAAACAATTATATCTTTTTGGCTGAAAAAATCTAATTCCTTTAATGGAATTGTAAGCATTAAAAATATTTGGGAGCAAAGCTGAGTAGGATGCTTACATAGCCACGTGTAAAAGAATGCCCATGTCAATAAACTGTAACATTGTTATCTATGCAATCTACCTGGGTCTTAAAGCAATTGACGTCAACATTTCCAGGCATGTATCTGTTAAGCTGCTCTTTTAACTAGACGTCCCCAGAAAAACATGAAGTGTTTTTTTCCCCTCTCCAAGTTTCCTGATAACTTTGCCTGCCACCTGGTTATGGTTAGTTTCATTTTGTAGTTTCATACAAACATTAGATTGAATCACGTCAGCTTTTCCATCTGCCAAAGAGGGAGGATAGAACGTCCCTTCTTACCACCAAAAAGGCTATGCTGGGAATTGTGAGATTCACACAGACAAAAGCCATATGGTTATAGTTAGGACGGGAATTGCTTTCACCTAGATAGCCCAGGAGAGTCTGATCTTGTCTCATCTCTGAAGCTAAGCAGGGTCAGCCTTGGTTAGTAATTGGATGTGAGACCTCCATCGAAGACTAGGGCTGCAGAGGCAGGCAATGGCAAACCAACTCTGTTAGTCTCTTCCCATGAAAACCCCAGTAGGGGTCAGCATAAGTCAGCTATGACTTAAGGGCACTCTCCACCATCAGGAGGGGAATTAGAAGAGACTGAACACAAAAGGGGAAGATCCAACCCACTACAACAGCAAACTCACTTGGTACTGGGTAAAGTTTGTATCATTCTCTCATGCTGATCATATTTAAGATATTTCTATTTGCTTTTTATAGCTGTTCTTTATACTTAATTCTCCTCCATTTTATTTTATCAGCAGTATAATATAAGACCAGTTCAACGTATTTCTTTTACCTCAAGCAAGGAATAGCTCCCCTTCCCACCTATTAGTCATTGTTGCTTTTTTAAAAAAACCAGGTTGTTTTCCCCAGGACACTTGAAGAATAAGCATGGCTGCCTAACAAGGCACAGCACAAGAGAATAAAATACCTCATGTAAATGTGTGTGTGTTATGTGCCATCAAGTCACCTCTGACCTATGTTGACCCTATGAATGAAAGACCTCCGAAACATCCTATCTTTAACAGACTTGCTCAGATCCTGCCATCTCGTTTTAGGTCTTCCTCTGTTCCTGCCTTGCACTTTTCCTAGCATTATTTCTTCCTGAGAATCTTGTCTTCTCATCATGTGACCAAAGTACGGTACCCTCAGTTTTGTCATTTTAGCTTCTAGGGAGAATTCAGGCTTGATTTGATCTAGTACCCACTTATTTGTCTTTTTGGCCATCCACATTTCAAATGAATCCATTCTTTTTTTCTGTCAGCTTTCTTCACTGTCCAACTTGCACATCCATACATGGCAATGGGGAATACCATCGTTTGGATTATCTTGATCTTGGTCCCCGGAGAGACATCTTTATCTTTAAGAATCTTTTCTAGTTCCCTCACAGCTGCTTTTCCAAGTCTCACTATTCTGATTTCTTCATTGCAGTCTCCCTTTGGGTTGATGATTGAGCCAAGGAATAGAAAATCTTGGACAATTTCAATTTCCTCATTGTTAACTTTAAAATTCTGTAATTCCTCAGTAGTCACTCATTACGTCTGTCTTCTTGAAGTTCAGCTGTAATCCTGCTTTGGCACTTTCTCCTTTAACCTTCATCAATAGTTGTTTCAAGTCTTTGCTGTTTTCTGCCAGTAATGTGCATATCTGCATATCTTAAATTGTTAATGTTCCTTCCACCAATTTTCACTCCACTTTCTTCTAGATCTAATCCTGCTTTCCTTATGATATGCTTTGCATAGAGGTTGAACAGATAGAGAGATAATATGCATCCTTGTCTGACATCTTTGCCAATTGGAAACCATTTCCCCATATTCTATCCTGACAGTAGCCTCTTGTCCAGAGTACAGGTTGCGCATCAAAATAATCAGATGTTGTTGCAACCCCTTTTCTTTTAAAATTCTCCATAGCTTTTGATGATCCACAAAGTCAAAAACTTTGCTATAATCTATAAAATACAGGCTGATTTTCTTCTGAAATTCCCTGTTATGTTCCATTAGCCATCGTAAATTTGCAGTGTGATCTCTAGTGCCTCTTCCTTTTCTGAATCCAGCTTGAACACCTGGCATTTCTTGTTCAATATATTGTAAGAGTCTGCTGCAGAATTTTGACCATCACTTTGCTTGCATGGGAAATTAACGTGATAGTCTGATAGTTGCTGCACTTTTTTGCATTCCCTTTTTTGGAATTGGAAGGTAGACTGAGCATTTCAAGTCTGTGGGCCAGTGTTTTGTTTTCCAGATTTGTTGACAGATTTTTGGTAAGATTTTGATGGACCAAATATCTGTAGCTTGAAATAGCTCTATTTCAAGCATCTACTTCAGATGCTTTGTTTTTCCCGATTGCTTTGAGTGCAGCATTTACTTCACTTTCTAGAATTTCTGGTTCTTCATCAAAAGATTCTTCTTCTAAGGAATCTGTCATCTTCTGTATAGTTCTTCAGGGTATTGTTTCCATCTTTCCTTTATTTTGTCCTGATCAGATACTGTATTTCCATGTTGATCTTTCACCATCCTAACCTGTGGCCTGAATTTCTCTTTATTTCTCGGATCTTTTGGAACAGATCTCTTGTTCTTCCTTTTTTGTTGTTGTCTTCCATTTACTTCCACTGGTTATTATAATAGATTTCTTTGTCTCTGCCTGCAAGTCGCTGAAAAGCTGCATTTAGAATTTTGATCCTATTTCTGTCACCTTCTGCTTTTGCTTCTCATCTATCTTTAGCAATTTTAAAAGTTTCCTCAGTCATCCATTTAGGCTCCTCCTTTCTTTTGGCTACAGGAATAGTCTTTGCACATTCTTTCTTGATAATATCTCTGGTTTCAGCCCATAATTCTTCTGGCTAATGACCAATTAAACTTAGAATTGCAAATCTGTTCTTTACATGGTCTTTACATTCTTCAGGAATATTATTTATATTGTATTTTGGTACTATGAGTCTTTTAGTGTTTCTCTTCAGCTTTATTCTAATTTTTTGATATTAGCAACTCATGGTCTGTATCACAATCAGCTTTAGTAGAGAGAAAGCTTCTCCATCTTCTGCTTCCAATTATGTAGTCTTTGTTCCTGTATTGGTCACCCGGTGATTTCCACATATACAATTATCTTTTTTAGAATCCAAAATCCTTGCCTAAACTTGAAATGGTTTAATAATTATTGTAGTGGGAAATATACACAAAAACTCCCATCCAGATCATTATGCTTGGCAAGAACCCTGGTGAACTCTTCTGGTTTGACAACATCCCTATCAGGTACACACTGCTGAATGACTCTCTCTTCTCTGTCCTCTTACTGCTTTCATGGAACTGAAACAGAAAGTATCAGCAAGATGGCACTCAAAATAGAAAGCATTAATAACCTTATCTCATTATTTCTGAATGCAGCCTTTTTTCTTTTCAGACTAGTTACAATACCTGTATCAAAGAACATGGTCTGTTTGGGTCAAAATTAGTTTATATGAATGAGTACCCTTGATAAAACTTGTGTCAGGGCTATACCACTTCACACTGAAGGCAGAGGCTCACATAATTGAATGCTTCTTTATCCCCACCAAACCCCTTGCCCATAGAGAACTAGCATGTCAAGCAACAGACAAAGGGCAACCCTAGAAACAACCAACGTTTACTGTGGCAATCATAATAATCGAGGTGTAACCTACTACTTCATTCAGCCAGCAGGAAGCCTTCGTTTGCCAGTAGACTCCTTCTGCTGGATGTAGGCGCTACCCTCATCAGAGTAGAGTGATAACATACCTCCCATTATTTTCAACTCTGACAGCAAATAATCCGGAAATTGCAAATTTGGTGAACTGTTTACTTTAAATGCTTGTTTCAGCACTGGGAGGCTAATGACATGTACAGTGAATTTAATCTCAGATGTTGCTCTGTCCTAATTCATCACTTCTTATCACTCTGTTTGAGAACATTATCTGTGGTCCATTTTAAGACTCCCCTCATTCTGCTATAGTGCTCAGGAACTTTTTAAAAATCTCCAGCTTGTAGTAACAAGGAGTGACATCTTATTTATTTATAGATGACTAAATGTATCTATTTTCTATTTATATGCTGCACATTAATATATTAGTATGTTTGTCCTTTAGGGGTTATTAAAAAATTTTATTATGTTACTGGTGTGCGAGTCTTTTTAGAAGTCTGAACTCACAGAAGTGAGAAAGTAGCTGTTAACAGCTCAGACAGTGGTATAGACAAGTTGTTGTCCCCAAAGACAAATAAAATTACTACAGTTCAGCAACTAGATATCTCGTGACATGTAAAATTTGTCTGTGATGTCAAAACAATTAGGGTGATAGACGAAGCAAGTATACTCTATAGCTAAAGAGGAAGGGAAGACCAAAGATTGGCAGATAAAAATCTGTATCTTGATATCAGCTCTTTTCTTTTCTTTTTTTTTTAAAAACCTCCAATAAGCATACAATAACCATTTTTCTACTTTTTCTACTAAACTTCCATAGCTTCAGATTCCAAGGTGAAAGCCCAGCAATAATCTTTTGCTGAATTCTTAGCAAGGAATAGAAACAACCTCTCCAAAACTGCCTCACCACAATGCTTTCGTTAAGAGTATAAGGCAGCTTCAACCAGCACTGCCCAAATTGGGCCATTGAGAATAAAGACTTTGAGCAGAAGGTAAAAACAAAGCAATGAATGTGCAATGGGTCCCCATGAACACTTACATTATTTATGTAGAAAATATATATGCCACTTCTCCATAGACCTACTTGAGGTGGCTTAAAATAAAACCATTACAATGGTCCACCAGTTAAGATCTGCCCACAAGCCCTGGTCTCTGTGCCCCTGCCTTCAGAGGTGAGATAGGTGGCAACCACAGACGGGGATTTTCAGTAGTGGCAGCTCACTTTTGGTATGCTTTTCCTTCTTGAGGCTCGCCTGGCACCTACATTGCATTCATTCAGGTGCCAGGCCAAAATGTTTCTGTTCACCCAGGCTTTTAATTAAGGGGTTGATTTTTTAAAACCCTATTTTAGTCTGGAAACTGTTATTTTAAGCTTTCTGTGGGCCATGTTTTTATGCTGGGCTGGGTTCCCCCTAATGCTAGGTTTCAATTAATATCTTTTAATGTTTTATTTTTATTATTTTTATTTTGTAAGCCACCTCAGCTGGTTCCTGGAAAGGCTGCATGGCAAGTTTCCTAAAACAGGAAGGCAGGCAGACAAAAACCCAGCCACTAAAAACAAAACCATCAAAACACAGCCATTAAAACTGTCAATGCCACTGAAACGAAACAAGACATAACAGCATAAAACATACACTAAGGAGACTCAAATGCTGTAGATCAAATGTTTCTTGGATGAGCAGCAGACAGTAAAACATTTGAAAGAAAACCCCTTAGTTAAAAGCCAAGGTAAAAAGGAACGTTTAAGCCCGATGCCCAGATTCAAGTAAGAAGACAGGCACCAGGTAAGTGTCATGGGGGGGGGGGGCATTCCAAAACCATCTTCTCCAAGAGTTGCAACCCCGGGATATTTGCTCCAGGTGTGCAAATTGATCAAGGTGGAGATGCAGCAGTTCCAGTCCATCACCTGAGCCAGTTGTCTATCCCATCAGTTGTGAAATCAGGATTTCAGGAGTGTAACACAGCAGGTAAGCGGCAGGCAAAAGGACCAGGCGGAAGATGCATTTCATTGGGAGTCTTAAATGTACAGAGCTAGCCACTGGTTTGCATGTTGTGCGCATATAAGGGTCAATGTTTTGCCAGGTTGTGAAAAATGGTTAAGGAGGAATGAACATGCTGGATCTAGAGTTGTCCCAACATGTTTTTTTTTATAAAGCTGTGATGCTTAGAGGAATAGGCAGCTTTGAAACGGAGTTCTACACACCTCTTGGCTCTGCCCCAAGGCCTCCAAATACAACTGGGCTCTAGATATGCCTTGCCCCCTAAATGTCCCTGCCCCCCCCCATCTGTTCTAATGCTGAGGGCTCCAACCTTCCAAGCGTGCCTAGATAACAGAGTATTTTCTTTCTAATTTAGGACTATAAGTTTCTTGAGGGAAAAGCCGTAAGCCGTAAGACTGAGTAAGCCATCTCTTGTCTGCTTGGCTGCCAGAGACTAGTCAACACACCAATAAACGTCTCTGAGTACATAAAGTACATAAAGTCCAAGTGATAGAATACAACTACATGTTGTTAATAAAATACATTTCACATGTGTTTTGACATTGATCACAAGGTCACAAATAGCTAGAAATGATTGATAAATGCCAGCGTTGTCTCCCCCACTACTAGATTTAGCATGAAGCAGAATGCTGATTTGTGAATGTTTTTGCTTGTTGTTTACATGAGCAGATGGTATTGTTATCCTAACAAAAAGCAAATTCAAGAATTGAGGAGTGTTTGACATTGATCTTTGGAATAATACTCTGATTCTATATGGATTAATTCATTAAAATACTTACACCCTATCTTGCCCACTGCCTGCAGCAGGAAAAGGATGTTTGCAAAAGCAGTGCAAACTAGTACGAAACACAGGAGGATGATAAAAATTTAGACACAGACAGGGCTTCTTTTCAGCTGGAGTTGCGGCACCTCTTGAAAATGGTCACATGGCCGGTGGCCCCGCCCCCTGATCTCCAGATAGAGGGGAGTTGAGAATGCCCTCCACGCCGCTCCAGCGGCGTGGATGGCAATCGAAACTCCCCTCTGTCTGGAGATCAGGGGGCGGGGCCACCAGCCATGTGACCATTTTCTCCGAGGGCTACCCACTGAGTTTCACCACCACTTTCCCCAGAAAAAAAGCCCTGGACACAGACAACTTGCCCAGAGCACTGCCAACAGCCGGGGGGGGGGGCGGAATCCTCTATTAAATATGCTTTGAAACAAAAATGTTTTCAGTGCTTCTGAATGCAGCCCAGTGTAGGATGCTGCTATCATCTCCAGGGAAGTTGTTTCAGGGGGCTTGTGCTACAGCCAAAAAAGAACACTTTCAAGTTGAGGCATATGTAATCACTTTAAGAGAAGGCAGAGTCAAAAAGAGATCTCAGAGAGTCCAATATTCATTTACTTATCACATTACTATTTTACCTACTTGGATTGGATTAAAATGTAAAACATTATTTTTCAGTTTACATAACGAAAGCAACAAAACTTTTAAAAATATATCCAACAATATATAGATTCTGTTAAAATGTCAGGCAGCTTCGGAAAAAAATCATACTGAACGTAATCCACCCTCTCAGAAGCGGCCTGAATTCAGATTTCTGCACCATATAAAAATTGATTTAGAAGCTTGGCATTATATACCTTTAAGGCCGAGGGCACAAATTCGCCTCCTGCTGTATAAAAATATTTTACAGCTGTCCTCCCTGCTCTCAAGGCAGTATTCCTCACCAAATCCAAATGTGTTTTCCACACAAGGAATGCTTCAAAATGGATTGCCAGGTATTTAAACTGGTTAACCTGTTCCATAGATTGGCCTGCTATATACCATCTGAAGATTTCCCCCCCTTTTCCTTTTACTAAATACCTCGGATTTCACTACTTGGATTTCACTACTTTAATAGACAAGCCTTCGTGGTGACAGTAGTACTCGAAGTTTTTAATCAATTTGTGGAGTCCCACAACTGATCTGGACATTATCACTGCATCGTCAGCATACAAAAGGATTTCACACATAGCTATTTATGGAAGAAGGCAAGCATTTCTCAGGGGACAGAAGATCATTTATATATAAGTTAAACAGCAGGGGCGCAAGAATACACCCCTGCTTGATGCCTTTTTCTAAGGTAAATGGCTCAGACAGCTGCCCTGAATCTCCACATCTAACTTGGGCAGTAGGATAGCTTTACAGTTGTTGTATTAGGTAAAGGAGACATGATTCAGTGCCGTACTTCTTCAGCTTTCCCCATAAGCGGGGCCTGGAGATTGTGTCAAATGCTGGTTTAAGATCCATGAAGGCAGTTATCAGCATGCCTTCTCCAGAGTGTGTCTATTTGTACTGGAGTGTGTGGCAATGATCGATGGCACTTGCTCTTTTCCTAAAACCAGTCTGTTAATTCCCCAGAACATTATTCCCTTTGACCCGGGATCTAAACTTTTTGAAAAGCATTGCAGCATAAAGTTTTCCTGTGATGGATAACAAACTTATTGGATGATAATTCACCAGGTCCATTGGATCCCCCTTTTTATAGATCGGGAAGATTATCACACCAGACTTCGGGCATAATTCCCGTCTTATTTACGTCAGTAAAAACTAAAGCCAGAATCTGTGCCCACCAATCTGGGTCAATTTTAAATAATTCCACTGGCATTAGGTCAGGGCCAAGTGCTTTTCTTTCTTTCTTTTTGTTGCTTGATTAAGATCCTGACCTCACTGGCCATTACAGAGGGTCATTCCTTCGTGCCCAGTGGCTGCTTCGGTCTGCCATCTGGTATCTCTCTATTTCTATTTGCAAAGACAGAAGTTAAAAAAGCTTCCCAAACATCTGCAGAAATGTGTCAAGGTACTGGGAACCTTGAGTTTAATCCTTTTGCTATTAGAGTCCAGAATTTTTTTTTCATTTTTTGTTTTTACAGCCCAGAATAAACATTCCTAGTTGCTTTTCCATGCTGCAAACTTCTTAAATTTCAATAATTTTTTATATCCTTTTTTCAGCTTCAAAATACCTCTGTTTTGTTCAATTTTTTAAATTGTCTACAAAGGCCCCTAATTGATCTTTTTAGTGTCTTGCAGTCAGAATCTTACCAGTTGTTTCTGTTAGGTATGCCCTGCCCTACAGGCTTTGCTGTTAACAGGAAAGGCTTAAAAAGATCAATTAGTTCAGTAAAAAATCCCATTATTTCTCATATTCTCGGTTTCTTGGGGACCTAGTTTTTATCAAATCCAGTTGCACTTTAACAGCACAACCCTAAGCAGAGTTACTCCAGTCTAAGTCCACTGAAATCAATAGGCTTAGACTGGAGTAACTCTGCTTAGGATCAGAGGAGTTAGCCGTGTTAGTCTGTAGTAGCAAAATAGTAAAGAGTCCAGTAGCACCTTTAAGACTAACTTTATTGTAGCATAAGCTTTCAAGAGCCACAGCTCTCTTCTGATGCATCTGACGAAGAGAGCTCTGGCTCTCGAAAGCTTATGCTACAATAAAGTTAGTCTTAAAGGTGCTACTGGACTCTTTACTATTCTGCTTAGGATTGCACTGTAACTTTCTCTTCCATGGCTTCACGCGACTTCAATGATCTTAAGGTGTTATGTGTCTGGACTAAAGCTAAGTTAATTATGTGAGGGGAGGGGCTACAGATATCTAGGCATAATAATAATTGCAAAAGGTCGTGGCAAAAAGATATAAAACATTATCCCTCAGCCCCAATTTTCGTAGCTGGTTTGGAATTCCTCCCGTTACCCCAGCATCATTGTTGGCCTCTCTCAGACCTGCTTTGCTGTGCTCTCTTCCTATGCCTGGTCAATTTCCAAGCTCCGGGGCTGCCTCGGGGCTGCCAAGGAATCCTTTCCCCTTCCTCTCCGAGATCAGGCTTGCAAGTCTTTGGTTGTTTCCTTCTCACTTTCCCAATAGGCAGGTAGTAATTAGGGAAAGGTTTGGGGGTTTGCATTTTAAAATCCCCCCATTGTCATGATAGCTGTTTAATTTGGTCTCTCTGTATTAATCCAATAAAAACCTTTTAATTTAAGAACACTTATTCCCCCTCGTTCTTCCAGGTGCAGTACTGAATCTGGACCTCTGTATACACTGGTTTTAAATGCCCCACCGCTCTGACTCATTGTACCATTCAGCCATTAGCAGATAAACCAAGTCCCTTCCAAATATAAGCTGAACTCCTGCCTTTCTGCGGCACCATCAGTTAACTATTTCCAAGTCAGGGTTTGGAACATCTCACCCAGAGCCAAGCTACAAGAGATGAATTACATGAGGACGAACACGTGAAGGGAGTCGCAATGTTAGCTGAGAAGCTGAGTTTCAAAAGAGATCGGAAGGCTTTTCCACTCTCTACAGAGCCAGGGGAAATAGCTCCTCAGAGGGTTTGTTAATTTCCTCCACCTCCCTAAGGCTCTGTCAGTTTCACCTCCCCTTCTAGGAGGCAAAGAGGAAATTAACAAACCTCTCTGTAGAGAGAGGAAATTGGCAAAGCCTTCCGATTTCTTTAAAAATCAGCTTCCCAGCTAACATTGAGACTCCCTTCATGTGCATGTCCTCATGTAATTTGTCTCTTGTAGCTTAGCTCTCACAGAGCAGTGTTATTTGTTAAAATACTCTCTAAAATTTTACACCACCAGCAATGCCTGTATACTAGGAACAGGAAGAGGAAAACCTCTGTGATGTTCCAACTTTTATACTTACCAAAGTCTTCCTGTTTGCTCTCTTATCATTCTTCTTGGCTCCTTTTTTGTTGCTGGTGAAATAATGCAAGGTGCCATACTCCATCAAGGCAGCAAAGACGAAAATGAAACACACAGAGACAAAAAGGTCCATTGCTGTTACATAAGAGACCTTGGGGAGAGACTTCCTTGCAATTGTACTCAGCGTTGTCATTGTCAAAACAGTGGTAATGCCTGTTCAGAAATAACAGAAAGGGGTGTGTTTTTTCTCACAAGAAACTGCAGGAATATTAAAGTACCGAGATGCTAGAAGATGCAACAGGCCGTTTCTATGGAGCTACGAGGGACTCGTTGCCGTGAACCATGGTGGCATGCTGTATTATAGTTTTTAACCATGTGTTTTGGTATTTTAACTGGGTTATTTTTGCAAGTTCCTTGAGGACTCTGCTGACTCAGGTGGGTGGATGGAAAGAACCTGAAGGCTAGTCATTGGGTTTGTTCAAGACAAAATGCAAAACCATTATCTGAATGAGGGATGTACTCTTCCACATACCCATGAGGATCAGTAAACTTCAGTTTCTCTCCAAACCAGGATTGCAAAACAACTTCAAACTGTGAGCATTTTCAAGCTACTCCGCACCCTGGTTCAGCAGTCCTTGTGAACCAAGCCACTGTTGACATCGTTTTACCCCCAAATTTTGTTTAATTGTTAAAATATATTTTGAATGTACGCTTCAAACCTATTCGGCAATGCTGTATGTATGTTATATATTTATTTATATGCTGTATTTAGGGAAATGACACTTATATCAAAATGGTTGTTCTTCAGCAAGCCTTCAGATTATTTAATTTAATAAAATCAAAAGAGTCCAGTAGCACCTTTAAGACTAACCAATTTTATTGTAGCATAAACTTTCGAGAATCACGTTCTCTTTGTCAGATGCATCTGATGAAGAGAGCTGTGGTTCTCGAAAGCTTATGCTACAATAAAATTGGTTAGTCTTAAAGGTGCTACAGGACTCTTTTTGATTTTGCTACTACAGACTAACACGGCTAACTCCTCTGGATTTAATTTAATACTATTTTATACTATTTTAAATGTTTTACATTTAAATTGATTAAAATTTTAAGTTTTTTACCCTTTTAATGTTGGCCACCTTGAGGGCCCAATTTAGATGGAAAGGCAGCAAACAAACATGTTAAACTAATAAAATAAATTATATGAAAATAATCTGCTGCACTAATATTAGATTATTATTTGCATTGCGTGCTTTGAAATGATTTCATATTTTATGGTGCTTTTGTTACAAACCCACTTTTGAGGTTCTTGTGGCTGAAATTATGCGGTATTATAACTTTGCAAGTTTGAATCTCAGTGAGAAAGGTGAATGATAGATGAAGTTAACTAATAATTTAAAGCAATGTATAAATACCATAGCAAATAATTGAGCAGATTTACAGTGCCATTCTTAGCAGAGTGAAACCTTTCTCAGTCCATTGAAGTTCAACCATGTACGCCAGAAGTCTGAAATGAATTGTAATGGGCGGGACACAGGATTCAGTACATAAAAACGGCAAGAATTAAATGGCAGGCGTTACACCTAACTCTTGTGTTCAGGAGGGCGGTGGCTTGAAAATGAAACTGCAGATAACAGTCTATGCGGGAAGCCATTTGTGTGAAGTGACTCCTTGCACGTTTCTGCAGATTTCACAATCATAGCCGTGTCCGCCAGGCCTCCCCCAATTGGTTATACGGGTATGACTGAAAACCAGCCTTGCTGCTTGAGGAACTACTTCATGTATATACAGTGTTCTAGATGGAATAGTGCCCATAGGGTTTCATTTTTCAAACAGCAGTTATTCTGCTGCTGCACATATTCGGCTACAGCCAACCAAGGGGAACGGTTAAAACTTCTGTATCTGTTGATGTGGACTTTTGATTAAGAAAAAAAAATGGATGGCTGAATAGGAACAACTTCCATAAAGCAACATACTGAGAAATAATTTCACACTGTCGTGCTGAAGGCCTGCAGGTGGTGGATTCATGTTATCTCTGGTGTGTTCCATACTACTGCCATTTTTGTGCTACTTGAAGAAGATGTAAGGCAATCTGAAAATGTTCAGGCTGCTGAGGGCCAAGCTACAAGTGATGCCTGACACAGGTTGGACACTTGTCAGATTCCCTCAAGTTTTGATGGGAAATGTAGGCATCCTGGTCTTGCAGCTTGGCTCTCTGACTGCTGTCCAATGGACTTTTCAACTGTCACTTGTCCAACATTCCGCCAAGCTGCCTACATTTCCCACCAAAACTTGAGGGAAGCTGACAAGTGTCCAACCTGTGTCATTCATCACTTGTAGCTTGGCTGTGAGACTTTGGTAGTGCAACCCTAAGCAGAGTTACAGCTTTCTAAGCCTGCTGAAGTTAATGGGCTTCGAAGGGAATTGCTGTTGCTTAGGATATACACCCCTGGTTTATTTTCTTCTTTCTGGTGCTCCTTTCTACAGGTGTGTGAACACTGAAGTACAGGTGAGCTGGGAGATCACAGGTACCTAAGGATGTCCTTGCAGGCACTGCATCTTTATTAATCCAAAACGACACCCAGGAAAGAACAACAGTCAGTATGCAAGGAATGTATGTTTGAATCGTAAAATATCCCATGCGTCTGCTCAGATCAAAGAAGATCGTCATGACAACATAATCCCCTACAAGAAAAGAATTCCACAATCAATTATACCATGCAAGTTACTTTCTGCTACACATTTCATTTTGCCTTCACTCCCCAAATGATACCTTACTGTGGATGAAAATTGCTACTGGAGAAATGACCTATGATCAAACATGCACACATTCCATTTCTAAAAAAATAAAGTCACTGCAATTGCATTTTCATTGCACAATTTCAAATGTGCTAAAATACTCTGGGGGCATATGTCTGGAAATACGCATAACAAAGATAATCTATCTTAAATATATGGAAGGAAATTCCAGGTTATTCCTTACCAGACTGAGTATGAGAGATATCGGTTGTATTTCTTAAACCTACAAATGCAAATTGATACAATCTCCAGTATTCTGGATCCGCCACTTCAACAGAAGATTTCTTCCATTTGTACACAATTTCATTCTTGGGGTAGCCATCTAGAAAATAGGAGCACGATACCAATTACTCTCTCTCTCACACTCCCTTCCTATATATAATATATATAAATATAAATATAAATATAAATATAAATATAAATATAAATATAAATATAAATATAAATATAAATATAAATATAAATATAAATATAAATATAAATATAAATATAAATATATGACTACAGAAAGACTTATAAGGAACTGGTCACCTAATTGCTGGATAAACAAACTTAAGGTATATTGTTGAAGGCTTTCACGGCCGGAGAACATTAGTTGTTGTAGATTTTCTGGGCTGTATAGCCGTGGTTTTGGCATTGTAGTTCCTGACGTTTCGCCGGCAGCTGTGACTGGTATCTTCAGAGGTGTAGCACCAAAAGACAGAAGTCTCTCAGTGTCAATGTGTGGAGAAGATGTTACCAGATAATTTATATCTACTCAGGAAGGTGGGTTTGGGCTGAGTAATCCTGTAAGAGTTTCCCAGGGAGTGGAATGCTCCCCCCATTAGCATTCCACACTCTGGGAAACTGTAGAGGGCAGACAGGACTCGACGGCCAATGGTGCGCCGTGACGGCATGGAGAACCATGGGGCAAAATGCTGAAGCAGCCTGCGTAAGCCCACGCCCTCCACAATGGATAGGGGGAATCCTTGTAGGGCAATAGTCTCTGCCACAATGCAAATGCCCACCTCCTGAGCCCTTGACCTCACCCTTTTCAGCGGCACTGTCCCTGACCCTGAGGGAACAACCTGCACAAGGGCGGCCTGCCTGACCATTCCACTCCCACCACCAGCAGTCTCAGGGCAAGGCTTCTTGCTTGGGGTGGATTCTGGTGACCCTCCCACTGATCCCTGGTAGTCCTCTTTCTCCCCCCACCGGATACTTCGCTGGCCGAGGATGGGGACCACAGGCTTGGGTGGTGTGTCTTCAGGTACCTACTCAGGACCATCGACGACAGGTGCTTTGGGTCATTGCCCCTGTGCACCAGGCCACTGCAGGCACGGCACTGCACCACACAGGGGTCATTCAGAAGGGTCTGAAAGTGGATCCATACGGAGAGCTTGAAACCTGGCCCACTAACTGTTCCAGGGGAAGGAGAACGAAGGCCAAGCTGCAAAGCTGGTGCTAGAAGAGTGAGGGGTGGACTGCAGGCAGGGACAGCACCAAGATTTTGGGATGGGGACAGGATGGATGTTTCATCGAACCCCAACCATTCCTCCATGGACCCCTGGCCCTCCTCCTCCTCCTCAAAAAGTTTAAGGAGATCCTCTTCCTCTGGCAGCAAGAGCTCTTTGGCCTCCTCCCAAGCCCCCACAGCTGAATCTTGGGGATCAGGAAGTTCTGCTGCCCCCGAGCCCTGCCCAGTACTGCTTCCTATGTGGCAACCAGGACAATCTTTGCACTTCCCCCCACGATCACCCTTGGCCCCCGCCCGAAGCCTCATTGTGCCAGCAAACAAGAATCAAGGAGGAATGAGAAGGAGAGCCCTCAGGCGAGGTGCCCACTGAGCTTGGCCCCAGAGCCAGGCAGCAGCCCTGGAACGAGAGGGAGGTGGTAAAGCACTAGCCCAGCACTCCCAGAGACCTGACCAGATCAGGCACTGATGATAATGTGAGCCCTCAGCCAAGGTGCCCACTGAGCTTGGCCCCAGGGCCTGGCAGCAGCCCTGGAACCAGAGGGAGGGGGTACAGCACTAGCCCAGCACTCCCAGAAACCCGACCAGATCAGACACTGATAGTAATCAGTGTGAGCCCTCAGCCGAGGTGCCCACTGAGCTTGGCCCCAGGGCCTGGCAGCAGCCCTGGAACCAGAGGAGATAGATCCCTATCTCATCACACACACAAAAAATTCAAGCTCCAATGCACTCTCCCTGTCTCTCTCCCAAAAGGCTAGCAACAGCTCTCTCCCACTCCAAAGTTCAGGCAGTCCCTGCCTCCGTTGCCAAAGGAATTGATTGAAGGTGTCCGACTGTCTGGCTTCACGAACAGCAGACGAACGCGGCTTGCGGCGACCACTTGTTTGTTTAAAGTGGTGCCTCACGAACGGCTTGTTTGCGAACAACCGAACAGGACACAGTATCCTATTCCAGGACACTAAAATACTTGACAACACTTCCGACTACTTTGTCAGACTGCACAGGGAAGCCATTAAAATTCACAAGCATAAGCACAATTTCAACAGGAAAGAAGAGACTTTAAGAATGAATAGAGCATGGTTTCCAGTCCTGAAAAACACCAGGCTAACAAAACACTCTATACCCAACAATAGCCCTGCAGAGAAGATTAGCACATCAAGCACCAATCCATATGCAAAAGAACCTCCTCAGGATACAGTGAAGCCTCCCTCCATTAGCATTCCACACCCTGGGAAACTCTTACAGGATGACTCAGCCCAACCCCAACCCTCCTGAGTAGATATAAATGACCTGCCAACGTCTTTTCCACACTGTGACACTGAGAGATCTCTGTCTTTTGGTGCTACACCTCTGAAGATGCCAGCCACAGCTGCTGGCGAAACGTCAGGAACTACAATGCCAAGACCACGGCAATACAGCCCGGAAAATCCACAACAACCAGCCGATCGGGCTGTTTGTGGGTTTAGTTCGTATTGCTGTTCGTGCCCACCTCTAGTCTTTACCCGCTGATAGAAAATACTGATAGAGGGGGACAAACCGATCTCCTTGGGAAAGGAATTTCTTAATTTCACTTCCTCTGGTTACCACCAGAACCCTGAAGGTTACTGCCATGGTAGGGTCATATGAGAGTACATGTCCTTAAGATACACTGGTCCCAAACTGAATAGGGCATGCAGCTGTAGTTGTTTTGAACAGGACTTGTGTATGCCACATGAAGGAGGAGTGATAATGTATACAAACACCTTTTCAAAGTTTCCTCCAAACAATTAGCAGAATATGCCCCTTTGATTTAGCTCAGCTTTACATGTAAACTGCAGAAATTTAAATTCCAAACCAGATAAGTCTTATGAATGTTTGATAGCATGGCACCCAGCTGGACAATCTCTTCTACAAAAAGTTATTTATTGTGAAGGACTACTGGAAAATGCATTTAAGAGCAAGGGATGCTAGACGCTGAAGGTATATTATCTACTGAATTTTGAAGATTGTATTAAAAGTTTGAATTTCTTAAATGCATAGGCTGTCTTCTCAACTATCATTTGGCCACTCTACAAGACTTTTACTATATGATATAAACAGTTGATGAAGCAAAATGTATACTCTAACATAATCTAATAGTTTCTTCTAAATTAAGCTTTTTTTGTGCTCCAATAAAATTACTACTATTACCACCATCACCACCACTACCAAGAGCTTCTAAAGAGGTGATGTAACAATACAGCAAAATGAGAAACAGATGAAAGAGTATTTTAATGGATATCTTGAAATTAGTCATGGCTAAATTCCGTTGAAATAGGGCAAGTTAATTGCAACTGATACATCAGTGCAATTGGGCATTAAGATGACTTATTTTAAGCGTCTTGGAGTCTCTATGTGCTGTTATATTTTCAAAATTGATAGGTCTTAAATTGCTTTTGAGATATGTTTGTTTCATTTCCGAATAGATCGCTGAGGTCGAATTCATCTATGCACGTAAATCTTGAATCCAACCCAAATAGATCCTGGCCGTTTCCAGACGGCTCTCCGCTGCTCGGAAGAAGCCGGAAGATCGTGAAAAAACCGCAGAAGATCGCGTTTTCTCGCGCGAGATTTGCGTGACGTCATGTGAACTGTGTCATGTGACGTCGCACAAATCTCGCACGAGAAAACACGATCTTCCGCGGGTTTTTTTGCGATCTTCCGGCTTCTTCCGAGCAGCGGGGAGCCATCTGGAAACGGCCCCTGTCTGGAAATGGAAGGAAACTCCATTTTCAAATGGATTTTCAGCTGAGTTAACACCAAGGGCAAAAGGGTTCTCATAATGAGAAGCACCATCAGAAGAAATATCTTTGGAAAGATCAGAATGTGAAAGAACTTCCACGTAAATATTGAAGAAAGGATTAAGTAATAAATGACATGTTGAAAAGATACTCTTTAGTTAAATTTCATCCCCTATTAAGCTTAATATCTAGTAATGAATTGTTTAGATATACTCAGTATTTTATTCTGCCCGTGACAGTGTAATGTCCTTGTGAACAAATTAATTTTATATGCTTATTACTGTTTATAAAGCTGGCCGCAGTTCTGAAAAGTCTGTGGAGCTAGTCATTCTTAGACAAATTTAGAGTGAGTTAAAATAACAGAGACATATGTGGTGCTGTGTTCAAGGGATAAATCTACTGACAATTATCTTTGTATTGCTGTTTCCACATAGGTCTCATGCCAGATTCCACAACAGATAACTTTGCATACTTGGTGATTAATTGGGATCGCATTCTTCCCTGGAAAAGATCAAGGCAGCTTCTTCCAGGCTGGTCCACAAGCAATCTTAAACCAAATAGTTCAATTCAGTAGAAACAGTCAATTCCAAGAGAAACATCAAGGCTGGTAGACAGAAGGCAGGTGAGATACAGTAGTTGTATACGGCCAGATGAAATAATATTGTTTTCTCAGGCCTTCAGTCCTGCCGTGCTTTAAAACTGCAATATCCTAATCCATCTGGACTGGCAGTGCTGTAGCATAGCAAAGATATGCAACCTGCTTGGTGAAGGCAGAAAGTATCTGGGCCAGTTTGATACCCCCAGTACTAAAATACTATTCAAACTACAAATTTTATATTGGTTTTATTGTACTTCAACTGTCTTGATGTCCCCTGGACTCTGCTCAACCCTTTTTGATACCCAAAGTCAGCATAATATAGCTTCCCTTTTCTTGAATTATTCCATCTAAATTGTGCTGAGATCTCTCTCCTCCTCCTCTGGCACCTTCAGTTTTCGGATGCATTCGTTTCTGTGTACCCTGGAAACTGCAGCCTTAGTGTCAGGCACCTCAAACCTGCATTCTCTCAAGCTACATTTCCCAAGATACAGAGATGCAGGGCTTTTTTTCAGGGGGAACGCGGGGGAATGGAGTTCCGGAACCTCTTGAAAATGGTCACATGGCTGGTGGCCCCGCCCCCTGATCTCCAGACAGAGGGGAGTTGAGATTGCCGAGCGGCGCAGAGGGCAATCTAAACTCCCCTCTGTCTGGAGATCAGGGGGCGGGGCCACCAGCCATGTGGCCATTTTCTCCGAGGGCAACCCACTGAGTTCCACCACCTCTTTTCCCAGAAAAAAAGCCCTGCAGAGGTGTGAACATTTGCAACAAAAGAACATCCAGTGAAGGAACAGGAATGGGGAAGAAAAAGGTTCTTGGCCAGCCCTGCAGCAGCTCAACTAGCCTGGCCTGCAGATTAAGGCCAGGTGAGAGGAGAGAAGCCTCCGTAACAGTCCCATTATCTCCTCGTCTTCTCTGACTTTTGTCAACCAAGTGCCAGAATAAGTTGTAGATAATGTAGCTAATATTAATGACTGATTTGAAAAAAAAAATCAGGCATTAATAATCATGGTTTCTTGGGCATTCATTACTTGATTAGTTAATATTCAAATTATATCTCCCTGCCAAGCATTTCCTTTCCAGCCTAAGAAAATGAGAAATGCAGCCCTTTTGCAACTTCTTAATCAACAGTGCCTCATTTTAAAGAGAGAGAAATAAAGGGTTTTTTTACCACCTACAGCTTGAAAACTCCAGCGGACAGGAATGTGCATCCATGGGAAAGTTGTGAAGTTTCAGGTAACACTCAGCATTAATTGTCAACCTAATTGAAAGGAGAAAAAATATTATGAGAAAAGGATGATCAAACTATCAGAAATGCTGAGTAAGCGCTCCGTCAGACAGAGAAGTCACTTTTGCCAAAGAACTGCCAAGATCCACAAAGCCCCTTCAGGAATTCATAGAGGATATTCATGGAGGATTGTGGTGACTAGCCATGGTGACTAAAAGCAGCCTCAACATCCAGATGCAGAAAACTTTTGAACAGCAGTGTGAGGAGGCAATATGGGAGGTGAGACCGCAGGTTCTATGACTTGTGGTTGGCCGGCCATCCACAGTGACTGATTGGCCACTGTGAGAAAGGATGCTGAATTTAGGAAGAACTTCCTGACAGTGAGAGCGGAAGCGGAACAGGCTTCCTCGGGAGGTGGCGGGCTCTCCTTCTTTGGAAGTTTTTAAGCAGAGGCAAGATGGCTGATTCTGTGAGCCTGGGCAGATCATGAGAGTGCTTAGTTTTTGTGGCTACATGCCGATCGCCACCATGGGGTCAGGTGGTGGTTTTCCACAGGCTGGTTTGGCTACGGATCTTGGAGGTGTTTTGCTATCTTCTGGGCATTGAGCAGGGGTCACTGGGGCAGTCGGGGGGGGTGGCATTTGTGAATTTCCTGCATTGTGCAGGGGGTTGGACTAGATGACCCTAGAGGTCCCTTCCAACCTTATGATTCTATGAACTGGATGGACCACTGGGTCAATCCAGCAGGGCTCTTCTGATGTTCTTATGGCATGCCCGAGGGAGGGATTTGGGGGGCAATTCCTTTGAATGGCACGGCCTTGTGGCAAGGCAAAGGCTGACTTTGAAGCTCCCCTAACATTCAAAAGTTTCATAGCCATTTCCCATGTCATTGGTGGCAACAGGCAACTTTTTGAGAAATATACACAGAGCTCCCTTGGGCAGGCAGAAATAGTTGCATGGTTACTTTGATCTCAGCCACCATGTGCCGTTAACACAAAAGATCGATGCTGCTGTAGCGATTGACACTGTGGACTGGAAAAATGTAACCCATGGTACCCTAAAAGAAATAACACCCAAGGTTGAAGACATTGTGCTTTGAGACATTTTGCATCAAGCTCCGGTTTGCCATGCTTGTCTAACTGCAGGCACCTGGGCAAAGTGTTTCCTCTGCACATCCCAGAATTCTGACTGGGCAAATCAAGGTTTGGAAGCCTAATTTGTGAGGAAGACACATATGCCAATTTGCTCAAGTGCTTGCTTTCAGATGCAAGGTTACCCAAACCAGGAGGTTTTCAATCATGCTCTGTATACAAGGGGAGAAGCACATGACATGGAGAACCAGCTGTGCTCATATTTATCAAAGACAAACAGAAGAGCGTTGCAGCTTCAAAACATGGCCTTACTCCCTGCATTAGACTGTGGGAATATATTCTCTTGGTCAGAAACCTTTGCTTCTTCCCCCTTTATGTCTTGCATATGTGTGTGACTACCCAGTAAAATCTACAAAGCTCACTGAATTTTGTCAGTGTATGAGAAGAGGAGGTAAACACATATGACAGTATCTGCAAAAATCCTACAAAAGGCAGTCACATGACTGAATAATAATATTATTTGGCTTTACTTCTAAGGCAGAAAAGCATCCATGTGTCTGCAAATAAAAAGCTGCCACACCTGAGGAATTATGCAAATAGACACTTGGAAGACTAGCAGGTTTCCTCTTATCCATGCCCTAAGGAAGAACAGCACAGGCTCTCTCATCCCTTAACAACAAAGATGTTGCCCTCTGTGCACAATGGTATTGCTTGAGATCGTACATGTAAATATGCACATTTTAACCATTTGCTTGCCTACAGGTCCCCTGCCCCCGGAAATTTCTGGGCAATGAATTCAATCTGAAATGGTGTGTGAGCATCAGTCCAGTTGAAGTCAATGAGACTGATATGTACAGTGAAGACTGAGGTCACAAGACTTATGCAGTGAACTCAGTCGGACCTGTAGCCAAGGAAACGTGGATCAGGCTCTGCTTCTCACAGTCTTCAATGGAGTTTGAAACTTGCAGTTACACTCACACAGAACATGGCATACTGGGATGAGAGAGAAGGAAACAGGTAACCATGTGATCCAGTTAAAAATGTCTTCCTTCAAGCTGCAAGACCGTCTATTGGCCATTAATGTAGCAGCCCTTCAGCAAACATGTTTATTTCTTCATAATATATAGTTTGCAAAGTATATTCCTTTACTAATTACTTACTGAAGTTACAAAATCAAAAAGAGTCCAGTAGCACCTTTAAGACTAACCAATTTTATTGTAGCATAAGCTTTCGAGAATCAAGTTATCTTCGTCAGATGCATGGTACAGAAACTGGTCAAATATAGAAGAGGAGGGGAGGAGAGAGAAGAGAGAAGATGCAGTTAGCGGGGGAGAGAGGGAGGGTGCAACCAAAACATTCCTTTGCTAGTAAATGTAAACATCTCCTTTTGTTTACATTTTGTTTGCTAGTAAATATTTACATTTACTAGCAAAGGAATGTTTTGGTTGCACCCTGCCTCTCTCCCCCGCTAACTGCATCTTCTCTCTCCTCCCCTCCTCTTCTATATTTGACCAGCCTCTGTATCAGGCATCTGACGAAGATAACTTGATTCTCGAAAGCTTATGCTACAATAAAATTGGTTAGTCTTAAAGGTGCTACTGGACTCTTTTTGATTTTGTTACTACAGACTACCACGGCTAACTCCTCTGGATTACTGAAGTTAGGGCATATTTTTGAAGTTTGGCCGTGCAGACGCAGCAACCAGCTGGTCTTAAGAGGAGCAGAAGAAGAACATAGCCTGACGACAATACAGCAGGCTGAAAACTGCACGCTCTTCAGTTGTTGTTCCTCCTCCTCCTCCTCCTCTGTTTGGCCTCCCACGGAAAGAGAGTGCCATGGAGGAAGGGAGGCCACTAGAGAGTCAAGGGGAGCCAAATAGCTAGAAGCGTTGTCAGATTCTATTATTGCTTCTTCAGTCACCACCATCTGAACTTTTACTTTGTTTTCCCAAACGGTCTCACTTTAGGCAAATCCCAGCCAATTTTTCTCCCTGTGCACAAATGCGCAGTGGATACAAGCTGAACTTTCCATCTCATCCTGGGGCTTCATGAGTCTGTGTCGCATATGTTAATTTGTATTAGGGTAACTTCAGGTTAGTGGGCTGCGTTTCCCGTTTGTTCCTATTAATCCCTATTAATTTTCAACCCCACAGATTAAGTTCTCCTTGTGTTGTCTCGGCCTTGCACTGAGGATTCTCGGAAAGGAGACAGTAGCAATGAAGAGCAAGATCCTTTCTTTCTACTCACAGTAGCAATTTTCTCCTTGAAGATGCTCTTCAAAGGATCTAGCCAAGACTGTGATTACAGATAAGTGACATGTGCATTCATTCATTCATTCATTCATTCATTCATTCATTCATTTATTCATTCATTCATTTATACCCCAGCTTTCTCTGCAATGGGGACTCAAAGCAGCTTACATCGTTCTTCTCTCCTCCATTTTATCCTCACAACAACCTTGTGAAGTAGGCTAGGCTGAGCATGAGTGACTGGCCCAAGGTCACCCAGAAAAAGTCCATGACATAGGTCTGCCATCTGGAACGTGTGTCTCCTGGTCCGACACTCTAAGCAGTATACCATGATGGTATATAAGAAAGAAAGGGGAAATATTGCTTTGTAGGTATGCAAGAAATGGTGCAACAGGGCACGCTTATGCATATTTGCCGCCAGTACCCCATGCCTGTCATTTTAATTTTTAAAAAGGAATTTAAAAGGGGAGGGAGAGGGGCGAATGCGTTTGTTTGGCGGGTTGCTTTCCCCTTAGAAGGACAGGGAGCAACTGCAACATACCTCCCAAGAGAGCAACATGGGGGCCAAAGCCGGGGGGCAGCCCTCTAGTGCTCAGAAGGCAACTAGGGGCAGGGGTATCCCAGCTTAGTCCCCCCAAGGGGCCCCAGCCGAGGGCAAATGGGGAAAGTGCCCATGACTTGCCAGCTTGGCTCAGGGTCGCGTCACTGCGATGAGGGGAAGCTGCCCACTGCACAGCTTATTATGGGCCCTTGGGCTTCTCCCTCAGGAGACTGAGCAGCTAGGGGCCTCCGGGTATGGGGCAGTGGTGGGGGGGCCACCAACCCAGAGATTACTGAGCCCCCCCCCCCCGGACTGGATAAAAGCCCACAACTATGGATTGATTCTTTCTCCTTCCTTCATTTTGATCACTGCAAACTCTAAATAACAGCTAGTACCAGATTTACTGAAAAATCTCATAGATCCAGAGGAGTTAGCCACATTATTCTGTAGTTGCAAAATAGTAAAGAGTCCAGTAGAACCTTTAAGACTAACCAACTTTATTGTAGCATAAGCTTTTGAGAATAAACAGCTGTCTTTGTCAGATGCAACTTTATTGTAGCGTAAGCTTTCAAGAATCACAGCTCTCCATCAGATGCATCTGATGAAGAGAGCTGTGGTTCTCAAAAGCTTACGCTACAATAAAGTTGGTTAGTCTTAAAGGTGCTACTGGAGTCTTTACTATTTGGAAAAATCTCAGTATTTCTCAGTAGTACCCTGAATGTCATTATCTATTTTTTTTAATATAACAAGCATTAACAAAAAATAGGGGTTCCATTTAATTCTTTGGTATGTTAATATTCAATGCACATCCTTACTTATATTGCAACATTAGATGGTAAATGAAAGACAAATTAAAGGAAATAATTTGGACTATGACAGCCTGGCGAAATGAAGAGAGGAGAAGATAATTCTGGAAGGCAGTTCTGAAGATGAGAAGGAGCTCCAAGTTTCCTGGTTGTTTTATCTGAAACAGAAATAAGGGATGTGCTCTGCTGTTGACGAAATAGATCACAGTGTTTAATTTGATGCTCAGTTCAGGAAAAGGAACGTATGAAACAAGACTAATAGCGTGAGCAGAAGCACATTTCCATGGGAATAAGTCTCATTGCGCTTAGAGACGAGCGCACTCGTTGCACTCATCTGACGAAGAGAGCTGTGCTTCTCGAAAGCTTAGGCTACAGTAAAGTTGGTTAGTCTTAGAGGTGCTGCTGGACTCTTTTCTATTTTGCTACTACAGACTAACCCGGCTAACTCCTCTGGGTCTTAGAGAGACACTGACTCCCAAGTAAACATGCATAAGTACAGGATGATAACGGATTTAGCTGCTTTCTATATAATGGGCCTGATAAATCTGCAGATTGCATCCTGCTGTCATTCTTTGAGTTCTAGACAAAATGCGTTGCGTGCCAATACTAATTTGCTTATTCAGTTTCATGCGTAGCAGATTGTAGCTTGTTATAAAAACAAGTCTAGAGTTTGTGCACCTTCTACACAATGTGGAAATAGAATTCCTCGTTCCCAAGTGTTATGATCTCCAAATCAAATAAAAGAAGCGGGGGATGCACAAGGGCTCGTGGGGGTATCTCATATCCCTCTCTTCCACCATTTTCTTTCCTTTTCCTAAAAGCCCCAATATCGTTTTCCTTTTTCGTGCTTCCTTTTCTCTTTCCGACCTCTGGCCAACCTACCTTGATCTGCTTCCCTGTCTTCCACCTCCCTCCTTTCTCTCCCCGGCATCCTCTCCCCGGGCAAAGTCTGGCCCATTTTCTTGGTGCTGTCCAGGTTGGGCCTAGTTGTGTGGTGGGGAACCTGAAAGTATTTCCTCCTGTACACACTTCCCCACACCATTTCCTCTTTCCCTCCCCATCCCCTCTCCTTTCCCTGCTTCCTCCTCCTGCTTCCTTCTCTCCTACATTTTATCTTACACCTCTCTCTATATTTTATCTTCACAACAACACTGTGAGGTAGGATAGATTCAGAGTGTGTGACTGGCTCACTGAGTGAGCTTCCACATCAGAGTGGGGAATTGAACCTGGGTCTCCCATATCCTAATTTCATTTACTTGTAACGTCTGTATGCTGCCTTTCAACCCAAATGGGGCTCCCAAGGCAGAATTTGAAACTCTAACCATTAAACCGCACAGACTTTGAGGGGGGGTTGCTGTGGTTTGCTGCAAGCAGCCAAGCCTGAGTGAGCAAAGCAAGTCACGTACATCTAGTTGCTTGATGGTTGCTGCAGGGCCCGACCTCAACGAATCCTCTCCCAAAGGCCACAACAGCCCCAGAAAGAGCCCTGACCCCTCCCCTTTCCTTTTACTGACAGAACTAAGGCTTGAATTCTAGCAATACTCTTATGGTTGCCTAGCAACAGCCACTGTGGGCATCAGTTTCTTAAAGATATAGTTTCTCTTATCATTTGAGGTTTTTTGCCCCCAATATGTGTGTGTGTGTGTGTTCATTTTTTTACATTTCAAATTTTTCTGCAACCGTGGATGTTTTCTCAGGTTTGTAGAAAGATCTATCTGTCTTGTTTATGGCTCCAGTCCCTGGACATAAGTCTCCACAGATTTGGCCATACTGAGAATTAGATCATGAGAAATGGGGGCATCTTTCTCATATAAAGATTCCAAATCACATTTTAATTCTGGTTTATAGCCGAGCGAACATCCACAATTTTTCATGTCATTCAATTCTGACATTAAGAAAATCTGTAGGTTTGGGGGGAAACCAGGAATTTTTCAATATCTTTGGCATGTGTGAAGGAAGAGAGGGGGAAGAGAGAAAGAGAGCAATATCCTTGTGAGTTTCAAGGCTCGTATTCTTAAGGAAGAAACCGTGGTTGGCTGGTTTGTACCATCAGTACCAACAGATGTAGACTGCAATCTTATATACACCTAACAAAGTAATTGCCATTGAACTAAAATGGTATTTACTTCAGAGTAAACCATAAATAAGATTGTATTTTAAAAAAGCATGTAAAATTTACCATTAACAGCAAACAACAATAAATACAGTATAAATGACTGTATGTCTCTTTGAGCTGTGTGGGGCAAATTCTACCTGAGGGTGTATAATACTCGTCCATCACTTCTAATTCGTAGCAAACGGTTTGGAGTTGTGATCCAATGGGCATCTGATTTCCTTGAGTTTCTGAAGAAAGTGTCTGGAATCCAGATTTTCCCAACCATATTGCTATTGAGCATGAGCACTTTCATAGTGCTATTGAATTTCAGGCGGCTGTCATACCAAGTCTGGGCAAAAATGATGTCTATGGTGTATTCCTGAAAAAACAGAAATTATCAAAGCAGCATAAAATATCACAGAATACAATGCATATAAAAATAAATATTCCTCCTGAAATTCATGTTTAGGATTAGACACTATATTCTGAAATCTATCTTAAACAATGCTGTTTCAAAGAAACTCTCTGTGGTAACCAGAATAAAAGCAGCTTGATGTCTATGCTAACAGGGAATACAAAGGGAACATATTCTACAGTCATTAAGTCCAAAGCTTCTTCAGGTGCACTGATCTTCGTGTGGCAGGCCACAAGATCACTTATTAGAAGTTGCATCGGGGGCGTTACAGCTACCTTTGGGGGGGAGGGGAGAAAAGATGGCAAAGGGAAAAAGACACAATGGAAGAAGAGATGGGGGCAGGGGGAAGAGGGAGGAACAAAAGAACAAATCTAGGTAGATATAGCACAGGTAAAAATAGTGTAGACATAACAACAACAAGATTTGATTTATATACCCCCCTTCAGGATGGCTTAACACCCACTCAGAGTGGTTTACAAAGTATGTTACTATTATCTCCACAACAACAAACACCCTTTGAAGTGGGCAGGGCAGTAGTGAGGATCGCCAGCACCCAGGGGCAGCTCCAGGACTGTCGCCACCCCCGTGGCCACTCGTGCATGCGCGCTTCCCGGCCAGTAGCTGCGAGCCAGCCACCCCGTCAGAGCGGCAGGCAGCCGGGGCTTTGCATGGGTGGCCTCCCAGCTCTCCCACTCAGTTGTCCCACATGCCGCCCTGGCCTCCTGCCATGCTGACGGTTGCGCCTGGTCTGCAGCAACTGTACCTGTTCGGGAATGCGTGCTAGCGGCAGCAGTGCAGGGCAACTGGGTGGGAGGGCTGGGAGGCCACCCGCTCAGTTGCCCCACGCTGCTGCCGCCAGCACGTGCTCCTGGCCAGGTGCAGCAGCTGTGGGCCAGGCGCAGCTATCGGCATGGCAGGTGGCTGGGGTGGCACATGGGCAGCCTCCCAGCCCTCCTGCTCATCCACTAGCACTGCCGCCACTAGCTCCATGGCATGCGCTCCCAGCCAGCAGCTGCATGGCGCTTGCTCCCAACACCCCCTCTTTGTCGCCACTGGGAGCCGGTGACCCCCCCCCCCGCACCCCTAGATCTGGCCCTGGAAGTGGGTGGGGATGAGAGATCTCCTAGATGCTGTGACTGGCCCAAGGTCACCCAGCTGGCTTCAGGCAGAGGAGTGGGGAATCAAACCCGGTTCTCCAGATTACAGTCCCGTGCTCTTAACTACTACACCAAACTGGTTCCAAAACTGGGTTCTCCAGTGCAAGTCAAGTCCCATGTCTGAACAGGTTGAAACTATGCCTAACCTACCCTAACTTTGTGCATCTGAAGCTGTCTTAATCTCTGTATATGGATGCCGTGCTAAGTTAAAGTACTTCTCTCTGTCCTGGACATCATTGGTGAACAATGCAAGTAGAATATGGCTGTTTTCTATTCTGAATGGGGAAGCATTGGGGGGGGGGGGACCTGCACCTGCCTGTCCTAGGACATGTTTTGTGCTGCTGGTTAAGCATTAGGAAACCCAGAAGAGGGGAAAAGGCTGTCCCAATGAGTGATACGGAGCCAGTTCGCAGGAACCATGCTCATTAAGCATTGGGTCAGATCCAGTGAATTTTCTCCCTGGGCATACCAATGTCCAGGTGGGGGCTGGCGTCCTCCTCAAGTTACAGCTGCTTTCCAGACTGCAAAGTTCCCCTGGAGGAAACAGCAGCTTCAGAGAGTGAACTCTGTGGCATCACATCTCTGCTCAGAATCTCCCCAACCCTCTAATTCACCACGCGCCTCTTCCTAATCTCTGGTGACTTCCCAAGCTGAAACTGGCAATCCTATTTTCCACTGGTGAGAAAGGCAAAGGGTCCCCTTTGACCACTGAAAAGGAGGGTCCTGGGGATCAGGGTAACTGAACAGACAAAAGCCCCGTGTGATGAGGACTGTAAGAGGATGGGAATTTGGGTGAGGCTGAGCAAAAAGCTGGCTGGAAGCAGCTCAGTATCTACAGCTACCGAGCAACAGAAATAGTTTGCTGGAGTGCATTTGCCTTTCATTCATTCATTCACGCAGCAGCATCAGTGAATGCAACCTTACCGAGTGACAGGCCTAGTACTGGTTAGCAGATCGTGTGAAATGGTCATAATTTCTTAATCATTGTGCTAACGAGACTCACGAAGAACAGTGCTCTGCTCTGCTCTCCCAGCTTACGACATCCAAGCTCTTTTCCCAACTACTAACATGTCACCTTGATAATGTGACATGTCAGGAGGGCCTGATGAGAAGGGCCTGATCCTTCAGAAAGGTCTTCTGCAGAAGCCGCACTTCACAAACTCATGGCTCCCTGGTGCACCTGCGCCACGGTTTGCGTTTAATTGAATACAAATTTAAATAATGATAAGAAACCCTTTAAAATTCAAAATAACTTGAATGGTACAGGGGGGGGGGGGAAGCAGGGGGCTTCAACTTGGTTCTCTCTGCCAGCTGACTGACAAGCAAACACTAAATTTATCCCAGACATATTACAGTGAACAGAAGAATCCCTGACAATGAAAGGAAGTGAGAGGACTGAGCTTAACCCCAATTGCACTACATGGGGGGAGATATATTATCTAAAAATGCCAGACATCTGAATAATAATGACTAGGAAAGTGCCATTATGATGGGCAGGACTGTATTGTAAAAGCAAGCGTGTCTCTTGGAGAGACACATGTGGCATGCTATTTTTCTTACTAGGAGCATCTACTGACTGGGGCGGGGGGACACGCAGGGGGCGTATTTGAGGATGCTGTTTCATTAGCAAAAAAACCAACTTTGCATCCAGCGGCCCCCCACTAAACCACATCCTGGATACCATTTCCCAGCCATAGTAGGAACTAGGATGGATAGATGGTGGTGGTAGAGAGTGCCGTGAAGTCATAGCTGACTTATGGCAACCCCAGTGGGGTTTTCATGGCAAGAGACTAACAGAGGTGGTTTGCCATTGCCTGTCTCTGCAACCTCGGTCTTTGCTAGAGGTCTCCCATCCAATTAATAACCAAGACTGACTCTGCTTAGCCTCTGAGATCCGACAAGATCAGGGTAACCTGGGCTATCCAGGTCAGAGCAGATAGCTAATAACATTAGACAAAGATATAAGGTGTTGAAAAGACCAATTGCAAGGGACTAAGGGGAGCCATGTCTAAGGCATTAAATTAAGCTTCAGACAGAATTCTGCAACAGATGGATAAGTCTGCTCATACCCTGAAAAGGCAGTGTTGCACGAGGACACGGCATGTCATGAAGAAAGGCTGCTTGCCAAGAGAGACGGCAGGGTTGACGAGTGTCTTTTCAGACCACTGGACTATGAAAGAAGTTGAGCTAAGTTCCAGCATGAACACTGTGAAAAATGAACCCTGTGATGTGCTTAGAGTTAAGGAGCAATATTATAAAACAGCAGTTAACCTCCATCTGTACATCAAATAGAAAGCTAGTATGGTATAGTGGTGAAGAGTGTCAAGCTAAGACATGGGCTTAAATATGCATCCATGAAGCCTTTCTCGGTCTTTCTCACCTTCACTATGGAGCTGTTGTGAGAATAATTGGGAGCAGCTATGTATGCTGCCTTGAGCTCTTTGGTTGAAAGGTGGGTTAAAAGTATCTTATAGACTAATAGCTAAGTGGCCCTGATCTTGGATACTTAAATATGGAGACTGGAACCACGAACGGACAAGACACACCTGAAAAATGACCCAGGTTTGAAGAAAAATCTGCAATCTTAAAAAAAAACAAATGAACAGGGAGAGGTTTAAAAGTCCCCAAATGGTAAAAGCATCACTTGCTTTCTGTGGCTGTTGTGTAAGTGGTCATACTTGTCCTCATGATATTAAGGCTTATGAATATGGCAATATCATAAGCCCCTCTGCTCATGTGTTTAAAACACAGACAAGCTGCCTGGCTAGGCAGGAGATGGGAAAGGACTGGAATGTGAGAAGTGAAGTAAGGCTAACTTAGCCCCGCACCCCGGAGCTTGTGCATAACCCTGGAACAAGGGAGGTCTCCAGAAGTAGCTGAACGAATCCATTCACACACCCTGCCAATTCTACCCTTTACCCACTCTCCTATTGTAGCTTCACCCATCCAGCCATCGGGGGTCATCAAATAATCATTTTACACCTATAGTTCCTCTCAGGAAGACCAAATCAAACTTTCCTAGTTCATTGTCCCACCTTGCAGACAGTTTAACAGCCTTATGGTCCCACCTCGGACAATCCTTTGTCCCACCCTGGAAAGAACCATTAAGGCATAGTTTTAGGGCAGAGATTCTCAGTCCTGCCTCAGGGCATGTTTCACAGTATATTTGACTGTCCTGCCATGTGCTCAGTGTGCGTGTGTGTTCTGGATCTTCCACATGCCCTCAGATGGCATGTCTGAGCTCTTCTCCCTCTTGCCATGAAGTACTGCTCACCGAAGCTGCTCTCCCACGGACACCACCAATCTTCCGGACCTGGTAACTATAAAGCCAACTCTGCAACTCTCTCCAACTTTCTTCCAAGTTTTTTTCTAGTTAGCTCTGTGTGTGTGTGTGCTGTGTGCTTTGAGTGCAACTGATCTGTAGTATTTTAAATAACCCCCCTTTTTTGATTGAATATCTGCCTGCTTATTGAAAGGGTTCCCTAGAGGAAGGGATCCTCATATACATTGGCTCAAAAAATCCCAGTTTCCCACCTCTCGCAAGCTTCTCCTTGTTGCTAATTCCCCCTACTCACGAGGAGACCTGCTCTTTGGGAAACAGTTGCTAGGCAACCATAAGAAAGAACATGGAGAGCTTCATCAGGAGAGCTTCAAACTGATGCCACAAGGGGAAGGGGATGATCAACATGGGGATTTCAATGAAGAAGTGGTAACAGCAGGGGGCCACCTGAGTAGGGCAGATCAAACAAAAGTACAAAGCTACAAGTGCCTATGTACCAAAGCCCAAAGTATGGGTAATAAGAAGGAAGAGCTTGAGCTTCTCTTGCAAACAGAGGCCTACGTTATAGTAGGAATTACTGAGATTCCCATAACTGGAATGTGGTAGTGGATGGGTACGAGTTGTTCAAGAAAAACTGGAATGGTAGAAGAGGTGGAGTGGCATTGTATGTGAGGAGAGGGCTTGATTGTCAGCAAGTTCTGGTGAATGTGGTTGACAGCCTGGTGGAAAGTATATGGGTGGAAATAAGGGGAGGAAGGACAAAGGGTATTGTTGTTGGAGTCTGCTACAGACCACCAGACCAGAGAGAGGAAATGGATGCTGCCCTCCTTGAACAGATCGGTAGAGTATCCAGACATCAGAACCTTTTAATTATGGGGGACTTCAACTTCCCCAATGTGTGCTGGGAGACAAACTCAGCAAAGCGACAAAACATACAGAACTTCCTGACTTGCCTGGCTGATAACTTCCTTTTTCAAATGGTGAGGAAGCTACAAGGGGCTCGGCCATACTAGACTTAATATTAACCGACAGGGAAGAATTGGTAGACGGGGTGAAGGTGGTGGGGACCTTAGGGGGAAGTGACCATGTCCTCCTTGAATTCCAGTTGCTGTCAGGGGCCAAGGAAGTTCGTAGCCAGACTCATAGGTTAGATTTTTGTAGGGCCAACTTCAATGAACTCAGAGGCTTGATGAGAGTCATTCCATGGGGGAGTGTGCTGGAAGGGAAAGGAGCGAGTGAAGGGTGGGCTCTTCTCAAACACGAGCTTTTGCAAGCTCAAGCCCTCACTGTTCCAGCAAGATGGAAATATTGTAAGGGCTCTAAGAAACCAACGTGGATGAACAAAGAGCTCCAGAATAAGCTAAGGGAGAAAAAGGAAATGTTCAGGAAATTGAGAGGACAGACCTCTAAAGGTAATTTATGAGGGTTACTAGGTACTGCAGATCAGCCATCAGAGAAGCCAAAGCTCAGTCCTCTAATGGAGAACAGCGAAAAAGCTTAATGACTTTTTTGCCTCTGTTTTCTCCCTGAAAACACTTAGGTGACAAAAATGGTATTTCTGCTAAAGTACAATTCAGAAAACGTGTAATTGAATTTCTGTTTGAGGTGCAGTTCATAAACATATTTAGGTGGTAAGGAAAAGCAGCACCAATAAAAACCAGTAACAGTTTCATTACTGTGTTGGTATCCCCAGGGGGAATACAGATGGCCATTTACCATCTGCTGGCTTACATACACAGCACTGTCTTCCAGTTACTTACATTTATTTCAAATGAAAGTTCATCCTAACTGTCCACCGTAGTAAATGATGACTCTGTAAACAGCTATGAGCATTTATCTCCTGTGTGCACAATCTGTGGCAAGAATCAATCATAATGGGATTGCACTGATGGAGAGTAGAGTAGGTTGCCCTTGGTTGCTGGTGATGTGTCACATCAAATGCTCCCATTGCAGGTGGACATAATGGTAATATCGGGCACTCATTATTTTACTTAAGGAGCAAATAAAAACACTCCTTGAATATTTTCACCTTAGATCTGTTCCCTTGGCCATTGATTTTCTTCTACTGCCCAAGCTATAAGGAGACAATCAGATTATTCTGTTTATTCTGTTCTTTTCCAAACAACATTAAAAAGATTGCATTGCTTGTCAATAGGGGGAAATGCTCCTGTTGGCTAAGATTCTTTTGTGTGTGTCTACAGTTTTCTCTATTCCTTAATGGGCCATTAAACTTTGCAAATTGGTCACTTCAGCTTGGGGGAGGGGAGACTCGGCTCTTCAGTAATTGAGTTTCTATTAATTTTAATCTCATGACAAAGGAGATTTATTCAGCTAAATAAATCAGTGTGTTGTCCAGAATAAATAAACGTTGTAGCAGCCTTCGATGAGGATTCTGAAAAATGGTATAATATTCTGATACTATAAAAATACAAAGCAAATATTATGTTAGCAATAATGTCAAATGTACTATGGGAGCAGCCTAGTGTGACTGCAATTATAGTACCTTGTTTCTCTTACTCATTCCTCCTCCCCATAAATACCCACAAACAGAGGGCGAGATCCAATTAATCCTGTCTTTCATCAGAAAAAGACGCCTCGCTCAACAGAAGGGGATTATTGGATTCGTTCTATAGTACCAACTCCCATTTCAGGAAATGACAGGCCCACAAGTACCTTCCATTACTTCCACTAGTCTGCCCGTATCTTCCACTAGTCCTCCACATGAACTCATGAAGCTGCATCCTACTGAGTCAGTCTTTTGGTCCATCAGTGTCAGCATCGTTTACTCTGACTGGCTTGCCAGGATCTCAGAGAGTAGGTCTTTCACATCACCTATTACCCATCCCCTTAACTGGAAATGCCAGCAGATGAACCTGGGATCTTCCCAGTGCAAAGCAGATGCTCTGCTACTGAGCCACAGCCCTCCCAGATCTCCTTGCCTTTGAGCCATGCCAGTTATTCATCCTTTGGAACATGAGTGACTACAACAAGAGGAGGAGGATGAATTGAGATATGGAAGGTATGCCTAGACTAGGATTCCCAGGTCCCCCTCACTGTCCTGGCGAGAGACTGGGGCTCTTACCTTTCTTGTTGCCCCAGCGTGCTCCACTCATGCACACCCTGCATCTCTACAATGATGTTACTTCTGGGTGATATCATCATGTTTATGCAGGAGCACACATGCACTTTGCAATGAGCCAATTTGGGCCCAATTCAGCCCATTTGGGGCCCAAATTAGCCCACTACGAAGTGCGCGTGTGTTCCCAGGGTGGCACAATGACATCACTCCCGGGAGTAGGCCCGAGAGGCCCGTTTCCATGCCTTTCTCCCCTGCTGGCCATGTGAGTGGTGGCAGGGATGAAGGGTGAAAGCAGGGGATCCCCCCACCCCCACTGGGGAAATGGGATCCCTAGCCATGACCTCTCAGCTGCCTGCACATGTGTACAGATAGGGAGAAGAAGGATATTAGAATGAGCATTTATTTAGCTCAATGAGAATCCTCCATCTGTGAATATTGTATCCATAATCTTACTTGATCAGGCCCTGTGGTGAGTTCTGAACCAGCAGCTAAAATACATATATGAACTAAGTTATTTTACTGGTTTATTGATAATAGTACCAGCCTCTCCAACACAGTGACTGCTTCATATCACCAGAACTGATCTATTTACCACACAGAAAGAGGTGGTAGATTGAGGTGGCAGCTTTCTGGAGTGCAGAACTACAAGCGGGGGTTCTTGGAATCATATATTTGAATACTCGCATGTTTAGATTCCATGCATACAATAAACATAGAAAAAGGATTTAGCAGTGCCTTTTCTCTAATGCAGGTTACCACATAATGGGAGCTTTTCAATTGGTGAATGATTCCAAAATACGTCTCCATACCTGTATTCAAAAGTGGCCCAGCCTATATCTCAGTCAACCTTCTAGTTTTTTATAATGCATACTTATTAAAATATGAATATCCTGCCTTTTGAATTATCTAAGACCACAAGGCAATTAATAAACCACCAAATTTTCACAGATCGTACTACAGAAATCCATGAAAATATCAAAACAAACCATGGCAGAGTACCTCAGCATACTAACCTGTCAGATAAGGCAGACTGGTCCAGAAACAGAAAACAGTGACAAGAAATAAATCTAATTCCATCTTTGTTTTTTTTTAAAACACAAGCCTATACCTAAAGAGCTTGATGTTTAGAAACAGAGATGCCATCAGGGAAGAATGAAGGTCAGTTTCCCTGAGGAGAGCAATCCAAAATCAGGTAGATCAGTTCTCAGGCTAACAGTAGACTCCTGATAACGTTCTTTCTTCCAAACAACCTGCTGGTATTTTTTTTTAAATTTTTAATTATGAGCAGTTTGGCACCTTGGCAGCAGAACTGACTGGTTACGGTAACTAAAGCTGGGGCTCTTCAGTCAACTGCTATAGAGATCTCAAACAATACGGCCTATGTTTTCCTCAGGATTTTTTCCTCATCAATGTTATTTGATGGGATAGATTTGGAAACTACTTTTGAGGGTGGGGCAAATCTGTATTTTCTATGCTTTAATGTGATACTTTTGTCCAGGGTTTTTTTTCTGGGAAAAGAGGTGGTGGAACTCAGTGGGTTGCCCTTGGAGAAAATGGCCACATGGCTGGTGGCCCCGTCCCCTGATCTCCAGACAGAGGGGAGTTGAGATTGCCCTCTGTCTGGAGATCAGGGGGTGGGGCCACCAGCCATGTGGCCATTTTCGAGAGGTTCCGAAACTCTGTTCCACCACGTTCCCGCTGAAAAAAAGCCCTGCTTTTGTCTCTGTATAACTGTACAGAGGCTGAGTCGCTTACCTGAAACTGGATGGTTGTGAAATTAGATCTATAGAAAAATGGGGAAATACATGTGAAGATTTACCACACAGTCATAGCAGCAAAGTAGAAACAGTTCCCCTATAGTGTCCACTGACATATAGCAAGGAGAAATCTACACAGACCTAAACTCAATGACAAGGAAAGATAAGCCTGGTGAAATTCTCTTCATTGCAAAGGCAGATACCACAGATGATCAGCTTCCTATACGGATGTTTGCTCGCTGTGGTAAGTAGAACAGCTACTTTCATTTCAAGGGAAGAGACTTTCAATCTCTTTCCTTCTCACTTGTGCATGAAAAGTGCCCTAAAAAGTCCAACAGGGTCACTTTTAATGAGGAACTTTCTAAAAAATGAAGGAATTGGCAAAAAACAAGTTCACAGTGATGGCTGAGAAGATTCCTGCCCCCCCTCCCCAGCCCAAGAAACTTGGGGCTTAAGGCCAAGATAACAGAAGCTCAGACAGAGTGCTTATTGCAAACCACGAAAAGGTTAAAACAAGACTATGCCCGTGCGGTTAACAAGCTGAGTCAAAGATCTACAAAAAGCACAAAAGATTCTTTTAGAAAATGGAAATCTTGGTCAGATAAGAATTTTTTTTTAAAAAAAAGAACACTAGCTGTAAAAGCACTAATATAAGTCAACAATGAGGCAATCAAAGAGCAACAATTTGAGAAGCCGTTGCTAAGAACATGAAGAAAATGGATTGGAGCCTGTGAATTGCAAGCAGAAGCCAGAAAGATGAATATTTTCCTCTCCTCTCCTTCCCCCAAGTAGCCCCCTAAGATCCATCAAACCTAGTTCTGGGATTCAAGGGAGCCTTGATGTATGAAGGATGGTTAATAGTGGTAATTGTACAAAATCAACCCTCCTCCTTCTGGTACAAACAGAAAGCTTGTTTCATTAAGTTTCCCAGTGGAAAAGGTGTGAAGTGGAGAATGCCCTCAAGTTATAGCTGACTTATGGTGACCCATGGTGGGGTTTTCATGGCAAGAGACTAACAGAGGTGGTTTGCCATTGCCTGCCTCTGCAACCCTGGCCTTCCTTGGAGGTCTCCCATCCAATTACTAACCAAGGCTGATCCTGCTTAGCTTCTGAGATCTGATCAGGCTCACCTGAGCTATCCAAGTCAGAACAGTGGAAAAGGTAGAATTATTTTATCCAATTTCTGTTCCTTATGGTAGCCCTCACTATGCCTCATGGAATTTTGTCCACTAGAATTATTTTTCAGGAGCCTTAGGGAGATGATGGAAGAAGTTGGGAAAAATCCGGTTCCATGAACACAAAGTAGGATTCAGCCCCATAAAAAACATATTGAAAAACTAACAGAGGGGAAAAGAGCGTTCTAGAGCTAACTGGCAAAAAAACCTGTAAACCTCTAGAACTGGATGTCATATATGGTGGAGGAAGCTACAAGGGGCTCAGCCATACTAGACTTAATATTAACCAACAGGGAAGAATTGGTAGATGAGATGAAGGTGGTGGGGACCTTAGGGGGAAGTGACCACGTCCTCCTTGAATTCCAGTTGCTTGGGGGGCGGGGCGGCAAGGAAGTTCGTAGCCAGACTCGTAGGTTAGATTTTCGTAGGGCCAACTTCAATGAACTCAGAGGCTTGATGAGAGTCATTCCATGGGGGAGTGTGCTGGAAGGGAAAGGAGCGAGTGAAGGGTGGGCTCTTCTCAAACATGAGCTTTTGCAAGCTCAAGCCCTCACTATTCCAGCAAGATGGAAACACGGTAAGGGCTCCAAGAAACCGATGTGGATCAACAGAGAGCTCCAGAATAAGCTAAGGGAGAAAAAGGAAATGTTCAGGAAACGGAGAGAAGGACATACCTCTCAAGAGGAGTATATGAGGGTTACTAGGTACTGCAGAATGGAGCATGCTCAGTGCTGTGGCTTCCTCTAAAGTAGGCTGGTTGTGCCCAGCAGTTCAGCCTGGCCCAGGAAGCAGCAGCAGCAGCAGAAGGGGGTGGGGAAAGGCCTACCCAGATCTTGTTGTTTCATGGTCTGCTTTGGATTATTGCAGGAAAATGTTAATAACCTGTACAATTATTAGAGATCTTTTAAAACAAGGTGAAGTTACTTCTTGGAAAGTTGTTAAATGTTGGTTTGGAATTATTAAGACTGTTAATGGGAAGTCATATGATTGTGAAAAATATGTAATTTTATCGTTATTAATCCTTTTAGAACTGTTGCAAATCTTTCTTAGTATTCTATTTGTTAATGCTTCTGAGGAGTTCGGCCTGGTGAGGGCACCATAAGGGTGGGGAAAGGCCTAATAACAATAATATTATAATAATATTTGATTTATATACTGCCCTTTAGGATAACTTAATACCCACTTTGAACAGTTTACAAAGTATGTTATTATCCCCACAACAGCAAACACCCTGTGAGGTGGGTGGGGCTGAGAGAGCTCCGAGAAGCTGTGACTGACCCCAAGGTCACCCAGATGGCTTCAAGTGGAGGAGTGGGGAATCAAACCCGGTTCTCGAGATTAGAGTTCTGCTGTTCTTAACCACTACACCAAACTGGCTCTCATATATCATTTACAGGCTAACATCCCCCCCTCCCCTTCCTAGAGGCTGGCTAAATCTGCTGGGCATACAGGTGTCATGAAACACAGCTGTAACAGACAGTCATCATAACATCATAACCTCCAGCCCCAACCCCCCAGGTATAGGTATGGCAGATGCGGCCAGCATCTTGACAACATGAAGGGGTGGGGTTAACCACACTCTTGGCTGCCTCCCCCTTTCAGCAGTTCTATCTCCTCAGGCATGGGTGTCAAGACTTCGTTCCTGTGCTGCAAGGGTCTTTTGTAAAGGAAAAAGAGTTGCCAGGCTGAGCCTGACAACTGGTGCAAGAGTTGGGGACATGGACATGGGTATTATCAATGGTTTTACCATTGAGTTCCTATCAATTCCTAGAGCTACCACAGAGTTTCTGGCAATTCCTAGAGCTACTGCTATTGCTTCCAAATTTTCCTCAGAAATGATGTCATCATGCTTTGGACTCCAGTGAGGTTTTTAAAATTCCATCACCACTTGGAGTGACGGTGGGCAATGGAAGCACTGAAGGGAAGGCTTCATGGTGCACCTGGCTTGGTAAAGGGTAGGGATTGCGTTGGCTATCATGGCTCACCCACTCCTGCCCCTACCCACCCTGCCAGCATGTTTGGGGCACTGGAGCTGCTGCCATACAAGAGGATGGTGTCTGAACCAGTGAGGTCACTGAAACTTATAATTACTTGACTTGGATTATGATTTTACATCCTTCATAAAGCTCAGAGGTATTATGGTTGTGATGAATAGCTCAATGAAAATGTCAAGTGAATGTGTAGCGGCGGTTAAAAAGATAAAGTTCATGGGGATTACTGTGAAAGGGAATGAACACAAAAAAGCCAGCATCACAATGCGAGCATGACACACAGTCTGTTCAGCATTTAACCAACTTTAGTTGGTGCGCCAGCTGTGGCATTTCATTGAAAAGTTAGATCTGGTGACAGTTACTCATGCTCTGATCACATGTCCCTTAAAGTATTTGTATGTATTATATGGACATGTACTGGGGCTATTACCCATGCTTAAAAGAACTGCATTCCCTGCCATTTTTTCCCCAGGGACAATTCATGGTGCTAGCAGTTACCTTTAAAGCCTGAGGCCTTGCTTTGCTTGTCACCACCTTTAGTTCCTGGTTCATCTTTGCTTGCCTCTGCAGTGCCAGAAGCAGGGGCTCTTGCTGCTCCTTGCATGGCTGGCTAGTCCAGTGGTGGCTCCTGCTCCTCCTTTGCCCATCTACCCGGCTCATGCGGTGGCACTGGCTCTAACCTCCACCTTCTCCCTCTGCCTGCCCAAATACTCCCCCAGCTACCAGCGGCAGTGACTCCAGCTCCCTCCCTCCTCCCTTCCTTTTGTAAGTTTTCTAAAAGAAAATTTAAAAATCTGGGGAGGGGGGGTACTCCAGGTCTATAGAAGAATATGGTCTCTCTGAATCTGTTCCCATTCTCTGTGTCTATCAGTCCACATTGGGGGGGGGGGGCGGGTCAGAATTAGATATAGGATAAAAACCTATCTCCCAACATTCCACCATACTCTAATATGAAAGAGAAACAGAATTCAGCATCTTTTAAATATCTACATAATACCACTGGGTGAGGTCAACTGAAGATTTGGAGGCGGGTCCCTGGAAGTGCGCAGAGTTTCAGCACGTGAAAGAGTTTGTGGGAGAGTCGGAGAAATACCATCGTGGTAGGAGAAACCACGCCCCGTGAGGAAGTGCTCATGAAACAAGCTTGAGATACCCGGAGGCTTGTCGGGCGGGGAGGTCCCCCTCGGGGGCTCCCGGTTGCTGTTCTCCACCTGCACATTCCATTCTCCTCCCAGTCTTCCAGCTCCTTTCCACTTTGTCCGGAGGGACTTTTCATCTGCCCCCGCGGTTTCAGCGGGAATCCTCAGTGTACTGACTGAAGACAGCTCATAAGAGAACTCTTGGGATTCTTCCCTTTTCTGAGGATACACATGCTACTCGGTGTTGTAACACCTTGCTGTGTGTGATTGATTGTGATGATATTATAGTGATTATGATGTTTTAGAATTTCACATGTTGTATTCACTCTTGTATATTACTTTCAAATTCACTAAATTATTTTTGTGAACATTGTGTGAAGAATTTAGTTCACTGCATCAGTGCTCATTTGTGTTTTTTGGCAAGTTTGGGTGGGTGAGCATCTTTGATAGCCTCTTTTGGTTTGACCAATATGTGAATGACACTCAGCTCTATCTCTTGCAGATCCTGGGGAGGTTGTGGAAAGCATAAACAGGTGCCTTGGAGGCAATTTTGGAGGGATGAGGGCTAACAAACCGAACCTTAATCCTGACAAAACAGAGATGCTACTGGTGAGGAAAAAGTTGAAACCAGAAACTGGTATATTTCTTGTTCTGGATAGGATTGCACTCCCCCCAAAAGTAGGTTCATAGGTTGGGGGTGCTGCTGGATCCAGGTCTCCTCTTGGATAAAAAGGTGCCGGGGTGGCCAGGGGTGCCTTTTACCAGCCTGAGCCAGTGAGCCAACAGTGGCCCTTCCCGAGTAGAAAAGAGCTTGCCACTCTGGTGCATGCCCTGAGAACATCAAGATTAAATTTCTGTTTTGTGCTCTGTGTGGGGCTACCCTTGAAGACAGTCTGGAAGCTGCAGTTGGTACAGAATGTTGTAACCAGAATGTTGACTGGAATGGATCATAGAGACTGTTTCATTCCAGGTGCCTGTGTAACCCTTGTCCACTAGAGGGAGATAAAGAGTTGGGGTATTCCTTATAAAGAAAAAAAGGCACAATTTTCCCTGAGAGATTGGAGGGCCTGGAACTGCAGGGAGAAGCCCTCTTGCCTCAGAAGCACTCCTTTCACGAACTCTCTATTAATGTTGTAGTGTTGTAGACTCCTGTGAAGAACAGAAGGCATCCCTACGCAGAGCACAGCTACAAGTTGCTATATTTCAAAGAACTGGCTAGGAGATGTCAGAAAGACTGAGACCTGGGTCTGCTTGAGTAAAACAGGCCTGTTTTGTTACATGATTGTTGTTGCATAGGCTCTATTATTGTATTGTTCCAAATAAGATGTTTTCTTTTCCAAGTTTGTTCCTTGTTATTTTTTATAAATGTAAGTGTCACATGGTGGGATCACAGTCATAGACATGAACTCTCCCAGTTCTCAAATTAGATATATCTATTTATTTGATGTTGTTCCTTGAACAAAACAGGTTACACCTGCACTGCTGATTTTACCATACGGTTTATGGAAATCATTAATTGCTCCAGTCTATATGAGAGTAGACCCAAAGGGTAGGGTGTGAGGTATTTCTCAGGGCCTCAGTACTGGCCAGAAACCTAATGCCTCAATGGCATGGCCAGTACCACCTTGAACTGAACAGAAGACAGCCAGAAGTAGAGTGAGAGATTTCTCAGCTTGTATTATCTGCTTACTCCAGGTTAAGAGTGTGTGCCACCACAGCTAACTTCCACAAGGCCCCCACAGAATCCTGAAGCTCATGACGTGTAACAGTTAACAAACTATTTGTGATAGTTAACAATGATGTAATATGTTTTTATGCCTGGTTAAAGTTAGGGTTAATGCTATAAAAAGATGTATAATTTAGGAAGTGATAAGTAACTAAGAACTCGAAGCACCTCATGTTGTGATTATCATGTTCAGGCCTCATTAGACATAAATTGCAATGACCTTCAGTTGTACCACAGCCACCAACAGAATAAGAACATTCTGTTTTCTTGTCAAATTTATTAACAGAGCTCATATGAATCTCAGCTGAACAATTAAAAAAACAAACAAAATGTTTTCTTCCATGCAATAGATAAACATGCACAAAAGTTGAGGGGTGATTTATGAGGCTGATGTGACCAACAATGTTACTATGTGACCTATATGTTACTCTATTGGTTAACTTTATTGCTACCTAGATTTATTTGTCATGTGATATTCAGGGCTTTTTTTCAGCTGGAACACGGGGGAACGGAGTTCCGGCACCTCTTGAAAATGGTCACATGGCTGGTGGCCCTGCCCCCTGATCTCCAGACAGAGGAGAGTTGAGATTGCACTCCGTGCCGCCAAGTGGCGCAGAGGGCAATCTAAACCCCCCTCTGTCTGGAGCTCAGGGAGTGGGGCCACCAGCCATGTGACCATTTTCTCTGAGGGCAACCCACTGAGTTCCACCACCTCTTTTCCCAGAAAAAAAGCCCTGGTGATATCTAAAGGATCAGCTCAGGGAAACAAAACCGTGGATCCAGTAGTGTCATTCCACCTGCGCTTTTGTCATTGCACAAGTGGAACTTTATTTTTGACACTGACGGCTTGCAAGGTCTGCAGTAGTCCTACTGATGAAGATTGCTTCCCAGGCTCATTGATACCAGCATCAAAGGGACGTCACATGAACTGGCAGGAATACACAGACAACCAGTACGGCAATTAAAAGTGGGAATAGGGATCCAGGGACTCATTCATACCACTTGCATGTATAAATATTATAACAGCAATTTCAGCCTCTGCCAATTTTTTGGGTAGATACTGAAAATGGAATAGAACACAGGTTCATGGTTAATTTCATGTAGAGTGATTCCGCACACGTTGGATAATGCACTTCCAATCCTCTTTATAGATAATTTGGAACGGATTTTTTTGTGCACGGAACAAAAAATCCACCTCAAACGATTGATAAAGTGCATTGAAAGTGCATTATCCAACATGTGCGGAATCAGCCACAGTCATTCCTGAAATCGCCAGTGAGGGAGCATCATCCCTCATGCAAACATTACCACTGTAGCAAGTGCCTCCTCTTGTGCAACAGCAGAGTATGAACAGAGCTATGATTAACTCATTAAATGTTCCACACATGCCTCCGAGCCTGAAGCTTTAAGAATAAATCAGCAACAGTCCAGAGTTACTATTCCTATGCATTGCCCATTACAAAAGAGCCTAATGCATTGGCCAGGGTGGCCACAAACTTTTCTGAGATAATATGAATGAGCAAGTTCCTTTAGTTCTACTCTACTATTATCTTGTGGTTATTGTATGCCTTGGGATATGTCCCAATTGTATTCTGGCACAAAAAGGAAATTTTGCTCGGGCAAAATCTGCTATTCCTCTGAGATTTGTACTCCTTTTATAGCATGTATTCAATACTGAAGAACCCCAGATACCAACATTGTGAGTTCTGCATTTTCCAGTAATACAGAATCACAAAATATAAATTTGTCACAGGAAGATTTCATAAATATCCCAAGTAATTATGTCAGAATATAGGGGAAAGTCAAGTGGATGAAGAAGAAAAGCACACACATTTTACAATAGCAATGATAACAGTGTAGTGTAGTGGACGGAGTGTCAGAATCCCGGAGATCCAGGTTCAAATTCTGCCATGGAAGCTCACTGGGTGACCTTGGGCCAGTCATTCTTTCTCAGTCTAATCTACCTTACAGGGATGTTATGAAGACAAAATGAAGGGAGAATGTTGTGGTTATCTGATTTGATCATCCACTGGGGAGGAATGAAAGATAGAATACCTCTAAAATAATAGTTTTTTGGATACAGCTAACAATACTTGATGCCCAATGCAGAGAAGAAGAATCTAACATGAAAGAACATCTGCAGAATTTCGTGTATTTCATTTTTTCACCTGCTGCTACCCAGCTTGTAACATCAAAGACTTTGAAAAGCATCCAAGACAAAGCTGTAGAATTCAATGACAGCAGACACCTGCTGAGACCCAGATGCCTGGAGTGCAACAGAAAAAGCTAGAGCGTGCCAGTTCCTGGAATAGAAGATAAAAGGGGTGCCCACAAGAAGTTTGGCAAGTGTCAGTCAACTCTTCTCTTGCAGTGTTTTTTGCCCAAGCCTCCAATAATTTCCATCTTAAGTCTACTGACTTTGGCCAGCAACAACGAGTTTCTGCTCAGATATATTCCTTTTCATGGACTCAGAAGAAGCCTCTGGATGTGACAATCGACTAATAAGGACAGGGTAGCGCCAACAACATGGAAAAGATGCAGTCACTAACAACGTAATAAATACAAAGGAAGTACTGGTGTAGAGAGGGGAGAACACTCTGGTGGCATTTGGGGTGGGGAGAAGAAGTGTAAAACAAAGTGTGCACAGTAGGCTTGAAGCTACTGGGGTGACAAGTTTGAAAGGCAATTGCATGAAAGGCAAGAATCCCATAATGAATCTTTAATTAATTCATGATTTTCTGGTAATTTTTGAAGCAATGACTCTTTTAGCACTAACTAGGGATGTGCGTTTCGGCATTCAGAATGCCGAAAGAATGCCGAAACAAAAGTGTTTCGGCTTCTTTCAGGGAATGCCGAAACGTTTCGGGGAATCCCGAAACGTTTCGGGTAGCCGAAAGAAAAAAGCCGAAACGTTTCGGGATTCTTTCGTCTTTCATTCGGCTTTTCAATGGGAAAATGCCTCCGTCTTCCCGGACGTCTGGGGGAGGCATCTTCCCACCGAATAAGCCCAAAATTGGTGGGGACCTTCCTCTAACCCTTCTCTAACAACCACCCAAGTTTCAGACAGATTGGACTTTGGGGGGCCATGTTATGGCCCCCCAAAGCAGGTCCCCCCATCCTCCCATAAAGGAGCATCTTCTTCATTATTTCCTATGGGGAAAAAATGAAGAAGCAGGCTTCCTTTGCCAGGGGTGGCATTTTGCATGCAAAATGCCCCCTTACCCTCAGGGGCCCTTCTCCCACCCCTCCTCCCACCCCCCACCAAGGCTCAGCCTGCTCCCACTTGGGGGGGCCATTTCATGGCCTCCCCAAGTAGGTGCTCTAATCTCTACCACTGACAGCTGGGGGAGGCTTGTGTTGCCAGGGGTGGCATTTTGCATGCAAAATGCCCCCCAACCCTCTGGGGCCCTTCTCCCACCCCTCCTCCCACCCCCCACCAAGGCTCAGCCTGCTCCCACTTGGGGGGGCCATTTCATGGCCTCCCCAAGTAGGTCCTCTCAGCCCCTAAATTCCACCCCTTACAGCTCCACACAAACCCAATTCCCCCCAGCTGCCACACACAGACCCAAATCCCCACATTAGCCCCTCACAGACCCAAATCCACCCCCACCTGCCCCACACCCATAACCCCAGGAACAGGCTGGCAAAGGCCAGCCCTCTCCCTTTGTTCCCTATGCTGGGAACTTCTAAACTCTCTTTCCCTGGGCAATTCTGCACAGCCCAGGGGTGCCACAATGGTGGGCACACTTCTGAGTGCCAGCTGGTCCCTGTGAAAGAGCACCTGAACCACAGACACCCTCCCTCAAATTCCCCCACCACCTACAGAGATGGCTGGCCAGCCAGCCCCATTGTTCCCTATGATGGGAACCAACTGCACAACAAAGAATAAAACAAGAACAACACAAAATAAAGTTTTTTAAAAATTATTTTCTCCCTTCCAAAGTACAAGTAGGCAAAGCATTATGACACATAACACCAGCAGTCCCCCACACAGAAAAATAACACAACACACTTAACATCAGAGAATCACAAAGCACGATTCCTGTCAAAAACACTTTATTTCTTGAACAGCTTTAGGCTACACAGCAGGGGGGGAACACCAAAGGGCATGGCAGCAGTATCTTACACAAAAATAACACAACTCACTTAACATCAGAGAATCACAAAAGCACAATTCCTGTCAAAAACACTTTATTTCTTGAACAGCTTTAGGCTACACAGCAGGGGGGGGACACCAAAGGGCATGGAAGCAGTATCTTACACAAAAATAACACAACTCACTTAACATCAGAGAATCACAAAAACACAATTCCTGGCAAAAACACTTTATTTCTTGAACAGCTTTAGGCTACACAGCAGGGGGGGAACACCAAAGGGCATGGAAGCAGTATCTTACACAAAAATAACACAACTCACTTAACATCAGAGAATCACAAAAACACAATTCCTGGCAAAAACACTTTATTTCTTGAACAGCTTTAGGTTACACAGTAGGAGGGCACAAAAGGGCATGATAGCAATGTACTACAAAAAATAATACAACCCACTTCACCGTTTTTGACAGCAATTGTGTTTGTGTGATTCTCTGATGTGAAGTGAGTTGTGTTATTTTTGTGTAGTACACTGCTTTCCTGCTCTGTGGTGCCTTCCTACTGTGTAACCTAAAGCAGTTACAGAAATAAAGTGCTTTTGACAGCAATTTTTTGGGGTGATTCTTTAATGTGAAGTGAGTTGTGTTATTTTTGTGTAAGATACTGCTTCCATGCCCTTTGGTGTCCCCCCCCTGCTGTGTAGCCTAAAGCTGTTCAAGAAATAAAGTGTTTTTGACAGGAATCGTGCTTTGTGATTCTCTGATGTTAAGTGAGTTGTGTTATTTTTCTGTGTGGGGGACTGCTGGTGTAATGTGTCATAATGCTTTGCCTACTTGTACTTTGGAAGGGAGAAAATAATTTTTTAAAAACTTTATTTTGTGTTGTTCTTGTTTTATTCTTTGTTGTGCAGTTGGTTCCCATCATAGGGAACAATGGGGCTGGCTGGCCAGCTATCTCTGTAGGTGGTGGGGGAATTTGAGGGAGGGTGTCTGTGGTTCAGGTGTTCTTTCACAGGGACCAGCTGGCACTCAGAAGTGTGCCCACCATTGTGGCACCCCTGGGCTGTGCAGAATTGCCCAGGGAAAGAGAGTTTAGAAGTTCCCAGCATAGGGAACAAAGGGAGAGGGCTGGCCTTTGCCAGCCTGTTCCTGGGGTTATGGGTGTGGGGCAGGTGGGGGTGGATTTGGGTCTGTGAGGGGCTAATGTGGGGATTTGGGTCTGTGTGCGGCAGCTGGGGGGGAATTGGGTTTGTGTGGGGCTGTAAGGGGTGGACTTTAGGGGCTGAGAGGACCTACTTGGGGAGGCCATGAAATGGCCCCCCCAAGTGGGAGCAGTCTGAGCCTTGGTGTGGGGTGGGAGGAAGGGTGGGAGAAGGGCCCCAGAGGGCTGGGGGGCATTTTGCATGCAAAATGCCACCCCTGGCAACACAAGCCTCCCCCAGCTGTCAGTGGTAGAGATTAGAGCACCTACTTGGGGAGGCCATGAAATGGCCCCCCCAAGTGGGAGCAGGCTGAGCCTTGGTGGGGGGTGGGAGGAGGGGTGGGAGAAGGGCCCCAGAGGGTTGGGGGGCATTTTGCATGCAAAATGCCACCCCTGGCAACACAAGCCTCCCCCAGCTGTCAGTGGTAGAGATTAGAGCACCTACTTGGGGAGGCCATGAAATGGCCCCCCCAAGTGGGAGCAGGCTGAGCCTTGGTGGGGGGTGGGAGGAGGGGTGGGAGAAGGGCCCCTGAGGGTAAGGGGGCATTTTGCATGCAAAATGCCACCCCTGGCAAAGGAAGCCTGCTTCTTCATTTTTTCCCCATAGGAAATAATGAAGAAGATGCTCCTTTATGGGAGGATGGGGGGACCTGCTTTGGGGGGCCATAACATGGCCCCCCAAAGTCCAATCTGTCTGAAACTTGGGTGGTTGTTAGAGAAGGGTTAGAGGAAGGTCCCCACCAATTTTGGGCTTATTCGGTGGGAAGATGCCTCCTCCAGGCGTCCTGGAAGACGGAGGCATTTTCCCATAGAAAAAAGCCGAAAGAATGCCGAAATAATGCCGAAAGAATCCCGAATCCCGAATCCCGAAAGAGATTCTTGTTTCGGCTTTCAGCTTTAACGATAGAGAATTTTCTTTCGGCTTTCTACTTTCGGCTATAGCCGAAAATTTTTGGCTTGCACACCCCTAGCACTAACTATTCCACTTACGGCAAAGTGTTATGTAAAATTATCAAAATATTTAAACAAACAAGACTCTTACCTGGAAATTATCATCTTTTTTGAATGCTTCAGAAATGTAAGATGTGAACTGTGTTGCTTGACATAAGTCCCTGAACACTAACACAACCATCTTGATAAATAATCATGCAGCTCAGGATATGAAAACAAATTCGGTGAATATTCAGAAAACATTCCCTGCATTTAAGTAGTTGAAAGAGAAGACAGAGATGCAGAACTCCTTGTTGAAATCAATCCTATCTGTGAGAATGCTTTTCTGCAGGGCTTTTTTTCTGGGAAAAGAGGTGGTGGAACTCAGTGGGTTGCCCTCGGAGAAAATGGTCACATGGCTGGTGGCCCCGCCCACTGATCTCCAGACAGAGGGGAGTTGAGATTGCCCTCCGCACCGCTCAGCAGCGCGGAGGGCAATCTCAACTCCCCTCTGTCTGGAGATCAGGGGGCGGGGTCACCAACCATGTGACCATTTTCAAGAGGTTCCCGAACTCCGTTCCACCGCGTTCCTGCTGAAAAAAAGCCCTGCTTTTCTGACATACTTATTTTATTGATTTTTAGATTTCTAACTCTCCTTGCAATGCAAACAGACCTTTCTGAGCAGACTTACATGGATTCTGCCCACTGAAGTGGTCTAATATATATATAAAAAAACCAGCTAAATCTATACTTGATAGGATCAAAGGCATCCCTCCTCATCCAAAGCATTCCATGTTCCCATGTCTGCAGTGGCCATGCGATCATATGATCAGGAGCAGTGAGAAATCAGAAATATGATATGCCAGGAAGTTTTCCTGAACAACTGAACTGCAGAGTCATGTGCAAAGGAGAAGGACATCGCACCCCCCCCCCCCATCTGCCTTCCACCACAAGCCCTCAACTTCTCATAAACTCTAAATGAATTCAACAGAAGGAGCTAGGAGAGTGTGCAAGGACTGCGGATCATTTGCACAAGCAAAAAAAAAAAAACAGAACATGTTCTCAGTATGGAGCAAGCCAAGGACAAATGCAAGGGTTTTTTTCCCAAGTACTAATTGCTAATACTCACAAAACTGCCTATTATTGTAAAAACCTGCCTCCTTATACAAATATAAGGTATATGCACAATTGAGTTAGGATTATATGAACCTACCAAAGACGTTTGCTAACTTTGGCTTGGGAAATTCTTTGAGATTTATGGGGCTGAGGAGGATTGAGATTGGGCAGGGAGCTCAGTGGGGACATAATGTCACTCTAGGACTTATTTCTCCTAGACTCAGTGGTATACCATAAAATCTGCACTATAACACTGCCATTTCTTCCAGAGGCACTGATCCCTGTAGTTTGAAGATCAGTTGTAATCCTGAGAGAACTTCAGGTCCCACTCTTGAAGATGGTAACCCTGCTACTAAATGGTACAAACTGATACATCTAGCACTGTATATTCCATTGACAGCAGCTCTCCAAATTCTCAGTGGGACTCTTTTTGAGTTCTGTTGCCTGAGAATCCGTTTAAGTGAACGAGCTGGAGACAGAACCTGGAACCTTGTGCACGCACATGCTCTGGTTGTAAGCTATAGACCCTCAGCCATGTTGTTGTAGCTTTAGTAGAATGACTGAATAGATGAGGGAGAACATAGCTGGCCAAGAGTTGGGTGAAACAGAGGTGGGACTGTGTCTTGTGACCCTGAATTGTAGGGTAAGAACCATTCCCTTACTAAAACTTCTGTTCTATGTAATTCCCCCACCCTCTTGAATATACACCTTAATGTAGTAAGGGGCTTGAATGTATCAGTGAAACTAAGAGCAATACCTTCAGGACCATAGGCTTGAGTCACATCAGTAGAAGAGAATTGACAGTTCCAATGGTGATGGGGCAGAGGAATTCTTGAAGGCTAGCTACTGGGCAGCAGCAATTTTGGAAAATGACACTGGTGGAAGATCTTTCACAGATAAAGGTAGTGTCACGCCAGCTAACCCTGGTTAGTACTCCACAGAAGAAGGCAATGGTAAACCACTTCTGATAATCTCTTACCTCAAAAATCCTATGATGAGAAAATCCAAACTGAAAGAAGATAATGTTAAAAGACAGGGGCCCCAGGTTGGATGGCCCTCAATTGGCTACTGGGGAACAACAAAGGACAAGTACAAATAGTGCTATTCTTAATGATGGGGCTGGATTAAAGCCGAAAGGACATCCAGTTGCTGATCTGAATAGATGCAAAAGGAACATCCAAAGTTGTAAGACATATATAACAGAAACATGGAATATAAGAAGTATGAATCAAGGTAAGTTCAAAATCTGGAAGGCGGTAGGAAAAGAGGAAGACCCAAAATGAAATTGCTTGACTCAATAAAAGAAGCCACGTCCTCCAGACTGCAAAATCTGGACTGTTAATGATAGGACATTTCGGAGGTCTTTCATTCATAGGGTCACCATAAGTTGGAAGCGACTTGATGACACATCACACACACACACACACACACACATGTAATTCCCCCTACTCTATCTTAGACAGCATAAACTTATCTAGCCATTTTAATGTTACTTAATTGGCTTTAAAAATGTACTTCTTGGATCGCGTTCAGTTTGAGTAGCATTTAGTTTTGATCTACCAAGTAGTTCTCTCCAGATTGTACAGGGGATAAAAAATTAAAGACAGTTGTTTGAATAATGTTGCCCTCTTTCCAAATTTGAGTTTATCTTTTATTCTTCTATTTTTATTAGGTTCTTATAGATAACAGAGTACTTTTTAATGGAATACTTGATAACTCAGCTATCTCATTAGAAGTAAAACTATTACTACTTAAAGATACTAAAGTTTCACTTTATGCTGAACCCTAAAAATATGTTATTAAATATCAAGTAATATTATTAAAATACTCTGTGAATTATTTAAAAATATAGTGGCAAGAATAGTATTTGCAACAAAATGGAAGGCAGAATGCCATCCGGATTTGACAGAATGGATGAATAAGTTACACAAATATGGCATAATGGAAAAATTAACATTTTATATACATAATAGGCCAATCCTAGAATTTCTGGAAAAATTGAAAGCTTTTTTTGATTATGTAGATGAAAACTAAGAATAACTAAGAACAACTAGTAGTAAAATAGATTAGTTATGAAATTTGTATTTTAAAATGTTGAATATAAATGTAGACTAATATCATTGTATCTCACAGAAAGTATCTCAATTTAATGACAGGAAATGGTGGGGTTTAATAGTTTGCATTTTATATATAACTATCTCTAGTTTACACAATTATGTTATATAATCACTTTTTTCTTTCTGTATCCCCCCTTACTGTTTTCCAAAATATATCATTCTTAAAAAGTAAAAATTTTTTAAATGCAAGGTTACCCTATGGTTACCATGTCTCTTGATATCGCCAATGTCACTTACGCTTCAAGTCAGCACACAGAAATCCAAACAAATCTTACCTTAGGGTTGTATTACAGTCCTAACTTACCATATTAATTGGATCAACCGGACCAATGCTGTTAACATAGACATCCGTTTCAATTATTGTAGTTGTCACTAAACAAAACACAGTAACCACAATCACTTTCAGTGTATAACGTGGCGCTTCCTATATTGTCTCTTAATGTAATGTTTGTGAATCAATAAAAGACAAAAGGCACAATCAATACCCTCCCTCTGTATACACCAGTAAGTACAAGTTGCCTTGCAGTAGAGCTGCCGTAACTATTCTATGGGGACCTGTTTACCTCTCAGTTGAGTGTGCTGACCCTGTGGTAGGCACACTCTAATGCATCTGGCCATTTTCAATCATTAGAGGCCTCTTCACACCTCATGTACCGTTCTCCCCACCCCCACCAGTATACATGAAACTCCCCAATGCAGGGAGCCCCCAACATCACTGAGCCTGTGAGTACTTTTGGAATTTTGATAGCAAGTAGTGGGTACTACCACAAAATGGGCTGCCAAGGAAGGTGCAGCCAGCCACAAAATATTAAGGAAGTTCCAAGTCAAACTTCTTGCTCTCATGGGAGCAGGCAGCTGTTTTCCAAAATGATGCTTCCGCAGACCCAAAGGTAATGTCTCTTGGGCTGTTTTGTTAAGGGACTTTTAGGAGTCCTCTTCTAGAATCTGTGTGTGAGCACATTCAAGCAAAAGACTTGCACACACACAAGAGGCAAATCTGCCTCAGTGACAGATTTTTTCTCCCTGGCTTCTGAGATTGAACTACAGGTCAGCTCGATCTTGCAGTGAAGCGAGGAAGTTCCTTTCAGCTGTAAATATTTTCTCTTGTTTTTGTTTCTCTTACTAAGGTTTAGCCTTGAGTGTGTTACTTCCCAGAAATATAACAAAAGTATGACTTCAGTACTGAGGTGTTTATATTATTGTCCTGTCAATCAGGCTTTGGGTGCCATGCATCCTGGGAAATGTAATTCTGAAGGGATGTTTATGTTAACCATTTTTGATCTTTTATTCTGTAAACAATTAGCAATTATTCTGTAAAAAATCAGTGCTGAGGGTATATAAGATCCTCTGATGTAACTGGTCTTTATGCATATATCCTAGAGAGAGGAATAGGCATCTGGGATTTACTGCAAAATAATGCTCGTATCTCTTTCTATCACTATGTTTGGTGTCTTGAAATATATTTGGGTAAGTGGTAGTAGGAGCAGAGTATTATTACAAAAAATCCCCTATCAAAAATTCTCCTGCTTCAATGAGATGGAGGAAAGTCAAGATTCTCTTTGTATGGGAAGCAGACATAAGTGCCCATGGGTGCTGTACTGGGGATCACTGCCTGAATGGATAAAGAATCTGAGTACCAGAGGTCTGCAGTATGCCTGTGAGGTGAGGATCTCCCATTTTCAAAAACAGCCAGACATGTGCAGCGCACCTGGGACAGCAGCAGGAGCCCCACTTGAGTCTGGCAAAAAAAGAGGAAGAAGGCTCCTTATACTGTTAGTGGGAAACTCATAGCTCCACACCAGTGAGAGGGGGCTAGACTACTGCCTACCGTTTTTTAATTTAGTAAGAAGAAATGTTTGTAATAAAGGTATTAAATGTGGTTGGTGCCTTGCATCTAGAACAAACGGGGCACATGAAAATCAGGTACAGATGGGAGTTACCGGAAGGAGTGTCCTTTGAGTTTGGAGGGGCCAAAAAACGCATCAGATCTGAGCGAGAGATGGAGCGATTTATTAAGGACAATGAAAAAGACTTACCAACAAGATCATGAGTATGGAGTGTAAAGTATTATCTTGGAATGTAAATGGACTAAACTCACCGAATAAGAGGAAAAATACTTTTCACTGGCTACTAAAACAAAAATGTGACATTGTTTGTTTGCAAGAGACCCATATCAGAAAGCAGGATGTAAAATATTTAAAATCTGGAAAATTGGGCAAAGAATATGTAGCGGCCTCCAACAAGAAAAAAAGAGGAGTGGTGTTGTACATAAAAGAGGAGCTACAGCCAAAATTTGTTATGAGAGATGTGGAAGCTAGATTTGTAGCAGTGGAATGTATTTGGAATTTAAAGAGAGTGTTGGTAGTCGGACTTTATGCACCTAACGGTGCAAAAGAAAGCTTCTTTGAGGATTTAAGGAAGCATTTAGACGATCTTGCATACGACCAGATAATTCTTGCTGGAGACTTCAATGGAGTGACAGACTTGGAACTAGACAAAAAGACTACAACGGCACAAAAGAAAAGAGGACTATTACCAAAGCTTTTTTTTTAGTTGATTCAACAAGAGACTCTTGAAGATGTATGGAGGAGAGAATATCCTAAAAGCAGACAGTTTACTTTTTATTCTGCAAGGCATTCTACATTATCAAGAATTGATATGATCTGGGCCTCAAAAGACTTAGCATTATGGACTAAGGAGGTAGAAATAATGCCTATGGTAGGCTCAGATCACAACCCAATTATGTGGAAATTTGGAAAAAAGAGAAAAAGGAAAGCATGGAGAATAAATGAGGACTTGTTACAGGAAAGAGAGAATATGGAAATACTGAGAAGAGAGACAAAGTTTTTTATACAATACAACGTGAATAAAGAAGTACCAACCAATAAAGTTTGGGATGCTTACAAGGCGGTTGTAAGGGGCATACTAATGGACTTAAATGGTAGAGCAAGAAAGAAGAAAGAGGAGAAAAGACAAGAGATTGAGGAGCAAATAAAAGCCAAAGAAATACAGCTAAAAAAGAGACCAGGGAAAAAGAAGGTATACCAGGAAATTAAAATACTTCAAGAACAGCTAACAGCAATGAGCAATAAAGAATTGGAGTGGAATCTCAAAAGACTGAATCAAAAAGCGTTTGAGGGTGCTAATAAACCTGGGAAGTACCTGGCATGGCAATTGAAGAAGAAAAGGGAAAAGAAGATAATAAATAAAATTTGCGAAGATAACAAAACGTATTTGGAGCAGGCTACCATTAGTAGAGCCTTTTATAAATTTTACGCTAAGCTGTATAATAAAAAAGAAGTAAACAAAGAATCAATAGCGTCATATTTGGAGAAAACCAAACTTCCAGAAATCTCGGAAGCTTGGAGAAATAAGTTGAATAGTGAAGTAACTGACGAGGAAATAAGTAAGGCAATACAATCTGCAAATCTAGGAAAGGCGCCAGGGCCAGATGGACTTACGGCTAAATTCTATAAGACAATGGCTAATGAACTGGCACCATTCCTAAAAGAGGTGATGAATGGGGTTTTAAGGGATCAAAGGATTCCAGAAACTTGGAGTGAAGCGAATATATCATTGATCCCAAAAGAGGGCCAAGACCTGACTAATGTGAAAAATTATAGACCTATATCGCTACTCAATAATGACTATAAAATTTTTGCGAAGATATTGGCGGAGAGATTGAAGGGGTGGCTCTCGGAAGTCATAGAGGAGGAACAAGCAGGCTTTTTGCCAGACAGACAAATAAGAGACAACTTAAGGACAGTGATCAATGCTATTGAATATTATGACAAGCGTTGTGACAAAGAGGTTGGTTTCTTCTTTGTTGACGCTGAAAAAGCGTTTGACAATTTAAACTGGGACTTTATGTTTGCCACTATGGAAAAGCTACAATTGGGAGAAAGATTCATCAGAGCAATTAAGGAAATTTATAGAGACCAGACTGCAGCAATTGTGGTGAATGATGAATTGACCAAGAAATTGACGATAAGTAAAGGAACAAGACAAGGTTGTCCGTTATCTCCATTGTTGTTCATTTTAGTATTGGAGATTCTGATGATACAAATACGTCAAGATGATGAAATTCGTGGAATAAAAATAAAGGACTATTCATACAAGGTCAGAGCATTTGCGGATGACATAATGTTAATTGTAGAGGACCCATTGGAGAACATGCCAAGAGTGATAGATAAGATCAAGGAGTTTGGAGACTTGGCAGGTTTCTTCATTAACAAAAAGAAGTCAAAGATATTATGCAAAAATATGACTAAGCAGAAACAACAATTGTTAATGGAAACAACGGATTGTGAAGTAACAAGTAAAGTGAAATATTTGGGAGTCGAATTAACTGCAAAGAACATAGATCTATTCAAAAACAATTATGAAAAACTATGGACTCAGATAGAGAGAGACTTGATTAAATGGAATAGATTGAATTTGTCATGGTTGGGCAGGATTGCAGCAGTTAAGATGAATGTGTTACCAAGAGTAATGTTTTTGCTACAGACAATACCAATCATCAGAGACTCCAAACAATTTGAAAAATGGCAGAGGAAAATATCAGATTTTGTTTGGGCAGGCAAGAAGCCTCGAGTGAAAGTGAAAGTTTTACAAGATGCAAAGGAAAGAGGCGGAATGCAACTGCCCAATCTGAGACTTTATCATGATGCAATCTGCCTAGTTTGGTTGAAAGAATGGATGACATTAAAGAACAAGAAACTATTAGCCCTAGAGGGATATAAAAAAATATTTGGATGGCACGCATATTTATGGCATGACAAAGTAAAGGTCAACTCGATGTTCCTGCATCACTTTGTTCGGAGAAGTCTATACATAATCTGGAAGAAGTACAGAATTTATCTACAAGAAGGAACCCCTTTGTGGGTGGTTCCATATGAGGTGATAGACCCGAGAGCTGTTGATAATGAACAACAATGTTTAACGTATAAAGAAATAACTAAAACTGAAGCATCCAAACTTAGAATAAAGACACAAGAGGAACTATCACCTGACTACGATTGGTTCCAGTATAGACAGATCAGAGACTTATATAATTCGGACTCTGTAAAGGGAGGTATACGAATAGAGAATTCGGAACTAGAGCAGACCCTTCTTAAAGAAGATAAGAAAAGAATATCCAAGGTATACCAAGTACTGTTGAAGTGGTATACCGAGGATGAGATAGTTAAAACACAAATGGTGAAATGGGCTATAAACTTTAATAAAGAAATAACAATGGAGGCATGGGAATACTTGTGGAAAACTACAATGAAGACAACGACATGTATTAATATCAAAGAGAACATTTATAAAATGATCTATCGTTGGTACATGACACCAAAGAAGATTGCGCTAGGGAATTTGAATACTTCTAATAAATGCTGGAAATGTAAGAAGCATGAGGGCTCCCTCTATCATATGTGGTGGTCGTGTGAGGTAGCCAGGCAGTACTGGGGGGGAAATAATAAGAGAAATGAGTGAAATTTTACAATTTCAAATTAATAGGAACCCAGAACTCCTGCTACTGAACTTGGGAATGGAGGGAATTCCAGCCCAACACAGGACGTTGATATTTTATATGACAGCAGCAGCTAGACTTTTGTATGCGCAAAAATGGAAAGTACAAGAAGTGCCAACTATTGAAGATTGGACTTACAAATTGCTGTATATGGCTGAAATGGACAAGATGACAAGAAAATTGAGAGATCTGGACTCAGGGCAGTTCAACACAGACTGGGAGAAGCTGAAACAATACCTGGAGAAGAAATGGGAGGTGGGAGGAAAACTGTGGCAGTTTGAGAACTACTGAAGTATTGAAGTAGAGGGGGGAGACTTTACCGGGGGGAGAAGAGATAAATGTGAATTAATAAGCAGTCAGATTAATAGATTGACATATATATAGATATATATAGGTTAACAAACAGAACATAGAGAAAATAATTAATTATAAGGACTAAATATAAGGAGCGATTAACTAACAATATTTTCTTTTTTTTCTGATAAGTTTTGTACCAAACTGAATGTCTGAAGATATAGATGGGTCAAATTGATTGACTACGTGAGGAGAGATATATAGAACTATTATAAAAAGATAGAATGAGTAATATATGTAGAGAATAAGTCAAATTGTTTGATATAAACGAATGTATGATCTATATGGTTTATGATATATAGAAATACCTGAAATTGAAAAATTGGGATAAATTGTTTATCTAAGATGGAAACAAAGGCTTACAGTTTGGGCATATAATGTTAAAAATAGTTAAGGATGTACTGCTTAGAATAATGGAGAATATATATTTGTTTTAGATAGAGGAAGCTAATAAAAGTAAGGGAAAGGGGACAAAGGGTTGGAAAGCTGTTGGAAGTCAACAAAAAGGGGGGGGGAAAGGGAGGGGGTTAGAGATGAAAAAATTGGGGAAAATTGAATGTAAATGTGGAAATAATGGATTCTAACCCAATAAAAATTTTTCAAAAAAAAAAATAGAACAAACGGGGCACTGTATTTATTTCACATAAAATGTTATTTATCAACATAGCACAAACTGAAACATGGATTAAGCATGGATTAAAAGGTAGGCCAAAAGTAAAAAGCCTTTAGAAACTGGAGGAAAGGAGCACAGGACAGGAATTCATACTGCAAACAAACAGTGATAAAAGCATAGAAATAACAAATGAGAAAACTAATCAAACACATCACTAATTGTGCAGCTAATGATTTATCACAGTTAAATATAAAACTAATTTTTCTGCTCTTGATATATTCTTAGTGAAGATATGTAGAAGCCATTGACTTTTTCAGCCCCTCCTAATCACATCCAAGACAAAGCTCAAGTTGGATTTATTAACATCTTTAGCTGATGAAATCTTAATCAATAAACCATTTTTCAGTATAAAATCAATAACTTGCCTGAACAGACAGTAATTCCAAAGTTACATATTTTATTTCGTTTGAAGCAAAACTAGAAAATAAGTTGGAATGTTCTTCGTTTGCGCTCAACATTTTAATCAGTTAATTTAGTTGCATTCAACATTTTAATCAGGTCCACCCCATATACCCTTCCCCTGGGGAATTATTTTATTTATTGATAATATTTCTGTCTCATTCTCAGCTCAGAGGCCACCAAAGCAATGTATGAGCTTCAAAAATGCAATACCCATACTACCAGTATAAAACACAACCAAACAGAAACTAGGAAGAAAAATCAATTAAAAATCCATAGCAAGTTCAGCAAGAATCCAGGAAAGAATCTTAACAGTCAGCCATCAACAGAATTTCCAATCGGCCATCAGCCAAGACTCTTAAAAACTGGAAAGTATTTTACTTGCAGGAAAAACTCTACTGGGGATGTCACTGAGCCACCTTTGGGAAGGTGCCCTACAGAGGAAGTACAGTAATGGAAGGCAATTCAGCTCTAACACACCTGGATGTTTTCAATAATGAGAGACCCCTTCACACCCCATGTGCAACTCCTCTCCCCTTGTGCACGCAGAAACACAGAACTGGAAAGGACCCCAAGGGCCACCTAGTTCAACTCCTTGCACAATGCAAGAGTTACACAGCTACCTCTGTTGGTCTATGCACTAGCCAGGTGAAATAACCTCCCAAAAGAGGTTGTTTGATGGTCTAGGCATGGAAAATAATACTTCCAGGGAGAAAATAATTGGTCATGAGACAGTACATGCATTTTATGATACTTCATTAATGCACAAGCTTAACAAGAGTTTCTTCCCACCAATCACATGGAAAAGCTTCCATAATCTACCAGTTTCCCCATTCCAGAAAGAAATCTCAAGAATACAACTTAACTGCTACAAGTCCCATGCAATACATATAGCTATGATCCTATGCACTACACAATTATGATGCCATGATCTTACCAATCACAAAGAGAGGGAGGGAGAGAGAGTAGCCCTACAGAGAATCCTCAAGTCAGCAAGTTCCTGGCTTCCTCAAGATGGTTGAAGAAGGTGCCTGCAAACCAAGTAAGGTGTACACACAAACCACACGAGGAAGGTAAGTGTGTACCTGTACACCTCCTTACTTCCTATAGGTAGACCGCTCTATTCTTATACTCTAAATTGAGGGTCCACCTTTATGGTTTTAGAATTAATGGACCAATCACAAAACTCCAAGTCTCTTTGAATCTGAATCATATGACCATAACATCATCTTTGGTTTTTCACCAACTTACTGTCTAGGAGCTCTCCGAAGGACACATTGGGACTTGGCATAAATTCTTTACATGGATATCCCCTTTTTCTCGGAAAACACATACATTCCTTGTGCCCCAAAAGTCCCATTTCATGTGCCAGGTCAAGTCAAAAAGTCCTGGTCTCCTATGAGGTCAGAGAAATAGCTGATTCAAAACTATTGCTGTACCTTGATCTAGCATAAGCTCAAAATGGCTTCCAGCAGGAGCTATTTTGGAATCTACAATATGAAAATTATTCCTAATAGCCACTATCTCAAAAGTTGCTTCTTTATGGTTTCTTAACTAAATTCACTAAACAGTGAAACAGACATTGACAGAGACCATATTTATAGGAACATGGAGGAGCCCTAGGTAATTGAGGTGTGACAGACATCTAGTAAACATGTCTGACATTCGGCTCCCCTAAACCCTACCCCACCCCTGGTTTGTCAGGAAAGCATTTGTGAAAACTAGTCTACTAGCTTTGACATCAGAAGATTTGATCCATTCAGTTTACCCATTATCAAAATGCTTCCACTGAATGAGATAGTATAATCCCCCCCCCCGTTTCCACTTAGAATCGAGGATAGAGTCCACTTCGTGGTGAGGCTGCCCATCCACCATGATTGGGGGTGGGGCCCTTTGTTCAGGGTTCCATATGTCCAGTTCTGGGGCTTTCTTCAAGAGGTTGAAATGAAAGACAGGATGTACGTTTCAGATTTTTAGGCAACTCTAGTTCCACAGTTACATCATTAATCAGTCTGCATACATGTTTTTTACTTGGCTGTTCTCCTCTGAAGTTTTTGGCGGAGACATATACTTTATCCCCTGGTTTCAGGGCTCACTGGTGGCCACGTTTACAGTCTGCATGTTTCTTATAATCCAGTTTAGCCTTTTCCAAAGTTTGCTTAATCACATCCCATTGCTTCACAATGTTGGACCACCAGGTGTGCAGATCCCCTCCTTTACTTTGGAAAGATTCAGTCAGGAAGGGCATGGTTTTGCCCTTGGGTGATTTGGAAAGGGGATGCACCAGTAGAGCAATATACAGAGTTGTTATAGCAATATTCAGCAAAAGGCAAAAAAATCAACCCAATTAGTCTGTTGGTAATTAATATAGCATCTTAAAAATTGTTTGAGCACCTGGTTAACTCTTTCTGTTTGTCCGTCTGTTTGCAGATGCTGTGAGCTACTTATTCCCTGCTCAATCCCTGTAATGTCCAAAAAATTCTTTCCAAAACTTAGTCACAAACTGTGAGTCCCGGTCTAAAATTATCTTCTTGGGGAAGGAATGTAAATGCATGACGTTTTGCATGAACAGCTTAACCAGTTTCTTGCAGCATCATTCTGATTGCAGAGAGTTTAGATTCTCTGTTGTAAGTGTTGTTAAATCATCCTGCGCTATTGATGCTTCTAGGAAACTGTTGCGCATGGAATCAGCATGGATTTACAAACTGAAAACTTTGTCTCCATATGGACTAAACAATGAAATTGAATTTTCCTGTTTCCTGTAAGTGGCGTTGTCACTTTAACTAATGTTACTATAACAAATATCTGAAATTGTTATCTGTCACTTTAAGGAGTACTGGTATGGTCAATGAGCCTTGTAATATATTTAGAATTGCAAAGCACGCCCTCCCACGGCTCTAGTCAATCGGACTGTTGCACCAACTAGGTGATCATGAAATAATAGACCATATGAGCATTGTGAGTATTTCTTTTAGTACATTTATTTTCATAAATATTTATTTATACATGGAGATCTTGTATTATGGATTCGTATTTATTCCAGTGGATGTCTATTATATTGTTATGAGCCTGTGAAGAAGTGGAGAATGAGACAGGATTCTAGAAGCTGGCAAAAGCCGTAGGCTCGGTTCTGTAGAGTTTGGACCAGTGGGACCTTCTTTTTCGAGTCCATATCACCAGACATCCTTGGTTGTCAATATATATATCCATACTTAGAAGAAACAAGAAGTGATAGCAAAATTACAAGACTGTATTATTGGATTTTTCCCCCCTCTACTTACCTGTTGAACTTCTTCCTCACCAGTTGGACCAAAATAAAGCAGGTAACATTGCAATGCGACATTATTTCGTCTTTGAAGTTATGATCTGAGCCAGAGAAACGTTCTTGGGGCTATAAGGATCAGACTTCATATCAGCATTCTGAGCCACCTACATTCAGTGGCGTTGCTCCTTGTAGAACAGAACGGGGCTTTTGCCCAGTGTAACTTCCAGCATCTCTGAGTTTGGAGCGATGTAAGATCTCAGCATTGAGAGAATGTGAATATAAGTGATTAGGTTGTTTGACCAAATATGGGGTGATCTCTTACCAGGAAATTTTATCACAGCAACAAATACAGCCTGATGGCTCATAAGTGCTAAAATAAAAGCATCAGCGCATGACTCAGACACATTATTATGAAACACAGAGCAAGGTAGGATTGGGGACAGTATTTCTGAGCGGCAGTCAAGAGATCTAATTTTCATCCGGCCGTTTTATCTGAATGTGATGTCTCTCTATGTGGGTGTCAACAACTGGTAAGTTCATTCCGTCTCATTGCCTGTACCTAAAGAGCCTAGGAAGCTAAGAATGCTTTCTAGAGTCTATTTACCATCTTTGTAAATTATTCTAATAGTCTTACTACTTGATCAATTAACTCGCAATGAAGGCTGATTGAATAACGAATACACAACCCCTTGCAAAAATCCCATCTCTTTCTTTGCAAGGAAGGGAAGGTGGATGTGAAATGATTAGTGTCCTTGGAGTACTCAGACATTTATAGCAGGCAAGGAACTTGTTGATGAGAGCCTTGGAGGCAAAGAAGAGCTGGAAAATGGAAGGATGGCTGTGGAAATGAATGGGCTAGTCGTACTGTCTGCCCCAGGCACCAAGTTTCCACCAATACACCACAGTACAACATTTGTCATGCCAGAGAGGGAGGAAAAGGCCTGTTCACTTTAAAGGGGTTGGGGGGGGGTCTGTACCACCAATCCAAAGCTTGCTTTAGGAAACACTGGATTCTATAAACTGCACAAATTATGTACATTCATTTTCTGCTTTTGCATAATTTATTCTGCATGCTTTAATCATAACGAGCACCAATCAACTAGGTACTGAAACTGTGAGCCTCACAAATAGAAATTTTTTTTCAACTGCCTCTCTACTATCTGACATTTCATCAGTAGGCATTGCCTATACACTTCAGAGCATATCTGCAGAGCCATGGAAAAGTGAAATGCAGGTGGATTTCACAGTGCTTCAACAAAGTAACAACGTGCATGTTGGACCAAGGGGATATACAACACACAGTTTGAATAATTTTTATTTCATTTGCTTTTGAAATTGTTAGCAGAAGAAATAATTTGTGCTATGTCTTGCATACACAAAAAAGATAGTGGGGACAGGGCTTTTTTTCAGCTGGAACGCAGTGGAACGGGATGCCGGCACCTCTTGAAAATGGTCACATGGCTGGTGGCCCCGCCCCCTGATCTCCAGACAGAGGGGAGTTTAGATTGCCCTCCGTGCCATGCGGCGTGGAGGGCAATCTCAACTCCCCTCTGTCTGGAGATCAGGGGGCGGGGCCACCAGCCATGTGACCATTTTTACCAAGGGCGATTTAAACTTTAAAAAACTCCCCCCTTGTTCCAGCTGACCCAAAGTGACATCATTGCATGGTCCTGGGAAAATGTGCGCACTTTGCGCATGCGCATGTGGTACCAGGGACACCACCTCCCACCAGGAGTTGCCCCCTGTGCTGGCAACCCACTGAGTTCCATCACCTCTTTTCTCAGAAAAAAAGCCCTGGTGGGGGATACAATTACTTTCATTTTGTGCAAGCATACAACCAGTTGTAAATTAAGGCTTTTGCTCGCTCAACCAAGATCTTGAGATCTTGTAGTATCGCCTACCTCCAATATCTGGCCGAAGTTTGTTGTCATAGCCTTGGAGCAAAGAGTTCAGTATACGAGTGACGTCTCCCTCATGGATCTTTGGGGACAGTACCCATGTCTTGTTGCCTGCTAGGTCTTCGTCATCCTCATCATCAGTTTTATCAGCACTAATGGTGTTAGAAGAGAAAAAGAATGAAACTAATCACCAAGTGCAGAAAAATAAGATTTTTTTAAAAAAAACCATCACTATTGCACATACCCAAAAGTGCAGAAGTCATTGTAGTTCCGTGATTTATGCTTTAAGAGAAGTGAAAAGCTGATGTCAAACATATCAGCTTTAACTACTCATTTTTTTAAGACAGTAATTTTTACCATCCCGAAAAAACACTTCACTAATCTAATCTAGAGGTCAAACAGGTTCCAAGAAAATGTGTGTGTGTGACTCCAATTTCTTATTTACGTATCATATTATTTAGAGCCAGCGCAGCATAGCAGACAAAAGACTGAGCTGTGATCCAGGATATTACCCATTCAAGCCTCCTCTGCATTATAAACTCAGATAATCATACAGTCGGAAGGGGCCTTACTGACCATCTACTCCAGCCCTCTGCTCAATGCAGGAACAGCCTAAAGCACCATCCAGTCGCACCTTGAAGACCACCAATGAGGGGGAACCCACCACATCCCTTGGCAGCTGATTCCACTGCTGAATTACTCTTAACATGAAGAAGTTTTTCCTAATGTCCAACTGGTACCATCCATCCAGTAGTTTAAACCCATTGTTTGGAGTCCTATCCTCTGCTGCCAACAGGAACAGCTCCCTTCCCTCCTGGGCCATCATGTCTTCCCTCAGGGTATCACCACACAAGACAAAATATACTTGAATTACATGGGTAATTCAAGTGTATTTTGTAATTCGAGTGTATTTGAGTGTAATTCAACTGTATTTTGTCTCGTGTGGTTTGACCCTCAGCCTCCTCTTCTCCAAACCAAACAGTCCCAGGCCCCTCAGCCTTTCCTCGTAGGGCTTGGTCTCCAGGCCCCTGATCATCCTGGTTGCTCTCCTCTGCACCCGTCTCAATTTGTCCATTTCCTCTTTGAAACAAGGCCTGCAGATCTGCACACTATACTTCAGGTGGAACCTGACCAACACAGTATATAGTGGGATAACGACAACCTGTGATTTGGATGTTACGCCTTTGTTGATACACCCCAAGATTGAATTCGCCTCTTTTGCTGCTGCATCACATTGACTGCTCATATTTAGCTTTCCATCCACCCGTATCCCGAGATCTTATTCATACACACTGCTACCCAGAAGTGTATCACCCATCCAGTACGCATGCTTTGCGTTGTTGTTCCCCGGATGGAGAACCTGGCACTTATCAATGTTAAATCACATCTTATTCAAATCCACCCACTTTTCCAGTGTATTCAGATTTTGTTGAATTCTATCCCTATCTTCAAGGGTGTCTGCTACTCCTCCCAATTTGATGTCATCTGCAAATTTAATGAGGAATCCCTTCACAACCTCATCCAGACCATTTATAAAAATATTGAAAAGCACTGAGCACGCCACTGCACACCTCCCTCCAATCAGACACGATAACATTGTCGACTACTCTTGGGGTGCAGCGATCCGGCCAGTTCCCTGTCCTTCAACCATCCTGGAGTCCAGTTCACAGTCCTCCAGTTTACCCATCAGAACATCATGAGGAACCTTGTCAAAAGCTTTGCTGAAATCCAGATAGTGGCAGCATTCCTGCAATTCAGTCAGCCTGACACCCGGTCACAGAAGGAGATGAGGTTGGTCTGACAGGACCTGATGGGGACAAATCTATGCTGACTTCCCCATATCACCATGGCGTCCATCAGATGCTTGCAGACTAACACCTCTAATCAGGGCTTTTTTTCAGCGGGAACGCGGGGGAACGGAGTTCCGGCACCTCTTGAAAATGGTCACATGGCTGGTGGCCCCGCCCCCTGATCTCCAGACAGAGGGGAGTTGAGATTGCCCTCCGCGCCGCTTGGCGGCGCGGAGGGCAATCTCAACTCCCCTCTGTCTGGAGATCAGGGGGCGGGGCCACCAGCCATGTGACCATTTTCTCCAAGGGCAACCCTCTGAGTTCCACCACCTCTTTTCCCAGAAAAAAAAGCCCTGTGCCAACAAAGTCCAGCATACTCCTGGACGGGCCGGCGGGTTTTTGGGGGGTGGGCGAGTCCAAACTGGAGTGTGCTATTTATGTTCTGCCGACTGGATCTACTGTCCCTCCTGTGGGTTGTCAGCGTTGCCCTGCAGTTGCAAGCACCCCAGGAACTTCTTCTTGTGAGGTGCTCAGGGAAGACACATCAGGGGGGAGGGGAGGGGGAGAAGGAGATGGCCAAAGATGAAGGGCTTGAGATGTGGGGATCACTTCCGCTATCTCATCTTCTTCCGCTATCCTCTCCTCCTGCCTCACCCTGAAAGGCCTGCTGGTAGTCTCAGAAAAACCAGGGAAGGCTAACCCCCCAGTTCCTCCCGCAACCTCTGGGTCCCTGGACTGTGCTCAAGGACCGGAAAACTCATGTCCCCCAAATCTTCTACGAGGGACACCTTATGCTGCTGCTCCTCCTTCTGCTGGGTCTCAACAATTGGAGGAGGGGAAGCCTCAGCAGGAGACCCCTGCCCAGTGCCAGCTCCTGCCTCAGACACCCGCGGAGGTGGTACTCCTGCAGCAGCAGCAGCAGCGAGGGCCTTGTGAACCCTCTTGCTGTCACTAGCCAAGCCAGGGGCCAGGCTGGTAGAAGATGACTGCATCTGGGCAAGCCTCGTCTATGCAGGCGTGAGGAGAGCCACAGCCCACCCACCCCCCACCCCGTCTAGACTTAGCCTTCACCTTTCCCTCAAGGCCCCTCTCCGCTTTGCTCTCACTCACTTTCTGTCCCCTTAAATTGGTACTACACCAACCTCCAAAAATTTAACAACTGATCCAAAACACCTTGCCAAAATTAAGAGGGTTTTTTTTTCTCCCTGACTAGGGCATACTCTAAAAGCTTGCTATTGGCTCTGGCTCTAACCTGGAGATGAAAAGATCTGTTTTTAAAAGGCCTTATTTAGGTATGTAGTAACTATCTAAACTAGCAAGAAACTTAATTCCTCTTCAAGACTCAAGCAACTCCCTTGGATTTGTATGGGTCAGCCTATACAAACACAACTTTTAATGTGCCTGGCCCGGCTTCAATGGCGCCAAGAGATCCAGAGCAAAGGTGGACAAGCAGCCTAGTTAAATATGTCACTATGGGCAACTTATTCATCTATTTGACTAGACCTGGACCCTTCTCAATTCTTCGACACAAGTCCATTAAAGAGAAAACTCTGTTGATCCCTATAGACTAAAAATTAATTTTTTTCTTGTCGAAGGCTTTCACGGCCGGAGATATGCAAAAGAACCTCCTCAGGATACAGTGAAGCCTCCCGCCATTAGCATTCCACACCCTGGGAAACTCTCACAGGATGACTCAGCTCAACCCCACCCCTCCTGAGTAGGTACAAATGACCTACATCTTTTCCACACTGTGACACTGAGAGATCTCTGTCTTTTGGTGCTACACCTCTGAAGATGCCAGCCACAGCTGCTGGCGAAACGTCAGGAACTACAATGCCAAGACCACGGCAATACAGCCCGGAAAACCCACAACAGCCATCAATTTTTTTCTTGTTTGTTAGCAGGACCTACAACTAGCCTACATTAAAAAGCCCAGGGCTTTTTTTCTGGGGAAAGAGGTGGTGGAACTCAGTGGTGGAACTCAGAACCGCACAATGACGTCACTTTGGGTGGAACAAGGGGGAAGTTTTTTAAAGTTTAAATCGCCCTCGGCGAAAATAGTCACATGGCCAGTGGCCCCTCCCCCTGATCTCCAGACAAAGGGGAATTTAGATTGCCCTCGGTGCAGCAGCCACTGGCCATGTGACCATTTTCAAGAGGTGCCAGAACTCCGTTCCACCATGTTCCTGCTGAAAAAAAAACCCCGAAAAAGCCTTTTGAAAAGTTCATCCTCCGGACTACCCAAAAGCTTCACACCAAAACTCAGTAAGTGGCAAAACAAAAATAATAGTAACAGTGCAGAACAAGATTCCTTTTTGTGACAAGCTATCTTCCCCCCACCTCCATCCCCATAAAAACTCAGAACCAAACTTAAAAACCACAGTAATAGCAAGCAGCAAGTACAGCCTTTGAATCAAAAGAGGAAGGCAGGCAAACCAAACCAACAACAAACGCTATTTCCCCGCACACAAAAAGAGCAAATCTCTCAAAAGCGGCACGCAATGGTGCCTCACATCACCATGCAAGGCAACAACAGGATAAAACAGACCGAGTCCCCACCCTGAGAAGAACAATCAGCAAAAATGAACAGCAACTGTATAACACTAACGTTCAAGTAATTTGGCAAAAGACAAAGCACACCCTCCCACGCACTCACACCAGCAAAAGCAGTTTTTAAAATGTCAACTTAAGACCAAACTTGCCCCTCCCCCACATCCCTCCCAGACACCAGGCTGATCCTCCCTCCCACAAAAGTCAGGAACACCCAGTGAGCCAAGCTACAAGTGACGCCTGAGTCAGGTTGGACACTTGTCAGCTTCCCTCAAGTTTTTTTTTTTTAAAAGAATTTTTATTGGATTAGAAACATATAATAACAATTATAATCACATTCTTTATTTTTTTCTAATTCTAACCCCCTCCCTTTCCCCCCCCTTTTTATTGACTTCCAACAGTTTTCCAGCCCCTTATCCACTTTCCCTCTGCTCCTTCATATTTATTTGTTTATTATAATATACTTTCAGATTCTTCTAAGCACTATTTCCACTTCCTTTCACATATAAATTGTCATATAAATTGTCATATAAATAAAATCCTCTTAATCTATCTTCTTCATTAAAACTACTAATAATATTCATTTTGATAACCTGTGTTTTATCTTACTCCTTCTATTCTCTTCAATATGGGACAAACAATTTGCCCCCCTTTATACATCAATTCCAATACTTCTATACACATACTTATTATACACACTTATTGTCATTTACTTAGGCTTCTGTTCTATATGTTGTTCTTTATCTATACATATACCATAAGTCTAACAATTAGACCTATCTTTGAATTTACGTAGGTATGTATATATTCACTCTATGTTATACGGTTATCTTTCCAAAAAATATAGATTAATTTCTATCCCAATAATTCTCATAGTATCAACGCTATTGCTACTTAATATAATACTTAAAAATCATATAAAGTTGCTTAGAATTTTTCCATTAACTCTCCACCCCCTCGGTATAGTCACTTCTCTCCTCCTGTGTACCTCAATAATTTTCAAACTGCCACAGTTCTCCTCCCACCTCCCATTTTTTCACCAGATATTGTTTCAGCTTTCCCCAGTCCGTGTTAAACTGCCCTGGATCAAGGTCTCTCAGTTTTCTTGTCATTTTGTCCATCTCCGCCATGTACAGCAATTTGTAAATCCAGTCCTCAGTAGTTGGCACTTCTTGTACTTTCCACTTCTGCGCATACAAAAGTCTGGCTGCTGCCGTCATATAGAATATCAATGTCCTATGTTGTGCTGGGATGTCTTCCATTCCCAAGTTCAGTAGCAGGAGTTCTGGGTTCTTATTAACTTGAAATTGTAAAATCTCACTCATTACTCTTATTATTTCCCCCCAGTACTGCCTAGCTACCTCGCAAGTCCACCACATGTGATACATTGATCCCTCATGTTTTTTACATTTCCAGCATTTATTAGACATATTCGAGTTCCCTAGCGCAATCTTCTTTGGCGTCAGATACCAACGGTAAATCATTTTGTAAATATTCTCTTTAATATTGGTACATGTCGTGATTTTCAATGTATGTTTCCACAAGTATTCCCACGCCTCCATTGTTATTTCTTTGTTAAAGTTTATAGCCCACTTCACCATTTGCACTTTGACTGTCTCATCTTCAGTATACCATTTTAACAACACTTTGTAGACCTTAGAAATTTCCTTTTGGTCTTCTTGTAAAATTACTTTCTCTAATTCTGAGTCTTCCATCCTTATCCCTCCCTTCGCACAGTCTGAGTAATAAAGATCTCTAACTTGTCTATATTGAAACCAGTCGTAGTTTGGAGACATCTCTTGTTGCGTTCTTATTCTTATTTTAAAGGATTCTATTTGAGTTATCTCCTTATACGTTAAACACTGTTGTTCATTATCGACCGTTCTTGGATCTATTACGTCATATGGAACCACCCAGGAGGGAATTCCTTCTTGTAGGTATTCTTTGTACTTCTTCCAAATTGTGAAGAGGCTTCTCCGAATATAGTGATGCAGGAACATAGAATCTGCTTTTACTTTATCATACCATAGGTATGCATGCCATCCAAATAATTTTTTGTATCCCTCTAAGGCCAGCAGTTTGCGATTTTTCAACGTGATCCAATCCTTCAACCATACCAGACAGATTGCATCATAATAAAGTCTCAAGTTGGGCAGTTGCATTCCCCCTCTTTCTTTTGCATCCTGTAACACTTTCATTTTCACTCGAGGCTTCCTGCCTGCCCACACAAACTCTGATATTTTCCTCTGCCATTTATCAAATTGCTTGGAGTCCCTAATGATTGGTATCGTCTGTAACAGAAACATAACTCTTGGTAACACGTTCATCTTGATTACTGCAATTCTTCCCAACCATGACAAGTTCAGCCTATTCCATTTGATCAAATCATGCTCTATTTGAGTCCATAATTTCTCATAGTTATTCTTAAATAGATCTATATTTTTTGCAGTCAATTCAATTCCCAAGTACTTCACCTTACTTGTTACCTCACAGTCTGTTATTTCCGTTAATAACTGTTGTTTTTGTTTAATCATATTCTTACATAAAATCTTTGATTTCTTTTTGTTTACATAGAAACCTGCCAAGTCTCCAAACTCTTTTATTTTTTCTATTACCTTGGGCATGTTTTCAATTGGATCTTCCACAATTAACATTATATCATCTGCAAACGCTCTGACCTTATAGGAAAAGTCTTTTATCTTTATACCACGGATTGCATTATCTTCTCTAATCTGCATCATCAAAATAGCTTCCCTCAAGTTTTGATGGGAAATGTAGGCGTCCTGGTTTTACAGCTTGGCTCTCCATTACAGCTGCAAGACCAGGACGCCTACATTTCCCATCAAAACTTGAGGGAAGCTGACAAGTGTCCAGCCTGTGTCAGGCGTCACTTGTGGCTTGGCTGTAAGGCTCTCAAACCAGGCAGAAGTCTTTCAGTAGGTGCCGGTTTCTTCCTGCAGGCAGCAGTGCAGCAGCAGTGGGCAGATAGCAAATCCACTGGTAAATCCAAAAGGCACAGCAGGTCAGGTCAGGTCAGGTCAGGTCAGGTCAGGCCAGGCCAGGCCAGGCCAGGCCAGGCCAGAGAGAACCAGCAGCAGCAGCAGCAGCACCAGTCTCAATTCAAGGCCAGACCATACAAAATGGAGGCTGCTCTGAGCAAGCCTCCTTTTTGAACTCTTGCAGGGCTATTTGAAAAAGGTTCTTTCCTTCCTCAAGAATCCCATTGGTCAGAGGAGGAGAGATCCTGCAGAGACTGGCCATCACTGCCCCCTCCCTGCCTCATTCCCTCTGCCTCTGCCTCATTCCCTCCTATCTCCTCCCCATTCCTTTGGGGAAAAAACCCAGGAAACAACCAGGAAACAGCCAAGCCACATTTCCTGAATTTATCCAGATTAACCCAGATTTATCTGGGGGGGTTCTGATCTGGGTACACAGATCAGATCCAGGATTCTCTCATTTGATCTGGGAAAGCTGGGTTTTGTTGAATTAGCACAAATCCATCTTCCAAATGCAGTTCCTGGATACAGATCATACACCGCTAATATCATCTGCATTAAAGTATTCTCAGTGTTCTCACTCACACTTCCAGGAAAGCCTGTTAATGGATTCATAAGCTTGAGTCCAAAACATTGGATAACTCACACATTCAAGGAGACTTTAGATGTTTATTTTAAACATCAACCCTCTCATGCCCATTCCATACGAGAAACTGCTTTTGAAGCTGCAGGGATTCTACCATATCAAGCAAACATCAAACATTGTTTGATCTCTTTGGATCTCTTTGGATCCTGGCCATAATTATATTGTCCAAAAATCTGGATGGTTAGCCAGTGTATTATTTGTCTGCAAACACATTACAGCTGGACTCTTCATAGTTCCATTAAATTATTATCTGATATACTTATTGAGATGGAAGAAGACAGAGCCACAGGAGGAAAAATTGCATGTCCATTTATTACTTACCATTCAATTGTATTAGGTATAAATTGCTGCTTTTCACACATTTGTGGGGGTGGGGGAGCCCATCAACGGATTGAATGCCTCTGCCAATTCATTCAGAGGATCACCTCAAGGGTCAAAGAATGCCTAGAAGTAATTTTCTGTCCATTTGAATCAAATGAGTGTGGACTTTAAATATTCCTCCAGTGCTAAAGTTTGCATTCTCCATTATTTATCCTTGCAACATTTCAAGCAATAGCTAGCGGCTTCAAGTCAAACAAAGTGAATCAAAATTGAAAGTGGTAACCATGGCAGTTACGTGCATATCTTGAAAGACAGACGACAGTATGTGTAGAACCTTATAGCATGCAAGCAGGTCATTTTAAAGCTATATTAAGACCAGCTATTTCTGGGCAGCAGAGAAAATAATACCTAAATTATCATTTATGGAGTCAGTGGGTGCTAATACAGTTAGCATTTTTGGGGTACGGAGAGCCATAGTTGCATGTGTTTGTATATGCATAGACTCTTGTTCCAGCCTTCAAAGAAAAATGCCTACATTACAAGGGCAGCAGAAATCCTGACCTGGATAGCCCAGGACAGCCTGCTCTTGTCAGATGTCAGAAGCTAAGCAGGGTCAGCCTTGGCTAGTAATTGGATGGGAGACATCCAACCCCACCAGGGGTTGCCATAAGCCAACTGTGACTTGTAGGCAGGATTTCATTCATTTTGCAAGGGCAGCAGAGCATGCCCACCCAGTTCTGCTTGGCCCCCACCTCCACCCCTTCATTTGTTTTCTGAAGGAGGCTACCATGTTTCCCCAATGGTTCTCACCCATGCTGCTCCCTGATACCCCATGAGCCCTGTTCTCTAACACATGCAGATATAAGCAATTGGGGGGAACAGGCGGCTCAGTCCTCTGGCCCTTTGTTCACCAGAAGCTGTACAGCCTACTTCTGTGCTTCTTGTATACGTAGAGGCTTTCTTCACTGCTCTTTGGTAACTGAGTGCTAGGCCAGCAGCCACTCCACGTACTTACATTTCTGCATATATAAGGCAGTTCTTACATTTCCATCCCCCTTGTTTGTCATGAAGTAGGCATAATTTTAAGGCCTACTTGGGGGGCAGTGATGACCGTGGGAAAAAATCACTTGTCTGCCATCATTGCTTCTGACCAGTGTTGGCAAATAGAACTCTTCCCAGCTGGGAGGCCTTGAACTTTGCAAAAAAAAAATGCAGTTGACATTGGAATGTACCTTGTTTGAAATTACTGGGGGGGGGGTTGTTTGTTCAAAGCAGTTTAAAACTAGCAATAATGCAAGCAATTCTTACCCCTGTCTGAGGGCAGCCTTCATCACTCATGTTCAATTAAGATGCCCCAGCTCATCATGGGACTTTTCTTTTAGGAGCAGCTAAGTTACGTCGTATGTGCTAATTTTGTGCTTGTGCAGTTGGCTGCATTTTTCCTTCACCTCCTCTTCACTTGTTCTCCATATTCAAAAATCTCCCCTTCTTTTGCAGTTCCATTATTTCACAAAGGTTTGGAACTCCACCTCTAAGAAGCCTTTTGTCAATTTCATTTTGTTCTTGGCCATGAAGCTATGCTCCCATTCAAACTTACAAAGGGTGAGATTTTCTGGTATCAAAAATGAAACTGACAAAGATTTTCATACACTAACAGGTTGCAGCAGCTTGTTTCCCCCCTTTGCAGCCTTCCCAAGCAACTGGAGAAGGGGGGTGGGAGGCAGCATTACTTTTTGTGTGTGTCTGCATGAGGGTTGCTTGCTTGCCATATGCCCATATGCTTGCCATATGCCAGGTCTGGCCGCTGCCTTGGTATTACTGGCTTGATAGATTGAATGCTGAGATTCTCTGGTTTGATATTGGCTCTGTTGGGCTTCTTGCTCATCTTCTCTCTTTTATCTCTTACTTTTGCATTGGTTTTGGTAGAATACTCTGATTTGACATTGTTCTGGTGGGATTCTCTGGTTTGGTGCTGGTTCTGCCCTGGGTTCTGCCTCGGATCATGGAGTAACACTGGTTTTGTTGAACTTGTAATAGTGTCCCTTGCTTCAGTTTGGTTCTGGTGGGATTATCTGGTTTGATGCTGGTTCTGTTTGGCTTTGTTGGTTCTGTTGGCATTGGAGGGGGGCCTTTGGATCATTACCGCTGTCGTGTGAGGCTTCCTGAGCACTGGAGAAAGCCTTGAATTTTTTTCCCCTACAGGAAACATAGGGAATAATGGAGCCAAATATATTTGGAATTCCGAATAAAACCAGAATCCAAACACTATCAGTATGTTGGATCAGAATATTAGGAATATTGAAGTTTGAAATAATTGATTGAAGGCCGGCCCGAAGAAGCCGCGAGAGCCCACAGACATGGCAACCTCCATGCCCCATACCCTTCCACCGCCTTGCAGGCTACAACGCAGATGCCTAGGTAAGTCTACCGGGGGGGGGGGCGTAGTTTTCACTAACTGCTTTTTATCTGAATCCAGGGGCTAACTGAGCCTTTAATTTACTGGAAAATCCTGCTGGGCTGCTGCCCTGGAGAGCCACTGGCAGTTTGGAGGGAACTCGATTGAACCCAGTACCAGTGGCAAGTACTGCAGTGTTCACTTGGCTTGGTTGAGTCCTAGGCCATTTAATATGCCCATCTGCTCCTGCTGATATTCATTGTGCAAGTTTCTGTGTCATCGTGAACATACATTCTTGATATCCAACTGTTTTGAATATTGCCACAGGTATTTGAAGTAATTAAATCTTTCAAAATTAACAGTGCAAAGTCTAGAGTTCTCTACTTACAATTCTCCTCGGAGAAGCACACAGCAGTTGCGGTCTTGAGCTCCTAGCTGCAAAACTCAGCGCTTTCCCTCTAAGATATCTTCGTCATGGTTTGCTGTCAGGTGATGACAGAGGCACTTATTCTGCCAGGAACCCATTTTAGATGAAGTTTAGTAGTAAAAGTTGGACTTCTAAATGGCTTTAATTAAATTAAATTAAATTAAATTAATTACATTTATATTCCGCCCTCCCCCTGCTTTCGCAGGCTCAGGGCGGATAACAAATACAAATACTCCCACACTGTGCACAGCTTTTCTCCATGTGCAGCAAATTAGATGTGATGCAAAGCATTACACACTAAGAACATCGCAGCAAAAAGAAACTCTGTGGGGTTGGACCCAGCAAACAACATGTCTTCTCACAACAGACCTCTGTGGCGCCACCACAAAGGCATTGTCAAGGACACAAGTGGCAGAGTATCTGCTCTGCATGTGTAAGGTTCAAATTAAATCCCTGACATCCATCAGTTAAAAAGGGTCATGGGGTATATATGTGAAGGGGAGTAGTTGTGAATTTCCTGCACTGTGCAGGGGGTGGACTAGATGACCTTGGAGGTCCCTTCCAAGCCGAGGATTCTACAATCAACCTGAGACCCTGGAGAGGTGTTGCCAGTCAGAGCATACAGGATTGACTTCAGTAGACCAACGGTCAGGATAAGGTATCTTCATTTGTTCATGTGGGAGACCCTGTGGGTAAAAGACTACCATAAAGAGAGTGGAGAAGGGGGGGCACCCTCAGGCAGAAGTAAATAATTTCCTTTCTTCACTGCAGCCCCCTCCACAGGCTCAGTGGCTCTTTGTTCACAGGGGATCCCTCAACCCCTGGCTAATGCCTGGGGAGGGGGGGGGTCACAAAGGACTACTACATGAAGGGGAAAGAGAAGAAGGTAATTTGAGTAGGCACTTCTCAGATTCCAACACATGTTCTTTTAAATTTTAATTTATTAGTACAGATTGGTTTTGAAACTAGACATTATCACTGTTACCAATACCATTGGGTATTCTCTTTTGTGAGCTGCCTTGAGCCCTTCAAGGGAAAGGCAGGATAAATACGCAATACAAAGTTGCCTGTAAAAACAACCCCTTGTCTCTTTTTCATCTCCTCCCTGAAATCACTCAGAGATCCCCAAGGCTAGGTGTGATATTGTCATGCTCCACTATGGTTGTTTTCACATGTCTTACTGGCCGCACAAAATCGCGCAAAACTCCTGGAATGATGGTGTCTCCCTGGCATGATTTCTTGTGGCGATTAATGCCACAAGCTGGAGTCATAACGGGAAATCACGCCAGGAAGACGCCATCGTTCCGGGAGTTTTGTGCAGCCGTTAAGACATGTGAAAACGGCCCATCTTTCATTGGCTTCACTGTGGCAGAGTGTAGAATCTCACAATGTGATCATCTGATGCCACTAGTCAGGTAGCATTAGACATTTCAGGAGAGACTTGCAAAACAAGACATGGGGGTGCCTTTTTTGCCCACAGAGTGTTACCCATAATATCTAGATCCAGCTAATCCTTTTATGCAAACAGAAAAACAAGTTTTGGGAACATATGCATGTGATGGTCACTTTTTCCGGGAGTGGGGTGGAGGGTGGCCTAATTATGCTTATTTGTGTCATAACTAATTGGAAAAAGTTCCATGACTAATAAAATCCCAAGCACAAAGCGACTAAGAGCTGAAGTTGTCTTTTCACTATCCAGTAGCAAGCTCATCTTTAGACTTGAAAGTCATAGGACTTAAGCAGGGTAACTGATCAACTAAATATTTAACTTTTCAAAAATATTTGTCAGGTTATACAATGAACTGCACAAAACAGAAGAATGATATTGCAATAGCATCCACTTCATGTGTACGGGCTACACGAGAACCGTAAATGTGACTGGCTAAATGAAGTTAATAACCATGAATTGTAAAGGCTTTAGCTAGACGTGACCTCCCAGTTTCACTAAACCAATTAAATGTCTGAGATCACATTTGATTTTACATAGTGTTTGCTTATAAAACATGCAAGACTGTGGTCAGCATGCGGAGGTCTTGTCTTTTCAAACAGCCTCTAATTTAAGGCACCATAAGCGTGTCCGTATTACCATTTATACAGAACTACAGAAATGTTTTACAAGACCAGCACCAAACATCCTCACAAGTCTATGGGATAAATCTTAATAATGCACCACATCAGCTGAACATGGGTCTTCCAGTTTTATACACACAGACACACAGACACACAGACACACACACATTCTCTCCCCTACGCAATATATTAGTCCCCACTGCTGACTAAATGCTGCCACTTCTTCCTCCCAGAATGGGAAGTTTTTAATGCATGGACAGCCAAGCAGAGAGGAGTCAGATGTTTTAACAGCTGTAACCTCCCTCAAATCAAAGTATAGAAAACTAGACTAACCTGAATATAATCACTAACTACTTCCAGGCAACAAAAATGCTCTTCTAAATGAAGTAATCTATTTACAGAGCATTCAAAAACTGAATTACACCCTTGAAGTCAATAAGTATAGAAGTGTGTAACATAGGTATAGAAGTATAGAAATGTGTGTCATAGGTATCCGCAGAGGGCCAAACCCCCAGAATTCTAAATTTACTGTATCAGGTGATTTGCTTATGCAATTAAAAGACTTTGCCCTCCACTCAGAATGATTTCTGCAGTTGCAACCCAAAGGCCCTGTTCCTATGCTATTAAGCAATCCCTGCATGAATATGTATGCAAGATGAAGCAAAGGGGAAGAGAACACTCCCACGTTCAGTGGTTCCAGGTGAAGATTGAAGGAAAGTACCTATCCAGCAGGAAAGTTCTTCAATGTAAGTAATCTATTCCCCTTTTCGGACACCCAGGTGTTTGGAAGGGATTAGGAGAGCTCCCTGAGCATTGTTGCACTTGCTCATCTGTGAGCCAATACAACGCACCCCACACAACTGAGCAAGTCTGAGACTTAAGTCTCATGTTTTGTGTTGTTGTAGCAACATGGTTTTAGGTGCAACAATACAGCTGTGATTGAAATACCACTCTCCTGAGGTCTAGTTCCTCTAGTTGCCTCAATTGCGCATAGAAACTCAGATCATGTGGGGCCAATGTTACTCTGCAAATCCCAGTCAAGTTCTTTATTCTTCCTGGACAAGCACCAATGGTCAGCTCCAGGAGGTCGACAGAAAACAAGTAACAACATGATTGTAAGGAGCCCAACGTTACTGTAAAGAGGTGCGGTGGAGCCAGAGTAATGCACAGGAGATTTTTTTTTTCTTTTTGGCAACACCCATGCCAACATACATATTGCCCTAGAGTGACATATGAATTCAGATCTCCATCGATCCACACAAGTAATTTATGCATTTTATTTTGCATTGAGTACTTTGTCTCCATAAAACACAATACTTCCACACTGAATTTCACTCAGTCTAGCTGTTCCTGCTCACTTAATTGTATTTTTTAACTTGAAATGGAACCCATAATTCAGTATACAGTATATATTCTTATTTTACCAAATCTCTTTTAACAGTTTCATAACATGCACTATTTATGCACACAATCTCAGTATAACTGTGCTATATCTAGCACTGCATTAGAACCAGGGCTTTTTTTCTGGGAAAAGAGGTGGTGGAACTCAGTGGGTTGCCCTCGGAGAAAATGGTCACATGGCTGGTGGCCCCGCCCCCTGATCTCCAGACAGAGGGGAGTTGAGATTGCCCTCTGCGCCACTTGGCGGCACGGAGTGCAATCTCAACTCCCCTCTGTCTGGAGCTCAGGGGGCGGGGCCACCAGCCATGTGACCTTTTTCAAGAGGTTCCAGAACTCCATTCCACTGCGTTCCAGCTGAAAAAAAGCCCTGATTAGAACACTCACTGTAGTTTGTTTTTTAATTATAAAGCCGTGATTCTTCTTTTTCAACACCAAGAAATATTTATGTATTTATTTTTTTCAATTTTTATACTGCTTCTCTTCAATTAAGATCTCAAAGCTGTTCACAACTATTACAACGGTTAAAAACAGTACGAAAATATTATATTCAATAAAATCACAATAAAACAGCCTAATACAAATAATTAAAAAACACTCTAGTCCCAACCCCAGCCTATAAAACCCTGCAAATAACATTTAATTTAATTTAATTTATTGTTTTAATTTAATTTATTGTATTTATATTCCGCCCTCCCTGCTTTCGCAGGCTCAGGGCAGATAACAGAATACAAATATACACATCATTAAAACACATTAAAACACAATCATAACTACAGAGTCATCTATTACATATAACTAATTAAAAGATTTTTTAAAAGCAGTGCATAGCAAAAGTATAGTATATCACACAGCGGTGTTACCAGTGCAAATCCATACCGTAATAATAAGTGTGGCAGCAGCATCTGCGTTCACATGGGGGAACAGTTTAACCCCCCCTCCACGGGGGTTTAAAAATGCAGGTAGATAAAAATGCACAGCAATTTGCTCTGCCTCACAAAGGAATATTAGATAGCAAAGGCACGCCAGAATAGTTCTGACTTCCAGAGTTCCCAAAACATCAGCAGGTCCTGGTGGGGATGAGTGCCTTCTGACAGTGCAACTTGCAGTAGTCTAAAAGAGAGGTGACTGTCACGTGGCTCAATGTGGCAAGGGGGGATTGAGATAGATATGGGGAAAGTTGTTGGGCCCAATGAGGATGGGGAAATGCTGTTCTAGCCACCATCAATGCCTGTTTGTCCATGGAAAGCTTAGAATCAAGCCAAATCCCCAAAATCTTCATGGAATCTGAAGCAGAAAGCTGTGCTCCTTTGAGTAATGGGAGTCACAAATTCCCCAGAGCCGAAGTACTTCCCAATCACAGGACCTCAATTTCCAAAGGATTTAAACTTCAGCCAGCTCCCCTCAGCCTCTCCACTAAAGCATCCAGGCATTGGGCAAAGGAAGAGATATTGGCTTCTGATTGCCTATCAAGTAGAAGGTAAAGTTGGATGTCAACAGCATATTTGTGGCACCCAACCCCAGACCCTCTAACAACATCCGCTAAAGGGGGAATATATATATTAAAAAGCATCGTAATTGTCCACACAGGTCTTCACCAACAGAACAAACTCTCCTTATATCCACACAGACATAGATTCATTTAGGCCTTTCCACACAGCCTGCCTGACCTATATAGAATAGTCTCTCTCTCACATACACACAGACTGACCCAGGCACACACACACAGTTCACCTGACTTAGCCAGAATAAAACCCCTTTCAGGCTTCCGCACGGCTTGCCTGACTTCGACAGAGGTACATAAAAGCTGAAAATTTATTCCTCAGCGCTGACTAAAAACTGCAGTGAACTCCACCCCTAGGGTACAGCTACTGTCCAATTCAAGCAGACTCCACCCCCCATCCAGCCCTCTCCTCTTTTCCCCAAAGACCTGAGCTCACTTGAGCTGTGACTCATGAAAGCTCATACCCTACCACAAATGTTGTTAGTCTTATAGGTGCTACTGGACTCTTGCTCTTTTCTACCATTCTTTTCACAGTGCACATCAGAATTGGGTTGTAGAAGCATACTAGGTGAGTGTTATGAGTAGGGGTGCGTGCTTCGGGTTTCCAATTCGGGCCCGGTTCGGAAAGATTAGGAAATACCGAAACAAAGCTTTCCGAAGCAATTCCTGTCACTTCAGAAAGCTTTCGGAGCAGCCGCAGCAGCATTTTGCTAGCCTGTTTGCATTTGCAAACAGCCAGCAAAGTTCTGCAAAATGCAAGCTTCCCACTCTGTCTTAGCAGAGGGGAGGGGGAGAAGGAGTAAGTGACTCACTACAGCCTCCTCCTTTCCCCTCCCATCTGGTTAAAAAAGGCAGGAAGCGTGAAAGCAGCACTTTCCTAGCTGTTTGCAAAGTTGGGAGGGATGTGAACCATCTCTCCACGTCCAGCATGAGGAACCATATGAAGAGGTTCACATCCCTCCCACAACTGATCCATTGCCTACAATGCTGGCACTGGGCAAACTGGGGATCCTCCATTCTCTGGAAATGCCAACCATCTCTGATGGAGATGCTTGGTGCACAGGGTACTAGTGTGCCCAAGGGGGGCGGGATCCAGAAGAAGAGCAGGTGCGTCACACACCATATCATCAACGTGATTGCTGTAGGTGGTCGGCCATTCTCCATAGTTGACAACTTTGGTTTCCAGTGGCTGCTCCATGATCTCGCTCCCTGGTATGTGATCCCTGCTCACACGATGTTGAGCAGGACCATGGTGCCCTTGTTTTACAGGGCTGCCAGGGACCACATGAAGGCACAGTTGTCCTGCACTTCACATCTGACATCTGGACCTGCTCTAGCATGCAACATGTGTACCTGTTGCTTACTGCTCACTAGTGGCAACCCAAGGACCATCAGGGTGGGGGTGGGGTGTCCAGTGTTAGGCAGGTACTGTTCGGAGACTGCCAGGCTGGCTACTGCAAGGCTCTGCTCCACGCCGAGGTTCTCAATGAGGTGCACACAATGGAGAACGTCGCAGCCATCTTGAGGGGGGAGTTGGAAGACTGGGAATGCCAGGGCAGCATCACCATAGGATGCATGGTGATGGATGGTGGCCACAACATGAGGGCAGTGGCAGCACTGGTGGGCCAGGAGCGCATTTACTGTGCGGCCCACAAACTTCACCTCGTGGTGAAGTCTATGCTTGGTTTGTAGGACCCCGCAACTCGTGAGCTCCAGTGTCTCCTGCAGAAATGTTGGAGACTCATGAGTCACTTCTCATACAGCATGAAGTCCACTCACAAACTGCACCAGAAGCAGGCCAGGGCAGGCGTGCCGGAGCATCACATGATCTCTGACATAATCACTTGCTGGAACTCCACCTGTGCCATGCTGGAGCACTTAGTGGAGGAGTAGGCCGCCCTCGAGGCGTGGCTCGCAGACAGCAACATCTGGAGGTAGGAGAGTGAGTTCAGCCAAGAGGATTGGCTCACCATCTCCCAGACAGTGGAGGTCCTGAAGCCCTTCAAAGTCTTCACTGTGGCGGTCTCGTCAGTCTGGTCATTCCCCTGGTGCACACACTCCAGAGTTCCATGGCCTCCTTTGTGGACCCAGACACACCACATGCGGACTTGGTTCCAGGAGTGCGTGCGCTCATGAAAAGGCTGCAGCAGGGCATAGCTGCCAGGCTAAAGCCTCTCACGGAGATGGAGTCATACATGGTGGCGACCATGTGTGACCCACGCACTAAGGGCACTTTCGCCAAGCAGGATGGGAACCTCACCCAAGCCAGAGATGCCCTCTGTGCACGTGAAAGGCATAGACAGGCCAAGAGGGGCCACCTGTCATCAGAGGGGATGGGTGGGGGGGCCAGTCCTGCGGGTCCCCCTCATGCACCTTCTGAGCAGGCTCCCCCTGCAGCAACCACCAGGATGTCCATGGAGATGGAGATGCTCCAGCAGGCCCTCAGCCCCTCTGGGATCGTGAGTCATGTGAGACATGATTCGGCAGAGGCAATGGTCAGGGACTACCTTGCGGAGCCCTGTGAGTTGCTGCCCACAGATCTGCTGAGCTACTGAGCCAAGAAAGAAATGGTCTGGCTGGACCTCTTCCTCGAGGTGCAGTGGCTCCTCTCATGCCCTCCAACAGGTGTGGAGAGTGAGTGCGTCTTTTCTTATGTGGGCAACATTGTCAGCCCACATTGCACAGAGAGAGAGAGAGAGAGAGAGAGAGAGAGAGAGAAAGCAGCAGCAGAAACCAGTCCTTGCGGGTACAAATTTGTTTAGATAAACGTAAACAGAGGTCCCAGAAATGTTGACTGCCACTGGACAGGAAGAGACAGGTTAGGTTAAACTCTAAACTGCAGAAGGACATGGAACCCAGACAAGCAGCCCCAAACTAAACTATGCATGTTGTTGTTGTTTACTGTTGTTAAATGCTGTTACATGTTTTAAAAATGCTGTTGTTAAATGTTGTTTAACTCTCTTAAATGTTGTTAAATTCTGTTGTTGCTCTTAAATGTTACCAATGCTGTTAAATGTTGTCATTGAAGGAGTAGGCGGAGTGGGGAAGAATGGTGTGGGTGGGGGGCAGCTGATGATGAAGGCTAGATCCCAACAGTGCTTCATAGGCAGTATTCAGCCTGAAGCTGGTGTGTGTGTGTGGGGGGGGGGGGGAATCCTTTGCAATTGTGCTCCACGAATGCCATTATGTGGCTTGGTATGGTCTAGTTCTGCTCTGTGGTGTTTCTCCACTGGCTGACCTCAGAGCCTGGCTGCAGGAAATGACAATAGTTTTGCTGGACTAAGCTGTAAGAGTTACCCCCTATTTCAGTTTGGTTTGGGTGGAATGGATGTGATGTGAGACTATGGTGAAGTTCCCTTTGAACCACTTTAGTTCTGCTGGGCGGGGATGTAATCAGTGTTGTACTAATGTTGTTGTATGCTGTAACCCGCCCACCCACCCCCAGCCTGCTTGTGGGCAGGGCAGGCAAGAAATTCAAGAAATAAAATTTCAAAAAATTATTTTTGGTGTGTGATTCTCTGGTGTGATGGTGGGGGGTTGTTCTAATTTAGGACTATAAGTTGTGATTTAATAGTGATGATGCCAATTGTGATGTTTAATGCTGTTATCAAGAAATAATTTTTTTTTAAATTTAATGTTTGTGCGTGTGATTCTCTGGTGTGAACATAGGAAAGAATGGAGAATGGCTGGCCAGCCACCTCTGGGAGTGATGGAGGATTTTGGGGTGTGTATCTTTGCTTCTATTGTGCTTTCCCAGGGATGAGCTTGCATCAGAGATGCATGCCTGTGCTGTGTGGCACCCATCCTGTGCATAAGTGTCCCTGGGAACAAAGTTTAAAAAGTTCTCATCATAGGGAAGAATAGAGAGTGGCTGGCCAGCCACCTCTGGGGGCGGTGGAGGATTTTGGGAATGGGTGTCTTTACTTCTGTTGGGGGGTGGATTGTGAGTGGGACTGTAGCTGCGGCCATTGGCAGCCACAATCTATGTGTTTCTGCTGTGTGGGAGTTTTCCCCACAGTAGAAATATGGTGTGGGATGGAAACAACCTTTTGGGGGCTTAAGATGGGCTCCCTTAGTGCAATCTCCCTGAAACTTGAGGGGCTTGGGAGGAGAGGTAGAAGCAAGTCCTTTGAAAATTGTGTGCATTTTGCTTGCAAAATGCCACCCCAAGCCACCTAGAAAGCCCCCTTGTTTTTCCCCATAGGAAATAATGGAGAGTGGATGAGGATGGGGATACTTTTGGGGGGGCATAACATTGAGGGGTCATTAGAGGAGAGTTGGGAGAATGTCCCTACCAAGGTTGGTATGCTTAGGAAATAAAATGCCCCCCTCCAGGCTTGTGGAAAGCTGGGAGCATGTTCCCTTTTGAAAATAATGGCAGAATCTTTCCTAAGCATACCTGAAGCGACTCGAATCACAATTTCCGAAGTGGCTTGCTACTTTAGAAATTGCTTGATTCTGAATCTTTTTCCTGATTCAGATAAACCGAATTGGGAAAACCGAATCACCCTGGCACTGCACACCCCTAGTTATGAGTGAGACAGAATCATATGAACAAGCTTGTCCTTTTGGGAAGGAAAAGAAGGAGCAGGTCTGCATCAAGAAAAGGGAAAGTGAAGGGTGTAATGGTATGGGGCTCTTGTCTTCATAGGTCTAAAATCCCACTCCTTTTTCTTCTATTCATATTAAGCAATGAGATCTGGTCCCATTTTATCGCTACCTATTTAACAACTAACCCATAAGACTTGATGGGCGCAACAGGTGCCACACAGATCCAAGTCTCTTCCGATTCAGCACAGCTGTGAAGTACATTTCCAAATGACATTAAACATTCTCTTCTCCCCATGACAAGCTCAGAATAATTAAATAAACTCCCAGCAAGCTACATACTTGAAAGAAGGGTTCCTTTATTTCCAGTGAAATTATTTCCAGTACATCAGAAATGCTCACATAATGTAAACTGTCTCCGCAGAAATAAGAATTTCCAAACTCATGCCACAGACAAGCAACTTAGGCTAAAGGGAGGGGGGAGCAACATGGAAAAAATCTACTTGTTTAGTGGGCATGGAATAATCTTAGAATATTTCTCTCTGCACAGTTGTAACAACAAAGTAGACAATTAGTTTAAAACCGAGTTGGAACAAGTTTATATAGCACTGTCCCAGGTAATAAAAGGTGATGTCATAATCTTTTATTGGAACAGGTTATGTCAAAGCTTTGCAAAGTTTTCTGAGTGACACAGAATTTTCCTTCAGCTCAAATTGCTCGCTGTAAACCAAGTGAAACCAGCAATTTCATTCATTATTTAGCAGCCTCAGTATTTTTTTTCATTTGAAAATGCATATTCCACATAGTGATGTATTGAAAGTTTAGTTGTCCCCTTTGTCTTCTCTCAAATTCAGCTGAAAAAGAACCTCCAAGGAGAAATTTATAGACTGGTATGGAGCTCCACTAGACACAAACAAGGATTTGTATGCAGGTGCCATTGATCATGATGTTGCACTGAAGGATGCTATAAAGATGTCTCAAGTTCAGAATATGCATTTGCTGAGGTGGAGGGGGGGGGAGTAGAGGCAGCTGTACTCCTTCAAATCATCCCTCAGAAGTTAGCCAAGATCTATGATGAGTCCATTTCCATCTAGTCAGCAAAGTAAATGCATTTCAATTCCCAGACACATCTTACAGTGCCTGCACACTTCAGAAACAGCCATTCCCTTTTCTCAGAGAATGGTACTTTTGTGAATGTTTTATTCTAACTGCCAAAGTAAATAATCAGCAGAATTATCACTATGACATGGGATGTTTCCACATGTCCTTAAAGGGACAGCCCACTTACCAAACGCTGGCAGCTTTTCTCCTTCACACAGCATGTCTCTGATTTCAATCAATCAATACTTTATTGCTTCAGCACAGCCATAGCAAATAACAAAAAAAGTACAGTCTCTGATTTCAAAGTGGTAGCAGGCTGCTTGGCTTCCATTTTTTGGCACCTTTTATGAGAATGCACTTTCCTGCATCCCCAAAAAGGCACGGAAGAAATGGAAGCCAAACAGCCTGCTACCATTTTGAAATCGGGGATGTACGGAGTGAAAGAGAAAAGCCTCTGGTGTTCAGTAAGTGGGCCAACCCTTTAAGGATGTGTGGAAACAGCCATAGTTCTTGCTGAATTGTTCTGCTTGGACTGCAAATACTGGGAGGGGTATCACATATCGAATGCTCTCCCACGTCAGGAAAAATATCAGGGCAAGGTGTTCTACGATCATGAAGATGATCAGAATTTTGCACTTATATTCTCAGGTAAGTATGAGTATAAGCCCCACTGACTTCTATGGGGTTTACTTCAGAGCAAATATGCGTAAGATCAGAGTGCAAATACTGACTCCACTGCATTCTGGTTCTGTTATCATATTATACTAAATCATGACTTGCACTAACATTTAAGATCCCAAAATTATTTGAACTTGCTGATACAGATGAGATGAACCTGACCCGTTGAAAAGACCTTATGCCAGATCTTTTCTGGACCGAGCACATAGCAGGTGATTGGATTGGGGGGTCGGGAAATCCAGCGCCTGTCATGGCCTGTCATTATCTGCTGAATACACGTGCAAGAAAGGTAGTAGACCTATTAGGATGGGCCTTTGTCAGAGACTCATGGATCAGAATGATTTCTAGAATTTTCTGTGGGATTTTGAACGTGTCTAAGATGGTTCTGTTGAGCCCTCCCCTCTGAGAGACTTTCCAAAGCCTTTGAAGGAACAAGTTATTTGATTAATTCTTTAAAAAGCCTTCATTAAGGATAATAATAACACTATATTTATACACCACTCTTCTAGATAGATTAGTGCCCACCCAGAACAGTGAACAAAGTCAGCATTATTATTATCTCCTGAGAGGAGGGGCTTACCCAAGGCCACCTGCTGTGCTCATATGACCAGTTACAGGCCCGTCTCCATCCTGTGTCTTTTATTGGTCAGATTCAGATTTATTCAGTCTATGACCAGTACAAATCGAAAGATCAGAAAAATTTACATAGAGCAAATTTTAAAACTACAGGAGGTCAATCCTGCCACACAGCAATCAAAAGTTACTAAAATTTAAAATCTCAACAGATCTTGCAAGCGGCTGAAATTTTTTTTTGCACAGCTAATAGTAATTTGCTGATTAACACCCATTAGAAGCGTCTTTGAAACAACTTCAGAAGAGCCTGAAAAGCTTTTAAGCAACGGAGCAATTGTATCTGAACAACATGCTCCACTGATTCCACCTCTTCAACGCCACACCTCTCCTTCATGGGGACTTTTTATATCGCCCCTCCAAAACTGAAGAGGGGCGAGCTCACCACCTTGCCAACACAAAAGCTCTCCTTTGACTAGGTACCTCCAAAAGGGAGAGATAGGGAGCCAGGGTGACAACGTATCTTGGATTCTCAAGAGTCAGAAAATTTGGGACATGGTTGTATTTTTGTTGTCTTTTTGTCGCTCAGTATCAAACAGCCATTGCTTTTACTTGGTCATATCTTATTTTCAGAGCATTTTCTTAAGAGAATTCTAAACTCTGCACTTTGCAGTGGATAGCCTTATCCTAAGAATACTCTTGCAGCGCAATCCTATGGCCGGCCCCAACGCCGACGCGGCTGCACTGGTGGTGTGGCAGCGCCGCCGGGCCGGATCCTGTGCCAGCAAAGTGTGGCCGCAGCGGCGCCCGCAGCGGCGCAGAGATGCAATTTTGGAGAACCAGAAAGTGTTGTGGGCGGGTCTGATCCACGGCCGCCGCCAGGCGCAGCCAAAGGGCGCTGTTCCTGACAAGCGTCAGGGGGAGGGGCCAGGAAAGGCGCAGCCTATGGGCAGCACGCGATCCCGGCCAGGCCCCAGAGCAGCAGGCAAACCGCGCCCATGCCGGCAGACTGCCTCGGCTCGTGTGTCGGGCGGGGCTCGCAGTCGGGAAGGAGAGGGGTGGGCGTAGTCTGAGAAGCCTTTCCCACGTTTGCCCAATGTAGCACCAAGTCCCTGGCGGCCGCGTCCAGAGAGGTTGGCATGGGACTGGCAGGCGCCCTGCCATGAGGAATCCAGGGCAGCAGCCAGTCTCTGGCAGCAGGGGACAGCCCCCAAGTGGCGCCGAAGGGGAGGGCTGGCCTGAGGCCGCCACCAAGAGGCAGACACAGCGGGCCTGCCCCCTCGTCCCCATCCCAAGGCAAAGAACACAGACACCCATTGCACAGAAATCAGCCTTTATTATTATATCATCCCACCTCCCCCAGCAGACGTGAGGAAGGGGAGGCGTGTAGGAGAGCCGCCTGTGCAGCAAAACACCCCACCCCACCCCCAAGGCGGCAGCGGCGGTCACCGGCGAGGCCGGCGGCCGGACCCCCTTGGCCGTCCACGGGCCCGGCCTCTCGCACGCAACTGGGCCCGAGGGAGGGGTGCCTCTGGGGCGGGTGGAGCTGCTGCAGCGGGTGGGGCCGGAGGGTCGAGGATGGCGACGAGCCGCCCGAGCAGGGCTTCGGCACGGACTTGAGAGGCACACCCCACCCCTCCCAACAACCATGGCCTGTTGGCGTGGGAGGCTGGCAACTGCTCCACGGGATTGGATGCGAGGCAGGACGCCCTGGGGTGGAAGGTGTTGGAATGACCAATGGGGCTGCTGCAGACGCCCGAGGGGCTGGACCCACTCTGGGAGGCGGCCGCTCATGGGACTGTGTTGCTGGGGCTGCGGCTGCGATGGGGGCGACCCTCCCCAGGCGCGCGAGACCTCCTGCCCGGGATATGGCATCCACCTGCCACCACCCTGGATTCTCCATTGGTGGGGGCTAGGGTTCCAGCGAGCGGACCGTTTGCCCTGCCATCTCCCGCCCCCTTGCAGCTGCAGCTCGCACCACCCTCTCCCTGGCTTATCGTGTGCCAGCTACTCTCCCCACCGGGGATCCCCGCTCACATGCCCCGCCCCAACCCTCTACCTGGCCATAGATACAGGGGGGTTAGCCGTGTTAGCCTGTGGTAGCGAATTCAAAAAGGGTCCCGTAGCACCTTTACAACTATCCAATTTTATTGTGGCACAGGCTTCTGAGAATCAAGTTCTCTTCGGCAGATGGGTGGTACAGACACTGGTCAAATACAGAGGAGGAGGGGGGGAGGAGGGAGGGAGGGGGCGGGGAGGCAAGACGGGGTGTGTCGGATACATTTGTGGCAATGTGCAGGTGGGGAGATGTGACGGGAGTGTTGGGGGAGGGGCGGAGGACGAAGTCAGACTCGCAGACACAGAAAACAGTTGTTGTACATCTCGTTTTATTGCACTGGAAAGAGCGGGCTTGCGTTTAGGCTGGCGAGGGAGCCGGAGCATTCCACACAGCCCTCCTTCCCGCTCGGAGGGGCGGGGCTGGGATGCAGGCCGCGGCGCGACGGTGCTTCCTGGGCTGCAGCCAACCGTCCGTCAGAGATGTTTGGGGAGGGCGGGGCGCGGGGGAGCAGCCATGCCCTGGACGTGCCTGTGGGGGAAAAAGACACGTGTGGGCTTTGCCTCATTCCACTGGCAAGGCAAGCCCCACACTCCGCCATCCGGGGGGGGGGGTTGCACATTGTCGAGGGCAGCAGCTGATGCATGACGGTCTGGTGAGGATGCACTCGGCCTTGGCAAGCCTTTACCTTTAAGGGAGAGAATGAGCTGGTCACAACAAACACCTGGCCACATGTGGTTTTCGAGGCGCCTGCCTCTGAGGCAGCCAGGGGCGGCCATGGTTGCCCCCCACCCCTGCTGGGCCTCACCCAAAGCGGCAAGTGAGCGGGTGGGTTCAGGTGAATGGGCGGTTTGCACTAATTTGCGGAATGCCCCCCCACCTCCTCCTTACCTGTCAGCGCTCCGTCGGTCATCACCAGGTGGGAGCGCCAGAGTCAGGGCACCTGCAAGGAAACGGGAGAGCATGCGGTTAATTTGCAAAGTGTCATTCCCTTCTGCCACGGAAGGGTTAGTTTGTTTGTGCTTAGTTAGAAGCAACTAGCATGCATCAGTTAGCTGTGGAGTCATTCTTTCTATCACGGTAGAAAGAGAGTTAGGCAGACATTTGCACCTCTTCCCCTTTATGCGAAGTTCCCCCAGTTTTTCGCAAAGTCCCCGGAGTGCATTCTGCGCCTGCCAATGTGAATGCCCTCAGCCCGTTTCGGTTTTCAAAGGGGCAATGCCACTCAGCAGACGGGCAGAGCCTCCGGCCGAGTGCTCACTTACCTGGGGGTTTGGGCGGCGCTGGCCGGATGTTTTGTAGGGCGCGGTCGCAGGTGATTGGGTGCAGAGAGGGGGGCTCGTCCACGCCGGGCGCGCACGCTGATTGGTCCCCGGGATAGTTCTCATCCTATGCTCCTTCGGGCCATAGGGGCGGGGCGAGGCGCTCAGAGAGGGGGCTGATTTTTCGCCGTTCCATGGACGCCTATGGGCTACGCCTTCTTTTTCCGTGGCGTAGCTTTTTTGCGCCGCTGTGGGCGTTCCCGCTTCTGGAGGAGCTTAGGGAGCGGACTAACTCTGACCCCGCCTTGCTCCCCGCCCCCCCCTGCGTCGGCGTAGGGCTCTACGCCACTTCTGCGCCGCCGCCCGGGCGCCTGTGGCTTGCACCGGTGCTGGCCCGCCGGCGGGCCAGCGCCACGTCCCAGCGCGGGCGGAAGGCCACTTACGCGGGCGTACGGGCTAGATGCGCCCTCGCAAGCCTTAGTTCGGTTCCTGTTCACTTTCCGTGCCCTTCTTAGGATTGGGCTGCCCGAGAACTAGAAGTCATTTACCTGTAACTCTGGACACGGTAGTTCACATCATATGCATATATTAGTGTGTGTTGTGTGCCATCAAGTCACCTCTGACCTATGGTGACCCTATGAATGAAAGACCTCCCAAACATCCTGTCATTAAGAGTTAGTATTAAAAAGGTAGCCCTATGGTGGTTTTGGTCACTTTTGTTTGGATGGATACAAAGTTTCCATTTGAAGGGCTGAGTCAGCAATTTGAATCCAGAGCTAAGGAGTGTCAAAATGATCGGTGCTCTTTAATAATTGTCAGACTCCAGAGCTTTGTGATTTGCGGGGGGGGGGGGGGGCTCATCAATATGCTGACTCCAACTACATCTGAGCCCCTTCAGTGTTGATTCTAATGTGTTATAAGTGTGTGACAGTTAAATTGTACCTTTCCCTGTATGGTCAAAGATCCAGAGGAGTTAGCCATGTTAGTCTGTAGTAGCAAAATAGTAAAGAGTCCAGTAGCACCTTTAAGACTAACCAACTTTATAGTAGCATAAGCTTTCGAGAGCCACAGCTCTCTTCGTCAGATGCATGGAACTTGCTATGACATCTGACGAAGAGAGCTGTGGCTCTTGAAAGCTTATGCTACTATAAAGTTGGTTAGTCTTAAAGGTGCTACTGGACTCTTTACTATTTTCCCTGTATGCAGGCTCATGGTAGCTAACATTAAAACAACAACAAAAACTATTTTAAATACACTTTCAAGCATACAGGCAAATCAATGTTTGGTGCTCCTTGTCCACTTTTATCTTCCATCTGCTCAGTCTCTAACTACCATACCTTCCAGAGGGGTGGCAAGGAACATAACTATGGTTTGTTATTTGGACATTATGCCAAACATAATACAAACTTTGATTTGTCACCCTGCTTCAAACCACGGGTTCTGCTCAGTACTTGCTAGTTAAAACAAACTTATTAGGACAAGTGAGTAAAACTCCCATAGAATCACAGTCTGAGATGATATCTGAGCTGTTCCTTTCATCAGCCAAAACATTTAATGTTTTCTACACACTGGCTTCTGGTGATCTTTTAAAAGTAATCTTTCTTCTGATTTTGATGTTGTAGACACATCAGTCTGTTAAAATAAAACACAAAAGTATGGATTGTTCTGGCAAAGCACTTTAAAAATCACAGAACAAAGTACTACTTTAAGTGTAAGTATAAGTAAAAGTAGTCCCCTGTGCAAGCACCAAGTCATTACTGACTCATGGGGGGACGTTGCATCACGATGTTTTCTTGGCAGACTTTTTGTTATGAGGTGGTTTGCCATTGCCTTCCCCAGTCAGCTACACTTGGCCCCCAGGAAACTGGGTACTCATTTTACTGACCTCAGAAGGATAGAAGGCTGAGGCAACCTTGAGCCGGCTACCTGAACCCAGCTCCCACCAGGATTGCAGTAGTGTAGCTTACCACTCTGCGCCATGGAGCTCTTCTGTAAGTATAAGTAAGTGTACGTAAAACTAATGTATAATGTATAGGAAATCAATAAAAGCATGTGTTGTAACACATATTAAGTAGCATAATGTACATTATAGATCAGGGCTTAAGAAACAGAAACCAGGAAATCCTTTGTTTTCCCTTTTCATTCCAATGTGTTTATTCTAATAATAGGGAGATAAAGCTTTTGTTTTTAAATAATACTCGAGACATCCAATTTCTTTTTAGTGTTCTACAAGCTCTTTCAGCGCCTTGTCATAACAAGTTCAATTTCTAGAGGATCCAAATTATTTTCCAATTCCACTTCCTTATCTTATATCTCAGTGTTTTCACCAAATATGACATTTTAACCCACCAAGTTTAGATTTCTAGTATTTATGCTTCCAATGTAACTATCGATGTAGCTTCCTGTTGTCTGTATCTTTTCATGCAGATTTATCATAGAATGATCAGCCCTTTTATTGTGTTGAAGAATTACTGTTCTTCAACACAAACAATACAAAATTAGTCACCCCTCAATTCAGATCATGCTCAATTAATCAAATTTAACAGGCGTAAAGAAGCTCCTGTCAATCCATGAAATATCCCAAACAACGTTTTATACATACAGAAAATACAGCGATGAAAGAAGATGGCCTGTTGCTATTTATAACCAGTTACTGAAAATATAAACACTGAAACCGGAACACATTCCATCTACTTCCTCTTTGGAACCCTTTGGGGCACAGAAAGGCCCCCCTGGCAGATCTATGCAAGGTGCAGTTAGCAGCCTTGGCCCAAAGCAAGCTTTGGAACATTAGGACCTAGAGACAGGCCATATTGATAACATCAAGATCACAAGGTCTTTTGATAATACAAAAACTGCAAGAATAAAGAATAAAGGCAGTTCAGTTATATTATATTGATAATTTTAAAAAACTGGAAGGATAAAGGCAATTCAGTTCACAAGTCCCAAGTGCAAGCCTTGCATGGATTTATGCCAGCACATTAACAGTGAAATCCCAAGCAGGCTTACTCCAGTCTAAACCAATTTATTTCAATGGGCTTAGACTGGAGTAACTGCTTGGAATTTCAAAGAAAAACGTCTATACAGGAAATGTGTATTTCTTCTGGGGGGAAGACTTCCTAAAAAAGGGCACTCAATCAGTATTTGGACTGCAGAAAGTTTATAGATTATTCATCAATATCTTAGTTTCAGTTATGCAAGTGAGCTTTCTTATATGGGCTCTTTGTTGATCTCTTGCTCTGAATTTTGAGTATTACTCATTTATTTTATTTAATTCATGTATTCCCTTCCTTTCTCACCAATGGAACCTAAAGCAGCTTACAATTTGCCAGTTTGATGTGGTGGTTAAGAGCAGCAGAACTCTAATCTGGAGAGCCAGGTTTCATTCCTCACTCCTCCGCTTGTAGCCAGCTGGGTAGCCTTAGGTCAGTCACAGCTCTCTCAGAGTTCTCTCAGCTCCCCCCCCCCCACCTCACAGGTTGATTGTCATAAGGATAACAACAACATAATTTGTAAACCACCGTGAGTGGGCATTAAGTTGATCCAGAAGAGCAGTATATAAATCAAATCTTATTATTAGTACATTGTTGTCTTCTCTTGTGGAGTATGTTAGGCTGAGGATATGTGACTGGCCCAGTGAATTCACCCAGTGAGTTTCCATGGCAATGTTGGGATTCGAACCTCATTCTCCCAAATCCTAGTCTGACATTATAACCACTACACTACATTGGCTGTCTCTGACTAACTTTGGCTATTTAGTTATTAAAGGCTGCTAACCCCTGTCCTAGTCAAAGAATCTCTACATAGCCCATCTTGGCATTTGAATTATTTGTACTTGAATAATTTTATTGGGAAGTCCATCTAAGATATGTGTAATAGCAGGCCGTGGGTACTTCACCTGTCTGTCAATCAAGGTGTTTCATCACTGTGCCTTGTGCATTTTGCATGTGCAAACCTGATTCGATATTTACTCTTGTTTTCTATGGGATCTCACAGCATTATTTTTTGTGACCAACCTCATTTCCAACTGCTAGAGGTTTTTCTTTTCTGCAGTCTTGTCCACACCGTCACTTAAGATCTCTTCTCCTCCAGGCTACTAGTCAGGATTAGATGAAATTCATCAATATCCCATACACCATGCATGAGTTCAAACATATTGACAGGATGTTTATACTTTGTAAATTAAGATAGATGCTTTTGATTCTTGTTGGTGATAGTGGAAGAACACGACATGCATGGAGTTTATGCCCTGCACTTTTTCATAGCAATCTCTACTCCTTCAAGCAGGCAGTGGCATTTAAACGGCACTTCCAAATTTAACCAAAGAAGCATTTTGGTACTTTTTAAAAAATAAAAACAGATGCCACTTTTGACAGAATTTTAAATCTGGATGGGATGGATATACAACCAGTGGCTCACAGGGGACAAATTGAGAGAAAAGCACATGAGCAGCTGTGATGGACTGCACTATTTAAAAGCTTAGAAGTGCTGTACAAACCGCTGAAGGATTGCGAAAGGTTAATTCTTCAAGAAAGAGAGCCTTGAGAGGCAGGCTACTCCGAGGAATCTGATTGGGTAGCATGAGCTGAACAGAGAAAGACTTCTGAAGTGGATGCTGAGATTTCAGCCCTAGCCAAGAGGGGTCGAGTACTAACAGTTTTGAGATTCATCCCTGACTGAGGGCAGTTTAACACAAAGGGAGAACTGGAGGAAAGACGGCAAGGAAGTTTGGGAAGTAGGCCCAGACTCCCATTTGAGCCAAAGAAAGGAGACAGATCTTCTACTGAGAGAAGAATTTCCCTACCCAGTCAAACAGGGAGTTAGCTCTGAAAAGTGAGGAGATCCCCAGTCAGGTGTGGTTAGAAACTGCCTTTGGAGACCAGTTAAAAACTCAAGATGAGTCCTGGTGTTTCAACAGAATGGGGCTGGGTACTGGAAAGAGGGTACCACCCTTCTGGAAACCAAGAGTCACAGAATATTCAAGGAAAGTGTACTAGAGTGTTTGGGAAAACACTGGAAGAGAAGCATCTCAATATAAAGACTTAAGTTAACTGTTAAGAGCTTAAGAAAGTCTTATTAGTCTGAAACATTAGACCTTAAGTCTGTGCTTGTGCTGATTTTACCTCAGAGTTTTCTATATTGAGTTACCTCAGAAATTTTCAACCCTGATTTCACCTGTCCTTTCCCACCTATGTTAAATAAAATATTTTGTTATTTTTGAATTTAAAAACGTCTCTAGTGCCATTTAAGTTGTTTTAAAGGGAGGGGGGTCATAGCAGCCTTCAAGAGAAACAAGAGCCCAGAAATGATAGAAGGTTCCAGTCACCAGCAAGGGATGTGAAAACTGTGTGCCATGTTGGGACATAAAACTGGGAAATAATACTGATCTAGAATATACAAAAGGGTGGATAATGATGGTCTATATTTGAAGCAAAAGTTTTGACCAATTACTTACTTTAATTAGGGATACGCAGTCACATCTTTGCTAATTGTAATGCAACCAAAACCCACAGCTCATTAAGAAATGTACGCGTTCCTAACGCTAAGAAAATGATTTCTGATGTTCAGGCTAAGGTAGAGGCCGCCTACTGTCTTATTTCTCTAGAAGCAGAATGCCAGGTACGGACAGTGGCCTCAGGCCAGCTTGACCTGACAGACTGCCAGGAGTTGCTGGTCCTGGAAGCTGTGCCTGGTGAGCAGAGGCCCAGCCTGTAACATCAGGAGGAAGAGACCTAGCCAGGCTGCCTGCACTGGAGCTTCGTAAGGGTGAGCTGGTCATTGTTTTTGTTTCTCCTGAATTAAAGGATTGCTGTGTGCCTTTCCCCTAAATTAAGGGACTGTTATTTTGTTTCCTCTGTGGCAAGGGAGTGCTGTACACCTGTCCCCCTCCCCTATTAAAAGCCTTTATCTTGCCAAAGTACCTTGTCTCAAGTGAATCATGAATCGGCTAGCAGAGTCACCAGCACAGGCACCAGGCCCTGCAACAGACCCAGATGCCAGCTCTGCCCTTATATCTACCCAGGGAATACAATTACAGGACCCAATGGCATCAACTACACTGTCTCTGGCTCTTACAGCTGCTCATCCTCCAATCTGATATATGCCCTCATGTGCCAACAATGTCCTTCTGCTCTGTACATTGGACAAACCAGCCAACCTCTACGCAAAAGAATAAATGGACACAAATCTGACATTAGAAATGGCAACGTCCAGAAACCAGTGGGAGAACACTTCAATCTACCAGGACATTCCATCAAAGACTTAAAGGTCACTGTAGTTCAACAGAAACCTTTCAGAAACAAAATCCAATGGGAAACTGCTGAATTGGAATTCATATGTAAATCTGACTCTGTCAAGCTGGGACTGAATAGGGACTATGAATGGTTATCTCATTATCAAAAGTAACTGATTTCCTTTACAGAAGCAAACTGATCTCCATATCGGAAGGAGCTGTTTGCATCTCCATATCAGAAGGAACTGTTTGCATCTACTCCGCCCTCCCCTCTCCTCCTCTGTATCTGACCAGTTTCTTTTTGCCCTCCATGCATCTGACAAAGAGAACTGTGATTCTCGAAAGCTTATGCTACAATAAAATGGGTTAGTCTTAAAGGTGCTACTGGACTCTTTTTGATAGTTCCAGTGAGCATTTTAGAAAGAGGGGAAAGCAGCAAGTCTAGCTTTCCGATCCTATTACGATTGCCCCAGTCCAGCCTCCTCCCGACTGCTGGATCGTTTGCCATGGAAGACAACGATCCACCAGGTCACGATTGAAAGATTGACATTATCGTGGGGGTTTTTGTATCGTAATTCAGATCCTGCCCATCTCTAGTTGTAAGGCATTTCGGTTTCATACCAACTTCATGACAGTATAAAGACATCTAAGCTCAGGGGAGAATTTACGTCATTACGCTTCCAGTCTGTGCCAACTGAGATGCTACTTGGGCAATTCCCCAAAAAAACCATTGATTGGCGTGTATGTATCTGTGGAACCTCAATTGAGGACTTACCACACTACGTTTTAAACTGTCCCTTATACCAGGAACCAAATGGAAAATTTCACGCAAATATTTTATCTGGTCTCCATCTTCTATCTGATTTTGATAAACTAAATTTTATACTTTCATACACAGACCCTTTTATTTCGAATAGAATGGCACTCTACGCCCTGGCTGCTAGGAAAATAAGGGCAAGTGAGGCAACTAGGAGAGTAAACACCAGATACAGATTGTTGTCTTATAAGTTGGTAGAAACCATTTGGTTTTAATGTTTATTTTTTTACATTTTAAGTAAAATGCATTTTAATGTATTTGTATTTATATGCATGTAATTATATTTGTATTCATGTATTTTTTTGTCTTTCAATGAAAGGTTTTGGATTGTGAAGGCCTATGGCCATACACAATAATCTATTCTATTCTACAAAGATATCCACCACCCCACAAGCACAATGCAAACTAATTAAAACTAGCAGGACATAACAGAATGACTAGTTAAGGTAAGGTATACCCAGGGCTTTTTTTCTGGGAAAAGAGGTGGTGGAACTCAGTGGGTTGCCCTCGGAGAAAATGGTCACATGGCTGGTGGCCCCGCCCCCTGATCTCCAGACAGAGGGGAGTTGAGATTGCCCTCCGTGCCACTTGGCAGCACGGAGGGCAATCTCAACTCCCCTCTGTCTGGGGATCAGGGGGGCGGGGCCACCAGCCATGTGACCATTTTCAAGAGGTTCCGGAACTCCGTTCCCCCGCGTTCCTGCTGAAAAAAAGCCCTGCATGTACTTTACAGGCCCAGCTGGAATGTTGCTTACATCAGACTTACAGAAGGCTGGCTCCAAGCAGCCTCTGGAACCTCCAAAAAAGTGAACTGATGACTTAGCTTTTGCAAAACTCTAGTTGGTCAGCCCGTTTTGAAGCTAAAATAAGTTCCTTGAACTTAATCTATAGAATCTTTATCCCTGCTATCTGAGTCTGAGGCCTTCTCAAAAATAAAATCCAGTCTTTTGGGATTAGAGTAACAAACTCTCTATAGTTCTGCTAATAGAACTTGCTCTCCACTAAACTTGGGGATTTTCCCTAATGTAAGTTTCCCAGCAGTATACCTTTACCAACTCCTGGCTCCCAATTTACGTAGAGCCTTTTCTCTGGCCAGATTTAATGTTCTTCCTTCAGCCATTTCATCTGGCAGATTTCATGGGATTCCTTATTATAGCGGGTGTTGTCCTTGTTTGATGGACTGTGTTGAAACTGTTTCCCATGTTCTCCTCCAGTGCCCTTTTTATCTGGCGCCACGCCGGGATCTTCTACATCCTATATTAGCCCAACGTTCAGAGTTCTCTGATGATTTTAAGGTTCAGTTCGTGCTTGACAACCCAGATGTGGAAATAACTGAAATAGCAGCAAAGTTTCTCTACAGTGCCATGGCTATACGCCCTGACAAGTAATATTCTGTACTGGTTTTGCTGCCCTGTTGCCCTGCTCCCATCTGTATTTTAATCTCATTTTGCATGGAGTCTCTGTATTTAAAATTTTATATTTTATATATGCCAGTAAAGGCTTGCTTGACTGGCTGGCTGAAAATGTCTTCCACCCTTATCCAAGACTATACATTTTTCCCTGCACTGGCACAAGTCGGATGGATAGTGGATACACACAAATGTATAATCTGTACCAAAATATTGGGTACAACAAAGTCTGGTTGCAATATGCCTATTTGCATAGAATGAAGACCATCACCTGCTTCGTCTCATGTCTTACAGAGGCTGATGTCAACTCAGCCACAGTACCAACACAGAGTAAGGGCAACCTCATGTATAGATAGTGGAACTTTTTTGTAGGGAAAGTGCATGTCTGATATCATTTCAGAGAATCCAGTTATGAGGCTTTCAGCATTTGTGTAGAAGTCAGTGTATCTGTTTTTAACCCATGCAAAATGGAACCGTTAGGAAATACAGCCCCAAATTACGTCATATATAGCTTTACTTGTCCTTTGGCTGGTAGAAGCAAGTCTTAAATTGCTACCACAGCTGTCTCGCACATTTCACAGGTGTTGTCAAAGAACTGCCTGCCAATGCACCTTTTCAAGGTTTTAACATATATGCAGGAGACCCCTAAGAATGAAAGCCACTTGAGAATTTGGCTTCAGTCTTCATTTTGACACAGATATAAATATCAGCTTGATGTTTTAATTAAAAAGTAAGTATTAGGAAACTCATTTTCCCCCCGAAAAACAGATTGTGGGCTCTCTTTTTTTGACAAAAGCAATTAAGAGAGCAAGATTAAGTGATATACTCATAAATTCCTATTTTATTCAATGGGGATTACTCCAAAGTGATTTTAAGACTGAAGCCTAAAGCATATTACCTCCCCCATCTACCAAATGCCACCCTTATCAAAAATATTATGGAAGCTGCTATTTCACTGTGTATTTAAAAGCAAGCATTTTACATAGTCACTGTAAGTATGACCACGAGTTTTTAGAAGGCAGTAGCTTTCAGACTGTGTTCCAAGGAGTCCTATAGTTTCTTGGAAGCTTCTCAGGGGGTTATAAATGAAAAATTCCAAACGGCCAGCTTGTCCAATGTTACTAATCAATAGTGTTCTAACATGTACCATGGACTATGTAGAGCTGATATGAAATCCAATAAGCCTATTATCTGCATTTGGATAATTAAATCAAAATCTGAATCAGATCTTATGTCAGGTATTTTAATATTTATAATTTAATTTACAGTCTGGGTTACAAAATTAAAAAATACATACAAAAACCCAGAATCTTTAATCAAACATTAACTGCAACGTTTCCTACTCTAGAAACAACCTCCTGAAAAGTTCTGTTTTACACATTCTACCGAACAATACTAATGGAAGCTGGCATGGTGTAGTGCTCAGAGTGTTGGACTAGGATCTGGGAAGCCCAGGTTCGAATCCCCGCCCTTCTGTGTAAGTCCTTTAGGTGACCGTGAGCCAGCCACATCCTTTCACCCATTTTCAAGGTGGCATGGCCTGCTCAGGAGAGCAAGCTGTTGTAGTGGATGATGATAAGACAATCCTGGAAGGAATCCAACCTTTTAAGATGAAGGACGAACTAAACACAAATTCAGGGTAAAGTTGAAAACGGAGTATTTGGATAATGTGAGTGTAAATGTTACTTAGAGTGAAGCTACAAGTGACGAATGACACAGGTTGGACACATGTCAGCTTCCCTCAAGTTTTGATGGGAAATGTAGGCATCTTGATCTTGCAGCTTGGCTCTCTGACTGCTGTCCAATGAACTTTTCAACTGTCACTTGTCCAACATTCCACCAAGCTGCCTACATTTCCCATCAAAACTTGAGGGAAGCAGACAAGTGTCCAACCTGTGTCAGGCGTCACTTGTAGCTTGGCTCTTAGCTAAATCAGAACTAGCACATATTTGGAAGGCTGTATTTTACTTGATCCAGATGCTACCTTGCAGAATGGAGAACAGGCTATTCTGTATTAGAAAGGGGTAGGTCTCAGGGACCTTAATCAGTCTGGTTGTGGCAAGGTATTAAAAGGTTCACCTCTAGCGATGGTTTAAAGGTATTCATGATCTGAAAGATCAAACTTCTGCAGAGTTTTTTGGAGTCAATCCATGAGTTGCACCTTAGAGGAGCTATTTTATATTATATTATATACACATTATCAAAGTATGGTTGCCAGCTCCAGACGGGGAAATTCCTGGAGATTTAGGCAGTGAAGCCAGGAAAGGGCGGAGTTTGGGGAGGGGAGGAACCTGAGTAGGATATAATGACATTGTACCAACTGTCCAAAGCTGCCATTTTCTCCTGGGGAATGGACATCAATGGCCCTAAATTCAGTTGTAATTCCAGATTTCCAGCCACTGCCTGGAGGCTGGCAACCCTATATCAAAGTAAGGCACAACCCCAGGAATACCTGCTAACAAAGTTTCCATGCAGCACTGAAAAATCCCAGGTGCCAAAGAGATTCCAAACTGAAGTCGTTTCACACAAAAAGCCTCTCTGTGTGTGACAATGGTTTGGGTATCTTCCGCTTGGTCATCCACTATCAGTTGCTGATAGGCTTAAGCAAGATCAAGTTTAGCAAAAATCTTTCCATCTGCTAGGACAGACAATAACTGGTTTGTGGCAGGCAGTGGATATGGGTCTTGTTTACAGTTCATCCAGGAGATCCCCAAATTCACAATATTCCACAAGGTGATGTCCTCTACAATATATTCTGCTATTGTTTCACTGGCTCACTGGTCATGCTTAAAAGAATCTCTGTAGAGTAACAGATGGTCTTGGGCAAAAATATGTCTTCAACGGAGCTATCAGTTCATCATAACTTTCAGTACTTGGTGCAGCAGATACCACTGAAGAACGGAGAACAGCAAAAGTTTTTGCTCCACAGCAGTAAGTAGAATTGCACATTTTTGTTCTGCCCCTTCAATCTTATTAGCTTCTAGATTGCAAGGTAGTCTTTCTGCATAACAGTCCCAACAGGCTCGCTGATTTTACATCGTTTCCTTAAACCTGAAAGTTTCTTTATTAACAGTAATTGTAGGACAGGTAACTTGGCTTGGAAAAAAGAGGTAATAATACTTAACAAAAGGTCGCTCGTGTCCACTAGGCCCCAGGTTGTCCTGGCCTGGTTCTGAAGAGTTCTTGGCAGGCCCTGGTAGAAGGGCTGCCAGGTTCCCTTACCCTCCAAGCAGGAGGGCAGGTGCCTGGTACTCACCTTCTCTGGATCCCTTGTGTGTGCATTCCCATGCCTCTGCGATGATGTCACTTCCGGGCAACATCATCATACAGGATTGTGTGCATGCTTCATAGCAGGCTGATTTGGGCCTCAAATGGGCCCAATTCAGCCCATTTGGGGCCCAAATTGGCCCACTGTGAAGTGCAGGAGTGCTCTCAGGGCAGCGTGATGACATCACTCTCAAGAAGTGACGTTGTCATGCCACCCTAGAAGTGTGCCCAGGAGGCCTGTTCCCACACCTTTCCCCCCTGCCAGCCAGGTGAGTGCGGGGGGGGGGCAGACGGTGGGAGTGGGGGATCCCCTACTACCACGGGAGATTGGTAATCTTACCTGGTAGCCTGCAGGCTTCTAGCAGGGAAAGTGAACTGAGTCCTTCCTACACTCCTGCTTGCACCAAGGCCTACTGGGATGCCTCTTAAAGAGGCAGTACAGAACAGCCATCTACACTGAAAAGACGAAGACCTAAAACAGGATGGCTTGACTCAATAAAAGAAGCCACGTCCTCCAGTTTGAAGGATCTGAGCGAGTCTGTTAAAAGATAGGACGTTTTGGAGGTCTTTCATTCGTAGCGTCAACGTACGTCAGAGATGACTTGATGGCACATCATACACACACACACATTGACACAGCTGATCTGTCCACCTGGATCCACAGCATGGTAACACTGAGTCTCGATTACTGTAACACACTGTACATAGGTCTCCCCTCCAAGTTAACTTGGGGACTCCTGTTGGTAGAGAAAGCTGCAGCCTAGTTATTGTCAGGAGCTAGGCGGATCGTGCATTTTACTCCCATTCTGCAGTCACTGCCTTGGCTGCCCTGCAGTTACCAGGCTCAATTCAAGGTATCGGCTATCGCGTACAAAGCCCTGCATGGCCCTGGCCCCTCACATTTACAGGATCACCTTTCTCCCTTCACTCATCTGGACAGGGCCTTCCGCAGGTGCCACCCTGCAAATTGGCAAAACCAACAGCTGCCCATACGTGTGTATTCTCTGTGGTGGCTCCTACCTTATGGAACAGCCTTCCTGAAGAGGTAGAGAAAGCTTCCGCTCTCCTGACTTTCCGCAAACAGTGCAAAACTGAATTATTCAGTTTTCAGTCTTTCTTACACAGGGCTGTGCTGTAAGGAATTAGTTCAAAGAGATGCTTTGATAAAGGGATGAGGACTGTAAGCTATACCACTGTGCACAGTGAATTACACTGTTTAATCCACCTTGATCCTCAGTGAGAAAGTCGGACTATAAATAACATGAATAAATAAATAGCAATGGTCTCCAACCTTGTTGAACCTACAGGCAGTATTAGAGTTTGGAGAACCGGCAATGGGTGCAACAAAATGGCTACCAAGGAGTCTAAGTCCAAAGACAAAATATTGGGATGTTTCACCCACTGTTAGGAGGTGCCAAGCCTATGATAGAAGCAGCTGTTTCCAAAGGGGTGTCTCTGCTGATACAAATGTGATGCTCTCCTGGGCTCCAGAATTGGATCTTTTGTTTGGGGGAACAGATAATTTGGGGGGGGGGGGTGGCAGGCATGCCCAGAAACACAGCAGCAAACACCATACGGCCGAGAAGCATCACACTGGAGACCCCTGCAATACAGTGTTTATTTACACAAGAGAAAAGCTGTCTCGGACTGAGAGAGAAAAAACACGAGCAGAAAGCTACTATAAACTCCTTTCAACTTTGTAAGCAGCTACAATAGTTCAAGATGAGTAGCCATGTTAGTCTGTCTGTAGCAGTAGAAAAGAGCAACAGTAGCACCTATAAGACTGACAAAATTTGTGGTAGGGTGTGAGCTTTCGTGAGTCACAGCTCACTTCTTCAGATACAACTAGAATGTGAGTCCATCTGTCTTTATAACTTGGTGGGTGGAAGTATAAGGACAGATATAGGGACAGATGGACTCACATTCTAGCTGTCTCTGAAGAAGTGAGCTGTGATTCATGAAATCTCATACCCTACCACAAATTTTGCTAGTCTTATAGATGCTTCTGGATTCTTGCACTTTTCTACTACTACAACAGTGTATCTCAATATTCCTGAGAACTGCTCCCTGGCCATTGCTTGAGCAGTAAAAAAAAAAATTACACTTAAAGGTCAGAATTCTGAGGGGCACGGCCACATGGCTAGCCCAGAACAACTTCCTATTAACTTGCTACCGTCTGACATTATCCTATGAGCAGGGCTTTCTTTCTGGGAAAAGAGGTGGTGGAACTCAGTGGGTTGCCAGCAGAGGGGGCAACTCTTGGCAGGAGGTGGTGCCCCCGGTACCACATGCGTGGGCGCAAAGTGCGTGCATGCTCCCAGGACGGCACAATGACATCACTTTGGGTCAGCTGGAACAAGGGGGGAGTTTTTTAAAGTTTAAATCACCCTCGGAGAAAATGGTCACGCGACTGGTGGCCCCGCCCCCTGATCTCCAGACAGAGGGGAGTTGAGATTGCCCTCCGCGCCGCTTGGCAGCGCGGAGGGCAATCTCAACTCCCCTCTGTCTGGAGATCAGGGGGCGGGGCCACCAGTCGCGTGACCATTTTCAAGAGGTCCAGAAAGGCAATATACAGTTTAGATCTTTTCCTGCTCATGTATTTATTAATCAAATGAGCAAGGACTAAACAATTATCCAAAGCTCACTTCCCCTGGCAAAACCCCACCTGTTTTGGGCCTAATATTTTACTAGATGACATCCAAGTGCGGAGCTTAATTTGCAAGAATTTAGCGTATAGTTTCCCAATAACGGATAGAAGGCTGATTGGTCTGAAGTTAGAGGGGTTAAGATGACAACCCTTTTTGTAAATGGGAATATTCAGCTACAGAAATTCAGACTGGAACAAAAAAATCATGCATCAAATTATTCTCCCCCACCATTTAATTGTTTTGTAATTTAAAGATGATTACACCTAAGCCACAAAATTAAACATTTCTGAAATTACAAATGACATACATCTTAACATACATCAATTTAAATCCTCAATAAGTACAGCACTAATTGCTTATCTCCCCCCATCCCAGTTTTCAAGTAGACCTGCCTCTCCAACAGTCTTTCGACTAGCTAAATAAACCTGCAGATTCCTCCCCCCCCCACCAACCCACTTGATTTTTTTCTATATCTAGAGGAGTTAGCCTGTAGTTGCAAAATAGTAAAGAGTCCAGTATCACCTTTAAGACTAACCAGCGTTATTATAGCATAAGCTTTCGAGAACCACAGCTCTCTTTGTCAATGCATCTGACGAAGAGAGCTGTGGTTCTTGAAACCTTATGCTACAATAAAGTTGCTTAGTCTTAAAGGTGCTACTGGACTCTTTTCTATATCTCAGGGCCAAGCTACAAGTGACGAATGACACTTGAACGGCAAGTGGATTGAGTGCAGCGCAAGTGGAGGGCAAGTGAACAGGGAGAAATACACTTGCCATTCAGGTGTCATTTGTCACTTGTAGCTTGGCCCTAAGATGTAACGTGTTCATTAAGAATCATTCACAAGCAGCCCAGTTCTCTCTTGGAATCATTTCCATCAATGCCTTTGAACGAGAAAACATTACAGTAATCTGTCAAAGCTCTCTCTTTCACACACACACACACTTTAACAAGATCGAGACTACACTACACACCAAAGAAAAGTATGATCAGTGGCATTTCTAGCTGGGCTCCTGTAGAAGCCTTCTAAAGCTGAGAGATATGCTTAAGACCTGTACACTTCACACAGACAGATAAATGCCTAGCATGAAGAACTTCAAATACATTTAGCATATTTAAACAGATTTTGTTACCACCCTGGATACAACACATCTGCTGCATTCTCCCCTCTCCAGCATGATAATTTGCTCTTCCTCACTTAAAAGACAATACATGTTCCACTTTTAGACTTGTACAGCAGTTTACTGTCTTTATGAAAAACAAGCTGGGGGAACAGTGTGCATTACCTAGCAATTGCAAAAGGGATCAAGAAGGATAATTGATTTGATTTCTGCCTTGTTAAAACCTTCTATGAGCACTTGCAAGCAGAACGTGCACTCTAATAAGGAAAGAGTGGCTTCCCTTAAGATCAGCTTGGATCTTGCGCTGCATTAGTATTTCAATAAGCTCTCCAAATCTCTGTAGGACCTCCTTACAGGTTCCACGGGCTACAGATTTTTTTTCAGTGGTGCTATTCAAACATCTCTCTACAGTTTGTAAGCAGCTGTCAGTTCAATTTTACAATAAGTAAGGTCATAGATCCAGAGGAATTAGCCACGTTAGTCTGTAGTTGCAAAATCGTAAAGAGTCCAGTAGCACCTTTAAGACTAACCAACTTTATTGAGGCATAAGCTTTCGAGAACCACAGCTCTCTTCATCAGATGCATCATCAGAAGAGTTGACGAAGAGAGCTATGCTTCTCAAAAGCTTATGCCTCAATAAAGTCGGTTAGTCTTAAAGGTGCTTCCGGACTACAAGTAAGGGGTCCCTTTATTTTTGTAGAGAGTAACAGGGAGGGAGGAGATTTGTGTAGGAATCAGGTGCCTGATCCATTTCTAAAGCTAAGGTTAGCTTTAGATTCTGCAAACAAGTTACCCTTCTGGGCAACAGGTTGCTTTGGTTTCAGAGATCAGCGGAAGACAATTTGTACACACACTCACAAAACCAATTGCTTCTCAACCAGGCATGCAGGCGGGAATCACGGAACCTAGAGCACAAAATTTCAAATTACTATTTATTTTTAAAAGGGGGGGGGGAATAATCTTAAGAAAAGTTCAAAGGTAACACTGCCTCCCATAATGGATAGACAAGTTGTTTTACCGAGGAAGAAACACAGAACATTTTCAGCAGAAAAAAAGCTCAAGTTTTCTGTATCTCAGCCTAAATGTAGTCACTTGGACACAATCAGTTGTCTTTAGTGATGTACTTAAGCACTTACTTCCATATGCTTCAGGATCAAAGTAAACATACTGAAAATCCCTTCTAAATTGAATGTGACACATTGCCTAAGGCAGGTGGCAAACCTAATCACATTATCTCACGTTACTCCTAAATATCTTCCAGAGGTTTTGAGGTGCCATTGGCCAAGTCCCCTTGATTCGACCACATTGAAGAGTACATGTTTATTCCTGTGTGTGCTTAGAACAGCAGGCTCGGAAATAAGGCACAGCAAGATTTACCTCCGAGTAAATCGGGCTCCGACCGATGATCAACAAATGGACCCTGCGAACACGTCCACTGCTTCTTCATGACGTCCAAAGGAGGGAAAGAAAACTTTCCTTCCTTCCCATAAAAGAGACGAGCAGCTCGATGCGCGCTTGCACGGAATCAAGCGACCCTTACTCGCAAGCGCGTTTGGGACAGCAGCTCCATCTGCAGCAGGTCTACTCCGAAGTAACTGACTCTTCGGGAAAGCATCTCGGCTAGCAGACCGAAACCCAGGTTCACTTCATGCCTCCATTCCCCCAAGCGTCGGGTCTCCCTCTTCAACCCCCGGCGTGCGTCTTCGGTAGAAGAAACTTCCGAATCAAGCCGCGCAATCCGAAGAAGCGTTACTCCAGTCCAAGCCCTGTGAAATCAATGGGCTTAGCCTGGCGCAACGCCTCTTAGGATTGCACCGAAAGCCTCGCCGATCGGGGCGCAGAGCGGCAAACCGGCGCGCCCTCCATGGGACTCAAGTGACTCCCCAGGAGATCGAGAGAAAGAAAGTCGCGCGTCGCCGGCCCGGGGAGCAGCGCGCCCGAGGCGGCCGCCCCAGCGCTGCTCGGCCACTCGTATCCACTCCCGGGGTCCAACCCCGGATCGGAAGCCCCCAAACCAGTCAGCGGGGAGAAACAGGAAAAGAAAAGGGAAAGAGGGAAGCCCCTCGCGGCCCTTGCTGGAATCCCAGCGGGGGGCCCGGAGCCAGCCCGGGGCAAGCGGAGCGGGCCCTCGCGTTGCCAAGAGAGCCGCTGCCGGGTGGCTCCTCCGGCCCGTCCGCTACTCACCAGCTCCCCAGGCGCAGGCTCAAGAGCAGCAGCAGCAGCAGCCTCGCCCCGCCGCGGGGGCTCCAGGCGGGCAGCGGGAACCAGGGGCGCGCCCGCGGCTCCATGCGCGGCGCAGCTGCTCCGGCCGCCGGCGCCGCCCCCCGCGCTGCCCGACCTGCCCGCCAGGCGCCCGGCGAGAAGAGCGCCGCCAGCGCGCAGGTAGCCGCGCCTGCCCAGCCCGCCCGCGCCGTCAAAGGCCGCCTGGCCAATCGGCGCCGGGGGAGGCTCCGGAGAGGCGGGCGAAGAGCGGGGCGCCGGGCAGCGCGGGCCGGAGGGGGAGGGGCCGGCGTGGGGGAGGGGGCGTGGCCTTGCCCTGGGGCGGGGGGCGCCGCCCTCCTGGCCTCCCTGTGGCGTGCTGTTCCTCGGGCTCCTGGGAGACTCCCTCAGCGGGTCTCTTACTCGCAGGAAAGTGGCTTTGTCTCCAGACGAAGAAATGGACCAGGGAGACGTTAGATGGACACGGATTCTAGATTCAGTTCTCCCTGGGGGGGGAATTGTTTAAAGAAGGAATTCGAGTGTGAGGCGGGGAAGGGGTGGAAAGAACTGTAGTCTGTTGTGGTTGCAGCTTGGTGTAGTGCCTGAGAGCAGCAGCGCCCGAATCTGGAGAACGGGGTTTGATTCCCCACGCCTCCACTTGAAGCCGGCTGGGTGGCCTTGGGTCAGTCACGGCTGCCCAGAGCGCTCTCTACCCCACCCGCCTCACAGGGTGATTCTCCTGAGACTGATAATAATAACCCACTTTGTAAAGAGCTCTGAGTGGGTGTTAAGTTGTCCTGAAGGGCAGTGTATAAATCAAATGTTTTTGCTGCTGTTACTGAAAAAGAAATACTTGAATTCAAATTTCAGATTTTGCTATTTAAGCGAGTGAGTGAGCGAGCAAGTAAAGAATAGATTAGAAGGGCCTGCCTCGAAGAATCTGCACGTTTTGACTGAGGGAGAGGTGGTTAGAGAACAGAAAAGGACATGGATAAAAAGACTGAATACAGACAATGCAGCATCTGACAAAGAGAACTGTGATTCTCGAAAGCTTATGCTACAATAAAGTTGGTTAGTCTTAAAGGTGCTACTGGACTCTCTTTGATTTTGCTACTACAGACTAACACGGCTAACTTCTCTGCATCTATAAATACAGTTACACATCAGTAGATTTCATTTCAGTTATGTCTTTGTGGCCTCACTGAGATCTACTTACTGCTGCCATTAGATAACTTTATGTGCGAGTTTGCACATTTGTAGTCTGTTTCTGTTACTCTCAATAACTGCCACCTGCATTCACAGCCCCAAATGCAGGTCTGAGTTGCCCTTTAGTCCTTACGCATTGAGAAAATGGAAAGAAGGTCATTCCTAACCCCTTGAAATGAGCCAGTCAGTACAACAGAGACTGTTACCGCGCCTGAAATGAAAACTGCAGCTGAGCAACTTTGCCTTGCTCAATCGAATCTTTCTGTATCTTGTTAATGGAGAATGTTATAGACTGACTTAAGCACAGGTTGATTTAATCTGAAATGGCCAGAGAGGTTAAGCTTTACTTCAAGAAGCAAGCTAAGCTGAGTGCTCCCTTAGACCTGGCCAGTAAGGACGACAGCATGAAACTCTTCCCACACCACCTGGAGTAATTTATACCTACGGTCCTCATCACTGATGGCCATCATAAAATGATAGCCACACATAATCCAATGAGAGCTTTCCTGATAAGTTAAATAACCAGGTCATTCTAGGTTATGTTAAATATAGGTTAAACAATCTCAAGAGAAAAGAAGGGGGCGCACCAAGGCAAAACAAAGGAAAGGGGCAAATGGTGCAAAGGGAAGAGTTATAGAATCATAAGGTTGGAAGGGACCTCTAGGGTCATCTAGTCCCCCTGCACAATGCAGGGCATTTACAAATACCCCCGCAACTGCCTCAGTGACCCCTGCTCCATGCCCAGAAGATGGCAAAACACCTCCAGGATCCGTAGCCAAACCAGCCTGTGGAAAACCACCACTCGACCCCAAGGTGGCAATCAGGACCACCCTGGGCATGCAAGAAGGGCCACGAAAACCAAGCACTGATGCAACACCTTCTGCCCTCTGGTGATTTGTTCTAAGATTTTTCCAGGTATAGATGTCAAGCTGACGGTGCTGGTAGTTACCTGGATCCTCCTTTTTCCCCTTCTTGAAGATGGGGACAACATTTGCCTGCCTCCAGTCTTCTCACTCCCCGTCTTTAATGATTGTGTAGCAGAGTCTGTTAAAGTGCTTACATGAGAATGATACTAAAAGGAATTTGGAAGATTCCCCCTGTCAAAGCTGTTGCGAAACACGAAGGGGGGTATATAATCATTAAAGACTCTTCCCTTTGCACCCTTTGTCTTTTCCCCCCTTTGTTAAACAATCTTGAGGACATAGTTAAAATGCAAAGACAGACATATCTATCCTAAACACATTGAGAATGGGGCCTGCTTTCCAATCTCAGCCCACGAAATCCATACTACATCTTCACGCTAAATAACTTTAGAGAGAAAAACTTCCCTCTTCTACCTTTTATTACTGGCAATAAGAAACTTGATTATGACTGGAGATTAAATACCCGTCTTGCAAGGGCTTCCCTTCGTAACCACTCTCTTTGTATACTCAGGTTTCAGCCCACAATTAGATCTGTACATGTAAAGATATTAGAACATCTGTCAAGAATAAGAAATAAGGTTGTGGAGGCTCCCCTAATCACCCACTTCGTTGAGCATCATCAATGTAAAAATGAGTAGTTGTCAAGTGCGTAGCATCACCTGCCGTACCCAGCAATGTGGTCATGATTATATGCCTAATGCCTAATGTCATGCTTATGGTTGATTGCTATTCTTCTAATGGACTGCGAGGGTTACTCGCTGGTGAAAATATGCAAGGGAGGCGTTTGTTCTTGTTATCTGTACGACTCCTTGAACGGTACCAGGGCCCCTCTTCTTAGTCTGGGGAAAGGCGCTTGCCCAGATGCCACGGCCTTGAACATCCCATACATCAGTCCTGCTGTTTTTCAGCTTAGATGTTTTTCCCTCCAAGCTAACTGACCCTCAGACTGGGGAGGAGGATCTTAGAATTTGCCCGTGCTCTAGAAACCTATATATGTTTGATGCTTGCATGTGAACGTCATTCCTGGCAAAGATGAAGTGAGATCCTGATACTGGCAGATTTTCAATAAAGTGCTTTTACTCAGGGCTTTTTTTCTGGGAAAAGAGGTGGTGGAACTCGGTGGGTTGCCCTCGGAGAAAATGGTCACATGGCTGGTGCCCCCCCCCCCCTGATCTCCAGACAGAGGGGAGTTTGGATTGCCCTCCACGCCGCCAAGCGGCGCAGAGGGCAATCCAAACTCCCCTCTGTCTGGAGATCAGGGGGGCGGGGCCACCAGCCATGTGACCACTTTCAAGAGGTTCTGGAACTCCATTCCCCCACGTTCCTGCTGAAAAAAAGCCCTGCTTTTACTACTACAGTGGAGTCTGTCTGAGAGTTGCTTGGCAGATCCTTGCAGTAGTATACTGTGTAATAATCTCCAGTATATTGTGTAATCAAATTTCTTATTGCTTGTAGTTAGACAATCACAGTGGATTTTTTTCTCTTATTACAACTGCATGTTTCTGTGGTTCTCCTTTCTATATACCTTTTATTACTATGCTGAAGGAGCTGCTGTCATGGGTTCTAGACCCAGTTTAAAGGGATTACCCATTCTCAGCAGTGACACAAGCAACAGCTATAATGGATTTTTGGTTCAGTGGCAAAGTGCCTCTACAAGCTTGGAAGGAATACTGGCAAACTGTATATAGCAAAATCAGAAATAAGGTTTAGAGAGGGAGATAATATAAATATCTAACCTGGAGAACTGGTAGTCTCAGACAAAATAATATGAAGCAACTAATACTAGAAGCCTTATTAAACACCTTGTTAGCCCTTCGTTCCAAGAATTCAAACATTATAACAACAACAACAACAACAACAACAACAACAACATTTGATTTATATACTGCCCTTCAGGATGACCTAACACCCACTCAGAGTGGTTTACAAAGTATGCTATTATTATTCCCCACAACAAAACACCCTGTGAGATAGGTGGGGCTGAGAGAGCGCTGAGAAGCTGTGACTGACCCAATGTCAGGCTATGGATGACAGGCTATGACAGATAGATCCCTGTACCATTGCAACAAGAAATCCAGGCTCTTGGTTAAATGGCTTTATTCAGAAATCAAATCATTTCCTCAGATATGTTCATAGGGTTACTCAGAAGCAGTAAGAGCAAGATTGACAGGAATAGTAATATGTGGAAATATCTTAATACACACGTTTGCTCCTTCCCCCTCCCAACAGTAAGCAGTATTTTTGGCGCGAATTTGCCCTGAGAACGTCTCGCATAGCTGTACTATCAAGTTGAGTCACTTAGAAAGCAAGACATAGCAATGCATGGGAGTGAGCAGTCTACAAGGCCATGAGCACTGGAAGTTTCTACAGTCCATTAGATAAGCACCTGCAAGAAGCCTGTGAAAGAAACAGTTATAGCATTGGCAATATGATATCAAGTTACAGCATGAAGCATTGGTTCAGAACAACAGGTCTGCATTAGCATTGGCACAGATGGGGCTCAGACATGACACCCAAGGGCACCCAGCTGGCTTCAAGTGGAGGCATGAGGAATCAAACCCGGCTCTCCAGATTAGAGTCCTGCCGCTCTTAACCACTGCCTGCCTCTGCAACCCTTGTCTTTGATGAAGGTCTCCCATCCAATTGCTAACCAGGGCAGAAATCATGAAAACCTATGACTTGTGGGCAGGATTTTATTTTCCATTTGCTCACCCATGTATGCTTCTGCTGGCTGTGCCTCAGTGAGTTGCTACAGAAGCTTGAAGTTATTGGCACATGATGCGTCTCCACCTCTCTCTACCTGCTTATGTGTTAAAAGAAGTTTGAGTTCTTGCTTCTTCTCCTTTTGACTATTTGGGAACTGAACCCTTCATGGGATCTGCATAAATCAGTAGCTCCATTTTCGCTCTAGCTCTTGGCCTCCCCTGGTGGGGTTTTCATGATTTCTGCCATCTATATCCTATTGTGTTGCTGTTGAATGCCCACGCTGCTGACTGTATTGAACTTCACTGTGTAATCCAGCTTGCGCCTCAGTGAAAGACTATAAATATCGTAAATAAAAATAAATAACATTACTTGGGATGCAGTTCTGGGGAGGCAGGATGGGGGAGATGAAAACTAGGAGCACAAGGCTCCAATGGACTGGCTACTTCTCAAAAAACTTGGAAAAGGCTTCTCGGGATTGATGTCTCTCCCCCTTCCCCCAACAGGAAACATTCCGGATCAGCAATAGGCGGAGAATCCACTTAAGAAGCAGACTCGGTGGAGACCTCTCTTCCCCTCAGGGCCTCTTCTCCTGAAGTGATTATGTTTCAAAACTGATCGTTCCTCTCGTTATTAAATATACATTTACTGGTGATCACATGTCTGTTTATCAAGTACCATATTTACTAAAAAAAAAAAAAAAGTAGACAACCTTGAATGTAAGGCATCCCAAATGTAAAATGGTGGTGGAGAGTGCCCTCAAGTTATAGCTGACTTACGGTGACCCCTAGTGGGGTTTTTATGACAAGGAACTAACAGAGGTGGTTTGCCATTGCCTGCCTCTGCAACCCTTGTCCTTGATGGAGGTCGCCCATCCAATTACTAACCAAGCCTGATCCTGCTTAGCTCCTGAGATCTGATGAGATCTGGCTCTCCTAGGCTATCCAGGTCAGTGCTAGAAGAAGATTAAGATCCCGGTGACAGGACAGGCAGCTAGGTCCAAAACCAAAGGATACTTTTTCCCCCCAGCCTTGGAAAGAGGGGAGGGGCCAGATGTGCACCTGATTGATTAAAGGGGAGAAGTAGATGGTTTTGTGTGTTGGGAATATTTCCAATCATGGTGGGAAAAAAGAGAAGGGGTCCATCTGGGAAGATTGTGAGTTTGGGTTTAATCTATGATCTCTGGCATGCAGCTTTGGCAGGTAACTCCAAATAGTGTGAATTAAATCAGTCTGAGGCAAGATAACCTTTCTTTGAGAAATGCCAAAATGACAGGTTTCTTTGTATGGCTGAAGGCACACTGATCAATTACTGAAAGGCCGTGATTAATTATCCGATAGCCAGAGACTGGCTATGTTACTCCAGTTAGGGGTTATCATTAGCATCTTGAAAACTATGTTAAAGTCTCAATTTTTCAGTAAACCTCTAATTATCATGTTAATATACTATCCAGTCTTTGAACTCACCATATTCCTAAGACTTAGGTCTTGTTCCCATGAATGCTATTTCAGTTTTTAAAATGCCATTTGTTCCTTGAAGCTCCATTACATCTCTTTTTTTTTGAAAATTTTTTTATTTTTAATATCTAAAACAGAAATCCTCAAAAAAATTACAAAAGTAGTAGGAAAGGGGAAAAGGGAAAGAAGAAAGAAAAAGGGAAGGAGGGCTGGAAAAAAGGGGGGGTTACATACAAACAATAAACACTACACTACAATGTTTTCCCTTCATACTGCCATGGTTAAAAATTTAAGCCTTCATAAAGTAATGATGGAGTGGTTGACCTTGCAAAATACAAAATACAACCCATATTAGATTTTCTCCCCCCCCCCCTGGGCCTCGGACGCAGTTCTCTCTGAGCAGCTACAGCCACTGCGCTCACTGCCTCCCCCCTCCCTTCAGGCTTCGAGTCTTCTTCATTTTGCATGGTATCTTGCCCGAATTCTTGATTTTTGTCCACAAAATCCCTTAGCTGATCCTCTGAGTTTATCTTGTAGGCTTGATCTCTATAATTAAACCAAATTCCTTCCGGAAATAGCCATTTATACTTTATCCCTCGTTCCCTCAGGAGAGCTGCGAGCTTTTTGTACTTAAATCTTCTCTTCCGAACTAGAAATGGAACGTCCTTCAGTATCTTGACTTTATTTCCCAGAAAGTCCAAGTCCGCATTATATGAGTTAAATAGGATAGTGTCTCGGACCTTCCTGGATGAAAACTCAATAAAGATCTCGCGAGGCAGCTGCCGCTTCATTGCATATTTTGAAGAAGCCCGGCGGACTTCCAAAATGGCGCTTTTCACCTCTTCCTTAGTTGCCCTCGCGGGTGACGCCAATAATTCCGAGGCAAGCTCCCTTAGATCCTCGTTTTCCTCCTCTTTAACATTCTGGAGACGCAAAACAGTCTGTGTTCGTTCCACTTGCAGCCCGATCAGCTGGTTTTCGACCAGCTTTAGCTCCTTGTTCGTTGCTCTCATGAGTGACGCATTTTCCCGAGCAGACTTCTCTGCCCCCCCCACTGCTTCCTTAATGGCTTTCACATCGCTCTCAATTAAGCCCACCCTTTGATCTGTTTCATTCAGCTTGTCAACAAAGGGTTTTATGACCGATGACCGATCTTTTCACCAATTTCTGGAGCGACTCCGCTTTTCCCTGCAGGGCAGCTGAAATTGACTTGCCCAAAGCGGGACTCTGCTTTCTCGCTGCCATTTTAGGGGGGGGGACCGCCAACCTTCTGAAACTCAGCGAGGGGGAAGAAATCCGAGTCTTCTTAACTTCAGATCCCACCACTCCTTCGCATACGCTTGTAATAACAGAAGGGATTCGTTTACTTACAGGCTTCCGCCTAGTCCTGTTCTTTGCCGTTTTCCGTGGCCCGGCAGCACGCAAGGTGCCGTGCACGTCTGCCGGCCTCCATGGGGACAAACGGGCAATTTACCCCCTGCCTCGATTTGCCAGAGGGCTCTTCCCGCAGCGTCCCGGACCCTGACTCCCTCCCTGGGAGTCCTGGGGGCTAATCTTTGCAGATCAGCCGCCCAGTCAGGCTGCTCGGACGTTTCCTCTCAGACCTGCGAAGAGGAGCGTCCAACATGGCCGCGAAAACGAAATCGAATGTCGAATCTCCATTACATCTCAACTGTCTTATGTTCTGATTGAACAATATGTTAAAATATTAACAAAGCCCATTGTTGGAAAAAATACAATGGGCTCTAGAAAGGGGAGGGCAGGCAGGTGCGCATTGCCTCCTCCTCCATGACTGATCCCGGCCAGGTGAAGGTGGAGGGCAGACATTGCCACCTGCTCCACTCCTGATAACAGCCGGGTGAAGGGAAAGTGGATGTTTCCACCTGCTCTGTGCCAGATCCTGGCCAGGTGAAGGTGGGGGCATTGCCTACTCCTCCATGACTGATCCCAGCCAGGTGATGGCAGGGGGCAGACATTGCCATGTGCTTTGCTCGTGATCCCAGCAGGGTGAAGGGGGGGCAGGTATTGCCTCCTGATCTGCTCCCAATACCAGCCGGTTGAAGGGGGATAGGCATTGCTACCTGCTCTGCACCTGATCCTGGGTTGGTGAAGGGATAGTGGGCATTGCCACCTGCTCCACTCCTGATCCCAGCCAGGTGAAGGCAAGGGGGCAGGAATTTTCATCTGCTCCACTCCTGATCCTGGCCAGGTGAAGGAGGGGGGAAGCATTGAGGCCTGCTCCACTCCTGATCCTGGCCAAAGGAAGGGCAGGCATTGTCTTCTACTCTGCACCTGATTCCATTGGGGTGAAGGGGGGCGGGCATTGCTGCCTGCTCCTGATCCAGACTGGGTGAAGGAGGGGCAGGCATTGTCACCTGCTCTGTACCCCTACATTGATGTCATTGTTCTATGTATTGCTAATGCTGTACCTTAATGTCATTTGGCAAATGCTCTAACCATCACTTTCGTTTCTCAAGCATCCTGAGAACACAGCTGTCTTATCTCCTTCCTTTGAAGCTCCCAGGAGCGACCTTGCACTGTCTGAAATGTTAGTTTAATCTTATGCCTTTTGTCCTGTCTAGGCTGATGTATAAACCCTGAAAGAAATTCTCAGACCATTTCCTGCGCAAACCTGTGGTCTAGGTGGGAGGAGGGAAATGATTGAGTGTTTAGAGAGGTAATTTCTTCAAGTTTCTATTCTTGTCAAGGGAGCGTGTACTGCTTAGATGCTTTCTTGCTTCTGAGTAATTGTATTGACATTTATATGGAAATGATTGGATTTCTGAATAAAACCATTTAACCAAGAGCTTGGACTTCTTGTTGCAATGGTACAGAGATCTGTCTACCATATCCTGTCACCCATAGTCTGACATGCACCTGATCCCAGCCAGGTGAAGGTGGGGGCAGGCATTGGCACCTGTTCCCCTCCTGATCCCAGCCATGTGAAGGGAGGGAGGGTATTGGCACCTGCTTAGCACCTGATCCCGGTCAGGTGAAGAAGGGTTGGACATTGCCTCCTGCTCTCTGCCTGATCACAGCTGGGTAAAGGCAGGGGGCGGGCACGGCCACCTGCTCTGCACCTGGTACCTGCTGGGTGAAGGGGGAAGCAGGATGTCACGGCCAGCCCAAGCAAGGTGGTTCCAGTCCAAACCTTAAGGCCGAAGTCAAAAGGGAGTTCCAAGAGCGAGAGCCAAGTCAAACCGGTGGTCAGAGCACGAGATAAAGCCAGGAGTGAGTCCAGAGTCCAAGAGCGAGGTCAGGCACAGTCCAAGGTCAGTCACCAATGGCGTCAGGTCAAAAAGCAGGCACAGGCAAGGTTCACAGAACATGGAGTGGTTACAGGCAGTCAACACATTGCTTCCACACCTGGCAGTCGCTCCTGACTGGCTTTTATAGCCAGGCATGGTTTTCATCCAGCTGCTGGGGCTCCATCCTGATGCTACTTATCGTTGCTCTCCAGCAGCTGGCGTCGGCTCAGGAGATGAGCACTCCGCCGTCTCTCCTGCAGTTCCAGTCTCTGGCGCTGTCTGCGGCGGTCTCTAGGCATGGGTGAACCTGGTGGGGTGGAAGCCCCTGGCTTGGCTTCCCCTGTGGTGCTGGTAGTCCCTGACTGAGCTTCCCCTGTGGAAGTTCCTGGCTGAGCTTCCCCTGTGGTATTGGGGCTAGAGGGTGCTGGTGTCTCAGCTGCTCGCTGTGGGCGTTGATCAGCCAGCAGCTGCTGCTCCTGATTGCCGGCTTCTGCTGAGTCAGGGCTAGGGCTGGCTACACAGAACTCTTCTTCTCCTGAGGAGTCCTGGCTGGCTACACGAGGCTCCTCTCCTCCAGAGGAGACCTCACTCTCAGACTGGGCCATGACACTGGAATTGTCTCCTGCTCCACACTTGATCCTGGCCGGGTGATGGTGAGTGGCAGGCATTGCCACCTGCTCCGCTCTTGATCCCCAGCTGGGTGAAAGCAGGGAGGATTGGCACTTGTTCCGAGCCTGATCCCATCTGGGTGAAGGTGGCAGGTGGGCATTGCCGCTTGGTCTGCACCTCATCCTAGCTGAGTGAAGACAGTGGTGGGCATTGCCACCTGCTCCACTGCTGATCCCAGCTGGGTGAAGTCAAAGGGCAGGCATTGCCACCTGCTCTGCTCCTGATCCCAGCTGGGTGAAGGCGGGTGGTAAACATTGTTGCCTGCTCTGCACCTGTTCCCAGTCTAGGCTTCCCACCGCGGCATGCTCTCAGAGGAATGGGCTGCCTCTTCTGGGAAGCCATTTTATCCCCTTACATGTGCACATTATTTTTGTTGGCAGTTTTATGTGGGTAGCCATGTCGGTCTGCAGTCGAACAGCAGGATTTGAGTCCAGTGGCACCTTAGAGACCTTCAGGGAGTTCTGACTCTTGAAAGCTTACACTCTGAACATCTTGTTAGTCTCTTAGGTGCCACTGGACTCAAATCCTGCTGTTCTTTTTATTGGCAGAGTGTCAACTGATTAACAGTAACGTAAGCTTTATTTATGAAAGCAACAACTGGTTAGAAAGAGAAGATAGAATGAAGTTGTCACTGTTGGGTGGTGGTGAAATTATTAGGTGCTTTTATGGAAATGGGTGTCACCTTGACTATGTCAGTTTTCTTTTCTGCTGTTATAATTATTCTTCTGACTTCACTGCTGGGGGAGGATAGGACCTGGAGCTATGGCGCTAACATAAATTCAGATTTCCTGGTGGCCATTTTAGGCTAGCCTATCAGATTGCTCTACAAGATGAGCATCTGGAGTCGCACCAGTAAAATATCCCAGTGGTATCATTGCATCAGTATTCCAGAAGGAATTGGCAACTAAAGGGTCAATTAAGGTGCCTTTAGCTGTCCCATCCCCACTTACTAACCCAGGGCTTTAAGGGTTTCATTTGTGGTATCATTACTGGACAGCAGGTCATTTTAACTATGAGGATTGACTTACACTTTCTCACCTTTGTCTAAACACTGCCTTTTGGCAAAGCTGGCTGCTGACCAGAGCATTTCAGATCCATTAATCTGACATTGGCTCATGCACTATACTGATAGAATCCACTTCCCTGGCCTCTGTGCCCCTTACAGTGATGTAGCATGTGCTTCTCAGAAAATATAGTTGAGTTTTAGTTTAAAACATCACGTCCTACTAATCCACCTTCCCTAGTTTTTCCTCTCACATCTACATGCACCAACAATAGGCACATTGGTACCCGGCCGCTGCCACCTCGGTACACATACCAGCTGAAACCCTTCAATGCACAGTGTGCTTAATCTTTGCCTCCTGGCAGTTCTGCCTGGGCCAGAGAGTTAAGATTATGTTGCGCGTCGGGTTGCTCATGCACAACATGGAAAGGACTGCAGTTTGTCACACCGCTCTTGTGCTGGAGAGCTTTAAAGGCCTTTCCATCTCTTCAGTGTACACCTGCCAGTAAACATTCAACACCTCAAGTATTCATCAGATATATGAATTTCAACACAAAAAAATAGTTAATTCGTCTCAGACCATAGAATGCATGAATGAGCAGAAGACTTTCTCACTGGCTTTCTTGCTGTGATGTTCCTCCTTGCCTGGTCTCTTTGGAAAGCTATTGTTACCATTTTATCTTTGGTGTGTTAAAAAGGAGCTATATTGTTCAAAGCAGGCCCCACTCCCAACCTTGTCCTGTTCCAAGTCAACTTTGAAGACTTTGCTGCTGATCATATTCCCACGGCTATAAATTTAATGTGCCTTATCAAAAACTGTCCAAAGGAGTAATTTTGGTTTATATTAATGTTAGAATGCTTTTCACAAAGATGTGAAAAGATAGCAGACCAATTGTCTGTCCAGAAAAAATAGACTTGCAAGAAAGCATTAACATGGCAGTTATTGATGATTTTCCTGTATAGGAAGCAGTGCTCATTTTGTATATAGATCTTTACTATCTAGGGTTGCCAGCCTCCAGGTGGTAGCTTGAGATCTCCCGGAATTACAACTGATCTCCAGGCAACAGAGATCTGTTCCCCCTGGAGAAAATGAAAATGGCTGCTATGAAGGGTGAACTCTATGGTATTATACCCCACTGAGAACCCTTCCCTCTTCAAGCCCTGTGTCATACATGTCTGTCTACATATCTGCCATGAGTATTTTTCTGTATTCTGTGCTCTGTACTGATCCTCTGAGAGTACAGAAGTTGCATATCAGTGGCTTGTTTGGCTGGGAATTATTTAACTTACAGGTGCCTGCTATGGTGTCTACTTACGTTTTCACAGCCGCTTGAGAATATGTCCTTGAGGGCCGGCTTGAGCCTGGGAACTAAAAATGACTTCATTTTTTGCGTCTCTCCTCCAGTTCTTCTTTGCTGCTATCTCAACACCCCTTCCTCCCCTTCCTGGTTCTTTCGCACCAGAATCCTAACCATCCATATCCTACAGGTGGGAACTTTCCCTATAACTAACCCCTCCGAACCTTTACACATCACTTCTGCCAATACCCTTGCCTGTGTTTGCTGATACTGATGGACCTCAAATAAAGTAACTTTAACTCATACACTGGAGTGTGTGCAGTGGAGTACAATGGGGATCTAACTGCCAGAACCTGACATTTTGGCAGAAGTCCTTTAGATCCTTGGACCTCGTCTTCTACGATCTCTACCTGCACCATGGCAGAAGCAGCAGACCAGAGAACTAATGAGAAGCCAAAGGAATCTACTGCCAATATCCTACAGACGCTGGCCTCTGTGGGGAGAGGACTGGGAGCCATTCCCAAGATTGGGGTGAATCACAAGGACTGGTTACTAACAACTCCATGCAAGTGGGTGCCCCATAGATCTGGGAATCAACCAGGCCCAGAGGTGAAGCAGTGCTAGCAGTGAATAGCAGTCAAGGCAAGCTATTCACCCAGAGCATGATTGACCTCAAGGAATTTCTAAAAGGCGATCTGGGAGAGCCTGAAGAAGTCCCTGTAATCCCAGATCAGAACCAGGCAGTTCCGGACGACAAGAGAGATAATCGGGCCAGGCCAGATGACCAACTGGAGCTGGACAAACCTGTGGGAACTCCCGCCAGCTCTGGTGAGGAGAAGGACCCTAACAAGGGGAAGGAAAACTGCGAACCTACTGAACCCGTCATTCCTCCCAAGAAGCCAGATCACGAGACGGATGATGAGGATGAGTTGAGCGGGAGTGAAACATAGGGCCCCAATGTAGCTGAGAGTCTACAGATCGTGCAAAACGAGATGCAGATTGTTTGGGGGGAGTTGGGCAACCTCAAGACCAATATGAAGCAAGTGATGGGAGGCCTACAGGAGCTAATGTGCCGCCTGCCCACCTCCAGGCCTCTGACTGGACTGGGGCCAAGTGGAGCCCCCACAGCCCCGCCGAGATGAACCCTGGTGGTCCCATCACCCTGAGGAGCACCCGCTGCACCACCCATGACACCTTGTGCCACCCCACAACCTCCAGGAGGGCTGGTAGCCCCACAGGGGATTCCGGTAGCCCCACCGGGAGCTCCCCCACCCTCTGGATGATATAAACTAGAGGCCCGTTTTGAAGGGGACCCCAAGGAACTAGGATTTTTCCTGGTACAAGTGATAGAATTCTTCCAAGAGTGTGGTCACACCGTCCCAAATGAACACAGCCAAATAAGCCATTTGGGCTCACGGCTCAGTGGTACGTCACCCTGTATGAAGCCGGAGCCCCAGAGCTGAATGATTTGGAAGCATTTGTGTGGGCCCTCCAAGCTCAATTCGAGGACCTGCTAGAAGAGGAGAGGGTCAGGACCAAGCTGAAACGAATCTAACAAGGCAACCAGCCCGTGCGAGAGTATGCTGCAGAGATCCAGCAGTATGCGGCCAAGGTGCAGGACCGGATGGAGGAGATCAAGATTGATTTCTTCGGGGCCAGCCTGAACCCCAAATCTGGTGGCCAAAGCCTTGGTACAAGACAACCCCAGAACTTTGCTGGGATGGATCCAACTTGCGTGTGAGGTGGAGAACCGAGAGAAAGTAGTTAAACTTCTGAAAATGCAACACCAAGCAGGGGTACGGAGAATCCTCCTGGAAGGGCCCCCAAGAGAGAAGAGGCTCCCGAAAATACAGTCTCCAGAGACAGAGAAGGCCATCTGGATGAGAAGGGGGCTTTGCCTCCAGTGCGGGGGAACTGGCCACTTTGCAGCCGACTGCCCTGGGGGGGGGGGAGAGAGAACCACCAGAGAAACCTACGGCTGTGTGGAAGGCTGGAGCATCAACGAGTAAGACCTCTCATAAACCATCTAAGAGACAAGGTGAAGCCGCCACCGGCCTGGATGTGGGAGGGAACCTGGAACCTTCAAGCGGAGATCCTTCCAAGGAGGAGGAAGGTCCCCCTGTGCCAGCAGGAAATGCCACCAACCTGCCATGAGGAGGCCTCACTGGCAGGTCGTAGAGGAACCAGCACCCACCAAGGTGAGACCAAAAGAGGCTTTGCTTTACATGCCAGTGACTCTAGTCAATCCCCAGAGAGGGACTCACATTCGAGTGCACGCTCTAATTGACTCTGGGTGCACTCGAGACTTGATAACCCCTGTACTAGTTACAAGGTTGGGGCTAAATGTGTAATAATTAGCCCACCTCTTAATTTTCGAGCAAATGGATGGGTCTCAAATGAAAGGGGCTCCCCCCAGCTATGAGACTGAATTAACCCCCATGGGAATGGGGAGTCATTGGGAAGCTAGGAGATTTATAGTTAGCAAAACCACCAAATTTCTCATGGTACTGGGGATACGATGGCTATGGGATCATGACACATATATAAGGTGGAAGACGGGCAAACTATGTTTTGCGGGAGGGAGCTGCCAAGACCATGTGCGGAACAAAGTGTGGGGACCAACTGCCTCCCATCTCCCAGAGGTGGCATTAAGTCGGGAGGAGCAAGGGCAAATCCCTTCAGAATACAATGATTTCAAGCAAGTGTTTGATGAAAAAGAGGCAGATTAACTCCCCCCCCCCCCATGGGGCTACAGACTGTAGCTAACCCCTCCAAACCTTTACGCGTCACTTCTGCCAATACTCTTGTCTGTGTATGCTGCTACTGATGGATCTCTAATAAAGTAACTTTAACTCATACACTGGAGTGTGTGCAGTGGAGTACTATGGGGATCTAACTGCCAGAACCTGACACCCTGCCCTCTCCAGGCTCCACCCCCCAAATCTCCAGGAATTTCCCAACCTAGACCTGGCAACGCTATTAATATCTTACAATATGTGGTGCCCACAAGCTGGCAATACACCTAGAGGGCCCTTCTCAGCAGCAAGGCTGCGGTTTCCCCCAACCCAACTAGCGTTTAGCGTCTCATCCAACCGGCACTTTGGGAAACAAGGGCAAGTATCCCTTTATGTAAAAAAGCGCCTCATTTTCCTGGTTTTTTCTCTGGTTTTGCAGCCCCTTCTGATACACGGAAAAGTTATTCTGAGGGTTGTTGTGGGTTTTCCGGGCTGTATTGCATTGGCATTGTATTGTATTGGCATTGTAGTTCCTAAAACTACAATGCCAAGACCACGGCAATACAGCCCGGAAAACCCACAACAACCATCGTTCTCCGGCCGTGAAAGCCTTCGACAATACATCGTTATTCTGAGGGTTCATGAGATCACACAGAGGAATACCTGTGTGGGTTGGGGGGGGTATGATGGAGTGATGAGGACAAGGAAGTGAAATCGCTGTTCTCTGCTCTTCTGTAAGCACACTTTTGCTGAGTAAAGAGACCTGTTTCATCCTCATTTCTCTTCTCCCTTCAGCCCGCTAACTCAGAGCCTTGCTACAAGTGACATTTTACACGTGAAGGATAAAGGATCATTTTCTCAAGTCTTTCTGGGAACTGAAGTTCCTCTCCCCCACCCCTTTTCCTTTCGTTCCTTCCCCTCGCTGCCTGAAGAGACAAAGAAAGCCTGCGGCAACAGCAACTTTTGCAAATCGTTCCTCCAGTCACAAGCCTGCTCTCAATGATCTTTGGGGCAGGCAGCTGCAACTTTCTCAGCTTTCTCCGGAGCATTCCCCCCCCCACCCCCCAGCAAGATGATTTGCAAAAGCTGATGTTGCTGTAGGCTCTCTCTGTCTCTTCAGGCAGCGAGGGGGAGGAACAGAAGGAAAAGGGGTGGGGGAGAGGAACTTCAGTTCCCAGAAAGACTTGCAAAAATGATCCTTTATCCTTCACGTGTAAAATGTCACTTGTAGCAAGGCTCTTACACAGCTGTTTCTCTGCAAAGATCCTGCAAACTCAGGCGAGAAACACGGAGAGCCTTCATGTGCCCTTTGCACGTTGATGATATAATCCTTTCCACTGTGTTTTTGAAGATCAAACCTACCCTGTTTGAAAAGCCCATTTTTTCTTGAGCTTAGCATCTGATACGCTTACGCTGATGACAAGTTCACATTTTAAAATGCAGTATTTTGAGTGGTTCTGCGTATGTGCAGTGGGTGACATTCACCCTGGTGGCTAGGCACACTTGGTGCATGCTCACAGTTGACTGGCTTGCTTCAGTGACGTGTGCCATAGGATACAGGTCGTGCATCATGAAAATCAGAACATTTTGAGTGTTTGTTTTGTATGCACTGAGCAGCTTTCATCTCTTAACAACATTCATCAGGTTTGTGTACACTCAGAACGAGCTAGCCCTACAAGACTGGGAAAAATATTTGGAGCCCAACGCACAGCTCTCGGTGAACGTAATCTTGGGACCAAGAAAAGCCATGCAGTTCCTCCTCCCTTCTCCAGTAGGGCTTGTATAACCAAGGAATGTATGTCCTTTGCAAGTTAGTTTTTTCTCTCTGTTGGGTGAGTTAGGAAGATGGTAGAGAGGGCAGCTCCAGCCCAATATACAAACTCCGAATGCACAGTTATGCTGCAGCACAGGGAAGTGTTCCCTTTGACACCTTCTGTAGTATACTCACAAAATGAATTCCGCATGCAGCAGTTTTTCTGACTCTGCTGTTTGACAGGAGACAAAAGATGGCATGGAAAACAAAACCTTATGTTGGAATTAGGTCATCCTGGAAGGTGAGTTAGGGAGGGGGAGAAATGCACTGTTCAATTATTTTATAAAGAGTCAATTATGAATTTAGATTTCTCCTGAAGCTTCAAAGTGCATAAAACCCAGGCTTATCAAGGAGACTTTATTATTGCAATTTAGAATTCAAAGAACCTCTACTGAAATCCATGGAACTTCTCAGGAATAAGTTATGAATGCCCTGGCAGCTGGCCAAGTTAAGGGATGCTCACAATTTACTTGTTTGCTTACTCCAAGTTTATCACAAGGAGGTTGTTGTGCTTCATTTAAAATCAAACACACTTTGTTTTTCTTTACTTGACTGTTGTAGTAGTACAGACAGTCATAGCTTTCCTCTGTTTAATTTGGACATTTTTAGATACTTTGCTATGGCCTTATTCCTGTTGGGGGAAGGGGGAGGGACATCAATCCCGAGAAGCCTTTTCCATGTTTTTTGAGAAGTAGCCTGTCCATTGGAGCCTTGTGCTCCTAGTTTTCATCTCCCCCATCCTGCCTCCCCAGAACTGCATCCCAAGTAATGTTATTTATTTATTTTTATTTTCGATATTTATAGTCCACCTTTCTCACTGAGGCTCAAGCTGGATTACACAGTGAAGTTCAATACGATCAGCAGCGTGGGCATTCAACAACAACACAATAGGATATAGATGGCAGAAATGAAAACCAGCAGAAATCTGATACGGAGCTGAAAGAAGGTTGAAACAGTTTTAGTCCTGTTGGTCTGCAGTGGAACAGCAGGATTTGAGTCCAGTGGCACCTTAGAGACCAACAAGGTTTTCAGGGTATAAGATTTCAAGAGTCAGACCTACCTTCTTCATACCCATCTCTGCCTAGAAACACCTCAACAGAAATGTTTGTAACTATCAATGCAATTTGTTTCTGATTTTCCTGCCTGCCAAAATAATAAAAAGAACTGTGTTCTTAAAAGTTTAGTTCCCAAGTGCTTCTTTTAAAAAGAGAAACACTTTTCATTTAATTTATAAGTGTTTTTGTAGCCATGCTGGTAGTAACCATGTTAATGAGGAATGTAAGCAATTGAGGCAGCTAATCAATATATCAGGGATGAAATCTTAATTAAAATGGTATTTAACTGTAGGAAATAAGAGCTTTATATGAATTCCTTTCGAGTAAACATACTGACAGTTTGGTACAATGCAATTGGGTTTTTTTAATCCAATACAAAGCCAACAATGAAGAGTTATTTATTTATAGCCTATTTTCTATAACCTTTAAACTAAATGTCTTCCTCTTCACGTGCAAAAAAAACACATCAGAAGGCCAGTGCTATGCTTTATGTAATATTTTTTAAAAATAAATATTCTACAGACACTGTGGAAAGTTACTGATGTACTACGATTATATATAAATTCCCTCAAAGTTAAATATATTCAGTACAATTAGGCTTGGCATTTGCCCACTGACAGCAGGCAAAGAATCTTCTTTGAGAAGTGGGATTAAAAATGGGAGGGAATAGCATTGTTGGTGATGCTTTAAGGATTTCCCCGATCTCTATGGTAAGGACCATAGAGAATAAGGGATTGCTAAAGTGTTGTCCAGAATTGACGTCACACACATACCCAGCCGCCACCTGGAGGTAACATCACACCCTTCATGTAGCTCTAGGAATTTTCCCAGTCTCTGTTGTCTTTACAGATTAAGAAAATTCCTAGAGTGTCACAGAGGCGATGATGTCACTGCTTACCTAATCTCTCTACCAGAGTTGACAACGTGAAGGCCTTTACACTAATATTATTGGATTTTAGCTATGGCACATTAACTAAACAAACTGCATGCAGAAAGCTCTCATCCAAGTTAGAGAACCAATAACTGTTTATTTATCTAAAGAAATATTTACATAAGTTTAGTGGAGAGAAAGAACTGGTAACTGATCGAACTAGCTAGGATGGCTTTAGATTGCAAGTAGGCCATCTCTCTCAGGAGGAGACCCCATGCTGCCTCTCCTGCTGCATGCAGGGAAGAAGAGAGAGAGGAGGGGGAGAGAAAGGAAGGAAATTCCCCTGGCAGGAAAGAGACTGACAGCAGCCTATCTATCTAACTGACTCTATGGTTGTTGCCTTCTTTCTTCTCTGCTGGCAGTCCTAAAGGCCGGAGCAAGAGACATCGCCAGTCCCTTCTAACAAATATTATGCAATGCCAGATCTGTAAGGAAGAAATCGGCATGCCTTACAGAGATGCTGCAGGAAGAGGAAGTAAATACTGTGCATAACAGAGATATGGACAGAGGGAAATGATGTGGTGTGTCTGTCCCAACTAACTTTGTCCAGCTATGTGTCCTACAACAAGCCTGCAATGGCGGCTGGAGAGGATGGGATTGCCGTTGTTCTTCATGAGTCCTTCAACTTCTGCAGACTTCTGGTATATACAATACGCAAGAATATATATTCCTTTCATTGGGAACAAGAGAGAGATTAGGTATTCGTCTTATTTACTGACTGTCCAGCTCCTCACTGAACACCTTTTCTGAGCTGGAAGAGATGATCTCAGATGTGGTATTTGAGACACCTAGGTCATGGCTTTTTCACTGGGCTTTTTCATTGGTTCTGGCCCCACGCTGCCTCAATTTCTCTCCAGAGTTGTGAATGCATGGTCAAAATACCCCAATGCAGTCTCCAAACTGCTTCCTGGATTTTTTGGCATCCTACACTGTGAATGGCTGCATCAGTTGCAGAGTCCATGAGGTGTATCGTAAATCAGTCACTAACTCAGGGCACCTTCCTTCAGCCACTCAAACAGGTGGTTATCTGTCCCTGTCTTAAAAAACCATCCCTAGATAAAAATAATATAGCCAATCACTGCCCTGTCTCTAATCTACACTTTCTGAGGGCCAAGCTACACATGACGAATGATACTTGAACGGCAAGTGTATTTCTCCCTGTTCACTTGCCCTCCACTCAGTCCACTTGCCGTTCAAGTGTCATTCGTCATGTGTAGCTTGGCCCTGAGTGAAGTGATTGAGAGAGCAGTAGCTGACCACCTCCATGTCTTCTTGGATAACTCTGGTGCATTGGGTCCTTTTCAGTCTGGATTCAGGCCATGCTGCGGGACGGAGATGGCTCTGGTGGTTTTAGTTGATGATCTCCACCTAAGTGTAGACAAAGGCCATGCTTCTTTGTTGCTCTTCCTGGACCTACCTTCAGCCTTCGATACAGTAGACCATGCCATCTTGTTGAGGCACTTGGGGGCAGAGATGGATATCAAGGGACATGCCTTCATTATATTGTTACAGTGGCCTCTTGTTATATTGGCCTCTTTCCACATCTCACTTCCCTCTAAAATAGAGTTCATTGTAATTTGTAAGGGTCATAACAATTCATCCTCAAAGCACTTGTAATAAGGGCCATCAGGTCCAGGAGCCTTCCTAGTTTTTCAGTGCAATCCTAACCCCCCAGGCTGTGCCATCGCTCGTGCGCCGGTGTAAATGGGGCGGTGCTGGACGGCACCCTAATGACTTTTGCAGGATAGTCCCGCCAGCGCCCGAGCGTGGCAAGGCGAAATGCAGCAGCCCCTGGGAGGTCCCACCCACCATTCCCCTGACAACCCTGCTCACACCAGGCAATGGCCACACCCCTCCCCTCACATCCAGGTGAGAGAACAGCAGCGGCACAGCCAATGGGGAGGCCATGATCTCCCCACTGCCGCTGCCACCACCAATAGGCCCCCGTCAGAGGGCAGGCATCCGTGCCAGGGAGGGGGCAGAGGTGACAGTGAAGGTCTAGATTAAACACACACACCCTCACCCATCCAGCCCTCATTTCTGATGAGGGCCAGGCCAGTAGCCGCAGCTCAGAGCGCCTGCACATGCCCACTTCCACTGCCACCACCAAAAGAAAAAGGTTTCCCCCCCCCCCTGAAAAGTAGGGCCAGACAGTAGGAAGCTGATCTCTGTTGCCTGGAGAGCAGTTGTACTTCCGGGAGATCTCCAGCTACCACCTGGAGACCGGCAACCCTAATCAGTACCCAGGTTCCAGAGAAGCAGGTGGGGGGGAGGTGGGGCCGCCAATGAGTGACAGGAACGCCCATTGGGAACCACGTGAGAGGCCGGGAGGCCATTTGGAAACTAGGGGAATGATAAACGCGCTCAGACTTGCTGCCGCGCAACGGGAACACATCACTGCATCTCTACAAAGCAAGAGTGGGGGGGCAGACCTTGACAGCCATATCCCAGTACTGGGGAGATGCCCCCCCAGAGTGAACTGAAAGACCCTCCCCATGCCAAGCCCATCCCTGCCTCTGCAAACACACACACACACACCCCGCTGGCAGCAGCTTTCCACCTGCACCCCATCTTCCTGGCTTATCAGATGCCAGCCGCTCAGCCTATCAGAGAATGAAAGTCCTCAGTGCCTCCCCCCCACCCCTGCAGACATTTATGGGCCACAGTTCAGTTCCCACCCCTCTGCCTGATTTTACATTGGGGGAAGGAAGGGGGCGGGGAGGCTGAATGGGGTCTGCCTGATACATTTGTGGGGATGTGCGAGTGGAAATGTGTGATGGGGGTGTTGGGGGAGGGGTTAAGGACAAAGTTAGGCATGCAAACACAGAAGTTTGTTGTTTTTCAACTTGTTTTATTAAACTGGAAAAAGCGCCCTTGTTTCTAGGCTGGAAAGGGAGCCAAGGCATTTCGCACAGCCCTCCTTCTTGCTCCCAGGGGCAAGGCTGAGATGCGGACTGCGGCGAGATTGTGAGGATCCTCCCTCACTGGCGCCCTCTCCTGACGGCCTGCCATCCTACCAGCTCTCCAGGCAGGTGTGCTCCAGCCTCCGATGGGCAGGGAAGGGGGTTGCACCACCTTGTTCCTTCTCCTGCCCTGGGAGTAGCAGCACGCTCCAGCTGTCTCTCCCTGCAAAATCCTCCGTGGCCTTCACAGGAACCTGAATTTAAAGGCCTCCCCTGGCCCCACCTCCCTGGCTCTGGCCCCAATCGTCACCCCGTCTCCCAGCCTATCTGATAGGAGGGCTGGGTAGACTCTGCAGTCTCCTGGCCCCACCCACTCCATCCCCACCTAGGGTGGGGCATTTGGTCTGCTCTCTGCCTGGCTCATCCCTGCTGCTTCTGAACCTTCCCCAGTGGCTCCCTTGGCATCTTGGGGCCTGCGCCTGCCTGGCTTGTGCTGATAAGCAAAACAAGCCTGATACCCATTTACAGACAATAGCAACAATGTGTTAACACACATAGGTATCCCACGTTGTGTATAACAAATAAACTTTATCAATGTGAAAAAGAATATGATGTGCAAACAAAACAATCACATCACAATGCAACATTCATTGTACAACAGTACTAATACATATCATGTTACAACAAAGTTCATTCAATTGTCTCTTATTAAAGTGTCTCCAGTGTCTCCAAAGCACATTATTAACTGCAGGGGACCACCAACCCCATTCCTGTTTCTTCTTAGAATAAGGTAAGAACTCCTTGGGTGAAGAATAAAAATTCCTGTGCTGGTCTTTGTGATGTGGTTTCTTTTTACAGGTGCCTCATATGATCTTATATTCTGAGCAGCTTGTTAGAATGGCCAAGTACAGGGCAGAGAGAAAAGGTGGCAGTCAGAAGAAAGCAGGCTAGCTGAGTGCTGCCTGAGTATATGTTGAAGTATTTATGAGAGAAATATGACCTGTGTGGAACCTGAACTGAGCCCGTTTGTGAAAGAACACTCAGTCAGGGAAAGAGAGGCCGGCTGTGTGCTGCCTGAGCAGGTTTCATATTTCTGTGAATATCAGCCAGAGAAAGAGAGGCTAGCTGTGTGCTGCCTGAGGATTTTAAGCATTTCTGTGAGAGAAATATTGAGTTAGAGAAAGAGGCTAACTGTGTGTGAAGCCTTAGAAGAGATCTGTGTGAATGAGTTTATAGGAAGTAACTTTAAGAACCGAGAACTATGTTTATGAAACCGATACGCTTCTTGACTAAATAAAAGTTTATTTTGTTTTGTTAAAAAAAATGGCCAAGACTTTAGAACTAGATGTCATTTGTTTGGACCCAAAGCCCACAGACCCAATATTAAAGGTCTGTGATGCAGGTCCAGTAATCCACTCGCTTTGCAGGCTGTTCAGAAGGCTTTTTGTAACAGGTTGCTTTTACTCTTGCTTCCTTTTGGGGTGAATTGTTAGCACTTCTTACAAGCCAAAACATCGTGGCCCCCAATCACATGAGGCACAAGTTGTGTTTGTCAGAGATGGCCATTTTTGGACTACACTCTGTAATTTTTTTAAAACAGAACCATTGAAAAAGTTTAGTAGAGTTTTTACTGCGAACTCCACTCAAACCCAACCCTGACAAGATCTTGGGGCAGAAAGCAAAGAAACCTCCGATCTCCATAGCGGTGAAAGAAGTACTGATGGAGAAGCACTCCCCCCTCCTAGATCACATTCTGGTTTGCATGAGGAAGGCTGGCTCAAGCTGTGAGGAGGGGGAACGCTCTGCACAATTTGGAAAGCTCTAGTAAGTCTTCATCTCTGTGGTTGGCCTGCACATGCACAGTCCCATGTGAGACTGCACAGAAATACATAAATATGAGCAGGAGGGGAAATAGGAGAGGGCATGTGTTTCCCTAAACATGGCAACACCAGAATGAGATTTTCCCAATATCTTAAACTGTAGTTAAAACAAGCAGTTGTGGGGGGACTCAATATGCATATGTCCATCAATTGGTGTGTTATATGTGTGGGGGAGCCTACTTATAAACAAAAGTGGAACATGCAGGTTAGGAAGGCAAACCCCAGTCTTCCCACCTTCCCACCAGAGTGCATGTCCACTTAAAATTTTGTTTTTCTTCCCACTAGTCTGCAAGTTAATTGGCTCTACAACAGAGGCACATTCTCCTGCTAGCCTGAAATTTGGGTGGGAGGATGACTAGAGTAAGGGCTGCAGCTGCTAAGAATTTGACCCTTCTTGGATGGGAAGCAGAAAAGTTTATCTTAGAAACTAATGGAAGTGTCCTCAAAGTAGAATAACAACTGCAAACACATTGTAAAATCAAATAAGCCAAACTACCACCACTCCCCAATTAACGAACCAAGTGAGCTTAATCCCATCCTAGATAAAAATTTCCATGTACGTGCCTGTCTTCTGTGTCATCTTTCAAAAAGCTGTAATTGCAGGCTTCTTTTAAATGTTTTGAAAGAATTCTGTTTCTGTGACATGACACCTGATATTCAGTGATTGAATATTGGCGGGGACAGGCAACTAGTTAGTGTCAAGTGGGCACATTGTGCCTGTTCTCATTAAGTGGCATTTCAGCTTGATTTAGAAGAAATAAATTCATCTATGCAGGAGCACAGAATGATCCAGAAATATAACAAAGAATTTAGGATTCCAGTTTGATTGTCACACCAGTTTAACCTTTATGTGCCTCTAGTACAGAGACAGCTTCTATATTTGATCATATGAGCTACCTTAGATAAGGTATTTTTATCAGTTAAAATGGTATTTTATAACTAAAAATTGAAAAGTAACCTCTAGGTCTATAATCTGTCAATAGATTATTTTTTATCATTAAAACGTGGGATTCTTCTGTGGCTGAAAGTTAGCTCAAACTTTTCAAAGTCTGTCTCCCTAGAGGTGGTATCCAGTGTTCCCTCTAAGCTTTGCAGTGTTGTGAGCTAAAAATCTACTTTGTGAGCCAAAACAACAACTTTTATTAAAGTTTTGAGTGCACCTCCTTTAAAAAAAAAATTACAATCCAATTGTTTTGATTACAATCAAAACAATTTAACAATAAAAGCCATTAGGTGAAAGGGCCACAAAAATCAGAGTATACTTCTGTATAAAAATGGGTATGTCCATGCAGATTACAAAGAGGTAGTTGTATTAGTCTGTTGCTACAAAATAAAGCAGACACGCAATGGCACCTTAAAGACTAGCACGTTTATTTCAAGATGAGCTTTTGCGAGTCAATGCTTACTTCTTCAGCCTCCTTCTGCACCAAGGCCAAGTTAAATGATGCCTTCACCATGGTGGTGGCTGAGGTGCTACCTCCTCTCCTCCACTCTCTGGGGCTGAGGGGATCCTAGCGATTTCAGGCTGCATGGGTCAGGCCAGACCCGATCACTCAGCTCTGCTCTGTTCCCCAGCTAGAGAGCCAGCAGTGGCTGGAGGCGCTCTCTGGCACCACCCTGGGGGCCAAACCAGCCACAGCCAGGAAGGGAGGAGAGAAGTGGGATGAGGCTCCATCCTTGCTCCATCCCTATAGGGCTCACCTGCAGATGCTGGCTGACTGGGAGGGCAGGGCTGCCTGAGGGTTAGTTTCTGTGAGCTACATCTGAGAAGCTGTGAGCGGAGGAGTCAGAATCTGTGAGCAATTGCTCACGTGCTCACATTAGCGGGAACACTGGTTGTATCACCTGTAAATTTAAACAATTTTGACTCTGTGTAAGATTGAGCTTTAGGAAACAGATCTGAAAGTATAAAGCAAGCAGATTTTAACACACTTTGACAAGTACAGTAACTTCTTTTAACCAGTTTTTGACATCTCGATCAGAAGACAGATGGGATTGTGGTGCTGCTGAATCAATCAACACTATCCTAGGACCAGATGAACAGACCTCTGTGCAGAGTAGTTAGTTGTGTATGTGCTTCAGCTCATGAAAATTTTATGCATGATTGTCAGACTGTGGCTAAATAAGGTACTCTCTGCAAGATTCCCTTTAGAAGCAAGAATAAGTCCAATGTCTGGCAAAGGAAGCTTTATTGCAGAAAAGATCCATTATAGTCCACTGTCCTGAATAGGAGACTCAGGATGGTACATGATCATTGTTACCAATGAAGAGCAAGCATAGGATACAGAGTAACAATACCCATCTGGAACAGCCTCCCCCCACAGTTCTCAAAACAACATCTTTCAGTCCTGGGAAGCTGCTCTCCTTCAAGGCCAATGCCTGGTGGAACGGTGTTAGACAAAACAGTCTCCTCTGGTGGGAATGCTGCTTGGGAACTGGTGCACCTGAGGAGAAAATACTTAAACACTAAAAGCATTAGAAAATGGAGTCAGTATAGTTAAGATATATATTGGACCTGACATTTCTGCCCCCCTTAAAATAGATCCCCCCCTGGTTTATATGGGTAGCGAGTATGAAAAGCTTTGGTTAATCTAGGAGCATGAACATGTGCAGAGTTCACCCATTCATCGTAACCAGAATCAAAGTCCTTCCATCTAATGAGGTAAAAAAGCTGATTTCTCTTGATTTTAGAGTCCAAAATTTGTTGTACCTCATAGTGGATTTGGTCGTCAATTAAAGTTGGAATGGGTGGAGCTTTGATATGCCATTTGTTGTCTGTGGGAGCTTTCTTCAAAAGGCTGACATGGAACGTATCATGCACATGGCGAAGGTTCTTGGGCAATGTTACAGCAACAGTCACTTTATTTATTACCTTGCGCACAGGAAAAGGTCCTAAGAATTTCAGAGCGAGTTTGCGGCTTGTCTGAGCTAGCTTTAGGTTCTTTGTGGAAATATACACATGGTCCCCTGGTTGCAATTCCCATTCGGCCACACGATGGCGATCTGCGTACTTTTTGTAATCCAGTTTGGCTTTTTCGAGGTGTCTCTTAATGATAGTCCATTGCTGCACCGCCTCCCCCCACCATGAGGATACATCTGGCAATTTAGAGGAATGGAGAGGGGGTGCGTCCAATGGGAAGGGATTGAAGTGAGTCCCATATACAATTTTGAAGGGGGCTTCTCCCGTTGAAGCGTGTACACTGTTGTTATAGGAGAATTCGGCTAGAGGGAGAAGGTCCACCCAGTTATCTTGTTGGAAATTGATGTAGCAACGAAGGAACTGTTCTAATATTTGGTTTGTTTTTTCGGATTGCCCGTCGGTTTGTGGGTGGTGGCTTGAACTGATACCTTGTTCAATATTCAACATTTTCAAAAGCTCCCGCCAGAAGTTGGCAACGAACTGTCCGCCGCGATCCGAAATCACCTTGGACGGAAAAGAATGTAGTTTTACGATGTGTTTTAGAAACAGATCCGCTAGTTTTCGAGCGGAGGGTATAGCAGTACAGGGGATAAAATGGGCTTGTTTGGAGAACAGATCTACCACAACTAAAATACAATTATGTCCTTTTGAAAGAGGTAGATCAGTGATAAAGTCCATGGAGATTACTTCCCAGGGCCTGTTCGGCGTTTCTAATGGTTGCAGGAGACCCGGAGGTTTCCCTTTCCTGGTCTTTGCGCTGAGGCAAACAGGGCAGGAACTAACGTATTGGGAAATGTCTTTGCGCATGCCCGGCCACCAGAATTGTCTTTGAACTAGGTGTAAAGTTTTCAAATACCCATAATGTCCAGCAGTGGGAGCATCATGACAGCGCCGCAAGACTTCCAGCTTAAGGCTGTCCGGGACATAAAACTTGCTCCCAGCTAGCCAATCCCCCTGTGGGGATTGGGTTAGTTTGTTTCGCGGAGCTTTATCCCCCTCCTTCTCCACTTCAGTTTTAAGTTTCGATTTCCATTCTTGGTCGGCCGGGAGGGGCTGCTTAGCACGGCTGCGAGTAGTCACCACGCCCCCAAGTTGCTTAGGCGAGAAGACCGTGTCGACAGTCTCCGCCCGTTTGCTCTTATGTTGGGGCATGCGCGACAGGGCGTCCGCTAAAAAGTTAGTTTTGCCCGGGAGATAATTGAGGGTGAAGTTGAACTTGGAAAAGAATTCCGCCCACCGCAATTGCTTGGCATTCAGTCTGCGTGGGCTTCGGAGGGCCTCCAAATTTTTATGATCTGTCCAGACCTCAAAAGGGTATCTCGCCCCCTCCAGCCAATGCCTCCAGTTTGTGAGAGCTGCTTTCACTGCAAAGGCCTCCTTCTCCCACACATTCCAATTCCTTTCTGCCTCTGAGAACTTTCTAGACAGGAATGCACAAGGCCGCAATTTCCCATCCTCCCCCTTCTGTAGCAAAACCCCCCCTATCGCCGTATCGCTGGCGTCGACCTGTACTATGAAGGGGGACTGTTCGTTGGGGTGGGAGAGGATGGGTTCCGTTACAAATTGCTTTTTAAGGCATTCGAAGGCCGTTTGGCAATCGGGGGTCCATTGTAGTTTAGCAGAGGGTTTTTTGGCTTGGTCCCCCTTATCTTTAGTTTTCAGCAATTCTGTTAAGGGGAGTGTGATTTGGGCGAAATTTGCTATGAAGTCTCTATAGAAGTTGGCAAAACCCAGGAAGGATTGCAGTTCTTTGCGGGTGGTGGGTGTTTGCCAATCCTGGATCGCCTGTATTTTGGCTGGATCCATTTTCAACCCCTCTTGTGAGATACAATACCCAAGGTAAGTGAGTTCGGTTTTATGGAATTCACATTTGGACAATTTGATGGGCAGTTTATTCTTCATCAAGGTGGCCAGGACCTTTTGTACCATTTGAACATGTTCTTCCTCGGTGTCAGAATAAATTAAAACATCATCAAGGTACACCACCACCCCTTTGTACAGAAATTCATGTAAAACTTCGTTTATCATGGACATGAATACAGACGGGGCTCCCGTCAATCCAAAAGGCATAACTAAGTATTCATATTGTCCGAGGGGCGTATTAAACGCGGTTTTCCACTCATCCCCTGCCTTGATACGAACGTGGAAGTAAGCATCTTTTAGATCTAATTTTGTAAAGATCTTACCTTGGGCCACGACGTTGAGAAGGTCTCGGATGAGCGGTATAGGATAGGCGTTGTTGGTGGACACTGCATTTAGTCCTCGGAAATCTGTGCACAGTCTGAGTCCCCCGTCCTTCTTTTTCACGAAGAGAACTGGAGCGGCGTGGGAGCTAGAGGCTGGGCGGATGAACCCTCGTTGGAGGTTGGTGTCGATGAATTTCCGGAGCTCTTCACGTTCATGGAGACTCATGGGATAGAGTCGTCCTTTAGGCAATGAGGCTCCGGGTAAAATTTCCACCGCACAGTCCGTTCGTCGGTGCGGGGGTAGAGTATCAGCTTCCTCCTCCGAGAAAGCATTTAGGAAAGGCCAGTACGGTTCGGGTATTTGGTTGACTTCTTCTTGAGTGAGGAGGGCCTTTTCTTTGTAAGTTGGGTCCTCGCCCCAGTTTTGATTCCAACGGTGAATTTTACAGTTGGCATGATTGAAGGTAATACATCCTTGAGCCCAGTCTATGTAGGGATTGTGATCACATAGCCATTTGCTGCCTAGAATTAACGGGTACTTGGCAGTAGAGCTGATGACAAAGGACCTCTTTTCCCAATGTTGTCCCATGCCTGTGATCACCGGGATGGTTTCAGTTGTGACCGGATTCATGTTGGTACCATCCATTTGTTCAAAAATTACTGGATTTTGTAATTCCCGAGTTGGTAAGACTAGTCCATTGACTAGAGCTGGGGCTATGATATCTCTTGAGCAACCCGAGTCAATAAGAGCTTGCACCCGAATGTGCATTTTTCTCTCTGGGTTGATTAAAGTCACTGGCATGAATAAAATGGACCCAGGTGGCCGGTTCCGTGCAGGGACGGGCTTGGGGCGGATCTGTCGTTTGGGCCCTTTTACGACAGATCCATCTCGTTTCCCGACTGGGGACTTTCTGGATTGACTTCTGCAGATGGGGAAGCGGGATCGTATTCCATAACTTCTTCCGCTTCCAGCCCTCTTTCTGAGGCTGGCCTTTGGGAAGCGCCGCGGCCTCTGTTTGCTCGTGGAGCTGGAGTCGGGCGTTGGAGCGTAGGGAACGGAGCAAGGGTTGGGCGCCGTAATTGGAGCGGAGGTCTTTGCACAGGCCGGTAGGGGCATTGTGCTGCAAAGTGACCAGCCTGTCCGCATTGCAAACACAGCCCTTGTTGCCATCTAGCATCTCTCGCTCCACGGGTGGCGTAGCCAGCTCCCCGAGCTCCCTTCTGTAAGGTCAATGGTCTTCTTTGTCCCGTTTGTTGTTGTTGCTCAACCAAACGGACTTCTAAAATGCGATTCTCCACTTCGCAAACAAGTTGAATCCAACCTAACAGCGTAGGGGGATTGTCTTGCATGAGGGCTCTGTCCAAAAGTCTCGGATTAAGTCCTTGTTTGAACAGAATAATTTTTGTGGACTCCTCACACCTGGGGCACTTGGCAGCCAATTGTCGGAATTTCGTGATATAGTCTCTCGCTGCCATGCTGCCCTGCTTAATGGCCTGCAATTCTGTTCGGGCCCTGGTTTCCTCTAAGGGGTCTTCATATTGTGCTCTGATAGCATCTACCAACCCCTGGAGAGTATCGAGTTCTGGGGCCCCGATATTATATAGTCCTACGTACCAGTCCGCTGCTTTCCCTTGTAAGCGGGAGCCGAGATGTTCAATTTGGCTGGCCTCGCTGCCGAAGAGGTGTCCCCACCGGTTGAAGAATTGCACGACTTGCACTAGAAAAAAGCCCAGTTTGGAGGGATCCCCATCAAAAGTGGCGTCCAGTTTCACCCAACCCATTGGGAGGTCTTGCCTCGGAGCCGGTGCTGGGTAGAAGTCCGCCGGAAGCATCAATGGCACTTGAGGTATGGGGGGACCCGGTTGTGCTGGCGGTGGCATCACCGGTTGAGCCGGGGGTGGCGGCCTCGGCTGGGCTGGCGGTGGTGCTCTCGGCTGGGCTGGTGGTGGTGCTCTCGGCTGGGCTGGTGGCAATGCCGGAGGTGCTGGCCGTAGCGGTTGAGGTGCTTGCGGTTGAGGTCGGTGCGGCGGAGTAATAATCGGCCGCTGAGGGGTGGGTTGGTGGGGTCGTAGTGGTGTAGGCCCCATCGGTTGGTTCGGAGGTGGTCTTACGGGCTGTTCCAGTGGCAAAAGTATCGGCTGCAGCGGCGGGGTTAGTTGTGGTCGAAGCGGAAGGGGCCGCAGCGGCGAAGGCCGAATGGGTGGAAGGCCGCGCGGGCTTGCCCCTCCAGGCGTTGTTGTTCTGGGAAGCGTCGGCTGGCCTTTTGGCGCTGGTAGACCATCTCCCGGAGGTTGCCCGACGGGAACAGTTTCGCGCGGTTGACCAGGGGCTCCCTCCCCTGATGGAGCCACGGGTGCTCCCGCTTGGTCCGGCCGGACCGTTTTAGGGGAAGTATGGGGGGGTATCACCGGTGTATCACTTGGCTTTTCCTCCCCTTCCGTAGGCCTCTCAACGGGGGTCTCGTCTGGCGGCACATCCCCTCCCGTGATAGGAGGTTCGATGGGAGTCTCACCGGATGGCACAACCGGGTGATCCCTTCTCGGTGGAGTTTCTCGCTGAGTGGGAAGTTCCTTGGGTTGTTCTCCCGATTCGCCAGGATAGGTGCCCCCCTCGCCGGTAGGTGACGACCGCTGCTGAACTTCCTCCATCGGATAGGAGATGACACTCTGAAGGGTAGCTATCTGTATCGCCATCTCTTCAGGAGACAGTCTTTCCCCTGCCCCCATTGAGGAAATTAAATGAATGGCGTGAGCCAAACTTTCTTCCATATCCATCAGCTTAGCTTCTAATTGTTGTATACGACTTGGCCCTGGTTGTTCGCTCAGGGAACCTTCATTCGCTGTACTCACCGGGGAGAAAGGGCCCCACGGAGGAGGGTCCCCTTGGACTATTCGCGACCTCGCGGCTAGAATTCCCTTGGCCATACCCGTCACGGCCGAGATGCTGGTATCTACCGCATAGGTGCGACCTCGTATCTGCTCCCAACTTTGTTCAGGGACTTCCGTTGGCTCCTTCCACGGGGCAAGTTCGGAATAATCCCAACTCAGGGCGCCTCGGCGAGACGTGTCCCCCTCCATCTGCTCAAACGTCCTGTTCCAATATCGCCATGGTTGGCTGCTATCTAGTTCCGGGACGGTTTCTAGGCTTCGGCGCCCGTCCATCGAAACTCGTGGATGGAGTCCACCTGCCCGGCGCTCTCTGGTTTCTCGGGGTCTGGCTCCCCACTCCGACGGGGTGGGTACCGAGATCAAGGGGAGAGCGGTTGCTTTCGGCCTTGCCCCGAGGTTGCTTTCGGTCTCGTTCCGAGTACTGAAGTCGATGAGAGGCAGGGTAGAAGTGGAGGCTCCGGTTCCGTTCCCGGTTGCTCCCAGCTCCTGGGAGTCTTGGGTTTGCACCGGTTGATTGTCGGGAGACGCATACGGATCAAACAAAGGATCCCTGTCCGGGACAACCTTGGATTCCGCTGGGCCCGACTCAGACATGATTGGTAACAAAATGTCAGACTGTGGCTAAATAAGGTACTCTCTGCAAGATTCCCTTTAGAAGCAAGAATAAGTCCAATGTCTGGCAAAGGAAGCTTTATTGCAGAAAAGATCCATTATAGTCCACTGTCCTGAATAGGAGACTCAGGATGGTACATGATCATTGTTACCAATGAAGAGCAAGCATAGGATACAGAGTAACAATACCCATCTGGAACAGCCTCCCCCCACAGTTCTCAAAACAACATCTTTCAGTCCTGGGAAGCTGCTCTCCTTCAAGGCCAATGCCTGGTGGAACGGTGTTAGACAAAACAGTCTCCTCTGGTGGGAATGCTGCTTGGGAACTGGTGCACCTGAGGAGAAAATACTTAAACACTAAAAGCATTAGAAAATGGAGTCAGTATAGTTAAGATATATATTGGACCTGACATGATCATGACATGATCATGTCAAACAGATGGACACAGGGGTCAGCTTTGACAATGCTAATCTGCTGTTAGCTTAAGGAAAAGAGGGCTTTTAAAATTCTTAATTTAAACCATCCATAATAAGATAAAACCCTATTAAAACTTCCCCCACTAAGAAGATGCCTGTAGATCTGATCTGATTAAGAATCCTAGCTGCGTTAGAACCTCTTCTAAAAACTTCTAAAGATGGCGCCCTCCTCAGCTCAGGGTGCCATCTCATAAAGTGGGGACCAGTAGTGAAGAGCAATGGGTTCCAGTTGATGCCAACTGGGCAACCTTAGCTGGAAGGACAACTAGAAGGTAACAGCTAGACAACTTTAACTAGAACAAGAGAAAACAAAACATTATAATTGGGGGTAATAGCCACATCCACATGGTCAGGTCCACATGTGATATCTTTTAGGAAAAACACAAGGATGACACATTACCATCGGCCCCAGACTGAGTTTATAGAGGTATGCAAAATAACAGTGTCATCCCCTCACCTTAGGTAGTTCCTCTCTAGAGTCAATTCATGCTGCTGTCCCATTATACAGTATTATATATGTTGTGACCACCCATTATTAAGAGGATTTTTGTGTCCTTCATTGGGGTATTATTCTAATGTTCTGTGTTTTAGTAATATTTTAAAAGGCTTATAATGAATATAATTCATAAGGGATTGTCTTTATGTGTGAAATTTGACCATGAGGATTTGTTTCCCATTCAGCCATGGCAATAGGTGAGGCATGACTTGCAACTAGAAATGAAATATGAAGGAGCAATATATGGGTTAACTCTTACAAAAAGGCAACGTGGAAGGAAATTGTATTGAGGATAATTTAAGGATTCATAATGATCCAAGACTGCAGATAACTGTAATAGCCGCTATATTGTCTAAAATGTCTGGGTAGAATCTGTTCTATGTCATAATTGTATGAGAAATATAAAAACAGAAGCGCTGTGAATTTCATGAATTGCAAATCTTAGCATCCCTTATGTATGAAGGGAATGAAGGATGTCCTTTGCAGTTTGACCATTAATACTTCTTTCCCCAAGGGTAGTGATGATCCATATGCCCTGACTAGACGATGACACCCTTTCAAAAGGTTATACAAAAAGTGTATGATCATTCCTGTAACTTGAATCCAAATTTAAGATGACCCCTTAATTTTCTCGATGGCACTGTTGTATAAAAAAATTAGTCTTCCTTTGTATTTCAGAATAGTAAAGAGTCCAGTAGCACCTTTAAGACTAACCAACTTTATTGTAGCATAAGCTTTTGAGAAACACAGCGCTCTTCATCGGATGCATCTGCTGAAGAGAGCTGTGGTTCTCGAAAGCTTATGCTACAATAAAATTGTTTAGTCTTGAAGGTGCTACTGGACTCTTTACTATTTTGCACCTCCAAACTAACAAGGAGCAATCCATAAGAAAGCCGTGTCAATACTGACAAGCAAAAAGCCGGGAAGCTGCATTTTTTTAATGAATTCATTGCCAAGAACGCATCAAAGCGGCACATTGCTCACTCGTCTCACTTAACGTCTTTTCTTATTCATAGTTCAAACTCAAGTCCCTGGTATTTATTACGTGGCACCAATGCTTTCTGAATTGCAACAAATTTCCCTGAAATGTTTACCTGATATGGATGCTACCATTTCCACCCTTGAACTTTACTCCCCAGATTCTTGACCTTTCCTTTTCAAAATATATCCATTATTTATCAAGCCATCCAGATAAATATTAATCATCCTGGGATAAAAGTATAAGAAATATCCAGGAGGAAACACAATGTTCTATCTTTAAGACTAACCAACTTTATTGTACCATAAGCGTTCAAGAACCACAGTTCTCTTCATCAGATGCATGGAGGGCAGGGCTTTTTTTCAGCTGGAACGCAGTGGAACGGGGTTCTGGAACCTCTTGAAAATGGTCACATGGCTGGTGGCCCCGCCCCCCTGATCTCCAGACAGAGGGGAGTTGAGATTGCCCTCCGTGCCGTGGTGCAGCACAAAGGGCAATCTCAACTCCCCTCTGTCTGGAGATCAGGGGGCGGGGCCACCACCCATGTGACCATTTTCTCCGAGGGCAACCCACTGAGTTCCACCACCTCTTTTCCCAGAAAAAAAGCCCTGATGGAGGGTATGGAGAAACTGGCTAGAGATATATAGGTGGTGAGGGGAGGGGGGAGTAGATGCAAATCAGTTGCAAAAGTGATAGAAGTGAAGTGCACAATCCAGGCTGGGTGTGACTCCTCCTCTCCATAGCTGAATCTGAATGGAAAACAGTTCTCTATGCAGCTTACTTCAGAATCAAGTGTGGAGAAGATCACCCACTGCTAGGTACAATAAATATACATCAGGAACTTTTGGATTCAGCCCAGTAACTGGAAGTGCAATCCCAGAGTCATTCCGGCTAAGCATACAAACTTCAATGGGTTTAGACTAGAGTAACTCTGCATATGATTGCACTGGAGCACATCTAAGTCTGGCCGAGGAGAACGAGGGAGAGAAGCAGGCGGGCGAGCAAGGAAGTAAGCCCAATAACAGAGAAGTCTGATCTCAGGGCCTCTGCGTGGAGAAAGGTAGTTGATCCCGCACAATGGGCTTGTGTTGGTGCTTCAGCCACCTCAAATACTGATAGGTCAGCACTATGTCCTGCTACTGACAAAGTAGTACTCTTTCTTGGCCCAGTCTCTTGGCTCAGACGCCAAAGGCCCAGAGCTCCTAATACCCTTCCCTCTGAACCAAAGCTTGAGGCCCCCTGGCACGTGCTATACTTTGGTACAGCAAGTGCTATACTCTGGATTTCGCTTACACAGCCATAGTGAGCTAGTTTCATTGATTTCCTTGTAGGAAAAGCAAGTCTTGAAGAGTGACCCTTCTACTTTTCTACCGAGTAGAAGTGCACGGCAGCATCAAAACCTTTCAGGAAGACAAAAGCGGAGTCATTAAAGAGCAATATCTGCAAGTCAAAGACACTGCTGCAGAAAAGTAAAATTGAGCAGGTAACTAAGTTCTAGACTAGACCTAAATTGGTTTAGCAAATTTAATTATTTAATCAACCACCGCTCTATATTAATAGTTCTGTGCTGGCTTTGGCTTCCCAGCCATTCATTCGGTATTCCTTTGGCAATTTTATTGCTCTGTAGGTTAGAAAATAACGAACTTCCACTGTTACGACTTCTTAGTGCTAGGATTTTTTAAAGCCAGAGCCAATGTAGCTATTGTGATATAGGAAACTTTTGGAGACATATATCTTCATATTTTTATAAATAATTATAGCAGCTTTTGTGGGGCCAGTTTCGTAAAGAACTCCTTTTGAAGTTATCAACTTAATTGTGATGTTAGTAGCCATGATGGAGATCCAGAATGATATAATCCTAAAATACTTTCTTGGGAATAAGCCCAGTTGAATAAACCAAAGTAGGATTCTAAGTAGACCTGCTTAAGATTCTTCTCAAAGAGGCTTTTTTTCCCCCTAGACACAATATAAATTGCAATAGATGGGGACGGGGTGTGTGTGTGTGTGCTCGTGAGGAATTGTAAGGGTGGGAGATTTTATCTCCTGTTCCCCCACTTCACCTTCAACACAGCAGTCTAGCTCCAAGCACATTATCATTAAATGTAATTTTTTTGAAGTACTTGCAACCTACCTTTCCCCCTACAAAGGGGTCCCAAAGCAACTTACAAATGCTCTAAAAGCCAATATAACACATTTTAAAATATAGCAAACTCATTACTGCCCCCCCAAACCCTTGCTCCCCAACCACTCTTGTCAAGTACAACAACAAAAACAACAACAACAACAACAACATTTGATTTATATACAACCCTTCAGGACAACCTAATGCCCACTCAGAGCAGTTTACAAAGTATGTCATTATTATCTCTACAACAACAAACACCCTGTGAGGTGGGTGGGGCTGAAAGAGCTCCAGAGAGCTGTGACTAGCCCAAGGTCACCCAGCTGGCTTCAAGTGGAGGAGTGGGGAATCAAACCCGGTTCTCCAGATTAGAGTCCTGCACTCTTAACCACTACACCAAATGTTAAGTCATTAAATAGGCTGGAGCAAAGTCAACAGAAAATTGATTATTTGGCCCCCAACCACGTTTATGCTGTGCACAGAGGAGGGTGTCTTTCTATTACTCTTTGTTTCCTGTATGGGAAAGATTGCAGAAGGGTTGGCAATAGGGTTGCCAGGCCCCCTCACCCTCCAGGCGTGGTGCAGGAGTCTTGGCACTCACCTTTCTAGATGACTTTGTGTGTGCACATAGCGCTCCTGGGCTGCACAATGACATCACTTCTGGGAAGTGATGTCATTTCGCAGGGCCTCATGCCATTCCTGGGCGCTCTCCCACACTCTGTAGCAGGTCTATTTCTGCCCATTTGGGACCAAATCGGGCCCGTTTGGGGCCCAAATCAGCCCACTGTGGAGCATGGGTGCATGCTGCTTCCCCCAGGAGCACGCCCTGGGAGGGGCATTCCCCCGCCTTTTCCTCCGCCAGCCAGGTAAGCATGGGCGGGGGTGGAGGGTGGGAGTGGGGGATCCCCCTCCCCCAGCAGGGGACTGGCAACCCTAGTTGGAAGACATGCACCTAATCTTCCAAAACACTAGAAGCTGCTGGTAGATTGAGCAGACCATTTCCCCTTCTTCTTCCCACGGTTTGATTCATGGATATTATTTTATATTCTGAAAACAAGATAGACATTTAATATTTTTAACTCCACAGCACTCCACCATTCTTTTGCTTCTGAGAAGTAAAGAGCTTGATCAGTCCTCATCTTGCATGTGTGTGTGTGTTGTTGCCAAGTAGGCCCCCTCCCCTGCTTTGAAGCCTGCTATGAACTGTGCTAAAGTTTCCTGCGTTACTGTTTTACTGCTGCACCAAAGACTGCTTTGCACGTGTGTGTTCTGATACACGTGTCAGTTTCCTGCCTGCGTGTCAATTACCTTGCTGCTGCTATAGACTGTGTAGTTTACTGACTCCATGTTTGGTTAACTGCACAAAAGGACTCTCTTTCTGGGCAGCCCTGCCCTGACCTGTGTCTGGAATTCCCAGTGTGCGTTTGGACTTTGTTACAAGTGTGCCCCGTGCCTGCACTGCCATCTGCCACGGACCGTGCCTGTTCCCTGCCTTGGACTGTGTTTTAAAGTGTTGTTCCCGCTGCCTCCATGGAAGCCTGCCTCATATGGGCCCAAGCCGCTGCTAGCAGCCGGGCGCCTGCCGGGGAAACCTCCAGCGAGTCTGGCTAGGCGCTCCCTGGTCAGTTCCCGCCTGGAGCCTCCCGCGGGCCGGTCGCCGAGCTTGCCCTCGCTACCGGGCAGCCTGCTATCCAGCCCCAGCTATGCCCAGCCGGCATCCATGTTCTCAGGCACCCAGAAGACCCAGAGGAAGAGACTGCTTTGAGAAGCCATTTCGGCGAAGCGGGCACACCACGTCCGCAGCGAGAGTACCTCGCCCCGCTCTGCATATCTTAGGAGCCGCCCCGGAGAAGGAACTAAGTGCCGACCATCCCAAGCACTTAAAGAATGCATCTCAAAGAAACCTCCGCATTCCAAAGCTGATGACATCAGGACAAGCCCTGTCCGCTGGAACATCCTTTCAGCCCACTTGGATTTCCCCCTCCCTCTTTTGTCCCCTCTTCCTGAGGTGTCACTTATCACAATCTGATTACCAAAGTGGCCCATCCAAGCCATTCAGTAGCCCATTAGACCCTTTGTTTTAATCTGTGAGAACCACCAAGTACAGCACCAGCCCCAGGGTACGTTTTGGGGTATTTAAGATGGTCTCCCAGACCACTCGGTGCTTAGGCCATTCCTATCCAGACTTCCTTGCTGTCCGTCTGTGGTTCCAGTGCTGGCATTGGGCCACCCTCGCTGCTGTATCTCTGCTTCGCTCCAGGATAAGTGAGTATTCCCCCTATCATCGTTGGGAACCAGCTAATGCGAACGTCTCTGTATTTCCTACTCTGTATTTCTTAGACCTTGTATGTTCTTTGTATGATTGTGCAAGCTAGGCTTACGCTACACTCAATACACGTGTTTGGACCTTACTCCTTGTCTGCCTCTTTTTCACTAGAGTGTCTGGGATCGGGACCTCCGTAAACATAGGTTATGATCCTCGCTTAATATTAATAGTTACAGACTGCTGCAGCTAATTCCCCATTATAATAAAGAGCAGTTCTGGTAACAGTTTACTGGTGGAGAATGCGGGCATAACCCAGTTCGTGTGAATGCACGTGAGTCGACACGCGTGTTTTCGGCGAACTGACTTAGAGGAAAATTTTCCAGACCTCAGTGTAAAGAGCGCAATTTAGCTCAGGAAATTAAAAGTGTGAGTGTGTGTGGCTCTAGCGAGCATTTCTATCTTGTGGGTTGGCTTTTCCCCATTTCCTCCTTCAGCCAGCTTTGGACTACTTGCCTTTTGTGGTGCACCGCGAGGCCCTCCAGCCGTTATAACCGGTGTACTGTGGGTGAGGACCTCTGAACTGGTGAAGTTCCTGGCCACTTTCCGGGCCGCCTAAACGCGTCTATGTGGGTGGGATCCCAGAAGTAGGCTCTATAGATATATATATATCCTGAAGCAGCACATATAAAACTCTTTTCCGCCCTCCCCCGTCTCTCCTAAGTCCGTCCAAACCCCGTTCCTGCCAGCACTTAGGCTTCAATCCCCGCTCCGGAGGAAACGTGAAGGGATCGATAGTCCGTTTGGTTGTTCAGTCAGTTTAGCTTTGGGAATCTAAAGCCAGGTTCCTGAAGCCCCGCGGCAGCCGGCCGCACCGTGCTTAAGAGTTTTAAGTTAGACTCTTGGGCGCCTTTCCGCTTGCGAGTTTTAAGTTAGACTCGTGGGCACACCTCGCTTGGGAGTCAGTGGGACTCTTGGGCACACTTTTGCTTGGGAGTTGTTAGAACTCTTGAGCGCACCTCGCTTGGGAGTACAGTAAGCTTTACTCCTGAGCCATTTTGCTTGGGGACTTGCAGAGGCAGTCCTTGAGCGCTTTCAGTCTTTTGGTCGAGGCTTGGAGACAGTTTAACCGTTTGTCTCTGAGCGTGAGGCCTGGGGACACTTTGAGTATAGTTCTTGGGCAGAGAGCTTGAGAGCATTTGTAGCTTCTGAGCAGAGGCTTGGGAGCATTTCTGGTTGCCTGAGCAGAGGCTTAGGAGACCCCTTAGTTGCAGTTTCCGGGCAGAGGCTTGGGAACCCTTTTTGGTTTTCTGAGCACATAGGCTTGGGAGACCCCTGAGCTTTGGTTTTCCGAGTAGAGGCTTGGGAGACCCCTGAGCTTTGGTTTTCCGAGTAGAGGCTTGGGAGACCCCTGAGCTTTAGCTTCTGAGCAGAGGCTTGGAAGCACTGAGCGTTTTTGTTCTTGGGCTTAGAGAGCTTGAGAGCACCCTCCGAGCCAGTAAACGTTTCCTGGTCCCGTGGCTTGTAGGCAAGCTTGAAACGGGAATAGGAATTTTCCCCTCTCCCCCAGAGGAGAAGGATTGAGCGTAGGACCCTAAAAATACCCTTGTGAACCTAAAAGTAGGACCTTAAAACCCCCTGGTAAAAACCCTTGAGGACCTGAGGGAAGGATAAACCTCCCAAAAGGGACATAGAGAGGAAGAAGTTGTTAAAACCCTTGAGCAGCTTTAATCGCCCCACCCCTGGTGTCGCTGATCTACTCTTTAACCTCCCCCGAGATCAGCCTTAAACTAAAAAGTAAAAATGTACCGGGCAAACCCCACCGTGCCCCGCCTGGAGAAGTGGCTAGTTAAGAAGGGAGATTGCCCTTGGGAAGCCGGTTCCTTCAAGGGACCTGACCCGCTCCAGATAGTCAGAAGTGCCTTCCAAGATTTTTGTGAGAAAGAGAAACCCAAGTCGAGCAAAAAAGACAGATACGGAGCTTGGGCACTTTTCACTGCCTTACAGGACAGCGTGTCCCTGATAAATAAATTACAGATAGCGCAGGAAGATAGTGAGCAGGAGATAGAGAGGCTTAGAACAGCCCAGGACAGAGAGAGGAAGGAGCTAGAGGAGAAAGCCAAACGAGAACAGGACGCCCTGCATCTAGAAATCCAGAGTCTCAGGGCCAAACTAGTCGAACAGGAAAGAGACCATGAGGAGAAAGCAGTTGAGTGGCGCGCTGAACGCGTCAATCTCATATTGGAAAAACAAGGATTAACTACCGCCCTCCAGGACGCCCAGCACAAGGCTGAGGCGGCCACCGCTCGTGCCGACATGGCTGAACATGCAGTAGTCGAGGGACAGGAAAGAATCGCTAAGCTAACCCATGCCGCCCAGTTCATGGCAGAGCATAACCACTCCAAGGTAACCTCCGCAGACCACTCCGCTTGTAAGAGGGAGCTAGAGGCCCTAAAGCAGCACCTGGGAATGCAGCAGGCCGTAATTTCCGCCGTGCATCCCGCGGCTCTCTTGGCCCTCCCCGAAGGTAGTACCGACAACTGGTCACCCCCTTCGCCCCAGCCTGCGGAAGCTCCACAGCCCCTCCACCCAATAGCCACCAAGGAAATTGTATCCATGGACGAGGATGGCAGGAAAACAGACCGGGTCGTTAAAGAAACCCGCAATTGGAGGCCCGATGAGCTCCAAGCCATAGCAGACCGTATGGGACCCCTAAACCGAGACACGGCCATCCAGTGGTTCACCCATGTGACCACCTCCCAGCCCTCCGCTAGTGGTTCCGATGTGGCCCAGCTGGCCCGCCAATGCGCTGCCCCTGAAATAGTCTCGGCCCTGAATGCCTATATCTCTAACCGAAGGCTAGCCACACGCAGCCAGTATGGAGCAATTAAGGAGATCTGTGCATTCCTGTGGCCCACCAAAAGTTTGAAAGCCCTGTACATCGCAGAGTCTCAAAAACCCGGAGAGGACCCAGAGGCATATTTAGCCAGAAAGCAGCTTCTTGCTGAGCTAGCAGATGAAGTAGATTTAGATGCAAGCGATGTACCCGACTTTGACGAATTAGAATTCAGGAGAGCAGTCTTAGATGGACTCAATAGTACCACCCGCCTAGCACTGGCAGGAGTGGAGCCCGGGAGCATCTCATGGGGAGACCTGGAAGCTCGCATCAGAAGCATTGCTGGCCTGTTGCGAGAAACCGGCGCCATCCGCCATGTGAAGCCCCCGGCCTCTCGTAGGAAGGAGAGCGAGCCGATAAGTGCAGTCACCTATGCCAATCATGGCCCCCACTCTCAATACCGACCACAGGGACGCAGCCCGTATCCGGAGGCAAGGGGAGGAATCCTGAGGGGAAGGAGCGGCAGCTTTAACCGGGGAAGAGGACCGAGGGACTACCGCCCGGGAGTCTCCTTTGCACCCGCCCCGAGTTACAGTTCCTCCTCCCAGCAAGGACCCCACGAGCCCCGACTGCAGGATGCACCCATAGCCCCTTCTCACTCGCGAGCATCGCACCCGTACCACCATCAGGTCTACCCGCCTCCAGATCAGTCCAATGCTTGGGGAGCATCGCAGGGCGACCACGAGGGTTACCGGAACCGCGGCAGCACGCCCCAGTCCAGGGACTCCCTCCGTTGGGAACTTTGGATGCGCCTCAAAAACATTGGAGCGAACATGGAGCTCTTCGACGGAAAGCCCACGTCCGTTCTAATGAAGGCGATCATGGAGTGGGAAGACCAGCAGCAGCCCCCAGTACCTCCGTCGGCGCCTCCTTTGCCGCCAGACCCTCCCTTCTCGAGTCCCCCGATAGCTGCGGTTCGAGAGCACCCGAGCCCCAACAACCCCTTTAGAAGAAGCGCCGCTTCCACCGACCAGAGTGCAGGATCAGAATAGGGTTGCCCCGAGTCCCAGTCTCCCTCCGTGGGCATAGTTGCCAAACTAAAGCCGGACACATGGGGGAGACCGACAGTGAAGGCAGGGATCGGGACTCCCGGGGAAAAGAAGAAGCCTGCCACCCTCCTCATAGATACCGGAGCTTCACTTAACATACTCCGGCCCACCTTAGTCACAAAGGGAACCCAGACCCCCACAACCATGCAGCTCGCCGGTTTCGGAGGCGGCATGCAGGAATCCCCGGTCTGGCAGGATATCCCCCTCTCCGTTGGGAGCCTGGCCACCCGGATTTCGGCATGCGCAAACCGGGGAGAAGACGATGGACTTTTGGGCATGCCATTTTTCCGTGCCGAGGGACTGACCATTGACCTAGCGAACGGGCTCCTGTGGCGCATCCCGGGAGGCCCAGACTTTGTTAATGCAGTCCATCGATGTGCAGCCCTCAAGGCCCCCCTTCCTCTCGCCCCCATCACAGGAGACCCCTGGGTTCAGGACTTTCCCGAAGTGTGGGTGACAGATAAAGCCGAGTGTGGGATAGTGAAGGGCGCCTGCGTCCTGATTGAAGGAAAGGACCCCCCTCCCCAAAGACAATACAAGTACCCAGCAGAAGCTGAGGCAGGGATAGCCAAGACTATAGAAGGACTCCTTGAGTGGGACGTCATACTCCCAATGCAGTCCATCTGCAACGCCCCATTGTGGCCAGTTCTGAAAGCAGATGGAGTGACCTGGAGAATGACGGTCGACTTCCGTGCCCTGAATGCCACCACCCCTCCAGTTGCCCCGGTTGTGGCCAAGTATAATGAGATCCTAACGGCCATTGCCGCTGGGTCCCGGTTCTACTCGGTCATAGACCTGGCCAATGCCTTCCACTCCATCCGGTTGCATGAGTCTTGCTGGTACAAGTTCGCGTTCACTTTCCGTGGCCAGCAATACGCATTCAAGCGGACACCCCAGGGATTCCACTCCAGCCCCAGCATTTGTCATGCCCATGTAGTTCAAATGTGGGAACGCCTCCAACCCTCCTCGAGGCCCCACGTACTGAGCTACGTGGATGACATTTTAGTCCACGCCCCCACGGAAGAATTAGCCCGCCAAATCACCAGGGAAGTCCTGGAACTCCTCCGCGAGACTGGGTTCAAGGCAAGCAGGGAAAAGGCCCAATTGGTTCAGACCAGCGTCAAGTACCTGGGTCTGACCCTGGGACCCGAGGGTCGTACCCCGGACGCCCAGCGAATGGAGGTCATTTCCAAGCTGCCTGCACCCACCGATGTCCCCTCCCTCAGGGCCCTTCTAGGGACTTTCAACTTTTCCCGAGACTTCATCGAGTCCTTTGCAGACAAAGCTCGCCCCCTTTATGCTCTCCTCAAGAAGAACACTCCCTGGGAGTGGGGACCGGAGCAACAGACAGCCTTAGCCGAGCTAAAGCGCAGCCTGGCCGCGGCCCCGGCCCTAGCCCATCCAGATGTAACTCAGCCATTCTTTATCCAGTTAGCAGTATCAGACAAGAGCATAGGAGCCACGCTCACCCAGCAGCAAGCGGGAACCGCTAGAGTAGTAGCCTATGCCTCTCGCAACCTAACCGCAGTAGAGACTAAGTTTAGCCCATGCGAGAAGACGTGCCTTGCTCTAGTTTGGAGTCTGACCCATTGGGAATTTATCATAGGAGGCTCCCGCACAATAGTTCAAACTACCCACACGCCTCTCAAATATATTCTGTCTGGCAAAATACAAGACGGACAAGTCTCAAACGCCCGCATAGCGCAGTGGACCCTGGCCCTAGTCAACCGCGGAGTAGAATTCAAAAAGGAAACCACTGAGCCACCAGCCCCCTATGGCCTATTGGTAACCGGGACCGAGCACGAGTGCCCCCTGGACCCGCCACCACAGGTTGTCTGGCCAGTTACTTGGGGAGTCCCGCTAGAGGAAGCCCGACAGAACGGCTTCACATGCTGGTTCTGTGACGGCTCCTCCTTTCACGTTGGGGGCTCCCCTCGGACAGGCTACGGCGCCGTGCGAGTGAGCGACGCCCATACCCTCAAAGGTCCAGCCCGCCCCCATTCCAGCCAAGCGGCTGAGGTGCAAGCGCTTCTGGCAGTGCTTGAGTTTGAGCCCCCAGAAAGCCCACTTGCCATTTACACAGACTCGGATTGGACGGCCAAAGCCGCCACGGTCTGGCTCCCGGTATGGCAGAATCAGGGGTGGAGAGCTAGCGATGGGAAACCCGTAGCCCACCTACAGCTATGGCAGCAAGTAGCAGCACTCCTCCAGTCCCGCTCAGGCCCAACACAGGTGGCCCATGTCAAGGGACACCAGAAGACAAATTCAGAGACCGCTTATTGGAACGACCAGGCAGACCTTGCAGCCAAGGCAGCCGCCACTGAAAATGCTCCCCTACCGGAATCAGCCACCGACTGTCCCCTCCGCCCTGTCACCACTCGGGCACAAGCCCGCAGCCAAGCTCAGGGAACCGCAGGAACACTAGACCTAGCACGACTGCAACTATCTGACCCAGAAATAACTGACCTCCTAGCCGCAGGAAGGGATCAGACAGGGAGACTCATGATCAGAGAAGAGGAAGGCATAGTTTGGGCAGTAGATGCAGCCGGCGAACGCCATTGGGTAGTGCCATTGGAAGTTAGGGCTGACTTAATTCAGTTTGTCCACGAGCAGGGACACCGAGGCAAGGATCTGACTCTGGAAAGGGTAAAAGAGGTTGGTTGGTGGCCTGGCATGCGCACCGAAGTAGCGCAATGGGTGGACAACTGTCTGTCCTGCGCTATGGTTAATGCCGACCCCACTGGACCTAGAGCTCCCCTCCAGCATCAGAGAATTGATGGACCCTGGGCTCGCATACAGATTGATTTTATCGGCCCTCTTCCCCCCACTGCTCGCGGCAATCGCTACTGCCTCACTGTCATAGACCCCTTCAGCAAATGGGTCGAAGCGTTTCCATGCAAGCGCAACAATGCAGCCACCACAGCCAAATTACTGTTTAATAATGTTTTCTCGCGATGGGGCATCGTGAGAGTCATGGACTCTGATTTAGGCTCACACTTCATCGGAGAAGTAACACAGGAGCTTTGTAAAGCACTGGGCATCCAGCAACGTTTCCACATAGCCGGCCACCCCCAAGCTTCAGGCGCCATAGAAAGAACCAACCGGACCCTCAAGGAGGCTCTCCGCAAGATGGTTCGCTCCTCCGGGAGAGACTGGGATGAAAAACTCCCCATAATCCTAATGGCCATTAGAGGCACTACCGCAGTTCACGGGCTCACACCCCATATGGTAATGACAGGGCGAAGAATGCAGCTCCCGGAAGCCTTCTGGCTAGATACGCAGCTCCCTTCCGATATGCAGCCCGTAGTGATTAATGATGCTTGGGTCCAGGATCTGCTCTCATCCATACACGCCGTCCACATGCAAGTGGCCCAGAGGTTGGGCACAGCTCAGAAAGATATGGACCGCAAACTAGGATGGGTCAGGAACCCCAGGCAGTGGGAAGAAGGACAGCTCGTTCTGTACAGGAAGTTTTCGCAAACGGCGCATTCACTAGCAGCCAAATGGCAAGGCCCAGTCCCTATCACAAAAAGAGTCTCCCCAGCTGTCTATCAGGTAGCCATCCAAAGAAAGACAGGAGGAACGTGGCTAAAATACTTTCATGCCTCTCAATTAAAAGAATGGAAAGGGAAGCCGCTGCAAACCGCCCCCCCCGTGTATGATCCTGGGGGAACCACCACCAGCCCAGCCCCCCTCTGCCCAGTGATTCGCCAGATATCACTCCACCCTGGGCCAGAGATACCGTGTGTCCCCTTAGATCAGACTTTTGTAGCTTTAGAATAAAAGAAACAATAGAATATGTAGATATCGGTGTAAATGGTAAAAGTTTTTCCAGTTCTATTCTTTGACCTCATTAGGCGGGCCCCACAGTTGGGACCCTTAGGAGAAGACACGGCAATCAAAGCCAAATAGGACCACCACCGAAAGTGATTCTCAATTGGATTATAAGCCGCATGTTCGGAAAAAAAATTGCACAGGCAAAAGAGATTTGCTGTGTGTGGAGGTGGTTGGAGAGGCTTTGGCCCAGGAGTGAATGCAGTCTTCCAACGTTGAAATCACCAAATAAGGTGATTTCTTTGTTTGAAAACATTTCACCCGCCGTGCTGGTGAAGATCCCGCATCTACGTAGATTCGGGGTCTCACCTGCCAGACCCACGCTTTCGCATGATGGTCGGCTTTGGCTTTGAGGGCCGTGCCTCCCCTGGAAAAGGTCCCCCAGATAGCCCAACACCTCTCTTTTACTAATGCTCACATTCGTCATGGTGAGTTGCTATACGGCGCCACCAGCCAGTACGCTTTAGTGCAAAGGTAAAAGACCCGCCAGTATTTTGTAAATATGTGCCCTCTGGAATATGTTATTGGGGTGCGTTCGCCACGCACAAGGGGCAGCGTGCCTCATTTACATAGCCAGGATCCCCTGCGCCAAGATGACCCCCAAATAACCCAGACCCAGTGGCGCCGACAGATCTCGGCCGCCTCCGCCGCTTTTCGATAAACGCCGCCGAGCGCCTTCGGCTCCATTTCGGCCCTTTCCGCCAGCAGCCGCCCGCCCCACGTAATCTTTTCCCTTGCCCGTACCGTATAAGGGAAAAGAAGGGGGGGAGACATATTGAAGTTATAATGAAGCCCTGCCAGGCCTTCCAAGTGAGGGCAACCTAAAAGTACCCCACACCCGTATGCCTCTTGCTCCATGTGTTTTTCCTTTTTTTTGCTCAGTGCATTTTTCGTTTGCTCAGTATATTTTTCTTTTTGCCCGGTGCAACCTTTTTTTTTTAAACCAGAAAATGGGGCCTCCCGAGGGAGTCCCTCCAAAAATTGCTAGTCCTGCAAACATATGACGAAGGCCTATTTTTGAAAAATTAAAGCGAGGGCCCCCGTCTGCAGCAACCCTTATAGTCAATGTAAGCCGCTCTTTAGTTTTCTTTTCTTTTTAAAACGGCAAGGCCAGGCCGAGCCGGACAGATAGCTCTCAGCCCGCAAAATAAAAGTAGCCCGCCACCGAGCAAGGGGCACCTGAAGGCCACATAGTCTAGGCACCCAGGGACCCCTGGGGCGAGTTTGCATAGTCCCGCCTAACGCACAGCCGACCCGTGCTCGACGCAAAGACGTCCCCCCCTGAAATATACACGCTTTAGGAAGAAGCCCCCGCACAGGAGTTCCCCAGAGCAACAAGCTGGAAGGCTCGCTTAGTGCTCCGGGACTTCTCGTTCGAACCCCGCTTAACATACAGTGCTGGCAGAAATACGCCCTCCCTTTTCCACGCTTTACTTTATTCTTTATTTTGCTGCAACAAACTCAGGGAGCCTGTACTTATATCCGCAGGTCTCCCCAGGATATTTTCACCACAAAAGGAAAAGGAAGGCCAGGAGATGAGGCACCTGGCTACTCTGTGTTTGCTCGTGCTGGCAGGCACCCTAATAGAGGGACGCCCGTCCAAATTAATGCCCTACCCCCACTGGAGATGCATCAATACCCTGGCAGGGAATGAAATGATGGTCTGCAAAGTTGTGCAGCAGAGCAATATGACCACCCCCACGGACCGCACTAACTTCCGCAGTTGTGAAGAGCAGTGGATCCGACCCCCAGAGCTTGTTATTTTATGTGTGGGAGTAAAAACTATGTCCCAGGAACTAGTATGCTACTCGCCTACTGACACAGTGTCACCACTCGCTCCGATTCCATGTATGTTTCTCCCCCGCATCAGGCCAGCCCCCACCGCAGTCCCGGTGGTAGACAAATATACCACCCCTGCCAATTTCGAAACCTCGCCATTTGTCACTGAGGCTTTCGGACCATACTGTGAAGTTGTTTTAGTGTCGGCCGCAGTATGGAAGGCAGGAGACCCCTTTAGAATGACCATCCTACTAGGCACCACCACCACTGAGTCTGCATCAGTCACTATCACGCCCCCTTCAGGCGCAGTTCTCTCCTTTGCTATAGAGCGCTGGGAGAACCTGACCTGGATTGTAAAAGAGGAAGATCTAGCCAAACACGGCCCACCCGATTGGATTCTGGTTCAACAGACGCCCGAATGCCAAACCAAGCCCCTAGTAGAGAAATTTCACCGGCTTGGGCTGCTCTTTGTAAATTTGACTCACGAACCAGGCAATTATTCCCTGCTGATCCGGACCCAGGAGACCCACACCATCCAAATTGACCCTTTGATTGCTAGCAATGAACAATTAAGCCAAGGCGGCACGCATATAGTGGGCTCCCATGTTTTGAAAACTGACATTCGAGAGAGAGTTCTAGTCCGCCCGCAAATGTCTTTAAAAGAGATCCGCATAGACTTAGCTGAGCTAAATGTAACCCAGAGGCTGCCGCAGTGCGCTCCCTATCTGGAGGCCGGTAGCAAGGGTTGGAATGCATGGCTACAACTGTGGATCGATCCCTCCCCCTCTCTCTCGCGTGCCAGACGAAGCATTGCCGACTGGACTGCTCCAGCAGCCGGAGGCTTAGCAATCATGGATTCGGTCAACATTGAGACTCTCGCTAATAAGTTTGCCCATGTTACGACTAGCATCTCTGACTTAGGTAAACCGGTGGTGCAGTCCCTAAATTCCATTTCGAGTGGGCAACACGAGATCAGCTCCATTTTAGTTAACTGGGAGAGTCAAATTGAAAGAGATTTTTCTCTGCTGCTCAAAGGGACACAGTCTTTTGAACGCAACGTGTCAATAGCTATGGCATGTATGCAAGCCCAACAATTAAATCAGGCTGTGGCCATGGGGCTAATTCGGCAAGCCATGGATGGGCACTTGCCCCTGGAAATTAAAAGATTGATTATGCCCAAATTGTCACCCACAGAACTGGAGCTTGAATCCTGGTGGTCTCTCGTAAATTCCTCATTCTCACCGACCACCCAGGAGCTTAAATTATTTTTATTAACGGCCAGTGCGCACGAGTCATTCCACGTGTATCCAGTCGTGCCTCTGGGACTCCAAGTCAGCGACACCGAAGTCCTCTACGCTCGCCACCCCGACCATTGGGCCCGCTTCACCCCGACCGGATGGCAGCTCGTCAGCCTCCAAGGGTGCCAGCATCGAGACCAGACCGGCTTCATTTGCCAGGACCAAGCCTTTGCACCTCATCACCCCTGTGTAGCCCCGCAAGTCGACGCCCTCAATGAGTGCCCTTTCGAGGTCGTCCGGGAGAACAGCTCCGCTGTGGTCTACCTTGGGAAAGGATGTGCCTGCGTGCGAACGGCCTGCGACTTTGTGATCCTGAACTTGTTCCAGCTCAAGCCCGTGATCCCGGGAGTCAACCGCTGCTTTTGCAACCTGTCTTCGGTGGCAGCCTGCGACTTCACCTACACGGTACCGGTCTGGACCCAAGAAGAGATCCTGGTGGCACCCTCCATCTATCGTTATGTGAAGCCAGTTTCCCTTGGCATCGGTCTGGAGCTAATCCACGAGCTCTTGGCCCACCCGCAGCTCCACCGCACCCTCCAGAGCATCCAGAGGGACGGGGACACCACTGCTCTGGTTGTGTCCCACAACGGAAAGGAGATTTTGGATCTTGTCCAGCGGATTAAGACCACCGGCGAGCACTCGTGGTGGGAAACCCTCTTTGGCTGGAGCCCCACTGCCACTGGAATTTACAATTTGGCTTTGCACCCGATCATCGTTATTTTGGCCTTTCAAGTTCTGTTGTGCGCCTCACTGCTTTATTTGGGCTGTTGGAGCCGCCGACAGCTCCAGCAACTCCAACTGTCCTACCGTCTGGATCATTACAATCCAGACCTCCTCTTGCCCTAATGGTTATTCTTGGCGCCCTCCTTTAACCCTCGTTTGTTTGCTTATGTTATTATGAACTATGCTTGGATTTTATTATGTGTATGAATCCTACACCGGCCCCATGGACGATTTGCTGCTGGACACCGCTCCGAGGCCCTCTTGTGGACTAGGGGGGGACGTGTTTCTCTGCCTCCCAGCCCACGGCCCGTCTCCAAACGACCGCCAGCGGCACTACCTCCATGAGGACTAGAACTGTGTGCCTGAAGCCCTTCTCGCCGCCTGCCGACCCTGCTCTGCGGATTGACGCAGACAGCAAGGGGGGGTGGAAGTGTGTTTTGGAACACATGGACTAAGTTTGCTTGTTCCTGTATATATGCAACCCAGTCCAGCAGCTGTACTGCGGACTGAGCCGCCTGTGATCTTTGTTACTCTATGGTTTTATGAGTTTCCCTCCACTGCTTTTATGAATTTTAACTCCCATGAATTTAGCCCCGAACTAGTCCCTCTCTCTATCTATTGCAAGTGCGCCCATGAACTTTATCCCTATGAATTTGATTTTAACCTCAGGAATTGCCTTTTTAACCCGACTCCCTCCGCCGAGGTAATTCTAGCATATCTATTATTTTATGAATTTGGTTTTAACCGGGACCCCTCCTGAACGGTCTCTTTTAAAGGTTATTTTATTTCTGACTTTAAGCTCGATGAATTTGGTTTTAATCTAACTATATGAGTTGGTCTTTTAATTGCAGAGTGTATTTTTCTGGCCCCCATGAACCCTTCCGCCGCTTACCCCCCCATGAATTATTTCTCCGCACTTGCTTTTACTATTGCTGCTATCATCTATGAAATCGGTTTTAACTTCCTGAATTATCATTTTAAACCCTATGTATCTATGTATTTATGATTTTAACCATTTATGAACTAGCCTACCCTCAATGAATTATGCCTTGCTTGCACATTTCACTTTACCTTGTATGAATTGCTTTTAATCCTACATTCATGAATTGAACCATGAATTGCCTTTGCTTTTATACTTATGCTTATGAATTAATCCATGTATATGAATTGCTCCTGGTTTTAAGTGTTTTATTCCTCCATGAATTCCGTATGAATTACCTCCCGCCATGAATTGATCAATGTACCCAAACATGAATTGTTGTTGTTTATATGCATGAATTGATCATTGCTGCCTATTACTATGAATTACTATTGCTATGAATTATTACTATTTATTCTGACAATTGCACTTAGCACACCCCCTGGTGTGAACCCAGAGACCTGCAGCCCATTGGCTGATCTAAATTGCACTTATTCGGTTAGGTGGTTCTCCAAACTAAATTTTTGAGTGACGCCTCCCCCTCCTTCCCTTCCCACTCCTTCTTCGCTCGAAGCTCGACCACCGGACATTGCCGACCACCTCGCCTTTGAAGTCAAGTTCGGAGACCCGCGCGCCTGACGTCCCGGGGTCTCCGAGGGGGGGAATTGTTGCCAAGTAGGCCCCCTCCCCTGCTTTGAAGCCTGCTATGAACTGTGCTAAAGTTTCCTGCGTTACTGTTTTACTGCTGCACCAAAGACTGCTTTGCACGTGTGTGTTCTGATACACGTGTCAGTTTCCTGCCTGCGTGTCAATTACCTTGCTGCTGCTATAGACTGTGTAGTTTACTGACTCCATGTTTGGTTAACTGCACAAAAGGACTCTCTTTCTGGGCAGCCCTGCCCTGACCTGTGTCTGGAATTCCCAGTGTGCGTTTGGACTTTGTTACAAGTGTGCCCCGTGCCTGCACTGCCATCTGCCACGGACCGTGCCTGTTCCCTGCCTTGGACTGTGTTTTAAAGTGTTGTTCCCGCTGCCTCCATGGAAGCCTGCCTCATATGGGCCCAAGCCGCTGCTAGCAGCCGGGCGCCTGCCGGGGAAACCTCCAGCGAGTCTGGCTAGGCGCTCCCTGGTCAGTTCCCGCCTGGAGCCTCCCGCGGGCCGGTCGCCGAGCTTGCCCTCGCTACCGGGCAGCCTGCTATCCAGCCCCAGCTATGCCCAGCCGGCATCCATGTTCTCAGGCACCCAGAAGACCCAGAGGAAGAGACTGCTTTGAGAAGCCATTTCGGCGAAGCGGGCACACCACGTCCGCAGCGAGAGTACCTCGCCCCGCTCTGCATATCTTAGGAGCCGCCCCGGAGAAGGAACTAAGTGCCGACCATCCCAAGCACTTAAAGAATGCATCTCAAAGAAACCTCCGCATTCCAAAGCTGATGACATCAGGACAAGCCCTGTCCGCTGGAACATCCTTTCAGCCCACTTGGATTTCCCCCTCCCTCTTTTGTCCCCTCTTCCTGAGGTGTCACTTATCACAATCTGATTACCAAAGTGGCCCATCCAAGCCATTCAGTAGCCCATTAGACCCTTTGTTTTAATCTGTGAGAACCACCAAGTACAGCACCAGCCCCAGGGTACGTTTTGGGGTATTTAAGATGGTCTCCCAGACCACTCGGTGCTTAGGCCATTCCTATCCAGACTTCCTTGCTGTCCGTCTGTGGTTCCAGTGCTGGCATTGGGCCACCCTCGCTGCTGTATCTCTGCTTCGCTCCAGGATAAGTGAGTATTCCCCCTATCATCGTTGGGAACCAGCTAATGCGAACGTCTCTGTATTTCCTACTCTGTATTTCTTAGACCTTGTATGTTCTTTGTATGATTGTGCAAGCTAGGCTTACGCTACACTCAATACACGTGTTTGGACCTTACTCCTTGTCTGCCTCTTTTTCACTAGAGTGTCTGGGATCGGGACCTCCGTAAACATAGGTTATGATCCTCGCTTAATATTAATAGTTACAGACTGCTGCAGCTAATTCCCCATTATAATAAAGAGCAGTTCTGGTAACAGTGTGTGTATGGGGTGTGTGTGTGCTTGTTTGCAGATCTAGATCCTCTGCCCTTTTTTAAAGGCAAAGAGTAGCTGTGGGGTTTGTGGAGGTGTGGGTGACGATATTTGAGGAGGATCTAGGCCTTCTCCCTCATCCAAATCAACACCCATTCAAAAAGAATAAGAGAGATCCTGTTAAGGAGCTTCCACCATAATGTCTACTTTGGCCCTGGCAGACAGCCTGCAGATTAACGGGAGGGTTTCCTCCCTCTGAACTCATTAATATTCCAGAAGTTTGCCCTTTGCTGCATTCTGTTCTTCCTTGATTCTGAATTCTGTAAGGCTATTTCTACATTTACGAAAAGTAACTAGTAACAAAATCCCTTATAGGAAAAAATACAACAGGCTCTAGAAAGGGAAGGGTGGGCAGGTGGGCATTGCCTCCTTCTCCGTGACTGATCCTGGCCGGGTGAACATAAGGGGGGGAGATATTGCCCTCTGCTCCACACATGATCCCAGCCAGGTGAAGGAGGGCGGGCATTGCCTCCTGCTCTGTGCCTGATTCCGGCTGGATGAAGGGAGGATGGGCATTGCTGCCTGTTCTGCACTTGATCCTGGCAAGGGGAGGGGGGCAGGCATTGCAAACAGATCCATGCCTGATTCCAGCAGGGTGAAGGGGATGGGCATTGCCACCAGCTCCGCTACTGATCCTGGGAGCATGAAGGGAGAGCGGGCATTGCTGCCTCCTTCATACCTTCACCCTGTGAAGGGGGTGCAGCGATTGCTTCCTGCTCCATGCCTCATCCTGGCCAGGTGAAAGCAGTGGGTGGGCATTGCCTCCTGCTCGGTGCTTGATTGTCTCTTGCTCTGCACTTAATCCCAACTGGGTGAAGGGGGACAGGCATTGCTGCCTGCTCCACCTCTGATCCCGAAGGGTGAAGGGGAGGCAGGTATTGCCACCTGGTCTGCTCCTGATCCAGCCTACATGAAGCAGGTCGGGCACTGCCACCTGCTCCACTCCTGATCCTGGCTGAGTGATGGTGAGGGGAAGGCATTTCCACCTGCTCCACACCTGATCCCAGCTCAGTGAAGGCAGGAGGGGGGCATTGCCACCTGCTCTCCTTCTGATCCCAGCTAGGTGAAGGGGGGGCAGGCATTTCCAAGGTGCTTTGTAACATTAGTGTGTGAATTTGTTTACAGTGGTGGACTTTAGAACCGCTCCTGAGTAGGTCTTTTTGATGAAACATCAGGTTTCCTTACCAGCCCTGCATGTCGGGCAGGTGGGTAATGTCTTCTGGACATCCTGACATTGATGGCATCTCCCTTGAAAAGAAATATATTTCTTTGGACATATTTGAACATTGGACTTTAGAACACTTACTGTCAGTCCTTGGCAGGTAGAATCCCTAAGTTCTCCACAGCAAACACACAGGTGATTTGGTTGAAGTAACTTTATTAGAGATCTATCAAGTACAAGGTGCTCAGACAGCTAAATTGGCAGAAGTGACGTAGATGGGGTCAGTAGTGTTAGTTATAGGGAAAGTTCCTGCCATCAGGATAAGGACCGTTGAAGCATTGGGCGTGAAGAAGCCGGGTGCGGGGGGGAGGTGAAAGGGAGAAGCTAGGTTTAGGCTAGACAGAACAAAGAATGAAATCATCTCAGTTCCCAAGAAGGATACATTTCAAGCTGGCCGCAGCCAACCTTTAAGGACATTTGCTGGAGGAAGCAGGGGAAAGAGAAATTAAAAATTGACTAGATATCGATTACTCTTTGAGAATATTGGTGGCTTGTGTTTGATGTGTATATTTTGTATATTGTATCTGGGTTCCCAGTATGCATTTGGAGATGTGAATTGTATCTCTGCATTTTCGGAGTTGAATAATATTGCCGTCTTTGAATGCTCTTGGGAAAGCTTTCCTGAAACAGGAGTCCAGCTAGCACCCTGTTGAGTGTTTCTTCTTGGTGGCCATGGATTCTTCCCTGCAAGTCCTGTGTCTCCTCCAGTGGATTCTCCCACCTGGGAGGTGGCTACTGCACCAGCTCTGGCCGTTGGGTTGGATCTGCAGCTGTTAAGAACAAGGAAGAGAGAGAATTCTCTGGTTTTGAATTATTCAAGGAAGGACTTTTTGGTGACTCTGGGACTTGCAGGTGGCTAAGGTCAATTATTCATTTGAATGAGAAATTTACATATGCATATTAAGGTATTGCTATACCTATGAGTTTTGGAAGTGAACTAAGTATTGTAAAATTCACAGTTGTGATCTGTTGAGCACCCAGCACTTTATATAAATTAAGTATTTTTGATAATTAGATAGTAGAGTATTTTTGACAATCTAGCTTTTTGCATGATGCCCTTTAAGAACGTTGCCATTTCTGCCCTTGCCTTCCTGTCTTGTTTTTCCCAGTTCACTTTTTGGGCTTCTTCTTCTGGTGGAATTTGTTCCACTGTTTCCCACAAATCCTTCTTCACTAGCTCATTCTCCATTCTGAACTTCTATAAAGGATTGTTACTGGAGGTTAGAACAGGCACAGGAGGCTCTAGCGATTTGACTGTATATGTGGCATGTCTCTTCTTTTGTTTCTCTTAAATATATTTACTTCTCTTTGCTGTCTGGCTGGGTGGCTGGCTGGGCCCGTAACCCTCTGTGAGGGGGGAGAGATACCTCTGTGACCCTCCATATGGGGCATATCCCAGCACTCACCTGGTGAAGGATATACCACCTTTCCTCACATGTGAATGTGTGTAGCAGAGCACACGGTCAAGCCCAGTGAGAAGAAATATAATTTAAGATGTTTGTTTAGTTAAAGAAGAGTTTCATTTAAGAACTATTTACAATAATATATACAACAAACTGAGAGAGACACATATTCATCACTTATACAAGAGAGAGAGGGAGACAGTTTCTGTAACAGACATTTTACAACTGACACAGACAGAACAGAACCTTCATTCACAGCAGGGAGGGGCTACTTCAGGAGCTACAGACAAACAAAATATACAGAGTATCAAGCCCTTCACTCTGCAAACACCCTGCACGTTCAAATGAGACCACAGTGCTTTATTCCTACAATCCCAGCTGGGTGAAGGCCTCCTGTTTCGCTCCTGATCCCAGCTGGGTGAAGGGGGTGTGTGGGCATTGCCTTCTGCTCTGCTCCTGATCCCAACTGGGTGAAGGGGGGCAGGCATTGCTACCTGCTCTGCTCCTGATCCCAACTGGTGAAAGGATGCAGGCATTGCTACCTGCTCTGCTCCTGATCCCAGCAGGGTGAAGGGGGTGGACATTGCCACGTTCTCCACATCTGATCCCAGCTGGTTGAAGGGGGGGAGGGGTGGGCATTGATCTCAGCTGTGATGGAAGTGAATTTAATCAACTAGAACATTTTATGTGCCTTTATTGTTTCTATGCAATTTTGCTTTATTCTCAGGTACTATTGAAGTAGGTTAATACATTATGCAGAAGAATTAACACTGGAAACACATGAATGTATACTATGCACTGGGAATGCTGAGACCAATTATTGCAAAATACCTGTTGTTTTGCAGTAACTACTAGATATGCTTATCAAGCAAGCTTACTGCCAGAAAGATGCACCTGTATTCAATATGCACTATGCTAGGTTTATATTCTGATAAGGGAAATCTCCTTCTAAACTATTCATGCTAAATGTATCCATAGAATAGCCAGAGGTAGACACGAGAAGCCAGCTGCAAATGTGAGGATTTGAATGGCTACTTTCAGACAGGAAAGTGTTGGATGAGGAGAGGGCAATAAACCACTCAGCAAAAGAACTGAACCGGCTTCAAGCTAATTAGATTAACCAAACTCTTCAAGGCTGCAAGAAGCCCCAAGTAAGAGAGAAAGGGGCACCCGACACCCAATGTAGTCTCTACTAAATTCCTGAGGAGGGGAAAGAGCTCCCCTCCCATGGTACTCAAAGGGACAATCTCTGCCTGAAAAGATACAAGGTTGCTGAAGCAACACTAAGGTGCCCTTGGCAAAATATTACATTGCTCAGGGAGAAGGAAATACTAAGAGATCTATGAATGGGAAAGTATGAGAGAGGAAGAGAGATGTTCCTTGAAAAGATAAAACAATGCACTAATGTGATAAGCAATGCTAATTGGGAAATATTGTAATTACGCTGTTGACCGGAGTTATTCTTCCAATAAGGGACCACTGGATCATTGGAGGTTGTCACTTACACAAACCAATGGGGTTCACAATTATGTTCGAGCCAATGGGACTCCCAACATTGTAATGAACTAAAGGGTATGCTTTGGACAGCTGTTGTAGCTTTGATGAGCATTGGGCATGTGTGATTTCTTTACTCTCCATGTAACTGACGCTTCTCCATGTTTAATAAATGTAGCAGACTTGCTTCTTTCACAGGACTCTGCATCTGTCTCTTCTTTGAATTGGCTGAGGGACATTTGAACCATGGATTGCGTGGAACAGCTGGGTGCAGACAGGGGTGGGAATTGCCACCTGCTCTGCTCCTGTTTCCAGGTGGGTGAAGGGAGGCTGGCATTGCCACCTGCTCTGCTCCTGATCCCGGCTGGGTGATAGCGGGGGGTGGGTATTGCCACCTGCTCCATTCCTGATCCCAGTTGAGTGAAGATTGGGGTGGACACTGCCATGTGCTCCATGCCTGATTCCAACTCAGTGAAGGCAGGAGGGGGACATTGCCACCTGCTCTTCTTCTGATCCCAGCTAGGTGAAGGGGGGCAGGCATTTCCAAGGTGCTTTGTAACATTAATGTGTGAATTTGTTTACAATGGTGGACTTTAGAATTGCCCCCAAGTAGGTCTTTTTGATGAAACATCAGGTTTCCTTACTAGCCCTGCATGTCAGGGATGGGCATGTTGGGAGTGGACATTGCTACCTGCTCTGCTCCTGATCCCAGCTAGATGAAGGGGGGGCATTGCCACCTTCTCCATGCCTGATCCCAGCTGGGTGAAGACGGGGTGCAGGCATTGCCACCTCCTCCACTTTTGATCTCAGCAGGGTGAAGACAGCGTGGGCATTACCACCTGCTCCACTCCTGTTCCCAGCTGGGTAAAGGGGGCTGTCATTGCCCCCTGCTCTGCTCCTGATTCCATCTGGGTGCTGGTGGGGTGACCATTACCACCTGCTCCACTCCTGATCCTGGCCTGGGCTTCCCACCACAGCACGCTCTTTGAGGGATGGGCTGCTTCTTCTGGGCTTCTCTCCATGGCAGCGCCCTCTGAAAGTGCACCGGGGTAGGAAGTGAGTTATCTGGAACACGGTTAGCCTCTTATATAGCAGAATGCTAAAACTGGTCTGTGTGCTGTTTGTAGCACCTTCCCTCCTGTCCAGTTCAGTTCATTTAGTGGCTCCCTCCAGAGGAGTTTTCCCAGCAAGTTAATGGGCCAGTCCCCCACCTCCCTAGACTGGGATGGGATGGGGATGCAGAGTGTTTGCATCAGATTATACGATTTTTCTGTTGTATGTTACAAAGCAGATTGCAAGCAGACCTCTGATAACAAACATTTTAAGGCAAGAGCTTCGAGAAATCAAAGAAAGGAGCTTCCCCCCTCTCCAGCTTCTACAACCATTTCTGTAGAACAATTTAACCCGCAGCTTTAAGAAAGTGAAAAGGCCTTTTGGCCAAGAGGATTTCTACAAATCTGATGGACTTAGATGATAATTGCTCTCTCTTTAGCTCTGTATAATTTCTGATGCCATGCAATATTTAAGAAGCGCTTGGGAGTTCGGCTTGTCAAAAACTGAACATCCATTGCTGCTAATTAACAGCGGAGGCAAACTTTCAGCTTCCTCCCAAATAATATACTATGACTGGCATCTGAACGTGCTACCCACAGATTAGAGCTTTCTGTTCAATAAAAGCAGAGCAGGGCAAACCTTTCAAGCCAAAGCTGTATGGATGTCATTCCTGGAATCAGTTCTGGAACGATCAGCAATGACCTTTTACATCCCAGTCCTCAAAGTTTCCCACTGTAGTGAGAGGAGGAAAGGGGCCTTGGGACAAACAACATCACATCTGCAGAGATAGAAGTACTATTGTTGCATCCCAGGAAGGGGAAGTTTGTTTTATGATCATCTATGGGCTAACTGGAGCAATCTGAAACCTCTTTTCATTTTGCCAGTTGGTCAAGCTGTCATAACAGCCAGGGTGAATAATATCTAATTCTTTGCCTTAGAGCCCAAAAATCCTTATCTAGATTTGAGGTAGGGTTGGTGGTGCTTGAATGTTGGAAGAGGAGGATCCAGTGCTGTCTCTCTTCTCAGGTTTCAGAGGGGGACAAGCCAAAGAGTTAGAAAGATAGAAAGTTCAGGGTACTCTGTTTACTATTGTTTACTGCTCTGACTGTCCTTTAATATGCAGATTGCCAGGGCTTTTTTTTCTTGGGAAAGAGGTGGTGGAACTCTCTAGTGCCACATGTGCCCACGCAAATTGCGTGCATGCTCCCGGAAAAGCATGATGACACCACTCCTTGAAGTGACGCCACTCCTGGAAGTGACATCACACTTCCTGGAAGTGATGCTGCTTCCCAGAACCCAGCACAATGCATTATGAAGAGATAAATGTTAGTAAGCTTGAAAAATTACACTATTATGAGAAAGGGTTTCCTCCCCCCCCCCCTAATGTCAGGCTATGGAAGACAGGATACGGCAGACAGATCCCTGGACCATTGCAGCAAGACACAGGTTCTTGGTTAAATGGTTTTCATTCAGAAATCAGATCATTTCCATATTTATGTCCATAGGACTACGCAGAAGCAAGGTAAGCATCTAAGCAGCAAGAGTAGAAGTTGACAGGAATGACATCATGTGTGAGAGACTTCTCTTTTAGCATTCAAGCCTGCTCTTTTCCCCCCTCCCAATCATAAACAAAGTTTTGGCGCTCTCCTTGTGTGAGAACGTTCCACATATTTGTAATATCAAAGTGAGTCACTAAGAAGCAAGGCATAGCAAAGGCTGAGAGGGAGTACAAGGTCAAAAACACTGGAAGCTGTTACAGTCCATCAGATAAACACCTGTGGAAGCCTGTGAAAGAAATAGTTATGACACAGGTAAAATGACATTGAGTTACAGCAGGATATAATGGTTCAGCACAGAAGGATCATTCACATTGGCATGGATGGGGCTCAGACATGACACTTGCCCACCCGCTGGGACTCCACCTACGACATGATATGTCGTCTGGTGGAGCAGAGGGGCCCATTGCAGCACATCCTGTCATCCACAGATGTTCTGAGGAGGGGAGAGGAGCTGAACCTCAGCATCTGAGTCCTTGCTCAGATGTCCCGGATGCTGAAACCCTTTAAAGAGGCCACCGAGCTCCTGTGCTCATATGAGGCCAGCCTGGGTCAGATCATCCCCCTGATCCACGGGCTCAACCAGTTCCTGGCCAAGGAGCTCGAGCACGAGAAAGAGCTGCTCCCCAGGGTCAGGGACTTTGTGAGGAGGATCCAGGCAAGCGTGGCTGAGCGCTTGCATCCTCTGCGCCACCAGGTGCCGTACCAAATGGCCTCCCTCTGTGACCCCCGGATCAAGGACAGCATCGCCATGTGGGCTGGTCAGATGCAGCGCTGGAAGAAGGAGCTCCGCACAGCGGTGCTCCCTTATCAGAAAGAGAAGGCAGGCCTGAGGGAACCGGGCAGGGGCGAGGGGTGGGCAGCGGAGAAGGAGGAGGAGGGGTGGGGGGAGTTGGGAAGAGAGCCAGGCCAGGAGAGACCCACCCAAATGGCCCCACTTGATCTCTGGGCCTCGTCGGTGGGCTGTGTGGTTGGACGCAGCACAGCGGGTGCATCTCTCGCAGTGGAGGACTTGGTGGGGGCTTTTGTGCGAGAGTACATCGTGGAGCCCACCTAGCCCCCCCACTCCAACCCCTTGGAGTATTGGGCGAGTAAATCTGCTGTATGGCCGGACCTGTCCATTGTGGCAACCAACATCCTGTCCTGCCCTCCCACCAGCGTGCAGAGCGAGTGGGTGTTCTCCCACTTGGGAAACCTCCTCTATCCCCACCGCGCACGTCTGCACCCGGACCTGGTGGACATGTTGACCTTCGTCAAGGTCAACCTCAACCTCCTTGGGTATCCCTCCTTGGACCTGGAACTACCTGAGCTCTGAGCCTCCCCAAGTCTACTGTGGTTCTAGGTCAAGCTCCTGTGCAGCAGGCTCCAGCCCTCCCCGGTTCTCAGGGCTGCTTCCACAGCTAGTAACCTGTTGTCCTCCTCTCCCAGACAAGTTCCGGGACACTTCCTCTTTCAACCTCTCCCTCTCTGGATGGCACCAATACGACCCTTCCCCACAACTTGTCCTGCCTATAGCGTCCTCTCTCTGACAAGTTCCCAGACGGACCCTCTTTCGTCCTCACCCTCTGTGGATGGAACTGGAATGACCCTACCCAATGACCTCTCCTGTCCTGCCCATCCCATCCGGGAAAGCAGGAAGGTGGGTCATGTCAGCTGCCACTGCCTTTGTGCACGGTGGACTACGATGGCACTGCCACCTCCTTTGGGCCTTCCCGGTCCTGCTCTGCAATGCGGCTGTGACAAACAACCCCTTGTCCTCCTCTCCCTGACAAGGTCCTGGACGTTTCCTCTTTCAACTTCTCCCCCTCTGGATGGAACCAGTACGACCCCTCCCAACGACCGCTCCTGCCCTGCCCATCCCATCCTTTCCGTGAAGGCAGGAAGGTGGGTGATATCAGCTGCCGCCGCTTTTGGCCACAAGGGACAGCTCTGCTGCTGTTGCACAGGTGGTTGGTACCGCACGGTGCCTCGTATCCACGGTGCCTTCTGTCCATGCTGAGCAGGGGGGAATGGGTCCCACACTGCTATTCACGTCCTTTCCACAAAGGCAGGAAGGTGTATCATGTCGTCTGCCGCTGCTGCCCCGCAACTCAGTGGGTTTCTCGGTGCATCGCTTGCCAACGAAGGGGTCTTCCGGATCCTGCTCCACGATGCAGCTGGCGGTAACCCTTTGTCCCTGTCTCCCTGACATGTTCCCTGACGGTTCCTCTTTCAACCTCTCCCTCTCCAAAACAGCTCAGATGCCTCCCAACCTCTCCCGTCCTGCCCATCCTGTCCTTTTGGTGAAGGCAAGAAGGTGGGTGATGTCAGCTGCCACCGCTTTTGACCACAAGAGACAGCTCTGCTGCTGTTGCTGCTGATAGGGTTGTACAGCACGGGGCCCCCTGTCAATGGCACCGGCTGTCCCCTCTGAGCAGGGGGGAATGGGTCCCTCCCACCCTTTCCACGAAGGCGGGAAGGTGGGTGCTGTGCTGCTGCCGCTGCTTCTTGGCACAAGGGGCAGCTAAAAAGCTTTTGCAGATACGGTTGTGCTGCATGGTGCACCCCCATCCATGGGCACTGCTGTTGCCGCTGTGCATGGGGGGGGGAATGGGTCCCATGACTCACTTCCTTTCCGCGAAGGCAGGAAGGTGAGTGATGTTGGCAGCAGCCTCCAGTTTGACACAGGAGGGGCGGACAAGCCGCTCCAGCAGCAGTCTGTGCAATCCTTCGGGGTGGATGTTGGGGTCCCCCGTCCTGGTCCTGCTGCGCAATGCAGACAGGAAGTCTCTGTCCTCCTCTCCCTGTCAACTTCCATGTTTCCTCTTTCGACCTCTCCCTCTCTGGAACTGCTCTGACACTTCCCAACCACCTCTCCTGTCCTGTCCATCCCATCCTTTCCGTGAAGGCAGGAAGGTGAGGGATGCTGGTGACAGCCTCCACTGCAACAAAGGAGGGGCGGACAAACCTCTGCTGGAGCAGTCTGCACAATCCGACACGGTGAATGTTGGGGTCCTCTTTGTCCTCCTCTCCCAGACCAGTTCCCCATCCCTGTTCGAACCTCGCCCTCTCTGGAACCGTTCCAACCCTTCTTAATGACCTTTCCTGCCCTTTCCATCCCGTCCTTTCCATGAAGGCAGGAGGGTGGGTGATGGCTGCTTTTGCCACTGACAAGATCAGTGGGTTTCAAAGATGAAGGCTCACAAATGGTTGGGTGTTTCCCCGTCCTGCTCCACAAGGCGGCCAGGAAGTGGTAACCCTCTGCCCGTCTCTCTCTGACAAGTTCACCATCCCTCTTTGAACCTCTCCCTCTCTGGAACACTCTGACCCCTCCAAATGACCTCTCCTCTCCCTCCCGTCCTTAAAGGTTGCTGCCAGAATATCACTGTCCTTGCTCTTCCTCTTGCTTAAATTAAATCCTTGCAGCCTTCTTCCACTTATCCTCCTAGATGATTTTTGAGCTAGCTGGCTTAAGGCAGTCCAAGTGAGCATTGCCCAGCTCACAGTCTCCTCCACTGCTCTCCTCCAGATGGGTGGAGTCTTAGCTAGACAAGCTCTGAGGCAGAGAGTAAAGACATTGAACATCAATCTGATATTTCAAGATCTCCTAACTATATTGTAACACCTTCTAAATGGTACCTTGTTACTCCAGCTACCTATTTATACACACTGGAAAATAATAACCAAAGAAGAGCCTTCACTCTTGCTAGATTTTCTGCTCTGCCATCTACAATCATCGAGGGCAGATATTGGAAGATCTCATGGGCAGAGAGATTCTGCCCATGCAACAGTGGTGAGATAGAGGCAACGGCACATATATTTTTTCGTTGCCCCTTGTATACTGAAATTCATGCTGTGTATATTCTTCCACTATTTGAAAGATCTATAGACATCTGTGATTCAGCCAGCATAAATATGCTGTTGTCTGATGAAAGTAATCATGTTTTGTTCCCAAGCCATTAAAATCTGTTCCCTTCAGATCTCGCCAGGCAAAGTTGTTGAAGAATTGATTGTCACATTTAACAGTATAACCTAACCTTTCTTAGTCATATTTTGTCTGGGTTGTTTAAATTTTTATTTGCATCTGCTGTCAGCCCTGATTTAAATGCTAGAGGATGATCGGCATATTCTGATCTTCTGGTTAAGTATCACACCATTATATTTTTAGCTGATTGGTTTTGGTGGATTGTTCTTAATATGGCAGTTAGGGTGGTTTTTTTATAATAGTAACAATAACAACAATGACATTCGACTTATATTCCGCCCTTCAGGACAACTTAATGCCCACTCAGAGCGGTTTACAAGGTATGTCATTATTATCCCCCAACAATAATCACCCTGTGAAGTGAGTGGGGCTGAGAGAGCTCCTAGAAGCTGTGACTATATACTTCAAACACCTGTGCTTTCCTTCATTTTTAAAAAACCGAATCTGAAGATCTCCACAGGCAGTTTCCAACCACACCTGACCAGGGATCTCTTCACTCCCCAGAGCTACCTCCCTGTTTGACTGGGTAGGGAAAATCTCCTCTCTTTAGAAGATCTACCCCCTTTCTGTGGCTGAATGGGAGTCTGCACCTACTTCCCAAACTTCCTTGCCAACTTTACTCCAGTTCTTCTGTCTGTGTTAAACTGCTCTCCATTAGGACTCTGTCTCCCAACTCTTCACACTCAGTCTCTCTGCTAGGACTGAAAACAGACCCTCCTCTTTCCATCTCATGCTACCCAATCAGATGCCTTGGAGTAGCCTGTCACTCAAAGCTCTCTGTTTCTGTGAGGGATTATCCCATAACAGTCCTGCAGCTGTGTGTGCACAGCCCTTCTAGGCTTTTTAAAATGTGCAAACTATCGTAGATGATTTACTATGTATGCATATATGAATGTTTAGGCAGTTTTAAGAGAAGGCAGGAGAATCCTAAGCTCCAGTAATTAATAATTAATGATGAAGTTTGAGCAGAGGGAAAGTCCAACAGCTAGACCATGAAGGCTGCCAAAGCAAAATTTTGTAATCCCATAAAGACATTTTTAAAAATTCAAATCTCAAAGCTTGGAAACGCATGTGTGTTAAACTCTATTTTAAATACTATTTTTAAAGTAATAAAACCCTATTCTATAAGGTTCTATGATCAAGGTGATGTGATATTGGTGAACTGAGCTAAGAAAGAGCAGAACTGAATAACTGAATTAATAGAGATTTCAATCTCTGATGTCCAAGACTTCAGAGGAAGATGCAGATAGTGTTGCATAATAAAGAGCTGTTTGGGTTATTAGTAACTGTCTTTTAATGGAATCTGGAATTGTAAAATAGAACTTGCTCTCCCTTCTGTGCCTGCAAGATCTCTGTACTTGTAGACATCCTTCTTACGATTTTGGTCTCTGTTGATGTTTGCTTCGTTGTTTGATGAATCTAGTTAAGAGACTCTAGAGAAATACCTTCTGGGATGGTGGCTTGTAAGTATAGCTTTCATATTGTAGATTCCTAAGATGGCTCTTGTTAGAAACCATTTTGAGCTTGTGCTAGATCAGGATTCAGAAACAGTCCTGAATCAGCTATCTCTCTGACCCAGCGTAAGATCAGAACTTTCTGACTTGACCTGGCATAAAAAATAGACCTTCTGAGAGCACAGAGGATGTGTGTAGTTTCCAAGGGATAGACAGGTCTGCTTTTGGAGGGTATGGTATAGGTGCACACCTTACTTCTTTTTGCAGGGAACCTTCTCCAACCCTTCTTGAGGAAGCCAGGAACTTGCTGACTTGAGGATTCTCCATGTGGCTAGGCCATTTCTTTGCAAGGTTACATGCTCTCTCTCCCTCTCTTTGCAATCGGTAAGATCATGGCACCATAACTGTGTATTGCATAGGATTATAGTCATAAGCATAAGATAAGTAGTAGTTAAGATAAGCTTGGTGTATTAATTAAAGTAAAAGGGAAACTGGTGAATTATGGACTGGTGGGACGAAACTCTTGTCAATCTTATGCATTGATAAAATATCATAAAAATAACATAAAACGTACATACTGTTTCATGATCCATTCTTTTCTCCCAGGAGAAAAGTTCATTTCCTTCCCTAAGTGTCAGGCTATGGATGACAGGCTACGGCAGATAGACCCCTGTGCCATCACAGCAAGAATCCAGGCTCTTGGTTAAAAGGTTTTATTCAGGAATCAGATCATTTCCACAGATATGACCATTGGATTACTCAGAAGCAAGGTAAGCAACTAAGCAGTGGAAACAGGTTGACAGGAATGGCAACATGTGGGAAAACCATTCCTCTTAAAGGACACAATTACTCCTTTCCCCGCTCCCATCAGTAAAACATAACTTGGCGCAAACCTGTCCTGAGATCTTCTATCAAGTCTAGACACTGAGAAAGCAGGAGATTAAAGCTGAAACACAGTAATTCATGGGAGCGAGCAGCGTACAAGGTCAGAAGCACTGAGAGCTCCCAAAGCCGTTCAATAAGACACCTGCAACTTCAGTAAGCCTGTGAAGGTAAAGCAACGCAGTTATGGCACTGGCAATATGACATCAAGATACTGCATTAAATGCTGGTTCAGAATAACAGGTCAGCATCAAACAATGGTATGGATGGGGCCCAGGCATGACACTAAGCCTTAAATGATCCATTTGTGGTAAACTGTTTTGCCTGACCAGCACACAGGCTAACACCACAGATAAGCCTGTGTTACTCTAAGGCACATTTAAGCTTCGGGTTTCTCATGATAACATACACTTTCCATTTTGCGTGTATATTTTCCAGATTCAGTACACACACACACACATTACCACCACCACCCCTGAGCTCAAATCTGTGTTTTCTGATCACTCATACCATAGTGGGAAAAGACACACATTGCCCTATTCACACATATCAATTGGATTGTGCATTGTGCACGATCTTCCCATATGTGTGGCTGGATCACCAAAATTGTAACACTTCTTAGATGCATGAACACTTCTCTCCTTTTCTAAAGGAGTCTTTGGAAAATTTATCAAAATGGGGGCAGGGGGCTATTTTTTGATGCTACCAAATATGTTGGGAAAACCACCCCCCTTTTCAGCTCAGCTCCAATGGGAATGTTGTGAGTGTGGCCTCTTCACCCTTTAAAATATAAGAGAGTACTTGGAATATGGATCAACTGACAGTTAAAATCATGTGTGGGGGTTGTCATGTGCTGCTCATTTTTGGAATGCGCAAAAACCTTCTGAGCTACTAGGCCAGTTTATAGAATTCTTCACCAAAAATTCCTTGGAGTTTTGCCTGAACAGAAATCTCCAAATTGGCATATTCAGGGCTTTTTTTTCAGCTGAAACGCGGGGGAATGTAGTTCCGGAACCTCTTGAAAACGGTCACATGGCTGGTGGCCCCGCCCCCTGATCTCCAGACAGAGGGGAGTTGAGATTGCGGTCCACGCCGCTGGTGCGGAGGGCAATCTCAACTCCCCTCTGTCTGGAGATCAGGGGGCGGGGCCACCAGCCATGTGACCATTTTCTCCAAGGGCAACCCACTGAGTTCCACCACCTCTTTTCCCAGAAAAAAAGCCCTGGGGATATTGCTTTGAGGTGGCATTTGGTTGCTGCAACTCATCATGTCATAGAGATGCTGGACGCAACTGGAGGAAAGGGGCTCTCTTCTCTCTTGCCCACACAGCACCCCAGGCACAAAGCACTGCACTGAAAATCTCCATCTAGCCAAAAGCAATTGGAGCACGGGAAACCAACAGCGCTGAAGGCAGCATTACCCTCTGGAAGTGGAAGTATACAGACTGCGGGGTTATATTTATTTTATGAGCATTCAGTGCAGCAGAATTGTTTTTATTGACACAAACTGCAGCATGTTACATGAATTAATTATTCTACTTGGTTTTGAAACCTGCTGACTGTAGCCTGTTAATAACAGGCTAGCTGGAAATTCACTCAGCCTGAAGCTGCACATCACCCTGAAAGATTTTTTTTCAAATTCAGTTGAATAGTAAACAACTCTCTGCAGCATCCGTATTGTACAGGTTGAAGCTTTGAGTGATTCTGCACACGTTGGATAATGCACTTCCAATTAGAGGTGCGCACGATCCCCCAAAAAATGCCGATCAAGCTGATCGTGGATCAGCACCGGCAACGATCCCGAATTAACGATCCACACTGATCATCTCCCGTTTCCGATTCGTGGATCGTGGATCGTGGAGGCCAAAGCGGAGGGGCGCCCCGCTGTTCCCAGCGATACAGGAACGGTGGCTGATGCCAGTGGCATCTGTGTTTGTGTTTGGCTGTCTGTGTTTGGCTGTCAGAGCTGCCTATCAGGGTTTGCAGGGATGAGCTTGGAGTGCCCATGGCTACAGAACACCCCCTTCCCCCTCCCTCCTTTGGGTGTCTTCTCCCAGCTGGTGACTGCTTTGCTGCTCCGTGGTTGGAAGGAAGCCCTGCTGATCAAGGCAAGCTGGGCTTCCATTTGGGTTTCCAAGGCGACAGAAGGGGGGCAAACACAGCTCAGGCATTCCCCTGGCTCCGTTGCCAGGGGAATAGATTGCTGGCGCCTGAGTGTCTGGCTTCCCAATCTGAGCATGATCGCCCCGATCAAGCCCCGATCCAGCCTCCCTCCTGACCGCTGGATCGTTGGTCGTGCCTGAGCACGATCCGCTGGGTCCAGATCGCGCGATCACCATTATTGTGGGGGGTTTTCTATTGTAATGAGGATCATGCTCATCTCTACTTCCAATCCTCTTTATAGATCATTTGGAATGGATTTTTGTGTGTGCGGAACAAAAAATCCAGCCTTTGAAGACTTTTGTTGTCCTGGTACAGGAAGCCCAAGGACACATTTACCTTACAGCGGGGAAATGAAGCAGCTTTCCTTGAAACCAACCCCTCCCCCCATTTCGTGATGGGGTGCCGTGTTGAACTTTGTTGCCTGTAGAACCCAAGGCAGCCCCTGGAGCCCAATCCTCTGTCTTCCCTTCTAATTACACAACAATGCACTTTGTGGCTCCTATGAATATGGATGAATCTTTGTCAGGGGTGCTTTAGGCTCACCCTGCATTGGGCAGGGGGTTGGACGAGGAGGTCTGTATGGCCCCTTCCCACTCTGTGATTCTGTGATTCTCAATTAGTGACATCTCCAGCACCTCCTAATCAGTTGCCCTAATGGGGATGTCAAGTCTTGTGGGGGCAGGCAAGAGCCTTCCTCCCAGGCTGGTGGCCACAACCTCATGAATGGTGCCTCTTGAAAACCTCCATGTATGGCATGAGCATGCATGCTCATCGTATGATAGTACAGACTGTGGCAGATTTGTATATGCGCGTGGGTAATTCAAACACAAGCACATATTTCCCCACCATTACTGGAAAAGCACTTGAGGAAAAGCAAGCAAACAACAACAACAAAACCCAATGGTGAAGTGGGCAAAACATATTTTCATTCTGTTCTATTGCCCCTAAGCGTTTTGTTCTGTGATACGTTGCTATGGGAACTGCTGATACTATTATACAGATCCTTCTCAAAAAGTGTAGGTGAAATTCTTAGGGGCAATATAATAGAACTGTTTTTGCCAACTGCAGCATTGGGTTTCTTACAATAATTTGTTTGCTCTGTCTTTGGTGTCGCCCTCTTCTCCTTGCGCTTGACCTTCCAAAGTCTTTATTCAGTAAGACACTTGAAAGAAAACATAATAATGACCTCACAGATCAGCTTTAAACAACTGCTTGTTTTTTACTCTCAACCTTTAAGAGAGTGTGATGCTCGGAAACAAGATGGCAAATTTTTAGGTATTGTTAAGAAGTTAAATGAGAAATCAAACCGTTCTTTGCCGATTACAGCATGTAATGTTAGGCAAGAATCAACTTCTGCTGCCACAAAGTTTAAATCAAAGCAAACTTTCTCTGCTAATTCTGTAAACCTTGGGCCTCTACATTTGAATAAAAGCAAAATAGTTTTAAATACACTGAACATGAGTCAGCAGTGTGATGTGGTAGCTAAAAAGGCAAATGTGATTTTGGGCTGTACCAACTGAAGCATAGTGTCCAGATCACGAGAAATGATGGTATCTCTCTACTCTGCTCTACTCAGAGTACTGTGTTCAGTTTTGGGCACCACAATTTAAGGAGGATATAGATAAGCTGGAACGTGTCCAGAGGAGGGCAACGAAGATGGTGAGGGGTCTCGAAACCAAGTCCTATGAGGAAAGGTTGAAAGAGCTCGGTATGTTTAGCCTGGAGAGGAGGTGAATGAGAAGTAATATGATAACCATCTTCAACTACTTGAAAGGCTGTCATATAGTGCAGAGTTATTTTCCACTGCCCCAGAAGGTCAGACCAGAACCAACAACTTGAAACTATATCAAAAGAGTTTTCGGCTAAACATTAGGAAGAACTTCCTGACAGTTAGAGCGGTCCCTCAGTGGAACAGGCTTCCTTGGGAGGTGGTGAGCTCTCCTTTCGAGGTTTTTAAGCAGAGCCTAGATAGCCAACTGACAGCAATGCTGATTCTGTGAACCTGGGCAGATCATGAAGGGGAGGGCAGAAGGGGTTGCATCAGTGCTTAGTTCTTGCGGTCTCTTCTTTCATGTCCAGGGTAATGCCAATACAGGTCGCAGTTTTCCCCAGGCCAGTTTGGCTAGGGATCCTGACAGTGTTTTGCCACCTTCTGGGCATGGAGCAGGAGGCACTGGGTGTGTGTGGAAGGAGTCAGAAAGTTGTGAATTTCCCCCTGCATTGTGCAGGGGGTTGGGCTAGATGACCCTCGAGGTCCCTTACAATCTTATGATTCTTTAAATATATTTCCTTATCATGGTACATTTATCTCTTGGAAGAACAAATGAGAAGAAAAGCAGCATTTAGCTTTCCTTTTGAACCAGCCTTTAAGTTCTATTGGTTTGTGATATGAGGAACGGATCCCAAGTTTGACCTATGAAGACCAATGAAGACCATATAGCCCTTTATTTCTATTCTTTAAGGATGCCATCTTTAATATGCTCTAAATCATGACATTTTAAATGATACAATATATATCCCGTCAGAGCTTTTGATTCACAGAGGCTATTTCCTTTGTTTCCTAGTAAGTCTTTTAAACTAGGGCAAAGTCTGGAAAGAAAAACGTCTTGCGAAGAGCCTCTGCTCATGGATTATCTCTCGCCTTCCCGGCAAGTGGCTGCACCCATTGCACTTTCTACTAATTATCAGGCAAAGGTTTCAGAACATGAGGCTGCTAAGGCAGTTACGAGATCTCATTTTGAGCCAATCAAAACAAATTTGATTGGATCATTTGGGGCGTTACCTTTTGGTGAGCAAACTTGAAAACCCTACAGAGAACCTTGGAAAAAATTTCTTTTTCTAAGGTAGACACTAACTCCTCTGAGCTTGCCCAATGTCCTATTAGTCACTGGTAATGTTGGAGGGCCCCGCTGAGCCGCGGACAATGTAGAAATCTCAAGCTCCTCTTGAAGAAACACAGGGCTGTCTGGCTATTACAAATGTTCTCTCTGGCTCTGGGGTGGATGTTCAAGAGGATCAAGCGACCTTTTTGGGTGTCGAACAGAATTTTTCTATTCCACTTGAACCGAAGATAACGGTTAAACAATCTAGTCCTGTAACTGGACAAACGAAACCCTGCAATGACTCTTTTCAACAAACTTACACCAGTCAATGGCTGGAAAACATGTCAAATGCACCAGAGGGCCAGCGCTTGAGAATTCTTTCCTGGAACACTGCAGGATGGCAACTTAAAAGCTCCTCCCCAGAAATGAAAGAATTCTTGATAAAAATGATTTTGTGTTTCTGCAGGAGACTTGGGCCCTAGATAAAATTTTGTTCTTTGAATTTCAAGCTTATTCACTTGATGCTGTTCAGTCTGCTGGCAAGGGAAGGCCGTCAGGGGAAGGCACTTTAATAGTGGTCTTAATAAATGTTTACTTCCCCCCACAGTGAGTCAAGAAGTCCATTACCGCTCTTTGGGATCAGTTTGATAACTATGTACACTATTTGACTAGTAGATATCCCAGGACATCTTTTATCTTTGCTGGTGATTTTAATGCACAAACTGGTACTCCCCTAGAAGTCTTTCATTCTGTATCTACAGGAATATCAATGGAGGAAACAAACTGTTTTAATTATCCTTACAAATCATCTAAGGATAATAAGATCAACCTATCTGGCAAATTAATGGCTACATTAGTAGATAGTAGAAAACTGATTAATTTAAATAGCTTTAAGGAGAAAGTACACTATGGGGAATTTACTTGTTTGAACAAATTTGGGACAAGCGTTATAGACTATTTTCTTATTTCTGCTGATTTGATTGATCTGGTAGACTATCTTTAAGTGGGGAAGACTGTTGCCAGTGATCCTTACTTTTATGTCCTTACTTTTATTAATAAGTTTACCTAATAATCTGTACATCCAAAATAGTCATTTCATAGCCACTTGCAAGATCAAAACAAATTTGCCCCAGTAAAATGGAGATTCATAAATTGTGATTGTGTAGAACTCTGTTGTTCTCAGATAAATGTTGCACCCTTAACAGAGAAATCACTTTAGGATCTTCTTGTGTGCAAGACAAGTTAGACCAAATTTATTCTGATTTGCTGCCTGCTTATTATAAACCAATTTATTGAAACAAGGCCTTGAAATTCACAAAAAATAGCTTGTGCAACCTGGAGCGTAACTGTCTTAAAAAAAAATCTGTTATCAGGCACTTATGGAATATAGATGTGCTAGCTCTACAATTGTCTTACAAGCTTTTCTTTTCTGGGAAAAGGCATATAGACAAGCAATATGCAAGACTAAAGAAGAAGCTTGCATTAATAATTGGCAAAAGTGGCTAGAAATAATAGAAATCTCGGTGAATTTTGAAAGTTGGTTAGTACTGTTTTAAATCCTAGGAGTCCATTTTTATTCCATATTCTTTCACATACCGAGGAGGAACACTTTGTTAATATTTTTGCCAGCTCTTGCAGTGACCACGATTATCCGAATAACTGGAATCTAGTTGAACTATCCAAGTGGCACCCTGTTCGACCATCTGAAATTAGTTTTCTAAGTTCTCAAATAAAGAATGGGAAGGGTCCCGGTGCTGATCTAATTCCCCTTGATCTTTTTAAGACCAATATCTTTGGTGGAATGATATATTGGCAACTGTTCTCACCCAGATAAATGCAATAGGAGTCATGCTATCTGTTTGGAGACATGGTATCATCACCGACCAATTGGCCTTATACCAGTGGTCTGTGCTCCATCTCTTTATTATCAACTTGTGGACTGTCTGGAAACTAATAAAAATAAAATCCTGGGAAGGGAACAGGCTGGTTTTAGGTGAGAGGCTGGTATAGAAGATGATTGTTTGACACTACAGTTCTTAATCAGCAAATATACAACCAAGAGCTAGGGGACTCCTGCTGCTGCCTTCATGGATTTGAAAGTGGCTTTTGATACTGTACCCCAAGCCAGATTGTGGCATAAGCTAAAATCAACATCTATTGACAAGAGACTTTTGGCTTTGATTGAGATTCTGTATTCTAACCCCACTGCACAACTGCGCTATGATTAGACGGACAACTTTCCAATGTAATTTCCCTACAGCGGGGAGTGTGACAGGGGTGTGTGCTGCCCCCTTTATTGTTTGATCTGTATATCAATGATAGGAGTTCTGCTGCTTCCATCCAGGTTTGCTAGTCTCCACCTATCGCTAATGTGAAAGTGCCTGCTTTACTCTTTGCTGATGATGCAGTTGTCCTATCAAGAACAACTTCAGGACTGTCCTCTCTGATAAAGGCTTTTGTCTGTTATTGTCTAGAAAAAAGCCTGATAGTTAAGGATCAAAAATCCAAGATGGTTGTCTTCAGTAATAAAATCTCATGCAGACTGTAAGTGGCAAATTCATGGTAAAAACATTGAGGAGGTGCCCTGTTTTAAATACTTAGGGGTTAGAGTTGATCAAAGATTAACTTGGTCAGTGTAAGCTGCTCATGTAAAAAGATTGGCTACAGTAGCAACAAACGTCATCTGTCTCTTATTTTATTCATCTGAGGCTCAATATATTGCAGCTGTAATTAAACCCTTCAATGCCAAGGTGGCTGCGCAACATTTATATAGGGTGGCTATTTGAATTGATAAAATAGGCAAGTCTCTTGTTTCAATTCTTAAAGTCCTAAGATCCATCTCTGGAATTCCAGATTGTGTTGTGGGGATGGCCCTCTGAGCCCAAATGGGGCAATCATCTCCTGAAGCTCAGGCTTCGATGAAGGCTTTCCCTCTAAAAATTAAAACCATACACTCTGACATCCAAGAGGGCTACCTTGGCTTGATTAGAGAGAATTATTTTGTTTCCCATTGAAAGAAACGTGTACAGCAACGACTTCAGCTCCTTAATCCTTCCTTGAACTCCCTCCATTCAGTCACTAGACAGGAAACTATGAGCATGATTAAGAACTGTTTATTTAGGTACATTTATAACAGAACAATTTGTAGAGCACATGTTTGCTCTACCCAGGTTGTTGGTATCCTTCCATCTGGCCAGCTTCCTGACAATTGTTCATATCTGACTGTTTCTTGGTATAGGCGTGCCTTTCTGTTGGCATGCCTAAAGGCCTTACCATCTAGAGTTTTGCAAGACCAGTATTGTAGGGTACCATACTCTGACAGATTATGCGACTGTGCTGTAGGTAGTATGGACACTCCATATCACCTGGCTTTTGAATGCAGCTATTTTTTCTGAGGCTAGAAATCTTTTAATTTATATGCAGACATTGCCTCTTTTATTAGAAGGTAGTGGTAGACCCATAATTCTTCCAGTTCCGAAACTTTATGTGCTTGTGATTGATTTTCACAACCATTTAAATGTGATTATATTTTAGTAGTCTACTTAAAACTAGTAAGTTATGAAGCAGTATGAGGGAGAGGGAGAAAGAATCTGGTCCATTTCAGCTCTGAGCCATCTCAATGTATAGCTTTAAGTAAATCCAGGGGTGAAATTAATCTACACTTCTTTCCAGTACAGTATCTCTTCGGCATCTTGAAGCAGCAGGTGGGAAATCCACTTTCTTACCAGTACTCTGTCCTGCCACTACTGGTTTACTTTAAAGTGTACCACGCAACCAAAACTGGAACCACTCAGAATAGTAATCAAAATGTTAGTAATAATAAAGTGCATGTGCAGGTGCTAATACAATGTTATCTTACAACACATGAATACATGTAAGGAATGGAACAAAAGAGTCCACCAGTGAGTCCACAGACTAAAGGCACTTTCACATGCACTGAATAAAGCATTTTCAGCCCACTTCCAATGCACTTTAGCAATCATTTGCAAGTGGTTTTCCCATTCCACACAGTAAAATCCAGCAGCATAGGGCATTGAAAGTGGATTGAAAGTGCTTTATTCAGTGCATGTGAAAGTGCTTTCTAAGTCTTCCTTAAGATACTTGGAGCAATGCTCTCTTCATTCGTTCAACAAGTAAACTCGACGGCATGAGCAAGCCAGGAAGCTCTTGGGGTTATCCAAGAGATGTGATCTCAGCTGCGACCATCCGAGTCGCTCAGACTCCGAGGGATACCCTCTTTATTAGGAGGGATAGAAAAGCATGTTCCACCCTCCAGTGGTCCATTGAATATACCCCACTTGCTAAAGATATTGCTAACATCATTGGACGCCATTGGCACTTGATTAGTGACATCTTGGGTTGTGAGGGGGCTCCTTCCGTAGTTTTTAGACATACCAAGAATCTTCGTGACTCTTTAGTTATATCTTCTTTTCAGAGTAACATTCCAATCAAATCACAACCAGAGAGGCACTTTAAGTGTAGAAGATGTAATGTTTGTGACCTGGCTTGTGAAGGCAATTCCTTTAGAGCAAGTTCCACTGGACAGATTATTTCCCTGAAAGATTTTTCTACATGCAACACGTCCAGTGTCATTTATGTTATTGAATGTTCCTGTGCCCTCTTATATGTAGGTAACACCACGAGACCTGTTAAGGTTCGCATACAAGAACACATTTCCCGCATTAAGAATAGGGTGTTAGAAGCACCACTTGTGCAACATTTTGCGGATAACCGTAGAGATCCTAGGGACTTTAAATTCTCGGTGTTACAAGTTGTGAGAACATCCACCATGGGAGATATTCAAAGGGAGTTGCTGCGAAGGGAGCTTTTATGGATTTTCAAACTAGGTTCTCTGGTTCCAAAAGGTTTGAATCAGTTGTTGGATTAGTCTTGTTATTCATAAATTGTCATCTCGTGATATATATGTGTGTGTCTGCTTAAATGTTATCTACAATTAAGCCTTTGTCGCTGTACCTTTAAATCATTGTAACTTTGTAGGTATATATATATGACACGCCCACTCTGCATGCTACCTGGCATCTGGGTTTCCCATTTTGGGTAAGAAGTGAAACTGTACACTACTTTGGAACTGTAAGTTACTTTTATTAATTGTAAGTACTATTGGAATGGAGTGTATTACAAATGTTTGTGAATTCCTGAATGTTTTATGATTATGTGTATAGGTATTATTGCTGTCCTTCCACGCTCTTGAGAAAGAATTCCCGAAACAGGAGTCCAGCTTGCGACCTGTTGAGAGGTTGGGAGTTGCACCTTCCCCAGTGTGTTTCACACCTTGCAACAGTATCTCCCGCCCGGGAGTCGGCTTCCTGGCTTGCTCACGCCGTCGGGTTTACTTGTTGAACAAATGAAAAGAGCATTGCTCCAAGTATCTTAAGGAAGACTTTTAGTCTGTAGACTCACTGGTGGACTCTTTAGTTCCATTCCTTACAAGTATTCATGTGTTGTAAGATAACATTGTATTAGTACCTGCACCTGCACTTTACTATTACTAACATTTTGTTTACTATTTGGAGAGGATTTCTCTTCAAATTGCATACTATTCTGAGTGGTTCCAGTTTTGGTTGCGTGGTGCACTTTAAAGATTCATAAGAATAGTTTTTACTGCTGTAGGTTTCCTTTTACTGTTGTAAGTTTACTATGTGGTTCTGCCCCTTGTTTTTTTCTACTACTGGTTTACTAGCATCAGTAGTAAATCTAGCCAGTTAATGAGCCCAGGAACAGATTCTGGTTTAGGTCCAATAGAAGAACACCAAGACCTAAGGAATAAAGTAAACAGCATGAGAGAACACAGAATAGTCCTTCTGCCCAATAGATGTTTTGATCATCCATTACCTTGGTTTCATTTTGTACAACTAACAGAAGACACAGACAATGAGCAAATATGCCATCCAAGCCAAAACAAGAAAAAAATGTAATGTATTTAATTTTTAATTGGTACAAAAGAGAAAGAGAGAATGTTAAGCAATATTTTGTGTGGGATTTAATAAATATTCTTTAACAGCAAGCAAAGAGACACATTCCAATAGTGGTCAAATCATTTCTTTTTACACTTTCATGAAAGCAAGAATTCCAACGCCCCCCCCCCCAGCTAAAACAAGGTCACAAATATGATAACCCCCTTTTTGCTTTTTTGTTGTTGTTTGCTGTGTAATTACGGAACACTAAAAAGTGAACCATCACCCACAGGTTTTTAATGTCACTGATGTTCAAAATTATAGAGACTGTTTATTATGCAGATTTTTTAAAAAAATTGTGCAAGTGTTTAACGGTCTTTAGAAAACTAAACAATTCACCTCCTGGTATTCCAAGTTACTTGGCCAAAAAGACAAAAGAGTGTGTATTCTGTCTTCTATTTTCAATCCTAATTTACATCAGCCTGACCTAACAAGGGGAGTGCCTCAGAGATGTTTTTGGCACTCTCACAAAGGGAATAACCGATGTTTTTAAAAGACCCCTGTCCCAGGGTTCCATTCTAAACAGATTCTGAGCATGCATGGAAGTGCAGTGTTTGGGAAGACGGGAATACCCTGCTCAGGTCCCAATCCTCCCTCACCAAAGGAGCAGCCACGTCACCCCTGACAGTGCTTGCTAGGTGCACCTGGCCAGCAGCTGGGCTCACTGTCCTGTGAATCAGGGGCCATCTGTCTCCAAAGCTCGGGGACCTACTGAAATATGAAACTTGGCTCTAAACCAGCCACGCCCAACTTGTCACCCAAATGCAGTGTGACAACCATCGTATCAGAGGTTCAGCTTGCTTGAGACTGCAAAGGGTCTGGGGGATTCCCCTGCCCCCGGCAAGCTTCTCGTAGGCCTAAAAAAAAAAAAAAGGCCAAAACAAACCAAAACAAAAAGCTAGTGATCTTTGAGTTACAAGGTGTGCGGGGCAGGCTAAACAGTTGAAACATGTTTTATCGTTGTCTTCAATTAACCAAGCAATACCTAGCAATCATTTCTTTATACTAAACGTTGCCTTCTTTTAGACAAAAGTGAATTAAGATCCAGTGCTATTCCCTCTGTTGAAGTGGCATCTAACTATTCTCCACAAAATGACTATGGGTTGGATCTTGTGGGGAGAGATCTTGTAATAGAAAGGATTTCCATCAGAGGCATAAGACTTCCTGCCTCTCTCTTCAGGCTTAAATGTTACTTTTGGGGGATAAAAGTCTGCAGTAGGAGGGGGATGCCCCTAAAATGCTGCTCCTGGGTGGGAGGGGGTCCTCAGGAACAAAATGAGGGAGGAGTTGTAGAACTGCAGTGGGAGGGGTAATTGGTGGAAATCACCTTCCTTTTTGTTAGCACAAATTTCATTTCTTTAGCTGTTCTTTCCCCCTGCCCACTATTGATGCACCATATATGCACACTGTATGTATGTATCTTGATGGGGGGAAAGCACTGCTGCAGACAGTGCTAAAACTGAATATACTGTAACAATTAACATAATCATCTAAAAGACAATTGCCCGAAGGCAATGGATCAAAGCAATTCCTTGGACAATTTATGAGGGGGGCTGTGGGAAAGAAGCCCAATGCACCAGAAGACCTCTTCGTGATGAGTTCATGGAAGCGCATCTTTTCTGACATAATTAACAAAACTTTCTTGAGCACCTTGAAAACAAGCTGCATGAGCAGCAGGCCAGTTGGAAGCTTCAAAGGTCTGCAATGTTGAGCAATTAATATTTGAATGCAAATGATAAGCAAGTTCCAGAGCCAAGAGCATAAATAAATGTCCTGTCTACCAAGACAAAGATACAAACTATCTTGTGCATTTTAAAAAAATACATATTCGTAATCATTTTTCAGAAATATATTAAGCCAAAATACATAGTGATCCCTTGATACTCTTAAATGTACATCTGTTGCAATAAAATTTAACAACAACAACAACAACAACAACAACAACAAAACATGTACCAGCATGGTCCATTTTATATTGATTCCTTTTGTTTCAAGAACCCAACTGGGCAAGCAAAGAAACAGAACCAGCCAAGACTGCAAGTCAGCAGGGAGCTTCCCATTGACTTCTCTTTTTACTCATTTAAAGGTTTGTTGCCATGTCACCTTTTCCTATGGCACAGTGCTGCTTCCACCCATCAGATATGGCTAAAAGTCATATAGAAATAGTTTGCTGATACAAAGAATGAGAAGGGGTATGCAGAGGCTCTAGAACTGAAGCTCATACAACAGATAGGACTTTTGATAGTTGACCCTACTGGAGCAGGATCTAAGTGCAAACACAAGTTATGCCACCAGTTCTGAACACCAATATCAAGAACCTCAGGTTGAGTTGCTGATAATGCAGACTCAAGACATATGAATGTTCAAACCCTAAAAAGTGAACCATACCAAGCTTTAAACATACTTAGCACATACATTTCCTAAAACATTGGTTGTAAGTGCTAGGAAGATATACCTCTGAGATAGTTCATGGATGCAGTCAACACCTGTTTACCGCAACACAAAATGATGACATATATGTCTAAATGAGATTGCAGAGGTGATTCTTGAAACTAAACTTTCCTATCACTGACTGTCATGTCAAGTGTACTGTTCTCAGTGGCTCTTTGAAAGTTACAGGAGCATGATGGGAGAATCTTTTCCAGTAGGATGTTGATTCCAGAGTAAAGATTCACACACAAGATTCACACAGGGCTACAAGAAGAACCCATGAATTGGAGATAACAGATGAGGGCATTCATAATTATTTATGGATCAAGAAATCACTGAAATCCATTCAAAAGCAAGACAGGAGCCATATATTAAGAGATGGGCTACTTAAAACATGGTTTCAACGCAGAAATAGACTGAGCCCACCAATCTCGCCACTGATGTCGCCAATGAACGCTCATTGTGATGCTGCCACCAGAAACGATGTTTTCTTGGCAGACTTTTTATGGGGTGGTTTGCCATTACCTTCCCCAGTCATCTACACTTGACCCCCAGGAAACTGGGTACTCGTTTTACCGACCTCGGAAGGATGGAAGGCTGAGTCAACCTTGAGCCGGCTACTTGAGCCCGGCTTCCACCAGGATCGAACTCAGGTTGTGAGCAGAGCTTGGGCTGCAATACTGCCGCTTACCACTCTGCGCCACGGGGCTCATATCTATGGACTAAAGATATTAAATTTACAGATTGTCAGTTGTTAAGAGAGAACTGGTATAAACTGTTCTTTAGATGGTGTACTACCCCAAAAGACATTGCAAGAATTAATAAGGACTACAGTGGACAGTGTTGGAAATGTCAATGCACAGATGCAACATTTTATCTTATATGGTGGACATGTAAAACAGCATGAAGATATTGGATAAAGATACATGAAGAGATGCAGAAGTTTCTCAAACTCAGGTCTGAGCTAAATCCGAAAAATATGCTACTAAACTTTTTACCAAATAATGTTACAAAAGAACAGGAAGACTTTTTCCAGTACATGGTAACAGCTGCAAGAATATTATATGCAGCAAAATGGAAAACAGAATTGTGCCCTGACACGCCAGAGTGGATAGATAAGATCTATGAATATGCATCAATGGCCAAATTAACTTCTTATGTGCACAATAGACCAATTGCGGAATCCTGGAAAAAATTGAAAGATTAGATTAAAACTAAGACAAATTAAGGTAATTTGAGACAAAGATAAAACACATGAGAAATGGTTGATTAAAAATTATTGAAACTAAAGTTTGGGTATAAGCAACTAAGGAGAGGGAACGAGACCTATTAGAATAATTTAGTTGTGTAGTTATATACTCTGACTATATCCTTCACCCTAATCTAAATTCAAATGTAGTGCTTGTATACGTTCTTATGCACTTTCTATTGTTTTATCTTTTCTTTTTAAATAAAATCTTTTTAAAAAAAGAAGAAACCATGAAGAAGTGCCTCCCACAGTTTGTGTACTCTTTAAAGGGCACTTCAATGAATCAGTAAGCACAAAGTAATTGAAATCAACAGGAATTTTACCATAGTTCTGTACATATTTCCTTAGAAATATCCCAAAGATCAATTGAATTTGCTTTTAAAGAAAGTACGAATTTAGAGTTCATACATAAATGCCGCCACCCTTATCATTGTCTGAATGACAACTTATTCACCATTTCCAACAGTAGCTTCCCATATGATATATGGATTTCTAATTTTGTTAATACAAATAAAATCCTATCAGCAAACATCATCTAACAAAAAAAAAGACTTCAAATAGGGTTCTGAAAAAACTAAATATAAAATCATTTTCTTAAGCTTTAGATTCAATAATCAGACATCTGAAAAAATGAGATAAATGGTCAGAAATGATACTTAAAGCAACCTGGAACATTATCATCTCCAAATTAATAGTGTCCCAATAGAAGATACATTGGCTACATCCACAACACACCTACAGTGGTGAAACACCATTTATTTTAACAGGATTACTCTGAAGCAGGGCTTTTTTTCAGGGGGAACGCGGGGGAACGGAGTTCCGGAACTTCTTGAAAATGGTCATATGGCTGGTGGCCCCGCCCCCTGATCTCCAGACAGAGGGGAGTTTAGATTGCCCTCCGCGCTGCTTGGCGGCGCGGAGGGCAATCTCAACTCCCCTCTGTCTGGAGATCAGGGGGTGGGGCCACCAGCCATGTGACCATTTTCTCTGAGGGCAACCCACTGAGTTCCACCACCTCTTTTCCCAGAAAAAAAAGCCCTGCTCTGAAGTAAATGTGTTTATTTGCATCTATTATTAGGCTTCTAAGATAATGATCTTTGTGAAATATTTTTAATTAACTTTATTTTAATGACTAGCTAACAGCAGTTTCTCTTGAGTACATTCTTCTTAAGTAAACTTCTGACATCTCATTTTACCTTTAGCAAGACCCATGTATGTATCCAGATGGTTTCCCACTATAAAGCACTTCATACTTCTAGGATATGTTGTAAAATCTGTAATTTTGCACTCAAATCCATGTTAAAAATGTGTTCTCAGCCTCCTTATACGAGCCACATTCCTTCATCAACCCGTCCAGAATAATGTTAATAAGGTATTTCCATCTTTGGTGCTTTAAAGAGTAGAACTCTGAACATCTCTGTTTCATGCAGAGTTGTCTTTTATAGACAGTCTTCTGATGAAGGCTAATTCACACATTACACAACAAGAAACCTGGAACTACCAAGTGTACACTCCACAAGGCACTGCAACCAGTTCTGACTCTTGAATGTTTCCTATTTACATTTTTAGGTGTACACTTAAAAGAACTCTCTAAAAAAATGTAATGCACAAAATAGCCCTGAGACTGTCTAAATGTTTGATGGTTAGTAGTTGTGTAATTTCTGCAATCTTTGCAGCAGACACTGTACCTGCTGAGCATTTCCCTGCCATAGAGCTACTGAAAATACAGGCATCCACTTAGTGTCAGGAACTGATAACACCGATTAAAATTTGTACCGATGGCAATATATAATGAAACTGTGCTCTGTGCAATTATGCACAAGTACATGAAGCTGACTTACATCAAGTCAGACTACCTATCTCAGTCCTGTTTATTTCAACAGGCAATGGCTCACCAGGGACAGAGGCAGATAAAACCTTTCCAACTTTCTCCATGTTCCCTGAGATCCTTTAACTAGAGAGACCTGGGATCTTCCACATACAAAACACACATTCTAACACTAAATCCAGGCCCTTTCCAGTAGTGGTGAATGAAACCCACTCAGAGCTCTCCTTGCCTTACATGATACCAGGGCTTTTTTTTCAGCTGGAACGTGGTGGAACGGAGTTCCGGCACCTCTTGAAAATGGTCACATGGCCGGTGGCCCCGCCCCCTGATCTCCAGACAGAGGGGAGTTGAGATTGCCCTCTGTGCCGTGCCGTGGAGGGCAATCTAAACTCCCCTCTGTCTGGAGATCAGGGGACGGGGCCACTGGCCATGTGACCATTTTCACCGAGGGTCATTTAAACTTTAAAAAACTCCCCTCTTGTTCCAGCTGACCCAAAGTGACATCATTGTCCGGTTCTGAGTTCCACCACTGAGTTCCACCACCTCCTTCCCCAGAAAAAAAGCCCTGCATGATATCATAATACAAGTCCCAAAAGTCACAGTGCATCACAGAGCAAACTTTATAAAGTGCCAACGATTGCCATTCTTTTGTCATGAAAAGTGCCACTCGTCCACATGCATAGGAGCAATACAAATCTACTCAGTAATTTTAAACAGGATACATGTTTGCACTGTGGTGCTCTCTGGACATTTCATGAAACCTGAGGGAAGTTAACAGGATTCCTACCAAATTCAGACACGTCTTTCAGCTAAGTACCCAGTTTGGGCAAAATGTGAAACAGGCTAAGAAGAAAATGCTTTACAGAAAACAAGCTGAACTTGTGGCAACTAGGACATTTTTATTTTTTGTTACCTGAGGAAGCAATGCAGAATGCAGATTCCTATTTTTGTCAGTAAAAATGAAATATAAAATCTGCACCATACATTACATTAGCAAAATAAATAACGTGCCACAATTTTCAACAGTAATATATTGATAAGTCATACAAATATGCCCGTCCTCCTCTTTCCATATGTATATATGAAATAATAGCCATTCTTTGCTAAGATGTAAAATCTGCTGAAGATCTCCAAGCATTCTTTCAGCAGTTTCCCAGGATTTCAGCTCCTTTCTAATTCTCTCCTAAAGTTTCCCATTTTTATCCGTTATTCTAGCAAAAACGACCCGAGTGGAGAAGCAAGGGTCTAACTCTAAATTGTTCTTTGGTATATGATCTTAAAGATGCCACATGGTGTTGCATGCAAAGAAAAATCTTTTTAACCAGCACCTCGTCCAAGAATCCACTGAACAATGAAAATAAACAACAGTTGGCTAATACACCTGTCACCCGTAGGCTAACTCTTACCATGATCTTTATTTATTTATTTGTTTGTTTATTTATTTGTTTGCTTGTTTATTTATTTGTTTCAAATTTCTATTCTGCCCTCCCCGCGAGCGGGCTCAGGGTGGATAACAACATATTAAAATACAATAAAAAATACATCTACATTAAAACATTAAAACAAGTGTATTAATAGACATTTAAAACAGGATTTAAAACAGGATGGTGGACAGCCTTCACAGGGAGGATTAAGATTTTATACACCCCTTTTTTCAAGTCGGCGGAGGCCCAGCCTCAGCCATATGCCTGGCAGAACAACTATGTCTTGCAGGCCCGGTGGAAGGATAGTAGGTCCTGCCGGGTCCTGATTTCAGCAGACAGAGTGTTTCACCAGGTGGGAGCCAGGACCAAAAAGGCCCTGGCTCTAACCAAGGCTAGGTGGGCCTCCTTGGGGCCAGGAACCACCAACTGCTGTTTGTCCCCTGATCGGAGCGTCCTCTGGGGAATATATGGGAAGAGAGCTTCCTGCACCTGCTTTGCACCGGCTGCAACCCGGCTGGCCTTTGTGGGCTCCTCCTGATTCTGCTTCATCGTCCAGAGGAAGCCTCTGCGGTTCCCCTCCCATGGGATCAGGTCCGCCTGCCTCTCTCCACCGGTGCGTGGCTCTCCAGAAGCCCCCCCCCCCCCGACAGGTTACGCAGGCATGGTGTGTGCGAGGCGTGGGAAGCTTCCTAAGCAGGAGGGGAGCCCCGCCCCTAGTTTGCTGCCAGCGGCAGTGCACCCCTTCCAGCCTCTGCTGCTCTCCCCCTGCTCTGTCTCGGACCGGAGAGCCACACGAGATCCTGCAGGAGGCAGGGCTGCTCAGGAAGCTTCCCGTGCCTCGCATGCCCCATGCTTGCTTCGCCTGCTGGGGGGCTTCCGGAGAGCCAGGCACTGGCAGAGAGAGGCAGGCAGACCTGATCCCACGGGAGGGGAGCTGCAGAGGCTTCCTCTGGACGATGAAGCAGGGGCAGGAAGAGCCCACAAAGGCCGGCCGGGCTGTGGCTGCTGTGAAGCAGGAGCGGGAAGCTTCCTGAGCCGTCAGTAGTAAGAAAACATGCCTAAATTTCCCATCTAAACTTTCGGAAACCTGACACATGCCCAACTCCTGTCAGGCGTCACTTGTAGCTTGGCTCTTATTTTTAATGCCGTTCTGGGAAGCCTAATAGCCTTAATCCAAATCTGATACCAAATAGTTTTGGTTGTCTTGGTTGTCTTTTAGGCATTAATGGTAGGGCAGAAATGTCGCTCATACATATTGTCCAACCATAATATTTACTGACAATTATGTGAAACCTTTTTATTTACCATATTTTATTTTTGTTTATTAATTTTTTATAACCAGGGCTTAAACTTTGGCCAAATACTGCAGAAATAAATCTGGTAAATAAAGTGAGTACTATATTTATATGATAGTGCATTTATTTAAAACATAAATTTCATGCTTGTAACATAGGCAGGTCATTTTTTTTTAAACCAGTTTTAAAATAAACTATTAAAAACACTCAAAATGATCAGGGAAGGAGGTAGAAAACCCTTGCATCCTGTTTGAAAAATAGTCGTTCAGAGAACTAGAAGCCTTACTCGGCCCTATGAGTTGCCACACCTACAAAGAAACTTTTAGCAAGAGTGTTATAACCCTAAGCCAGTACAGCCATTTAAGTGATCTCCCTCCGCGTTCACAACTGCTCTGCTTTACAAAAGCGATCACTACCAGATACAAAAGCGCTGTATCACACAAGACTATGTGGGCTGGAACTGGATGAGGGGTTTTTTCCCTCCTTCTTTTGAGGTAGGCTTGCCGTTTAGCTGCTCACAGTGAGTAAGCTCCTGTCCTTGAGACACGGAGGTGCAGGAGAAAAAAATGGCTGGAAAATGGCCTCCATAGTGATGTTCTAAGGATATCTTTACCATAGAGACTGGGGCAATTCCTGGGGAAATGACACAGCATTGTCCTCAAACTCCACCCTCTCCAGCCACTGCCCTCCAAATCTCCCCAGGCATGGCTGGTGGAGAGTGCTGTCAAGTCATAGCCAACTTATGGTGACCCCTGCTGGGGTTTTCAAGGCAAGAGACAAACAGAGTTTATGTAGTATTAAATTCAAAAGCTATTTGACTAGATGATAGTGGGAGAAAACGAATGATGGGTGTGTAGCACAGAGTACAACAGCTCTTTCCTATCACCTCCAGAAACAAACTCTTTAATTAGATCCAAAAGCCTCCTTCCATAGACAAGAGTATTCCCTGCGAGCGGGAGGGAATTCATCCTTAGCTCTCTCCCACTTTCTGTCTGCATCTTTTGTTACACAGTAATGAGTGCCAAAGAAGAACCTGGGGAAATGCATCAGCTAAAGACCATCATAAATTCAGATTAACCATATCCATACAACCCCTGAAACTAATACTTATTTGCTTCACATCTACAATATGCTATACATCAGTGCCTGCAATATCAGTGCAACTACCTGCAGAGAGTAATATGAAGCAATAATCTGTTATACACAACCATAGTTCATGGACAGCAGCCCAGGATGGATTCATACCATTCACAGCACGCAGGGCACAGCTATAGCTTGGAAGGTGAAGCCACCTTTATCTGGCTGTAGCTACCCAAGTCAGGTTATTATTATATAATTTTGAGGCAAATATTTTTCTTTGAGGTATGCTTTTTCAAAAAACAATCCACCACCCCATTCGCTTAACCAGGAATGGAATGGACATAATGAAAGATAGGGTTCATCCTTTCTTCCTTAATGTATTGATAGTGGTTTACTATGGTACATTTAAATATTATTTGTGTTGCAAGTATATGCAATATAGAAGTGAAGCCTACTCTATGCAAGCTTATTAAATTCCATGTGATCAAACGTTGTTAACTACCGGATCAAATGCATCAAACTGCCATTTTAGTGTTACACAAGTCTAGATATAATAAAGAGTGATTTGAAACTGACAACTTTGGCTTGTGTCTGTTCCCAAAGCTCCTGATCATTTCAGTTGGCCCGGGATTAGGTCCTGTGTGCAAGCAGCGTTTACAGAACAGTTATCCTCATGCAGGAATTACTTTATGGTATCACACTGGTCCAAAGTAAGAACAGAGGCTTCAATGTGCAAGGTATATAAGTAATGTTTATGGGTATGGTGTCTTTAAGATCATGTATCCCATATATAGTTCTCATGTCTCCTCATCTCCCAGCCCATTTCTAGAAGACCTTTCTGACTTAGGTTGCCTGCAAGGAGGGAGAAGGGAGTCAAACTGCCTCTGTTCCCTCTTCTGATAGGACCCAACAATATAAAATACAATCCTCCTCTTTATTTAATATTTTGCAAGTGCTGAGAACTATCAATTCCCGTGGAAATTAATGAGAACACAGAGCCGTTTGCACTAAATAACCACACAGTACAGCCTAGCAGCCCGCTCCAAGTAGGGTTTAAGTGTTACATTCCCAGATGTCTCAGCCCACTGAACCTCTCTGACTCTCAGACCTATTATGAACCAGCCGATTATCTCATTAATTGAACAGGTCTCCCTGAATGCCTGCTATGTCTTGGGGAAGTGTGAGGGTCTTCAAAGTGGGTAGCTAGGGAGAAATTGGGGTACTCCCCAAATGCGGCCCATCTATAGTTAATTCAGTTTCCTCCCCATGAAGAGCAGGTTGAGAACGTAACACTTAAAAAGGACAAGACAATGAAAGCACAATGGGCCCTCCGTAAACTCATCCTGGTTGGAGCCCTTGGTCCAAAAGGGAAGATAATAGTGAAGAAAACTTTCTACATTACCATTATTTACAAATGTACATATTTATATATTTATTTGTACCTGGACAGTGTAGCATTAAAGGGTAAACTTATAATTTACAAACAAAACATTTTTAGATATTTTTATCTATACCATGAAGTTCTCTTTTTATTGCTCACCTTTCATTCTCATACAGTTTTATCACACTATTGCACACATTTCTGTATTATGCAGAAGATCTACATTTATATATAAATAGGTATGAAAATAAGGATTTTTCTATATTCATGTTTCAAATAAAGTGCTTGTTTTTCAACTACCCTTGATGAAAATCAGTGGAATTCATTTGAGGGGGTTAAAGGAATACACCAACCGGTTCAGTCCTTTCCACCTTATCTCATCATAAGAGAATACCCTTTTTCATCATCAGAAGAACTGTCTCCTCACCAATAATTTGTGACCTTGCTATCGATATTTCTCATGCAAAGCAAAGACCAGAAATCACACCGGACAGAAACAAAGAAAATACAGAAAAACCAAAACAGCAAAGGAAAAATACTGTTTGATTGTTGTGCATGGTGTTGTTTCCACATCTTAAGGTAATTAAAATTTGTTTTAGAAATATTTATACAGTGTTGCTAAAGTTCTGCAATATCTAGTTTATGCACTATACTCAAGTACTGTACAAAACTGCAGTAAATGACACTATACGACTACACTGGTTTCTACTATAAAGACACCGTTGCAAAGGTGTATCTGTTTTTTTTAAAAAGGTCAACTAATAACTGCTAATATGTATGTGAGTCAAAATACTATTGAGTGGGCAAGTACATTATTAAAATCTAAATACAGTATACAATGTTGGTGATAAGATTTACAGTTCTTTCAGGGGCATAAGGAACATTTGCAAAGGTTCCTGGGGATATAGTTAATTGATAAGTATTAAATGTCATACAAAAAATTTCAAATAGCAGCTCAATTTTTTTGTTTCCATTTGTATTTTAAGTACCGATGACACACTGAAGTTTTTAAAAAATAATGTTCACTTCTTAGCAAAATCATTTCTAATATATAAAGTTGTAAATTTATGCCAGCAAAATGTAAAGTTGCAATTTACAAAAGCAGCAGTAATCATTTAATGCGTAAGGATGCCCTCAGGAAGCATAAATCAGAAAACACTATTTCCAGTAGCTTCTATGGACATATAAACGGTATGAAGGAAGCATTTTCTTTAGATTTAAGGCAGATTTCTCTGAAACTGTAACTTGGAAAATGTGAATCAGGAATTCTTATATTTCCAATGTACCGAACTCTGAGTAATATTTGAATGTTTGTTCCTGACATTTGCTTATCAAAAGGGTTTACAAGATGGATATATATTGGAAATTGCCTTATGAATGGTGTCATTTGTTCTGAGATTAGGCTGTATCAAGCATTTGGTATGCTATTCTTCATAGGATTTTGAGAAGCAAATTGTTCACACGAGTCATTCATACAACAGGGATACGCTTGAATCTAGTATTTATGACAAATCATCCCAGATCTCAAAGTTATGTTTTCTTAATCAGCTCTAGTGAACTTGTTCATTGCAGGGCTTTTTTTCTGGGGAAAGAGGCGGGGGAACTCAGTGGGTTGCCCTTGGAGAAAATCATCACATGGCTGGTGGCCATGTGACCATTTTCATGAGGTCCCGGAACTCCGTTCCACCGCGTTCCAGCTGAAAAAAAGGCCTGGTTCATTGACTGAATGAACTGCATGAGTGACCCATCACAGGTAGAACACTGCCAAATGAACTTCCTCGCATCACCTCAAAAAGCAATACTCTTCAGTGAATCGGTTTATACATTCCACAGCAAGTCATCCAATGCACAGTAATTAAGAACAGAGATGTACATGCATGCATAAGGCCGTCCTGAGCCTGCTCTCATGAAAAATTCAAAATTTATAATATTTGAAGAGAAGGGTATTCTTACTGCACACCAACTGATTAAAAACATTCGCTCTTACTATTTACACCCCTGATTCTGAATTGTCATTTGGAAGTAAATTCTTCTGATTTTATACCATTGCCCTGAAAATGAGATACCCTACCCAGGGGGCTCTGTCCCACCTGTCAGACAGAAAAAAGCGGGGGGGGGGGGGAGAGAACCAGACGCAAGGTGAGTTTATTAAGACTTTTTTTATTGCTATGCGTTTTATTGCTATCGCTATTGAGTATTTCAAGTTTCACCTGAAACGATAGAAACTTGAAATACTCCTTAAAAGATCTCCTGTCAAAGCTCAATAGCAAAATGCACAGGGATAAAAAAATCTTAATAAATTCTTTCACCTTACATCTGGTTCCCCCCCCCCTTTTTTTTGCCTTCTGGTGCAGCCACTGTTTCTCCACGTGTCAGACAAATGCCACTGTCCATTTGCACCCATCAGAACTAAACAGCTTTAGAATGCCAAATGGGAAGTTTCATATAAAGCGGTTAAGGGAAAACAAGAAGAATGTGAGGTGAGATGGCATTGCTATTAATCAGCACAGCTTCTCTTTGCAAGACTGACACTTATTACCCTTGACAAAGGGCTGCGTAATCCAAAACGCATCAGGGGGTTTATATAAGCAGAACACTGGGAAGGGGCTGGGGTTTTTTTGGAATTATTATCAGTAATCAAGGGTAGCAGTGGTTATATGTTGTTTACTTTGGTGCAACACAGCTATTTTCAACAGGCAATGTTGATTGTCTCTGTAGTATGGTGGCCTTGATTCGGATGATGCCCAGTTTTCGTCATTTCCCACACTAGTATTGTGCAAGTGCTTGTAGATGACACTTGGGCACGGGACCAACAGAAGGTGGCTCTTAGAGCAATGGTCAGGGCTTTTTTTCTGGGAAAACAGGTGGTGGAACTCAGTGGGTTGCCCTCGGAGAAAATGGTCACATGGCTGGTGGCCCCGCCCCCTGATCTCCAGACAGAGGGGAGTTGAGATTGCCCTCCGTGCCGCTGAGGGCCATCTCAACTCCCCTCTGTCTGGAGATCAGGGGGCGGGGCCACCAGCCATGTGACCATTTTCAAGAGGTTCCGGAACTCCGTTCCCCCGCGTTCCCCCTGAAAAAAAGCCCTGGCAACGGTCATTGGCTCTGCTGCACTGACAACGGGACTAATGTTGACATGCGTCATCTTGCACTGGCAGAAGTTCCCTCTAGCACCAACCATGCTACTGATCCACAAAGTTCAACTCAAAAGTAAGGGGGGGAAAAGCTAACCCGGACATTCCAAAAGCTCTGAAATGTAGCTAGCGTTCCTAATGATTGTGAATAAGAGAATACTTGAGCTCATCACACATCTATAATATTTACATGGGCATGGCTACCATAAGAAATTATTAATATTATTTTGTTAAAAAAATCCCTCTCTTTTAAATGATAGCTTCTTTGCATTAAAGTAGAATCAGTCATTTTATAGAAAAATATCTTAAACTTTAAATTAAAAAAATAGTGTTATTAAATAGTCATGTAGGACCATATATAGTTGTATGGATATAATTCAGCACATTCTGACCTCAGTTTAGAAGGCGAACTCACATGGACAGCAGAGAGGAGTATATTTGCCATGGGTGCTATCTGTTTAAAGATTGCAGGAATAAACTCTGCCTACCTCATTTGGGAGATACACAGATATAGTATCTATATACATTCTGTACATATTGGTTCACAGATTAGCAGTTATTAGTCGTGCTATACAAAGGAAAACAAATCTGATTATAATGATGCTATACACCCTCAGCAGAAAATTAAGGTCTTATTGCGCTGGAGCAAACCCGTGTAAGACAGGTTCCCTGTTGAGATATGTAGCCCAGTACACTAAGTTGAAAGTACCAAATAAAACTGGAAAGACTATTCTTGACATCCTGTCGATTTTACTAACACTGTTGAAGGTTTTCTTTGCTTCCTGTGGCTTCGCTTCTGGCTTTGCCTTGTTTGGCTCCGAAGTGGTAGCGCTTTTGGAGATTGTCGGGAGAACTGAGTCCTTGGTGATATTTGGTGCGTAATTGGCCACTGCCACTGCATAGGCATTGTTTTTCTTAATTACAGATGCTTTTTCTTTTTTCTGTTGAAAGATGGTAAGCAGTTAAAAGAGATTGGCTGTGTGTGTGTGTCAATATATCACCATACCTTTGACAAATAAGACACGTGCAATGAATCGGGGCCCTGATCTGGATAATCCAGGTGAGTCTGATCTTGTCAGATCTCAGAAGCTAAGCAGGGTCAGCCCTGATCCATACTTGGATGGGAGATCACCAAGAAAGTCCAGGGTTACTATTCAGAAGCAGGCAATGGCAACCCCCCCCCCCCCGTTCATCTCTTGCTTCGAAAACCTTATGGGGTCCCCGTAAGTCAGCTGTGATTTGAAGGCATTTTATATACACACACACACATGTACACACACACACGATGAATTTGGACATTATGATTGTAGTCCAGTGGCACCTTAGAGACCAACAAAATTTCCAGAGTGTAAACTTTCAAAATCCAGAGCTCCCTTCTTTAGACACCTCAAGATGAATTAGAATTACACCAGAGTAGGATGATTGGCTCAAGGACTGGTGCAGTTCATGAGAGCCAGTTTGGTGTAGTGGTTAAGAGTGCGGGACTCTAATCTGGAGAGCCGGGTTTGATTCCCCACTCCTCCACTTGAAGCCAGCTGGGCGACCTTGGGTCAGTCACAGCTCTCTCAGAGCTCTCTCAGCCCCACCCACCTCACAGGGTGATTGTTGTGGGGATAATAATGGCATACTTTGTAAACTGCTCTGAGTGGGCATTAAGTTGTCCTGAAGGTCAGTATATAAATCTAATATTATTATTATTAACAGAAGAAGTGCAATTGAGAGATAAGATAATTTCTGGGAGAGCAGAAAGAGGCACGATAGAGACATTGGGTTGGATCCCGTGGCTCTGTTCCCTTAAAGGCTCAAACCAGGGGCTGCGGGGTGTGTGTGTGTGTGTGTGTCACACTGGGAGGACCTACCTTGTGCATGCACACGCTCCTGATCGCTTCCATGTCGCACCAGGAAGGACATCATTCCCAGCACGAAGCAGAAGCAACAGGTCACACCAGGGGTCGGTTAGGTAAAAATTGGCCCCAGTCTAGCATTGGGGGCTGATTTTGACCCATTTGGCCCCTGGAGCAATCCCATGCTTCCATGCCATGCCAAGAATGACATAATTCCTGGCACAATGCAGATGCCATCTGGAGTGCACAGGACCCGCTTGGGGGGGGTGGGGTTCAACTAATTCCTGCACCTTTCCCTCTGTCCCCTGGGGGAACGGGATCCCTAGTGATAATCCACTTTAGAGTTAAATAGGCTTAAGGCCACAGATTTTAATCCATGCTAACACATGCACATTTATCCTGTGTTCAGGTTTTGATTTTAATATCATCTTTCATGTACAAACTTACAGAAAACATATGCATATAAACAGGTTTTCTCCTTACACACAATTTAACATCCCAAGCTTTGGCATAACTGGCTTCTATCATAAATTATGGTGGTGTTTTTTGGGTCACTTGCAAGAGGATTTTCAGTTTAACTCCTTTATTGATTATCTGTGCAAGGAGGAGTATATGCATGCTCTCAATACACACACACGCACATATATAATTTTTATAGTGCTCTGTGTATAGTCAACTGCCTTGGTGGCCTTGATTGGGCTGAAAGCTGAGGTAAAGATCTTTTAAATAAAATAAATAAATACATAAACTAAAGTCTACGCAAACATAAGTACAATGCCAAGCCGAAATTACTTGCTGCTATCCAGGATCTTTGGTGGCAGCCCTGAAAAATGCACCTCTTGTTTTGGGACTCATTACAAAAAATGTTTGTATATTTGTTTATCTTTTCTTCACTTGTCCTCAGTCGCATTTCCCTCTCAATAACACAACCAAATGTGACTGGCTATAAATTTATTACTGAAGTCTGCCAGTGTCATCCTTTCATAATCATCACATTGCTTGCAAGGCTACAGGGCTGGATTTCCTATGTGACAATTTCAGAAAGGAGAAATGAAGGAGCAGCTGTGGAAAGCAAGGCACTGGAGCAGCAGAAGCTGAAGTTGAAACTCACAAATTTTCACTGCAACTCTTAAGTAATCATTTTTATAAAATGTATTTAACGATCCCATCCTTATGAAGCACTAAGTACCAAAGCCTTACCTGGCTGAGAAGCTGACAGAAATGTAGCACGGCAAAAGGAGGATGTGAATTCCTGGGGATGCCTGATTAACAGTCATCCGGTGGACGTTCAGGTCACAAGTGCCTGATCGCTTGTACCAATCTTCTACAGGTGTTAGCAACCAATGAGCAGTCTACAGAGACAAATTTGCCTCCCCATGGCTTATTGTTCAGCAATGCCTTATGCAGCAAGGTTAGTACAAACCATTTTCTGCAGTATCACAGATCTGCACATCTGAAGATTTTATGTATAAGAAATATGTCTGATGATTTCCCCCCCTTTTCTTTGGCGGCTCTGTCCATAAATGACTTAAGCCAACTTTCTAGTGGCCCCCTCCTTGTGGAACAACCTGTCCCCAAAGGTCAAGAAAGCTCCCACTCTCCTAGCTTTCTGCAAACTGTGCAAAACCGAATAATTCAGGAGGGCCTTCTTACACAGGTAACAGAGCTGTGCTGTAAGGAAATGGTTCAGAGAGATGCATTGGTAAAAGGACAGGTATCCTATTGTGTACAATCTGTTGCTGCTACTGGATAGTGCCACATTGTTTAAGATGTCATATCAATATGCTTACGCTTTGTTTCAGCATTTTTTCCAGCCGTGTATCAGATTTCTGCTGTTTTCAAATTTCTGCTACTATACTGCTTGTTGAATGTCCCAGTCATTTATTGTATTGATTTATACTATGTAATCAGCCTGTGTAATCAGTGAAAAAGGCAGACTATAAATAACGTTAATAAATAAAACGTCACATGAATTGCCTTTGACAGCAACCGTAGCTGAAGCTGGTAAGTGGATCACAATGTTTAAATCTTAATTAATGTTACATTTTACATACACCTAAAGCTGTAATTTCAAGTTCTGTACTGAAGCTCTTTTAGCTTCAGAGGGCCAAGCTAGAAGTGACAAATTACACTTGAACAGCAAGTGAACAGACTCACGTGTATTCCTCCCTGTTCACTTGCGCTCCACTTGTGCAAGTGAACAGTGAATACACGAATACTCGTGAGTCTGTTCACTTGCCGTTCAAGTGTAATTCGTCACTTCTAGCTTGGCCCAGAGTCTTCTGTGTACGTGGAAGAATTTGTTGTTAAGCTTTTCAAAAGAGTCCCACATCCTTTAACCAGTGGGAAAAAAACTGAAACAGCAGATAAAATGCAAGATGCTTCAAAACTTCCAGCTTTGGCCCTAGAGGTCTACTTATTTCTTATTCCAGGTAGTTTTCTACCAGCGTAAACCTTCTTTGCTTTAATCAAATATTAACAAAAGGCATATGTGCAATAAAAAGAGCTATTTGGAGAAAACTATGAAATCATTAATGGCTCCAAACTCTTTAGCAGCAACCAAACATCCATGTAAGGGAAGAATAGGTAGCCTATGGGCTTACAGGCCAAGGAAAGATATATTTTTAAAAATCATAGGCATACTTTTAGGATGCACTGGTTCTTTGAGGAAACAGGGAGTGTGTGATTTTCTTCTTGGTTTTTAAGGATATCTTATGGAACAGAGAGGGGTTGTATTCCAAAACCACCTGAGATTCTTGTATGTCCTCTTGGAACGATTTCATTTTGGATATACTTTGCTGAATGGATCATTCCAGAGGGCTCACTGCCTGGAACAAATGTTGTCATGAATCTGGCTTCACATGCCTTTTCTAGGTTTTATCTGACAGTTTTAGAGACATTCCCTGAAAGATTTTTTGGTGAGCTTGTGACTTATCATGAAAGGGGAAGGACCCGGTAGGAAGACAATCTGTAGCAGAGGAGTTGTATCAACATTAGGGGTATGCACCTGATAAAGATTTGGGTTTCCTGCTTCAGGTTTACCCAAAGAGGGGAAACAATTTAGAATAACCCAAATCCTGAAGCGGCAAGCCGCTTTGGGATTCAGATGTTTAAACCGCTTTAGTATGCTCCATAAAGATTAGGGAATCTTTACGGAGCACACTGAAGCGCAAAGCAACACTTTTCTTGACTTCCTCCCCCTCCCATTGGGAGAAAAAAGTGGTGGGGCAGGAGGTTTGACAGCAAGCAGCAGTTTTCTAGCTGTTTGCAATGCAAACAGCTAGAAAAGTGCTGCGGGCATGGCTGCTGCCGCTTTGCCCAAAGCTTCCATCTGTGCTACCAGTTTCCCTCTGTTATCCATAGATATTGAGTATGCTCAGAGTTAATTGTCCCCTTGGGTTATTTCCTCCAGTACCTGTATATAGGGATTTAGGTGACTCATTCAGAACCTGCATTCATTCTGTTTCACTTTATTTATTTTATTTATGTCATTTATAATCCGCCTTTCTCATTGAGACTCAAGGCGGATTACACAGATTAGTACAATCCATATCAAATACATTTCTATACAGTATCAAGGACATTTCCATAAACATACATACATATTCCCCACCTTACAAAACAGAGCAGTACTCCTGGTTGTCTGGATACTGGCACAAATCAGTATTTACCCTGAAAAAAACACTGCCAGTGGTTCCACAGATAAAAACCCACTGGTTGAGAGTTGCAGGGTCAGGAGTAGAGATGGGCACAAAATGAGAAAAAACAAAACGAGCATTTTGTGTTTCGTTACATTCCACGAATCACGAACTTTCACAAAATTGTCCCGTTTCGCAAAATGATTTGTTAGTTTTGTGATTCGTCAGGACCCAGGGCACTTCAATGGCCCACTTCATACCCAGAGATGCCAAACTTGCAGGGGACTTCAGCAGGCTCTGCTCTACCCACCCTCACCCAACAAGCCAGCAAGAACAAATGCTCTAAATAAGAATATAAGCAAAGAAAATTAAAGGGAAAAAAGGTAGGCCTCAGTCAAGCTAGGCCCCAGGGCCAGGCAATGCCCTGAGACTGGGGTTGGGTGGGGTGGAGGAAAGAAGGCACCCTCATCCAATGACCTTCCCAGCAAGGCCAAGAGCTGAAAATAAGAAAGAGGCTTTTCAGTCTCTTTTAAAGCAGCAGCAAATCCAGCCAAATGCTCCCAATTCCACTTTCTCACTCCAAATCCCAGCAACAGGTCCTCCCTCTTCCTCTCCCTCCTGGAACTGAAAAGCATGAGGCAAAGAGCGGTGCCTTATATAAGAAATGTTTACACAGAGCACAACAGGAGGTCTCTGGTTGGCAGACAGACCTGCCTAACAGCGTTTGGAGGGATGAGATTGGTGTTCCCGTGGCTACAGAAGGCCCATCTCCTCAGTTGCCTAGGGGGTTAACACCCCTGCTTCTTGCTGTATAGGGCAGACTGGAAGCTCTCCAGTTGGCAGGGAAAGCTGCCTATCAAGGTTATGTGGGCTAAGATTGGGGTTTCCAATGGCAACAAAAGGTCTGCAGACACTCTGGGCCTATGTTCTCTAGGGAATCAATGGATCGGCGCCAGCCTGTCTGGCATCACGAATCATTAACAAATCGAATGAATCAGCCAAAAAGTCATGAATTTCATGAAAACTGCTGCCCCATGAAACATGTTTCGCTAAACATGAATCATCCTGATTCAGCACAAAATTTGATTTGTATTTCGATTCGTACCCATGTCTAGTCAGGAGTGAGGAGAGGGATCCAGGTGAAACTGCCCCACCTTGCTCTTCTGTCCATGGAGTTTTAGCCCCACTGAGCTTTCCCCAACAAGCTTTCCATTAGCACAAAAGCGACTGAGGGTGATTTCACCTACAGGCTCTTATGTGTTGTTTATGGATTGCTTTCATGCTGTGGTTTTTCTATGCTGCGGTTCTGTTTATTTATTTATGGATGTTATTTATAGTCCGCCTTTCCCACTGAGACTCAAGTGGATTACACAGTGCAATTCAATATGATCAACAGCTGAGACTTTCAATAAATACAATACGGTTTCGATTGCAAACATTTGCAACAAGCTGAAATCCGATACAGAACCAAAACAACACTGTAACAAAATGTAAGCAATTTGATCTGGCATAATAAACAGCAGTACAAGTACAATAACAGTACAATAAACAACAGCATAACAGCAGTCTGCTGTCGCTATCCCTTTATCGAAGCATCTCTTTAACTATTTCCTTACAACACAGCCATATCGCCTGTGTTAAAATGCTCTTCTAAATAATTCAGTTTTGCATTGTTTACAGAAAGCCAGGAGACTGGGAGCTTTCCTGACCTCTTCAGGAAGGCCCTTCCATAAAGTGGCGGCCACTACAAAGAATGCAATTTTCCCCTGCGGAAGACCCTGTCCAGATGAGCAAAGCTGCTGTGATGGAGCACAGGAAGGGGGGCACTCCCACAGTTATGAAAGGCCAAGGCCATGAGGTGCAAGGGGGGGGGGCACTGGCAGCTTTAAGAGGCACCCCTTGCTGAATGAGATTATTGTACAAGTTTCCTGGTGAGCCATCTCGAGCAGGTCTCTGGAGAGGGGGCATATACATTTTCTAAATACATACACAAAATGCCTTGCAGCATGGGAGCCTGGCAAACTTTGGAAATGGTTTTTCAGGCATTCCAGAGAGCTGCTTTGGGCAGGCGAAAGAAGATCTGTCACTGTGAGCAACTTCTACTTGCACAACCACAGGATCCAGCCCTTTGCATTAGAAGGAAAAAAATCCAAATATACAGAATTGTCCCGTTCAGTTCTTGCTAGACCAACTACTTTAATACAAACATCACAATCCTATGTAGAGTTATCTAGTCTAAGGCAACTGAAATCAATGTGTTTACTCTATATAGGATAGGACAGAGTCACGGAAAGACTCTAGCATAGCCTTGTCTCTGATTGGCCAATTTTCTATGTATATAGAAAAGGTTGGATTTGTACCATGTGATTCTGACTACATTCCTTGGCCTGTGATTCTGCTGACTATTTTCTTGGGTGCACAAGAACCCTTAAAACAGTAACACTGAGTGTGTTAATGCCATCCTAAGCAGGTCTATTCTATAGGCTACTCAGATCTATTCAATGGAGCTTAATCCCAGAAAACTGTTCTGAGGATTGTGTGTAAATGATTAAAAATCAATTTAAAAGGTATCTTTGATTAATAAAGGAAACAGATTTTTTTTAAAAAAAATATGTGGATATTTATACCTTTTCTCTTCCATGGAATTCTGAAGTGGTTTGCAACATCATTTTATGTTCACAACAACGGCCCTGTGAGGTAGGTAAAGCTTAGAGAGAGTGACTGATTCAAAGTCACACAGCAATCTTCCATGGCAGAGTGGGGATTCAAACCCGGGCCTCTCAGATCTTAATCCAACCAATACAACATGTTGGATCTTTTAAAAACACTGTTAGATTTGTATTGAACATTAAAAATATGGGAAACAGATGACATCTTAGACTACAAGGGGAAATGTCTCTCCTGAAACGGTGTGTAAACTGATACAGGAATAATATAAAATGAAAGTAAAATTGTTTTTCATCAGAACTATTATTTATATGCAAATTTATGCAAAGATAATCAGGTAAAACTTGGATGATTAATCAATCAACTTTTTAAAAACCATGTGACTGCTATAAGCACAATGCAAGTGTGTCCCTCCATACTGGCCTCGGAACTGAGTTGTTGATGTTCATCTAATCCATTAAGGCTGTGATGATTACTTGGAACAGAAAGCATGAATATAGAAAGCTAACAGGTTGTATAGAAGGCCAGGAAAGGACCCTTTGATATGGTCTAATGATTAGCGGGATGGACTTAGATCTCAGAATGACGTGGGTCTAATTTTGGATCAACCATGAAGTAGCTTCTAGGTCTAGATTTGGGCCAGCTGCTGGCCACAGGTTTGTTGTGAGGAAAACTGGATTGTTCTATGTACACTGCCCCAACTCCTTGGAGGAAGGGAAGAATATAAAATGACCACATAATAGGCAGTTGTTCATGCACCCCAGAATAATTAGTTTTGTATTATTCCAATTAACAAATCTGTTTCAAGTGGAAAGCTTTCGGAGAACAGCTGCAGCTGGACTCTGAAGTAAGATTCAGAATAGTTTTGCAGCTGCTTCACAAGGTAAGAATAAGGTGACTTCCTTCCTGCTGGACACTTGCCCAGGGCCGATTCCAGATGGCTAACGTTCACCGCGGAACGTCGCGCCTCGTTGCGGGGAAAATGCGAAATATCGCGTTTCCTCGCGCGAGTTTTGCGCGACGTCGCACAAAACTCGCGCGAGGAAACGCGGTATTTCGCATTTTCCCCGCAACGAGGCACGACGTTCCGCGTGAACGTTAGCCATCTGGAATCGGCCCTGGTTACCAAAATCAGGAATGGGACTTTATGATATGTTGAGCTATCAATACCCGTATAAATGGTGGAGTGTAATATGAAATGTTCGGTTACATTAAGATTGTTCATTGGGAAGTGGCTTTAGCTTCGTTCATTTTCACACAAAGAACTGCTGAGGATAATGAAATGCTGCAAGTTTATTTTGGGTGTTTAACAGGCATAAATGGGCGATTGTTTAATTTGTAGAATGCCTTGGGACAATATTTGCTTCTTCAGGAAGGAGCGGATGGAGAAAGAATCCATATGACCAATTTAATTTCTGCTGAAGGGTGCACCCAAACTGTCTATTTCTCTTCCTATCTTCTCTTGCTTTAATCTACTCCATCTTTATATTGGTTTAAGACTTCAATTATTTTTCTGTAATAGAAAGCTATCAAAAGTAGATGCTGCTAAATTGATTTCTTAGAAATGGAAGGAACTTTAAACACATTTCATTATCACTTACCTTATCGTTGATTACACTTTTCCCATCCCAGGCCCATCCTCTTTTTGTGAAGTAATTTACAGTGGCAAATTCTATCAAGGCAGAGAATACAAATGCATAACAAACAGCTATGAACCAGTCCATGGCTGTGGCATAGGCGACTTTGGGCAGGGAATTTCGAGCACTGATGCTTAAAGTTGTCATTGTCAGTACAGTAGTTACTCCTGCAGGGAAAAAAATGGGAGGGGGGAAACCCCAAAATTGGCTAGGGTAATTCAGAAAGTTTTAGAAAAGGGATGCTTATAAAAGGGAGCTCAAAACATGAACACAAATCACAAATACGAACATGATTAATATAAAGACATTGGATAAGCCTGATGTAGACTTCAACGAAAAAGAGTCAAGGAGAACTAAAATTACAAATGACAGGAGCATCATAGGAGATTAACTCCAAGGAATATTACGTAACTACAGTCCAAATACATGCAAAGAACTCAAATTTACAACCAAGTCTCATTTATTATGGAGGCTCTTAAAGTTTGGGTATTATTTGCCATTCATTCAGAATGGGAATTGCCAGTTAATCAAATGTATTGGATACTCAAGCTTATTGCACTGCCCCGCTCCATACCAGGAGGAATCCTCAGTAATAGAATCCCACCCTGTTGAGACCATCATTGCAACAACCCCCATGCCCGGAAGGAACCTTCCCCTTTCACGTGAGCCAAGAGGCCAGTTGCCCCCCCCCCCCAGCAGAACTGGCTCCTGACAGCCCAAGGTAGGACAAGGGAGATTAGTTTGGAGCAACGGCTATCAGAAGCCTAGCAACAGACGGAGGCTTAGGGGTGTGCACCCCCAAAAGATTCAGGTTTCCTGCTTCTGGTTTACCCAGAGCAAGAAAAAAAAATTGGGTATTTAAGACGATTAGAGATTATTAGGGAAGATTCGGCCATTTCTGGGGGCTTGGGGAGGGGCTATTTCCCTAATATCAAATTTGCAGGGGATCATCTCCCAACCCTCCTCTCATGGCCTCCCAAGTTTCAGGGAGATTGGACTTCGAGGGGCCATGTTATGGTCCACCAAGGTCTCCCCAGCCGCTAATCTCCATTGTTCCCTATGGGGAAAATGGGGGGGGGATGGTTCCCAGGAGGCTAGTTAACATGCAAGAAACCCTCTCCCAACCTTCCTCTCATGGCCTTCCAAGTTTCAGGGAGATTGGACTTCAGGGGGCCATGGTATGGCCCCCCAAAGAAGGTCCCCCCAGCCTCATTATTCCCTATGAGGACCAACCACACCGGAGAATCTCAATAAGAAAAATTTGATTAAAAATACACTATACCATGGCTGATTCCAGATGACTAACCTGAAGGCGCTGCATGCCGCCATGTTCCGGATCGCGACGGGGAAAACGCGAAATATCGCATTTTCTTGTGCAAGTTTGGTGCGACGTCGTGCCAAACTCGCGCGAGAAAATGCGATATTTCGCGTTTTCCCTGTCGCGATCCGGAACATGGCGGCATGCAGCGCCTTCAGGTTAGTCGTCTGGAATCGGCCCATATGAAGCAAATGAGTGTGCAACTATAAGTAAACTACTGGACAACCCCCCTCAATACAACCAAACTGATGAAAAGGGAACAACTTCACTCCAAAGAATCATCCATTGCATTCAACCCAAACCATGTGGCAAAAACTGGTGGGCTGTTCTAGGAGGCTGTGGGGGTGGCATTTTGCAAGCAAAATGCACCAAATTTGCAGGGGACCTACTCCTACCTGCCCTCTGAAGATCCCCCTATCATCAGGGAGCTTGGACTTCGAGGGGTCATGTAATGGTCCCCCAAAGAAGGTTGACCATCCCAGCCACCCCACTTGTCTGTTTCTGTTGCAGGGAAAATCCAAATTCCCACACAGTAAACACATGGATTGTGGAAGCAATGCACTTCCACTTACCATCCACAGCCTGGGCAGCCCAACAGAACCAAACCAAAGCCGCCCAAAAGCCCAGCATCCCCAGAACTGGCTGGCCAGCCAGTCTCCATTATTCCCTATAATGGGAATTTTTAAAAATTATTTTCTCAGGGGCACTTATGCACACATCCCTGGGACATCCAAACAGAACCAAATGCTCCAGAAACCCTCAGAGCAGGCTGGCCAGCCAGTGCCACTTTCCATAGTTCTCTATGAGGACCAACCTTCACATCAGAGAATCACACCAACAGAAATTCAATTTAAATAAATTTAATTTATTAGATTTATGGTAACAGCAGCCATTAATGTTATATTAACATTTATTACATCAATATTAAATTATTAAAAGAGGGACTTTGCAAACAGCTAGGAAAGTGCTGCTTTCAAGCTTCCTGCCTTTTTTTACCAGATGGGAGGGGAAAGGAGGAGGCTGTAGTGAGTCACTTACTCCTTCTCTCCCTCCCCTCTGCTAAGAAATAGTGGGAAGCTTGCATTTTGCAGAACTTTGCTGGCTGTTTGCAAATGCAAACAGGCTAGCAAAGTGCTCCCGGTAAACCTGAAGCAACTCTAATTACTTCAGGTTGCTCTACGTCGGTCTTTCTGAATCGGGGCCAGCAGAAATACCAAATCTTCCTGAATTGGGCCCAATTTGAGTATTTAACCTGAATCGGAATCCCGAAGCGCACATCCCTACTCAAGATATCTGGAGAGGTGGGAATGGAACACACATGAGCCTGAAGATACAGGAGTCTTGTGGCTGAGGAGGAGGAGCTTGCTATCTAGGCAATGCTAGTTAACTGAGCATGCTGGATAGCAAAGCTTTTATTGTACTAACAGATTTTTCAAATAATTGCCAGACCTCAAGAAACAATTTACCAACAAGCATATTTGCACATGGCAGGCGCACTTACTAATGGTGAGATGACTTTTTGTTGCAGACTGCATGGGACTAACACAAGTACAGAACTTGAAATCCAGTGTAATTGGATTTTATTCTTAAATCAGGGGTTCCTCCTTTTTTGGACTTCTCATCAGATCAGACTACTGCAACAAGGACGGCTGCCCAAGGTTCCACAGGCCCCTTGGATGAGAGGGCTTGTGCTTCTGCCCCCCACGTTAGGAGACATGTGGTGGGGATTGGGGATTCCCTACTGAGAGGGCTAGAGGCTGCAGTGCGCCAAGCAGACCTGTCATCTCGAGAGCTACGTTGTCTGCCAGAGCATGCACCCGGGATGTGACAGAAAGGTTGGAAAGACTCATCAGGCCCACAGATTATTACTCCTTTTTGCTCATCCATATGGGAACAAATGATACTGCCTGGCACAGTCCAGAACATATTAAAAGGGACTATGAGGCTCCGGGTAAAAAGCCTGTTGAGGGCAGTGATTTAGGAAGAAAGAGCAGAATACTGGACATAAATAACTGGCTACACAGATGGAGTCATCAGGAAAGGTTTGATTTCCTGGACTACACTTTTGGGATGAAGCACTTCTGTCGGGAGATGGTTTGCACCTCACCAGGGTCCTGTGTTTGGCAGGAACCTAGAAAATCTGATAAGGGCTTTAAACCAAACCCTGTAGAGGAGAGAGAGAAAAAACCCAAACTAGTATGGTATCGTTTACTGGTGATAAGAGCGCTAATGATCAGCGAGTTAGGACAAATATGAAGTACTCCAGAGTCCAGACACATAAACCATGGATTCCAGTGTCTCTACATTAACTCACAGAGTATGGGAAACAAACAAGAGGAACTTGAAGTCTTAATACAGGAAGGTAACTATGTCTTATTAGGCATTACTGAAACGTGGTGATTCTCACCAACAGGGATGAACTGGTTGATGAGGTGAAAGTAGTGGGCCCCCTGAGTAGGAGTGGCCATGTAATTTTAAGAGTTTAAGATACTGGGTAATGGAATAACTGAATGTAGTCAGATGTATCGATTGGATTTTGGAAAAGCTAATTTTAACAAGCTCAAATTCATGTTGGGGAGAATCCCATGATCAGAAAAACTCAGGGAGAAAGGAGTTCAAGATGAGTCGGAATTTCTTAAAAGCAAGATATTGAAGGCACAATCACAAACTATCCCAATGAGAAAGAAAAATAGGAGGTACCTAAAGAAGCCAGGGTGGCTCCATAAACAGCTTTCTAAAGATCTGAAAAAGACATATTTAAGAAATGGAAGGAGGGCTGTATAACCAAGGAAAGTAAGATTTTAACAGGTGATAAAGAGAAGGCAGAACTACTCAGTTTCTACTTTGCCTTGTTCTTCACTTGCATGGGGAACTGTGCTCACCCTAGGAAAAGAGGAACACATGAGCAAGAAATGGAATTGTAGCCTAGGATAGATGCTGGGGTGGTACATAAACACCTAGCTTCTTTAAATGAAATCAAGTCCTCAGGACCAGATGAATCGCACCCTAGGGTACTAAAGGAACTTGCTGGTGTATCTGCAGAGCCTCTGTCTATCATCTTTGAGAATTCTTGGAGTACAGGTGTGGTGTCAGAAGACTAAAGGTGGGCAAATGTCGTCTCCATCTTCAAGAAGTGGAAAGGGTAATGATTGACCTGTTGGCTTGACATCCATACCTGGAAAGGTATTGGAACAAATCATCAAGCAATCAGTCCTTTGGCATTTAGCAAAGACAGGTCTGATTACTAAGAGCCAGAATAGGTTCTTCAAGAACAAGTCATGTCAGACTAAACTTATCTTTTTTTGAGTGAGTTACTACTACTTTGGTAGATCAGGGGAATGCTGTGGACATAGTTTATCTTGATTTCAGGAAGTCTTTTAATAAGCTTCCATATGATATTCTAGTTGACAAGTTGATAACATGTGGTTTGGATTCTATTACTGTTAGATGGATTTGTAACTAGTTGACAGATCGTACTCAAAGAGTGCTCGTGAATGGTTCCTCATCCTCTTGGAGAAGAGTGCCTCAGGGATCTGCCCTGGGCCCTGTGTTGTTCAACATCTTTATAAATGACTTGCATGAAGAAATGGAGGGGATGCTCATTACATTTGCAGATGGCAAGGGTCCAGATCATGCAAAGTGATGGTATCACTCTACTCTACTCGGTTAGACCTCATTTGGCGTACTGTGTACTGTGTACAGTTTAGGGCTCCATAGTTTAAGAAGGATGTTAAAAAGCTGGAATGTGTCCAAAGGAGGGCAGCAAAGATGGTGGGGGTTCTGGAGACCAAGTTCTATGAGGAAAGGCTGAAGGAGTTGGGTAACTTTAGCCTGGAGCGGAGGCAACCGAGAGGTGAGATGATAGCTCTCTTCACGTATTTGAAGGGCTGTCATATAGAGGATGGAGCAGAGTTGTTTATGGTTGCCCCTGCGGGTTGGACCAGAAACAATGGGTTACAATTAGAGCAAAAGCGTTTTCTGCTAAACATTATGAAGAACTTCTTGACTGTTCGAGCGGTTCTTCAGTAGAACAGGCTTCCTCAGGAGGTGGTGGGCTCTCCTTCCTTGGAGGTATTTAAGAAGAGGTTATATGGCCATCTGACAGCTATGATCATTCTCTGAATCAATATGATAGTATGCAGATCAGGAGATGAGCTGGCGCTTGGCTCTCGTGGCCCTTTCTTAGATGCCCAGGGTAATGCCAATCGCCACTTAGGGATCAGGAGGGAATTTTCCTCCAGTCCAAATTGGCCAAGGATTCTGGAGGTTCTTTTGCCTTCCTCTGGGCATAAAGCAGGGGTCATTGAGGGAGGTGTGCACTGGGGTGGGGGGAGCTGTGAATTTCCTGAGTTGTGCAAGGGGCTGGACTACATGACTTTGGGGTGCCTTCCAGCTCTATGTTTCTATATATTGATTGCTATTGTTTTGATAGTTACATTTTAATGTGTTATTTTGGTGCAACGTCTTTGGTTATCCCCCTAATAACATTCCTTTACTACTCTCTGCATGTGCTAATTTAAAGCAAGGCAAAGACAACAAATCATTCCGTCACAATTCACCACGGACACTGTAGGTCAGCCATATTAAACAGATGTCAAAAATGAAAGGAACTGAAGAGCCTGATTATTAAAACTGCCTCATTATCCCAAGTTCTTAAATATAGCCTACTGCTTAGAAATACATTATGTACACAGAATGAAATACGGAGAATGGAAAGAGAACAGATCTGAGATGAGAGACACTTGATTTCCTAGCATATTTTAAGTCTGTCACTGGATGTGATCTAACATAAAAAGGGCATTTATTCATGCACTTCATATAGGAGATTTGTACAGAAGAGTTCACACTTGGCCCTTATCTTATTTCAGAGAGTTCCTCACATGCCTGAATATACCTCGTACAACTGTTCTCCTAGTAATGGGGCCTGGACCAGTTTCTGACTCACTTGCTAGCCTTGGAAAAGCTGCCAGGATTTCCTTAGATACCTGTAAATCTGCAATGGCTTTTAACTAAAAAATAAGTCCACTGGGAGATTTGCTCGGGGATCTCAATATATTGCATCTAGTTTGTCCTTCACAGAGAGAAGGAAACGCCACTGAGCAAGCAACGAGGCACCAATGAAAATGGGCTCCAGCAGACAACAGGAGCTGTGGTCTAGGGAGCAGGAGTCATTTAGGATTTTGACAGCAGTGAGGGCGGTGCGTTTGGTTGAAGTGTTATTTATTCATTTAAAACATTTATTAGCCACCTTTCTACATTATAGCATTCAAGGTGGCATACAACAAACATACAAATACATACAAAAAAACCTTAATTTAAAAGTACAATTTTAGCACAACTCCCTGGAACACTCTAGCCTATAAATGAAGTCGTATTAGTAAGAATTAGCAGCATTTTGGCCCAGTGAACTTCTATCCCAAACACAAGGATTGTTAAAGGAGAACAAAGAGAGATGGACTAAATGTGCTGCTGCTGGTACCTGAGAAGCAGGGTATATTTGTGCTAACACAAAATCCAAGTGCCCATCACAATACACACCAAAGACTGTCCTTGCAGGGACAGATTCTCTGTTCAGCCAGAACGACACCTGGGATAGGATGACGGTCATGATGCAGGGGAGGTAGGTCTGAATCACAAAATAGCCGATCTTCCTTTTCAAGTGAAAATGGGCTGTCATCACTTTGTATTCACCTGGAAGGGAGGGCGGGGGGAGGAACAGATAACGAATAATAGCATAAATCATTATGGACACCTCTTCAGTTAGAAGTTTATTTTAAGAAAAAAGACAACAGCAATTTAAAGACATATTTAATTTAGCAAAGCAAAAATGCTGTAGATTTTTTTTTAAAAACACCCTAAATTAAGGTATCTAAACAAAATTCAAAATACAAAAAAGCTTCTTAATGCATGCTCAAGACTTGTGTGTGCCTACCAGCTGGATATTTTTCTAAACTTTTGGACAGCAGACCCACATGCCACATTTTAGATCCCCCCCTCCCCCGCCCCATTAGTTGCAAAACTCATTTGACTCACAGAAGAGTGAGGCTGTTGAGAAACAATAAACTCTCATTGGGAGCCCCAAATCAATTGCGTGTTTTTAAAAATCTGGCCTCAGCATTTACCTTGTTTTTGAATATTGCTTTGTTATTGCACTGTCAAGATTATTTCATGATGAAATAGATTGGCGTGTTGTAGTAGTAAATTTACAGTGAAATCCTAATCAGAGTTACTTCCGTCCTAAGCCCACTGAAATCAACGGGCTTGGACTGGAGTAACTCTGATGAGGATTTCACCGCTAAAGTACTATAATTTTCTTTCCTCACTAACTAATCACAACACCACATTAAGTAGAAAATAAAGCCCCCCCCCCACAACTTCTGAAACCTAATATAAATATGTAGTATGTTCAAGTGTACAGTTCATATTTTGTTCGTGTTTGTATGGCTTATGGCTTCGGCCGGAAAAGCAATAAACATATTAACTTAATAATAATATAAATATGTAGAGACTGAAGATCTACATGAGTCTGACACAGCATAGCCTACATGCATAGCCTGACACTGTTATTATATAATTAAACAATAATTATTTTTACCAGTCTCGGGCTCTTGTTCTTCGTACTAACCTGTACTTGATTTACTTGTTTCCTGTCCAACTGTTTGACCTAAAAGATCATACTGATTCAATCTTGAACCATCTGGGGCCACCTCTACTGAATTAGATGCATTGTAAGTCCACTTGTAGGTCACTTCTGAAATTGTATATGCATCTGCAGGGGAGAAAATTAAGACGACACTTTGTCACAGGCCCAAAGACAGAAAGTATTTGATACGACTCTCCCAGGATAATTAGTAAAGCCTTTAGATTAAGCACGGTTCCTAACCTTTAGACATTTCAAGTTGTCTTGGCTATATGAGAACATACGTGAAGGGTGAAAAATCTGCTCTCTATGGGTTGGATCCAGAAATGGAAACATAAACAGACTTAGCACCATTCTTCTTGTGCAACATCTTGTACAATACCTAGCACTTTTCTCTTTAAATATTATAGTGCCCAGAAATTGGTTGGATAGGAGCTCTAGTGCAAGTGGAAATTTTGTGCTGGATCCAATCTCAGACGTGGAGAGAAGATAGCAGAGGCTCCTCGTATGCTGAGCATGAACCAACGCATTAGATAGTTCAAGGCAGGCAGAGAGTGAGGGGGACTCCTGGTGAGCTGAAATGAGGAACTGGCAAGGGCTGTAAATTGGACTTTCTCTTCTCCACTCTCTCGCCTCCTCTGCCATCCAGAGATGGACCTCGCCATTTGATCACCATTGCCAAGCAGGAGATGTGGGAAGGAAAGAGGATATTTATTTATTTAAAACATTAGACCGCATTCCCCAAAGCTGTATTTTCTGCTCACACAATGCACTTTTGTCAATGGGACAGAATATTCCCACCTCCCCCTGCAGTTCTGCAGCAGCCCAGTAATCCCTATGAAATGCTGCTGATGGGGAACAGGGGACTGTGAAGCTCCATCTACACATTACAAATCTGCATGCTGGGAAACAATGTGAGGAGTTTGCATAACACGTGCAATAAGAGTTTTGTGCCTCCCAGACACACACCGCCTCCTTTCTGTTTGTGACCAAAGCAAGCAGGGAGAGGCAGATTTAGCTTCTTCCTCCTGCTGTTTTTGCATCTACAAACCGTCCAGTGGAGTCGCTGTTGGCTCCGTTGCAAAACTTACATGTCGCTAATGTAAATGTGAGACGTGTTTGATGTTAATGAGAACATAGTTCCAGTGAGCATTTTAGAAAGAGGGGAAAGCAGCGAGGTATGGTTTTTCCTGGATATAAATGCCATAGAAATTAAAAAAGAGGATGCGTAAGAGCTGGTGCTTTGAATGCCAATAAAAGGTTGCTGATCTAAGAGCTGGTGCTGCTCTTAGTGACAAAGAGGGTGTACAGTTCAGGTGTGATTTGTTGCTATTGTTTTTATTGTACACATCATCTGTTTTACTGTTGCAAGTCTCCTCAAGCAGATCTGGAGGGCAGCATACAAATACATAAGTATTAGCCAGCCTTCCAATGGGATGGAGCTAGGCACGTATCCTGGACAAGGATTCCAGGAATGGTGATGCGTGGAGAAAATTCATTCGATTTCACACCGAGAGTTACCTAACTTGAGGAAGAATTTAAGAGTTCGGTTTAATAAAAGCATCAAAATATTGGTGACCATGAGCCCAAAACTCTCTTTCCTACTCCTTTGAAAACTTTGAAGTATTGATACTCGGTTCCCTCCTACACTCCCCTTTTTTGTTCTGTTCTGCAATCCACACAAGGCTACCCAACAGGATTGGTAGTCAGTCAAGACAAAGTGTTTTTATTTTGTTTTTGCTTTTGAGTTCAGTGCCAGAAAAGTGCCAAAGATGACTTTTCCCCTTCAACTGTTTTTCTGCCCATACTCCAGTGAAAAGACATCTTTTGTGCTGGGCTCTCCTCTCAGCTTGGGCCTCAATCTGCCAAAATATCAATGAGCTCCATTCACAGCCTCAATAAAATCACTGGATTTTACCTCACAGCTCTGGACCCAGATGGACTTTGAGTTCTCCATCATGATCCGGAGGGTTCCACATTTAGATGTTATTCATGGTAACAGAATATTTTCTTCAAGAGTCAGAAATGCTCTTGTTTGGCGTGATATATGACCCTTTTATGATTTTACTGTTTTATAAGTTTTTTCTGTGTTTTTTTTTTAATCTGTTTTGTTGTATTTTTTACCTTCTGATCTGCTAGCTACCTATATGGGTGGAAATAACAACAACAACATTTGATTTATATACCACCCTTCAGGACAACTTAACGCCCACTCAAGGCGGTTTACAAAGTACGTTATTATTATCCCCACAACAATAATCACCCTGTGAGGTGGGGGGGGGGGCTGAGAGAACTCTGGACTGATCCAAGGTTACTCAGCTGGCTTCAAGTAGAGGAACAGGGAATCCAACCTGGTTCTCCAGATTAGAGTCCTGCTGCTTTTAACTATTACACCAAACTGGCCCCCAAAAGGCCATAAAAGTGCACAAAATAAATTAAAAGGTAAGCAAAGGCCAGCTTTAACAGACTTTGAGACTTAATTATACCATCTTCTTTAGAGCCTTCTTTTTGAGAGAGTGTCTGACTAAGACTTGAGTCTGAATCCCCACTTTGCCGAGGAAGCATGTAGATAAACTTGGGTCAGTCACTCAGCCTAACCTACTCTCAGGGTTGGTTTTTTTTTGACGAAATAATGGCAGAGGGGAGAAAGATGAAAGCTACTTTGGGTCCTCATTGAAGGGAAAAGGATCAAATATCAAAATACATTTTAAGTGTGAAAAATGATTAACTATCCTCTTCACAATTTGGAAGAAGTATAGAGATTACCTACAGGAAGGAATTCCCTCCTGGGTGGTTCCTTATGAAGTAATAGATCCGAGAACTGTCAATAATGAACAACAGTGTTTAACGTACAAGGAGATAACACGAATAGAATTTTCTAAACTAAGAATAAAGACGCAAGATGAGTTGTCTCAAAGTTACGACTGGTTTCAATATAGACAGATTAGAGATCTTTATAACTCGGACTGTGTGAAAGGAGGGGTAAGAATGGAGAATTCGGAATTAGAGGAGGTAATTCTACAAGAGGATAAAAAGGAAATTTTTAAGACTTATAAAGTGTTGTTAAAATGGTACACAGAAGATGAGACAGTTAAAGTGCAAATGGTGAAGTGGGCTATAAACTTTAATAAAGAAATAACAATGGAGGCGTGGGAATACTTGTGGAAAAATACGTTGAAGATCACGACATGCACTAATATTAAAGAGAACGTCTACAAAATGATTTATCGTTGGTATTTGACACCAAAGAAAATTGTGTTAGGGAATTTGAACATGTCTAATAAATGCTGGAAATGTAAAAAGCATGAAGGATCTTTGTACCACATGTGGTGGACTTGTGAGGTAGCTAGGCAGTACTGGGGGGAAATAATAAGAGTGATAAGTGAGATTTTACAATTTCAAGTTAATAAGAACCCAGAACTCCTGCTACTGAACTTGGGAATGGAGGATATTCCAGCACAACACAGGACATTGTTATTTTACATGACAGCAGCGGCTAGACTTTTGTATGCGCAAAAGTGGAAAGTACAAGAAGTGCCAACTATCGAGGACTGGATTTACAAATTGCTGTACATGGCGGAAATGGACAAAATGACAAGGAAACTGAGAGACCTTGATCCAGGACAGTTCAACATGGATTGGGAAAAGTTGAAGCAATATTTGGGGAAAAAATGGGAGGTGGGAGGAGAACTGTGGCAGTTTGAAAATTACTGAAATATAACAAAAGAAGAGGGAAGGGACTTTACCGAGGGGAGGAGAGTTAAACGAGAAATTCTAAGCAAATATTTTATTTGACTACTATATATAGTATTAAGTAATAGAGGTGTTATTATAAGAATTATAAGGATAGAAACTAACTAATTTTATTTCTGGCAGATAATTGTATAATGGAGAAATTATATAACTAAAATAGAATGAATATAAGACAGAAGGAAGTAAAGAGTAACATATAGTGTACAAGTTAAATTGATTGACTTATAGTGAATGTATACAATGCTTATAGAAGTACTTAAAGTTATGCAGAATAAGGGACAAATTGTTTGTCCCATATTGATGAGACAAGAATGAATAAGATAGAATATAGAGTACAAAAATTAGACAAATGATTGTTATTATTAAAGAATATATGCCAGGAATGTAATATTTAGTTGATAAGTGGGAAAGGGAATAGAGATAGCACTGTGTTATAATAGAGAAGCTTAGAAGAGAGTGAAAAGTATATGTTTAATAGAATAAAATAAGTTTGAAATGAGTAGGGGGAAAAATGGATAAGGGGTTGGAAAACTGTTGAAAGTCAACAAAAGGGGGGGAAAGGGAGGGGGTTAGAAGTGGAATATTTAAAGGAAATTGATTGTAATGGATATTATAGTGATTTCTAATCCAATAAAAAATTTTTTTTTAAAAAAATGATTATGTTTTTAATTCTTACAGACTCCCCCCCCCTTTCCTTCGTAAAAGACCATATGGTGACACTATTTTATATTGGAAAGTCATTAGAACAAGGCAACCTGATTAGCCTTGGCTCTGAAATTATGAGTCTGATCAAGTCCACTAAAGTTAAAACGAAGAGCAGATTAAAGTATCTTTATGGGCAGTACCCTGAACCTTGCTCCCCATCCTGATAACTATTAATTGTTAATCCACCAGATTAGTTGGAAATAATCAGACAGCTATAGGCCATTACTATAAATGCAAACTAATAAAACATAGACACAGACAGCAGAAACAGATAAACCCTTGGTTATGTACGAATACAGCTCTGCAATAAGTCTGGTGGTTCAACTGTATTTACATTTCTGCTGAGTTGCATTGTAAAAAAATACTCATGGTTAGTTGTAAGTCTGTAACAATATTTACATGTGCACACTAACCAACAAAATAATGCAGTCTTTGCAACTTGAAATATATATATACAACCAGCTTGATGCCCGTGCTTTGCTACAGTATTTAACTACTTTAAATCCAGTTATAATATGATTATGATTTGTTACATTTCTAACCCGCCCTTCCCACAAGTGGGATCAGGGTGAGGCACAACAGTTATAAAATACAATACAAATATTAAACAACAGTTCATAAAAGCAACAGTTCATATCATAAAATCCAAAGATAATAACTGTCCCAAGATGGGGTCAATTCCAGGTTCCTGCCCATCAACATACAGGGGGAGGGAAGCAGACAGATAGCGTACTGCAACCCATATGTGGGTCAGCTAACGAAGGGCACTACATAGCCCCGTGCTGTACCCATACACTGGGCAGCCGGCCAGTGGACACTGTATAACCCCACACTTGGTGGGAGACCGGTGGGAGGCTCAGTAAGGATCTCATGCTGGCCTCAACCATATGCCTAGTGGAACATCTCTGTCTTACAGGCCCACCGAAATGATACAAGATCCTGATGGGCCCGGTGTCCTCAGACAGAGAGTTCCACCAGGTTGGGGCCAGGACTGAAAAGGCCCTGGCCCTAGCCGAGTCTCCCTGGGGCCAGGGACCACCAGCAGATGTTTTCCAGCTGATCGGAGCGTTCTCTGGGGTATATACGGGGAGAGGTGGTCCCTCAGGTATGCTGGTCCCAGTCCGTTTAGGGCTTTACAGGTCAAAACCAGCACCTTGAACCAAATCCTGAATTCCACGGTAAGTAACGTTTTTGGTTGGGGGGGGGAGGCGGGTTGAGTTGGTTTTGTAATATAATAGCATAGTACCCGAGCTTCACAAAAGTATTTGAATAAAGTGAAGCATGTTGAAACTGAATGAAGTGAATTTTGAAATGTAACATTTATTGAAGAGATTTTTAAAAGGAAAAGATTGTAGTGCAGTAAATAAAGTGAAAAATACGTACAACCTTATTTTTCTACTGAAGGACCTCTTTGTAGACCTCATTGGTGGTTTTCCCCCACTCTGAAGCCCCCACTTTGAGGAGGAGCTTGTGGGCTGGGAGGCCAGGAGGGTTGAGCATGTTGAGGAACTCCACAGGGTAGTGGACCGCATCATCCATTTGCACCTCTGAGTCCACAGATCTGTACTCCATTTCTGCCCCTTCGAGGGAGTTAAGTTGTGTTTCATTAATGATGGCAGCCATGTTGTTCTTGGGGGTCAGAATGGCACGCTTGCACAGCCAGTCCATGGACTTCTTCACGATAGTGACGATATCAGGGTATATCTTGGCTGTTAGGTCTGCTAGGGTCGTTGTCACTGCTGTGCCCAGGCCTGCAGGGATGGTCACCTTTCCCTTGGACTCAGGACTTTCTGGTACTTGGCCCCTGCTGCTCAGTGTACTGCAGGAGTACGATGTGCTTATTTCTTTGCCGCATCTCTAAGTTGCTTCCTCCTTTTAGCATCGGTATATGTTGCACAACATCTGCCAGGAGGCTTCTTGGGGGCAGTAAGAGGTGATGGCTGCAAGAGGTGTGAGGTGGAGTTGGACTGAGGGAGGGGTGGTATGGTGGGCCCTTCGGCAGGTTCATGTGAAAGGTTCACATTGAAATGACCCCTAGAAAGGTCGTGCACTATCTCCCCATGAACATTTAAAAACTCAGCTGCCGTACTGACTTTTATATAAAATCCCTTTTCAGGAGTCTTGTACTGTCTTTTTTCAACTGTCTGCAGTTTCCTGGACTTAACTTTTACCTCAGAACACAGAGTTCCACAGCTGACCCATCAGCCTGCCAGCCACACAGGAAAGCCAGGCCCCACAGGGAGATTGGCAACCCTAGAGGGGAGGCGTATTTTTACCTCAGGACACGTTCAATGACTGGGAGTCATTGAATGTGTCCTGAGTACTGCATGTGTCCTGCATACTGTTTAAAATGTTGGGATGATGACCAATCAAGGCCGCACATGCAAATGACCTCAGGGCAGAGTGGCTGAGTTGGCAGTTGGCGGGGGGGGGGGGGATAAGCAGCCTCCCAGCCACACAGGGAAGTGTAAGTCAGGACACTTGTCTTTATATATATAGATGTAACACATCACAAATGTAAAAGATATTAATCATAATCTAGAGAAACTACTGTGAGAGAAGGTAAAAAATATTCTTACATATAGTCATGAGCACAGTTTCTGTTTTGCTCAAAGAACTCTTTGTCTGTCTGCTTGCCTTTTTTCCAGAACTTGCATAAAGTTGCAAAGTTGTTGCTACTATCTCTTTGCAGTGCATGACGAACACTGAATTACAGAATCACAGAGTTGGAAGGGGCCATACAGACCTTCTAGTCCAACCCCCTGCCCAGTGCAGGATGAGCCTAAAGAATCTCTGACAAATATTCATCCAGCCTCTTCTTGAAAACTGCTAGTGAAGGGGAGCTCACCACCTCCCTAGGCAGCTGATTCCACTTTTGAACTACTCTGACCGTGAAAAAGTTTTTCCTAATATCCAGCCGGTACCTTTCTGCATGTAATTTAAGCCCTTTGTTTTGAGTCCCATCCTCTGCTGCCAACTGGAACAGCTCCTTGTCCTCCTCTGAATGGCAGCCTTTCAAATATTTAAAGAGAGCATTCATGTCCCCCCTCAACCTCCTCTTCTCCAAACTAAACATTCCCAAGGCCCTCAGCCTTTCCTCGTAAGGCTCAGTCTCCAGACCCCTGATCATTCTCATCGCTCTCTTCTGCACCCCCTCAATTTTGTCCACATCCTTTTTGTAGTGAGGCCTCCAGAACTGCACACAATACTCCAGGGGCGGCCTGACCAAGGCAGAGGGACTATAGTCCCTCTATAGAGAGGGACTATGACCTCCTGCGAATTCGATGCAATGGCCCTTTTGATACAACCCAAGACTAAGTTCGCTTTATTTGTCACCGCATCACACTGACTGCTCATATTTAGTTTACAGTCCACTCTTACTCCAAGACCTCTTTCGCATACACTACTACCCAGAAGTGTTTCCCCCATCCTGTATTTGTGCTTCACATTTTTGTGGCCCAGATGTAATACTGTGCACTTATCTATGTTGAATTGCATCCTGTTCACAACTGCCCACTTCTCCAGAGAATTCAGGTCTTGTTGAATTTTATTTCTATCTTCTTGGGTGTTTGCCACTCCTCCCAATTTGGTATTATCAGCAAATTTAATGAGTAGCCCATTTACCCCTTCATCCAGATCATGGATAAAAATATTGAAAAGTACCGGGCCTAAAACCAAACCCTGTGGCACTCCACTGGACACCTCCCTCCAATCTGATGAAACGCCATTGACAACCACTCTTTGGGTACAGTCCTCTAACCAGTTCCCTATCCACCGAACTGTCCTATAGTTCAGTCCACAGTTTTCCAGTTTACCCATTAGAATGTAATGGGGAACTTTATCAAAAACTTTACTGAAATCCAGGTAAATCACGTTGACAGAGTTCCCATGATCCAGTAAGCTCGTCACTCGGTCAAAGAAGGAAACCAGTTTGGTCTGACAAGATCTGTAGGGGACAAAACCATGCTGACTTCCCCGGATCACTGAGTGGTCCTTCAGATGCTTACAGATCGATCCTTTTAAAATCTGCTCTAATATCTTCCCAGCAACAGAAGTCAGACTGACCGGCCTGTAGTTTCCCAGATCGTCCTTCTTCCCTTTCTTAAAGATTGGGATAACATTTGCTCTTCTCCAATCTTGTGGTACATCCCCAGTCCTCCAGGAGGCCTTGAAGATGATGGACAGAGGCTTTGCAAGTTCTCTAGAAAGTTCTTTGAGCACTCTTGGGTGCACACCATCCGGCCCAAGGGATTTTTATTCATCCAGTGCAGCCAGGTGCCTCTCCACAGCCTCTCTGTCAGTGGCAACTAGCCCCCAGGTGTCCTGTCGTGTTTACTACCATCTCTAGATGGGCTCAAGTTCTTCAGGGCATAGGGGCATAGTTCCAGTTAACTATTAGGGACATAGTTCCAGTTAGGGGCATAGTTCCAGTTAACCTACAAACAACTTTGTTTTATGAAACTTTGCTAGTTTCTATGGCATATAAAATATGATAATACCTTTGAAAAAATACTCCTACATATGCTTTGCTGATAGCTTTATTGGCTATAACTATGATGCATGTATAGAGAGAGATCTTAAGATTTTAGTAGAAACTGTCAAATCAGTGTTCTGTGATAGTGAAAAATACAAGTTCTGTACTAAAAATGATCATGAAAGGTACTTTTTTAAAGCCAGTAAGCGATTGTCTGAAATATCCACCATGAATTAAGTTAGAAAAGATATAGGTTAATATAAGAAGGCTAAAGGGATTCATTCAAATGTGACAAAGAAGAAGTAGATTTTTAAAAGATCCCAGCATCCCAATGTCATTGGAGGTAGAGAGTGCCCTCAATTCATAGCTGATCTATGGCAACCATTGCTTGCCTCTGCAACCTTGGTCATTGTTGGAGGTCTCTCATCCAATTAGTAACCAAGGCCGACCGTGCTTAGCTTCTGAAATAACAACAACAAGAAGATTTGATTTATATACCGCCCTTCAGGATGACTTAACACCCACTCAGAGCGGTTTACAAAGTATGTTATTATTATCTTCACAACAAAACACCCTGTGAGATGGGTGGGGCTGAGAGAGCTCTGAGAGAGCTGTGACTGACCCAAGGTCACCCAGCTGACTTCAAGTGGAGGAGTGAAGAATCAAACCCGGTTCTCCGGATTAGAGTCCCGCGCTCTTAACCAGTACACCAAACTGGCTCTCTGATCTGACGAGATCAGGCTCACCTGGGCTATTGAGGTCAGGGCCCCAATAAAACAGGAATCCAGTGGCATCTTGAAGACTACCAAGCTTCTGTGAATCAGAGCTTGGTTTATCAGTTAGTCTTTACACTGTCAAACATTTTGTGACTGACCCCAGTATGCCATGATTGGCCTTGCCCATTTTGTGGTGGTGCCCACAGGATCAACAAGACTGAGGTCCCCCTGTGCTACAAAATGTAAAACAAAGAACTCGTAATATGATCATAAGCAAATCATTTTTTCATAGGGAGCTGATGTTATATTATAATGCAAATACATTGAAGCTATGCACAGATATCTTGTGGTGCATACTGAGCAGGGTGTGGAAGGGCTACTATAAGACTACTGTTACTAATACTAATATTATTGAAACGATACTATTAGGACTACTAGCGTGCCCAGTTGTATATACAAAGTTGAATACCACTATCCAATGTGATGGCATCACAGGACCCCAGCTATGATATCATCAGGCCCAACTCAATGAGTCTCAGAGTTTAGGACGGGACAAAGCAAACCTAGTTCCTTTAGTCAGTGTATTCATGCCCTCTCACTAAATTCCTGGCCACTGGCCTGAAGGAAGGTATATTTTATTTCAATCTATACCCACTCTACATCAGGTATTGAAATGCATTTATTTTGGTGCTAGGTTCTTAGCTATATCATTGTCCTAATATTAAATCCGGGTAATAAATTTCAAGAAAGTTTGTGATGAATTAGGCTACAACCTCTTCTGAAAAAGCAAGAAAACAGGAAGTTAGCAATATGATCAAAAGGAGTGAGAAATACAAACCTCAGAATACATATCATGTGTTTAACATTACTGAAGCATACATTCATCTGAGCAAGGCCAAGTGAACCAAAGAGATATTAAACTACGGAAGGTATTTACTAGCTAGAGGCCACACTTTTAGCCATGTTACTTACAGCTGCCAAATTTCAGTGGACACGAATGGGCATCCATAGGGAAGTCTTCCAAGTGCATTGGACATTCTGCCTGGACTGTAAGCCTAGAAGGTAAAACACTCACGTCAGTCTGCAACTGAGAGGTCAAGAAAAACAATTCAACAGAAACTAGCAGAATTCACGCGGGCCTCAGAGATGAAACAAATTAAATTTAAATTATCTTTACTTTATCCCTTTTATATTAAACTGTCCTATACAGGATTCTGCCACGTCACATCAAAAGTTGAAAGAACAGCTGACCTCAAAAGTATAAAAGCCATTTGAATGTAATAATTGTGAAGCTCTAGAGTGGCTGGTATAGGAATACAGAGCTGTTCTCTCAGGTGTAGAATGCCTTCAGAAGAAATGAATGAACAATTTAGTTTTGGTTATTTGAACCAATCAATTCTCCACAAATAAGTGAATCAAAGCTGAGACAAATGTTCAATTAATGCCATAAAAAACTATTGTCATTACCTCAGGCTACCCGCTCCACTAGTAGAAATACAGTATATTTACAAACATCTATACTTATTTCTTTCCAGTGTTGAAGATAGCTGAACATCTGCAAGAGAAGCACCGCATAAATGAATTTCACTGTGCACTTGCAAAATATAGGCTACTAGTAAGTAGTAACAAAGCCCATTGTGGGGAAAAAATTCAACGGGCTCTAGAAAGGGGAGAGTGGGCAAGCGGGCATTGCCACTTCCTCCGTGCCTGATCCCGGCCGGTGAAGGGGGGCAGGCGTTGCCTCCTGCTCCGGGCTTGATTCCAGAAGGATGGAAGTGTGGGATGGGCACTGCTGCCTGCTCCGCTCCTGATCCCAGCCAGGTGAAGAGGGGTTGGACATTGCATCCTACTTCATGTCTGATCCCAGCTGGGTGAAGGCGCGCTGGGAGGGTGTGGGGAGGCCTTGCCACCAGCTCTGCTCCTGTTCCCTGCTGGGTGAATGGGGGGGGGGGCGGGGATTGCCTCCTGCTCTGCGCCTGATTCCATCTGGGTGAAGGAGGCTGGCATAGCTGCCTCCTCCACATCTGATCCCGGCTAGGTGAAGGGGGGCGGGCAGGCACTGCTCCCTGCTCCGTGCATGATTCCAACGTAATGAAGGGGGAGTAGGCATTGCCACCTACTCCACTCCTGATTCAGGTTGGGTGAAGTGGGGAGGTGGCATCACCTCCTGCTTCACACCTAATCCCAACTGGGTGAAGGGGGTGGGCATTGACACCTGCTTCATGCCTGATATCACCTGGGTGAAGGTGGGGGGTGGGCAATGCCACCTGCTCCGTTCTTGATCCCTTCTATGTTTCACTAATGAGTTAGAAATGATAGATTTCACCATTATGTTGCCTTACATATTATCTGTTGCTTTAAATATGTACCCCTATTATCCTACCTGTGCTTTACATTGTTCAATTCAAGCCCTAGAATTGATTATGTTCCATTTCAGCAATTTCTCAACCCCATACTGGATCATTGCTAATACTATATCTTTGTAAACTTATATTCTTTTACCCAATGACATTGTTTATGGAAATGTTCTTGACACGGTATGGAAATGCCTGCCCTTGTCCTTGCCACTAATTGTACTAATCTCACACTATGTAATCCATCTTGAGTCTCAGTGAGAAAGGCAGAATATTTATTTATTTATTTACATTATTTATAGTCCGCCTTTCTCACTGAGACTCAAGGCGGATTACACAGTATGAGATTAATACAATCAGTATCAAGTAAGTACATTTCAATACAATACCATAAGGTAAACATATACAAGTTTAAAGACATAGCATTAGCAAGGATCCAAGACCGCGTAGAGATACTGAAGCAAAACAGAATCTATTCTAGGACTAACATTAGACAACATGGAGCGCTGGTTGTACATAGGAGTACATATTTAAAGCAGCAGATAATATATGAGGCAAAAATGGTGATTAAGTCTATGATCTCCAACTTGTTAGTGAAGCATCTGAGACCCCATCCCTACAATACAGCCCTCCCATTTGAGTAAAAAGCCTTTTTGAATAGTTCGGTTTTGCATCGTTTACTGAAAGCCAGGAGAGTGGGGGCTCTTTTGACTTCCTCAGGCAGGTCATTCCACAGGGTAGGGGCCACCACAGAGAAAGCCCTTGTGCGGGCTGCTGCTGATTTCACCTGTGAACCTGCAGGAGACCCTGTTCAGATGAGTGAAGCTGCCGTGGAGGGATATAGGGAGGGAGGCGGTCCCGTAGGTATGCTGGACTAAAGCCGTGAAGAACTTTGTATGTAATACCTAATACTTTGAACTGAGCACGGTAAATGATGGGTATCCAGATATAAATAACATTAAGTATATAAATAAAATTACCAGCTTCTCCATGCTTGATGCCACCAAAGTGAAAGCAGGGGGTGGGCAATGCCATCTGCTTCACTTCTGATACCAGCTGGGTGAAGGTGGGGGGCACTGCTACCTGCTTCGTGCCTGATGCCATCTGGGTTAAAGCAGGGGGTGGGCAATGCCACATCTTCGCTCCTGATGCCAGTTGGATGAAAGGGGGGTCTTTGCCACCTGCTTTGCATCTGATCCCAGCTGGGTGAAGGGAGGCTGGGCATTGCCTCCTGCTCCACGCCTGGTTCTGGTTGGGTGAAGGAGGCAGGCATTGCAGCCTGCTCCGCACCTAATCCTGGCTGGGTGAAGGGGGACGGGCATTGCCGCCTGCTATGTACCTGATTCCAGTGAGTTGAAGGGGGGGGGTATTTTCACCTGCACCACTCCTGTTCCCTGCTGAGTGAAGGGTGGGTGGGTGAAAAGGGCATTTCCTCTTGCTCCATGCTTGATCCTAGCTAGGTGGAATTGGGGGCAGGCATCACCCCCTGCTCTGCACCTGATCCCAGCTTAGTGAAAGGGCGGGGCAGCCATCACCACCTGCTCCGTGCCTTCACCCAGCTGGGTGACGGCGGGGATGGGCATTGCCACCTGCTCTGCTCCTGATCCAAGCTGGGTGAAGGTGGGGGTGGGCATGGCCACCTGCTCTGCTCCTGATGCTAGCTGGGTGAAGGGGGGTGGCATTGCTACCTGCTTCACTTCTGATTCCAGCAGGATGAAGCTGGGGGGGGGCATTGCCACCATCTCTGCTCCTGATCTCAGCTGGGTGAAGTCTGGGGAGCGAGCATTGCAACTTACTCTGCTTCTGATCCCAGCTGGATGAAGGCAGGGGCTGGCATTGCCATCTGCTCTGCTCCTGATCTCAGCTGGGTGAAAGCAGGGGGTGGACAATGCCACCTGCTTCGCTCCTGATCCCAGCTGGGTGAAGATGTGGAGAGGGCATTGCCACCTGCTCCACTCTTGATCCCAGCTGGGTCAAGGCATGGGATGGGCATTGCTGCCTGCTCCACTTCTGGTTCTGGTTGGATTAAGGAGGCAGGTATTGCAGTCTGCTCCACTCCTAATCTTGGGTGAGTGAAGGGGGGCGGCGGCATTTCCTCCTGCTCTATACCTAATCCCAGCTGGGTGAAAGTGGTGGCAAGTGCTGCAACCTGCTTTGCTCCTAATCGCAGCTGGGTGAAGGGAGGTGGGCTTTGCTCCTGCTCTGCACATGATCCCAGTTGAGTGAAAGTGGGGGACAGGCATCACCACCTGCTCTGTGCCTTTACCCAGATGGGTGATGGCAGAGTGGGTAGGTGGGCACTGCCTCCTGCTCTACTCCTGATTGCCACCTGCTCCACTTCTCATTCCAGCTGGTTGAAGAGGGGGGCAGGCATTGCCGCCTGCTCTGCACCTGATCCTGTTGTGGGCTTCCTGCTGTGCCGTGCTCTCTGGAGGAACAGGCTGCCTCATCTGGGCTTCCTTCTATGGCAGTGCCCTCTGGTCGTACACCAGTGTAGGAAGTGAGTTGTCTAGAACATGCTTAGCCTTTTACATAGTAGGTGTATAATGCTTGGTGTATGTGTGTGCCTTATACTTCTAAGAGCCTTGGGGAATGGAATGTTTCGCTTTATCCCGTATGTATGTGGAAAAAACAGATTGCTGTGTCATTCTGGGCGTTTCCTTAACATATATGAACACTGGTTTCTGAAAAATGTGATATGGATGAAGTGAAAGATTGAGCAAAGAGGTTCATGACTTGACACTGGGGTATGCACCAAAAAAATTAATCCACGTTATCTGGATCCAGGTCTCAGAGATCCTCCCCCCCCCCCAAAATCTAGGATCCCTGAACTCAAGGTAAGATTCTCTAATCCTGTTTGGCAAGATTAGAGAATCCCAAATTTATTCGCCCATTATTTATGAGGAAAACTATCTGGAGGATATCGGGGGCTGGGAGGGGGGTTGCATTTTTCAAGCAAATTTGCAGAGAACCTACTCCTGACAGTCCACTAAAGATCACCCCCCTCCCAATCTTTAGAAGACTGCTCCAAAACAAAGTATGCCGCAGCCACTCTGCTCTCAGGCAGAAACACACAGGGGCAACGCTGTCACTGGCCAAAGGCACATTCCCAAATGCAAACTCAACCCAGAGAAACCCAACAGAACCAAACTGAACCAAGGGAATGGAATCCCTGCAGAACCAAAGTGAATCAAGGGGTTAACATCAACCCAGCGAATCATGTCAAAACAGTGAATTCCACCCAAACCAAACTGAAGCAAGGGGCAGTATTGCAACTTAGCCCCACAGAACCAGTGTCACTCACAGAAGCCAGGAAAATCAATCAGCAAATAAAAGAACAAAAGGCAGGAACGACCAATGAGCCTATGACTATCAAATCAGTTCCTCCAGTAAGCAGCGCAGGTCGCAAAGTAGGCAGGCAGCAAGCAGACAAGCTGCAAATCCACTGGTAAATCCCTTGCCAAAGGCAAAGAGAAGAGAGCATGCCAGGCAAGAGAGCGAGCGGCACTCAGCAGCAGTCTCTCTTCAAGAAACGACCACACAAAATGGAGGCTGCTCTGAGCCAAGCTACTTTTAACTCCCTTGCAGGCAGTTTGAAAAAGGCTCTCTCCTTCTCGTTGACTTCCATTGGCCAGACAAGGATTGTTCCTGCATGGATTAGCCACTCACTCCCCTCTCCCTGCTTTGTTCTCCCTTCCCTTGTGCTTTGGCCTCATTCTCCTCTCCCTCCTTCCCCTCCCCTCTTGGAAAAATGTGGGAGAAGTCAGGGAAACAGCCACGCAAGAGGCTGAAGACGTGTTTCCTGGATTAACCCAGACTATTCCAGGGATCTTGACCTGGGTTCACGGATCAAATCTGGGATTCTCTAATTTGGATTTAACCAGATCAGAGGGATGGATTTAACCAGATCAGCATACATCCAGCTTTTCCCCTCACTGCCTGGATCCAGAGATCACACACCCCTACTTGAAACGAATATGATAAGCAGCCTGCCAAGAGAATGAATACAGAAAGATGAACATTTGTACCTCATGGTATACAAAAGCGTCCCATCGTCTTGGATTCGTAGCAGCTTGTTTGGCATTGTCATATTATGGGCTACTGACTTCTTTCCATTGTGAAAGAACGTATCTGGAGTCCAGATTTTACTGGCCATTAAATTGTTTAGTCGGAGAATGTTCATCGGACCCGTAAACTTTAACCTCTCGTCTTTCCACTTTTGGCGAAAGAAAACATCTATTGTATACTCCTGTAATGGAAAAAATACAAATGTCTTCAACACAATTAACCGTAGACTGTTTAAATATAGAAAGAGCATCACATGGGCCACTTTGAGTAATCATGAAAAACAAGGGGGAAGGAGAAATACTTTAATTGTTAAACAAATAAAAAGTCATAATTTTTGCAGAGAAAATTCTTAATACTTTCAATTTCATAATACATGTATTTGCGAACAACCAGAACCAAATCTAAACCAGAAGTACATTTTCTTTTCTGGAAATCTAGTTTGGTTCCACAGTAGACTGACATGACTGTTCCACTCAATTTGTATGAACAACCTTGATGACACTGCCGTCAACATACTGCATTCCAGTGTTCTTCGTTCATCTTTTCCACACTTGACTTGTAGTTATTTTTTTAAAGAAAACTTGTAATAAAATTTTGGCATGGTGCTATTCCATGTGGTCAGTCCAAGTGCTTTCCAGGGCAACCATCCAGGGCAACCATCCCTTTAAAATATTGTTTTTCTCCTTCTAAGTTATTTCTTGTTCCTTCCTGCAGTTCTATCAGGTCATTGATGAACTCATTGTAAATTATCAACTCTTCCTTTGGGGGAAAGGAGAGGCTCTTTTTTAATATAACTGCTATAACAAAAGGAACAACAACAAAAACAATATTATAAAAATACAATCAATGATTTTGGCTGCCTACAAAGTAGAAAGCAGTATTAAGACTCTTGCTCCTGCAACCTTCCCAAAGTACCAAAAACTGGTCATTGTTTATTCACGAGCACCACAGAAAAACTAGTTATCAGTTAGTAGAGAACAGGAAATAATTAATCAGGCTGTAAATAAGGGCCTAAAATGGAAATTACAGGGAAAAGCAAGGCCTTTGTTGAACGGGATTTACTTCTGAGTAGATATTAGGGCTCCCAGCACAAGGATGACAACCATCTGGAAAATCACCAGTTGAGTGGGAGCCCGTGAGTTTTGGCTGAATGTCAGAACACTGCTAGAAACATGATGATGTAGAACTCAGAATAATGTTTTTTACGTGTGGTCAAAGGCCATCACAATCGAGCAAATAAAACATGAATGATAAACAAGAAAACTATAATGATAAAAACACATTAGTACCTTTCTTACACGCAGGTGGGTGATATAGCTTCCAGTACTGCCAAGAGGTAACATTACTGCATTGTCCACAATACCAATTGGTCTCTCTACCCCCCAACCCACCACTTTTCTTCCACCACTCAGCTAAACAGTGATGGAAAAAGCCAGCAGGGGAGAGGAGACTCCTGCTGAAGTGAGACCTTGAAGTAAGGAATGGATTTATTTTAATTCCACCTGCAGCTCAGGATCACCAGTCAGTAAAATCATGAAGAGTTCCATGAAAAACTGGAACTGTATTCGGATTTGCGCTGGTTTTCAAATTTCTGCAATCTGTACTCTATTGTATTGTTTACTGAATGTCCCAGTCATTGATCATATTCACTTACACTGTAATCCACCTTGAGTCTCAGTGAGAAAAATTCTCCGCCGGAGAATTCTTTATTGCTTCCATAGCTCCAAAGGGGCCGTTTGTCGCGCGCCTCAGCGACTGTTTTCCCGCCCAAACAGCCACATGTCCTTCCAGCGACCAACGGCCCCTTCCCTCAGTTCTCCCTTGCCGCCGCTATCCAATACACATAGGCATAACCGTCCAAATCACCAATTCTTATCATTGTTATCGTACCTATTGTAATTCAGCATTGGAATTCACAGCGGGGCAGGAGGGAGGGATGTGTGTCAGCACAGAAGAACTCGATGAACATAAGTTACAGGTATGTTAACCCTGTTTTCATCTTCGTTCTTCTGTGCCTCCACACATGGGAGAGTACCAAGCTTCACACAATAAGGAAGGTGGGGTGAAATCCAACTCAATTTCATTATATAACAACAGTCCTAGTACCAGGACCAATAAATAAATAAATAATTGTACAGTAACATTTAACTTGTTCAATAAATATACATATATACATGTGTACTGTCAGTTATTACAATAATACCCCCCAGTATCCCTTTAGGAAAAAAGGGAGTGAAGGACAGCCTTGGCAACAGAAACCTCTTGCTCTGCATTGACATCCATAGCATAGTGCTTGACAAAAGTGTCAGCAGAGGACCACGTAGCTGCCTTACAGATATTAACCAGCGGCACACCCCTGATGAGTGCCGAAGAGGCTGCTTGAGACCGTGTGGAATGGGCTCTGACCCGAAGTGGGCAAGCCTCCCCAGCCAGAGTATAGGCCTTAGTAATGGCCGACACAATCCACCGTGACAGGGTCTGTGAAGATGCTCTGTGGCCCTTGTCCTTGGCTCCAAAACAGACAAACAAATGGGGACCATTATGGAAGTCCTTTACGTCAGGCTTTCTGCGTAGTCAACCCATGAGGACTGGATCCGCTTTACTCACCCATACTGCTTCTTTAATTCTACACTTGGAGGGAGTTGAACTGAAGTGGTATCTGGGTCTTCGTTTTTTTTAACACTAGAAAAATGCCCCATTTCTGCCGTGGAATTCAGCCAGGAAAAGACTGATTCTGCGACAGATGCAGCCTTTCTCCATGTGGAATGCAAAAAAGTCTGGGAAGCAGTTTGGAGACTGAATTGGGGTATTTTGACCATGCAAGCAGAAGTCTGAAGAGAAATCAATGCAGTATGGGACCAGAACTGATGAAAACACCCCATGTGGAAACCCCCCCCCCACACACACACTCTTGATGTTGCTTTGTTTACATCCGCAGGGAAAATAGAACACACACATATACATCGTGTTGCTCATAATCATATAAACATAATTATTTGTCTGCCACAATTAATTCACTCTAATGAAATTTTTCATCTTTATTAATGTTAAGAGTTATTTTTATTTTAAAGGCCCTTTTAATAGCATATCATTTACAATAAGTACACAAAAAAATCTTGCTAAGCTCTGTGAAAAGTTGCCATTGCTTGAATTTATTCTCTCCAAAATATACACACAGTGATAAACTTACATAACTACATTTTGCCTGCTAATGTGTTTCTTCTCCAGTGGTTTTTCAGTATTTCAAAGTTACCTACAGTTCTATTTCCTTGCCAGTTGCTAGGGAAATGAATGGCTTTCTAATGAACAGAAGACTAATTGCAAAAAGTGAGGGAACGGGGTTTTCTTTTTAATTTGTACTGCATAAACATTATCTTTTAATATGAGCACATGCATAAAAGCACTGTGTGTTTATATTCTCACTGTGCTACTTCTAGTTATGTAACTGTGAACTTCAACTTCAGCTGTCTAGAAAGAAGGAAAACATCTCCAGAATAAGAGTAACTCAGTTAGGAGTAAACCAAAAAAAAATCCCTCTCATTCTTTTCTTTCACTATAAATTATGCAGCTCAAGATCCTCTTCTACAAATTAGGGCCAGCTCAACAAACTTTAACACCCAACATCTTCCAGTTCCTGGACCTCAGCAGAGAAAGTCTGAGTGCAAAGAGGGGCACCAGCTCTCGGGGTGGCCCTGGCCACCAGGCAAGCAGCAGAAGTTGTCTGTAGCCCATCTTGGACCCGGAAAGCACAAGGTCTAGAAGAAAGCTACAGGGTCAAGGCATGCCCACCACCTCTTCTCATATGCTGCCTTCTGTCCATAGTGAACAAATATCCTAAGATCTTATGTGTTCAAGGGCAAAGGTGCTCTAAAAGAAACAATGGGAATCTATGAAATCCAGGCGGCCTCACCAAGAAATTCAGGGTTCACATTTTATAAAAGCTTCAAGATGGGACTCCAGCTGAGGAGCTTGAAGCTGATAAAGCATATCCTGAATTCAAGCTCTGATTGCATTTCATGTATCTACATACTGGCCTACTGGAAAAGCAGAGTGAGCATATACATTACTGTAACGTGCTCTCTTCCCTTCCCTAATGGTTTATACACCTGAAAAGACAATCCAGATGTTTGTCAATTTACACAAACGACAGATAACTCTGCATGCATGTAAGTGAGTTAAATCACCAAAGTCTCCTGCTGATGTTAGTGACCTTCCAATTCTACTTTCAGCAATCACAGACATTTTTTTATTATTTATTTACAAACTGTGGTTTCATGACATTTTCAAAAGCACAGTTATTCTGTGTTATTTTTATATCTGAGATTGGACATAAGGCTGTACTTTGCTTTAGTTTAAAAGCTGTATTTAATATGCAGTTAAGGGGCAAAAACATGCCCATAATGAAGCCAAAGGAGTTGTTTGATGTGAACGCCATTTCCCCCCCAAAAGGAATTACTCAAAGCAGACTATTCAAAAGCAGTCTTTTCTGACTCGTGCCCGAGTCTTTGGAACACACGTGCCTACTATTACAAATATACTGTCGAGACATGGTGGGAAAAAGTAGAGTGACTCCTTCAAGTCAACTCACTAGCAAATTACTCCTCACTGCTCTCTTTGTGCCTAATCTCCATATGAAAACTAAAATAAGGAGAAGTTAGGATGACACCGTGAACAGGGCTTTTTTTCAGGCAGAACGTGGGGGAACGGAGTTCTGGAACCTCTTGAAAATGGTCACATGGCTGGTGGCCCCACCCCCTGATCTCCAGGCAGAGGGGAGTTTAGATTGCCCTCCGCACCGCTGAGCAGCGCGGATGGAGATCAGGGGGCGGGGCCACCAGCCATGTGACCATTTTCTCCGAGGGCAACCCACTGAGTTCCACCACCTCTTTACCCATAAAAAAAAGCCCTGACCGTGAGTGATGATCTTGGGCCAGCCACTCACTCTCAGTCTAACCTGTCTCAAAATGGCTGCTGTGAGCATAAAAGAGAGGGAAGAACTCTTTGGTTTTCCTATTACATGAATTTCTCTACTCCAAGTTGGTCAAGGGTAGAAATAAAATGTTCAGATATTGAGTTTGATGCCATTTGGGACAAAACACGACCCCCAAGTTTATTATTGACCTCAGTCCTTTTATAAACAAGTACTTTGTTTTTGGACCAAGAATAGTCTTAATCCTCAAAGACAGAAGTAGTTGCAAAAATAATTTTTACTACCTTTTAAAGTAAATTTGTTCTGTTTCAGAGGATTTTTTGTTGATTTGATAATGAATCTTTACTGATCTGTGGATGGGAAGTTGGATACCAGGATTTATATTTCTCACATGGCAAACAGTTTGTGAGCCTGCCATTTTTTACAATCACTGTCAGTATTGGAGGTTTTATATGCTAATGGTTACTTGGGCCATTTTGGATGGGGAAAAGGCAGGATATAAATATTTTAAATACATAAGTGAAATACTTTTCATTAAACCAAGGTGGATTCGGTTATATAAGAACTAGCAACAATGCCTGTTGTGTGAAAAAATACAAGGGGCTGTAGAAAACTGACTTGGTGGGCCCCCTCCTGGCAGCAAGCAGGCGCTTCACAGCAGCCTGGAGGCCGGAGTGGGAGGGCACTCAGGGGAGGTGTAGGGAGAAGAGTTTAGGCCATTGATTCAGCCGGCCCCCTCCCGGCAGCAAGCAGGCGCTTTGCAGTGGCCTCGAGGCCAGAGTTGTCAGCAATATGCCTGCGCGAGGATAAAAAGTGAGTCATTGCCAACACGGCTTGCCTTTTATATAGTAGGACAGCAGAAGAATTGTGAATTACTTTAAGCACTAGAATCTCAGGATGCTCCTCCTTACTGACAGCCTTTCACATTGCTTGTTAATAATTCAGGCCTTATTTTCCATGCGTCAAGAAGAAAACATTATATCCATGAGGACTATAGGGAATATGACAGAGCATTCCAAATGCCAGACAATCAAACACAAGACGGATGTTTGGAAAGCAAGTGCTAACCAGGAGCTAAGCAAGCCCATGAGAGAAACCGCATCTACATCTGTCCCTTGAATGAACAGAGATGAAAGAATGCTGGCCACAAACAGGAAGGTGCTTGTTACCTAAAAGAGCAGTAAAAGGAAACAATGGGGAAGGGCGGGCGGGCAAGATTTCCTCCATTCCTACCCTCACACCTTTACCTCAGTAGTGAGACGATGGGTGAGGAATTGGTTGAAACTCTCCAGAGCGAATGTGAGGGGGTGTAAATTTTCTACTGAAGCTTGATCCCTCCTTGAAGATGAGGGATACAAATCCTGTCAGAAACAGCCAATGAAGCCTCTGTGGTGATAAAGTGACCTGAAAAGCTCCTTCACAAAAGCCTGTATGGTTGTTTAGCTTCGGGGTTTGGTTTTGTCTTTTAACCTAAAACCTTTATTTTATGTATTTTTGCATTTTATATATCATTCTTGTCAGGCTTTGGCATGGGCGCAGCTATGCAGAGCACCAGTGGGCCTGAACTACAGCTCCCAGGCACAGACAGGGACAGCACAGGTTCCAGGTCTGTGGAAGGAGGGGAGGAATACATCACCCTTACTCCCTCTCTACCACTCGCAGGCCTGCTCAACCTGTTGAACACCCTTCCACCCCTGCTTCTTGTCTCCAACCCGTCCCCGTCCCCGTCCCCGTCCCCGTCCCCGTCCCCGTCCCCGTCCCCGTCCCCGTCCCCGTCCCCGTCCCCGTCCCCGTCCCCGTCCCCACTCCTACACAACCCACCATGAGCTCCCTACTGAGCCTGCTTTTATAGGGCTTCTCCCAACTTCCCCCTCCCTCCCAGGCTCTGCCCTATCCTTGATGCCCTCCAGCTGGGTATGCCCTCAGGTGTTTCCTCTCTCATCCCAGTCTCTCCCTGCTCTCTTATTCTTCCTTGCAGGGTGGGGCTAGATGTAACCCAGCTGGTGGCACCCTCAGGTGTTCCTCCTCTCATTCCTCCCTGCCTCCTTATCCTTCCCAAATAAAGAGAATGGCTGCTTCCTAGTGAAACTAGCAGAAACGTGGCAACCTCCCACAGGAATGCTTCCTGTGGGAGGTTGCCCACATTTCTGCTAGTTTCCTTATCCTTCCCTGCAGGATGGGGCTGTCCCGGTCTTTCCAGGCAACGTTGCTTGGCTGCCTCTGCTCATGAGGAGCCACCGTGGCCTCCTGGGCTCTGGCCAGTTCCCTGGGGTAAACTTGGCTGCTGGTTCCCCCCAGGACTTGGGCAGGGGCATCTAGCCCATTTATCCTGGCGTCAGTTTCCCAGGTAGGCGTGTGTGCCTTTAAGGCTTGGCTGGGCAGTGTGTGCCTGGCTGGCTTCCCCAGCTGGCTCCTTTCCTCCCTCCCTCCCTCCCTCCCTCCCTCTTCATTGGTTGGGGCTGCATCAACTCCTCTAGGCTCTCTGCGTCTGCTTCTGGGGTGCTGTCAGTCTGCGGGTAAGGGGTCTGTGGCAAGTCTGGGGTGCTTGGGGTACTCGCCCCCGGACAATTCTATTGTCTAAAATCTGCAAGCTGTATAGACACACATGTTAATAAATGAATTAATAAAATTAATAAAAGGGAAAAAAAGATCCATCCCTTCCACTCTTTACCTTCCATCCTTTCTGTGAAATTCTGCAATAGGTAATGTTGTAATAACACATTAAATGAGAACATTTTCAGTGTTAGCTCACTGTATGATATGTGGTTAGATTCATAGGTTAAGAGAAGTTGTTTTTGTTTGATTTTTTTTTAAATACCAGATCAAAGTCATATAGAGTCGAGTAGTACCTTTAAGACTAAACAATTTTATTGTAGTATAAGCTTTCAAGAACCACAGCTCTCTTTGTCAGATGCATCAGAGATTTTTTTCTGCGGAAAGAGGTGGGGGATCTCTCACCCAGGGCAACTCCCAGCAGGAGGTGGCACCCTGTCAGTACATGTGTGTGCGCGCAAAGCACACGTGTTCCTGGGTCCGTGTGAGGATGTCACTTTCAGGAACTGATGTCATCGCAGAAAGTGTGGCTGCCGCCCCCTGGGAGAAAGAAAGAGAAAGGAAGGGCAAGAAAGAAAGAAGGGAAGGAAGAGGAAGGAAGGATGGATGGAAGGAAGGAAGGAAGGGAAAGAAAGAAGAAAAGATATGGAAAGAAGGAAAGAGGGAGGAAGGGAGGAAGGAAGGGAAAGAAAGAAAGAGAGAGAGAGAGAGAGAGAGAAAGGAAGGAAAGGAGGAAGGAAAGACATGGAAAGAAGGAAAGAGAAAGAAAGGGAGGGAGGGGAAGAAAGAAAGACATGGAAAGAAGGAAAGAAAGACATGGAAAGAAGGAAAGAGAAAGGGAGGGAGGGAGGAAGGAAGAAAAGCTTCAGCTGGGAGGAGGAGAATTCCCCTCCTCTCAGCTGAAGTTTAAAGCTCATTTGGGGCTTCCCCCAACCAGCTTGCCAAGCAAACAGTAGCTCTTTTAACCCCCTCCCCCTTCAGCTGTTGGGGGGGGGGCCTTCCCCCAACCAGCTGAAGAGTGGGGGTTAAAGAGCTCCTTTCCCTCACAAGCTGGTCAGGGCCACCTGAACACATGACTACTTTGCAGAGCTGCCGGAATGCTGTGCCAGTGTGTTCTGGAAGAAAAAAAGGCCTGCATCTGACAGCTTATGCTACAGTAAAGTCTTTACTATTTTGCAACTACATACTAACACGGCTAACTCCTCTGGATCCAGATCAAAGTCCACTCAGTTGTTTCTTAGAGGATGACGGGCTTCTAAAGGCACATTGTGCATGAGGCTATACCACTGAAGTGTAACACAAGCGGGTCCTGTAATGATGGCTATGATTCTGCTTTTCAGACCAAAATTGTTCCCCAATTCAAACTCCAAACACAACGATGGTGATAGCTGCTGAATGTAAATGATAAATAAATAGGATTGCCAGGTCCCCCACTATGGTGGGGGCTCCTCTGTCCCCAGCTGGCACCACTCACCACTACTGACCTGCCCAGTGGGTGGGTGGGGGGGGCATCGAGAAAGGGCATTCCTTGGTGATTATATCATTTTCAGCATGATTTGAAAGCTTCCAGGGCATGCTGGAAATGACAAAATTGCTGGAAGATGTAGTGCACACACACTTTGTATGCATGCACAGGTGAGTAGCTGTCGTTCCCCACATTCCCCGGGTTTTGACTTGGGGGGACATGGCAACCATGGCTTGACAATGTGAAAACAAAGAGCAGTTAGCAATTGGAACAATACTGATCTTCCCTGGCTGACGTTCTTGCTGGAGTGGAAGTAGTGCGAGGGCCCAGCCCTCCATCTGGTGGCAGAAGCCAAAGGGTCTGTAGTCACAGTGGACTGGCAGTTAGAGCAGAAGGGTTTTGTTTTGTTTTAGCAATCTTGCAGAGAATTGATTTTCAGGTAGAGCTCTATGAAGAGGAGTCTATATTTAGATGTGATGTTCTGTCACATCTCATTCTTGTGGTAAACTGGCAAATGATACTAGTACATGAATGTGCCTGATACTGAGTCAGATCCATCAGTATCATCTACTCTGTTCTGATGGGTAATGGAGATCTTTCACAAATAACTGCTACCTGATCCTTTTAACTGGAGACGTTAGGGACTGAACTTGGGAACTTCTGAATTAAAGGCAGGTGCTATGGCCCTTCCCCCCTCCATTTTATTTTAGACTAGCTTCTTTAAGCCTCTCTGGGCAAAATATTACTTTCATGGATCAAAGTTTTAGCACTCACATCCTGAAAGATTCAGGTCTGGGATTCCTGATACTTAAATTTCAAAATACTTGTTGATTGTTTCTGAAAGATAAAATCTATAGTCTTTGAAAAAAAAAAGAATTTTGTCATGTGATCCTGCGGTGTATTGCCTCTAATCCTGAGGGGGAACCAAAGCCGATGCACATTCTCTCTCTGAACAGCTTCAGCTAAAAACCATGGGAAATGTTCCTGCAGAACTTCTGAAACGAAACGTCAGTCCCAGTGCAAAAGACCCACTCCCAAAGCAGGATGAACCAACAAAGCCCAACAAAACCAAACTAAAGCAAGTAAACCGATATCAAACCAGAAGCAAGGCAGAACAGAACCAACAGGTCTATTACATTCATCCATTTTAATTAAATCTTAGTGTATATAGTATGAATCAAACTGAAGGGAATCCCACCAAAACCAAACTAAAACAAGGGAAGCAAACTGTCAGGTGCTTAACACACCTGTCGCACCCAGCTACACCTTGTTGTTAGGATTGTACTCTAATGCTTGATGTTATGGGTACAGTTAAATGCTGAGGATATTCTTTGACTGGACTGCAAATGTTACTCGGTGCGAAACTATGCAAGGGAGGTGTTTGTTCCTGCTGTTATCTGTATACTCCTCTGAACTGCACAGACACCATGACCTTGAAAATCCCATACATCAGTTCCCACTTAGGTGTTTTCCCGCTGAGCCTAGCTGACCGCTAGACTGTGGGGAGGGGATTTTAGAATTTGTCCATGAACACCTATATATGTTTGGTGCTTGCATGTGAACATTATTCCTGGCAAAGATGGAGTAAGCTCATGACATTAGCAGCTTTTCAATAAAGTGCTTTTACTGCTTGCAGTGAAGTCTTTTGAGAGCTGCTTGACAGAGCCTTACAGATTGCCAGGAATCACGTTCTCCTCGGACCTGAGTAAACGCAGAATCCTGACACCCGTGCCATGGCAGCTGAAGGGTACAAGGATACGGGTGCTGCAGAGAAGACTGAGGAAAAACTCGAAGACCCCACGAATGTGCGGGGGCCCAACATGCACACACTGGTTGGAGCTGGAGTGTGGCTCCGCACCAGTTTTCCCCAAAGGGATGCCGGCTACAGAGACTAACGACAAACGAAAAGGCGCCCCTGGTTAGAAACAAAAAAATACAAGAGGAGAAACACCCAGCCAGGAGGAAAAACTAACTTTTTCTATTCATAACATGACCTTTTATCAAATAATATTTAAAGTGACTACATGCATTATGCATATCTTAAAGTGCTCAACATTCCATCAGGTATTCCTCTACCACATATCAATACAATCATATAAATACAATCAATAAATATTTCATCACAGCTCAATCAATACAATAAATATTATTCATGAAAACTATACAAGATAAATTAATGGCCGCAATTCAGCATTTAATATCCCAGTAACACAGTCCTTGTGTTGCTTAACCCCAACGAATGTCCCTTTGAACCATTCAGGGAGACGCTGGGGAAAGAGCTCCAGGGAGAATATCCAACAGGTAAGAGGTTTCCAATATTATGCTCTCTAACGTTTTTTTTTTGTTGTTCTTTTTCAGCTGCACTTGTGGACAATGAGGATGGAAGAGTTTCAAGCCCTCCTAGCTCTAACTGGGGCTGGCTATTGTTACACAGATTTCGTCCAAAGATTTCTTCAGTGGCAAGGATTCTGTCCACTGCAACGCTTTCTATAAACTTCGTCTTGAAGGCTTGCCTGGGCATACCCACCCACCCACGTACGCACCACCCTTGGACAGCAAGCTGATTTATGCTCACCTGCAGAGACTGATGGATCCAATTGGTTTCCAGAACACTCTGTGGGATCCGATACCTCCTGGTGGCTTGTTAGATATGCTGGTGGAGGACTGGCATGCCCATCTCACCGAAGCTATCAATGAGATTGCCCTGTCGCCCTCTTCACAGTAGAGTTTCAGATCAAGTTCAAGGTGCTGGTCTTGACCTTTAAGGCCCTTAGCGGACTGGGACCAGCATACCTTCAGGACTGCCTCTCGCCCTATATATCCTGGAGGGCAGTTCTCCCAGAAGGGAAATATCTTTTGGAGATTCCTGGGCCCAAGGAGATCTGTCTTGCCTCAACTAGGGCCCAGCTCTTCTTAGCCCTGGCCCCAACCTGGTGGAACTCTCTGTCTGAGACAATCCGGGCCCAGCAGGATCTTTTAACATTCCCCTGGGCCTGTAAGACAGACGTTCCGCCAGGCTTTTGGTGGTTGAGGCGGGCAGGCCTCCTCTTGGCCTCCTAGTGAGGGGGGGAAGACTGCCCACTCCTAATTTTTAGCTCAGTGCTGCGTATTAGCCTCTGTAGACCCAGTCATGTTTCAGGGCTGTGAAATCCGCTGTCTGTTTAAATTTTGCTGCCAATTTTAAATTGCTTTCAGCTATATGTTATTTATTGTATATTGTATTGTGTTTTAATCGGGTTGTGATCCGCTCTGAGCCTGCATTGTGGGGAGAGAAGACTATAAGTCAGATAGATAGATGGATAGATAGATGGATAGATAAATACAAAAATTACTAACTTTCCCCCCAGTTGGTCTAAACTTTATTGGCACTGGATGAAGAACAGGCTGTGCACCTTGAACAAAACTCTTTGCAATGCCAGGCATTGGACTGGCAAGGAGATCTGTGGCTAGCCACAAATGCAAGGGCAGCCGCTCAAAGAGGGCTGGTGTTTCAACATAACACATAAAAAGGTTGAACACAAAAATGACTAACAATAAAACTAATAGATGAGCATCATATACCAAAGTCTCATAAGCGTGCGTTTTAAACTTACCACAACATATCTCACTTATCTCCTACAAGCCGGAGAGTGGCGCCTGCTACAGAGATGGGGGAACTTAGGTGCGACATGCACACCTTCATGGGCAATATCCAAGATATGATGTGGGTTGCCTTCCAAACTGATCAGCCGGGAGATGATGGAGGCTGGCCAGATCAAGCCACCCAACCACATCAGGACCAGCAACCTATCCCTCCTCCAGATGATCAAGGGGGCCAAGCACCGGTGAAGCCACCAGACCAACCTGTTCACCTATATGAAGACCTGGCAGGGCCAGTCCCAGGACCTCAACCACAACAGCCACTGGGGATCCGCAAGCTAGAAGTCCACTTTGATGGGGACCCAGAGGCATTGGGGCACTTCTTAATGCAGGTGGCAGAGTTTTTGAAGGAATGGGGCCCCACCTTTCCAGATGAAGCCAGCCGGGTGAGTTATCTGGGTTCCCAGATAGGAGGAGTGGCAGTGAAGTGGTATGTGACTCTCTACACGACCAGAGCCATGGAACTCTGGAGCATGAGGGCCTTCATGCATGCACTCAGAGAGCAGTATGAGGACCCCCTCGAGGAAGAGAGGGTGTGAACTAAGCTGAAGTGCATGAGGTAGGGAAACCGCTTGGTGCGAGATTTCGCGGCAGAATTCCAGGCGTATGCAGCCGAAGTGTGAGACTGGACTGAGTCGGTGAAGATTGAGTTCTTCTGTGCTGGCTTGAACCCAGACCTGGTGGCCAAGGTCATTGTCCAAGAAGACCTGTGCACCCTTCTGGAGTGGATTCAACTGGCGTGCAAGATTGAAAATAGGGAGCTGGTCATGAATGTGCTCCGTCTCCAACATCAAGTGGGCCAACGGTGAGGAATTGCAGAGTAAAAGGGGGAGACAAGCCTCAACAGAAAGGGCCGACCACTCTGGCTGAAAAGGAGAGGAGAATGAAACAGGGTCTGTGCCTAAAGTGTGAGGGTGCCGGCCACTTCGTCATGGAATTCCCCAGCATGAAGAAGGCTCTCCCCGAGAGAAAGACAGGACCCAAGCAAGACTTGCCTGGCTGTCCTAAGCCAGAAGTAGTAGCATTGCAAGTCAGCGAGGAGGTGGCAGTGGTAGGAGTGAGGGGAGGACCCAAGAGTTCGGGGTCCATCCAGCTGCGAGGGAGAAGAGGAGCAGCCGGCGGGAAATGGTGGAGACCTTCTGTGAAGGGCACCAGCCAGCATGTCTGAGAGGAGCCAGTGCCTCCTACGGTGAGGCCAAAAGGAACTTTATTTTTTTCCCTGTCATCCTAGTGCACCCACAACAAGGAACCCATATCAGAGTTTCAGCCTTGATTGATTCTGGATGCAGTCGAGATTTTATTGCTCCTGTCCTAGTTACGGGACTGGGACTTGACCTGGTGAAGCTGCCAGAGCCTCTCAGGTTTGAGCAAATGGACGTGGCCCCCATGAAGGGAACCCCCTGTATTTACAAGACTGAGTTGACCCCAGTGGGGATGGGGAGTCACTGGTAGGAGAGAGCTTTTGTAATAAGCCCTGCTGCAGAGTTCCCTGTGGTGTTGGGAGTCTGCTGGCTCTATGACCATGGCCCATGCATACAATGGAAGATGGGCCGACTGTGTTTCCCAGCTGAGGATTGTCGGAGACACATGTGGAAGCTGAAATGGGGTGCCACCCCCACTCCCGTGCCTGAAACAGTGACTCACAAGGGAGGAAATCGAGGAAATCCCCCGAGTACCAAGATCTATGCCAGGTCGGAGGAGAACTGTGGCAGTGTGAAAATTACTGAAACACAATAAAAGAAGAGGGAAGTGACTTTACCGGGGGGAGGAAAGTTAAAGGAGAAATTCTAAGCAACTATTTTAGCTGACTATTATATATAGTATTAAGTATTAGAGGTGTTATTATAAGAATTATAAGGATAGAAATTAACTAATTTTATTTCTGGCAGATAACTGTATAACGGAGAAACTATATAATCCAAATAGAATGAATATAAGATATGTAGAAGGAAGTAAAGAATAACATATAGAGTATAAGTTAAATTGATTGACTTATATTGAACGCATATAATGTTTATAGAAGTACTTAAAGTCATGTAGAATGAGGGACAAATTGTTTGTCCCACATTGATGAGATTAGAATGCGTAAGGTAGAGTATAGAGTACAAAAATTAGATAAAAGATTATTATTATTAAAGAATATATGCCAGGAATGTAATATTTAGTGGATAAGTTAAGTGGGAAAGGGAATAGAGATAACACTGTGTTATAATAGATAAGCTTAGAAAAGAGCGAAAGTATATGTTTAACAGAATAAAATAAGTTTGAAATGAGTAGGGGAAAATGGACAAGGGGTTGGAAAACTGTTGGAAGTCAACAAAAGGGGGGGAAAGGGAGGGGGTTAGAATTGGAATATATAAAGGAAATTGACTGTAATGAGCATAATATTGACTTCTAATCCAATAAAAAAATTTTATATAAAAAAAAAAGATCTATGCCAGGTCTTCGATGAAGGGGAGGTTGATGAGCTCCCCCCTCACAGAGCCACAGACTGCACCACTGAACTAATCCCCAGGCAAGATGTTCCCAAGGAGAAGCTGCACTCCATAAGCCCAGCCAAAAAAGCGGAGCTTCGCAAGTTCATTGACAAAAATCTGGAGAGGGGTTTCATTCAGCCCGCAAACTCCCCTCATGCTGCCCCGGTATTGTTTTGCAAAAAGAAGGATGGGGGCTTGCAGCTGTACACTGATTACAGAGTAATCAAAGGGGTTTCCATGTCAAATGCCTACCCTCTTCCCCTTATTAGAGACTTGCTTGGGGAGGTGGCTAAGTGGGAAATCTTTACAAAACTAGATTTAAGAGATGCTTATTTCAAAGTGCACATTAGGGAGGGGGATGAAGGGAAGACAGCTTTCAACACTCCTCTGGGACAGTTTGAGTACCTCATTATGCCGTTCGGCCTCCAGGGGGCACCTGGGGTCTTCATAAACCTGATTAATGAAGTTTTACATAAGTACCTGTACAAAGGAGTGGTTGTTTATCTTGATGATGTGCTGATTTATTCTGATAACTATGACTCACATGTGAAGTACTCGTTATGAGAACAAACTATATGTCAAACTGTCTAAGTGTGAGTTCCACAAGAAGGAATTGGACCTCCTGGGCTACAGACTCTCCCGGAGGAGACTGGGAATGGACCCCACCAAAATCCAGGATGTACTGGGCTCCTAAAACAAGACACCAATTACAATCATTCTTGGGATTTGCCAATTTCTCCAGCCCCTTCATTAAGAACTTTGCACAGACTGCACTGCCATTGACTGATCTATTAAAAACTAAGGGAAAGGGGCCAGACGTGATCAAACAAAGCACTAAACTCACTTGGAACGATGAGTGCCAGCAGGCATTTGAAAGATTAAAAGCTCTATTCACCTCCGAGCCCATTCTGTGCCACCCAGATGAAAATTAAAAAAAAATATTGTACAAGTAGATGCCAGCAACGTGGCAATGGGGAGGGTGATTTTACAAGAGGGCTTAGAGGGCAAGCTGCACCCCTGTGCTTATGTCTCTTGGAAATTCTCAGAGGTGGAGACGCACTGGTCGGTGTGGGACAAAGAAGCAGCAGCCATCAAACCAGCACCCTCCACCTGGCGACACTGGCTAGAAGGGGCAAAGGTACCTTTTGAGGTGTGGGCTGATCATAAAAATCTAGAAGCCCTCCAATCCCCCCGAAGGTTGGGTGCGAAACAGCTCCGGTGGGCAGAGTTATTTTCAAAGTTTAAGCAGCTCCTAGGGAAGTAAAATTTTCTGGCAGATGCCTCCCACAACATGAGAGTCAGAGAGAGGAGATTATAGACACTATGTTCACACCAGCCCAGCTGAGAGGAGTGGTGATAACACAACGACAAGTGCATGAACACCTTTCAACCCTGCCCAACTCCTGGCTGGAGAAAGTCAAAGCAGAACTGGAAAGGGAGGGGGAAGAGGCTTTGCAGGATCCTCTTGTGAAGGGGGAGAATGGATGCTAGTATAGAAATGGCAAATTGTATGTACCAGAAGACCTTCATAGGGAGCTGCTGAAAAAGTGACAAGATGACAAACTGGCTGGACATTTTGGGTTTGCATTTAATCCAAAGGCAATTCTGGTGGCTGGTAATGAGGAAAGACATCTCCCAATACATGACTACTTGTCAGGTCTGATTGATGGGGAAGAAGCAGGGAGGTAAACCCCTGGGACTGCTACAACCGCTAGAATGGCGCCCCACCCTCGACCTTGGTCTACAATCTCTATGGATTTTATTACTCCCCCCTAGTAGAGGGAAAACTATTATTCTGGTGGGGGTAGACTTGTTTGACAAGCAAGCCCTCTTTATACCCTGCTCTAAGCTCTTCATGGTGAAAAAACTGGCTAACCTTTTCATGCAGAACGTGGTGCATTTACATTCTTTTCCATATAAAATAATTTCTGACTGTGGGAGCCAGTTTGTTGCCAACTTCTGGCAGGAGCTTATGAAAGTAATAGGGATTGAGCAGGGGCTTAGCTCAGCGTACCATCCTGAGACTGATGGACAAACGGAATGCACAAATCAGACTCCAAAACCCATGGTCCTTTGCTTCAGATTCCATTGGGAGTAGAACTTTTCTCCATCTTTAACATTCTACCCACCTGTGTGGCTATTAGAAGCCGCCATATGGTTGAAAAAAAGGTGTTTCCATGGTAAATTTCATAGCCATTAACCAATAGTAATTTGGTAACACTTAATTCCCATTTCTTGGCAACTTCAACAGAGAATATATACTGGAAAAACAAACAAACTGTGTTCACATCTGTAATGATTTCAAGTAAATGTGTGCATGTATCTTTAAATGCTTGGTGTGAGATAGGTGAAGAGCGGGGGTGAAAGAGAGGGATGAGTGAGTGATATGATTGGTTGATGACAGAGTGTGGGCGGAGTGAAGGCAGTTGAGACTGAGAGTGGAGAGCAAAATAGTCAGAAGAAAGCAGGCTGGCTGTGCGCTGCCTGAGTATATTGAAGTATTTATGAGAGAAATAAAACCTGTGTGGAACCTGAACTGAGCACGTTTGTGAAAGGACACTCAGTCAGGGAAAGAGAGGCCGGCTGTGAATATTTAATATTTCTGTGAATAGCAGCCAGAGGAAAGCAGGCTAGCTGTGTGCTGCCTGAGGAGTTTTAAGCATTTCTGTGAGAGAAATATAGAGCCTAGAGAAAGAGGCTAACTGTGTGTGAAGCCTCGGAAGAGATCTGTGTGAATGAGTTTATAGGAAGTAACTTTTAAGAACCGTGAACTATCAAACCGATACACTTCTTGACTAAATAAAAGTTTATTTTGTTTTGTTATATCCCAGTGTAGCTGTCATTGCTATATCCCATTCCTATCCTCAGGGCCACATAGAACCACGAAGGAGCCTGACGCTTAGGAACGTCACCAAAGGGAAAACCTAAATAAAAAATATTGGAATATAATATTCCTGGTGGCAGCAAACTACCCAGAGGGTGTCAAGGGAAAGATTAAAGGCAAAATCTACCCATGAGGAAGTAAAGGGTCGTAACAATATCCACTACCACCACCCCTTTATCCATATTTTGAAAAAAATGCTATAAATTTTTCTAACAGAAAAATACTGCAATTACAATGTTAAAGTGGTATTTAATGTTACATGTGTCTACTTACAATCATGGTGATTAACAATTTTAGAGTTTGCTGTCTTGTTTTTCAGTAGTTTCGCATTAGGGAAAGGAACAGTTTTCTTTCTTTTTTTTAAGTGGACACAGCTTCTCCTCTCCAGCTAATGTCACAATGAATTTACATCACTGGCCTCTTTGTAATTCTTTAGGGCTTTTCATCACAACACCGAGCTTACACATTTCATAAAAACAGCCGTGAGACAGCTGAATCTCCAAAAGTGCAATCTGCTTTATTCTTGCTCTTTGGCTTCCTTTTGTTAGTGCCCATTATTCTACATAATGAAGTTGAAAAATCATCTCCACTGTATCTCTCCCAACTTTCACCTTTGACACAACACATTATTGCTAATGCACTTCCCTAAACGTGCAACGCAGCTGTTAAAAGGAAGTCTGGATTTGGAAACAAAAGGAGATACCTGGGGGGTTTCAGCAGAGTCTGAAAGGCAAACTGCATACTACCCCCTGTGGCCAGGTGTAATGAAGTTTTGACAGCCACTTATCTTTTGTAGAATACCTGTAATGTGCACTTTCAGAGGAGGAGGAAGCAAAGGCTTAACTATAACCCCACCAGTCTGTTTTTCCTTGTACCCACTCATCCCCAAGTCTCTTTTCCTTGTGGTGTTCTAGAATACTGGAGAGGAGAGAAGCTAGGGAAATGGGGACTGAAAGGGGGGCTTAAGCATATTGTTTCCATTTTGAACAGCTCTTTGAGAAAATTGGCTATTTGGGTTACTAAAATAACTCTAAGCGTTGTTTGCTAAAATTCAGCCTCATAGAGGAGCAGTATACAAGTGCAGTCATTGTTATCCCATTAAAAATGTTAAATTCATCTCCACAAGTCTATGTTAGAGTTTATTTAGGTCTCAGTACATTATTTAGATATAATTAAAGCACACTGTTCTGTAAGATACGCCTATCAGGCTACCTGATGCTGGATCTATGGAGCAGCAGGAGGGAAAAAGGGGGGAATCTGTATCATCACATTAGAGTGAGCTTCTGGTTAAGACCATAGAGATTGGGGAAATCCTAGAGTGTCCCAGGTGCAGTGACATCACTTCCAGGTGATCATTAGATGTGATACCACAGGGTCTGTGACATTCCTCCTGCCTAGGCTTTGCTCCCCAAATGCTCCTGGGATTTTCCAGCAGAGGGCTGGTTGCCTTACCTAAAAAACACACAGCATCCATCATCTTCCTTTGTGGTGACTGTGGACAAACAAGAACTCTCTATATTTCCCACATATTATTGATGAGTAGGAGAGGAAAGAGCAACAGAAATGAGCAAAATCACTTAAGGACCAAACTAGGAGTGTTGGAAGCACTGGAAACCATTGGACTGAATACTAAACTAAACTAAATACTAAACTAAATTGGGGAACAGGGGGCCCTGAGGGCTGACATGGGGTGGGGGGTGGGTGGGGAGGAAGCAGCAGGAGGCAAAAATCAGAGGAAATTGCCATTTCAGTTTGGATAAGCGCTATTGTGAGGTCTACTTTTACCTGATACAAAATCCAGTTTGTGGATTCTTTTCACATCTCTGTTACATTGCTCTGTGATCCAGAAACTAAAATCAAGAGCTAAAACAATGCAAATGAAAAGGCAGGGATAGGAAAATAGTGGAGCTTATTTTCAATGCTTCTCTCTGAGTTTCTTAGGACATACTGAACAACAACATCATTCAATTTATATGCCGCCCTTCAGGATAACTTAATGCCCACTCAGAGCAGTTTACAAAGTGTGCTATTATCCCCACAACAATCACCTTGTGAGGTGGGTGGGGCTGAGAGCGCTCTGGAAAAGCTGTGACTGACCCAAGGCCAGCCAGCTGGCTTCAAGAGGAGGAGAGGGAATCAAACCCACTTCTCCAGATTGGAGTCCTGTCGCTCTTCACTACTATACCTAACTGCAGGCTCCAAAATAGGACGGAGCTGAAGAAGTTCAAAAGCTGCTGTTTCTGCAGTGAGAAAAATTTTGCCCTGTCCCGCCCCCCGCCCCTTGCTTTTTTGAGAGCTATACTGCCCAGCTATAAAATGTGTTTTGAGGGGATCAAACAGCATTGTTGGTGTAAGTTTCAATTGTTGCTTGCCATAGTATGTCCTCCTTTATTTATGTTATATATGAACCACCCACCCTTCCTTGGAGCAGTATTTTAGATTCTCAGCACCACATGAGGTAAGTGCTGAGGGGTTTTTCTGAGGACTCCTCTCCTAAAAATCTATGTGAGCGTTATTGAAGTTGAACACCCACACAGGAGGTGAAGTTTGCCTTCGTAGGCAAATTCTTTCTCCCACATTTTAGAGATTAAGCTGCAGGTCAACTTGGTCCTACAGTGAGGCGAGAAAGTTCCTTCTAACTGTAAACATTGTCTCGTTTTTACTTTGCAACTAAGTTGTAGCCTTGGAAGAAGAATTTTTCAGAGAGGTTCCAAACCTGTAACAGAAGTGTGGCTCCAAGTATTTAAGATGTTTATATTACAGTAAGATCTGACTCTCCTGTCACTCAGTGCCATGTATCCTGGGAAATGTAATTCTTTTATTCTGTAAACAATTCGCATTAAGGATATATAAGGTTCTCTGATATAACTGGTCTTGCTGCATATGATGCAAAACTTCCTATTAAAAAGGACAAAATGGAGTTGCCTAGAAAAACATACAGCATTCCCACTGTAAAGAAAAGCAACATGAATTTATTGAGAAAAGGAACTATTTGAAGGTATTAATATCCCATTTTTAAATTTGTGTGCAATCTACATATGAATTCAGTTCTCTCAATTAAAGATATATCTTACATATAATTTACAGTTTTGCACTGTAGCTTTAGAAACAGGCTATTCTACATTGTCTGTGTACAATGCTTTTAAAAAATAGAAATAAAAGGCATGTGCTAGGGCTATTATGAATCACTAAGACTGGTAAACACATTGAACACTTTTCTATAGCTGAATACTTATCTGCAAACAGTCCTGCAACTAATGGTTGTGGCTGTCATTTTGAGGCAGAATTTCATTCCCATAAGGGTCCTCTTGAGAGCTCTTGTTTTTGTAAATGCTAAACAGGATTACATTCTCCATTGCTCTCTTTTGGGCCCATTTACACCCAAGCAAAACATGTGTGAAATGCCACCAAGTGCATTCTCCACCTATCTCTCTAGATTTAAAAAAAAAGTTTCACACTTATATGCATTGGAAAAATCGAGCCAACTGTTCCCAATCAACGAGTCTATTAAAATAAATGCAATGCATTGTCACATAGAGAAAATCCTGATATAACATTAATAATAACATTCAATTTATATACCACCCTCCAGGACAACTTAATGCCCACTCAGAGTGGTTTACAAAGTGTGTTATTATTATCCTCACAAGAATCACCCAGTGAGGTGGGTGCGGCTGAGAGAACTCTGAAAGAGCTGTGACTGAACCAAGGTCACCCAGCAGGCTTCAAGTGGAGAAGTGGGGAATCAAACCCAGTTCTCCAGATTAGAGTCCTGCCACACCAAACTGGCCCCCAAAAGGCCATATCACTTAAGTAACCTGCTATCTTTATTTTTTTTTGCATAAACTAAACTTTACATATGCTCCAACAGCCAGCATTCTATTTGAAATGCCTTATTAAATTCAGTATGCGTTGTTTCAGCAGGGACTGCTGAATCTTCCAATAGCAAAAACTACCTTGCACAAATTGAAATAGTGTACCGTTTAATGCTTGTCAGGTGAAAACAAGCACACCTGAGTAATGAAAAGGAACTTATACGGTTATTAAATACGTGCATTTCTGTACACACAGAGAGAACAGACCATTTTGTAACAAAAACTACATGTGACTAACTTAATGACTAGATGTAGTACAGAGCTGTATTAGGGACCATCGATGTGTTACTCAAATAGGCAGTCTCCTAATTAGTTAGAAGAATTAGCTTAAAAGAGAAAGCAGGAGGGGGTAACTAGGATTCTCCACATATGTTTACGGGGATTATTCTCTTAAGATAACTATCAAAATAGGCCAGGCAGATGTTCAACTGGAAAGGTTTTTTTTTAATTAAAAAAGAAAAAAAGAGCAATCACACAAAGCACTCAAAGCACACATATAAGACTAAGAGAAAACCAGGGAGCAAAATGGGAGAAAGCAGTTTTGGGGAAGGTGATAGTTAACAGCAGGAGTTTTGGGGGGTATTTTTAAAATGGCCTGTTTTGGCCATTTTGGGTCCATTCTAGACCAACTTGGGCCTGATCTGGGCTGTTTCAGGCCTATTGTGGCCATTTTGGGCCAATTTAGGGCCCAAAACGGCCAGGATCAAGCCGCTGACGAGAGAGGAAGGGTTCCCCCACCCAGCAGTGGCCTGTTCCAGGCCGACTCGGGCACAATCCAGGCCGTTTCAGACCCGATTGGGCCATTTTGGGTCCATTTCAGGCCCAAAACAGCTAGGATCCCCCAACCGGCAGGGGCCTGATCCTTTGGGGCACCTTTTAGACATTTTGGACCCAATGGGGCCCAAAATGGCCAGGATCGAGGCTGAAACAGCCAGGATCGGACCTCTCCCAGGTGGGGGAATACTTCCCCATCTGGCAGGGGCCCAATCCTGGCCATTTTGGGCCCTTTTCAGCCATTTTGGGCCAGGGCCCAAAATAGCCAGGATCGGGCCTGAAACGGCAAGGATGGGGCCTCTGCCTGGCAGAGAAACTCTGCCCCACTCGGCAGCAGCCCAATCCTGACCATTTGGGGCTCAACCCTGGCCATTTGGGGCCCCTTTTGGCCACTTTGGCCCCAATTGGTCAAGTTCGCCCCCAAAATGGCCAGGATCAGGCCTCTGTTGGGCAGGGGAACACTCCCCCACCCGGCAGCGGCCCTATCCTGGCCATTTTGGGCCCAACTCAGGCGCAAAATGGCCAGGATTCAGCCCAACACTGCCAGGATCGGGCTGCTGCCTAATGGGGTAGTGCTCTCTCGTGTGGCAGCAGCCTGCTCCAGGCCGTTTTGGACCATTTCAGGCCCATTTCAGCCCAATTTGGGCCATCAACGGCCAGGATCAAGCCCTAAATAGATAAGTTCAGGCCACTGCCAGAAGGGGAATGCTCTTCCATGTGGCAGCGGCCTGTTCTGTCCTGATCCCGGTTGTTTCGGGCCTGTTTTGGCCCAATTTGGGCCCCGAACAGCCCGGATTGGACCCTAAACAGCCAGGTTCGGTCCGCTGCCAGGAAGAGAGTACTACCCCATGGTGCAGCAGCCCGTTCTGTGCTGATTCAGACCTGATCTGGGCCTAATTTAGCCTTATCTAGTCTGAATTGGGGCCCCCATGGAGAGTGGGAGTGCTCCCTGCCACAGCCTGCATGATGACAGCAGTTCCCGGAAGTGATGTCATCGCACAGACACGGGAAGAGCCGCTGTCTGTGTGTGTGTGTGTGTGTGTGTTTCTGTGAGCTCCTTGATGTGCACCTCACCCTCCGAAAGCAAGCAAAAAGGACAACCAGCTGTGGATTCAGGCCACAGTGCTAGGGAGTGGGAGATCCACTCTTTCATTTCCAGCAATTGAAACTGGCCAGTTTGTGGTACTGTGCAAACTGCGCATATTCTAGTTTTAGTATTAATGTTAAAAGTTCTACCTGCCTATGCTGAAATTAAGGATGAGCAGAACTCAGGGCACAACAGGCTTCCAAAATGGTATAGAGACAAAATCCACTCATACCTAGTTATTATAAATCCATTACTTGTTCTTGGTAAAGGTCCTTCTCCTACAGCGCAGTTCTAAGGAGGAGGGGACCAAAAATGCCCAGGAAGCCAACTAGGAGTTAAGACAGCATATCCTGGACTGATGCCATCGTAACTCCCCCTACAACGGCACAGTGGCCTGGCACCATTCCTCCTGGGTTCCCTGCCAGTGCTCAGCCATGCCAGCTGGGCGTGGGTGTAACCGGGCAAGGGCTTGGCAAGGGGGCTGTGCAAGAGTGTGCAGGGGGAACTCTATAAACTCCAGGGTGTCTTTCACACTCGTACATGGGATGAGAGCTGAATCTTGATCATCAGACTAATAATCCCTTCTGACATTCCTATACAGCTAACCCATCCAGAGCCATGGCTCGCTGAGGCCCGTGGGCTCACTGACAAATAAGAAGGAGCTGAGGAGCCAGCTGCCCCAGGTTGTTTGTCAGTGTGAGCCCCCCCAAAGCACCCCCCCCAAATGTCCCATGGCTCCATGGCCAAGGCCTGGAGGGGGTGTGTGCCACGTGCCCAGGAGCCAGCATGACCCATGCCCACAGCAGAGGCAGCCACCCAGGGACCCATGCACAACTCCAGTATACAGGGGGCACCCTGCAGCCCATGCTGGGGTCCTACTCAGACCACTCGTGGTAGGATCCCAGTCCCAGACAGGGGCAAGAGAGTGGCTGTGGGCCAGGATGACTATGAGCTCGCCCCTGCACCCGGCCATTGGTGTGTCAGCCCTTGCCATGACTGGAGCATGGCTGAGGTCACGGCTCGCCATGCACATGTCCCTTCTCCCCTTCCATGCAGGTTGTTGCCAAGTTCATGGCTGTATCATCCCCCCGCCCTGCAACATCCCATGACAAATGCCTCTACAGCCTAGGATAAGGAGTGGACCCACAGCCAGCCTTTGGCCACACCTCAGACCCCAGACACCTGTGCAAGGCAAGGCTCTCCCAGCTCTGACTGATGTGAGAGCAGCCACAGTTCCCATCCCATAGGAGCTCTCAAGACAATGACCCCATTCTTGGCAGCTCAATAAAGTCTGTGTAGAAGAAGAACTCTCACCAGTGGCTGATACTAGCCCCTCTAACTCTCAGTCCACCGTAGGGTAGCCCTGCATTACACCCCTGAGGATGATCCTTGGCTCTGGGTTGCCTGTCAGTCCCCTGTTCCAAATGAGACCATTAACACCTAGAGAGTACTGAGGGGGGGGGGAGGTGGAGGAAGGGCCAGAGCCCCCCTTGATTGGAGCAGCCACATGGAATACTGGTCTGGGGAGATCAGAGTGCACATGCTGTGGGGCAAGCATGACCCACTCTTGGTCAGTACTCGCTGGGTTAACATTCCTAATTGGACCTGTCCAGGTGGCTCAGTGGCCTTGAGAATGCCAGGGGGCATGGGCCTGTAACCAGTCCAGCCCCCACATCCCAAGCCCATGAGGAGGATGTGGGGATGTGGCTGCGAGGACCAGCAATGTCCCCCCTCCATCATGGAACGGCCACACTGTTCAACGGCTGCCATGCCAAAGGCGCTTCCGTACCCACTCCCTACATGCCTGTCACTGCGGTCTGCTGCTGGCTCAGGTGAGCCACTGGCTGGGTCCCCATCGCAGGGCTCCTCCCTTGGTCTCTCCCCTGGAAGCCACCCCAGGGGCAGTGGAAGCTGCTGCTGGGTAGTGATGCTGCAGAGCATGACACAGACAGCCATGAGCTTGGCGACCACTATGGGCTGCATTGCTCACTGGCCTCCCATACGGTGCAGGCACTGGGACCACCTCTTCAGCTAGCCGAGTACCCTCTTGATGACCATCGATGTCTGCCAGAGAACTTAGTTGAAGGTGGCATGGTCTACTAGCTTGTCTGATAGATATTGGGGGGGGGAGGGGCTGGGGAGGGGAGAATCCCACAGACTCAACCTAAACATATGGAAAAATAAAGAGGTCAAGTTACAGAGTAAAATATTAAAATAGGTATTTATTATCAGTGTACATGAAGTTAAAAACAAATTAAAAACATAGGGCCTGAATAGCAGGCTACATACGTATGTTAACCAAGAGAAGGCTTCCGTCCTTATACTAAACACCCCCGTCCCCGAGAAGACGTTTGTTAACTCTAAATATTTTCTTATTGTCAGTAAATGGTTATTATATTTTCTTCCTGCATACCATACGGTGTGGATGGCTTTTGTCTATCAGCACGTTCAATTAAACCTTTAACCCACTTGGAAATTAACTTTACCTTTCCACGTGACACTCATGGGAACAGTGTTATAATTGGCCTTGAGTCTCATGGACTCGTCGATGGCAACCTTCTCGAACTGCTGGGTTGCAGTTTACTTAAAAGGCATGTCCTATGGCGTCTGCGGGGTCTTCTGTCTTCAACTGTGCCTGACGGACCATGCGGCTATAATTGGATTCTGTTAGTCTGACACCGGGTCAGGCTGGAATTTTCATTTCCAAGGTTGAAAGAGTAATTACTACCTGTAACAAATCCGTAAGTGCTACCTTGGTATCTTAAGACACGTGCCTTATCCTAGACGAATAGTGGTGACTCTTGATACGATAAAAGAATGCTCATTATTTCTGTGGAAATTAAGTATTGTATATTTACTCTGTATAAATGCTACTTCATTGCCATCTTGTGCAATTTCTGGAAATGCTAAGGCAGTGTTTTACAACCATGCCATAGATTAAATTAATTTAAATTTAAATTTAAATTAATTTTAAAAAAATTAAATTAATTTTAAAATTTAAATTAATTTTAAAATTTAAATTAATTTTTCAAATTGCCAATTACCCCTTCCTTTGAAAACATTTTCAGGCTGGAAAAAGTTGGTGGTGGGGACTGCAATTCAATTACTGCTAAATTACTGTCAAGAAAATTTATTTGTGAAGAGCCGCTGTGTGTGTGTGTGTGTGTGTGTGTGTGTCTGTGTGTGTGTGTGTGTGTGTGTGTGTGTGTTTTCTGTGAGCTTACATCATAGGGAAAAAAGTGAAGCATACTTCTTGTGGTAAGAGTGGTAGTAGTAGTGGTAAGAGAATGACTTGCCTTCTGTTTCAAGCTCCCTGAAAGATTACCCATCAGAAATTTCAGTTACTTTCACCCCAGCCTCCACCCCTCACAGTCAATGATTTAACATAGTCTGGAGCTCCTGCTAAAGCAATGGAGGTACAAGGCTGGATGGGAGAATTACTGGGAAGTGTGTACCTCAGACAGATCTGCGGTGGAAGAATCACAGGGCATATAAGCAATAATTAATATAATGTCTTACTTGGGAAACTCACCATGTCTGTATCTGAAACTGGGCCAAAACTGGTCACGTAGATGTTTGTAAAGACTTCAGTTGTGCTGTCTGGCATAAGAAAAGAAAAACAAAGTATGAGAACGTGCTTTTCCTTCCTTTTGTGCCGACTGAGGTTTTGTCACTAAGTATAACATGAACAATTGTCGTATCACAATATAAGCAATTTGTTCAGCATGGATGACCACTTCAGAAAGATATCGTAAATGGGGAGTCTGTTAAAACCCATGCCATTGGTGTTGCAGGCAATTAACGTAACTGGAATATCATTTTGCCTGAACATGGATGGGTACAAAATCAGAACCTGGATATATGTCACGCTTGCTGTCTGGTGTTGCTACTCAATGGGCTTAGCCTGGAGTAACTCCGTTTAGGATTGCACTGTTAGTCTTTAACTCCAAACATGAAAAGTAGGGTAATATGCCTTCTAACATGTTGCAGATAAAAATGGGGACACTGCACTGTGCGAGTGGATAGGGCTGTGGGAGAGTCTGGCAGACAATAGTAGAGTCAATCCAGACTCAAACTGTAAGCAGGCAATAAACGGCAAGCAAGGAGGTAGGTCCAAATGACAAAAGCAGCAAGACAATTCAAAGGCATACAATACATATCCCCAACGCACATGCATTTATTCCATTTGGGGGACACTGGCCTGCAGAGGAACACTGAAGCATAGCAATAAGTGATTAGTCCAACATCAGTTTCTGAACCTGCGGCATGGAATTCTTGTGCAGAAATAACAGTTAAATAACAATAAAGCATCTTTAAGCATGGGCCGAGTGCTTTTCTCTCACTACTGAATTAAAGTCTCCCCACACACTTCCTCTTCTTCCCCAGTTCCCCCTAAATCGTTTAATGTTTGTGGTGACCTAAGCAGGGCTTTGTCCAAAAGACTGTTTTCCACACGATAATGGAGCTCAGGAAGGAAAGCACCTGAGAGCATCTGCAAAGTGTATTTTTCTCACCCCCTAACAGCAGTTCTATGCCTTTCCATATACATACAATTCAAGGTCAGTTTGCCTCTAACCAGAGAGGTTTACAAAGGTAAGATGGCATGCAGTATCAGCTATGTATGCTATGCAGCTCCTCTGTGATATTTATCAATACGGGTGACATGCAAGGCTTGACCACGTCATGCTGATAGAGTTTTTCGGGTTTTTAGGTTGTAAAAGTTACTCTTCCTTTCTTCATCCTTGAACAAGAAGGCCAAAATGAATGAGATGTGTTGATCATTGTTAGAACGACTTATAAAAGTCTGATTTTCTACCAAACTAGCTCTGGACACAAAGAAATAATGCCTAGGGGGGGAAATCCCATTGTGAAAATTTTGTCAATTGGAGCAGGCTTTGAAGAGCATGGGGTTGGCCTATGTGATAGCATCAATATAAACTGGCCACAGCCCTAGTTGTGCACGCGGGGAACAGATGTCCGCTCGCCATTCTTTGGTATGCGGCGTCCCTCAGGGGGTGATTCTCCGATGCTATTTAACATCTATATGCACCCCCTCGCACTGTTAGCCAGCAGCTTTGGGCTGGGTTGTCACCAGTATGCAGATGACACTCAGCTCTATCTGCTGATGGACGGCCAGTCTGATCTCGCTCCGGATTCCTTGGCCAAGGGTATTGAGGCTGTGATGGCATGGTTACGTAAGAGTTGCCTGAAACTGAATCCCCTGAAGAGGGAGGTTCTATGTCTGGGACGTGGGGTGATCGAGCTGGGGACCCGGCTCCCAGCCCTCGACGGGGTACAACTGAAACCTTTGTTGATGGTGAGGAGCCTGGGTGTGACCTTGGATGTCACACTTTTAGTGGAGGCCCAGGTCACGACCGTTGCCAGGTCTGCCTTTTTCATCTTCGACAGGCTGGGCAACCGGCACCCTGTCTTTCGCCCCAGGACCTGTCTACAGTAATCCATGCAACAGTCACCTCCAGGCTAGACTACTGCAACTCACTCTACGCTGAGCTGCCCTTGGGCCTGACCTGGAAGTTACAGCTGGTCCAGAATGCAGTGGCACACGTCCTTACTGGAACACCAATCCGAGCACACATTTATCCTGTGCTGTGCCAGCTGCATTGGTTCCCAGTGGAGTTCCGGATCTGGTTCAAGATGTTAACCTTGGTGTTTAAAGCCCTTCACGGACTGGGACCCGCATACCTGTGGGACTGCCTCTTCCATTACATCCTCTGCAGGGTGTTGCACTCTGTAGACAAGCAACTCCTGGTGGTCCCCGGCCCAAAGGACATCCGTCTGGCCTCAACCAGGGCCAGGGCTTTTTCTGCCCTGGCCCCGGCCTGGTGGAACGCTCTCCTACTGGAGATCCAGGACCTGCAGGACCTGTTACAGTTCCGCAGAGCCTGTAAAACGGAGATGTTCCCCCGGGCCTTTGGCTGAGTGCCAGTGGGTGTCCCCCTTCTTCCACCTAAGACCACCCCTTTTTCCGGAACTGCCCTCGGCCATGTGCTATGCCCATATATGGACTCTCAATTATTTATTTAAATAGCCTGTGCCTGGATATTTTAATGATTATCTTAAGATTATTATTGATTTTATAGTTTTATGATTGATGTACTGTATTTTATTAATGCTGTTAGCCGCCCTGAGCCCATTTGTGGGGAGAGCGGGGTATAAATCAAATAAATAAATAAATAGTTATAACCTCTGAATCTCTAAGGTTTGGAATTCAGTGAAATCTGCTTTCCCCTTTTTTTGGCAAAGCTCTGGGTAAGAAGCTTTGAAATATGACATTTTTTCTTAAAGTCAACTCAGGTAGAATGGGAGTGACATGTAAGCTTATATAGGACTGTTTTCTCTGGGGTATGTCAATGTTCTGTGTATCTATTAATCAGTGTTTGGTTTTATCAGATGTAGAGTGATCATATTATTTTTAATAAAAACTCAATTAATATATTTATTGACTAGGAAATACAGGACTCTACTTTGAACCTGGAACAAATATATAAACCTCAATATCTCCCTTAAGGATTGGAGGCTGCCCCCTGCAAAGTTACTAAGCAGTGCTGTGACTTAGTTGCTAATGCATTGCTTTAATTAAGTCAAAGAGGGTTGAATCACCATGTGATTATTTAAAGTAATGCTCTGACACAGGTGAGTCCAAGTGATTGCTAGATATCCCTTCCAGAAACCTCTCCCATCCGCTCCTTGTATTTTCTCTTTTTGACCTGTCTCAACTACTTCACAAAACAAAGATGCATTTTAAAAAACTATTTATCAGTACACAGATAGAAGAAATTTCAGATGCATAATGTTTATTTGCTGTGTATAGCATCTTGGGAAAAAAAAAAACCTTTCACCAACCTCTATTCTCCTTCATTCCCCATCCTTGGAAACTTCTGTTGTAGCCCCTACTTAGTTTATTCAATCTCAGTGGACTGGAAAAAGTAGCAGCCAACAATAAATGTATCTTATTTACACTTAATATTTTGGATGGAGAGTTCAGAGGCTTATCAAATTAGCAAATTCACTTAAAATTTATCTACGCAAGTTTATTTGCATGACTTAGTTAGCAAATCCTAAGTAGGTTTACTCAGCCCATTTTATTAAATGGGGATTACTCCCAAGAAAGTTTTCCTCACACTCAACTTACTTCTGATTTTCTTAGCAGTCAATCCTCAAGCACTGGAATCAGTTTGGGTATGCTTCTTCCGCACATCTGCCCTCCCTCAGCATTTTGACAGGTGTAGAGTCTGATTATTTTGTTCTACACGTGCCTTAAATAATCAGGATTTTCAAATGAGAGTGCTGTCATCAATGATGGCATCATCGGTGATGTCACAGCAACTCCCCCCTCTTTATTTTTGTGCATGCTTATACCACTGTATTGATAAAAGGGCAGAATTTTTTTTAAAAGATTGAAAATGAACACCCAGCCTGTCCTTGAGTGGGAAAGCCTGAAAGAGGAGCAGCCCTGCCACCCATAACTAAGTTCTCCCTCCCCACTCAATCCAAACCAGACAGCAGCACCAGAGCTGGTTCAGAGCCAGGAGGCGAAGGTGGCACTGGTGGGGAAAACTGACTGGGACAGAGCCCCAGAGTAGCAGCAGCTGTCTGCTTTTCTAACTTCACTGATTATTTTGGTGCCAGAAGGGGCCACTGCTCCCGACCCCCCCCCCCAAAATTCTGTGCCACCAGGGCTTCTGCATCATATTCTGAGATGAATATGATGATTAAAAAAAAACAGAAAACAAAACCGGGGAGGGGTTAATGATGACAGATGTCCAATCATTGAAAAGTGTGTTGGAAGTGGATAGGCGTGAACAGAACAAAGGAAATTGAAAGAAACATTATGCATGAGTTAAAAATTGACTCAAAATCAGCTTCCAGAAAAGATTCAGGTAAAAGTAGTCTCAAAAGAACGGGGGGGGGGGAGTAGGGAAAAGCAGTAGAACTTGAAGTGAAAACTAAAGGCAAAAAAAGAAGCATGCAGAAATCAAGAGACAGAACTGACAAAAAAACATGCAGAAAACATCTCAGCCTAGCCTACCTCACAGGGTTGTTGTGAGCATAAACATGGAAGAGAGGAGAACAAAGTCACACCGGGTCCCCACTGCGGGGAAAGGTGTAATATAAATGAAGTAGATAAACAAATAGTATAATTATGTGATGAACAATTGTAAAGTTGTGCTTTCTTGTGAGTTATGACAATCTGGGCAGCACAGGTGCATGTATACTACTCAGGGAAGAAACATCTTTGTGATACTTATTCTATGCTTTAGCTACCATAGAGAGCAATCCTAAGTAGATTTACTCAGAATCCAACTTATGCCTATTCAATGGAGTTTAGTTTCAGGGAAGCCATTTAAAGATTCCACTGACAGACACTTTATACGGAGCGAAAAGGGAGGGAGAGGAACTTGCTTTAAGACTTGAATATTTGCAGGACTCTACACATTAGAGCAGCCCTAATTGAACTGGGGCAATTGGAGAGTAAGAAAGCATGACTTACAGAAAATAAAGTAGCCTAGAAATCAATCAGATTTTAAGCTTCTGAACTTTAAGGTTTTTCCATAATCACAAAAGCATGAGGAAGTTTAAAGTCCAGATAGTCCCTCTAGACATGTGGATCCAGTTGTCCCAGATAACACCTTTCAAGAGAAGTCATTGTAATGCTTTAAGCACTGTGTGGTTTATTGGTGACAAGGAAATTGAGGGATATGTTATTCATCTGTTACTTACAAAGATCCATGACACACAATTATATGAAGAAAGTATAATTATGAATACTTCATAATATGGCTGACGTAAGGTACTGTCATAGGAAAAAGATATGAAATTCAGTAAGGCTGGACACTGAAACTTTATGTTCTGATAAGAATAAACTACCAATAAAGAAACTACCATGTATATATCTTCTTTGCATAGTAGAGCAACAGAAATGTAGAATCTTGTCAACGCATTTAATCTGATTTGTTATGTGCATATTTAAAAATATGTATTTTACTATACAAAATTAGTTTATAAGACTTAATCAAATACTCAAGGGTTGAATGTTCTATTGTTTAATTGAGGGACTGAGGGCTGGTGGGATTGTACATTGTTATTGCTGGATGGAAAGATTATTGGCAGCTATTCGAAGACCAAGGAGATTGGCTAAAGTCAAGAGAATGACCAAAGGTATGAGGATAGCCAAACTTGAACTATGCTCTGAAGATGAAATTGAATTAATAGCAAATAAGGTTCTATCGTCTATCTCACAGGCCCTGATGACAGAACTAGTACAAAACACTAAAGATATAGTAGGAGGGATCCAGAAAGAAGTCCGAGAGTTGTCAACACAATTTCAAAAAACAGTTGAGACATTCTCTGGAATTAGAAAGGATATATAAAATTAAAAAGACAGATTTCAACTGGATTGCAAGAAATAACAAAAAAAATGAGGAAAACAAAGTATTCAAGAGATAAAAGAACTGAAGGAGTCACAAGACCATCTTGAAGCTTCACAAGCACAACAGGCACTGTCCTTAACAGGTGCTGAACAAAGAATAGAGATGCTAGAAATCCAATTAAGGAGTAAAAATTTGAGATTTTGTGGTATTCCAGAATCAAAAGGGACCAAAGATCTTGAGACCGAGTTTTGAAAGTTGATTCAGAACTATCTGAAAGTCCAAAGAGGCTCCCCAGAAACTGAACAAATCCTTAGAATCAACTCGAGATACACAGCTTGACATAAATTCCCAAGAGACATACTAGTCACCTTCTCACAGAAGAAAATAAAGGACACCATTCTTCAACAACATAGGAAAAAAACACTGGAAGTAGAAGGGAAAGACATACAAATATTTCAAGATTTACCACCAAAAACAATAAAAAAACCAAAAAGAATTTGGGACCCTGACAACAATGTTGCAACAGAAAAAAATAAGATACCACTGGAAAATCCCTTGTGGACTGGAAATATTCCTGAGTCAAGGCAAAAAAACAGTAATATCAGCTACAGAAGCAGAAACTCTATTACAAGAATTGGAATCAGATAAAACCAATCCAACATAGAGCTCAGACGACACCAATTCCCCAAACAGAGAGAAGGAAGGAGCAATAAGCAAACAGAAGCAGAAAAAGAAGAAAAAGGGGGGGGGAAGGAAGAAAAATGAATAGGCTTAGGATAATTTCAGCCAATGTGAATGGATTAAACTCTCCCTCCAAAAGATCAAGAGCATTTAAGAAGAACTGGCAATACAAGAAGAGATGGGGAAATATCTACAAGAGATACCAATTAAAGAATTCATGACTGAGTATAGAATTATTTTAAATCAAGCAATAATGGCACAAGAGATAAACTCTGCAATTAAAATGTTGAAGACTGCAAAATCCCCAGGTCTGGACGGGTTTACGGCTGCTTATTATAAATCTTTTGAGGATATATTGGCAATATCTTTGCAATGACAAACGAGATACAAAGCAAGAAGGTCTTACCACCGACGTGTTAAGAAGCAAATATAACTTTAATACAAAAAGACAGAAATGGCTCATTAATACCACAATCATATAGGCCTATCTCTTTATTGAATGTGGACTGCAAGATATTTACAACAATAATGGCTCAAAGATTGAGGAGATGCATTTCAGAAGTAATACATCAAGACCAAACAGGTTTTGTCCCTAAGAGGCATATGCAAGAGAACATTAGATATCTCCTCAGTGCAATTAAATATTCAAGGCAAGGTGAAAAAACTGCATTTATATTTCTTGATGCTGAAAAATTGTTCAACAATGTTTCTTGGAAGTTTCTTATGAAAGCACTGCAAAGAATGAATTGTGGGAATGAGTTTCTGAACTGGATTCAAAGTATTTATACCAAACAACAAGGTGCAATCATAGTGAACGGTTCATTTACGAAGAAGATTGAAATAACAAAAGGAACACGACAGGGATGCACAATCTCACTATTCTTTATCATTGCGATCGAAATTTTGACAGTGAGAATCAGACAAGATCACAGAATTGCTGGAATAAAGACGGGGATAGAGATATATGAGATGAAAAGCTATGCAGATGATGTGGTTATATCAGTGACAAATCCACATATTTCTCTGATTTATGTAATGGAACAAATATTAAGATTTGGGCAGCATTCCAGATACAAACTGAATAAGAAGAAAACAAAGATATTGTTTCTTTCGACAAGGAAAGAGGAAAGTGAAAAAATCAGAAATATAATGGACTGTGCTATTGCTACAAAGCCAATAAAATACTTAGGGATAAATGTATCATCACGAAATGAGAATCTTTATAACGATAATTATCAAAAAGTTTGGACAAGAATTATGGAAGACTTGTAGAGATGGAAAAAATTAAATATTTCATGGCTAGGAAGAATTTCAGCTGTCAAAATGAATATCTTACCCAAACTGAATTTTTCATTTCAAATGATCTCAATTTATATAGAACAAGAGATCTCCAACAAGTGGCAGAAAGTAATAAATGACTTCATATGGAAAAAAGGAAACCAAGGATAATATTCAAAGTATTATAAGATGACAAAAAACGAGGGGGATAGGCTGCACCAAATATTAAATTGTACCATTAAGCAGCAGTGATCATTTGGACAACAGACTGGATTACAAATTCAAGGAGTAGAAGAATCAAACTGGAGACAGTGGACGCCAAAGAAGGCATTCATAATTATTTATGGATAAAGAAATCATGGGAAAACATTCATAAACAGGATGGGACCCATATTATAAGAGACTAGTATCAAAGCCCGTTGCGAGGGGAAAAAACAATAGGCTCTAGAAAGAGGACGGTGGGCAAGTGGGCATTGCTGCCTCCTTCATGCCTAATTGCGGCCGGGTGAAGGGGGGATGGGCATTACCTCATGCTCCGCTCCTAATCCTGGCTAGTGAAGGGGGGAAGGCATTTCCTCCTGCTCCAAGCCTGATTCCAGCAGGGTGAAGGTGGGGGGTGGGCACTGCTGACTGCTCCACTCCTAATCCCGGACGGGTGAAGAGGGGTTGGACATTGCATTCTACTCCACGTCTGATCCCAGCTCAGTGAAGACTGGGGGGGGGCATTGCCACTGGCTCTGCTCCTGATTCCATCTGGGTGAAGGGGGCTGGCATAGTTGCCTGCTCCACATTAGATCCTGGCAAGGTGAAAGGGGGCGGGCATTGCTCCCTGCTCCATGCACGATTCCGGCGTATTGAAGGGGGAGCAGGCATTGCCACGTGCTCCACTCCTGATCCAGTCTGGGTGAAGTGGGGAATGGGCATCACCTATTGCTTTGCATCTGATCCCACATGGGTAAAGGGGGCGGGCACTGCCACCTGCTTCATGTCTGATGCCACCTGGGTGAAAGCAGGGGGTTGGGCAATGCCACCTGCTTCACTCCTGATCCCAGCTGGGTGAAGGGGGTAGGCATTACCACCTGCTCTGTGCCTGATGCCGTCCGGGTGAAAGCAGGGGGTGGGCAATGCCACCTGCTTCACTCCTGATCCCAGCTGGGTGAAGGGGGTAGGCATTACCACCTGCTCTGTGCCTGATGCCGCCCGGGTGAAAGCAGGGGGTGGGCAATGCCACCAGCTTCACTCCTGATCCCAGCTGGGTGAACGGGGGGTGCTCATTGCCAAATGCTTTGCATCTGATTCCAGCTGGGTGACGGGAGGGAGGGCATTGCCTCCTGCTCCACGCCTGGTTCTGGCCAGGTGAAAGAGGCAAGAATTGCAGCCTGCTTCACACCTAATCCTGGCTGGTTGAAGGGGGATGAGAATTGCCACTTGCTCCGCATCTGATTCCAGGGGATTGAAGAGGATGGGCATTTCCACCTGCACCACTCCTGTTCCTGGCTGAGTCAAGGAGGGAGCAGGCATTTACTCTGGCTCCATGCCTGATCCTGGCTGGGTGAAAGCAGGAGCAGGCATTGCCACTTGCTTCACTCCTGATCACAGCTAGATAAAGGGGGGGTGGGCATCACCCCCTGCTCTGCTCCTGGTCCCAACTGAGTGAAGGCGGGGGGAGACATCACCAACTGCTCCGTGCCTTCACCCAGCTGGGTGTTGGTGGACGTGGGTATTGCCACCTGCTCCGCTGGGTGAAGGTGAGGGGTGGGCATTTCCGCTTGCTCCACTTCTGATCTCAGCTGGGTGAAGAGAGGTGGCATTTCCTCCTGCTCCACTTCTGATTCCAGTGTGGTGAAGTCGGGGGGGGGGGGCATTGTTATCTGCTCAGCTCCCAATCCCAGCTGGGTGAAATCTGGGGGCGGACATGGCCACTTTCTCTGCTCCTCATCCCTGCTGGGTGAAGGCTGGGTGGGCATTGTCACCTGCTCCACTCCTTATATCAACTGGGTGAAGGTGGGTGACATTGCCACCTGCTCCACTTCTGATTCCAGCTGGGTGAAGGCGGGGTGGGGGGTGGGTATTGCCACCTGCTCTGCTCCTGATGCCAGCTGGGTGAAGTCTGAGGGCGGGCATTGCCACTTGCTCCGCTCCTGATCTCAGGTGGGTGAAGGTGTGGGGTGGTCATTGCCACCTGCTCCACTCTTGATCCCAGCTGGGTCAAGGCTTTGGGTGGGCATTGCTGCCTGCTCTGCACCTGAACCCGCCGTGGGCTTCCTGCCATGCCACGCTCTCTGGAGGAATGGGCTTCTTTTTCTGGGCTTCCCTCCACAGCAGCGCCCTCTGGTGGCACACCTAGGTAGGAAGTGAGTTGTCTAGAAGACGCTTAGCCTTTTATAAACTAGGATGGACTGCTTAAAATATGGTTCCAATGTAGAAACAGACTGAGTCCACCAATCTCCCCACTGATGTCTCCAATTAATGCCTACTATGATGTAGCCACGAGAAATAGTATTGATTAATTCCAGTTATGGATTGATTAATTCCAATGATGGATAAAGAAGGAAACATAAAAACTTGGCAAGAAATTCAAGCTCAAGGCAAAAACATTTCATGCCTAATATATTACCAAATGATATCAAGATTAAAGGAACAAATCCTTAAAGAAGATGGCAGGCTGAGGGAAAACTAGATCTGAGGCATCTCTTGCGGAAGATCTATAAAATATTATTGCAATACCATACAGAAACGGAGTAAGTAAAAACTTGTATGATAAAATGGATGCAGAACTTCAGAGAAACTATCTCAGTGGACATGGGAAAGTTTATGGACTAAGGACATCAAATTTACAGACTGCCAGTGAGAAAGAATTGGTATAAAATGTTTCTTTAGATGGTACAATACTCCCAAATATATTGTGAGAATCAGTAAGGGTTATAGTGGACATTGTTGGAAATTTCAGAGTATGGATGCAACAAATTTATCATATGTGGTAGACCTGAAAGAAATCACGAAGATATTGGATAAAGATACATGAAGAGATGCAAAAGACCTTTAAACTTAAATTTCAATTAAATCCGAAAAGTATGCTCTTAAATATCCGACCAACTAATGTTAGAAAACAACAGGGAGACCTTTTCATTACATGGTAATGGCAGCAGGAGTACTATTTGCAGCAAAATGGAAAATAGGTATCTGCTCTGATGTGTTAGAGCGGAGACATAAGATTTATTAATATGCATAAATGGCTAAACTGACTGCCTATTTACATAATAAGATAGCCGAATCTGGAGGGAAATGAAAGGACCTTTTTAATTATTTAGGCAGAAATTAATTGATATAGAAGTTTGCAAAACTAAAACTAACCAAGAAGAGGGAAGGAGGGAAGGAGAATTATGATGTATCTATGCTTAAGTATAATAAATTTAGAATATTTTTTGTTTATTAGGTCAATGTAAATTTAAATGTATTGCTTGTTTAACTTTTAAAACCATGCTGTATGTACGGTTTTTGCAAGATTTTTTAGTCTCAACACAATTTTCAATCTAATATCTGTATAATCTCTTATTAGCACTTTTTATTTTTACATCTTATCTTTTTAAATAAGGAAACATAATATAAAGAAGATAAAACAGGGAAATGATTAATCAAAAAGTTGATATTATAGTTTGTGTAAGTATAAGTAATCAAGGAGGGGGGAGGAAAGCTATTATACAATGATATTTAGTTATGACAAATTCTGCATTTTTTTTTATATTAGTTCAATCTAATTTTAAAGCAGTACTTGTATAAGTCTTAAACTAATTCCAAATGTAGTTTACATAGGTTTGAATAAGTCTCAGTTTAATTTCGCATGTGGTGTTTGTATAATCTTTTACTACGCACTTTCTATTTTCATATCTTTTTTAAAAAATAAAATTTCTATCAAAAAAAAGAAGAAAAAGAAATGTAGAATAAATGCTCTTACATAAAAATCAAATGCAATAGTCAAAGAATACTCCTTCTTACTCGTTTCTGCCCTCTGCCATATGCTCTCTGCTGTTTCACAATTTTTCATACATACTTTGCACTTTAATTCTTGGATAGAGTTACAGTTCAGGAAAGGTTTTGACTGATAAGATTTTATTTTCTTTATTTTCTTTGTTGATCCATTCTACTGCAGAAACCATTTACTGTGATGTTTACATTAGAAACACAAACCATAATATATGTTTTTCTTAAAAGCCATTGTTAAAAACAAGCTCTTTACATAGGGCTGTAAAGAATATAGCAATAGATATGTGTGCCCCTGCCCCTGCCCTCTGCAGGGCAATGTGAGTATCTAAGAACATAACAGTAGCTTGGATGGGGCAAGTCAAAGGTCCGTCCATTCAGTCTCGATCACCAGCCAATCAGAAGCCCTTAAGAAGTCCACAGACCAAGCATGCTGGAGATTGTTATTTCACACTGTTTGCTCCCACGCCTACCCCAGCACCTGGCAATCAGAGAGAGACTGCTTGGGAACACAAAATTCTTTTTGTAATAAATTGATAGACATAACCCAATATTCTCCATTAATTGGCCATCCTTTAAAAAACTGCCTAAATTTATGGTTACCTCACTGCCTTGGATCACTTCATTTTATCAGTTCAGTATGTTTGGAATGAAGATTTTTCTTCTTGCTTATACTGACTCTTACAGTAATAATTCAGCTATAGGACCCCAAGCTGTACTTACTATGGTTCATGACCTTTTTATTCACTACTTCCCACCAAATAAGCATCACCGAATGCCAGCCCAAAACACAAGCAAAAAATAAGGATATAAACCAGTGTTCCAGGCAATGCATCTTTATTTTTATAGTTACATTTATGACTTGTGCATTATGACGCACATTCTCAAGCACACATTCTAAAAAGGCCCCCGTTTCTGATGGCGATCAACCATCTCCTCAATATTTGGTTTGACTTCTACTTGCTGTGTGTCATTGTTAAAGACTTGGAGGAGAAATCTATAATCTTGGCTTGTACACTGGGGGTAGCTGGGGTGAGCGATATAAGGCCACTGCGATTAGGGGAGAGGGGCTCCCTAAAGCCCCAGAGACTCTCCTTTTGCACCCGCAGATTCTAAACGCTTCCTACGACTTGCAGATCGCCTCATTAAGAATTGTCATTCAAGCATCGTGAGAGAATAAGTGTTCTCTGCATCTAAAGTATCCCCCATTTTAATTCCTTTGCTCACCTCCCCCCCCCCTCTTTTGTTCAAAACTAAAAATCTCAAATCATTTTCTTTGTCAAGGAAGTACAAGTCCCAATCATAAGAAATGCTTTTTTTCAGTACCATTCTCAGTTTTATGATGTCTTTTTTTTTTTTTTGAGATGGGGTAATCAAAAGGACAAATAGGAAAAAAGATTTTGGTGATGAGTTCTTAAGCAGTCTGGTATAGGATGAGCTGCTGTTTCCTTAAGAACAATTTTAGAACAATCCCCTCCTCCAGGCAGACAAAAATAAGCTTACAGATACAGGCTTTCCAATGCTTTCCCATAAAGGGCCCCACAAAACTTACAAACCTTAGTAGGTAAAGGTAAAGGTAGTCCCCTGTGCAAGCACCGAGTCATTACTGACCCATGGGGGGACGTCGCATCAGGACGTTTTCTTGGCAGACTTTTTTATGGAGTGGTTTGCCATGGCCTTCCCCAGTCATCTACACTTTACCCCCAGGAAACTGGGTACTCATTTTACCGACCTCAGAAGGATGGAAGGCTGAGTCAACCTTGAGCTGGCTACTTGAACCCAGCTTCCGCCAGGATCGAACTCAGGTCGTGAGCAGAGCTTGGACTGCAGTACTGCAGCTTACCACTCTGTGCCACGGGGCATTCAACTTCAGCCAACTCATAGCAAGCTCCACACCATGGAATTATCATAGCAAGAGATGAACAGGTGAGGGTTTTGCCATTGTCTTCCTCTACATAGCAACTTCCTTGTTGGCTGACCATGCTTAGCTTCTAAGTTCCAGCAAGGGCAGGCTAAGCTGAGCTTATTTCCCAAAGATTCTAAGAGCGTTAATATTGGTACATACCAAATAGAGATCACAAATACATATTGGAAGTATAGAGATTTTCTCTCATCTGTTTGACACTCAATAGAACAAGCCTTTCTAAAGAGGTACCTGACAAAAAGAGCCAAGAAAAGTAAGCAAATGACAAAGGGGGGCAGACAACAAAGCTCATAGATCTATGAAATTTTTAGGAAGTACTCATAATGCATCTTAACAATTACATGCAAAGAAAAGAAAATAGAGTAATCTTTTTTAAACTTCTTGTTATACTAACAAAAAAGTAATAACAATAATGTGAACACTGAGTTAAATTTAGAACTCTTGATTGGATATAGACTCCAGACCTGGACTTTTTTTCTTAGTACTTTTCATTTCTATTGTCTTTCTTTTTTTTTCTTTTCAGAACTCCTATGACCAAATGATCTTGAGCAAAGCCAAAGACTAAAAAAAATAATTAATTAATTTCTAAAGGAAAATATGCTAAACAGAAATTTAGCAACTAACGTTATATTTGGATCACTATCTAGCATCAGATAGGGAAGACTCTCCCCCTGAGAATTATTAATCAGAGCACAAGTTTAAAAAGACAAATTCAGCAATTCCTAAAAACAGTAAAAAGTGGCTATTCGAATATTTTCCGAGACAAAGTGTCAATCTTAACCCTGACCACAAGAACAAAGGCGATCTGAGTATGGAGTATGATAAAATCTGTCATTTAGTACTTCAGAGGTGTTAGCTTTCAATCGAGCTAGGGAAAATGCCTGAACATCAGGGCTTTTTTTCAGCTGGAATGCGGTGGAACGGAGTTCCAGAACCTCTTGAAAATGGTCACATGGCTGCTGGCCCCGCCCCCTGATCTCCAGACAGAGGGGAGTTTCGATCGCCCTCCACACCGCTTGGCGGCAGGGAGGGCAATCGAAACTCCCCTCTGTCTGGAGATCAGGGGGCGGGGCCACCAGCCATGTGACCATTTTCTCCAAGGGCAACCCACTGAGTTCCACCACCTCTTTTCCCAGAAAAAAAGCCCTGCTGAACATAATGAAAAGCCGTTAAATTTCTCATGTAGGATGGTAAGAACCATGGAGGTAAGATTTCAAGAAACTGGGTCAAGGAAACTCTATGAGCTCGTATCACTATACTATTATAATCAAGGTCAATAAGACCTTAACAGTAGAGAGGGTCTCTGCCTTACCGAGCACAAGAATGTCTTCAGTTGTGAGCCCCAATTGTCATAACCTGGCATCAACAATCTTCATCCAAACAGAATAGTAAACATCTTGTTTAAGAAAAAACAGCAAACCACCTGTTTCTGTGGTGAAGATAGTCTTTTTTCTTAATTTAAAAGCACTGCGCCATGCTCTAGCTCCCAGCGACTCCTGGCCTAATTCAGCCCTAAGAGATACATTTAAGACACATTGAGGAATGCCTATTATCCCATGTATGAATTGTCAAATGGGGATAATTGAAAGATTCTGTAATCACTGAGATCCAAATAGCAACAACCATAGTGTAGCCATGGGATTATCTTTGAATTAAACACCTGAATTATACCTGGAATATATCTTCCTTCCCCCCATAAAAAAGAACTGTGATATCGCTCTAGCCATATGCTTAATATTATTCAGTGCAAACTTACACTGGGGGAGCATAGAATAGTTTAAGGAGAAAACAATTAGCAAATAACAAAACCACTTAACTTGCTCGATATCAAAAATTTGCTAGAGTCCATTTGGACCTCAGTTGCTATTTTTGGAGAAAACCAAGATTTTAGAATTTGTTGTAATTCATCCACCTAGGCAATAATTTGATGTCTCAATAGTCTCTTTAGCCAATCTTAGTTTGGGATATAAAGACAGAATCATCAGCATACAGCAACAATGATAATTCCTTCAATGCCAGTGTGGGGGCATGAATATCTGGAGATGAAAGCGGCAATGTCGGATCGTTTAAATATAGGTTAAAAAGAAATGAGGCACACAAACAACCTTGTCTACCCCCACCCCCATCAAAGCTAAAGCTTTCTGAAAGTTGCCCTTCTCGACCACAGAAACCCGAACAGTGGTGTTAGTATATAATATCTTGATTAACCAGAGTAGTCTTTCATCAATTGCCGAGCCCTCCAGTTTCTCCCAAAGCTTTGTCCTACTCACTGAGTCAAAAACACTCTAGAGGTCTACAGAGCCTATAGTAATCACTTTACTTCTTACTGTCTTTAAACGTTGAGTCATAAACACCAGAACCTCATCCCACAGGAAAAAACCCTAAAAATTAATTATCATGTAACTGAACAACAGCTACCAAAAACTTCGCCACACATAGAGTAGTTTGTTTATCTTTTGGATAGGATATAAAGGCTCAGGGATCTCTATTCCTATTAGTATCTGAAGAAGGGATCTCTGACTCTTGAAAGCTGACACTATGAAAATCTTGTTGGTCTCTTTTTTAAATTATTATTATTTTTAATATTTTTTTAATATAAAAAAGGAGGGGGAGGGGAAAAAAACTTGTTGATCTCCAAGGTGCCACTGGTCTCAAATCCTACTGTTGTAATGCAGACCAACTCCACTTAAAGCTACCTTACATCCCCAACAATTCTTTGAAGTTGTTAAGGAAATTTTAGCTAATCTTACTAGATAGTACTACCATCTGTGCATCACGTTCAGAGCATTTCCAAAAATTCACTGAAACGTTTGCGATGTGCCTATGTGTTTTTAACCATGTCTCATATCATATCTCAACTAATAAATATCTTCCCTGGTTGATTTTGGTTGTATAATCTTTTATCTTGGAACCAGCCAAAATAGCACGCAATTTAGCAACAAGAACTTCTTGAGTCTCAGGTATAACTAAAATAAATTCTATCTTGTTAAAGGGCAGAATAAGTCCAACTGGCATTGTTTAAAATAGATTTAAAAATTAGTTTGAGCAGATTGGCATGCCTGAAAGAAAACTTCTCCTACCTTTTTTATTTCTAAAAACAGAAGCATTTTATGTCCCCTTACATAATCCAACAGCCTTATATATTCAAGCTTTAAAATGTCACTGCTTCTTCAAAATCTACATTATGGATCACAGGTGCACACCAGAACAAATGTAACTCAAGTTACAGATCACATTTATCCCATGTTTGTATTAAGGTTATTTCTGTGGGATTCCCTCTCAGGTGTAGTCACTGTTGTTAATGATTCTCCTCTCGAATGTAGTCTCGGTGCATGAGTGAGATTTAAAAAGGCTCCGGCCTTCCTGTTTTTTCACTCAGTTTGGCAGAGTGGCTGGAACAGCCTACACGTGATGAAATAATTTATTGTTTTTACCATGCTTTTAACCCTAGTGAGGGTTCGAAGTGGCTTACAAAACAGAAAGATAAAATTTAAATAAATCAGAACAAAACCAAAAAATACAAGAAAGTTCCTCAGAAGTAAAAGAACAAAAATTGGAAAAAAGGTTTTAATTAACACACATGCAAATAAGCCAACGGAAGAAACTAAGAAGTGAAACTACAGATTGCAGAAACCAAAATGAAAGTACGTCTTCTTGGTACCCAAAACATGCAAGATGTCAGACATCTCCTTTTTGGAGACAGATTATCCTTCCCTCAACAAGCATTGAGGATGACCAAAAGAATGACAAAGGCTTGCTTCCTTCCACTCTATATTTCAAGGAATTCCTCAGAAATAAGAATCTCCTTTTGGGGCTGTTCAGAAAGTCTTATTCAAAGTAAGGTTCATGGCTTAAGCCATGGACCAGTTTGCCTCAGCCCACATGACTAAATATGGCATGAGGCCTGACTGACAGGGAAGAGGTGACTCAGGGGTGCCATTCCCCTGCCCACGGCGGGGAATCCCCTGCTACCACCTTCCCCCGCACACGCTTACTTGGCTGGTGGGGGGGGCATGCTCCCAGGGTGCTCCCCTGGGCAGTGCAGTGCACCCCTGTACCCACAGTGGCCTGAATCGTGCCTCACAGCAGGCCTGTTTCAGGCCGAATCATGCCCCGCAGTGGGCCACTCAGCCCCTCAGGGGGTACGGGGAGCACCCTTGACCCACAGGGCTGCCCTTTGACCACATGATGACATCATCGTGCAAGCCGGGAGCATGCGCGTGCAAAGAATCAACCAAGGAACCCAGCAAGGCACGTGCCAGGCTCCCAATCTCCCACCAGGGGACTCAAGAGACCTAAAAACTCTAGCAGCAAGAGATGTCTCTAGGTGCCCCCTTCTGTCTGTAGGCTTTTGCCACAGAGATTGGGAGCCTCTGAGATTGCAACTGTGCAGGGCTTTGTGTAATTTGAGGTGCTGTGAGTGAGAAAGGCTGAGGAGATTTGGCTGTTTTAGTCCAGGTTTAGTTGGTCATTTAGCTAGCGACCCCCCCCCCAACCATTTCATCCCCCCTCACCTATTTGCCTCAAAAGAGACAGAGTGAGAGACAAATTGGAAAAGAGCCCTGCACTAGCCAAATGTCAGGATATCATCCATCAGGCCTATGTGAAATATGCTGGGTCCACAGGGCTACCATATGATGAGAACTTTAGAATGAGAGCTGCAGTAGATCCAGAGCTGGTGTGGGATCTACAAGGAAGCCCAGTGCCTCCCTGCTACTGGATGAACCCAAATGAAATGCACAAACGTTTTGGCAGGAGAAACTTGTTACAGCCTCATTTCCCGGATTTGGTAAAGCATTCCTGAAGCTGCTTTAATGACTGAGCTGAAACAGTAAGTTCTGTGTGAAATTTCAGCTTGTTTTTTTTTTCCAGCTTGTTGTTATGGTCACCCCTAGGAGTGGGAGGCACCTGTTGAAAGTCTGCCTGCAAAGAGTAAAGAGAGAAAAAGAGACAGTAATGATTAATAGCCACCAGTTGAATATTTATTGTTTCGTTTCAGGCCCTCAGTAGGTGGTAGTAAGCAAGTGAGAAGGTCCTACCTGTACTTACTCCTTTTGCAAGAGGCACCATCGGCCGTTGAAGGAGGAAAGCTTGTTAAGCTAACACAAAGGCCACATATTGTTGGGAATGGAAACAGAGATGGGCGAACCCTTTGCACGTCAGACTTTGAGGCATGGAAACGATTTCTTGGCTTTCCTATCACAAATGCATTTTCCTAACATCTCATTTGGAAGAGTACCGTAAGTGTCCATGTTGAATGTCTGGGTCCTCAGGAATATCTGTAAAAGTTCTCAAATGATTGGAGTAGTTAGGAATATCATTTTTCTTGGCTTTATTATCCTCCCTTCTTTTTATTAAGTGTTCTTTTACTGGATTTCATACCACTGAAGTCCCTACTAGGATGTGCAAGAATAAAAACTCATATCCAGATGTGGTGGTTCTACCATTTTAAAAACTTGAGTTGGATTCCTTAATTAAATTATAAAGCTATTAGGAAATCAGCCCAACAGCAGTTTCCACTGACGATGCTGTCAAAGATTTCCCATGTCTCAGCCAACCAAGTGGTATTGCCCCCTCCCCCGCCGCCGCCATGTTTCCACACGGTGTTGTCTTCTATTTGTCCTCAAAAAGAAAAAGAAAAACCCTTTAATTTAAACCCCTAAAAATGGTATTTCCTGGGCAGGACACTATCAGCATGAGTGGTTTCTGGTGTCTGAAAGGGAACCAGTATAATTGTAGGTCTTCTCTGATGGGCTAGTCAATTACTTTTTCCATTTGTTTATGACTGCAAGGGGCAATTGCAGCAATTAGCATGATAAAAGAGAATCACCGTCTCTTTTAGAAAGAGGGCAGGGGGTTACTGGAGGCTCTGCAAATGTTTTTTTAAAAAGGATATTAAAAGTATTGTGTTATTCCTATCTTGCGTTACTCATGCTCCTTAAAAAGGAAGAAGAAGATGATAACTCACAGCCCAGCCTGTCTTTTAGGGAGTAGAGGAGGGGATCGTTGGAGACAAACGTGCAGAGGCTTTTAAAAAAAAATAAGTATTATTACATTATTTCTATGCAGCACTGTGTTACTCATGCTATTAAAAAATTAAAAAGAACTGGTTGGAGAATCCTGAGGGTCACGTGAGAACACAGCAAGGGGACTTCAAAGCACATTAGGTCTGAAAGGGAAAACATTGCTGAAGTTGAAGAGAAAACACATTACCCTGGGCTGTCTGGAACCTTCACTGCGAAGGCAATTTCACACAGAATCACATCAGAAACCAAACTACCATGGAAAATCACCCTGGTATAGAAGCAGCCTGAGAGAACATTTTCTGGGTATCACTTTTCCCCCATCCCTCCCACTTGCGATGAAATCCTCAGTGGTTGTATTCTTCATCAAAGGAATTTGCCCTTTCAGATTTCAGGCAAACAAGAAACAAACATCTGTGTCCCACAGACAATTAAAATCCTCCTTTTCGCTGCCCATTCTGTGCCCAGTGGGAGGTGGGGGCAAGCACGGGAATCAGCTTTCCCCCTCCTTCCTGGGATTCTTCGGGGAGAGGGGAGCCAGATTTCTTTTACAAAAAACTAGAGCACAGATCAGGGGAGCCAAATTCCCCATATGCGCATATGCACGCGCACAGACACACACACACGTCCATGCTCCATTGACCTCTGCATTTCTCTCCCAGTCTAGCTGACATTTCTTATCAAAGCCAGGCCAAGTGAAAATATGCATTCAAGAGGAGAGTACAGCAAGGTAAGACCAAGGGAAGAGGATAAGCTCCTCATGGCTGAGTGCTCCAGTTCTGTTTAAAAGTAGGATCACTCCCCCACCCACCCCCAATTTTATATGTAAACTTATGAAGGTACCTATCTTGACTGTTTTAAAAATAAAGATTTCTGCAGTTCTGTTGTACAGTGATACAATTTGATTTTTTTCCCATCACTGCTTTGCCTTGCACCTTGTAATTGTGTGTGTGTGTGTGCTCTTTACTGCTTTAAGACTCTGTCTCTATTCCACGCTGTTTAGCCTGCAGAGGAGGTGACTGAGAAGCGACATGATGGCCTTCTTTAAATATCTGAAGGGCTGTCACACAGAGGATGCAGCGGAGTTGTTTTCTGTTGCCCTAGTGGGCTGGACCAGAAACAACGGGTTAAAATTAAAGCAGTTTTCAGTTAGACATTAGGAAGAACTTCCTGACAGGTAAAAAGCTTCCTCAGGCTTCCTCGGGAGGTGGTGGGCTCTCCTTCCTTGGGGATATTTAAGAAGAGGCTAGATAGCCACCTGACTGCAATGATGGTTCTATGACTCAATATTAATGTATGTAGATCGGGAGAAGGAGGGCAGGAAGGGAAAAGCTATGCTAGGCTCTTGCAGCCCTTCCTTATATACCCAGGGTAATGCCAATTGCCACTTCGGGGGCAGGAAGGAATTTTCCTTCAGGCCAAATGGGTCATGGCTCTCGGAGACTTTCTGCCTTCCTCTGGACACAGAGCAGGGGTCACTAGGGCTAGTCGGAGGGATAGATAGCTGAATTTCCTGCGTTGCACAGGGGGTTGGACTAGATGACCCTTGGTGTTCCTTCCAGCTGTATATTCCTATGATTGTAAATCAGTGAAAATTGTGAATTTAGTCTGGATCCAACCAATATATTCCACAAATATCACTCAACAAAGCAATAGCCAAGGGCTGGCCTCAGAACTGATAAGTAAATCTGTACAGGGACTGCCATATCTATCTACCTCTCTACTAATTTTATATAGTGCCTCACCAGAGAATTTCCTTAACAGGGATTAAAAAGTCAAACCTAATAAAACCACACATAAAACACCATAATTTTTTCAAAAATTAACACTTTAAACCCAACCAAAGCATAAATACAGCATAAAATATTTAATCATCCTAAAATGAGGCTTATAAAACAGTTCTCAGGCTAGAAGCGAACTTTTAAAAAGACAATTTTAAAAAATCAGCCTGTGTTATGATTTAAGGTTCTATAAACCCGGCATTTCCCACAGGGCTTTGGAAGAAAAATCTCATTTTTAAAAAATCCTTAAGTGGAAGTCCCCAAAAGTTGATAATGGTATTTGAATACGTGCAGATGTCATGCTAAGAAAAGGTCAGAATTTGGCAGTGCAGGAAACCCAAATATCATGCAAATACTGGCTGAGGTGAAGGAGGGGAAGCCAATTCAGTGATGGCAAAAGGACAGCTTGGGTGGGCGGGCAGGGAGGGGGGCAGTACAGGTCAGGAGAGAGGAAAGAGAAGAGCCCTGGAAGGAAAAAAGCTGGGAAAACCCACGGGAGGGAGAAGAATTGCAGCCGCAGGAAATTAGAACGGGGAAGAATAATTGAATTCCTTTGTGGATCCCTTTCCTTGTCCATTTGTATTCTTCCTCTTCGATACTCATGCTGATGAGGAAAAGCTTTCATATCAATGTTTAGACTGTTCCCACCTTTCTTGGTATGAGATGAGACACAGGTAATAGAGCTTTGGAAACTATAATACAGGCTCTCTTTATACCGAACTACACTGGGTCACTGGTTTTTTTTCTAATGAAGTATGGTGTTTATAAGCATAGATCCAGAAGAGTTAGTCATGTTAGTCTGTAGTTGCAAAGAGTCCAGTAGCACCTTTGAGACTAACCAGGGCTTTTTTTCTGGGAAAAGAGGTGGTGGAACTCAGTGGGTTACCCTCGGAGAAAATGGTCACATGGCTGGTGGCCCCGCCCCCTGATCTCCAGACAGAGGGGAGTTGAGATTGCCCTCCGCGCCGCTCCAGCAGCGCAGGGGGCAATCTAAACTCCCCTCTGTCTGGAGATCAGGGGGCGGAGCCACCAGCCATGTGACCATTTTCAAGAGGTTCCGGAACTCCGTTCCACCCCGTTCCTGCTGAAAAAAAGCCCTGAGACTAACTAACTTTATTGTAGCACTAGTAACAAAGCCCATTATTATCATCTCCATATACCTTTATTGGCATAACAACAATCACAAGATTGATAAGGTATCTGATCCATAACATACAAAAACTTTCAACAATAAAAATCTATACAAACTACTAATTTAAATTACCTTTAAGTTTAAGAACTCCCACAAGAAATTTAGCAACTGCTTCAGTAATTTCAGGAACCGAATCATTTAGAAGAAACTGACATTTAAGGTTATTACTCAGATGTCTTTTAGAATGTAATGAATCAGAAAGCGAACATTCCCGAGCAGACTCATAAAAAGGGCAATCTAAAATTATATGGTCAATTGTGTCTAAGGAACTGAGACCACACGGACATAGACGCTCTTGCCTCGGGATCCAGAGATACCTGCCGGACAGCATCCTGGAAGGGAATGTATTAACCCTGGCCAATAAGAAGAGGGAATATCAAGAGCATGAAGATAATAAGCCATCCTGCTTGGAAGAATAACAAGGCCAAGCATGGCGGGTGAACAAATACTAGGTTGAGCTGGATACAGTTTTTGCTGCTCAGTATCTATAAATCATTTCTTGATTGATTTAAAGATGTAAGATTTGTCAGCTAAAGCTAAATCATCAAGGGCGATCCCAATCTGATTACGTTTTAGTTTGATTGTAGCATCCCAGATCGTATTCTGCAAACAAAGCCCATTGTGAGAAAAAATATAACAGGCTTTAGAAAACGCAAGGTGAGCAGGCAGGCCTTGCCTCCTCCTCCATGACTGATCCCAGATGGGTAAAGGCGGCGGGGGGGGGGGCGGACATTGCCACCTGCTCTGCTCCTGATCCTGGTCAGATAAAGGGGGGAAAGGCATTGCCTCCTGCTCCACACCTGATCCTGGCTGGGTGAAGAGGGTGGGTGGGCATTGCCACCTGCTCCGCACCTGATTCCAGCTGGGTGAAGGGGGTGGGTGGGCATTGCCACCTGCTCCGCAACTGATTCCGGCTGGGTGAAGGGGGCATGGGCATTGCCGCCTGCTCCACACCTGATTACATATGGGTGAAGGGGGGGCATGCACTGCCGCCTGCTCCACACCTGATCCTGGCCAGGTGAAGGGGGGCGGGCATTGCCTCCTGATCCACACCTGATCCTGGTCAGTGAAGGGGGTGGGCATTGCCTTTTGCTCCAGGCCTGATTCCAGCCAGGTGAAGAGGGGTAGACATAGCCACCGGCTCTGCACCTGATTCTGGACAGGTGAAGGGGAGCAGGCATTGCTGCCTACTCTGCGCCTGATCCTGGCCGAGTGAAGAGAAGTTGGACATTGCCTCCTGCTCCATGCCTGATCCCGACTGGGTAAAGGCGGTTGGTGGACATTGCCACCTACTCTGCTCTGGATCCCGGTTGGGTGAAGGAGGGGTGGATATTGTCACCTACCCTGGGCCTGATCCCATCCAGGTGAAGGGAGGCGGGCATTGCCTCCTATTCCATGCCTGGTTCCAGCTGGGTGAAAAATAATAATAACAAAATTTGATTTATATATCACCTTTCAGGAAAACTTAACAGCCACTCAGAGCGGTTTACAAAGTATGTTATTATTAGCGCCACAACTAATACCCTGTGAGGTGGGCGGGGCTGAGAGAGCTCCTAGAAGCTACGACTGACCCAAGGTCACCCAGCTGGCTTCAAGTGGAGGAGTGGGGAATCAAACCCGGTTTTTCAGATTAGAATCCCATGCTCTTAACCACTACATGAAGACGGGTCTCCGGGTGAAGGGTGGCAGGCATTGCCTCCTGCTCCGGGCGTGATTCTGGTCAAGTGAAAGAGGGTGGGCATTGCTGCCTGCTCCATACCTGATCCTGGCTGGGTGAAGGGGGGATGGGCATTACCACCTGATCCACTCCTGATCCAGGCCAGGTGAAGAGGGCTTGGACATTGCCTCCTGCTCTGTGACTGATCTCAGCCAGGTGAAGGCAGGAGGCATGCATTGCCACCTGCTCTTACGCTTGATCCCGGCCAGGTGAAGGAGGCCAGGCATTGCCTCTTGCTCTGCACCTGACACCATCCAGGTGAAGGGGGGCAGGCATTGCTGCCAGCTCCACATCTGATCCTGGCTGGGTTAAAGGGGCGGGCATTGCCACCTGCTCCACATCTGATTCTGGCAGGTTGAAGGAGGAGTGGGCAGTTCCACCTACTCTGCTCTTGATCCCAACTGGATGAAGGGGGAAGTGGGCATTGCCTCCTGCTGCATGCCTAATCCCAGCAGGGTTATGGAGGGTGGCGGGCATTGCCACCTGCTCTGCTCCTAATTCCATGCTAATGAATTTACGTCCCTGTAAATAATATCAACTCTATAAATATTATCAAAAATATATTTTTTAGTTTTTCAATTAAAATGCAAGGTGCTCAAAAATCTAAGCGCATCATATCATTTCTATAATACAAAATTTTTTAACATCTATCAACAGCAACTATAGTATTATAATTAGCCAGAGGTGTGACTACTTGTAAATAGTTAAATTTTATAACTATATCGTACATCATTATTTCAAGTTCATTGACAATATATGTATATATAGAAATACAGGTACTTTGTAACTCAATGGTACAATGAATATTCCTTCCAATTAACAAAATTCAGTCCATAGAAATGTATGCAAACTGAGTCGACTTCCGGTTTGGGATTCATGGAGGTCTGACGCAGCTCCAACTGCGGAGCTGACCGGACTGCCGTTTTAACCGGCCGGCGGGGGCAAAATAGCCCGCGGCCGACTGCTCTCAGGCGGAGAGCAGGCAAAGAACGCTCAAGACCTCAGGGTGCGTTGATCTCGGGCGAGGGGGGGCTCTACGCAACGGGCCCCCTCACGACCCTTGAGGTCCCACCCTGTGACAGGTCGGCAAAGATCTCTGCGGCAGTTTCGGGGCCAATGCGGTTGGCATAAGACCTACGTACCCAAGCTTCAATAGGGGAAAGAGGAGTGGAGGGAAACGAAGATTGAAACAGTGATTACAACCCACGGAAAGTGAATGGGAAGGTAAAGATCATTATCTTCTGATACGGGACAGATTGTTAAAAGTAAAGAAGATTAAAAGTAGATTTTAAAACTGCAACAGGCTAATTATAACGAGGAGAAGACTCGGCAAGAGTCGAAACAGAAAAAAGACTAAGTTTAAAGAAGTTATTAAAGAATTTGGACTATTGTTTTGAATACTTGCGGTTATGGAGCTGTGAGAAAATCCTGCCATCGCGAGAGCTACTGCGGGAAGTCGGGAGACAGGAAGTACGTAATAACAATAGAGTTGCTGGAGAGAAGCGGCCCCTGCCGGAGGGCAGGAAGAAGGGAATCGCCATCTTTGAAAGGGGAAAAGCCGCGGCTTCAGCGGAAGAGGAAGTAAGCCATTTTGGATTACAAAAACCATAGAAGAACCATAGAGAAAAGACGCCCGACATTTTGGATTTTCTAAAAGTTTTTTCTTTGCAAAAAGACTGGGACATTTAAATTAAAAATTAAAGACGCTTAATTTCACGCCACGGAGTTAAGGAAGAGGGCGGACTCGTGGGAGCGAGCCAAGGCAAGCCCCACGATGTCGAAAAAAGAGTGGCAATCGGCAATAGAGAACCTAGACAAAAAACTCTTAGAAGTGATTAAAGAACTTAAGGACATGAAACCAGAGCTGATCAAAGAGGTCAAACAGACAGTGAAAAGTGAGCTGTCAGAAGTAAAGAAAGGTATGGAAATAATGCAAAATGAATTGCAAGGAACACAGCAGAGAGTTAAAGTAGTAGAAGGCGCGGTGGAGAATTTAGCTGACACGCAACAAACAGAGATGAGGCTGATGAGGGGGAGAATGGCGGTTGCGGAAAGCAAACACATGGAGAAGCAGCTAAGATTTCGCGGTTTGCCGGAAGTGGAAGGAAAAACAGCGCAAGAACAGATGACGGAGGTGTTAGCTGAATACCTGGGGAAGGAGGAGGAGGAAGTTGTGGCTATCCTGGACGTGGAATATCGTGTAAATTCAAGAATTGCGACCCAGAGGAAACTACCAAGAGATGTGATTGTGCAATTTACGACCCGAAATATGAAAGAGAAGATTGTGACTAAACAGTTTCAAGATCCATTGGAGATTGACGGCAAGACGATTATCATTATGAAGGAAATACCCAGATAGGTGTTATTGGACCGGAAAAAATATAAGGCGCTAATTCAGATTTTGAAGGACATGAAAATCAGGTACAGATGGGAACTACCAGAAGGAGTGTCCTTTGAATTTGGAGGGGCCAAAAGACGCATCAGATCGGAACGAGAGATGGAGCGATTTATAAGAGACAATGAAAAGGACTTACCAGCAACAAGATTATGAGTATGGAGTGTAAAGTTATATCTTGGAATGTAAATGGACTTAACTCACCGAATAAGAGAAAAAGCATCTTTCACTGGCTATTAAAACAAAAATGTGATATTGTTTGTTTGCAAGAGACCCATATTCAAAAACAAGATGTAAAGTATTTAAAATCAAAAAAATTGGGCAATGATTTTGCAGCGGCCTCCAATAAGAAAAAAAGAGGAGTAGTGCTTTATATTAAAGAGGAGCTGCAGCCAAAGTTTGTAATGAAAGATGTGGAAGCCAGATTTATAGCAGTGGAATGCGTATGGAATTTAAAGAGAGTGCTGGTAGTTGGAATTTATGCACCTAATGGAGCAAAAGAAAGCTTCTTTGAGGACTTAAGGAAGCAACTAGATGAACTTTCATATGATCAGATAATACTTGCTGGAGACTTCAATGGAGTGACAAATCTGGATTTAGACAAAAAATCATCAACTGCACAAAAGAAAAGAGGATTGCTACCAAAGTTGTTTTTTGAACTGATACAACAGGAAACCTTAGAAGATGTATGGAGAAGACAAAACCCGAAAAGCAGACAATTTACGTTCTACTCCGCAAGACACTTTACACTATCGAGAATTGATATGATCTGGGCCTCAAAAGACTTAGCGTTATGGACTAAGGAAGTGGAAATAATGCCGATGGTAGGCTCGGATCATAATCCAATTATGTGGAAATTGGGGAGAAGGAGCAAAAGGAAAGGATGGAGAATAAATGAGGACTTACTTCAAGAGGGAGAGAATATGGAGATGCTGAGAAGAGAGACAAAATTCTTCATACAATACAACATGAATAAAGAAGTACCAACCAACAAGGTTTGGGACACCTACAAGGCGGTAATTAGGGGCATACTAATGGATTTAAATGGAAGAGCCAGAAAAAAGAAAGAGGAGAAGAGACAGGAGATTATGGAAAAAATAAAAGCCAAAGAAATACAGTTAAAGAAGAGACCAGGGAAAAAGAAAATTTACCAGGACATTAAAATATTACAAGAACAGCTGACAGCAATGAATAATAAAGAATTGGAGTGGAATCTCAAAAGACTGAATCAAAAAGGGTTTGAAGGTGCAAACAAACCTGGGAAATATTTGGCATGGCAATTGAAAAAGAGAAAGGAAAAGAAAATAATAAACAAAATATGTGAAGATAACAAAATGTATTTGGAACAGACATCCATTAGAAGAGCCTTCTATAAATTTTATGCTAAATTGTATAATAAGAAAGAGGTGAATAAAGAATCAATAGCGACATATTTGGAGAAAATGAAGCTCCCAGTAATTTCGGAAGCGTGGAGAGATAGACTGAACAATGAAGTAACGGATGAGGAAATAAAAATGGCAATACAATCAACAAATTTGGGAAAGGCACCAGGGCCAGATGGACTTACAGCTAAATTTTATAAGACAATGGCCAACGAACTGGTACCATTCCTAAAAGAAGTGATCAATGGAGTATTAAAGGATCAACGGATTCCAGATACCTGGAAGGAAGCCAACATTTCACTGATCCCCAAAGAGGGCCAAGATCTAACTAATGTGAAAAACTACAGGCCTATATCCTTACTTAACAATGATTATAAAATCTTTGCGAAGATATTGGCAGAGAGAGTGAAGGGGTGGCTTTCGGAAATTATTGAGGAGGAACAAGCAGGTTTTTTACCTGGTAGACAAATCAGAGACAATTTAAGGACTGTGATCAATGCTATTGAGTATTATGATAAGCGTTGTGACAAAGAGGTTGGTTTCTTCTTTGTTGATGCAGAAAAAGCGTTTGACAATTTGAACTGGGACTTTATGTTTGCCACTATGGAAAAGCTACAAATGGGAGAAAAATTCATAAGAGCAGTTAAAGAAATCTACAGAGACCAGAATGCAGCAATTGTGGTGAACGATGAGACTACCAAGAAACTGACTATAAGTAAAGGAACAAGACAAGGTTGCCCGTTGTCTCCGCTGTTATTCATTTTGGTACTGGAGATACTGATGATACAAATACGACAAGATGAAGAAATCCGCGGAATAAAAATAAAGGACTTTTCGTATAAAGTTAGAGCATTTGCGGACGACATAATGTTAATTGTGGAAGATCCAATGGAGAATATGCCAAAAGTGATAGAGAAGATCAAAGAGTTCGGAGATTTGGCAGGGTTTTATATTAACAAAAAGAAGTCAAAGATATTATGTAAAAATATGACTAAGCAAAAACAACAACTGTTAATGGAAATAACGGACTGTGAAGTAACAACCAAGGTGAAATATTTGGGAATTGAACTGACTGCAAAGAATATAGATCTATTCAAAAACAACTATGAAAAATTATGGACTCAGATTGAGCAAGATTTGATCAAATGGAATAGATTGAATTTGTCATGGTTGGGAAGGATTGCAGCAGTTAAGATGAATGTGTTACCAAGAGTAATGTTTTTGTTACAGACAATACCAATTATCCGAGACTCTAAGCAGTTTGAAAAATGGCAGAGGAAAATATCAGACTTTGTTTGGGCAGGCAAGAAGCCTCGAGTGAAAATGAAAGTTTTACAAGATGCAAAGCAAAGAGGTGGAATGCAACTGCCCAATCTAAGACTTTACTATGACGCAATTTGCCTAGTGTGGCTGAAAGATTGGATGACGTTGAAGAATAAGAAATTATTGGCCCTAGAGGGATATAAAAAAATATTCGGATGGCATGCATACCTATGGTACGACAAAGTAAAAGTGAACTCTATGTTCCTACATCATTACATACGGAAAAGCCTATATGCAACCTGGAAGAAGTATAGAGACTTCCTACAAGGAGGAACCCCCATGTGGGTAGTTCCGTATGAAGTAATAGATCCAAGAGCTGTCTATACTGAGCAACACTGTTTAACATATAAGGAGATAACCCAAATAGAATTTTCCAAACTTAAAATAAAGACACAGGACGAGTTATCACCCAACTATGATTGGTTCCAGTATAGGCAGATCAGAGATCTCTACAATTCGGATTGTGCAAAGGGAGGCATAAGAACAGAGAATTCGGAACTAGAGCAGACACTTTTAAAAGAGGATAAGAAGGAAATTTCCAAGGTATACCAAGTACTGTTGAAATGGTATACTGAAGATGAAATAGTTAAAGTACAAATGGTGAAGTGGGCCATAAACTTTAATAAAGAAATAACAATGGAGGCATGGGAACACTTGTGGAAAAACACAATGAAGATTACAACGTGTACTAATATTAAAGAAAACATTTACAAAATGATCTATCGTTGGTACATGACACCAAAGAAGATTGCGCTAGGGAATCTGAATGCTTCTAATAAATGCTGGAAATGTAAAAAACATGAGGGCTCTTTGTACCATATGTGGTGGACGTGTGAGGTAGCCAGGCAGTACTGGGGAGAAATAATAAAAGTAATAAGTGAGATTCTACAATTTCAAATTAATAAGAACCCAGAACTCCTGCTACTGAACCTGGGAATGGAGAACATTCCAGCCCAATATAGAACACTGTTATTTTACATGACAGCAGCGGCCAGACTTTTGTATGCGCAAAAATGGAAAGTACAAGAAGTGCCAACTATTGAGGACTGGACTTACAAATTGCTGTATATGGCCGAAATGGACAAAATGACAAGAAAACTGAGAAATCTGTACCCAGGACAGTTCAACACAGACTGGGAGAAGCTGAAGCAATATGTGCTGAAGAAATGGGAGGTGGGAAGAGAACTGTGGCAGTTTGAGAACTACTGAAATATGACAAAATGTAGAGGGGGGTGACTTTACCGGAGGGTAGAGAGAGAAATGAAAATGTCTAAGCAGCTATTTTGTTAGAGTGTTATATATAGAAAAATATATAGAAAATGGATAGAAAATAATTAACTATAAGGACCAACTAATTAACATTGTTTCTGGTATAAATGTGTAACATGTTAAACTGAATGAGCCTACCTGAAGAAATATATGGATCAAATTGATTGATAACTTTTGAGGATAGTTATACAAAGCAATATACGGAATATAAGTTAAATTGGTTGACTTATACAAAAGCATGGGTTATATGGTTTATATGGTATATGGTTTATAGAAATATTTGAAACCAGGAAACTATGAAATTATGTTAAAAAGGGACAAATTGTTTGTCTAATATGGAAGAAGGGACTCAAAGATAAGGTATAGAGTATTAAAAATAGTTATAGAATTATTGCTTAGATCAAAGGGAAAGTATATGTTTGTTAGATAGATGAATTTAAAATGAGTAAGAGAAAAGGGACAAAGGGTTGGAAAACTGTTGGAAGTCAAAAGAAAAGGGGGGAAAGGGAGGGGGTTAGAAATTGGGAAACGGGAATTGATTGTAATGTGAAATTATATTATTCTAATTCCAATAAAATTTTATTAAAAAAAAAAAAAGAAAAGTATGCAAACTGGGCAATAATATTGGCTCAGATAAGGGGTGTTGAGTTGTAAAGTCTTTGCTGGTGTGGGAAATTCAAATGATGGAAAGTCAAACACACAAATGTGCTCTTCTTATTAATTTTCAGGATCATAATGTCCATGTCGATCCTCCAATGCAAAGCGCCCAGAGTGTTCCACAAAAACACCATCCACCCCTTCAAACGGCTGGAATAAGGTGCAAAGCAGGTGGCAATGCCCACCCCCTGCCATCACCATGCTGGGATTAGGAGTGGAGCAGGTGGCAATGCCTCCTGATCCTGGCTGAATGAAGGAGCAAACAGGCATTGCCTCCTGCTGCGTGCCAGATCCCAGCCAGGTTATGGAGGGGGGTGGGCACTGCCACCTGCTCTGTGCTTGATCCCAGATGGGTGAAAACGGGGAGTGAGCATTGCCACCTGTTCCACTCCTGATCCCAGCAGGGTAAAGGCAGGGGGTGGGCATTGGTACCGGATCTGTGCCTGATCCCAACTGGGTGAAGGTGGGGATGGGCATTGCCATCTGCTCCACTGCTAATCCCGTCCGGGTGATGTGGGGGGGACGAGACATTGCCACCTGCTCCACTCCTGATTCCAACTGGGTGAAGGTGGGTTCAGGCATTGCTGCCTGCTCCATGCCTGATCCCTGCTGGGAGAAGGCAGGGGTGGGCAATGCCACCTTCTCTGCTCCTGATCCCAACTGGGTGAAGGCGGGGGGCAGGCATCGCCACCTGCTCTGCACCTAATTGTCAGATATGCCCTGCATATCTGCCATGTAGCTGCATTTGCATTTGAATTGTTCTGCTGTGGTAATGGGTTCCTGACTAAGTGCAGAGTGAAGCGGATTTCTAATGTGCTGTGACTAATGGCTTATCTTACAGGAGAGGTGTTTTCATTTCGAGCTCCTGCCACACTGGGAACTCAGCCTTGGAGAAGCTGAACTCCTTTTCCCCTCCTCCCTTCTTCCCAGGCCTTCCTCAAACCTTAAAGGTAAAGGTAAAAGTAGTCCCCTGTACAAGCACCAAGTCATTGCTGACCCATGGGGAGACGTTGCATCACGACGTTTTCTTGGCAGACTTTGGTTACGGGATGGTTTGCCACTGCCTTCCCCAGTCACCTATGCTTTACCCCCAGGAAACTGGGTACTCATTTTACCGACTTCGGAAGGATGGAAGGCTGAGTCAACCTTGAGCCAGCTACCTGAACCCGGCTTCTGCCAGGATCGAACTAAGGTCATGAGCAGAGCTTGGACTGCAGTACTGCAGCTTACCACTCTGCACCACGGGGCTCCTTCCTCAAACTTTACCTGCCAAAATTCCTCATGAGCCGTTTCCATGTTGGGGGTGGGGACTTCATCCTATAACATCGTCAGATGCAATAAAGTTGGTTAGTTTTAAAGGTGCTACTGGACTCTTTACTATTCTGTTTATAAGCAGAGACTTTACATTACAGCTTGCACATTATGGGCCCTTCCCCAATATGCATTATTTTATGGGAGAATTCTGAGCTACATGTCAGGATCTGCCAGTTGAATCTCAATAACTTCACTGCAAGAGTCCAAGACTGCATGATTTAAAGATTTATTGATGATCCCCAGTTCAGCATCCCAAAACGTTCTTTGTTAGGAATAAAATCTGTTTCCCAACACCCAACATATATAGACATTTAAGCACAGCCCCGTTCCCCCCTCCCAACCCCTCTTCTATCTACAGTGAATATGGGAAGGAATCTAGCTACAGTAGATAGCTACAGGAATGCAAGGTTATGCATCTATGACAACGGTTCTTTTCTTGCTAAAAGTTCAACATAGTTTCTCTGCCTGTTTGCAGATAAGGAGCAGTGTCAGCTAACAGAATCTTTTACACACAAGATTTTACTCAGCATGTCAATGAATATCAAACCCCAACTTGTTAACATTAAGTCTAAAGCACAGCAGGGAGTGACCAAGAAGCTTGGCTTATGGCAGGGGCCGTGACCCTGACACTACAACTTGGTAAGAAAGGCTCTTTTAATTCATTTGACAGAACCAGAATTCTGAAAAACATGACTGCTGGAGAAACCTAATCAAACTTACAAGCTTTTGCAGAAACTCCCAATTTTCATGCCATTTTACTTGCGTGAAGATTTAAGTTGCTGTGACACTGTTCCAGCATTGTCAGGTGATCTCCAGAAATACACTTTACCAGGGCTTTTTTTCTGGGAAAAGAGATGGTGGAACTCAGTGGGTTGCCCTCGGAGAAAATGGTCACATGGCTGGTGGCCCCGCCCCCTGATCTCCAGACAGAGGGGAGTTCAGATTGCCCTCCGCGCCTGGAGATCAGGGGGCGGGGCCACCAGCCATGTGACCATTTTCAAGAGGTTCTGGAACTCCATTCCACCACATTCCAGCTGAAAAAAAGCCCTGCACTTTACTAGGTTCAAAGGCAGTGAAAATTTTTGCCCAAAATAAAACTCCAGAACTGCATAGATGAAGTGACGTAAGCTTAATCCGTACCAACCCACACCCATTCCTGCATCACCATGCAATTCTCTCATCTGATCAATTTGTGAATACAGTTAATTAAAGAAACATGACATGGCAGAGGCCCAAGATCAAAGAATACCAGAATAAACCTCAAATGACATCTTTATCACTTTGTAACATTTGAGATTAGAGAACAGCGAGCAAATGAAGCATTATATGAAGTGAACAGGATAGTTTATACTAGTGATGAAGATGGTATTCCTCTGCTAAAGCATGTTCCTGAAAGGTGTTTAGGGTAGTGGGATGCTGTGTGATATGTAAGCTAGGTGCATTCATACTCGAGAAATTCCTAACTGCTTAAACATAGCCTTGACTTGAAATGATTTTTTTAAGTTGTACTGTGGATCTGTATGAGAGAGGAGGTAGGGTATAAATATTTTAAATAAATAAGAATATTTGATCAGACACACCTTCTTAAACTCCAGTAAATGCATTGAGGATCATGGTGTAAATCTGAAATAAATCTGAGTTCCACCAAGTATGACATTTACAAATCAGTGTGTCTACTCTGTTGGCAACATGAGGAATGTCATCGCCCTTCTTAAATGAAACTTTAGACTGGCAAACAAATAATATACGTGGAAATGTATTTGCTCATGGTGGGTACCTGTGCAACGAGACGTATACCAAACATTTATCATTCCTCCTGCTGCTATATGGTCTTTTGTCAGATTTGACTTGGAAATCAAAACTTCAGCTCATCTAAGATGCAGCGAGATGGTTGAAAGCAGATTTGTCCAGGGCTCAGTATGCACGATTTTGCCACACTGGAATTTCAGAAGTAACAGGGATGCTTCAACAGAGTCGGACGGAGGTGTTCTGAGCCACGGACCATGTCTTACTTTATATTGTACTTATATTGAAAAGATATTATTTTACGATCAGAATAATCTATCCACATTTTCAAATTCTCCAGCTATGGCTTTATGTGTTTATTTTAAAAAAATAAAACCACCCCAAATAATCAGTTTTCTAGGTCTTAGGGTAAGAGCAATAATTATGCCCCCCCCCACTCAAAGTAGACTACCAGCACGTCCCATTCCCTCGTTCCCTCTGCGTACCTCTTGCCTCCCATTCGACAACTGAGAGGAGCAGCTGGTGTTCCATGGGGGTGATATCTGGACATGGGGTCAGTGTACAACAAATATCAGATAAGCACACAAAGCAAGGAAGAAGAACTAAATGGGCCTGGATCATAGGGCCAAACTACACCTGATGTTTTTTAGCACTGCACATGCAGCTGCCAAAGGGGAAAATAACTCCTTCCTGTACTGTTTTGGATAGGGGAAATGGGGGGGGGGCGCAGAGGCCCGTCTTCCCCCCACACTGTAGTCTTGAGCCTAATTGGGCTCCTGCTGATTTTTAAAATGACATTCTCTGCAGCTGTTGTGTATCTTCGGGGAAAGTGAGTTGGGTCCAGGAAACCCAGACCAGCCTCTTTAAAAAACGTTGTGTCGAGTTTTGCACAGAGCTTCGAAACAATATAGCAATCAATCAGGTTGCAGCAGTCGCAAGACGGCCAATTCACTGGTGGTCTTTCTCTGGAGGAAATGTAAATGCTATCTGGTGGCTGTTAGTGGGCATAGCTTCTCTATAGCTGTGCCACTTTCTGCTGAGGATGGATAATAATAGCACACTTTGTAAACCACTCTGAGTGGGCGTTAAGTTGTCCTGAAGGACGGTACCTAAATCAAATGTTATTATTATTATATTATTATTACAAGCCCCGTACTGCCTTATCATAACTATTCACATGTAGGAGTTCCTGTCACTAGAGGTCAGCACAGCAATTGGCACAGCCTTTCCAGACATAAAGCCACCATTAGAAAGCCTTCTGCAAACATAAGATGAAAAATCCTACTTAATTAAAGTAATCCCAGTGATGGGGGTGGGGGATGATACAGGTCCTTTAAATCAAACGATTTTAATTAGTACATATCAGAAATGGACGCTGTTCTGGCCAGTGTATCAAAACTCAGAGATAGTTGCATAGCTGCAGGAAAGCGATTTCAACACAGTATTCAATATTATCATCGTACAAGGATATTTTGATTAGGCTTTTAAAACATTTGCCTTTAAAGCTAGCTTCATTTCTGTTAAAAATAATACTGGCAATACTGGGGGGGGGGATTATATGTACAACATTTTTGCAAAAGATGGAGATCATAAAATATTGGCAGTAGTCCCTACTAAAACAACTTTTTAATCCACTTGAAAGTGGTTGAAATAACTATTAGGCACAGCATGGTAATCTTTACCCAGGGGTTTTTTCTTTTAAATATAGCTTAAGAACAAAGTAAGAGAAGAGCCAAACTCTAATTTTTGGCATCAATTATTATTAGCACTTTTCACTTCAGCAGTAGAAAAGCAGATTTGATCCAGCCCAGCAATTTCTGAGGTTTTCTTTTCACTTACTTAAAAGATATTGTTTTGACAGACAACTGGCCACAAGCAACATCACGCAAAACCAACCCTTTATTATCCCCTGTTAATTACAACCAACAGAATTTTTGCAACCAACAACTTAATCCTTTTATCATTACCTAATAATAATATCTGAATTAATCTCTGCCATGAAAGAGATAATTTATAAAATATAAAGTGCCCTTAATATTTCGTCCTCCCCAAAGCAACAAAAAAACAGAATATGTTCCAAAGTCTCAATCTGACCATCTCCACATTTACACAATCTATCCGAATAAGGGATACCAGCATAGCGGCCCTCAGAACCATGGAAAGGTGTTTAGCCTAGCCCTGCATAAATGCCCTTCCATAGTGGGGCACTGTTAAGTAAAAAACATATTGTGGAATAGAATTGAAGGGGTTTAAGCCATGAGCAGCCACTGAGCATACATGCCGTGCTACTAAAATCTAAGGATGTCACATAAGGTTACCATTCCCCTAATGGGGGCGGGAGATCGTCTTCTCCCATCCTCCACCCTCTGCCACCAGGCACCTGACTGGAAAGGGGGGAAAGCGGGGGAACAGGTCTCCTGGGGTGAGCTCCCAGTGCAGCACAGCAGGAGCGCTCCTACGTTTTGCACTGGCCGCAAAGCGAGGACTCCTACAGCCTGTATGATGTCTCTCCTGGAAGTCATGTAACTGCATCACCTCGGAAGCGCACATGCACTTTGTGCACTCGCAAAAACCTTCCAAAGGTGAGTGTGAGGGTTCCCCACACCTCATGCTGGGAGGGTAAGGTGACCTGGCAACCCTAATGTCAGAGTTAACTTTATTTCTTTTGTATCATATACATTACTAGAGTTAAAGCCCAGAAATTGAATCCTATTTTCGATGCCCTTTTTCCAAGAGGTCAATGACAGATCCTTTCTAATAAAACTTAGCAGCCCCTCATTAATCTTTCAATCTTTCAGTCTAACAGAAATGATCTTTGCCATGCTAAAGCTTCCAGAGATCTCTGATTTAGCTCCACTCTGAGGGCTATCCCAGGGTTACACAAGAGTAGAGGTGGGCACGAACCAGGAAAAAAACCCATGGGGTTCATGGTTCGTCCCATTTCACAAACCACGAACCAGTCAGTCAGTCAATCTTTATTACGGTCACAGACCACACAATAATAGCATACAACCCAGTCATGGTAAGTCATATTATTTACAAATCTATTCACTAAAATTTCAGGGTACAAACCACGAACCATGACCTGTCAGAAACTTGTTGGGTGATCCCCAACAAACAGCTGGTACGGGGGTTTAAATGCCTCTTCTGTGCTGCTTCTCAGCAGCAGGGAAAGGGGCATTTCACCCCCCACCGGCTTGGATCAGTTGTTTGTTGGGGAGATCCCTGACAAACAGCTGATCAGGGGGTTTAAATGCCCCTTTCCGTGCCGCTTCACAGCGGCACGGAAAGGGGTATTGAGCTTTTACACGAACCAAATGAACTGGTCTGCAGATCGTGGAAGTTCATGGAAAATGGGCTTCCGCGAACCACTAGTTCGCGAAGCACAAACCAGCCCAGTTCGTAACAAACATTAGTTCATCTTGCAGTTCGTGCCCATCTCTACTCCAGAGACATGCCTGATATTCATTCATATTTTTCATCAGTAGAAATGCTGATCTGATTCAGCTCAGCAACTTCTGAGGTTTTATTTCCATTGTCGGATGGCACCAAAACCCCTTTGTTTAGACTATGGATGTTCTGTCCAGAGCCCAGTCTAGAAGTGTCTGATTGTTGTGGGATGCCATTGATGGGAAAAAACCTGAGATCAATGAAGACTGTTTATGAAGTGGCATCTCAAAAGTGAGGGAAGAAAAAATCATGAACTATTTGGAAGGATAACTGTTAAAGAACAGGGGAAACTTTGAATACATATTTTTTTGTAAATAAGTATTTCCAAAACTTGTCTTGCTTTAATCAAGCATTTGTAATGACAAATGAAACATTTGGTTGAGAACAGCTACACTTTTTGCAATCATAGATCCAGAGGAGTTAGCCGTGTTAGTCTGTAGTAGCAAAATAGAAAAGAGTCCAGTAGCACCTTTAAGACTAACCAACTTTACTGTAGCATAAGCTTTCGAGAATCACAGTTCTCTTCGTCAGATGCATCTGACGAAGAGAGCTGTGATTCTCGAAAGCTTATTCGACAGTAAAGTTGGTTAGTCTTAAAGGTGCTACTGGACTCTTCTATTTTACTTTTTGCAGCGGACATTTAAGCAGAAATTGTCAACATAACTGAGCCTTTTCACAGAGGGCTCTTACCTCAGGCATCTCCTTGGACCTGCTATATGCAATAATCCATCTAGCTTTTTAAACAGCAGGATTTAAGTCCATTGACACATTAGAGACCAAAAAGATTTTTCAGGATATAAGTTTTTGAAGAAAGAAGGGAGCTTTAACTCTCAAAAACTTATACCCTGAAAAATCTTGTTGGTCTCCGAGGTGCCACTGGCCTCAAATCCTGCTGTTCTACTGCAGACCAACACGGCTACCTACCTAAAACTAGCTTTTTAAAAGTAAATTTTAAAGGTAGTAAGTTCTACTATGGATAGTAGGTGGATAGTAGAACTTATAAATTCTACTATTCACCTACTGCAACAACACCTTGCCATCTCAGGTGTCTTTTTTCACTTTAAAACGGTATTTAAATTATTTAGAACTCAGTCAACTATGGGAGCAAACAGCTGTAATTACAAACATGCAGTTCATCCATTGAAATTATCTGGCTATTACTGGTCTCAATATACGAGACTGGATCTTTAAGATCGATGCTGCGTGGGATACTTCTGTTCCAAATATTCTCTCTGGTTCAAGTTGTTCCAGAGGGACTGTGGTGGAGCCTTTCCTAGTTTTAGAATGGCTTTAACTTCTCTGAGGTTTCAAACCATGCCCTCAGCCATTCTAGACAGTCATTATACACAAATGCTGCCCTTTTTTGTATTTGTGGAGGTTTAGTCCTCAAAGACCTTCCACACTATATTTTGTTCTGCTCTCTGTGTACAGAGCCCAGAAATAAATTTCTTGATGAAATCTTTAAAAACACTGATTCTTCTCCTGTAGTGGAAAAACTAACACGATTTGGATCCATACATCTCTTACAGAGCAACACAGTTTGCCCTGGCAGCTAATAAAATCTGGACTCAAGCTGTGCTTAATGGCTGAGACTCCTTTATCTGTGTATATCAAAGGCGTTGTTTTCTGTGTTTTTAACATTGTAGTTTTATCACTTATTGTTTATGTTTTACTTATGTGTTTTAGTCGCTTAATGGCTGCAGGCAATACTACTATTCTGATGTGATTTTGATTATTGCCGAACAGTCCTTCTCTAAAGAATAAAGGTCCCAGACCTTTACTATGAAGTTCAAGGTGGAATGTATTTAACAGCTCAAAGACAGCTGAAAATACTGGCAAAGACCTTTTGTAAATCTGACCAGTTAACAGGAGAAGACCATCTTTTATGGCATGCTACACCTCTCGCTCTACAGATACCAAGAAAAGGATTTTAAAAGTGTCAAGACTGGGGGGGGGGGGGGAGATCACAAGATACAGTAACCCCAGGGCAGTAATTAGTGCTTGTAGAATGCTGAGATGCGATTCACATGTACAAAAGGGGTGGAAGTTACAGGCTTGGGTCCTTGTAAGATTTTCATGAACAGAAGAGGTTTCCATCCATGGAGAGCAACTTCCCCATCTCCCCCTCTCGTTGCGGTCCAAAATGTTCCTCCAAATATCCTAGACAAGGGACTCGTGGGAGCAGCATGAGTGAGGAGTCAGATAGCAGCCAAGGGAGGGGGGAAGCGGCAGAAATAGCTCCCTTGCACAATAAAATTCTCTAGTGGATCCAAATTGCAGGATTCTTTAAAGTTACGTCCTCCTGCTGAATATGAACTGCCAAGTTTTGACTTGGTATTGCTAATTTGTTTGAAAATTGCAAGCTCTTAATAAAGGCACCCAATTCCTCTTGCAAGCAACAGACCCTGTTGAGCTGGCAACATCAACTACATGTTTAACAAGTAAATCCTCATGCACAGTGCCAGGTGCACAACTGGTTACCATCTGCCAGGGTCTGGGAAACATACAAGGAATTCCCACCCTGGACCAAACTAAGAGTTCAGCACTATCTCCGAGAGTGGCCAACAACACTCCCTGGGAAGTGCACATTCTAACCGGCTATTAAAGCCATAGATGTTATTCACCTTCAAATAATCTTTGGGGCATCTCTAGCACCATTAATTTGCTTAACAAACCTGGATTTTGAAACGATAAAAAAAAATATGGAAACTAGAAAATGAGCCCGTTGTGGGAAAAAAATACAATGGGCTCTAGAAAGGGGAGGGTGGCAGGCGGGCATTGCATCCTTCTCCGTGACCAATCCCAGATGGGTCAAGGGGGGTGGGCATTGCTTTCTGCTCTGTGCCTGACTCTGGCTGGGAGAGGGGGGGCAGTCTTTGCCTCTTGCTCTGCTCTGCACCTGATCCCAGCCGGGTGGGGGTGGCATTGGCGCCTGCTCCACTCCTGATCCTGGCTGGTAGAAAGAGGGATGAGCATTACCTCCTGATCCATGCCTGATCCCAGTCAGGTGAAGGGGGGCAGTCTTGCCTCCTGCTCTGCGCCTGAATCCAGACAGGTGGAAGTGGGGGTGGTATTGCCGCCTGCTCCACTCCTGATCCTGGCCATGTGAAGGAGGGGTGAGCATTGCCACCTGTTCTGCTCCTGATCTCAGCTGGGTGAAGACGGGAGTGGGCATTGCCTCCAGCTCCATGCCTTATCCCAGCCAGGTGAAGGGGGGCAGGCATTGTTGTCTGCTCCGTGCCTGGTCCTGGCTGGGTGAAGGGGGGAGGGCATTGCCGCCTGCTCTGAGTCTGATTCTGGTGGGATGAGAGGACGGGCATTGCCATCTGCTCCACTCCTTATCTCGGCTGGGTGAAGAGGGAAGTGGCCATTGCCACCTGCTCCATGTCTGATCTCGGTCAAGTGAAGGCAGGGAATGGCCATGGACACTTGCTCCGCTCCTGACCCCAGCTGAGTGAAGGGAGCGAGCATTGCCACCTGCTCTGCTCCTGGTCTCAACTGGTTGATGGCAGGGGGCGGGCATTGCCGCAGCATGCTCTCTGGAAGGATAGGCTGCCTTGCCTGGGCTTCCCTCTGCAGCAGCATCTTCTGGTGTCACACCAGCAGGGCTTTTTTTCAGATGGAATGCGGTGGAACGGAGTTCCGGAACCTCTTGAAAATGGTCACATGGCCGGTGGCCCTGCCCCCTGATCTCCAGAAAGAGGGGAGTTGAGATTGCCCTCCGCGCCACTGAGCGGCGCGGAGGGCAATCTCAACTCCTCTTTGTCTGGAGGTCAGGGGGCGGGGCCACCGGCCATGTGATTATTTTATCCAACGGCAACCCACTGAGTTCCATCACCTCTTTTCCCAGAAAAAAAGCCCTGCACACTAGGGTAGGAAGCGAATCGTCTGGAACACGCTTACTCCTGTATATAGTAGGATAAGTAATCTTCCTTCAGATAGCTGATTCTCAAAATCCAGTTTTAAACTATAGAAGAAGGCAGACCTTGGGCTCCTTATCATTATAAGTGATTCAACTATTTTGTATTTTTATTCCAAAATGCCAAGTCAGTGAACTGCCAAACAAACCAAAGAATAGACCAATATATATCTGACCAAACTGTTTAAAGTCTGATTAGCCTTCGTCCAAAATTCTTAACAGAAAAACATTTAAATAAATTTATAACCCGTACATATGGTAGATTCTTTAAACTGCTTTAATCTGACATTTCCAGCTGCTTACTTTGAAGCATGATCTCTTTCATTTGCTGAAGAAAAAACTGTTTTGTAGCCAACTATAGGCAAGGAACAGGACGCATTTACAGATATAAGGAACAAGTGATGATTATTAGCCATCTGGAGAACACACTGAACTTTTCTTCTGAAGCATTAAAATAGATAGTATAGAAAATAAATTCAAAGTGGTTATTGTGTCCTTCAGGAATTGCCCCCCAATATCTACTCATGAAAGCACAATAAAAAGAAGTGAGCCCCCATCCAAGCAATTAGTAAAATATAAACCACAAATTTTAAGGGCTGTATTGCCGTGGTCTTGGCATTGTAGTTCCTGACATTTCGCCAGCAGCTGTGGCTGGCATCTTCAGAGGTGTAGCACCAAAAGACAGAGATCTCTCAGTGTCACAGTGACACTGAGAGATGACACTGAGAGATCTCTGTGACACTGAGAGATCTCTGTCTTTTGGTGCTACACCTCTGAAGATGCCAGCCACAGCTGCTGGCGAAACGTCAGGAACTACAATGCCAAGACCACGGCAATACAGCCCGGAAAACCCACAACAACTATTGTTCTCTGGCCGTGAAAGCCTTCGACAATACACAAATTTTAAGTTAACAAGAAGCCATTTCATGCACCAGCTGCCACCTTCCAGTTCCAGATGACTCCGGTCAGGTCTGATTCAGATACAGGGATGCACTTAATTTTTTTTTTTTGAAAAAAATTTTATTGGGTTAGTATCAATTATTTTCACATTACAATCAATTCTCCCCTTTACCAATTTCTAACCCCCTCCCTTTCCCCCCCCTTTTTATTGACTTCCAACAGTTTTCCAGCCCTTTGTCCCTTTTCCCTTACTCTTTATATATTCCTCTATCTAATCAAATATGTATTCTCCTTTTGTTCTAAGCAATACTTCTTTGACTATTTTTAATACTCTGTACCCATAATAGATAAACAATTTATCCCATAATTCCGTTTTCAAATATTTCTGAATAACATAAACTATATAAACTATATAAGCCATACAATCATATATATCAACCAACTTAACTTATACTCTATATATTATTCATTCTATTTTCTTCTTTCTGTTTTAATTATATTAGTTTACGTTAATATTTTATATATGATATCAATCAATTTGACTCATATATACCTTCATATTACCATATTCAGTTTGGTACATTGTACAAAATCAAAAAGAAAATATTATTAGTTAGTCAATCCTTATAGTTAACCCTTGTGGTTAGTTATTTTCTATCAATATTCTATTTATTATTCTATATATATCAATCTAGTAACATAACTGCTTAGAGATTCATTTTTACCTCTTCTCCCCCCCGGTAAAGTCACCCCCCTCTACATTTTATTATATTTCAATAGTTCTCAAACTGCCACAGTTCTCCTCCCACCTCCCATTTCTTCTCCAAATATTGTTTCAGCTTCTTCCAGTCTGTGTTAAACTGTCCTGGGTCCAGATTTCTCAGTTTTCTTGTCATTTTATCCATTTCTGCCATATGCAACAATTTGTAAATCCAATCTTCAATAGTTGGCACTTCTTGTACTTTCCATTTTTGCGCGTACAAAAGTCTAGCTGCAGCCGTCATGTAAAATATCAACGTCCTATGGTGGGCTGGAATTCCCTCCATTCCCAGGTTTAGTAGCAGGAGTTCTGGGTTCTTATTTACTTGAAATTGTAAAATCTCACTCATTTCTCTTATTATTTCCCCCCAGTACTGCCTAGCTACCTCACAAGTCCACCACATATGGTAGAGGGAGCCCTCGTGCTTCCTGCATTTCCAGCATTTATTAGAAGTATTCAAATTCCCTAGCGCAATCTTCTTTGGTGTCATGTACCAACGATAAATCATCTTGTAAATGTTCTCTTTAATGCTGGTGCATGTCGTTATCTTCATTGTTGTCTTCCACAAGTATTCCCATGTCTCCATTGTTATTTCTTTGTTGAAGTTTATGGCCCATTTCACCATTTGTACTTTAACTATTTCGTCCTCAGTATACCATTTCAACAGTACTTGGTATACCTTGGATATTCTTTTCTTGTCCTCTTTAAGAAGGGTCTGCTCTAGTTCCGAATTCTCTGTTCGTATACCTCCCTTTACAGAGTCCGAATTATATAAATCTCTAATCTGTCTGTACTGGAACCAGTCATAATAAGGTGATAGTTCCTCCTGAGTCTTTATTCTGAGTTTAGATGCTTCAGTTCTAGTTATTTCTTTGTAAGTTAAACAATGTTGCTCATTATCAACAGCTCTCGGGTCTATCACCTCATATGGAACTACCCACAAAGGGGTTCCTTCTTGTAAATAGATTCTGTACTTCTTCCAGATTGTATATAAACTTCTCCGTATATAATGATGCAGGAACATCGAGTTCACCTTTACTTTATCATGCCATAGGTATGCGTACCATCCGAATATTTTTTTGTATCCCTCTAGGGCTAGTAATTTCTTATTCTTTAACGTCATCCACTCTTTCAACCACACTAGGCAGATTGCGTCATGGTAAAGTCTTAGATTGGGCAGTTGCATTCCGCCTCTTTCTTTTGCATCTTGTAAAACTTTCATTTTCACTCGAGGCTTCTTGCCTGCCCATACAAAGTCTGATATTTTCCTCTGCCATTTTTCAAATTGCTTAGAGTCTCTGATGATTGGTATTGTCTGTAGCAAAAACATTACTCTTGGTAACACATTCATTTTCACTGCTGCAATCCTTCCCAACCATGACAAATTCAATCTGTTCCATTTGATCAGATCTCTCTCTATCTGAGTCCATAGTTTTTCGTAGTTATTTTTAAATAAATCTATGTTCTTTGCAGTCAGTTCAATTCCCAAATATTTCACCTTATTTGTTACTTCACATTCCGTTATTTCCATTAGCAATTGTTGTTTTGCTTAGTCATGTTTTTGCATAATACCTTTGATTTCTTTTTATTGATATAAAAACCTGCCAAGTCCCCAAACTCCTTAATCTTATCTATCACTTTTGGCATGTTCTCCATTGGGTCTTCCACAATTAGCATTATGTCATCCGCAAATGCTCTGACCTTATAAGAATAGTCCTTTATTTTTATTCCACGGATTTCTTCATCTTGTCGTATTTGTATCATCAGAATCTCCAATACCAAAATGAACAACAGCGGAGACAGCGGGCAACCTTGTCTTGTTCCTTTACTTATAACTAATTTCTTAGTCACTTCATCATTCACCACAATTGCTGCATTTTGGTCTCTGTAAATTTCCTTTATTGCTCTAATGAATCTTTCTCCCATTTGTAGCTTTTCCATAGTGGCAAACATAAAATCCCAGTTTAAATTATCAAACGCCTTTTCAGCATCAACAAAGAAGAAACCAACCTCCTTATCACAACGCTTGTCATAGTATTCAATAGCGTTTATCACTGTCCTCAAGTTGTCTCTAATTTGTCTGTCTGGCAAAAAGCCTGCTTGTTCCTCCTCAATAACTTCCGAAAGCCACCCCTTCAGTCTCTCCGCCAGTATCTTCGCAAAGATTTTATAGTCATTATTAAGTAACGATATAGGTCTATAATTTTTCACGTTTGTCAAGTCTTGGCCTTCTTTAGGGATCAATGATATATTCGCTTCATTCCAAGTACCTGGAATCCGTTGATCCTTTAAAACTCCATTGATCACCTCTTTTAGGAATGGTGCCAGTTCATTGGCCATTGTCTTGTAAAATTTAGCCGTAAGTCCATCTGGCCCTGGCGCCTTTCCTAGATTTGCAGATTGTATTGCTTTACTTATTTCCTCATCCGTTACTTCATTATTCAGTCTATTTCTCCAAGCTTCCGAAATTACTGGGAGTTTCATTTTCTCCAAATATGTCGCTATTGATTCTTTATTCACCTCTTTCTTATTGTATAACTTAGCGTAGAATTTGTAAAAGGCTCTACTAATGGTAGTCTGTTCCAGATACGTTTTATTGTCCTCACATATTTTGTTTATTATTTTCTTTTCCCTTCTCTTTTTTAATTGCCATGCCAAATACTTTCCAGGTTTATTTGCTCCTTCAAACACTTTCTGATTCAGTCTTTTAAGGTTCCACTCCAATTCTTTATTATTCATTGCTGCCAACTGTTCTTGAAGTATTTTAATTTCCTGATGTAATTTCTTTTTCCCTGTTCTCTTTTTTAACTGTATTTCTTTGGCTTTTATTTTCTCCTCAATCTCTTTTCTCTTCTCCTCTTTCTTTTTTCTCACTCTGCCATTTAAGTCCATTAGTATGCCCCTTATTACCGCCTTGTAGGCATCCCAAACTTTGTCAGTTGGTACTTCTTTATTCACGTTATATTGTATGAAGAACTTTGTCTCTCTTCTCAACATCTCCACGTTCTCTCCTTCCTGTAACAAGTCCTCATTTATTCTCCATGCTTTCCTTTTTCTCCTCCTCCCTAATTTCCACATGATTGGATTATGATCTGAGCCTACCATCGGCATTATTTCTACCTCCTTAGTCCATAACACTAAGTCTTTTGAGGCCCAGATCATATCAATTCTCGATAGTGTACAATGTCTTGAAGAGTAAAAAGTAAATTGTCTACTTTTAGGATTTTCTCTTCTCCATACATCTTCTAAAGTCTCCTGTTGTACAGGGATGCACTTAAGATGCCCTGAGCATCCGAGTAGCTTTCCTGTATCAAATCATTTAACTCACGGCAGGAGGTACACCGCAGATAACGTTTTAGGTTTGTTACCAATATTGTACACAATTACAGAAAAGTTCTGCTTCCATTCAAAGCTTTTATTATTACAATGTAATTATTCAGCATTCTTCGTATCAGCTCAATCAACAGAAAATCATACTAGTCAGTATAACTACACATCATGAAGGAGAGCAATTACCCAAAGATATGAAGGTCACAGGCAAGTAGCCCCAACTAGGAAGAATCTCCCTATCAGTTCAGCTTGTCTTATTTATAGGCTTTCAGAACCCTCTCCTGCATCAAAGGGGCATACCTTTTTGGCTAACTTAATATCTTACAACTTCAAATACCAGACAAGGTTATCCCTACTTGAAATATCTTCTTAAAATATATAAAAATAGTTCATTCTTGTTACTTCTTATCTTAACAAAGGCTATGTAGCATTAAGGATTACAAATTTTTCAACCAATACAAATTTTCTCAACCAATACATTCCTCCTTGAGTAATATCTCTAATTTTTGTGAAGTTAAACAATACTGCCATTCTCAGATACTCTCCGCACATGGGCCGTAATACATGGTATATGTTGATACAAGGTTCTTCTAATCTACACAAAGCCATACACCTGTGTTACTCCTTCATTTCATGCTCCTCTCCAAGGTTGTCCTATTCTAGGCCTCTAGGCTCCTTTTGTGTCATATCTAGTTATGGGGCTGGGTTAGCCCTGTTTCAGTGTGCAAAGGTATCTTCTAGGACTTTCTTGGCCAGATACAGCAACTGTTCTCCTATAGTTCTAGACAGGGCTTTTTTTCTGGGAAAAGAGGTGGTGGAACTCAGTGGGTTGCCCTTGGAGAAAATGGTCACATGGCTGGCGGCCCCGCCCCCTGATCTCCAGAGAGAGGGGAGTTGAGATTGCCCTCCGCGCCGCTGCAGCAGCGCGGAGGGCAATCTAAACTCCCCTCTGCCTGGAGATCAGGGGGCGGGGCCACCAGCCATGTGACCATTCTTAAGAGGTTCTGGAACTCCGTTCCACCGTGTTCCCGCTGAAAAAAACCCTGGTTCTAGATATATCCATGACATTCTGGTGAACACTGAGTGACTCACTTGTGTACAGCACAATAAAAGGAGTAAGAAATAATAGTGATATTATGGTGGGGGTCTGCTATAGATAGGGTTGCCAGGTCCTTTTACCCTCCCAGCAGGAGGCGGGAGACCTGGCACTCACCTTTTCTGTAGTGCTCATGCGCACGTGAGCACTCCCTGGCTGCATGATGACATCACTTCTAGGATGTGATCACACAGATCACGAAAAGGTTATAACAGTGCTTAGTTCTTGTGGCCCCTTCTTACATGCCCAGGGTAATGCCAATCACCACCTTGGGGTCAGTAGCAATTTTCCCTAGGCCAGTTCAGCTAGGTATCCTAACGGTGTTTTGCCATCTTCTGGACATGCAGCAGGGGTCACTGGGGGTGTAGGGGGTAGTTGTGAATTTCCTGCATTGTGCAGGGGATTTGGACTAGATAACAGTGGAAGTCCCTTCAAACCCTATGATTCTAGGACATTGTGCTGTCCCTGGGAGGGCTTTTGCACTCTGCAGCAGGCCAATTTCTGCCCGTTTGGAGCCGAATCAGGCCCATTTGGGACCTAAACTGACCCACGGTATCCAGAAACCAGAATGTTTTCTATTATATATTGAGATTAACAGCTCTTTATTATAATAAACATCTTTATTGGAGACTGGAAGCAGACAGACTGAAGACTCAGGCTCAACAGTAACCAATTTATACTTGTAGAAACCACTCCCACTTTTACAACAACCAATACAATGTAAGCAGCTCGAATCCTTCGTCTGCATGAACTATATACAAGTATCTACTTTTGAGCACAGCGACTGGACTACAAAGCAACAGTTCTGATTGGCCGTGCCGGCACCCAAGCACCAATAGCTTTGTAGGCCTCAGGAGCCTTCGTTCTACTCAAGCAATACATAATATTTTCTGTACCCATTGTGAAAGTAAGGTGTCAGCTTGAAGTCAGAATCAGTAAAGTCAGCTGTTTAGAATAATGGGCGAGACTGAGAAAAATTTAAATTATTCCTATTAAATGGGCATATTTTATACATGATATTTTTCCTGAAGTCCCTTTAGAAGGACTATCTATGGGAAGTGACTTGGTTTTAGGACAATCCAACTTTAGGAATGCCATTCCCCTGCTTGAGGTGGGGGATCCCCCACTCCCTCCCTCTGCCCCCCCCCCGCCTCTAGTCTACAGGAACAACAAAGAGGTAAGGGTCGGGGGACCTGGCATCTCTACCTAATTTAAATGGGAAAACCCTTTCTTAAATGTTCTCTATATTCAAATAGCCAGAGTTTCAGCAAAATTATTTCTACAGACGTAATTTCACAAGCTTAGAGTACTACTTTGGGAGAATATAAATTGCACAAAACAGTAGTTTAAAATTATGTTTACATAGTAGATAGCATGTGCCTTCCTTTGGAAAACAGGAAGAGGGCCCTCTTGACTGTCCGATCCACCAAAGAAGCTTGTCTGGTGCATCCATAAGAGAGGGCCTCTCCAGGGAAGTGCACACGGTCTACTCAACATCAGTTTTTAGAAGGCAGTTGAAGACAGTTTTATTTAGGTTTGCATTTGATTAATTTGGTTTTTCTTTTTATTGGAAATCTTAAAATTGTAATTTTTAAATTCTGATTTTTATTTATTTTGTTATTTTTACATTGGACAAGCCACCTTGAATGCAGTAAAGTAGAAAAGTGGCTTATAAATATTTTAAATAAATAAATAAAACATCTCTACTTCTTGATAATGAATCAGGTTGGTTCATGCAATGCTGAGTTTGGAGAAACAGATACGTAGAAAGCAACATGTAAACCAATCTGCAAATGTAAATCTTGCTTAGCATTTAGCCACTCACGCTGTTACCCTGAGAATCAAGTCTGACTGAGGGATTTAAGATATAATTACTTAAAATAAAACGAATAATAAATAAATAACCTCACTTGCTGGCAAACTGCCATCTTAACTCACCACTACTTTCCTGATTTGTTCTTCATTATGCAGTTGTGTTTTAATGTAAATTAACATATCCTGAAGTATTTGTTCTTGGCAGATTTCAATGGAAACAGATTTGGAGGAAACGAGCCTCAGACTTCACTGGTGGTTACAGCCAGAGGCTGATGCTGTCAAGTTCCTTATGCTTAATGTTTGTCACAAATTACAATTTACATTTTAAAAAATCCAGCCAGACTCTTTTCTTATTTTTCCCATCTCTGAATCACACAAACCATGTTGAAACGGCGTATGCTGGGGACTCAAACTATTATTCGGTCAGAAAGAATCTCGGTCTATGTGCTTGCTAAATCATACAATAGGCTGATGGCTATTATTGTGTTTGTGTATCTGAAGGGCTCTCATTAACGTCAAAGGATTCAGGGCATGATGATTAACTAATAGTTAAGCAGATACGCATGCCACTTTTATTTAAGACCATCTAGATGAATGTAAAGCACATGCTAGCATATATTTCAATATGCTGCCAAGGTTACCTCTGTTGTGTCATGGCTCCTTGACAGAGCATCTGCTTTGCATTCAAAGGTTCAGTCTCAGAGTTGGAAGGGGCCTCACAGATGATCTGGTCCAATGCAGGAACAGCTTAAAGCATCCCTGACACAAGCATTCGTCCAGCCACTCCCTGAAGACTGCCATTGAGTGGGAACCCACCACATCCATTGCCAGTCAACTCCACTGTTCAATTTGCTCTTAACGTGAAGAGGTTTTTCCTCGTATCCAGCCAGTACCTTCCCTCCCGTAGTTGAAACCTGTTTTTGCAAGTCCTATCCTCTGTTGCCAACAGGAGCAGCTCCCTTCCTTCCCCTAAGTGACAGCCTTTCAAACACTTAAAGAGAGCATTCATGTCTCCCCTCAACCTCTTCTCCTCCAAACCAAACAGCCCCAGGCCCCTCAGTCTTTCCCCGTAGGGCTTGGTCTCCAGGCCACTTATCATCCTGGTTGCTCTCCTCTGCACCCGTTCCATTTTATCCACATGGCCTCCAGAACGGCACACAATACTCCAGGTGGGGCACGACCAATGGGAAATATAGTGGGAAATGACACCCTGTGATTTGGATGCTACATCTTCGTTGATACACCCCCAAGATTGCATTTGCCTTGTTTTCTGCTGCATCACACTGACTGCTCATATTTAGCTTCCCATCCACCTGTTCCAAAATCTCCAGATAAAAGAATCCAGCAGACAGTGATGTGAAGGACCACTCCGCCTGCGACCCTGGAGAGCCACTGCCCACCAGAGAAGAGAATCTGGAACATGATAAGACTTAATGGTCTGGCTCAGCATAAGACAAGTCACATGGAGACATGAAGCTGCCCTATACCAGACTGGATGATCAAGGTCAGTCTTGTCTACTCAGACTGGCAGCAGCTCCCCAGGGTCTCAGGCTTTCACGTTCCCTTCTACCTGATCTTTTTATCTGGAGGTGCCAGGGACTGAACTTGCAAGTAATGCAGATGCCTCACCATCAAACACTTAATCTACCGAAAGTCCGAATATTTGCTCATATTCTTCCATCTTTGTTTTGACTTATCTGTTCCTCCTTCCTTTTCTTCTTTCTTTAGATTTAAATGGCTCAGGACAGAGATCTGCCTTTTGATTTATGCTACTCTGAGTCTCTCTACACGAGACATCTTATACACCCAACTTTTTCTGTTGATGGACGGCCGGCCAGACACGGCCCCAGACAATCTGGCCAGAGCTTTGGAGGCTGTGACGGCATGGTTGAAACAGAGCAGGCTGAAATTGAACCCAGTGAAGACGGAGGTCCTGCAGCTGGGACGGGGGCTGCCAGATGTTGGGATCCAGCTCCCTGCCCTGGATGGGACACCACTGGCAACTTTGCCAGTGGTAAAGAGTCTGGGCGTGCTCCTGGATGCCTCACTGTCGATGGAGGCCCAGGTCACGGCGGTTGCCCAGTCTGCATTTTTCCATCTTCGTCAGATCAGGCAACTTGCCCCCTACCTGACGCCTCAGGACCTGGCTACAGTGATCCATGCAACGGTCACCTCCAGGCTAGATTACTGTAACTCACTCTACGCTGGGCTACCCCTGGACCTGATCCGGAAACTACAACTGGTCCAGAATGCGGCGGCACGGGTCCTGACTGGTATACCTTACCAGCCACACATCACACCTGTCCTGCGCCAGCTGCACTGGCTTCCGGTTGAATTCCGAATCAGGTTCAAAGTGTTGGTTCTTACCTTTAAAGCCCTGAGCGGGTTGGGACCAGCATGTCTTCGGGACCGCCTCTCCCTGTACGTTCCCCGGAGATCGCTCCGATCAGCGGATAAATATTTACTTGTGGTCCCCGGCCCTAAGGAAGCCCGCCTCGCTTCAACCAGGGCCAGGGCCTTTTCAGTCCTGGCCCCAGCCTGGTGGAACGCTCTGTCAATGGAAACCCGGGCCCAGCGGGACATATTATCGTTCCGCCGGGCCTGTAAGACAGAGCTGTTCCACCAGGCGTTTGGTGATTGAAGGGGGCGGTGCCATGCCGGCCTCCCACCTTTGGGGTGGGGAAGGTTCTCCCCACCACTGCACCTTGTTCATTTTTTTTATTATTTGTATATTGATTTTAGTTTTTGTTTTTATCGATTTTAATTGTTCACCACCCAGAGCCCCTGGGGATGGGCGGTATATAAATTGAATAAATAATAATAATAATAATAATAATACAGGGATGCTCAAGTGTATGGAGATGGCAGTGTTAGCTGGGAAGCGTAGTTTAAAAAGAGAGCCAAAGGCTCTGTCAATTTCATCTCTCTCCAGGAGGGTGGGTGAAGATGAAATTAACCAACACTGGGAGGAGCGATCTCTGTCAGCTCTGTCTTTTTAAACTACCCTCATGTAGAGAGGTGAAACTGACAGAGCCTTTGGCCTTTTAAACTACACTTCCTGGCTAATGTTGCCTCTCCCTACACTTGAGCATCTCCATGTAAGATGTCTCATGTAGAGAGCCTCTCTGTTGCTGTAGCATAGTGGTTAAGAGGTTGGGCTGCGAATCAGCACTTAGCTGGTTCGAATCCCACTACTGCCATGAGCTCAGCAGGTGGCCTTGGGAAGCCACTCCTCTCAGTCCCAATTCCTCAACTATATTGTGGCAATAACAATAACACTGACTTTGTTCACCATTCCAAGTGGGGCACTAGGGGATAACAATAACAATAACACTGACTTTGTTCACCATTCCGAGTGGGGCACTAACCTATCCAGAAGAATGGTACGTAAGCACAGTTGAGGTTGTTGTTGTTAAAACACCACGTACATGAATTGCAATACATAGATATTGGTTAGGTACATAGATCAATACATAGATAAAGCACCACATATATGGATTGCAATACATAGATAGACATAGATATCTGTTTAAGATAACACTGATAATTTAACTGCTATTTAGAAATAAGGCAGTTTCTTTATGTATCCAACGAAAGGTAGAAGGAACCTAAATTTATTAAAATGTTCAGTTTCTAAATGAGCCAGAATTAATCACTTGTGCTAAGAAGTGTGCATTTCTGTTCTTAGAACATGGTCATTAGTAGAGGAGTTAAAAATATATACCTCCCACATGCAGATCTAATGTGTGCATTTCTTTATTCACTGATACTAATACTCATGAGTCTTGTTCTAGGACCTTGTTTTGATTGTTCAGAAAATGTTTTGATTGTTCAGAAAATATCAAAACCACTGAAGATATTGATGAATCGTTTTAGCGGCACTGGGCAAATGAATCGTTTTAGCGGCACTGGGCAAATGAATTGTTTTAGCGGCGCTGGGCAAATGAATCGTTTTAGTGGCGCGGCACTGGGCAAATGAATCGTTTTAGCGGCACTGGGCAAATGCTACTGCCATCAAGCCCCAGTTAGGTTGTCTGTAACTCTGGAAACATGGCCGCATAAATTGTCATGCCAGCCACTCAAATCTTCTACACACCAGGACACCTTACCATTTTCAGTAACCTGTACATATTCATTATGAAACCAGTTTTCATCAAAGTCTATTCTGGGTCACTGTTTTTTTAAAACCAGCTTTTTATGGTGAAATTCCACTGGGGGTGGCACAAATTAGACAACACAGAACCCGTCTCTCTGCTTTAAAGGCCCGCAGTTACACACCAAGGGGGAAAAGATCCATGTATCACTATACCTAAACTATTCCTCTGCTGTAAGGTTTGGCATATCATAAATTTGTTCAATTTCATATGAAGTTTACTGATGACATAGATCAAGATGGGTAACCGTGTTTGTCTGTAGCAGCAGAAACAAAAACCTTCATTTCTGTCTTCTGAACAACCTGACATGGTAGGGTGGGGATGGTAAAGAACACTGTTGTGGCTTCATATGTTCCTTTGCTGTGCTGTTTGGAAGACCATACAGAGCTGATGACAAATGAAGACGCAAGGTATGATGCAAGGAATCAGTAATAAGGATTTAAATTTTTTCCTAAGTCTTCAATTACATTTCAAATCAGTCATTGCAGTGTGTGTGTGTGTGAGGGGTATGAGGGGGGGGGGGGAGGGGGTGAAAGGGGTAAGGTGTGGGATGTTTCACATTCCAGTGTACCAAGGAAAGGCACAGGACTTAGTATGCACCAGGGTGGATTTGATTTAAATCAAATCGATTTAAATAACTTATCAGTAAGACTAGATTTAAATCATGGTTTTCTACATAAAGACTCATTCTTTTCTACATAAAGTCTCCTCACACTTAGCTTCTTGTGCAGATCTATTCTACTCCCAACAATCTTCTATTCATTGAATTTTCTGAAACTTGGCACTTCAGAGGTAAGGGGTTGGTTCTGTGTACAAAGATGTGCAAAGGAACAAGGGGATTAAGGCCTTTTTCTCAGCTGGGTATGTTTATTTTATAACCTTTTTGCTGTGAAGAGACATGATCTCTGCAGACACAAATTCACAGTTTTGAGAACTGTAAAACCAAACATCTGTGATTAATATCTTCTAGATAGAAAAAATGTCCAATAATCTTACAGAAACCTCTGGAAAAGCATGACATTGGCAGTTTTCACACTGCTTACCTTCCCTCACAATGACCCGGAACATTGCGCAAAAACGCAGAAGATCGCGTTTTCTCACGTTACGCAAATCTCGCATGAGAAAATGCGATCTTCTGCATCTTTTGTGCAATGTTCCGGGTCGTTGCAAGGGAAGATGAGCAGTGTGAAAACGGCCATTGTGAATGGATTAATGGAATTCGTTTACCAAAAAATTTAAAACATTGCACGAATATACATCCTCATGCTACATAATTAAAAACTAATCCTAATTTCATGATGATTACCTTTGGACTATAATGTATCTTAAATAGAAAACTATCTTTAGATAAATTTTTCCTCAAAAATTTTTTTAAAAAATCCAACTTAAATTTTAAAAATCTGATTTAAATTAAAAAATCCAATTTTTGTTTTAAAAAAATCATTTATTTTTATCCACCCTGGTATGCACGCTGTTTATGTCTAAAACTGGACTCACTACCCCCCCCCACACACATACACACTTTAGATGTGAATAGGTGGATTGCATGGATAAAGATCCCACTATTTATTAATTTGTATTTGTGTCCACTTGATTTTTTGGCTAAAAAAAAAATTACTTGCGCCTACTCTGAAAAGAGAATTTTAACTGCCTATAAAATGCAGGTGCTTCCTCCTCCTCCTCCTCCTATCTGCATCAAATTTGGAATGGAGGATCTCGTGCTTGGCGAGGGCTTCTGGTTGTCAGGTTCTGGTTCAGTTTAGGCCAAAGAGACTCCATTTTAACTTTGTCAGTGTGTCAAGTGTGCTTCTTGCAGGTGGGAAGACCGCTGCTGGGAGCCTAGCAGAGGGAGAGGGATTGTTATCGTCTGCATACCTCCGCCTTCCTGCCGCCCTTGGGAAACTTTCCTTTTCTCACCCTCAGGCCGTTTGTTTTGAGAACTAAGGGGGACGATGGGGCCTGAGGGGAAATGCATATTCTGTACCTATTCCTTTGCTTGGCATTCCTAACAATTCTACAGTTCAGCTAAGATCAATGTATCTTAGAATATGTACTCCAGTCGTTGACACTCTTCAGTAAAGCCTTTTGAAATCAATGGACTTTTGTCTTATTGCAAGAGGTGGGCTAAGTTGCAACTTTCGGTAAACCACAGTCTGACACTGGTAAGCGGTCCTGCCTGGCTGTGGGAGGACCTCTTCCCTTGGCGCCCTAATGACTGGCAAGTGCTTCTGGGAGGCTGCCTTTAGGCTCATCACCGGCGTCTGATCCATGGACAGAGGGGGGGTATACATCACCCTTGCACTCTATCGTCCATTCCTCGTCCTTGCTGGACTCTTGTCCCTAGGCGCCTTAACGACTAGTGAATGCTTCTGGGAGGCTGCCTTTAGGCTCGTTGCCAACATCTGGTCCATGGTCGGAGGGGGGTATACATCACCCTTGCACCCTCTTGTCCATTTCTCTGCCTCACTGGCCTCTTGCCTCCTTTCCCACTCCCTTCCATATGAAGCAACCTCCTCCTCCTCCTCCTCTCTCTCTTCTTCTCACGCTTTCAACTACTCATTCTCTTTCTCTATCTGCTCCTTACCTCTCCAACCCCATCTTCCTCTTCTCCCACCTTTTTATGAGGGCCTCTGGGAGGGGCGCCTGCCCTATCCTCCTGGCCTTGCCTTATTCCCAAGGAAGCCCATTTCCTCAGGCTTGACGGCCAACTGCCTCGACTCCCTGGCCCCCTCCTGGGGTTGGCTGCCCTCTCTCGCCCTACCTGGGCTCTTAGTATCCCATTGGAGGGTGGGGCTGGCTGGTTTCCACCTGCCTCATCTGACTCACTGTGGCTTGGGCATCTCTTTCCCTCCCCTGGCTATCGAGATAGGCAGAGCCCCAGGGCCGGGGCCCGCTCCAGCGGCGCAATCCAGCTGCCGGGCACCCCTGTCAGAAACAGTTCTGGCCATGGCGTTGCCCTCTTTCACCGCCCCTCTGACTTCCGCCACATTGGCGGTGGCAGCCTTGCTCTGTCCCTCTGCCCGGGGGGTCTCCGGGGTCCTGGCATAGGCAGCTGAGTAACTGGCTCCCAGCTGTCTCCTGACCCCTCCTCCTGGTAAGTCCGGGGGCTGAGCCTCAGACCCCAGACAGAAACAAAGAAAAAAATAATTTTAAAAATATAAAATGAACAATCCTCCACACATACAATTGTACAAATTCCTATTCTCTACCTCGGTGGATTATGTGTATTAACTCACACAATTAAGGAACCACATAAGAAAATCACAGTAAGAGACTGTCCAAAAGTATGGTGGAAGACATTTTCTATTATATGGTACTCAAAGATCAGAAAAAGTATCTAGAATATTCAAAATGTAAACAGTGAGTTTTGTATTAAATCTGTTTCTCTCACACACATGCCTTTTCGTACTCTGATTTCCCTCCATAGTTATAACTCTGACTTAATTTATAGGTAGTCTGTCTGCTGAAATCACGGCCTGGCAGGACCTACTATCCTTTTGCCGGGCCTGCAAGACAGAGATGTTCCGCCAGGCATATGGCTGAGGTCTGGGCCTCCGCCAGCCTGAAAAAACAAAAAGGGGTGTATAAAATCTTAACCCTCCCTGTGAAGGCTGGCCACCATCCTGTTTTAAATGTGCATGGATTTTAATATGTTGTTTTTATTGTATTTTGTATTTTAATATGTTTGCCAGGGCTTGTCGCTGCCGCCGCTGGGCGGAGCCCCAGCTGAGCCGGCCCTGACGTCAGAGGGGCACCAGGGATACTGCAGGACCCTGCTCTGTGGAAGGAGAGGCAGTATACATCACCCAGACTCCCTCTCAGTCCACTCGCTGGCCTGCTCAACCTGGCCTGCTTACCCTCTGCGTCCTCCATCATCTCCTCCTCCCAGAGCTCTCCTCCAAGCCTCCACTCTTGCACTGCACTGCTCTCACTCCACACCATCACTCCTTACTCACACCCACCACCTCAGAGCTCTTCCTAGCCACCTTATATAGGGTTTCCTTTCCCCGCCCCACCCTTCTTCTAGGCTCGTTCCCTCTCCTGACTTGGCCCAGCTGTGCCTTCCCTCAGGTGTTTCCCTCCTACCACTAATCCCTTCCTGGCTTCCTTGCCTTGCTGGCAGGGTGGGGTTGAATGCAAGCCATCCCCAGCTGAGGTCTCCTTGGCCTTGCTCGTGAGGAGCTGCCCTGGCCAGCTTCTGGGCTGCCTGATCATTGCTGCTGGGCGGGGCTACCCACCTCCTCCCCCAGAATGCCTGTGGCAGCTCCACCTGGAGGGGCTTGGCTCCTAGCCACTCCTGAGCCAGGCTGCTGTCCTCTAGCCAGGGTGTGGCTCTGGGCTGTAGTGGCTGCTTCTCCTCCTTGGCTGGTAAGGGCTCTGTTTGGGCTGTTACTGGGTCCCTATTCCCCCTGCCTTGGCCCTTTTCCTCTAGCCTATTTAGCCCCCCTCTAGCCTATTTAGCCCCCTCTCTTCTCCCTGCTCCCTCCAGCCTTCTGAGGCTTTGGCCTTTCGCCCCTTCCCCCTGGAGTAGGCAGGTTCTGGCTCTGTTTGCCAGTCAGAGCGGTTGAACTACTGTCTCCTGGCTGCCCCCCGCTGCTGCCTGTCAGCAAGTCCGGGGGCTGGGCTGCTGACCCCAGACAATGTTGTTATCTGTCCTGAGCCCGCTCACGGGGAGGGCGGAATAGAAATTTGAAATAAATAAAATAAATAAAAATAAATAGTGTTGCCAGCTTCTAGGTGGAGCCTGGAGATCTCCTAGAATTGCATCTCATCTTGAGTTTCCCTGGAGAAAATGGCTGCTTTGGAGGGTGGAGTCTATGGAATTATAACCTGCTGATGCCCCTCCCATCCCTCAAACCTGCCCTCTCCAGGCTCCACCTCCAAATCTGGAATTCGCAACCCTATTGATACAAAGTTTCATCAGAGAAAGAAGACACTATCCAACAAGATGATAATTTCTGAATAGTAGTATCTTTTGAAGCAACAAAATAAACCAAGAGTCCAGTAGTAACATAAAGACTAATGTTTAGCGAATGAATCTAGCTGAACTGTCCTACAGCTGTTTATTTCATTAAGGATAAAAGACTACATTTTTCTGTTGATGTTTTATAGCAATAATTTCCACCTAGAATATTGCAAGGTACGTATAAATTCACACACCCTTACAGAGTTAGAGGATCATTCCAAATGAGCATTTAAGGTTACTGAGATAGAAACCGCCTGTATGCAGCAATGAATTGATCTTAAGAGTCAGTACACAATAAGTGATTTTGCCAGATGTTCAAGCTGGATTCAGAAAAGAAAGAGGCACTAGAGATTGCATTGCAAATTTACGATAACTAATGAAGTAAACCAGGGAATTTCAGAAAAAAATCAGCCTGTTTTATAGATTACAGCAAAGCTTTTGACTGTGTAGATTATGAAAAGCTAAGGAAAGTCTTAAAAGAAACGGAGGTGCCACAACATCTGATTGTTTTGATGCACAACCTGTATTCTGGACAAGAGGTTAGTGTCAGGACAGAATATGGGGAAAGAAAATGGTTTCCAATTGGCAAAGGCGTCAGACAAGGCCGATTCCAGATGACTAACCTGAAGGCGCTGCATGCCGCCATGTTCCAGATCGCGACGGGGAAAACGCGAAATATCGCGTTTTCTCGCGCGAGTTTGGCGTGACGTCGCGCCAAACTCGCGTGAGAAAACGCAATATTTCGCGTTTTCCCCGTCGCGATCTGGAACATGGCGGCATGCAGCGCCTTCAGGTTAGTTGTCTGGAATCAGCCAAGGATGCATGTTATCTCCCTATCAGTACAACCTCTATGCAAAGCATATCATAAAGAAAGCTGAATTAGAACTAGAAGAAAGTGGAGTGAAAATTGGTGGAAGGAACATGAACGATTTGAGATACACAGATGACACCACATTACTGGCTGAAAATAGTGAAGACTTGAAATTACCACTGAGGAAGGTCAAAGGAGAAAGCACCAAAGCAGGATTACAACTGAACCGCAAGAAGACAAAAGTAATGACCACTGAGGAATTACTCAATTTTAAAGTTGACAATGAGGACACTGAAAATGTTCACGATTTTCTATTCCTTGGCTCAATCATCAACCAAATGAGAGACTGCAATTAAGAATTCAGAAGAAGACTGGGACTCAGAAAAGCAGCAGTGAGGGAGCTAGAAAAGATCCTTAAAGATAAAGATGTCTCTCTGGGGACAAAGATCAAGTTAATCCAAACTATGGTATTCCCCATTGCCATGTATGGATGTGAAAGCGGGACAGTGAAGAAAACTGACAGGAAGAAAATTGATTCATTTGAAATGTGGTGCTGGAGGAGAGTTTTGTGGACACCATGGATGGCCAAAAGCACAAATAAATGGGTACTAGATCAAATCAAGCCTAAAATTTCCCAAGAAGCTAAAATGACAAGACTAAGGCTATCATACTTTGGTCACATCATGAGAAGACAAGATTCTCTGGAAAAGCCAATGATGCTAGGAAAAGTGGAAGGCAGCAGGAAAAGAGGAAGACCTAAAACGAGATGGCTGGACTCAATAAAAGACGCCATGTCCTCCAGTTTGCAGGATCTGATTAAGTCTGTTAATGATGGGACATTTTGGAGGTCTCTCATTCATAGGATAGCCATAGGTCAGAGGTGACTTGATAGCACATAACACACACACACACACACACACACACACACACACGTGATCTTATTTTATATAACGCATTTCTATGCCTCATTTCCACTCAAATAGGGTCCCTTCAAGACAGCAACACAAAGGCATTAAAACATTTAAATCATTAAATCCACGTTTAAAATGTGTATGTAAAATATTTACCAAGAAAATAATAACATATAGACATAGAAACACAACACAACCAGGGAGGAAGGCCATTACAACAAGAGTTTACTAATCTCCCTGGGGAGGGAGTTCCAAAGTTTAGGCATGATGACCAAGAAGGCCCTTCCTCAGACTGCCACCCATCTAAGCATCAGACGGTAGAGGCATATGAAGCAAGACCTCCCAAAATGACTGGAGTGGGTGACTAGGTTCATATGGGAGAAAGCGGTCCCATATGGGTTTGCTGGCTCCAAGCTGTATACGGCTTTAAAGCACCTTTAATTGAACCTAGAGGCAAAGTGGGAACCACTGTAGATGGAACAAGACTGGAGTGATACGTTCCCTATGACCCACTCAAGTCAAAATTTTGGTCTCAACATTCTGAATCTGTATCAACTGTAGCTTCTGAAGGGCAAACCCGCATAGAGTGCATTGCAGTAATCTAACCTAGATGTTACCGAGGCATGCACCACAGTGGCAAGATATTTCCTGCCCAGGGGCTGGAGCTGGTAGAAGGCACTTCTAGCCACTGCTGCCACCTGTTAAGCCAGCAGGAAGCCTGGATTCAGCAGCACCCCCAAGCTATGAACCTGCTCGTTTGGGGGGAATGCAACCCCATTCAGAACAGGAGGCAGCCCCATTCCCCTTGCCACAAGTAGTACCTCCATTGTGTTAGGATTGTGTTTCAGCTTGTTAACCCTCAACTAATCCAAAACTACCTTCAGGCAACTCTTCACAGTTTCCACAGCCTTCCTGAGGTCTGCTGGAAGCATGAGATAGATTTGAGAGTCATCTGCATATTGGTGGCAATTCATCCCAAATCTCCAAATGACCTCTCCCAGAGGCTTTACGTAGTTGTTGAAAAGCATCTTTCCCCTGCAAGGAACTGAGGGCAGTGTGGGCTATCATCTTGTTTAAGTCCCCACTCTGCCATGGAAGCTTGCTGGGTGACCTTGGGCCAGTCACACCTTCTCAGCCTAATAACCTACCTCACAGGATTCTTGTGTGGATAAAATGGAAAGGAGAATGCTGCATTCCACTTTGTGTTTCCATTGGGGAGAACGTAGCATATAAATAAAGTAAATAAATATATCTTCATAATAATATACCATGTAAGGTATGTTAGGCTAGAGAGAGTGACTTAAAAGATCACCCAGTGATTTTATGGACCTTTTCTAAGCTTTGTGTTACACTTCACCCAGCATTTAGTGAAATACTACTGCGCAACTCAATACATTTCAGACTTCAAGGGAATAGCAAGGCAAAGCTCTCTGCAAGGACTGAAGATCTACTCCTGGATATATTTGCAACTTAACTATGTATTTTAAAGAACTTGTATTGTGGTTACTGTTGGATAGTTCATTAACAAAATTTTTACCAGCACAACGGCACCCCTGTTCGTATGTAGCTCCACCATTCCATGGTCATCCACATCCTTTGATTCCTTCTTTCTGTCAAATTCCTACTTGCCCATCTGGGTGAAAATTCATGGTAGAGCCTTGGCTTAGGGCTGAAAAGTTATTCTACATCCCACTCAGCTGCCCCTCAACCTGGTTCCTTGCAGCTGAGGCAGCAGCAGGGGGTTACATTAAGAGTACCCCTTTGCCCAGTGGAGTCTGCCTCTATCTAGTGTGGCATCATATCATCTTTCTCTTTTTGAATTGATTGAGATGATGTGGGAATCTTGGGACACCGGTAAGGAACCCGAACACTTCTCTCTACAGTAAAGCAGTGTGTCTCACTCCTGTAATGATTTGATGCTCCTTCACAACATAAAGCCTTCAGTTATCTCTCTACACCTATAAATCTATGTAAATTCACTGTTAATTTAAACTTCCATAGTCTTATAACTTTGTTATTAAAATTCACTTAACATATTTTGTAGGATGCACTCGCATTTCTACCAGTGTGATTCAGTTTTGTGCAGAAATACAACAAAACAGAATAGCAAACAGAAAAAAAAAGACAACTGCAGAACAAAGTTGCTAAAGCTCTGTACACCACTATGTATCAGGGAGATACTAACGAGATGATACAGTAAACAGTTTATTTTTAAAAACCTATATAAATGTATTATTGGAAGAGTTATCCACATATTTTAAAATGTTCAAACCACCAGCCAAACCAAAGATGAAATTATTGTACTGACCATTAATCTCCTGTTTTATTCACATCATCTCTTTTTGTTGGGCTAAAAAAAAAAAAAAAGAACTGCATCATAAGGAAAACGAGTCATGTTGATTCCTAATTCCGCCTCCTGTTTTGAGATAGCATCAGGAAGTCTTTGCAATGGGGTAAGGGGGTAAGTAGGAATATTACTCTACAGACTTTTGTATGATCCCATCCTGCAATGTGAGCCTAGAGTTCCTCACATTAACATAAGCCTGTGCTGGCTGATAATTGCTTTTAAATAGGGACATTACTGAAATTTGTAACAACTCTGATTAAGAAGTCAAAGTTTCCTTTGCGGCTTCTCTAGAGACTCAGGACAAAACTACTCTTGCTCCTTCCCCCAACAATATTCATAAAATGTGATAGAAATACTGCCTTTTTTGTATTAGTTACATATTAATAGTACAAAAGTGGCATATAATGCTACAGTATATAAACGGTGGATAACATAACAACTGCATTAAAAACTATTTTAAAAACGAATGAAAACAGAAAATTTGCCAAAGAAAGTAAGTAATTAAAAAACAATTTTCCCAAATATGTGCAAAAATTAAAAGAGCTAAAATGAAGTCCCTGTTGACACGTGCCTAATTTTAGAGGCCACATGAAGGAACTGCCCAATTCTGCTTTGTTGTATTTAGAGGTGTGCATAAGAAAAAAAATCATTAAATTCAGTTCAGTAATACTGAAATGGAAAAATATTCAGTATTCCTGGTCACGGAAATATGGATTAGAGTACAGCATACTTAGTGACACTCATGTATTCTAGTGAACTGTATATGAACTCTGTATGAACTTAACTGTAGTTTTTTTTTCATAGCATAATTGTATAACTACACAGGTGCTCCTTCATCTTTGACAGTTAATTAAAAATAGTGGACAGTATCAAATAAATGTTCTCTAATCATAGAATGGACCAACGATAATCTGCTCGCTTAATTTTACCTGTCATCTTTATATTTCTCATCTTGCAGCAGGACACAGTGTTGCGTTTTGGCAAGGTGGAATGTCACATGATTGAAAATATGAATAATTAATTCAATCTTAAACCAATCATAGTTTATCTATGCTATCACATGAAAAAGATCTTAGATTTCTGCATAAGATAACATATAAAAAGGACTAACCCAGAGAGTAAATCAGGGTTTTGAATGGAAATAAATTTCACGAAGATCTAGGTGAGAAACTTATCTTTGTAATATGTGCTATGGGAACTAGAAGCAAACTGAAGCAATATTAATAACAACAACAACAACATTCTATTTATATACTGCCCTTCAGGACAACCTAATGCCCACTCAGAGCAGTTTACAAAGTATGTCATTATTATCCCCACAACAAAGTACCCTGTGAGGTGGGTGGGGCTGAGAGAGCTCTAGAGAGCCGTGACTAGCCCAAGGTCACCTTGGCTTCAAGTGGAGGAGTGGGGAATCAAACCCGGCTCTCCAGATTAGAGTCCCACGCTCTTAACCACTACACCAAACTGGCTCTGGAAATGGAATCCCTCCAGAACCAAAGTGAAGCAAGGGGACCAGCATCACACCAGAGAATCACACCCATTTCACCAAACAAGGGACTCTCTTGCAACTTAGCCCAGCAGAACCAGTGTCATTCACAGCAGCCAGGCACCAGTTTTAGCCAATGGAGGGACACTGCAGAACAGAACCAAGCAGTACCCAGCTGTACAAAGTAACAGCAAGCAAGCACAGTTGCATAAGATGGATCCCACCCATGTGGCCTCAGGCTGAAACTGACAATGAGGTATTTGGGAAACCCAAGTAATCCTCTCTCTGTGACACTTTCATCATCAGCCACCTCCCATCCCTGCAATGAGGAACGTTAACATTAGAACAATATATTACATACATTATACATAAGAGCATTCTGTAGCTTCATTTGGTGTTTCGTAGGTTTCCCTCTGTGACACGTGGTGTGTCATTCCCTACTTTCCCTAATATCTCTCTGACTCTTCCCATCCCAGCAGCAAGAGAAATGGGGGCCCTTTTCCTAATTATCTGCAGAAATTTGAGCTAACACTGGCCAGTGGTTTTGCCATGTGTGGAGGGAGGAGGTCCAAACTGCAATGTGCATTTGTTGTGCCAACTGAATCAACTATCCTTCTCCTGTTGGTTTTCTACCTAACTTTTAAGTCTTTGGAAGATCATTTATCCCCACCTCATAGACTCTCAGAGGATGCAGGCCACAAAGTGGGCTCACCTCATTCACTCTGGAAGTCCAAAGTTGGAAAATTGAAGAGAGGCAAGTTGACCTTCAGGGAGACCAACTGCTCAACTCTCCAGGGGAACAGGTGAGTACAATGTGAGCAGTCAACATTGCTCACATGGGAAAAGATGTGCTTGCTCTCCACTCTCACTGGAGGGCATGAGGGGAGCTTTTGAGCCTCAAGGGAGAGGTCTGCCCAGACTGCCTCTTTCTTGGCCCAGTAGCTCAGCAGATTGGTGGAAAGCAACTCACAGGACTCTGAAAGTGGTTGAGGGTTAAGAGATAGAGATGTGGGGGTCACTATGTCCACAATCTCTTCCTCTTCCTCCACCATCCTCTCCTCCTGACTCATTCTGAAAGGCCTGGTGCTGGCCTCAGGGGAAACTGGGGAAGTCTCATCAATGGTGGACCTCTCCCCCAGGCCCTCCAACATCCTCTGAGTCTTTGGGGTGAGAGTGAGGGACGGAAAACACACGTTCCCCAAGCTCATCTCAAAAGGCTCCTCATGCTGCCCCCCCTCCCACTGCTGGGTCTCAACAGCTGGAGGAAGGGAGCCTCAGCAGCAGGCCCCTGCCCAGTGCCAGCCCCTGCCTCAGACACCTGGGTTGGGGGTGGCACTTCAACAGCTGCCTCGGCAAAGAGGACCTTGCGAACCCTCTTGCTGTCACCAGAAGCCAGGCTGGTAAATGCCAGCTGTGCTGGGAAAGGCCTCTTCCGCTCAAGTGGGGGATGAGCTGCCCCTCCCCTCCACCCCTCTAGATTTATCCTTCCTCTTTACCACAGGGCCTGTCTCTGGTCTCCTATCACTCATTTTTCTGCCCCCTGTGACCTACACTTAGTAACTTACCTTATTAAAAAGTTAATTTACCAACATACACAAAGCAACTAGCCAAAAATGAGAGTTTCTTTTAAAACATACCGACCTACCCACTCTGAAAGCTTGCTTTGGGGGTCTAAACCTGGAGATGAAGACACAGAACTTCAATCTATGACCAAAAAAATCTACTTTTAATGTGCCTGGCCTGGATCCAAGGGGCCAGAGGTGGACAGGGAAAGCTTAGTTAAATGTCACTAATGGACAGCCTATTTATGTATAGAATTTGAGTAGAACCTGAACTCTTCTTAATTCCTACAAAAGGCCTTTAAAGGGGGGGGGGGAGCACTGTTTGGTTCCTAAAAGCTACCAATTAAGTTTTGCTTTACAAGACCTACAACTAGCTTATCTTAAAAACACTTTTTAAAAATTCACAACCCTCTCAGGACACCCAAAAATTATAACCAAACATCACTAGGTAATTTAAACTAAACTAAACCAAGCACCCCAGCAAACACCCCCCCTCCCCGCTGGAGAAGAATAACAACAAACAACAATTGAACACCAAACCAAACTTATGGCAACAAAAACCAGAACCCAGAAAAAAACATGAAGCAAAAAACGCTGTAAAGAAACAGCACCTCAAGCCCCAACAACAGGGGAAAACAGCTGCCCCCCCCCCAAACAGGAGAATTTAATAAAATTAACTGGAACTATACCACCAAATAACAAATCACCCACAACAGAGGATAAAACAAAGAAGAACAAGCAGCCATTTTGGTTTAACCCACTTCAAACCAACCCCCCCCCACACACACACAAAAGCCCAACCAAAGCACCCCCACACAGTAAAAAAAAAAGTGTTTAAAATGCAAAGTAAAAAAAAAAATCGTTTCCCTTCCCCCCCCCCCCCCCAACTCTATCCCTCCCAGACACCAGGCCAACTCCCTGCCCCTAAAGAGAGAACAAACCCCGTGAGTTTATATAGCTCTCAAATCAGACAGCAGCAGGAGTCCTCCACGTACTGCGGCAGGCCTCAGCAGGCAACAGTAGGAATGCACTGGGCAGCAGGAGCCAGTTGTCCACCTCGGGTCCACAGCAGGCCAGGCCCAGGTCAGACAAGTGAGAGAGAGAGTCCACATCCAGCAGCAGGCAGAGTCTCAGATCTCTCCAGGCAGCCAGAGCGCACACACCACACAAAATGGAGCCTACTGAGACAAGCCTGCCTATTTAACTCCTTCCAGGGAAGTTTTAAGAAGTCTCTCTCCCTCCAGAGAATCCTACCGGCCAGAAAAGGAGAGCCCCTGCAAGGATTAGCCAGTCACTCCCCACTCCCTTCCCCCTTCCCCCCGCCTCACTCTCCCTCCCTTCTCCCCCTTCTCATCTGGTAAAAAAGGTGAGAAACGATGTTCCTTTACTGTTCCTTAGCAAAAGGACACCGAAGAGACAACCCAGCTGCTATTAATTTGGTAAACCAGTTTGAGAGCCGGTTTGGTGTAGTGGTTAGGAATGGCAGGACTCTAATCTGGAGAGCCGGGTTTGATTCCCCACTCCTCCACTTGAAGCCACCTGGGTGACCTTGGGTCAGTCACAGCTTCTAGGAGCTCTCTCAGCCCCACCCACCTCACAGGGTGTTTGTTGTTGTGGGGATAATAATAACATACTTTGTAAACCACTCTGAGTGGGTGCTAAGTTGTTCTGAAGAGTGGTATATAAATCAAATGTTATTATTATTATATTATTAAACTTGAGTTCAGGAATAACAAATCTGATTCAGTATTCCCTTTTGAGCTTGGTAATACCAAATCTTACCAAATCAGGTAAAATTCGGTATTTTAAAAAGAATACCAAACCCGAATCGCACATCTCTAGTTGTATAAGAATTTGCATATTTTTCTAACTTTCTTTTTTGAGGGAACCATTTTATCAACTTGTCTATTAAGGTACATAATGCACATAATGCAATCGCCGACATGGGGACTAGGGGGACAGCCTTACAGTGGCTGGTCTCCTTTCTCCAGGGTCTGGGACAGAGGGTGGCGCTCGGGGGAGATCTATCACCCTGTCACCCTTTGGTGTGCGGGGTTCCGCAAGGGGCGATACTCTCCTCGATGTTATTTAACATCTACATGCGCCCCCTCGCCCAGTTGGTGTGGAGGTTTGGGCTGGGCTGTCATCAATATGCAAATGATGCCCAGCTTTTTCTGTTGATGGACGGCCAGCCAGACACGGCCCCAAACAATCTGGCCAGAGCTCTGGAGGCTGTGACGGCATGCTTGAAACAGAGCAGGCTGAAACTGAATCCGGTGAAGACGGAGGTCCGGCAGCTGGGACGGGGGCTGCCAGATGTTGGGATCCAGCTCCCTGCCCTGGATGGGACACCACTGGCAACTCTGCCAGTGGTGAAGAGTCTGGGTGTGCTCCTGGATGCCTCACTGTCGATGGAGGCCCAGGTCTGCATTTTTCCATCTCTGTCAGATCAGGCAACTTGCCCCCTACCTGATGCCCCAGGACCTGGCTACAGTGACCCATGCAACGGTCACCTCCAGGCTAGATTACTATAACTCACTCTACGCTGGGCTCCCCCTGGGCCTGATCTGGAAACTACAACTGGTCCAGAATGCGACAGCGCGGGTCCTGACTGGTATATCCTACCAGTCACATATCAACCTGTCCTGCACCAGCTGCACTGGCTTCCGGTTTAATTATGAATCAGGTTCAAGGTGTTGGTTCTTATCTTTAAAGCCCTGAGTGGGTTGGGACCGGCATATCTTCGGGACCGTCTCTCCCTGTATGTTTCCCGGAGACCGCTTTGATCAGCAGATATATGTTTACTGGTGGTCCCCGGCCCTAAGGAATCCTGCTTCGCTTCAACCAGGGCCAGGGCCTTTTCAGTCCCGGTCCCAGACTGGTGGAACACTCTGTCAATGGAGACCTGGGCCCAGCGGGACATATTATTGTTCCGCCAGGCCTGTAAGACAGAGTTTTTCCACCAGGCATTCGGTGGTTGAAGGGGGCGGTGCCATGTCAGCCTCCCACCTTTGGGGTGGGGGGGTTCTCCCCACCATTGCACCTGGTTAATTTATTTCATTGTTGTTTATTGTATGTTGATTTTAGAATTGTTGTTTTCTTGTTTTTATTGATTTTAACTTGTTCACCGCCCAGAGCCCCTGAGGATGGGCGGTTTATAAATTGAAATGTAATAATAATAATAATAATAATAATAATAATAATAATAATCTACAGAGAACCCTTAAATATCAAAGGATTCTTAAGAGTCCTGAAAATCCTCATATTCTGTTCAATGGAGGTGCTGGCCAAATTCTTTATACTTAACTGCTGCCCATTGACACCTGAGATGTACCCCATAACACACTGAAATAGGCCAAAGCTATCCAGCTGGCAGTATCAGTATTGGAGGATAACTTGTCTTTCAAAGATGCTTGTACACCATTATGGCTTTTCTTACTGAGAAGCTCCTGAGAAGCTTCAGAGGAATTCAAGGGTTCTCTGAAAACTATTGATACGAAGATGAGAAAGTATTGAGTTACATGGATCTCTGTGCGCAATGAAGAATTCAAGGTAGCTCTAAGTCAACTTTGTGTTCTACTAGCCATTTTCTGGAATATAAATTTATGCAATGCTCTTAAACACATTACTTAGACACAGAACTCAAAATAAATAGTAAATATTCATTAGAACATATTTCCGCTAAATTTCTTATATTTCCACTAAATTTCTATTGCTCGTCTGCTAAGAATTCAAAAGGATTTTGGAGGGCCTTAGACGAGGCACTCTCAAAAAACCCTTTAACCTGAAAGAGACAGAATGAATAAACCAAAAATTCTTCTATACTATCTCTAGCCTTCTAACTAGTTTCCCCATGAAAATAAGAACAGCAGCAGTGTTGGGGCAGTAGATCCTTTGCAAATGCCAAGTCCTGCCAGCCTCTCTTTGCAAATGCCAGGTCTCTGGAGCCAGCCCTATAGCCCTATTTTATATCCTATATTCAATACATATAACAAGAGTAAATTCATAATGGCAGCAATAATAATAATGTCACTGACACCAATCAACATTCATCTTTGTGTTGCAGGTCTGCCAAAACAAGTTGTTCTTCGAAAGACTGCGATAGCAGAAGGTAAGTGTGAACCCAGTCGTCAAAATTCCAACTTCAGGTAACAATCTAACTTATTCCTTATCTTCTCAGGTAGGATCACAAATGAAATGCTTGGGGCACGATGCCAAGAGCCCCTCCCAACAAGATGCCAGCAGAAGTGACTCATTTCGCGTGTCAGCTTTATCAAAGGCAAAGATTTGATCCTTTATTTAATTCAGCCTTGACTGTTTCCAATATTCAAAAGGGTGCATCCCCTACTGACATATACCGTGATGGTATATGGCCGTTCTTGTGGCCATTATGAATTTATTCTTGTTATATTTATTGAAATGTATATTGAAATGATGTTTTTAAAATATTTATTGTGAGACTCTTGTAATGTGATTTGGAATTCCTGTTCATAGAAATTTGTAGGAGCACTTTGAGCACTTTGCACTTTATTGCACTGTTTACATACCATAAAAATCTATAAAAATCTTTATAAATTTCTAATTGGTTTGAGATATTAGCTTTGATTGATTGTGGTTCAGCTATGTAATAGGCCTGGCAAGGGGGGGGAACCCCTTCTGTTTTTAGTCTAGTGGTTAAGAGTGGCAGGACTCTAATCTGGAGAGCCAGGTTTGATTCCCCACTCCCCTGCTTGAAGCCAGCTGGGTGACCTTAGGTCAGTCACAGCTTCTCGGAGCTCTCTCAGCCCCACTCACCTCACAGGGTAACATACTTTGTAAACCGCTCTGAATGTGGCATTCAGTTGTCCTGAAAGGCGGTATATAAACTGAATGTTGTTATTATTATTAACCTCAGGATTCACTTGAAGAAGCGAGAGACTGCCATGGCACAGCTGCCAGCAAGCCAGCAAGGAGGTTGTTCCATAAACACTTCTGGCGCTCTCCCCTCAGGTCTTGCATAGGGAAGGAATGTCAAGCATCTCTGATGAAAATGTTTGGCGTTGGTGGCCAAGAAGGGGGGATCCAGAGAGCATCAAAGAACGTCCCTTGGTGCATCACCAAGATTATTTCTGTAAATGGACACCATCCAAGATTAAAGACATTGGCTTTCATGGGTTTCTCCAAGAAGTCCGTCCTTGAAATATGCCCCCTGCTTGTACCACGTTGAGCAGGAACATGCTGCACTCCCTTTACAGGGCTGCCAAGGATTATGTACAGGAACAGTTCTCTTGCGCTGCTGGGAGAAGTGTGCACTTCACGGCAAGGCTTTGCCCCACACCGAGGTTCTCGACGAGATACACATCGCAGGCAACATCGCTGCCACCATCGAGATACACTTATCGGACTGAGTAGACAGAGGCATCACCAAGGGATACATGGTGACAGGTGGCAGCATATACAATGAAGGCGGCAGCAGCACAAGCAGGCCTCAAGAGCATTTACGACATGGCCCACAAACTTCACCTCAGAGTGAAGTATGCACTGGGTCTGAGTTCTTCTGAGGAACCTGCAGAGGATCCCATGAGCAGTGAGTTCCAGTGTCTCCTCCAGAAGTGCCAGTGCCTCGTGTGTCACTTCTTGCTCAGCGTCAAAGCAACTCACCAACTGCAGGCCAGGACAGGCATGCAGCAGCGTCACCTGGTCAGTGACATCATCACTCATGATGATGTCACTCCACCCATGCCTGTCAGGCTCTGGATGACAGAATACAGCAGACAGATCCCTGGTTCATTGTAGCAAGACACAGGTCCTTGGTTAAATGACTTTTATTCAGAAATCAGCTCTTTTCCATATTCAGGTCCAAAGGTCTACTTAGGAGTAAGCAGCTAAGTAGTGCTAGTAGAAATTTGACAAGAATGGCAACATGGGAAAAACACATCCCTTTTCTACCTGACTTTCCTTCCCCCTCCCAATGCCCAACAATTCATTGTTGTTCTTTTCTGTGTGAGAACGTTGTGCATATTTGTGCTATCACACCACGAAGAGAGAAGACACATCACAGTCCGGAAGAAAGGTTCAAAGTGGTAAACAGACAACAGCCACCTGGGAACGTGTGAGAACCCACTAGAACACTGGCAACAGGAAATGGAATTATACCAGGCAATTAAGCATCTAATATTGGCTTGATTTAATGGGCACAGTCAAACACGACAATGCCATTCTCAAGCACTCTGTAGAGCAGCAGGCTACCCTCATGTGGCTCTTGGGGAGATGATGAAGGGCTGCCATAGCCTGCAGCTCAAGGTTCCTCTGACCCTGTGAGAGTGGCTGCGGAGAGAGAGGAGAACTTGGGTTTCCCAAAATAACCCCTCACTCTCAGTTTCAGCATAAGGTCAAGCAGGATCCATCTTCTACAGCAACTGAGCTTGCTCGCTGTTGCCTCGTGCTAGCAGCTGGATACTTGCTTGGTTCTGTTCTGCGGTGTTCCCCACTGGCTCGGGGTTCTGCTTGACTGCCATTAATGACACTGCTTCCATTCGGCTACGTTGCAACAATGTGCCTTGCTTCAATATATTGTCAAAGGCTTTCAAGGATGGAGAACTATGGTTGTTGTGGATTTTCCACGCTGTATCGGCGTGGTCTTGGCATTGTAGTTCCTGGCGTTTCGCCAGCAGCGGTGACTGGCATCTTCAGAGGTGTAGCACCAAAAGACACAGATCTCTCAGTGTCAAAATGTGCCTTGCTTCAGTTTGATTTGGGTGAAATGGATTTGCTTCTCTGGTTTGACGTTAGTCTCCTTGCTTCACCTTGGTTCTGGGGGGAGGGGTCCAATCCCTTGATTCAGTTTGGTTCTGTTGGCTTTCTGTGTGTGGAGCTTGATTTTGGGAGTGTGCCTTAGCTGTGGCAACCTTGCCCAAGTGTGTTTCTGCAGTGAGATTTCGCTTTGACTTTTTCCCCAGAAGCAAAAATAGAGTAGCTAGGGGCACCTTGATCAGGGGCCCATAGAATCGGACTCCAGGTTCCAATATTCCTGAACCTTGGGTGGTATTTATAGGACATTCAAGAATCGTTTGCTTTCAGTCATCAACCAACAGGGAGACTGCAATGAAGAAATCAGAAGAAGACTGAGACGTGGAAGAGCAGCTGTGAGGAAGCTAGATAAGATTCTTAAAGATAAAGATGTCTCTCTGAGAACCAAGATAATCCAAACTATGGTATTCCCCATTACTATGTATGGATGTGAAAGTTGGACAATGAAGAAAGCCAACAGGAAGAAAATGGATTAGAAATGTAGTGCTGGAGGAGAGTTTTGCAGATATCTTGGACAGCCAAAAAGACAAGTAAGTGGGTACTAGATCAAATCAAGCCTGAATTCTCCCTAGAAGCTAAAATGACAAAACTAAGCCTATCATACTTTGGTCACATCATGAGAAGGCAAGATTCTCTGGGAAAGTAAATAATGCTAGGAAAAGTGGAAGGCAGTAGGAAAAGAGGAAGACTCAAAACGAGATGGCTTGACTCAATAAAAGAAGCCACGTCCTCCAGTTTGTAGGATCTGAGCAATGACAGAATGTTAGGGAGGTCTTTCCTTCATAGGGTCGCCACAGGTCAGAGGCGACTTGACGGCACATCACACACACACACACACACACACACACACACGAGTAGTTTGCTTTCAAATTTGGTGGAGTTTGCTTGAAAAGTGCCAGCCCTAGTCCCCTGGGTAGCCCCCCGATAGTTTTCCTCATAAGGAATAAAGGCCAAATATATCAGAGAGTCTCTGATCTGTCTGAGACGGATCAGAGAATCTTTCCTGAATTTTGAGAATTCAAGGGGTTTTTTGCCGGGGGAGGGGGGCGGGATTCCCAAATCTCAGATCTGGATTTCCCAGATTTTTTTTTCCTTTTGGTGCACACCCCTAGTTAATTATTGTTATTTGGGTATATGCATGAAACATTTTGATTCCGCATTAGATATTTTCATGCATTGAGTATACTAAATGGTATCTCGACTATATTGACTTTACATTACCTCAAAACATTTTAAACAATATATAAAATTTCAAAAAATGAGAAATCGAAGCGTCTTCTAAAGATCTGTTATGCCGAAACATCAGTAACCATTAACTAGTCTTACAGACAGGTGATAACTTTCAGGAAAGCAGGGAAAAAGAGGAGACCCCCTTCCACTTCCCTTGGTTCTCTGTTAACATAGAAAACGCCCCTTGGAGTTGTGGGGTCTTGACAAGGAGCAACACTTTCTATCATTTTCCATAATTTTTTTTTTTGCAGTGAGGTGATGCTCAATGAAAAATTATTTCCTCAGATTAATGAGAAGTGAAAATATAAATGGCATATTAAGTGTTTTTCAAAGGAGCTCTCTCTTCACACACTCCCATTCAATGATTTGCATAGCTAATTACGTAGGTCATCAAGAAACACCCCAACCTCCCTGCAAATTGGGTTCGAGAAACAAACCAAATGAAAAACTCCTAGCATGAACACATAACACAGACACACAAAGTTTTTTTCCAGTTGCTTGGATGTACAGTGTAATCCTATGAAGAGTTACTCCAGTCTAAGCCACTTAGGAAATTATTACATAGTCTTCATAGAAAGAGAAGCCAGTCTAGGCTCCATCGGTCTTTGTCTCAGTCACTGCCCCCAAATCTGTTGGTTTTTTCAAGAGTCCATTCTGCCCATGTCCATCAGCCGATACACAAAAGCAAACAGCCTTCCACGACTCCTTCCCTTCACGTGTCAGAAGCATTTGGGATCTACCAGTACGGTGAGTTTTTCTTAGTGAAGATTATCCATATTTTGTCTTTTTCGGGTATAAATTAAAAAGTGAAGGAGTGTACCACAAGTGATTTCTGTATCATCTCCACCTCCAGATAAATGCATGGTTGTTATTTATCTGCACAGGGGATCCAGATAGTCAGATATTTTCCAGGGGATCCCTTAACTTAGCTAGCACCGCAACTCTGTGGCTTCTCTCACCACCCCTGGCTTACTGAATCCCTTCTGCTTGGGAGTGCTACATGGAATGCGATGGTATGAAAATCATGGACAGAGACTGTGGCATCACGGGCAACAAGTCCTCCCAAATCACATTGTGATTTTTTCCCCCTTCGTTATTCAGTGATTTAAAATGCTTTAGCAGCCGACCACTTCTTTGCTGTAGCCCTTACTATATGGCCCTTAATGCAACTACAAAACCAGAGGAACCTAGCAGCAAACTAACTTTCCCAACCATGATATCATGCTAGATGGTTTGTCTCTTTGTGTGTGTTTTAAATTGAATTTGCTTTGTTTCTGGGCAATCCCACTCTCCAGAGCAAGAACGGCTATCCCACAAGATGCAGCTAAAATAATATTTACTCTTCCCCAACCAAGCAGCTTGGCTACTCCAGCCCATTTCTTTTCCATGAGGCAGGATACTGCAAAACAGTAATAATCTAAGTTTAGCACAAGCAGGAAAAAAAGTCATTTTGGAAGACCTGAGTGATATGCATCTAAAAAGCTTGTGCGGGTTTATCTTCAAGACCTACCTATGGTCCAGTAAAGGTAATTCATGAAAGAGGAGCTACCTTTAGCCCTGACAGAAGGTAGTTATACAGTAAAGGATGCCAACGCTTTCCACTGAGGTCACTGAGAATCTCTCAGTGGTAGGCTACTCATCATAAAGCTATAACCGACAGAATTGAAAGAAACTACACCAGACCCTTCCAGTGAACACACTAACACACTATTTGTATAGGATGATGCAGCTTTGTTGGCCTCAGACATACTATTAAACCCATTCCAAAAGAGCCAATCAAAATAATGACCATCATGAAGAAAAAAAACCCCACACAACTAAGTTCGCATTATCATGAATAGGACGATATTTCGCATTTTTAGATGCATGAATCAACTTTCTTGAAGCTAGGATCAAAATGTTAGACTCTAATCCTGTACAGAGTTGAGGAAAGGCATGCAGAGTTATCAGTCTGTACCTATGTGACATTCAAATATTCTGGAGTCTTCTTTCTTTACATAATCAAATTTTATTCATTACCTCCTAATCCAGGTCTTAGACGATTATCATAACCATCCAGAAGTCTGTCTAAAATTCTTGTAAAGATGGTGATATTTTTTGCTTCGTCTTCACTGGGGTCAGCCAACACTAATCTAAACAAACATTGTTTTAAAAAAAAATTAGATAAATGTGTTGTACATGCTTTTAATAAGCAAATAATACTATTTCTTGCCTCTGAGTATTCAATGAAGATTTACAGCGCAATCCTAAAAACACCTTGGGAATAAACCCCAACGAATAGACTTAAGTAGGATTCTGAGTAGACCTTCCTAGGATGCTACTGTTAACGCACTAAAGATACCACCTTTACTGAATAAATTGTGTTCAGCTTTTCAGACTGGGACCTACCACTTAACCTCACCATTAAGCATCAATATTATTTTTTCCAGGGCTTTTTTTTCTGGGGAAAGAGGGGGTGGAACTCAGTGGGTTGCCCTCAGAGAAAATGGTCACATGGCTGGTGGCCCCGCCCCCTGATCTCCAGACAGAGGGGAGTTGAGATTGCCCTCCGCGCCACTTGGCGGCGCGGAGGTCAATCTAAACTGCCCTCTGTCTGGAGATCAGGGGGTGGGGCCACCAGCCATGTGACCATTTTCAAGAGGTTCCGGAACTCCGTTCCCCCGCGTTCCCCCTGAAAAAAAGCCCTGATTTTTCCCCATTCTTCTTTTTTCCTCTCTGGACTTCTGCCTAGCCAAGAGATTCTCATCATTCGTTGCTAAACAAGACTTCAACTTCAGTTCTTAAGTCCTTAAAAAATAGCTTTTAAAAAAACAGGTAGCAGCAGCCCCAGTTCAATTTCCTCCACCTTACAGAGACTGCCATTGACATGTTGAAAACAAACTAGGGAAAACAGAGTTTTATTTGGTTTTTGCAGTTTTTCGCCTAAGTTTGTAAGAAGAAAGCTCATAATAGCAAATTCAACAGTTTGCCTCTGCTTTCCAAACCTATTATGAATGAAGTCTACAACTTCATAAAAATATAGCATACTGTGATCAAAAGAAGTCTACAACTTCATAAAAATTCAGAATGGGCTCTTTGCCCTTATGATCAGGGGGAATAAACAGCAGGGAAATCTAACTGGCAGACTCATCCGTTGCTACAGGGATGCATGGAAGCAGCATATAGCTTCCAGTGGTTCAATGAACAACTCGATTAGAAGGTACAAGAAACTACAGTTCTCGACCATGACAGCAGCTTTCACGTCCTTGATAGCCTCTACTATCACTAGCCAGCTTTCTTTGCTATGACTTCCCTCCCCTTTTCATAACCGTACATTTGTTTGGAAAAGGGAGTGTGAGCTGAAAGGGTTGGCAAGGAGCTCGGCAGGGCTGCCGACATTCCAGTGCCTCTCTGGGATAACTCCCAACAACAATCTGGGTTTTTCCAAGAGTTCTCTTTGAAAGCTCAAATAAAACAAGTCTATTGCAACAAGAGCAAGGAGTAAGTTGCCCGTCATTAATTTTATGAATTACAGACTCACCTATCCCAGTGACCTGCCATTTAGATAATAATCTTGTATAAATGGGATGGGCTAATAAATTTACCTATTTACACAACTGGTGGCAGTAATGTCAGATAATAAAGCAGAATTAAAATATGTGAGCATATAGTATATTGTGATCAAGAGGAGACATGGGTAACCAGGAGCTGGACTGGCAGAGGCAGCCCTGTTCAAAATACTGAAATTCTGCAACATAGTTCAATTCTGGAGGCCATCATTAGACCCAGTTTGGTGTAGTGGTTAAGAGCGGCAGGGCTCTAATCTGCAGAGCCAGGTTTGATTCCCCACTCTTCCACTTGAAGCCAGCTGGGTGACCTTGGGTCAGTCATAGTTCTCTGGAGAGAACTGGAGCCCACCTCACAGGGTGTTTGTTGTTGTGGGGATAATAATAACATACTTTGTAAACTGCTCTGAGTGGGCATTAAGTTGTTCTGAAGGACGGTATATAAATCGATTAATTTTATTATTACTACTACTTCTACTACTACTACTACTACTACTGCTTTAGAAATTAACTTTTGCACAGAGATGAGTATCAGGAGGTAAAATTTTTCATTGCTGCCATCTTGGGCAGCTTTCTTCTACATAGACATTGGGACTTATAAGCCATGAGGGAAATTTATCACGATCAATATATCTGCAAATAGCATGTTGGGTAAAACAGAGAAGCAGTAGACTCCCAATCTTAAATATTTGTTTAAAAACTCATCGCTTTACAGTCTTATAATAACAATTCCTGTTAAATATCTTGCAATAATCACAGGAATGCAAACAATTATTTCAACCAATTTCCCAGAATAAGAAATATCATATAAAGATAGGCAAGGGTAGAAACTTACTAAAACAGTCATCTAAAATTTAGTTTAAAAGATACCAGAGAGGGAAAAAATGACTTTACTCAACTCTCTTCCTCCACCCTTTTTATTAAAAGCACCAAATATTCTGCTGCCCAGCTAAAGCTGAATTGCTGGATAGCTATTACACCTAGCTAGAGAAATCCTACCTAGGCCTTCAAGTATTTCTTTTGGGGAATTAATTCTACTGCACGTACCTTTCTCATCTTACTTAGCATGTGCAACCAAATTTTGTGCAGAAATGCATGCAATGCATATGACAGTAAACAATTTTTATACAAACAGTATTATAATAACAAAAGCATATACTATTAATGTCAATTTTCTCAAACCATCTGCAGATATATTTTTGATCTGCATTCAGAATGAATAATAAATGCTGCTCTTCCATGAGGTTAATTACTATAATGTGGTCATGGTTTGAACTAAACAAAAAGAAATCATTGTGTGAGATAATATTTTTAAACAGTGAGGAAAAAAGGATCAAACAATTAAGAAAACCAGAACGTTCCTTCTGTCCGGCTACTTGACAGTACGGACAAAACATTTAAATGTAAATTATTGCAGTCTGTGGATCTGAAGACGTGTCTCCCACAATCTATAATCAGAGGTGGCCTGTCATTCCGGGTTTAAATACTATTTTTCCATACTTGCATGATACACAACACCAGATATTTAAGCAAGTATGAAAGAAAAACCAACGTTTGTAGCCAAAAATGGTAGTCAAACCCCAACATTGACCATCCTATCATTTTCAGCCTCATCATGAAAATTATGCTAAAAGAAAGAGTGACCGCAATCCTAAAGCGCTTTCCTCTAAGTAAAAACAACCGGGGGAAAACCTGACCTCAGTAAATTCGCTTAGGAGAGCAAAAATAAGCAGGTCTACTCAGAATCCGTCACCAGTAAAGCATTCTTAGGACCACACTGTTACTCACTTAAGTAAGAATAGTGGACCAGGCCCACAGCGATTCACCTACTACTGCAGCATTCACAAGGGTTAGATAAAACTGAACACATTTTAAAGAATTTAGCTCTGGTCACTCTGCAACACGTAGCCAGCTGCTTGGCCCAAATATTCAGTTGCTTCGCTTTTTCACATTGTAAGCCTTGGGACTCAGGTCATTTTGAGGAAAAGAAGATACAGAAACATTGGCCAGGGGACCCAAACTACCAGGCTACAGGTGAAATGATGCTACAAATCACCATTAATTGGATGCAGAAAGATGGAGACCAGCTAACACAATCCAGTGATGCATCTTAAGTTACTTTCTGTGATGCTGTCATTTTAGAAACACCGTTCTACAAGCAACATTAAAAAGTTGATGAATAAATCAGGTTATTTTTTTATTTTACAAGAATGTGGAACTGTATACTATCCCCACCTAGAGGATTAAAGATTAAGTGTCTCAAGTTTTTATTATGTTGGCCAAAAATACTCCCCCCACCATCCCCTGCCCAATACAGAAATCCAAATGAAAAATACCCCATTGCTGCCAGTGTTTTGGTTTACTACTAGACTTTGGAAGTGCCTATTTTTTATTCACTGAGTGAGCAGGCACAATGTAAAAGACAAAGACGTAATTCATAAAAACAAATAGTTATAGTTCTAGGGTTATATAGAAGGCAGGAAAATACTCCCCCCCCCCCCGTTTTAGTGGTAAACATAAACCTATTTGGAAAAGTTTTTTTGGATTAGTTTCACCATTTCACCAACCTCAAGACGTCTTCCTTTACTTTGCTTGTTCTGAGTACTGCAATATTTAAAGAACAGGTTTTGTGCATATACCAAACGTATATAAACCTACTAAGGGAATTAACTACGAACAGGCGAGACTAAATCTCTATTGCTGTTGACCCAAAAGCGGCACTTTCTCTCACCTTGCGGGCAGGCACATCAGGAAAACAAGAAGAACCAACTGCACCACGCAGGACATCAGTTTCCTCTTCATAGCTGCTTCGTTGAAAAATCTAATGATGCAAAGAGGGGAGGGGGGAACATTCAGCTCAGAGTCATTTTCCACTGACCTGTACTTTCCCTGTAACCCAACGTAAGATGTCACTTACATTATTTTAAAGCATTGGGTTTCTGAAGCAGTTTCCCCCAAACTAGCAACTTATTAAATCTTCCCAGATCTTGGGTTCTATATGCAACACACAAAACTGATAGGCAAAACTGACAGATGAGCAGATGCATCAAATATTTCTTTTCTCTCCAACCCAATTTTTATATAGATACAGATATATAAAATCCAACTCTTTCTACCCTTAAAAAAAAAAGACAGCCAGTTTGTTGCTTATTCTTTGCTCGGTTTTGCTACATCCTCTAAAATGCCAAATGTGGGAAGGAGGGTTTTTTTTCCTGGACACTGCTGTGAAGCAAAGCAGGTCCAGCTCCTTCCCAATGCTGAGCATGTCTGGCAGTGCTTGAGGCAGAAGAACTGCCACAGAGGCAGATCGACACAATCGCCACCAGAAGCCAGTCAGGGCGCCGTGCAAAGTTGCAGAATTGTTATTATTATTTTTTCTTTCGGAAGGCAAAAAGCAGGCGGCTGGTCTCGGCTGGGGGGTGAGGGGGGGCGATGCCGAGCGCTCCCCCTCGACACACAGGCGCGCACATCCACACACGCACACGCACACACCCCACCTTCTGCGCTTGGCAGCCCGGCAAGCCAAGCCGCTGGCGCCCGGGAGCTGCCCGCGAGGGCGATGGGGAAGCGGGGTGCCTACCTGAGGAGCACCAGGAGGCGCTCGAACGAAGCGGCGGCGGAGCAAACGGGGAGGAGGGAGTCCTCCCTCGCCAAGCGCTGAGGAGCGGGGGAAGCAGCGGGGGAGGGGGGGCGCTTAAAGGCGACTGCAGCAGCAGCAGCAGCAGCAGCCCTGCGGACCGGAGCCGGGCCGGAGCGGGTCTGCCGGGTGTGTGCCCGGGCGGGCGGGAGCGCGCGCCGGCGGGAGAGCAGCCGCGCGAGGCGAGGCGAGGCGGGGCGAGCGGAGAGGCGCGGCGCGGCGCGGCGCGGCGGGCAGGCAGCCTGCGCGGGTGCCGAGGAGCGGGGGAGGGAGAGCACGCGCACGCGCGCGCCCTCACGCACAGGCAGCAGCTGCGGCTGGCACGCGCCCCGGGGGTTCCGGGAAGGAGGGAGCGCGCGGGGGGAGCCGCCGCCGCAGAAGCCGCTCGCGGAGCCGCCGAGCCGAGCAGACCGCGCGCCTCGCCCGCTCGGGGAGGGCCTGCGAGCCGCGGGCGGCCTGGGGCGCGGGGGGTCCGGGCGCCCCTCCCCTGCCGCGCCCGCGAGCAGAAGGGCCGGGGGCGGCGCGGCGCCTCCCCGGCGGCTCTTCCCCTCCCGAAGTTTGCGCGGGCGAGCGGAGAGGCCTGGCCGGCGCGCTACTTTCCGCGCCGGCCGCTCGCAGAGGCTGCGGGCGAAGCGAGCCGGGCTGAAGGGAGCCGCTTCTCCGGGCGGGCCACGTGCGCTCCTCCTCCGGCCGCCCTGCCGCGCCCGCCGGCCGCCCCGCGCTCCGGCGCCCCACCGGGGCTCGCTCGTGGCCCCGCGCCTGCTGCGCTGCGCTGCGCGGTGTGTGTGTGTGTGTGTGTGTGTGTGAGCCTTCCCGCCGGCCCGGCCCTCCCCTCTGCCCGGCCAGCTGCCAACTGCCCAAGTGGGACGTGCTCGTCTTTGGACAAGCCTTGCCGTGAGAATGGGCATCAGGACAGAAGTTCTGTTCCACGCCGGTCCATTTCGCCCCTGATTTGCTGGATTGAGGACCGGCGGGAGGGTGGCGGGTGGGACCTCCCGCCGGAGTCGGGGGTGAAAACCGAAACCCTGCCCTCAAGTCAGAGCCGGCTCATGGCGACCCCGGCGGGGTTTTCCTGGCAAGAGACTGACGGCGGTGGTTGGCCGTTGCCTGCCTCTGCAGCCCTGGTCTTCGCTGGAGGTCTCCCGTTCAATTACTGACCAAGGCCGACCCGTCTTGGCTTCCGAGATCCGGCAAGTTCAGGCTCTGCTGGGCTATCCAGGCCAGGGCAGAACCTGGAATATCCCAAGTTCAAACCCCCGCTGGGTGACTTTGGGCAGGTCACTCACTCTCAGCTTCGCAGGGTTGTTGTGATGACAAAAGGGAGGAGGGAGAATAATGCAAGCTGTTTCAGGTTCCCACTGGGGAGAAACAGGGAATATAAATGAAGTAAATAAATAAAGCATTACTGTTACCTATATATGAACTCTCTTTTATTTTGAATATCTTTTTATTAACCTTTCAGTTACCACTTTTTGGATTTAGGCTGCAATCTCCTAATCACACTTAACTTGGCAAGAAGTAAGATTTACTGCTGAGTAAATATCTTCAGATTTTGTATAGGGGATTATCAATGCAATCCTATGAAGAGTTACTCCAGTCTAAGCCTGTTGAAATCAAGACTATTGAACAGTATATGAGCACGGTTGTTATGATGTTAAAGAGACAAATGTGTAGAGGACTGTTAAAGACGACCAGGGAGACTGCAGAGACGTTCTGTGAATTATTTGTATTGGTCATCACTGTGAAGGGAGTCATTCTGCACCCACCCACCCTTTTAAGGATGGCATATGAAAAACTAAGTCAAATAAGGGCCTAGGAAATTAATGCACTGGAAACAATTGCACTGGATTATTGTTGCACAGAAAAACTGAAGGCTAATGGCTGAAGGACAAGTAAACAAGCTGCTGGGTTTAGCAAGCATACACCTAAGAATTCTTGATAGAAAGGAGTCCAGTAGCACCTTTAAGACTATCCAACTCTACTGTAGCATAAGCTTTCGAGAATCACAGTTCTCTTCATCAGATGAAGAGAGCTGTGATTCTCGAAAGTTTATGGTACAATAAAGTTAGTCTTAAAGGTGCTACTGGACTCTTTTCTATTTTACTACTACAGACTAACAGGGCTAACTCCTCTGGATCTAAGAATTCTTGAATAACTCAAATCTGAAATAGACAATAATTTTTAAAAAATAAGCAGTGTCACTGAAGTCCTTACTGGTGGATAGGAAAAGGCAGCCAACAACATAACAGCACATTTTAAAAAGTAATTTGAGAAATTAACCCAGTTTCTGAACCAGATAAACTATTGCAAAGTATTCTTAAAGCTAGAACTATTAAACATAATGAAGAATAAGCCTTGTGGATGAAGAATTAACTTGGCTTCTGCAAATGGAAGGCCTGCCTTACAAATAATTTAGAATTCTTTGACAGTCTCAATAAGCCTACAAATAGGGCAATACAGCAGACATTATATTCCAAAAATGGCAAGTCCCTTCTCAAAGTTACTTAATAAACATATGGACAGCTTTTACAATTGGGGAGAAAGATGGAGTACAAATGAAATAAATAAATGAAATACAATTTGAATAAGTAATATCTTCCCATCAAGATTAGTATGGGGACTGTTGCTATTTGACATTCATAAATAATCAGGACTGAGCAGCTAATCAGATTTGTGGGTGCCATCAAAATACTCAGGATTGTGAAAGGCCAAAGAGATGGCTAAAAGCTCTCAAAGATATTTTGAAAAGGCAATAAATAGTAAACGCGATACCATATAAATAGGTATAAAGTGATCCACATTAGTTCACACGCACACCTATTTCGTATGTACTCTGATGGAATCTGAATTTCCTGAAACTAACCCAGAAAAAGTTCTTGGGGTCATGTATGCTAGTGTTTGGTGGGGAAGGAAAATCCTTGCCAGAGATTCTTAGAAAAAGTGCTGAAAAAATGGTATATATCATAATGCCTTTATATAAACCAGCTGCGTTTGGAATACTGTGTATATTTATGGTGATCCTAACTTAACATACAAAAAGACAAAACTTGCAAGTAGCCAGATCTGTTCATTAGAAAAGATCCAAAGTAAATAGAGGGGTAACATCATACAATATGTCTGTCGACATATTGTATGATGTTACCCCTCTATTTACTATGGATCTTTTTCAATATGCATTCAGGCTAACCAGAACTCTTCTTTATAGTAGGTTGGGGGCGGGGGGAGATGGTGCTGCTAGACGTGGTGGGGAAAGCCTCATTCTGCAGTCTGTAACATTGACCTCCAACAGTTCAAACATATATTCTGTTCAGTGACATTTTCCTACCCCCAGACTTGTTGAATTTGGCTTCAGGCAGGGAATATATTTCTAATTTTTTCATACTTCTCTGTGAAGATCAAAGAGTTGCTCAACTTTTTTACTGATTCCATACAGCAAGAAAGGTGTTGAAAAGGACCAACAAAATTATCTAGGCATTGGAGTGTTTGAGTGTTTCAGTTCATTAAAAAAAAAAGATGACAAGGAGGGGACTTGATGTTTACAAAGCTGATGAGACTTAAGTGGTTGGAGAAATGTTTTCCTCTCTCATAATAATGGTGAAACTTGGGGTCATTCTGTAAACTGATGTACAGTAGATTCAAGATATGACCGGGAAATGCTTTTTTCACATAGTGCAAGTTTATCTTAAGGAATTCACTGTCAAATATACTGATGCCTAGAGATGTGGGTTTGGATATTTCTGGCCCGAATATATATATGAACAATTATTGGTATTTTTTGGATATATTCAGGGATCTGGATGGTATTTGGGATTTTTCAGGATACTGGTAAACAGGTCCCAAAAAATTCTGGAAATATTTGGGAATATACAATAATATTCAGGGTTGGCATTTTAAGGTTCCCAGGACTGTTTTTCTGACTGTTGTGGTGTGTCTGTGTCAGTGTTTTCTTTCCAGGTCTTGAAACAGGCCTGCCAGGTAGATTTTGCTTGGATTCTCTGGTTTGATATTTGTTCTGTTGGGCTTGCAAAAGCATGCCTTGTTTAAGTTGGTTTGACTTGGATTCTCTAGTTTGGCATTGGTTCTGCTGGGCTTGCTACATTGGCCCATAGTTCTGCTGGATTCTGTTGTCTGACGTTGGTTATGTTGGCATTGCAACAGTATCCCTTACTTAAGTCAGATTCTCTGGTTTGGCATTGGTTGTGTTGGGCTTGCCACATTGGCCTGTGATTCTGCTGAGATTCTCTGGTTTGACTTTGGTTCTGTTTGAGGTTTTTGGCCAGTGATTGGCTGTTGGCTTCTTTACCTTGGAGAAACTATGGAATTGTTTTCACCATAGTAAGCAATGGAGACAAATAGGATAGCTGGGGCACCTTGTTCATGGGCCTGAAGTATTAGACCCCTTGATCCAATCTGTTTGAAACTGGGGAGGGGAGTCTTTAGAGGACAGGCGGAACTAAGTTCCCTACAATTTTGGTGTCCTCCAGAAAGGATCCTCCGTAGGGAACAATTGAATCCAAAATCTTGGGATTCTGAAAAAAATAACAGCCCTGTTCTGAACACCAAAATGGAACCGCCTTTCCTGAACCAGAATCCAAAAATACCAATTTTTTTTTAAGGTACATATCCCCTAGTATGGCCACTGGTAAAGTTTTAGAAAAAGAACGAACAAATTCATGGAGGATACATCAGTGGCTTGTTAGTCATGATAACAGAATGGAATCTTGAGACTCAAAAACACACACCACGCCGCTGTTAAATTTAAATGTTGTAGAGAAAGTGGAAGGGGGGCTGGTGCCTCCCTGTCCTGATACTGGGTTTCCTACGAGAGTCTGGCTGGCAACTGTAGGAAACAATATACTAGCCTAGACAGATCTTCAGTCCGGTGCAGTAGGGAATCAGTGTGGTGTAGTGGCTAGAGCGTAAGATGGTGGGACAACCAGGTTCGAATTCCCTCTTTCTCATGGAAGCTTGCTGGGTGACCTTGGGCCAGTCACACCTTCTCTGCCTAATGTACCTCACAGGGGTAGATCGGAGGACTGTGGGATAAAATGGAGGACTGGAGAATTATGTAAGCCACCTTGAGTCCCCATTGGGGAGAAAAGTGGAGTACAAATGAAGTAAGTAAAAGTGCAAAATAAATTATGTTATCAGGATTGGGCTATAAATGTCCAAAATGCTATTACTTACATTTAAAAACCCTCCTCCTTCCACTTTTTTTGTTTTTTGCTTTTGTTCTGCTTTATACATAATACGTCCCTCATTGATTTTGCTCCTGGATTATTAATATTCCTTCCCCTGCTTGCCTATTATCATGGTCTAATTGACATTCAAAAAAGTGTGTCCTTTTAAATGGGACTTTGTATCCTGGCAACTCAGGAGAAAAACCTCAGGTAAAGGGACTCCGGTCAGGCCCTCTTTTTAAGTTGCTGCGTGTTGAGCCACATGGAAAAGGTGGGGTATCAATATGTTTAATACATAAATATACACTTTAGACTTTTTTATCTTCTGAATTCAAAATTTTAATTCCACTTTTGCAGAAATGAAACACTCTCTTAATATATCAATAGTGTATTATTCTCTCAACACTGACTACCCAAGACATCATTTTAAAAGCATTCAAAACCAGCAAAGGGGGAAAAAAAATCTAAATACATTCCAGCATCTGCTGCTCTATCCCCACAGGGCAAATTATGCTAATTCCAATGGTGAATAAAAGGTAACCATATTTCCATAAACTTCTGACCTGACAAGGATTACCATATCCACAAATATAAACATATTAATAAATAAATTCTGGATGTTGCAGTCTTGGCATTGGTGTGTGGTTCTTGACGGTTGCACCAAGAGGGGTTCTAGGGGGGTAGAGAAGTGGTGGTTGTATGCCACGTACGGCTTCAGGAGCTTTATTGCTTGTATTTTGATATTAAGGATATTAAGCTGTGACCAAAACGAAATCAAGTACAATGACGTGTTTATGAATAGGGAGCTTTTAGCAGTAGATAATTAGGGTAGCAATTACCTTTTGTTTGGCTGTGTGGAACAAGGAAGGGTTCCATGGCACATGTGTGTAGCTCTGGAAACTACACATGGGTAAGGGGGGGGGGAATAATTGTTTTCAAGCAAAATGGGTTCATTTTGGTTTCACCCTGTTTATGCTATTTAAGAGGATTGTGAATAACCATTCTGTCCGAGTGCATAGAAATTGCTGTGCAGGCATATAGCTTGACTAAACAGCTATGTGTATGCATGGCAATTAAACTGGCATTTTAGATGTCTGAAAAGAACCCCAAAAGTGCCTTTTCTTCGACAAGATTTTAAGAACAGAAATGGCAACAAAATCCCATTTAGCATTATGTACGCTTACTATGAACAGCTTCTGATGCCAGCTAGAAAACATTTCTAGCAGATTCCACACCTAGTCCTGAATGCCTTACTTAGAAGTTCCATTGAAAACTATGGCATTTACTTCCAAGTAAATGTAGTGGGATATAATGATGCAATCTGATTTTTACATATGTATATTGTGGTCAATAGACCACTTACAAAAGGGAATGAACAAAAAAACTCTTAAGTGATATATATATGACCACAATGGCCAGAATCCAAAGAGTTCTTTCAAAACAGGTAGCATTTCAACACAGGTTTGAGGACTCACCTTTTTCTCTCTGACTGCAGCCTCATTGGGGGGGGGGGGTAATGACCTTAGATTCCCCCACCGCCAGTTTCTCACAGATATGTGTTTCGAGTTCATGCTAGGACTCAGATTCTAGATGTGTGCAGATCCAACTCGTCATGGCTGCGAGGGAGAGGGGGGAGACCTTCAGTCTTTCCCCCATGCTGTTTTCCCAACTGCTGGGCCTTTGGCTGAGGGGCAGCGGGTGTCCCCCTTCTTCCACCAAAGACCACCACTTTTTCTGGGACTGCCCTCACCCATGCACTACGCCCATATACATGCCCATATACGGACTCCCGACTGTTTGTTTAAGTAGCCTGCGCCTGGACTATTTTAATTATTGTTTTAAGATTATTACTGATTTTATAGTTTTATGATTAACGCATTGTATTTTATGCAGTGCTTTTTTTCTAGGAGAAGAGGTGGTGGAACTCAGTAGGTTGCCCTCGGAGAAAATGGTCACATGGCTGGTGGCCCCGCCCCCTGATCTCCAGACAGAGGGGAGTTGAGATTGCCCTCCGCCGAGCGGCGCGGAGGGCAATCTCAACTCCCCTGTCCGGGGATCAGGGGGCGGGGCCACCAGCCATGTGACCATTTTCAAGAGGTTCCGGAACTCTGTTCCCCCACGTTCCCCCTGAAAAAAAGCCCTGATTTTATGAATGTTGTGAGCCACCCTGAGCCTATTCGTGGGGAGGGCGGGGTATAAATCAAAATAAATACATATATAAATAAATAAATACACCATAAATGGCCCGGGGGGGCACTATTTGCCCAACTGGAGTTCCACATGCACTGATGGGGTACAGCGAAGTTTCCCCAGCTGGGCCGCTGGGGCTGTTTCTGGTTAGGAAAACAGAGTCCAGAGGAAGGCTGAAGCCCTTTGTTCTCACACACCGTGGTCTTGATATGCATGAGGTCCATATGGGACTGGGTTCCCAGCATGGAACTCCAGGCGTACATGAACACATGAAGCTACCTTATACTGTATCAGACCATAAGTCCATCAAGGTCCGTCTTGTCTACTCGGACTGGCAGTGGCTCTCCAGGGTCTCAGACGGAGGCCTTCCCCGTCACCTGCTACCTGCTCCTTTTAACAAGAGATGCCAAGGACTGACCCTAGGGCCTTCTGCGTGCCAAACAACGGCTTTACCGAGCCACAGCACTGTTCTGCCAGGGATGACCCGGGAGAAAGATAACATGTAGTTAGAGGAGACTCCCTGAGCGCTCCTGAGTTTTAGGAGTAACTTGTTTGGCAATACAGGCAGGGCTTTTTTTCAGCTGGAACAGGGTGGAACGGAGTTCTGGAGCCTCTTGAAAATGGTCACATGGTTGGTGGCCCCGCCCCCTGATCTTCAGACAGAGGGGAGTTTTGATTGCCCTTCGCGCCATGGTGCGGCACAGAGGGCAGTCTCAACTCCCCTCTGTCTGAAGATCAGGGGGCGGGGCCACCAGCCATGTGACCATTTTCTCCAAGGGCAACCCACTGAGTTCCACCACCTCTTTTCCCAGAAAAAAAGCCCTGAATATAGGCAAGACTGCGTAAACACTGGCAGCAGGTTCAAAAGCCTCCCTACACAATCCTTGCAGATCCAGCTCTGAGATACCTTTTAGTTTTCATTCACTCTTTTTCCTGGGCCTGTCGTCCCGTGGGCCATTGTTCTCCCAACTCTACTTTAGAGGCCTCTTCCAAAGAACCCTCGCTGTTGCTGCTCCTGTTACTGAAGCATTCCTTACTAAAAAATTAAGGAGAACAACATGTCTGCTGCTGGCACTTAAGGCAAGAGACTCAAGAATATTTCATGCTTTGCATAACTAGCTGCCTCAAGTGCCCTTCGAGTGAAAAGACAAGTTGAAAAATGGAAATAAACATGTTTGCCATTCACTGCAACATTCTGATAAGTTAGGATGATTCTTTTGAATTGGTGAGGCACTGAAATCTAAGAGTGTGGAGGGGAGGAATATTCGGAGCCTGTCCAGTTATTCAATGGATTGGTTATGGCACAGAGACATGAAGGCTATGGATGATCACAGAATCACTGAGTTGGAAGGGGCCATACAGACCTTCTAGTCCAACCCCCTGCCCAATGCAGGAGGAGCCTAAAGCATCCCTGGCAAATATTCATCCAGCCTCTTCTTGAAAACTGCCAGTGAAGGGGATGATGTATTAACACGGGACAGAAAGGAACCACTATTATGACCTTTTAATAGTAGTGAACTCTCCATTCTGTACTACAATGAGGTCCTTATAACTGGGTTAGAGCCCAGTATTAGGGACTAGGCAAAATACTATGAAGTATTATTAGTACTTCAAGTACTATTAGTACTTCAGTACTGGTAGTACTTCAATTAGCACTTCAGTTACTCTTAGTACTGTTAGTACTTCAATTATTACTGTTAGTACTATTCAATTACTACTATTACTTCAACTGTAGCCTGACATCGTACGTCACTGTGCAAAACACACCAAAATGTTGGGTAGAAAAGAAATGCTCTATAATTAACTCGACTAAAACTTTGGAAATGGTACGGCTATTGTTCCCATCTTTTACAAAACCTTTTATGCCAGGTAGAAAATATATATGAAACATAATGGAGTGAAGGAGAATCAATACAACTACAAAGATTCCTAAACAAATCAATGGGTTTCTTTAAAGCTCTTATGAAATACCAAGGAACAGTCTGGATACAACTTTTTAAAAAAGTAGTGGAATAAAAGGCAGAAAAATAAAACATATATGAAACACATCAGAACTTCTAAGAGTTGGACGTTGGCTGGGATCCAGCGGTGTGCTTCCATGGGTGGAAGTATTTCTGTCTGCGGAGTCTGGCTTTCTTTCTCCTTCCGCCCTCCTCAGCAGTCCCGTATGCCCCTGAAAATGCTGCTCCCAGAGGCGGCGTTGGGAGGAGGGATTTGGGCTGCAGCAAGAGGGGCAGGTTCTGCAGGAAGAAAACTGTCTGGCCACCGGTGGAAATACTCCACTGGATCCAAGCAAATACATTACTAATGCTAAATTATATACTGATGCTAAATTATATAGGCCTGTTATATTACTAAAATGCAATTTAAAAGAAAAGTTTACCAGACTCTGGTTTGGGGCGTATTTAGCTTCACGGGTAGATGATAAATGCAACATTTAAATTTCTCAGTTGTATAGGCATCCTGGTGGTTTTTTTCCCTTTTAAATCTTTGATTCCAGAAATAAAACATATGTATGTAATGACGTTACTGAGGTCGGTTCTGCTACAACAAATAATCCATTCTTCTTGAGTTCAGAAGGTATAATGCGTTATTGCACATTATTAATGTTTTCAAGGCTCAGCATCTCTTCTGGACATGTCTACCTCGAGGCAAGAGAGAATCTTCATTGGCAGTTATCAGTAAAGAGACTTATAAGACGTTCCAGTGTGCAGGTTACCAAGGAGTGTTAATAGAATTAAAATCATGAAACTTCGGTGCAGTAGAGGGTGCTGCAACAAATGCACACACCCCTCTGTGAAGTGTAGTAAAATATTATTGGCTGAAACTCTTAGATTTTTGCAAATGTAATTACTGTAAGGCACCAGGGGGGTGGGGGGGGGAGAGTATGCGGATCTGTTTTTTTCTTTAAATATTTTTCCTTTAAATGTTTCTTGGTTTACTTTTCATACCTGCATAGCAAATGCAGGTGGAGAATTGCAATTAAACAGCCCATACAGAAAAAGATATTCCAGTGTAATACTACAGCATTAGGAAGAGGATTTTCCCTGGTGGAAATAAACCCATGATGTATTTTGAGACCAATGGCTTCCATTGTTATCTGTGATTTCATTATTTCCACTACCTCATCTGGGGGCCATCATGAAATCTTATCCTGCTTCTAAACTCTCTTCGTGTTGTCAGAGTTTCACTTACATGGAGCCCAGCCTGGTTTAAGGCTTCGCTCTTACTGAGGTTTTATACCTGTGTTTAGGTTATATGTTCTGAATACCCCTCCACATAGATATTAGGGAAAAGCTAATACTAAAAACCCTTTACTCTTGACTCTAGTTTCTATGCTGAAGGAATGCTTGCGTAGGTAGTCTTGCCAGATGTGAGCTCCCATGTCAAGTGGTACAGTCCTGACATAGATTTCCTATCTTTGGTTGTGGGCATCTGTTCCATAATGTTATTTGTTGGATTCGGGGAGATCATAGGTGTCAGGGTCTGTTTGTATGTTGCCTGAAAGGAAGCAACCTGAGTAACGCCATGTTTAATTCTTTCGTTGTTTAGTCTTCTTTTCCGTCTAGGCCCCACCTGCGAGGAGCCGTTTCCATGGGAGAAGACACTGTCTTATCTTTTCTGCAAGCCGAGTCGACCTTGACTAGTGTTCCCACCGAGAACTCTCCTGCTATGTGAACTCTGGGGGGAGGCTGGGCTCTGAGAGTGTGAAATGTAACAACTTCTTTTCTGTATCTCATTCCTAACAATGCTTTCTTCAGCCAGGATCTCTAATCCTGGAATATGGACGTCTGGGCCTGAATGCTGTCTTTCAAAATAAAACCTTTGGAAATCAAAAGACCTTGTCTTCTTGCAGAAGGGAGTAAGGCAGACTCTCGTGTCTGGAATGCCATAGTCTGACAATAGGTAACCAGCATATGTGTAAAGCATCTAAAAACTCACTCACTTCATGGCAATTTTGTATGCTTTTCTACTTTGAACCTAAAGAGTTCAACATAATGATAATAACAACAACAACATTCAATTTATATACTGCCCTTCAGGACAACTTAATGCTCTCTCAGAGTGATTTACAAAGTGTGTTGTTATTATCCCCACAACAATCACCCTGTGAGGTGGGTGGGGCCGAGAGATCTCTGAGAGAGCTGTGACTGACCCAAGGCCACCCAGCTGGCTTCAAGTGGAGGAGTGAGAAATCAAACCCAGTTCTCCAGATTAGAGTCCTGCTGCTCTTAAACACTACACCAAACTGGCAATTGGAACGCTTGTTTGCAATAAAGTTCCATATGGCCATGGTCACACCCTCAACATGGTGGCAATGGCAGCTCCCATGATGACCAACCAGCTTTCACTCCAAAGCCTGCAACCATTCAGCAGCTGCATTGTGCTGGAAGCAGCAGTGCCAGGTCTCATGATGGCCTATAGTAAAGTAACTGGGCCACCTGCCCCTACGTCACGGTGCCAGGAGGTAAAAGCTGCTACCCCCACCCCCAGCAACAGCCAAAGCAGTGGCCACTTTGTGTTTAAAGAGATAAATTATGTAGTTCTGCTAATGGAAGAGTTTTGCTAATGGAAGGGCACTAACTTTGCAGTGCCAGGCTCCTGATGTGTATGTACTTAGTAATCTGTGATATCAATTGAAGTCAGATCAGTAGCCCATCTCCCCTAGTGCTGTCGACTCGGATTGGCAAAGGTCTTTTCCAACTTGCCAAGTTGGAAGGTACCAAGGATTGAAATTAGGGGGTTCTTCTTGCAAATCATGTGTTCTGAGCTGTGGTTCACATATTTGTTGTGATTTCCTGTTAGAGTCTGGTGGGTTTTCGCTGGTTTGACAAACCTGGGTGGAAGAATAGTCTGTAATCTTACAGGGAAAGCTTACCAAAACATAACACCAGATATTATTATGTGAACTGCCTTCAGTTTATGAGCATCTGTGGACACGGGGGCGGGGTGGTGGTGTCTTTTTTTATCAAGGGCTGTCATTTGACTTGCTTTGCCTTTGTACATGTGCATTCTTGCATTCCAGCTTGGAAACTACACATGTGGGGGAAGACAGCCCGTTGTCCCGGCAATACTCCCTTCTGCATACATCATGCTTCACTAAGGCCTTATGATTCATATAGCCAAGCAAGGATCTCCCAGTGGCAGGAGGGAGAAGCAATAGGAGCAGTCAATAGAATTTACAACTTACAATTATATTTACAAGCTTCAGTTTCAGCTCTCTGATCAGTTTGACGAAAACCTGGTAAAGGATTAAAGTAATTTCTGAGCATGTACCAGCAGTGGGTACCAGTATAGGCTAATGAATACCAGCTATGCAGACACCAAAAAGGCTCAAAATATGCACTATTGTAATTGTCAACGAAATAATAGTTTGAGGACAAGGGAGGATTGACTGACTATAACAATAAGAATTAGAACAAGCAGGGGAAATTTGCCTTGTGTGTGTTATGTGCTATCAAGTAATTTCTGACTTATGGTGACCCTATGAATTAACGATCTCCAAAATTTCTTATTATTAATAGCCTTGCTCAGATCTTATACGCTGGCACCTGTGGCTTCCTTAACTGAGTTAAGTCTCATCTTGGATCTTGCTTTTTTCCTACTGCCTTCCGCCTTTCCTAGACTTATTGTCTTTTCCAATAAGTCTTGTGTTCTCATGAAGTGACCAAAGTGTGATAGCTTCAGTTTCATCATGTTAGCTTCTAGGGAGAATTCAGGCTTGATCTGATCTAGTACCCACTTATTTGTCTTTTCGGCCATCTGTGGTGGCCATAAAACTCTCCTCCAGTAACACATTTCAAATGAATCAACACTTTTCTTGTCAGCTTTCTTCATCGTCCAACTTTAACATAGTAATAGAGAATCATAGAATTACAGAATCCATAGAATCATAGGGTTGGAAAGGACCTCTAGGGTCATCTAGTTCACCCCCCTGCACAATGCAAGAAATTCACAAATACACCCTCCCCCAACTGCCCTGGTGACCCCTGCTCCATGCCCAGAAGATGGCGAAACACCTCCAGGATCCATAGCCAAACCAGCCTGTAGAAAACCACCACCCGACCCCAAGGTAGCAATTGGCACCACCCTGGGCATGAAAACCAAGCACTGATGCAACCCCTTTTGCCCTCCCCCTCATGATCTGCCCAGTCTCACAAAATTAGCCTTGCTGTCAGATGGCCATCTAGCCTCTGCTTAAAAACCTCGAAAGGAGAGCCCACCACCTCCCAAGGAAGCCTGTTCCACTAAGGGACCGCTCTAACTGTCAGGAAGTTAGCCATTGTATGAATAATCTTGATCTTCGTCCCCAGTGACATATCCTCAAGGATCTTTTCTAGTTCCTTCATGGCTGCCCTTCCAAGTCTCAATCTCCTTCTGATGTTTTGATTGCTGCCTCTCTTCGGGTTGGTGATTGAGCCAAGGAATAGAAAATCTAACAATTGCAATTTCTTCATTGTTGACCTGAAAATTGTGTAATTCTACAGTAGTTGTTGTTTTTGTCTTTTTGATCTTCAGCTATAAACTTGCTTTGGCACTTCTCCCTTAACCTTCATCAGTAGTCGTTTTAAGCCTTCACTGTTTTTTGCCAGTCATGTGGTATGAGCTGCATGTCTCCAATTGTTAATGTTCTTTTCACCAATTTCACTCTACCTTTTTCTTAATCGAATCCCGTTTTCCTTATGATATGCTCTGCATATAAGTTGAACAGATAGGGAGATAGTATACATCATTGTCTGATACCTTTATTGATGGGAAACCATTATGTTCCCCCATTTTCTGTCCTAACAGTAGCCTCTTATCCAGAGTACAGGTTGTGCATCAACACAATCAGATGCTGTGGCAGATCTATTTCTGTTAATACCATCCATAGGTTTTTATGATTCATAGAGCTGAAAACTTTTCTGTAATCTAGAAAGCACGGGTTGATATTTTTATGAAATTCTCTGGTGTGTTCCATTAACCATTCTGAATTTACAATATGATCTCTAGTGCCTCTTCGGCATCCAGCTTGAACTTCTGGAATTTCTCATTCATATGGTTTTAACTTCCTAGCATCACTAGTGCAGAGGAATGTGCTTCCTCACTATTGGTTGGACCCAACCAACTTTTCCACTGGTGAAAAAAAGACGACTATCAAAAAGGCTCTGCTACGGATGATGGGACCTGCATGGAGAAAAGCTACATGGGATGGAAGCCGTAGGGAACTGAGTGAGACTGAGTGAAAAAGCTGGCTGTATCCAACTCTGTGATTCTCCAAGTGATTTTATTATCCATATTACTAGCATATGTTAATATTAGGAGAAATTGGAAGCAATCTAATAATCCAGACATCTGGTGCTGCTCACTATCCGTGTTGTGAACAGTAAGGTTAAAAAGCTTCATCTTTAAAGGTCTGCAGACCACTCCATCTCCTTTTGATAAGATCTCTCAAGTCAGCAAAACTATTTAGCACCTAAGACAGGTTGAAGAATGGAGGGACCGGTTCTGCCAGGATCAGCTGCCCATTAATGGGTCTTCTCTAGGCAGAGACCAGAATGATGAGGCAGAATCTTGAGTGGTAGAATAGATAAATGATCTCCAATGGTCAAAAGAACTGCACGAAGATAAATTACTGTGTCAGGGAGAAAGGTGCCCGAAAAAACTTTCAGGATTTAGTACCTAGAGGAGCATTCCAAGTGGTCTGATGTGGCAGTCTATTCTACTGCTTCAGGACTGCTCTCTGTCATTCCATCTCATTTTGGCTGCAGGTGTAGCATCCTAGAGGGACATCAAGACTGGGAGCCCAGGTTTTAAGTTGTATCTGTAGAATATTTATTTATTTCATTTATATCCTGCCTTTCTCTTCAGTGGGGATCCACAGTGGCTCATATCATTTTCCTTTCCTTTATTTGGAAACACACAAACACATGCACACACTAACAGTTTGTAATGACCTGACTTGGAATATAAATTTGTCTGAAATGCAAAGTTCATTCCAATGCTATGGCATTTGGTATAACCATTCAGAGTCAGAGTTCTAACCATTCAAAACTGGAGTAGAAACTCTCAGATGTTTACTCATCAGGTGCTAACGTAAGTAAAGAGCTCTAGCAATGCTTTTGGAGCAGTAAAGTAGGTTCACAAGGAGAGGTGGTGGAGCTGAGCCAGCTTCTTACTCAGTGCCCCCCACTCCCAGCAGTTCCTCTTGCTAGATTTTGGCTGATTCCGCACAGGTTGGATAATGTACTTTCAATGCACTTTTATCAATCGTTTGAGGTGGATTTTTTGTTCCACACACAAAAAAAATCCGTTCTAAATGACCTATAAAGAGGATTGGAAGTGCATTATCCAACCTGTGCGAAATCAGCCTTCATTAAAATTCATCTTTGCAAGGGATGATCTTTTCCAGGGCTTATGCTTTGCATTCAGGGTGTAGAGGGCCATTTCTGATTCCTCCATATGTGATAAGGACACATTTTGACCCATGTGAAAACCAACCAGTAGGTAGGGGATGCTGGTAAAAGAAAGGGGACCAAAAGTAAACCTCTTTGAGAAATTCTGGTTTACGTTTATCGGACAACAATATAACAAAATTAAGTTGATAGAGTTCATGTATTTTGATCATTTAATGAGCAATTTATTATTGTGCTTAAGATATAACAACTTATGCAGGTCAAAATCAATTTTTTTTTTAAAAAAGCAGTAGTTTGCTCCAACAGTACCTTCAAACAGATAATTATTTCTTTGAGAGCAGCTATTGCCAGTGCCTCCTTACAGCAAAACTTGAGAGGCTGCCAATTTACGGTACTGGGAGAAAAGGAGGAAAAGTAAAATTGTTTTGTCTTTTTAACAAAATGAGGCCACAAAAGCAAATGATGCAGGAGACTCTGCGGTAGGCACATCACACTGCTTTGCTGAGCACAAAGGAATAAAGAACACAACCAAATGAAAACGGTCCAATCCAAATAGCAACCCTTTGGGAAGAATAGGCATGGCAAGTTCAACCCAGATCAATAAAGGAGCTCACAGGCACACATTCAATAAGTATTTAAGACCTCAATCATAACACTTCCCTGAGAGTAAGTTCCACTGAATAAACTTGGAATTACGTTTAAGTAGACATGCTTAGGATTGCTCCCTAAATGGTGGAATCCGCTACCAGCGGGGGTAGTAATGGCCACAAGTATTTTACAAGTACTTGTGAAGGTGATGGGGACCTTAGGGGGAAGTGACCATGTCCTCCTTGAATTCCAGTTGCTGTGGGGGGCCAACTTCAATGAACTCAGAGGCTTGATGAGAGTCATTCCATGGGGGAGTGGGGTGGAAGGGAAAGGAGCGAGTGAAAGGCGGGCTCTTCTCAAACATGAGCTTTTGCAAGCTCAAGCCCTCACTATTCCAGCAAGATGGAAACATGGGAAGGGCTCCAAGAAACCGATGTGGATGAACAGAGAGCTCCAGAATAAGCTAAGGGAGAAAAAGGAAATGGATGAATTTTTGTCAGGGACGCTTTAGGCTGATCCTGCACTGGGCAGGGGGTTGGACTAGAAGGTCTGTATGGCCCCTTCCCATTCTGTGATTCTGTGATTCTGAAATGAGGGTTAAACAAGATGCATGATACTTCAATGGCAGCTAGGCATTATTTATTTATTTACTTCATTTGTATCCTGCCTTTCCCCCCCAAAGTGGTTTACTAGTAAAGAGTCCAGTAGCACCTTTAAGACTAACCCCCAGGCTCCTCACTCTTGGGGTTGGTGTAAGCACCACCCCATCGAGTACAGGGAGCCGGAGTCCTGAATCCACGTTCCCGCGACTCAAGTACAGGATCTCCGTCTTCAAGGGGTTTAACTTCAGCCTTCTCTGCCGCAGCCATCCAGCCACGGCCTCAAAAGCATGCTCCAGGGCCTTCGGGGCCGATCCAGGCTGGCCGTCCATCAGCAGATATAGCTGGGTGTTATCAGCGTACTGAACATGTTGAACAATAACGGGGAGAGTATTGCCCCCTGCGGTACACCACATACTAGTGGGTAATGCCTGCCCACCCCTCACCTGGCCAGGATTAGTCATGGAGACGGTGGCGGCAATGCCTGCTCGCCTGCCCTCGCCTTTCTAGAGCCCGTTGCATTTTTTCCCACAACAGGCTATGTTACTAGTAATATATAAAATAACAAAATATGCCATGAACACCAAAAGAACCTGTCAACTATTTCCTTCATACACATAACCAGTTTCTTCATTTGGACCTTTAGCAGCTGGGTGACCTTGAGCTAATCATGGCTCTCTGGAGCTCTCTCAGCCCCACCCACCTCACAGGGTGTTTTGTTGTGGGGATAATAATGACATACTTTGTAAACCTCTCTGAGTGGGCATTAAGTTATCCTGAAGGGTGGTATATAAATCAAATATTATTATTATTATATTATTATTAGCACCAAGGTTTCCAGTGTGAAGATCCCTTTTCCTAAGAAGTTGAAACTGTTGTGAACAGCACACCAGTAGTTTTTCTATGACCCAGAACTTAAATTCCTTTTCAGAGTGTCCCAGAGTGTCCCAAGGGCACTGCTTTACCAGTGGAGACTGTAATTTCTTCTACCTGATGCAGCTTCTATGTTCAAAATCCTTATCTGTACTGGATGCGTTGTAAGTCCTACATATAGCAAATTGCATGTATTGTATACAATAAATAACACCCTTGGAGTTACAATTAACAAAAGATCTAATATAGTAACTTTTGGTCTTTGAAGAATTTTGAAACATTTTTTTCTGATGACAAAGACCACATACTGTATAACTGCCACACAAAAAGTTACCTTTTGGAATTCCACTTTCCCCAGTCAAGGTATTATCTAAAGTATAATATATAATGATTATGTAATATGGTGTTGTGTGTTGTGCCACATTGGTGGCATGGCACACAGTAAGGGTTTTATAATACATATTATATTGATAGTAGTATATTTGATAGAATATAAGTTTAAAAGAAATAGAATATGTTTAAATTAAGATTTTTGTTATATGTCATGCTATATTATACTGGTCTGCTATATTAAGGGTTATAAGATATATACTATATTGATAGTATAATTGATAGATGTGTACTATATTGATAGTATATTTGATATAAATGATAGAATATCTGGGAAAAAAATTTTGAATGTGCTTAGAGTAAGGGATTTTATTAAGTAATAAGAGGGGTTATGGGTTGGAAAGCTGTTGGAAGTCGATAGGGAGGGGGGAGGAAAAGGGTGGGGGATAGGGTTAATTAGTTATTAAGTGATTGTATGTATTAAATTTGAATGTTATACTCACCAATAAAAATTTTTTTTAAAAAAAAGTATTATCTAAAGTACGTTCCTTTAGTGTACTCATGAACAGCATATACTAAAGATTTTTTTTGCTCTCTTAAAAGTAAATAGAAGGTTGGAATTACATCTTGGAATATCAGACAAAAGCCAATCTATAACAACAACAACAACAACAACAACAACAACAACAACAACAACAACAACAACAACAACAACAACAACAACGTTCAATTTATATACCACCCTTCAGGACAACTTAAAACCCTCTCAGAGCAGTTTACAAAGTATGTTATTATTATCCCCACAACAATCACCCTGTGAGATGAGTGGGACTGAGAGCTCTGAGAGAGCTGTGACTGACCCAAGGTCACCCAGCTGGCTTCAAGTAGAGGAGTAGGGTATCAAATCTTGCTCTCCAGATTAGAGACCTGTTGCTCTTAACCACTACACCAAACTGGCTCACTTATATTTCTCACTCCAGTAAAAGTACAGTCATAGGTAAATGGGATGACCGTTTTGTCTATGTTATTATTGCAAATACACTTATCAAAGCTCTGCAACCATCAAGCTTATGTAATTACAAATGCATTCTATTGTTTAAGAAAAAAAATCCCTCTTTAACCCTACAACCACCCTCACTCGCTAAGCATTCTGTTAAACTACCATTTATAAAAAGGCTTCCTATATTACAAGTTAAACCAAGGGGGTCTAAGGCAAAAGCCTTCGGTGCGGCAAAAACTTTTTGAGGGAGCCATATACAGGTCACACAAACACAGAAGGAAAGGTGTTCATGAAGTAAAAGCTCGGGTAAAGTAAAGAACACTTGAAGCTCTGCGTGAGAGGAATTTAAAAGTTTGTTGGCTATGACTGGAGTCCTCTTGAGTTTTAGGTAATTTAAGGTAATGTAAGGAGGAGGTGAATTTAATGTCCAAAGCCAAAGGTTTAAAGTTAAAACAAACAGCATATCATTACAAGGTTTTTCAAAATTTTATAAAATCATTACATTCTTCCCTTAGAAAACAGCTATTACAGTTCAATAAGTGCTGTAGAAAGAACTTCCCAATATTATGAACATTGCAGTTTCTTAATCTGTGTCACTTTTGTGATTGATTTTAAAACTGATTAGTTACAAACCATTAACACTGTAGCTATAATAACAGTAAGGCCTTACATAAAAATCCTATATGCTGCAAGTTTATTTAATCTCTCTTATCAACAGGGGACTTTGAGCTGATATTGAAAATGAGTCTGACCATGGAGATGACAAGCTTTATACTGTAAAATGTCTTGTAGAAAATCCTAACTGGGAATTTGAGTTCAGGTTAAAAGCTCTTTTAAGTACCACAGTGAACTAGATTCAAGAATGATGCTTACTTGGCACTTATATCTAGGGCGGCCTACCATGCAAAATGTTTTCATTGTAAATTAAAGGAATATTACACTCTATTGCAGTCTAATAGAGGCAATGAACCAATGGTAGGAGGAAAATATGCATCTTGATCAGGGGTATGCAAAATGAAACAAATTTCCAGAAATACACCTGGAAATTGCTGGTTTGGTTCATTAAAGCAGCTTCGAGAATACTGAAACAAATCCAAGTAATTATGCTGTTTGGTGAGCCAGTTTGGTGTGAGAGCCAGTTTGGTGTAGTGGCTAAGAGTGGCAGGACTCTAATCTGGAGATCCAGGTTCACACACACCCCACAGACTGCCATACTATTTTTGGCACAGATAACAGGGTTGCACCTGCCTGTAACTGTTGTTCATCGAGTGTTCTTCTGTGCAGTTCCCCAAGTAGGTCTGCCCAGAAGAGAGCCAGTTTGGTGTAGTGGTTAAGAGTGGCAGGACTCTAATCTGGAGACCTGGGTTTGATTCTCCACTCCTCCACTTGAAGCCAGCTGGGTGACCTTGGGTCAGTCACAGCTTTTCAGAGCTCTCTTGGCCCCACCCACCTCACAGGGTGTTTGTTGTGGGGATAATAGTGACACACTTTGTAAACAGCTCTGAGTGGGTGTTAAGTTGCCCTGAAGGGCGGTGTATAAATCAAATGTTATTATTATTATTACCATTACTCTCCCCAACCAAAAAGTTTGTGTGTTTTGGTTCAGTTCTTATCAAGCAGTGGCAGTGAAGACAGGAAGGCAGGCACTGGGACAGCAGTAACAGGCTGCAGCATATGTAACTGTTTTCCTTAACGGCAACCAACCAATCAGATCCCAAGGGGGGAGACTGAGCCCTAGCGTAACATAATTCCTTTGGCAGGAAGGGGGATAGGTGCATCGTGCACGCGTGCATTTTGTCTTGGGAGCTTCCTGTGCATTGGCATTGAGTCACTAGTAAGGACTGATTCACAAAAAGATTGCTTTGCGCCAAGAAGGGAAGCAGTGGAAGGCATGGGGCCTTTGGTGTCACCAATCCATTTCTGTGCATTTTTACACACAGTGCAAGGAAAGACTGGCAAGCAACTAACATCCATGGGGGCATGCACATACGGGTTTGAGAAGGGAGGGGTTTCCTCCAGCATCCAAATCCCTGGCTGCTCAGATTTTGCAAATTAAGGTGAAAATTTGAATTAATAAAGAATTATTGAAGGAGAGCTGCATTGAGGAGGACCCCAGTATGTGTGGCCAAGAGGAATTCCACCATGTTCAGGAAGACTTTCAGTCTTTTCTGGGCTTTTCTGATTAAAACTTTCAGCCCTGGGTTAAAGAACGGGAAAGAAAGTCCTTCACAGCAGGTCCGTGCATCGTCTCCCCCATTTTACTTCAGACTCCAGTATGGGTTTGTGTGAGTGTAGATGTGAGGGTGAGGGTCACACTTAAAACTTATCAGGAAACATAGAGCCAAGCTACAAGTGATGCCTGATACAGGTTGGACACTTGTCAGCTTCCCTCAAGTTTTGATGGGGAATGTAGGCGTCCTGGTCTTGCAGCTGTAATGGAGAGCCAAGCTGTAAAACCAGGACGCCTACATTTCCCATCAAAACTTGAGGGAAGCTGACAAGTGTCCAACCTGTGTCAGGCGTCACTTGTAGCTTGGCTCATAGACAGGATTTTATACCTTCTGTGATGTCCAAGCAACAAACCATCACTAGTGATTTTTGTGATGACACCAGGAAGAAAATATGTATGAAATTTAACTTGTGTTTAATTTTGTGTTCTTTTTTATATAAAAAAATGAGATTACCCACCAAAAATGAAGCAAAGTCATAATGATACATTCTTTTTATCAGGCCTGTTGCATGCATCTCAGATAAAAAAAACTTTTAATTTATGTTGCCCAGAAGTGGCATCCTTGAAATGGAGATTGCCCTAAACCTCTTCCTCCATCACACACACCCACCATGTCGAACTGGGCCAAACAACCAGCTCTGCATGTGATGGGAGACGGACTCCTCTGATACTTCTGCAGAAGTAACTCCTGCTGAGTTGGAGTGTTGCTTCCGTCCCAGTAAGTGTGTGTAGGCAAGGCTGGCGCCACCATTGAGGCGGGGGCTGCAGGCACTGCGGGGCCAGAGGGGGCACCGGACGGGGTGCCGGAGGCGGAGGCATGTGCCACAGAGCTGGCATGCCTGCCTCATGCCACCACTGCCGCCAGCCAGCCCCGCACCACCGCCGCCGCTGCCACACGCCCCTGGCCAGGTGCAGCAGCCGTGGGCCAGGGACGGCAGGCGGCCGGGGCGGTGTGTGGAGTGTGGGCAGCCTCCTCGTGCCGCCCCAGCCACCTGCCAGCCAATGGCCCCGCCTTTACTGCATGATGATGTCATCACATGATGATGTGATGTCATCACACAGTCCAGAAACCCTGGCTCCAGCAGTATGTGTAGGATTATAGAGGTGTGCAAAATGAAACAAATGAGCTGGAAATACACATGGAAATTGCTGTTTTGTTTCCTGAAAGTGGCTTCCAGAACAGTGAACCAAATCCAGGAAACCAAGTTATATGGCACCCTTCAGCTGTAAATTTCATGTTTAGTTTCAGTTCTTACTATGCAGCAGCAGCGGCAGGCAGGCTCTGGGCTGGCAGGCAGCATCCTGTTTTCCTTAATAGCATTCATCAACTGGATCCCAAAGGGAGAGAGCCCTTACATTATTTCATAGCACCCAATTAACTCGGTGGGCTGGAATGTGCACAACGTATATGAGCGCATCTCCCCCCGCCTTCCGTGTTACCCAGGCAATGACACCACCTAATTAACTTTGGGAAGTGGGAATGTGCAGAATGTGAAGGAGTGCTTTTAGGGTGGGGGAATGCTACCCAGATAATGGCATTTTCTCCCTACCAATCGGGTCTTTGCAAGGGGAGATCCCTCCCTGCCTCTTAGTTTTGGAAACGTTCATTTAACTCTGGTGGTGGAGAGGAGAAATGTGCATCATGTTTGCTTGGGATTTTTGGTAGTGCTACCCAGGCACTGGTGTGTCTCCCCCACCCCCATCAGAACACTTGGACGGTCGATCACTGTGAAGAAAAGTGTCGCTGGGCAGAGTACAATCAATTAAACTTGCTAAAAGCCCTGGAAGACTTCAATCATAGGCTGCAATCCTAAAGACACTTCCCTGAGAGTAAGCACTATTGAATAACATGGGACTTTCATCTGAGTAGACCTGTTTCAGGGGGCGTATGTATCTTTGCACCATTAAATGCAAAAACAGCTGTCCCAAAGAGCCTTGAATGTCTCTTTGCAAAGAATGGGGCCAAAACTCACAGTACTGAAAAGCCCCAAAAGGATTAGATCTGAACTGGCTGTCATGTCTGTACCCCTACATCATAACATTGTTCTATGTGTTGAACCATTGCTAACGCTGTACCTTGTTTGCATTTTGCAAATGCTCTAACCAACACTTCCATTTCTCTAACAGCCTGAGAACCCAGCTGTGTTATCTCGTTTCTTTGAAGCAAGTGACCTTGCACTGTCTGAAATGTTACAGTTTACTCTCATGCATTCCCAGACCCTTTCCCACGCAAACCTGTGGTCTAGCTGGGAGAGGGGAAATGAGTGGGTATTTAGAGTTGTACTTTCCTCGAGTCTCTATTCCTATCAAGGAAGCATGTACTGCTGAGATGCTTTTTTGCCTATGAGTAACTCTATGGAAATATATATGGAAAAGTTTGGATTTCTGAATAAAACCATTTAACCAGGAGCTTGGACTTCTTGTTGCGATGGTGCAGGGACCTGTCTACCATATCCTGTCATCCATAGCCTGACACTGGCAACAATCCACCTGGAAAACACCAATAACAGCAAATAGTTCATTTGGAAATCCCGAATTCAAAATGGAAATGAAAATTTTCTCAGTACACACCCCTATAGGATTGCAGTCTTGTTGATATTTGAGAGAGGCTGCTATTTGAATATGAGGAAATTATCTGTTACTATTAGGGCTGGAGATTTGGGGGTGGATTCTTGGGGAGGGCGGAGTTTGTGAAGGGGAGGGGCTTCTGCAGGGTATGATGCCATAGAGTTCATCCTCTAAAGCAGCCATTTTCTCCTGAAGATCAATTGTAATTCCAGGAGATCTCCAGCCACCACCTGGAGATTAAGCAAAGAGCAGGTGCCCCCTGCACCGGAGGAGGGGACAATAAATCACAGTGTTGAAAATATAGTAACAATCTATTTAAAGTGCCCAGTCAATAAATATCAACAATATATAATCTCATACAATCTTCATAAATATAAATATAAATATAAATATAAATATAAATATAAATATAAATATAAATATAAATATAAATACATTACAATCACCACATTTCAACTACATTACAATGACCCAATAATTCCAAATGTAATATTCACTGTCCAATAGGAATAAATAGCCCATCTTCTTTATCTCTTGCAGAGCCCTCGGGATAAGATCTTAAAGTGACGAGTGGAGATAAAGTGTGGACAAGCCAGGTAAATACATTTAAATTCAAAGTAGTTGCTAATGTCCTCTTTTTGTGTTTGTCTCTTGACAGGTCGGATACTTCATCCCAGGGGCATGGATCCCCTAAATGCCCAACACAGAAGCCAGCTCACTCAACCTGTTTAATCACTTCCACTTTTTCAAGGGCAAAAAGAGTGTATATACATCCTGTAATAATAAAGTAAATATATAGCAACAACATTTATTGCATGTCCACCATATCAAGAATGATATTGCATTATAAACATGTCCATTTACTCACCCCAACCCAAATAGTCTCACACTCATGACTCTCCAGCAAGAACTAATATGACAACCATTCTCCTCGTTATCCCATATCATTGTGCAACATTTAAACATCTTCTCAATTAGCTGCAGACTACTCTTAAAGACATAGCTCCATATAGACATGGGCACGAACCCAAAAAAATTAATGAACCTGGGGTTCATGGTTCGGTGCCACCGACAACCCCAAACAAACGAACCATAATGAACATTTCCTGTTACTGAACCGGTTCACAGTTCGTGGTTCGTGGGCGTCAGAACGCCCCCCCCCCCGTTGCACTTACAGAGCCCATATTCACAGGGAGTGTTTAGCATGCTCTCCTCCAGCCAGCACCCAAGTTTGGTCAAGATTGAAATAGGGATCTTGGAGTTATACCCTCTTCAATCTGAGGCCCCCAGGTAAACTCCCACTCGATACAATTAGAGCCACCAGTTGACGTTGGCCCAGTGTACAAGGGGTTGGACATCAGAACTGCCTATCAGGGTTTGCAGGGGTGAGATTGGAGTGCCCATGGCTACAGAACACCCACCTCCCCTCCCTCCCCCCAGGGAGGGTTCACTGGTTCGTTGGCCATGGACCCTCACGAACCGCCAGATCGCGAACAGACAATCAGGAGGTTCATGGGTTTTTTTGGTTCGTAATGAGGTTCATGCCCATGTCTAGCTGTATATATACCTGTTGTTAAAGACATAATACTGACTAGAGTCCCTTATTATTATATGAAACCGGCAAAATCTAGTTCATTATTTAGCCTTTCAGGAGTTGGGGAGTGCATTCAGATAATCCATTGTGCTTCTTTCTGAAATAAATATCACTGTACAGCTTGTTTAGGACCACATTTCGCTACCTGCAGAACTCTATATCCAAACTCGTTCTCCCTAGAGTGGTGCTCACAAAATGTGTTACTATTGGAGCATCCATCACCTTATTTTTAATCCTAAAGATGTGCTCCTGTATCCTTGCCTGTATGGAGGTTAGCTGTCCTAGTCAGGGCTTTTTTTCTGGGAAAAGAGGTGGTGGAACTCAGTGGGTTGCCCTCGGATAAAATGGTCACATGGCTGGTGGCCCCGCCCCCTGATCTCCAGACAGAGGGGAATTTAGATTGCCTTCCACGCCGCATGGTTGGAGATCAGGGGGCGGGGCCACCAGCCATGTGACCATTTTCAAGAGGTTCCAGAACTCCGTTCCACCACATTCCAGCTGAAAAAAAGCCCTGGTCCTAGTTATTATGACAGGTGGGGTATATGTGGAGGCGGGCTTGTAAATGGAAAAGATTTCCTGTGTATGTGCACCTGCTCATAACATTCTCAGGACTGTAATCGACAAGCATTTTAATAATTGATGGTACATTATTTTTAAATTTTTAAACTGCTGTTTTAGCTTTTTAAAATGTTACTATCCTATCTTTTAAATTCTGATTTACCAGTTCCCTTGATGAAGCTACAAGTGAATGATGTTGAGATCTATGATTATTTTCTCTTCCTAGACCACACCCAGTTAAGGACATAAGAAGAGCCCAGCTGGGTCATACCAGCGGTCCATCTAGTCCAGCATCCTGTTTTATGCATTGACCATCCACTTACCCTGGACAGCCAATGAACAGACCGTAGGGGCCAAGGCTGTCCTCTGGCCTTGCTTCCCAGCACTGGCATTGAGAGCTTTACTGCCTCTGAGTATGAAGCTTCCCCTTTAGCCACCAGAGATCACCAGTGTGGTGTAGTGGCTAGAGCGTCAGACTAAGATCTGGGAGACCTAGGTTTGAATCCCTGCTCTGCCTTCAAGCTTCCTGGGTGACCTTGGGCCAGTCACACACACTCACCCTAATGTACTTCACAAACTTGTTGTGAGTAAGAAATGGAAGAGAGGAGAATGACGTAAACCACTTTCATACATCCAGAGGAGTTAGCCGTGTTAGTCTGTAGTAGCAAAACAGTAAAGAGTCCAGTAGCCCCTTTAAGACTAACCAAGACTAACCAACTCTCCCCGTATAAGCCTGGGGATGATTCTGAATGCCTCCTTGAAAATGGAGGCCCAGATCATGGCGGATGCCAGGTCATCGTTTTTCCATCTTCGACAGACCAGGCAACTCGCCCCCTATCTCTTGATTCGTGACTTAAATACAGTGGTCCCAGCAATGGTCACCTCTAGGCTAGACTACTGTAACACACTCACGGCTCTTCCACATTTCGAGTACGTCGAGGGAGGATGATGTAAAGGAACAGAATAAGGACTATTCAAATAGAGAGGACTCTTTATTACACCCGGATGTTTATAGGATATCAATAAGCTGTATCTTGCTCTTTGGACTTTACTGGATTGGATTGCTGCCAATATTGCATAAGAATCACTGTGTTATGCTATTGTAATACAATTACTATGAATTTTGTATTTTTGATATTTCTAGCAGTGATAAATTAATTAGCACTTGCACTTTAATATATAAGTTGTTGAAGAGAGCACGCATTGTTTTGTTCCTGTGGGGTTCCCTCCCCCCTTTTTTTCTCAGCCAGTAGTTGCGGGAACGGCCATTGTTGTACTTGCTATGTTAGTCTGTAGTAGCAAAATAGTAAAGAGTCCAGTAGCACCTTTAAGACTAACCAAGACTAACCAACTCTCCCTGTATGAGCCTGGGGGTGATTCTGAATGTCTCCTTGAAAATGGAGGCCCAGATCATGGCGGTTGCCAGGTCATCGTTTTTCCATCTTCGACAGACCAGGCAACTCGCCCCCTATCTCTCGATTTTTGACTTAACTACAGCGGTCCCAGCAATGGTCACCTCTAGGCTAGACTACTGTAACACACTCTACACAGGGCTTCCCTTGAACCTGATCCGGCGGTTGCAACTGGTCCAAAATGCGGTGGCGCGGGTCATCACCGGAGGGCCTTGCACTGCACATATAACACCGGTACTGTGTCAGCTGCATTGGTTACCGGTGGAGTACCAGATCAGATTCAAGGTTTTTGTACTAACCTATAAAGCTCTATGTGGACTGGGACCAGCGTATCTACAGGACCGCCTCTCCCTGTATGAACCCCGGAGGATGCTTTTATCCAGTGATAAACAGCTGTTACTGGCCCCTGGCCCCAGGGAGGCCTGTTTAGCATCGACCAGAGCCAGGGCCTTTTCGGTCCTGGCTCCAACCTGGTGGAACGCTCTGTCTAAATAGGTCAGGGCCCAGCCGGATTTGCTGTCCTTCTGCTGGGCCTGTAAGACAGAGCTGTTCCGCCAGGCATATGGTTGATGCCTTGGGCCTCCCTGCCGGCCACCTAGAGGTAACTGTGCCCCTACAAAGGGTATCTACCACCCAGCCTTTGCCGTATATTTCTGGAGGTGGTTGGGTGGTGGTTCCTGGAGGAATCTGCTGCTATATATCTTTTTAAAATCTGCTGCTGCATTGTTTGTTGTGTATTTTTAAATATTTAAGGAGTTTTATTGGTTTTAAAGGTGTTTGTATTTTATATTAGTGTACTAATTGTAATCCACCCTGAGCCTGCTGATGCAGGGAGGGCGGAATATAAATCGAATAAAGTAAATAAATAAATGCCTCAAGCTCAGCTCCTAATCCTGGCCGGTGGAGGGGGGAAGGTGTTGCCTCCTGCTCTGTGCTGGATTCCAGCAGGGTGAAGGTCGGGGGGGGGCATTGCCACCTGCTCCGCTCCTGATCCCGGACGGGTGAAGAGGGGTTGGACATTGCATCATACTCTGTGCCTGATCCCAGCTTGGTGAAGATGGGGGGGGGGGGCATTGCCACCTGCTCAGCTCCTGATCCCAGCCGTGTGAAGGGGGGTGGGCATTGCCGCCTGCTCTGCTCTTGATCCCGGCTAGGTGAATGTAAGGATCTGCCAAATGACTTTCCAAAAGACTCCACTGTGGTTAGTAAAGCTTTACTGAAAAGTTGCTAGTGTCATGATCTTCCTGGCTTCTTTGTCAGGAATGAGGTACAAGCAAATATCAAGAACATATATCATTCATGGGCTAGCACCACCCCCCCTTCCCTAGAGGCTGGGTAATTCCACTGGAAAACATCTAGGCAGGGGAGGACATACAATGTTTCAAGGTTATGTGGGCTCCTTTCTCAGAGGCTAGAAGCAAGCATAGTCTAGGAGAGATAATTTCAGGAACAAACATATTCACATTCCATGAGAGTGAAGAAACAGCTTACAATACAGCTTAACTGTAACAGAAAAACATAACATCCAGCCCCCGGCCCTCAGGCATGAGTATGGCAGGTGCTGCCAGCATTTGACAGTGAATAGGGGGGCAAGCATTGCCACCTGCTCCACTCCTGATCCCAGCTGGGTGAAGTCTGGAGGCGGGCATTGCCACCTGCTCTGCTCCTTTTATTAGAGATCCATCAGGTTTAAGGTGCTCAGACAACTGAATTGGCAGAAGTGACGTAGATGGGGTCGGTAGTGTTAGTTATAGGGGAGGTTAACGCCATCAGGATAGTGACCGTTAAAGTTTGGGCGTGAAGGAGCAGGGGGGGTGAAAGGGAGAAGCTATGTTTAGGCTAGACAGAACAAAGAATGAAATCATCTCAGTTCCCAAGAAGGATACATTTCAAGCCAGCTGCAGCCAGCCTTCAGGGACACTTGCTGGAGGCAGCGGGGAAAGAGAAAGTAAATACTTGCGAGATAACTTACTGCCTTAACATCAATAAGAAACTTCTCATGCCCTCAGAGGACCAGTACAGAACACAGAATACATTCATGGCAGATATGCAGACAGGCATATATGACAGATCCCAGCTGGGTGAATTTGGTGAGCGGTCATTGCCACCTGCTCCACTCCTTATCCCAGCTGGGTGAATGCAGGGGGTGGGCATTGCCACCTACTCCACTCTTGATCCCAGCTAGGTCAAGGTGTGGGGTGGGCATTGCCGCCTTCTTCGTGCCTGATCCCACCGTGGGCTTCCTGGAGGCTCTCTGGAGGCACGGGCTGCCTCTTCTGATCTTCCCTCCATGGCAACACCCTCTGGTGGTGCACCAGGGTAGGACATGAGTTGTCTGGAACATGCTAAGCCTTTTATATACTAGGACATCTGTTTTGGGTATAGTTGGCTGCAAAATAGCAGGGTGAAATCTCTTTGAGCAGATGCAGTCTTTCTTCAGGGGCTGGCCACTACCTCACTGTAACTCTTTACTGTTGCAGAATGCTCTCCCCCCCCCCCTTCCACAGTACATAGTTGGGATGTGTGAGGATGTCACTGTTTCATTTCTGGTTGGTGCTCCGAACTCCATCTTGAATCTGTCCACTTTTGACCTGGCTATGTGAGGTAAATATTTTAGATATTATTTTTTTTCAATTTGACATATTTTTTCATGATAAATTTTTTATTGAGATTGATTTGGCAGGTATGCTCCAGTACTTCAGAAGGTCCAATTTTGACCCCATATGGGCTGAATTGTCCCTGCATGAAGCACAGGAGCAAGCCTGGTGCCAATGCGATGAAGTTACTTCCCAAAAGTGATGCCATCACATTGGCACCAGGTACATGCGTGTGCTTCATGCACACTCAAGATTTTGCCCTTAGGTAAGTGCCTAGTTCTCCCCACAAACACCAAGAAGGTATAGAGATATGACAATACTTAATTTTTTTTCTTTTGTCCCAATCTCTTTGGTTACCCTACCCAGCCAATCAGAGCCCTGGGGGGGGGGGAGTCAGCAACCTCAGCTTTTAAAAGGAGAGAAATAATACATTGTCTTTGGACAGGGCTTTTGGTAGCCCTGGATAAGAACATAAGCTGAATTAGGTTTTCTTGTTTGAGCTTTTTGGTTAGGATTTGGGAGCAGAATATTGGGGTGGGGGTAGGGAATTAAACAAGCATCTCATAAAGGACCTGTTCAAAATCTAACTTTTTTGGCATTTTCTCTGAAGTTTTAAAAGAGTGGCCTAGTACTTGATAAAAAGCATGTTCGTTGTGGTAAAGTAGTTACAAAGGAAACTTACTTGCTGAAGAGCCCTGTCTGGGGGGAAATCATTAATTTTTCCCCTCAGCATTTGTGTTGTTAATTTAGGCTTCAATTCGACCAGTTAACACTCAGTGCGGGGGAAGCATAAGCTCTCTGGAGTGGGATCGCAAACCAGTTGTACATCTGTCTTATTATTTATTCCACAAAAAACCTGTAATTTGTTTCTGTAACTTAGGCCCTAAAAAGAGCATCCCACACCGAATGCTGGGAGCTTTTTTGTGGGATTTCTGACGTCTCCATTTCCAAAATGGATGCAGGTAGTTTTGCACTCTTTTTAGGACATGTGGAAACGGCCTTATTTTCTGTAAATAAATTGTTGGTTGTTCTGGTTCACTTGTGTGGTGTCTGTCCAGTCAAAATAACTATGGGAAAGGGGTTTCTGATTGCCTCAGTACCAAGTACCACATTACTAGGGGCTCAAATAAAAGCCCTTTAGGGAACACAAAGTTACACACTACCAGCCAGTAAATAAAAGCTTGTCTCCCCCTTTTTCTGGATATTGTGGTGGCTGGAGTTTAAACGGAAGGAAAGTAGAGACCGGAGTGCAGGAGTCACTGAAGAGCATTCAGTCCAGGGGGGCTTTATCTTCAGTTCTCCTGCCTCTAACACACCAGGGCCATGCCACAAATAAATTCAGTGGCAGCCCAAGCCATGCAGTCACCACACACAATGCATCACAAAAGAGGTGCCAACCAGCCACTAACTGTTCCAGAAGTTATCAAAGAAGCTATCATTCATAGTCCGTTTAAGGTTTATTTCCTTCCTATCCAGTCAATGTTTAAGTTAGAATGGTTTTTCTTTATAACATGTAGACATTGTACACACCTGAGGGGAAGGATTTATCTATTAACATGTAGAGTCATATTTTTGAAAATAAGGGTAAGAAAATATCTAATATAGAGAGCAAAGGACAGCCCTGTTGTGTATATATTCATTCATTTATTGATACCCAAGTTTTCTCTGCAATGGCTTACAGCATTGCTCTCCCCTCCTCCATTGTATGCTTACAACAACAACCCTGTGAGGTAGGTTAGGCTGAGAGAAAGAGTAATTAATCCAAGGTCATCCAGTGAACTTCCAAGGCAGAGTTAGAATCCTAACCTGGGGTCTTCCAACACACAAACCACTAATTTATAAGGTTATTTCACGAGCATCTAGATTTATATTAGTATGCTCAGTCACCAGTTTTCCCCTCTTCATTCTTCCTTAATTATTAGTGATTATTCAGAGTCAGGATGATTCACTAGAATATCTGAATTGATTTGGTATCCTTGGATATATCATGAGATCTCCTTTGAGAAAAGATACAACCCAATGCAAAAAAAAAAAAGAGAGAATTAATGCTGTACATTTTGTGTCTTCTCTCTTTAAGTCTGAATAAGTTCATTTGGCCAAATCAGTCATAGTGACCCAGCAGGCATCTTCTGTCCCTCAAGTATCCAGAGAAATTGCTGCAATTCTCTTTGGCGAACATGTTTGCTATTAGGATGTGGTAATATGGAGTATAATGTTCCTCGGTTGAGCTGTTCAGAGATTACATTGACCTCCTACTGAACAGGAACCGTTTAAAATGAGATTGCCTTTTTAATATAGAAATTACATAATTTTGTATGAAGTAAGCAACATTTAGGTCACAATGAAATGGTTTTAACACTGCAACTAGATTTTCAACATCACTGCAGGGAACAGTTATAAAAACAGTAACTAACCAGCTTGAAACACCCATGGAACATAATACAGAAATGGTGGCATTTCAGACTCAATGCTATCCAGTACAAAATGCAAAGAGAGGCTACCGTGGGTAAAACTCAACCTCTACGAAAGGGTATAAAACCCTCCTGTGGTGTAAGTCAAAAAGTCAATCAACAATATGACTAATAAGATATCCGTATTTTCATATAATAGTGCAATGAAATTTAAGTGCTTTGGTGCGATAAATATGCATTCACAATGGAAAATACCCTTCCTAGCAAGTACAATAAATAACTACAATAAATAACATTAAATACATCAGTATAAAAACCTGAAATACAATGAGTACAATATCAAAAAGTCAGTCCAGGCAAATGAAATGGTGTCCCTGAAGTCCAATGCTAATGATAACGGTAATTGGTCACCAACAGCTTCAGAGGTGGCATTCACACCCAAGGAAAGAGAGTTGATGTTTTTTGAAGTCAGAGACAGCCTTGAAAAGGGTTAGCGAAACAGGCTTTCGGCTAGCAGCCTGTTGGGCAGACTTTACTAGATTCTCCTGGATCCTGCGTACCTGCAAAATGCAAAGGGAGACCATTAATCATTGAATGCACAAGAGAATAAGACTATATATTCACTGTGGCATCCGGGAGCACCACGAAGGCAACACTATTCTGTCTACCAGTTGAAAAAGAGAAAACAGGAATCATTAGCACTGGACTTCAATGCCATCCAGCACAGGTCTTTGCAGGCTGAGTAGCTGTTGCATGAGATCCATTGATATCACCTCACCTGATGGCTTTCTTCACTATATAAAATGGAGGACAGAAAAACAGTGTATGCTGCTTTGGGTCCCCACTGGAGAGAAAGACAAGGTATAAATGAAGTAAACAAACAAATAAATAAATAAATAAATAAATAAATAAATAAATAAATAAATAAATAAATAAATAATCTGAGGTTTCATTTACTACTTCCTTTTCCCATGTTCACGTATGCCCAGAAACCTCTAGGCTTGTGATGGGTTGAAGTATGATGAGAGATACAAGTTCAGGGACCCTGAACAATAAATAATTGGGAATCCCTCCCCTCCAACACAAGGCCATTGAACTCCATATATAAATGACTAGAGATGCCATCCTAAGTGAAGTCATAAATTGTCTTCCAAGCTCTCTCTTTTTCCGGCCGGCCATTTTCTGTCGCGGGAGGGCCCTAAGCAGCCATGGCGCCCAGCCGGAATGGCATGATCTTAAAGCCCCATTTCCACAAAGACTGGCAACGACGAGTGGCTACGTGGTTTAACCAGCCTGCCAGGAAGATCCGCAGGAGGAAGGCCCGGCAGGCAAAGGCCCAGCGTATCGCTCCCCGTCCGGTATCTGGACCAATCCGACCCATTGTGAGATGTCCCACCGTGCGATACCACACAAAAGTCCGCGCTGGTCGAGGATTCAGCTTAGAGGAGCTGAGAATGGCTGGCATTCACAAGAAGTTTGCACGGACAATCGGTATTTCGGTGGACCCCAGGCGGCGTAACAAGTCTACGGAAGCCTTGCAAGCCAACGTGCAGCGGCTGAAGGAGTACCGCTCCAAGCTCATCCTCTTTCCCCGGAAACCCTCTGCTCCTAAGAAAGGGGACAGTTCAGCAGAAGAGCTCAAAATGGCCACACAGCTCTCTGGACCAGTTATGCCCATCAGGAACGTTTACAAAAAGGAGAAGGCCCGGGTTATCTCCGAGGAAGAGAAGAACTTCAAAGCCTTTGCCAGCCTGCGCATGGCCCGGGCAAATGCCCGGCTCTTTGGCATCTGGGCTAAGCGAGCTAAGGAAGCAGCCGAACAAGATGTGGAAAAGAAGAAATAAACTTTTTGCTCTCTCAATAAAGGAGGCTAGAATTGAAAAAATAAATAAATAAATAAATTGTCTTCCAAGCCCACTGACAGCAGTTGTAAGGATCTGCCAGATAACTCTCAAAAAGACTCCACTGCGTGAGTTAAAGAACTTTATTTATAAGCTACGTTTCAGGATCTTACTCCATCTTTGACAGGAATGGCATTTCTCTACAAGCACAGGACATATGTAGGATTCTAAGCGTGGGTGAATTCCCAAATCCTCACCCCCTTGAGGTTACGGTCAGCTAAGTTCAAGAGGAAGCCTCTAGGCAGGAAAGAGCAGAGCTGATGTAGGGAAAAGTCTCAGGGTGGTGGGGGTCCGTGCAAGCACCTCTTCCCAAGCTCAGGCAAGAGGAGTGTAGGAGAACCTTCAGGTAACAGTAGAGACAGCCCCTCCCTTGCATACTTTCATATCACAGTCAAGAAGTAGCTTCAGCCTTTAGTTATGCCCATAGCATCAGAGCACAAACAATCATTACACAACATCTTGTTGGGTATGACAGGTGAACACCTGACAGCAGTGGACTTACAAGTATGTAACTCTGCTTAAAATAGTACTGCACATTTTCTCTCAAGTAGTACTGAAGTTAAGCTGCCTTTCTATGGCATATCTGTCTACAGCAACTTTATCCCTCCCCTCCTCTTAGACTCTCAAGGTGGCCTACATGGCCCTTTACTGATGCTATCTGCACAATAAGGCATGGAGGCAGGTGAAGCCGGGAGGATGTGACCAGTTCAGATACCAGTGAGTGGTGACTCACAAAAGCTCATATCCTCCCACAAATTTTGCTCGTATCTCTTGCTGTATATGCAGGGAGAAACTCCTTGGATTTTTTTTTTAAAGAATTTTTATTGGATTAGAAACATATAATAACAATTATAATCACATTCTTTAATTTTTTCTAATTCTAACCCCCTCCCTTTCCCCCCCTTTTTATTGACTTCCAACAGTTTTCCAGCCCCCTATCCACTTTCGCTCTACTCCTTCATATTTATTTTATTTGTTTATTATAATATACTTTCAGATTCTTCTAAGCACTATTTCCACTTCCTTTCACATATAAATTGTCATATAAATTGTCATATAAATAAAATCCTCTTAATCTATCTTCTTCATTAAAACTACTAATAATATTCATTTTGATAACCTGTGTTTTATCTTACTCCTTCTATTCTCTTCAATATGGGACAAACAATTTGCCCCCCTTTATACATCAATTCCAATACTTCTATACACATACTTATTATACACACTTATTGTCATTTGCTTAGGCTTCTGTTCTATATGTTGTTCTTTATCTATACATATACCATAAGTCTAACAATTAGACCTATCTTTGAATTTACGTATGTATGTATATATTCACTCTATGTTATACGGTTATCTTTCCAAAAAATATAGATTAGTTAATTTCTATCCCATTAATTCTCATAGTATCAACGCTATTGCTACTTAATATAATACTTAAAAATCATATAAAGTTGCTTAGAATTTTTCCATTAACTCTCCACCCCCTCGGTATAGTCACTTCTCTCCTCCTGTGTACCTCAATAATTTTCAAACTGCCACAGTTCTCCTCCCACCTCCCATTTTTTCACCAAATATTGTTTCAGCTTTCCCCAGTCCGTGTTAAACTGCCCTGGATCAAGGTCTCTCAGTTTTCTTGTCATTTTGTCCATCTCCGCCATGTACAGCAATTTGTAAATCCAGTCCTCAGTAGTTGGCACTTCTTGTACTTTCCACTTCTGCGCATACAAAAGTCTGGCTGCTGCCGTCATATAGAATATCAATGTCCTATGTTGTGCTGGGATGTCTTCCATTCCCAAGTTCAGTAGCAGGAGTTCTGGGTTCTTGTTAACTTGAAATTGTAAAATCTCACTCATTACTCTTATTATTTCCCCCCAGTACTGCCTAGCTACCTCGCAAGTCCACCACATATGATACATTGATCCCTCATGTTTTTTACATTTCCAGCATTTATTAGACATATTCGAGTTCCCTAGCGCAATCTTCTTTGGCGTCAGATACCAACGGTAAATCATTTTGTAAATATTCTCTTTAATATTGGTACATGTCGTGATTTTCAATGTATGTTTCCACAAGTATTCCCACGCCTCCATTGTTATTTCTTTGTTAAAGTTTATAGCCCACTTCACCATTTGCACTTTGACTGTCTCATCTTCAGTATACCATTTTAACAACACTTTGTAGACCTTAGAAATTTCCTTTTGGTCTTCTTGTAAAATTACTTTCTCTAATTCTGAGTCTTCCATCCTTATCCCTCCCTTCGCACAGTCTGAGTAATAAAGATCTCTAACTTGTCTATATTGAAACCAGTCGTAGTTTGGAGACATCTCTTGTTGCGTTCTTATTCTTATTTTAAAGGATTCTCTTTGAGTTATCTCCTTATACGTTAAACACTGTTGTTCATTATCGACCGTTCTTGGATCTATTACTTCATATGGAACCACCCAGGAGGGAATTCCTTCTTGCAGGTATTCTTTGTACTTCTTCCAAATTGTGAAGAGGCTTCTCCGAATATAGTGATGCAGGAACATAGAATCTGCTTTTACTTTATCATACCATAGGTATGCATGCCATCCAAATAATTTTTTGTATCCCTCTAAGGCCAGCAGTTTGCGATTTTTCAATGTGATCCAATCCTTCAACCATACCAGACAGATTGCATCATAATAAAGTCTCAAGTTGGGCAGTTGCATTCCCCCTCTTTCTTTTGCATCCTGTAACACTTTCATTTTCACTCGAGGCTTCCTGCCTGCCCACACAAACTCTGATATTTTCCTCTGCCATTTATCAAATTGCTTGGAGTCCCTAATGATTGGTATCGTCTGTAACAGAAACATAACTCTTGGTAACACGTTCATCTTGATTACTGCAATTCTTCCCAACCATGACAAGTTCAGCCTATTCCATTTGATCAAATCATGCTATATTTGAGTCCATAATTTCTCATAGTTATTCTTAAATAGATCTATATTTTTTGCAGTCAATTCAATTCCCAAGTACTTCACCTTACTTGTTACCTCACAGTCTGTTATTTCCGTTAATAACTGTTGCTTTTGTTTAATCATATTCTTACATAAAATCTTTGATTTCTTTTTGTTTACATAGAAACCTGCCAAGTCTCCAAACTCTTTTATTTTTTCTATTACCTTAGGCATGTTTTCAATTGGATCTTCCACAATTAACATTATATCATCTGCAAACGCTCTGACCTTATAGGAAAAGTCTTTTATCTTTATACCACGGATTGTATTATCTTCTCTAATCTGCATCATCAAAATTTCAAGAACCAAAATAAACAACAATGGGGATAGCGGGCAACCTTGTCTTGTACCCTTTCCAATAATCAGTTTTTTAGTCAGCTCGTCATTCACCACAATTGCTGCACTCTGGTCTCTATAAATTTCTCTCACTGCTCTTATGAACCTTTCCCCCATTTGTAGCTGTTCCATGGTGGCAAACATAAAGTCCCAGTTCAAATTGTCAAATGCTTTTTCAGCGTCTACAAAAAAGAAACCAACCTCCTTATCACATCGCCTGTCATAGTATTCTATAGCGTTTATGACTGTCCTTAGGTTGTCTCTGATTTGTCTATTTGGTAAAAAGCCTGCTTGTTCTTCTCCAATAACTTCGGCTAGCCACCCCTTTATTCTCTCCGCCAAGATCTTTGCAAAAATCTTGTAGTCATTATTAAGTAAAGAGATAGGTCTGTAGTTTTTAACATTGGTCAAGTCCTGTCCTTCTTTGGGGATCAATGATATATTTGCTTCACTCCAGGTATCTGGGATCCTTTGGTCCCTCATAACACCATTGATCACCTCTTTTAAAAACGGTACCAGTTCATTGGCCATTGCCTTGTAAAACTTAGCTGTGAGTCCATCAGGCCCTGGCGCTTTTCCCAAGTTTGTTGACTGTATTGCCTTCCTTATCTCTTCTTCTGTTACTTCACTGTTTAGTTTAACTCTCCACTCCTTGGACATTACTGGCAGCTTCATTTTCTGCAGATATGCGGCTATCGCATCTTTATTCACTTCTTTCTTATCATACAATTTAGCGTAAAATTTATAAAAGGCTCTGCTAATAGCGACCTGTTCCAGGTGTACTTTATTGTCATCACATATTTTATTTATTATCTTTTTCTCCTTTCTTTTCTTCAATTGCCATGCCAAAAATTTCCCAGGTTTGTTCACCCCTTCAAACGACTTTTGATTCAGTCTTTTCAGATTCCATTCCAATTCTTTATTATTCATGGCCGTCAACTGCTCCTGAAGGATTTTAATGTCCTGATATATTTTCTTTTTCCCTGGTCTTTTCTTCAACTGGATTTCTTTGGCTTTTATTTTTTCCATAATCTCCTGTCTCTTCTCCTCTTTTTTCCTTCGGAGTCTTCCATTTAAGTCCATTAATACACCTCTGATTACTGCCTTGTACGTGTCCCATACCTTGTTGGTTGGTACTTCTTGATTCATGTTGTACTGTATGAAGAATTTAGTCTCCCTTCTCAACATTTCCATATTTTCTCCCTCTTGCAACAAATCCTCATTTATTCTCCATCCTTTTCTCTTAGTTCTTTTTCCAAATTTCCACATAATTGGGTTATGATCTGAGCCTACCATAGGCATTATTTCTACTTCCTTAGTCCAAAGTACTAAGTCCTTTGAGGCCCAGATCATATCAATACGCGATAAGGTAGAGTGTCTTGCAGAGAAAAAGGTATACTGTCTGATTGTGGGATTCTGCGTTCTCCACACATCTTCCAACGCTTCCTGTTGCATTAATCCAAAAAAAGTCTTTGGTAATAATCCTCTTTTCTTTTGTGTAGTGGCTGATTTCTTGTCTTGTTCCAAATTCGTAACTCCATTGAAGTCTCCTGCAAGTATTAACTGATCATATGAAAGTTCATCTAGTTGCTTCTTTAAATCCTCAAAAAAGCACTCTTTAGCTCCATTAGGCGCATATATTCCAATCACCAACACTTTCTTTAAGTTCCAAATGCATTCCACTGCTATAAATCTGGCTTCCCCATCTCTAATTATCACCTTTGGTTGCAGCTCTTCTTTTATATATAGTACCACTCCCCTTTTTTTCTTTTTTGAGGCCGCTACAAATTCAATGCCCAATTTACTTACTTTAAGGTATTTTACATCCTGATTTCTAATATGAGTCTCTTGTAAGCAAACTATATCACATTTCTGTTTTAATAGCCAGTGGAAAATACTTTTTCGCTTATTAGGTGAGTTAAGTCCATTTACATTCCACGATAAAACTTTGCACTCCATATTCAAAGCCTTGTTGTTGGTAAGTCTTTTTCATTGTCCATCATGAACCTTTCCATTTCCAATTCAGATCTGATGCGCTTTCTTACCCCTCCAAATTCAAAAGATATCCCTTCCGGTAATTCCCATCTGTATCTTACTTTCATGTCTTTCAAAGTCTGGACTAACACTTTGTATTTTTTCCGGTCCAAGAGCACCGATCTGGGTAACTCCTTCATGATGATAATTGTCTTGCCATCAACTATCAATGGATCTTGAAATTGCTTAGTCACTATCATTTCCCTTACATTCCTTGTCGTAAATTGCACTATCACATCCCTTGGTACCTTTCTCTGGGTCGCAAATCTGGAATTTATTCGGTACACCACATCTAGGAAAGCCACAACCTCCTCCTCCTCCTTTTCCAGGTATTCAGCTAACACTTCAGTCACCTGTTCTTGTGCTGTCTTTCCTTCTACTTCCAACAAACCTCGAAACCTCAGCTGCTTTTCCATATATTTACTCTCCGCAACTGCCATTCTTCCCCTCATTACTCTCATGTCCGTTCGCTGCGTCTCTGTAAGGTTGTCCATCGCCTTCTCCACATCGTTAACTTTTTGCTGCGCTGCCTGCAGGTCGGTTTGTATCGTCTCCATTCCCTTTTTTACTTCTGCCAGCTCATTTTTAACTGTCTCTTTGACATCTTTGACTTCTTTCACCAACTCCAATTTTGTTTCTTTAAGCTCCTTTAGCATTTCACAAAAATTTTTGTCCAAGTTCTCTATGGCTGCTTGCCACTCTTTCTTCGACATCGTGGGGCTTGATTTACCTCGCTCCCACGAGTCTGCACGTTTTCTTAGCTCCGTGGTGTCCAAATTGGTAGTCCTTTTAATTAATTTAAAAGTCCCGGTCCTTTAAATGAACAAAAATCGCTTCAAAAATCCAAAATGTCGGGCGTCTTTTCTCTATGGTTTCTCTGTACCCTTTTGTAATCCAAGATGTCCTACTTCCGCCCTTGCTGAAGCCAAAGCCCTTCCCTGTTCAAAAATGGCGATGCCCTTCTTCCTGTCTTCCAGTAGGGGCCGTCTCCTTCTGGCGACTCTATCACTATTACGTACTTCCTGTTTCCCGACTCTCCGCTGCAGCTCTCGTGATGGTAGAAGTTTTCCCACAGCCTGCTATCGATTCTCAACCACAGGTATGATAAACAAATGTCTCTTTTCTGAAATTACTTCTTTTTACTTAGTCCTTTTTGGAATCTATTTCTTGCCGGGTTTCCCCCTCCTTATAGTAAGTCTGTTGCAGTTTAAAAAGGCCTTTTAAAACTTCGTTACTTTTAACAATCCATCCCAATTCAGGAGATAGTGATCTTTACCTTTTCAAACGTCTTTCTGGGTTGTAATCACTGCTTCAATCTTAAGTTCTCTTTCCGTTTGTTTTCCCCCTGTTGAAGCTTGGGCACGAAGGTCTTATGCCAGCCGCACTGGCCCCGGGTCTGTCGCAGAGATCTATGCCCACCTGTCAAAGGGTGGGACCTCAAGGGTCGAGAGAGAATCCTTAGCGCAGAACCCCCCCCTCGCCCGAGATCAACGCGCCCTGAGGTCTTTGAGCGTTCTTTGCCTGTTCTCCACCTGAGAGCAGGTGGCCGGGGGCTATTTGTGCCCCTCCGGCCGCTGAAACGGCAGCCCGGTCAGCTCTGCACTTAGAGCTGCGTTAGACCTCCATGGATCCCAAGCCGGAAGTCGAGAAACTCCTTGGATTGATGGTTTAGAGAGAGGAGTGTGTTCTGTGTGATTTTGGTGCCATTAAGTGCAAAAAAAAGCTGCCCCTAAGAGCCTGGAAGCCTTCATTGCAAAGAACAAGGCTGAAAAAAACCCAAACAGATTAGATCTGATCCAGCAATGCCCCACCCGGAAAAAAAACAATAATGGTACACGGTTCATTTGGAAATCCCAAATTTGAAACTGAAATGGAAATTTTTTTTAATGCATGCCTCTAGTACCATAGACAGCTAGAAAGAATAAACAAGCTGCTTTTCAAGCAACCTGTAGCTTGGTTTCTCTTTTTCAAGAAGCAGTTACTTTTATCCAAGCAGCACCAATTTTTACCTGGCCACTGTTCCTGTCTTAATATGGTGTATGGTGATAGAACAGTTTTTGATGGCATGCACCAATATTGTGGATCTGGTTCTAGTTGAGGCGATATCTTCTGTTCTGTTAATTACAAGTAAATACTTGCTTGATCAGCTTGATATTTTTTGGAATATTTGGAACTCTTTTATAGATGTGTACGTATAGATTTGCCAACAGTGTTTTTGTTTTTGTTGCCAGCATTGTTTTTCTTTAGTTGTTGTAGGTTTTCCGGGCTGTATTGCCGTGGTCTTGACATTGTAGTTGCTGATGTTTCGCCAGCAGCTGTGATTGGCATCTTCAGAGGTGTAGCACCGAAAGCAAGGATGGTATGGTTGTTAAGAGTGTTAGTCTAGGACTGGAGAGGCTCAAAACTCTACTCAAACATATACCCTACTACAAATTGTGTTAGTCTTATAGGTGCTACTGAACTCTTGCTCTTTTCTACTGCTGCAGACAGACTAACACAGCTACTCGTCTACACATCTACACAACAACAGACCCCGAAGAAGGTGAGCATTGGCAGGTGCACCCTATGGTGAGAAACTGGCTGGCAAAGGGGTAGCAGGTCAGCTGTGGCATTAAAAACAATCCTGTTTTATGTTCACTTTTTTTCTATAGTGCCAATAAATTATTACCTTTGTCTCTTGCTGTTGGCTGTTGGAGCCATGTTTTCTTGTGCTTTATAACAACAACAGCAGCAGCAGCAGCATTCAATTTATATACTGCCCTTCAGGACAATTTAACATTCACTCGGAGCGGTTTACAAGGTGTGTCGTTATTATTCTTATGACAATCAACCTGTGAAGTGAGTGGAGCTGAGAGAGCTCTGAAAGAGCTGTGGCTGACCCAAGGTCACCCAGTTGACTTCAAGTGGGGGAGTGGGGATTGGGGAATCAAGCCCAGCTCTCTAGATTATGGGGCCCAGCGCTTGCCTGCCTGCCTCTGCCACCATTGCAAGGTAAGAACTGAAACAAAACACACAAACTTTTGGGTAGGAGAGTTTCATTATAGTTTGGTTTCCCAGATTTGGTTCTCCATTTTGGAAGCTGCTTTAATGAAGTAAAACAGCAATTTATATGTTTATTTCCAGCTTGCTTATTTTGTTTTGCACACTCCTAGTACCTCTATTAGTCTCTTGTCATGAAAACCCCACCAGGGGTGGCCATAGGTTAACTCTGACTTGAGGGCACTCTCCACCACCACCACTCCTCTAAGCCCCAAACCTGAGCGGTACAGTGCAAAAAAGGAGAGCTTTTAGCCTCCTCTTCCTCTCCTATATGGGAAAGTTTGGAGAAACAGTGTGCATCCAAACTATGCAAAATATGAGAAACTTGAGCAGCCCAGTTTTATCTCCTCTACCCCTCTGTTTTTAGATAATTTTTGACAATTTTAATGTGTAATGTTTCCTTATTTGATAATAAGGAATAAGGCTGTTTTTTTATTTGATAAGTAATATTGTTCTGCACACCATGTACTTCAGCTTCCCAACTGCCCAAGCCCCGTGGAGAATTCCCTGTCCACAGCTCCAGTCTCCTTTCCTTAAGCAATTGAGCAGTGGGAGAAAAAATTATCTCCATAGGGATGGTCCAAGAATTTTCCCTAGTCTCTATGGTCTTTACAGCAAATATTAGGGGAAATTCCTATAGCATCACCCAGAAATGACATCACATCCTCCCCAAACTCCACCTGCCCCAGGAACTGTCCCCCCGCATTTGCTTAAGCAGTGTTGGTAATCCTAGATGTATGTGTCTTTTCCCTCCTTCTAGGGTTTGAAGCATCTCAGGTGAACGGGTACAGAGTTGGTAATCTCCTTTCTCCAATCTGCTTCTGCTTTTTAATACAAAATTACATGTTGGAAGTTCCAGTCACAACGATATGTAGCTTGGTCCTAAATCTACACATTCAACGATCACAGGCACAATAAAAGAAAGGTCATTTCTTCTGCATGGCTGGTGCTAGAGCTCATGGAATCAGGGGAGAGGGATGTTTAACACGGGAAGGAAGAAGAGGAGATTTCTTCTTTAACTTGCAAGGTCACCACCATTATTGGCTATTGGCTTGCATATCGCTTGGTAGGTCGTAAGTTCTGTGAGCAGCAAGCCCACCCCAACATATCCAGTGATCTTCTGAAGACTGGTTGTAGCAGCACTGGGGTCTTACCCTGTTCTGAGGACTAGTGTTAAAGTGATTGAAGAAGAGGGTATGGCAGAAAACGTCCTCCCACTTAAATGCAAGCTCTCAATGTGATGGTCTTTGGAGGATAATTTGTGCTAATCTCATGACTCAGATGCATTCACTTTTCCAAGAGCTCAGGATGAATTACCATCCTCTTGACTATGGCAAATACATTTTATTACTCCTGTTGTTGCACTTAGGATGATTATTATCCTCCTTCACTCTCTGACAACTCCTTTCTCCTCTCCTACTTTGGCTCTAACTGCAGTAGCCTCATAAAAGCCCTGCCTTCAGCTTTGTCTCAATTAAAAAGAAATCACCTCCCTTTCCCTTACTTTCCTGAACTCGTGCCCTTGTGTTTAACAAAATAGGAGTCCAGGAGTGATACACTGCCTGCCGGTTCCTTTTTCAATATGTCCTCATTTACAAGGACATTCAACAGACTTTTAGTGTCATAAGGAACTGATAGGAATGTGAAGGAGCCAGATTTTCACTGTATCTCTAGGTGCACCAGGGCTTTTTTTCAGCTGGAACGTGCTGGAACGGAGTTCCGGAACCTCTTGAAAATGGTCACATGGCTGGTGGCCCCGCCCCCTGATCTCCAGACAGAGGGGAGTTGAGATTGCCCTCCGCACCGCTGAGCGGCACGGAGGGCAATCTCGACTCCCCTCTGTCTGGAGAGCAGGGGGCGGGGCCACCAGCCATGTGACCATTTTCAAGAGGTTCCGGAACTCGGTTCCACCGCGTTCCAGCTGAAAAAAAGCCCTGGATAGGAGACCTCCAATGAAGTCCAGGGTTGCAGAGACAGGTAATGGCAAACTACCTGTTTGCTCTCTTGCAATAAGAGGAGTCGCCATAAGTCAGCTATTACCTGAGGGTACTCTCTACCACCATATTTATCCCACACTTCCGTCAAGACGTTCAGAGTGGCATATACTGGTCTCCCTTCTCCCATTTAACCCTGGATCGTGGTCTCCCAGATCCTAGACCAGCCCTTTAATCAGTACCCCAAGCTGGCCAAGAAAATTACCTCTAGGTAAAGGAGTTATTTGGTGCCAGTCTCTACTTCATTTTCTTTGCATTTGCTTTGCCTTCATGTGTTAATGCCTTCACAAGAATGAGAGGCCAGTTGTTTAGCCTTTCCGCCCGTTGTTTTCCAAGTCCAGTGTACAAGTCTATTGGTCTTTATCCATCATAGATTTAATTTGGCTGTAGTGGGGCTGGGGGGAGGTGAGCTGACTCAAGATTAGGTTCAAAGAACTGTCTCTTTTGCATTGATGCATCTGTTCTGTTTCCAGTAATTGATTACTCTGCATTCCAATTGCCAACCCTCCAATATTCAGGCAAAGATATGGTATCAAAGCACATCCAGCAACTGAAGCTCAGTAATTCACTGGCTGCAAGATGCTCCAAGATTTTAAGTAAGCATGACTCGGCAAAAATCCATCCCTTCTTCCTTTAAGGCATTGCAGAGCTATATGCCATCACACCAGCATCAAAGTACACAACTGCACCCCAGGCCGATTGCATCTTTCAACAGCTGGTCTGCACAATTGGTGACCCATCAAGTCAAACACAGCCTGTGGTCTGCCCCATTTCTGCAGACTCAGGCAGGTAGCAAAATAAAAAGCAGATGAGGCAAAATGTCACCTCACCCCACAGGTACTGGGGTAAAAATTGCAACTTTTGACGATAGATATTTTATTTGTTGATGTTCAGAGAGTGCAGGTGACATGGTTGCTATCGGATACAAATGATTCCATTACTCTTTCTGTGGCAAAATATATAGGGGAAATAATTAAATAAAAGAGACTTGACATTAAGTAAGGTTCTTCCCATTTTAATTTCTGCTTAAGTCAACAGCCATATGAGCTGTACAAACTAGATGGACGGACGGACCGTCCGACCAACCGTCCGACCAACCATCTGACCGACCGACCAACAGACAGACAGGCAGGCAGACAGACAGACAGACAGACAAAGGTAAAAAGGTTTAAGTTGTTCATCTGTGTCAGTGGCAAAAGTGTTAGACTAGGATCTGGGGCCTCAGGTTCAAATCCCCACTCTGCCATGAAGCTCCCCAAACTACCTCGCAGGGCTGTTGTGAGGGTAAAATGGAGGCAGGGAGCCTGATGTACGCCTTCCTGGGCTCCGAGGAGGAAGGGTTGAGCAAAACTTATTAAATAAACAAACTGCGGGCCAGAACATAAAAGAATGTTGTGATTCTCTCACAGGTGGGTCATGAGGCCAGAAGGGAGGAAAGGGAGGGATGGGGAGATCCAGGGGAAGGGGCTCCGTGGAGCCTAATTGCAACGTTGGGTTTCCCTCGGCAAAGTGTGTGAAGTGGCTGTGAAATGCAGCCCGTGCCTAAATAATGCTAGATATCTATAAATCCTAGGAATGAACATCAGTTGGTTCAGCTCAAATCCTGTTCACCGTTTTTCTCCGCAGTGGGGACCTAAAAGAGCTCACAACATTCTCCCCTTCTCCGTTTTATCCTCGCAGCAATGCTGTGAGGTAGGTTTGGATGAGCGCATGAGCCCCTCTACAGGGACACTCAGGTGACTTCCTTTCTGTATGGTTTTATATATTCAAGTGTACTCTGTCTCCATAGCAATGCATGTGTATCCAGTTTGGTGTGAGTGCCAGTTTGGCGTAGTGGTTAAGAGTGGCAGGACTCTAATCTGGAGAAATGGGTTTAATCGTCACCTCTCTCACTTCCTGTTCAAAACATTGTGCACTTGCTTCTATTTCATACAGGCAACTAGTAAACTGATCTGGTATATTAGCTGCTTTGAGAGTACCTTCAAGTGAGTTAATTTCTGTATTAATCTTATCTCTTTCTCGCTTAGATTTTTCAGTTAGAAGGACCATAAGGTCAGCAGAGCAGGCTTTGGGGATTTTGCACAGCCATTTACAATCAACAGCTGCCTGTGTGAGGCTTAGGATATCTTGGCAGTGACTTTAGTGCTTATGTTTATTATAACTCGAGGTTTTGTGGTTTGGGATTCATTGTAAAAGGGTCTTTTGGAGCCCTTCCGGCCTTCATTTGGCCATGTTTTTTGGGGTTTTTTTGCCAATTGTATTCATGTTTCGGAAATTGTTATAAACTATTGTATTATGAATGTACTTAGGAATATTTATATGTAATAAATGTGCACAATGGGGAGAATTATGTAACTTTCTAATTATAACCTTGTTATTTTGTTATTATAAGTTACATTGTTGTTATTTGTTGTTACTATCTATTATAGTCTGTTATGACAATGGTTTATTCCTTTTGTTTCTTCTTCTTACCATGACTCCCTCATTATATTCATATATAAACTTCTGCTGAATGGCAGTATTTACAATTGCAACATTTATTGGTGTTCATATATGGTCTGGCAGCTTTGAGTGCTTTAGAATCTTCTCCACTTTTGGAAACTCTTATTGAATCAAGACAGACAATGAAACCTCAATTTTTTCCTGTAAATATTTGCTGTATGTCAATAAATATGATACTCAGAGCCTCCGAGATAAATGAAATGACGACCTAGACTGTTCAATTCTGTTAAAGCAATAGGATACGGCTTTAAGCCTTATACTTCTTGCTTAAACTACATGTTATTCAGCAAAAAAATATGTTTAGGGAATATTGGACATCACAGTGCCTTTATACTAAAGGATTAAGTACAGTGTCTAATTGTTGGTGGTGTACCTTACAAGATGTGTCTTGTAAGCATATGTATTGGACATGTTCAGATATTTGGCCCTTTTGGGAGGAAGTCAATACTCATATTGATTTTGTTTTAGAATACTAATTTATTTTTGAGGATGTTAATGTAGTTTAAACTATTTGCCTGACTCTTGGAACTTAACTGATGGACAACAGCAATGGAACCTCTACGCCATTACACTTGCTGAAAGACTTGTATTACAACATTGGAAAGAAAAAAGCTCCCTGCAACTCATTGGATTAAGGACTTTATAAACTTATCACTATTTGAACATATCACCTATAAATGGTAATTGCATATTAACTTATTTTTTGGAATATTTGGAACTCTTTTATAGATGTGTATGTATAGATTTGCTAACAGTGTTTTTGTTTTTGTTGCCAGCATTGTTTTTCTTTAGTTGTTGTAGATTTTCCGGGCTGTATTGCCGTGGTCTTGGCATTGTAGTTCCTGAAGTTCTGCCAGCAGCTGTGACTGCCATCTTCAGAGGTGTAGCACTGAAAGTCAGAGATCTCTCGATGTCAATGTGTGGAGAAGTTGTTAGCAGGTAATTTATATCTACTCAGGAAGGTGGGTTTGGGCTGAGTCATCCTGTAAGAGTTTCCCTGGGTGTGGAATGCTAATGGGGGGAAGCTTCACTGTGCAAGATGGATATGTGAACCGCACTTTCTCAACAAGGAAATTAATCATCTAAACCAAGCAGTTCAAGAAATGGCTACTCCGGAAATGAAATCAGAAGAGCGATTAAACCAAAGATAAATCAAACAACTAAGGAAAAACAGTCCCGCACAAGAAAAGCATTTTGCCATATATCAAAGGAATCACTGATCAGATGGGGAAACTTATGAAAAAGCACAACCTACAAACAGTATTCAGTATTCGCTGTTCTGATTTCATTTCTGGAGTAGCCATTTGCTTGAAGTGCTTGGTTTAGATGATTAGCATCTAGACAAGAATAAAAGAACATGAAAGACACTGTAGACTTGGCCAACCTGAAAAATCAGCAGTGGCTGAACATAGCCTACCTCAAACAGGACTCAGTATCTTATTCCAGGATACTAAAATACTGGGCAACACATCCAACTACTTTGTCAGGTTGCACAGGGAAGCCATTGAAATTCATAAGCATAAGCACAATTTCAACAGGAAAGAAGAGAGTTTAAGAATGAATAGGGCATGATTTCCAGTCCTGAAAAACACCAGACTAACAAAATACTCCACATCTTACAATAGCCCTGCAGATAAGATTAGCATATCAACCACCAATCCATATGCAAAAGAACCTCCTCAGGATACAGTGAAGATTCCCCCCATTAGCATTCTACACCCGAGGAAATTCTTACAGGGTGACTCAGCCCAAACCCACCTTCCTGATAGATATAAATTACCTGCTAACATCTTCTCTACACATTGACACTGAGAGATCTCTGTCTTTCGGTGCTACACCTCTGAAGATGCCAGTCACAGCTGCTGGTGAAACGTCAGGAACTACAATGCCAAGACCACGGCCATACAGCCCGGAAAATCTACAACTAATGTTCTTTGGCTGTGAAAGCCTTCGACAATATATTGCTTTTCTTGTTTTTTTTTTCTTTTTTCACTAATAAATAATTTTTAAACATTAAAAAAAAATACTAAGCAGTAGTAAAACTTTTTAATTTGTAAAGTGTTGTCATATTTCCTAATGAACAAACCAATTTAAAATATTGGCAAAACATCTGAGCACCTATTTGGTTCAATGTTCACTTATCCAAAAGCGTGGTTAAAGAGAAATGATTAATGCATACAACGTTGAGTTCACAGACAAGGTTTCCAAGTTGAAACAGTATTGCCTCAAGAGGATATTAAATGGGACTCTGATTATAAATGATGACTAACATTGTTAATTGGATGTGCAATTTGTCAGGACCAGGTAATGTCTGTTGATCCAACAACACTGTTAACATCAGGAGAGATTCTTGCATTATATTATCATTTCAACTGCAGATTGCTTGAACAGTGAAGGAAGCAACACAGCATGAGTGAGCAATACATGTGAGCCCTTTGTTTCAAATTGCAGCCTGTCGTAACCCATCGTAAAATTACATCTAAAAATTATATTGATTGTGTATATGCTACCGAGAGGGAATTCATTTCTTGTTTGTTAACAACCATCAGACAATGCATTGTGTCTTGCTGGAAATCACATGGAAATCCTTCCATAAATGATCAAATTTAGAGAATTTGGACAGTTGCTCTTCAGCCCAAATTAACTTACCCGAGTAGAAGTTTTAGAGATGTTAATGCACTGTCAGGTAAGTTTTTTGAGAAATAATCATTGTTTTTACTGCACAATCCTATGTTCGGCAGTGACGTCAGCGTGGTTGTGGAGGCGGAGCAGAGGCGCCGCTGGATGGGCACCTGCAGCCACTTACTGTTGAGGCGGGGGTGGTGGCTACGGTGCAGACTTGTGAAGCAGGAGCACCAAAAAGCCTAGTGGGCGGGGCAAAGCACATGGCCTGCGGGCAGTGGCCAATGGGTGTGGTATCAATGGGTGTGGTATCAGGTTCACTCCCTGAGTGCTTTCCACCCCTCCCTTAGGATTGAGCTGCCCATGACTTTGAATGATAAAGTATGAGATTAGTCCTTTCATAACTGGTTTATTACTTTATGATTTAATTTTGGAATAATCTTTTTTGATATTTTGTATGTTTATTACTGTTTCAATAAAAAATATTTTTAAAAATACATCAAAACACCATAAATGTATATTATAAGCTACCACAAGACAATTAAACAACATCAAAAATAGTACAGGGGTTGTAGAGAAAATAGAGAAGATTTAGGTGATATGGATAGAGAGGTAGTTCAGGAACGGGTTTGTGTGAGAAAAGAGGATTCTGAAGAAAGACTGAACAGAGGAGGGAAAGGAAGGGGGGATGAGGATTATTCGTGGAAAGTTGAAATGAATACGCTCTTCAGATAATGAATCCTATGCACAGTCCACAGCCCCTTTCCCTTATTTTATTTTTTAATTTTGTTTTATTCAAATAAATAAGCACTTAGGGGGAAAAAACCAAGTGATTAAATCCTAATCAAGTCATACGTAGTATAGAGTTAATATACATTCCAAAGCTTGACTCCAATCATCCATACCAGTCAAGCTTTTAACTTTCAAAAAGTAAGTCAGTCTGACCATGCATAAATAATGTCAGAGTTTGTCCAGCTATGCTTGTCTATTTCTTTTTCCAATGACAGGAAAAGAACAATATGTGCTGCAGAAAATGCATACAGTAGAAACAGTACAGTTCCTTTCCCTTTATAATTGCTTTCTGAACTGTTCCGTTATACAGTATATCATTATTATTATATATCATCACTATCATATATCATTGTAATTCTGTTAGTATATTATCATATTACCTTTATAATGGTGCCCTCCTGAACATTCACTTTTAATTATAATCATTCTATCAAATTTCACTTGCTATCTCAGGGGGTGGAGGAAGCTGACTGTAGGCTCGTCTTGAGCAGGATAAAGCTTATCAGAAATTGGGGCTTCAAATTGTCAAATTCTGTGTTCACGAAATTTAATAAGACCCCTAATTTCAGCCAATATGGATAGCCTGACAGAAGCCAACAGAATGAGGGTGAGAGGAAAGATGGCAAAAGAGAGCCCCCTGGTAGAAAGTGACTGGACAAGAACATGAAGAGGATTAAGAAAAAGACTTGTTGTCCTCAGGGCTTTTTTTCTGGGAAAAGAGGTGGTGGAACTCAGTGGGTTGCCCTCGGAGAAAATGGTAATATGGCTGGTGGCCCCGCTCCCTGATCTTCAGACAGAGGGGAGTTTAGATTGCCCTCTGTGACGCACCACGGTGTGGAGGGCAATCTCAACTCCCCTCTGTCTGGAGATCAGGGGGCGGGGCCACCAGCCCTGTGACCATTTTCACGAGGTTCCAGAACTCCGTTCCACTACATTCCAGCTGAAAAAAGCCCTGGTTGTCCTTACACTTGTTCATGACTTGATTTCTTGTCATGACTGGTTAGGCGAAACAAAACAGTTTTTCAGAAAATCAAACTCTATAGACAGAGGTTTCATGTTGTCTCATGATAAGGACATTTATTAATACCCCTCTTTTGTTCCCAATGGGAACTCAAAGAGGCTTATAGTCACACAATGTTATTCCCTTTGCTTCAATTTTATCCTCATAACAACTGCAACCCTGTGAGGTAGATTAGGCCTAGAGAACGCAACTGGCGTTAAAATCATCCAGCAAGCCTCCATAGTAGAGTTGGCATTCAAACCTGAGTCTCTCTCTGTCCTATCGGGTCCACGGACCACTACAACACCCTGGTTCTGATCAAGAAAAGGAGATCTATGCACGGAAGTAGAGTTTTAAGAGGAGGTGAATGTAGATGTACTTGAATGTGCACTGGTACGTAAACAATATCCTTTTCGTGTTGCAGGTGTGGGGTGGAGTTCTGTACGCTCATCTATCTTCAAAGGCCGATGGGAGGTTTTTGTCTTCCAGTTTAGCCTTTCAGAATGCTAATCATGTGTAGCAACCTTCTTGTGCATGATGATAACTTAGGCCCACAGGTAATGGAATAATTATGGAGTGATTTCACATATTCAGTTGGGAGTTTTCAATTGATGAGTTATCCAGTGATGAAGATGGATGTGTGAATCTGCTTTTAATAGCCAAGGACTAAAGTTTTCACAGTAAGGACCAGAACATCTTTCAGAGCCTAATAACTCTCATAAAAGTCCAGATCCTAAACAGTCTAATTGTTGAGTAATGGGCTAAGATGTTGTCCATTAATCTGTGGGCTAAAGAGACATAAAACAACTTGTGATTTTTCACAAGTTGTCATACAAAGGCTAAGCATCTATATGTTCACTATAACATCCCTTAAATCAAAGCTTAATGCTTACAACATTTTATGAATGGCTGCAGCAGGGCAAAGAGGCTAGCACTGAATATATTACATAAAAATCAATTAGGTGATCATCAGGTTTGGAAAACAAGAGTACTATTTAACTAGCTCCCATCCAAATGGAGAGTCAGGCTGGTATATTCCTGTTGGATTTAGAATAGAGAGCTGTGAGTTCAAATTGTTCAAAAACTAAATTTTGTAACTTACCTACTTAACCTGAGCTACCTCACAGGATTGTGGTGGAAACTCTGAGTACTTTGGAGGAAAGATGAAATGCAAATATGAGAAATAAACAGAGTGAATTTAAATGACAAGCAGTTATGGAAACCATAACTGAAGATTCTATTCAATTGAAGATTCTATTCTACACCAAACTGAGAGCCAGTTTGGTGTAGTGGTTAAGAGTGGTGGGACTCTAACCTGGAGAACCAGGTTTGATCCCCCAGTCTTCCACTTGGAGGCAGCTGGGTAACCTTGGATTGGTCACAGCTCTCTCAGAGCTCTCTCAGCCCCACCCACCTCACAGGGTGATTGTTGTGGGGATAATAATAACATACTTTGTAAACTGCTTTGAGTGGGTGTTAAATTGTCCTGAAGGGTGGTATATAAATTGAATGTTGTTGCTGCTGCTGCTGCTGTAGTAGTAGTAGTAGTAGTAGTAGTAGTAGTTGTGAAACAAATATGAGAAAGATTCATTTAACTGGACATGTGAACTTGTCAGTTATCAAGTGTTCAGTTCCTGAGAAAATGAAACTGAATGGCCTAATATTTTGCATTTCTCTCAGCTTTCTAACATCTTATTAGCTTCCCTTCAGCTCCTAACCATACACTATAAAGAAAAATTGATAATTGGCGACAGATATATGCCACCAGATTGGCCTCTGGGCTAAGCTCTTCCCTTGTGTAAGAGTAATTGCAATCTATATTGAATATCTGAGTTATGTTTACAGCTGGATCAAGTCATAAAGTATAATAGAGCTTGTTTTCCATTGGATATGCAAAAAAAGTAATTTACATCTGAAAAAGAATAGTTGAAGTGAGAGTTCACAAAACTTAAGAGGTAAAGAAACTTTTTTGTCGCAGAAATCCTCAGCAATTTAGCCCCATTATCTCTGTACCTGTGAGGTCAATAGTTTAAATAAAGCATTGCTGCTGTCTAAGGGGAATTAATACAACCTATACATTAGATGACTTTTGTTAAAAAAAGTAGAGAAGCCAAGCTACAGTGCTGGGGAACACAATTTGCATATCAAAGGCATAGGCATGAACTCTGACCTCTCCACTTAAAAAGACTCCCAAGAAAGCAAAGATCTGCATTAGAACAAAGAGCCACTGTCAGTTAGAGCAAAGGGAGCAAGGTTAAGAGTCTGTCTGGCCACTTGCAGAACTCAGCTGATCCATGCCTACTTCACAAGGATGATGTTTGTCTGGCAGTGTGTTTCACTCTGATGGGCAGCGCCCTTGTTCTTTGGCAGGAGCAGCCACCAGCAATTTGTGGTGACCCCGTAGGACAATATGTATTGGCCGTGTCAGCTCTGTACCTGGAACATTTGCTTTTTTCCTCCATTTTTTAAATTTTTGTAACATCTGCCTGATGAAGGATTCTATAGAATGCTTTGTGTCATTTGGGTTGGCCTCAATAATTTCATGTAAACCAGAGTCTAAGCTAGATTCTATTTCCTTTAACTCTCATTTTACAAGTGAGTCAAATTTGATCTCATTTAAAGGGATGCAGGTGGTTCTGATCATGGGGAGGGGGAGTGCGGCAGGTGAGTTTTGAAAAGGTTTCCTCCCCCACCAGAGAATGATCCATTGTTTATTGAAGGAACTTCTTGTCTGATTAAATTGGTTTTTTTAAATGTTGTAATCCGACTTGAGTCTCCGTAGGAAACATGGATTATAAAAGAGAACCACAGCTCTCTTTGTCAGAGGCATGCATGCAAGATGGTTTGTTTTCGGCATCTGATGAAGGCAGCTGTGGTTCTCGAAAGCTTATGCTACAATAAAGTTGGTTAGTCTTAAAGATACTATTGGAGTCTTTACTATTTTGTAACTACAGACTAACACGGCTAACTCCTCCGTTATCTGGAAATCAATTTTAATTCCGGGACGTCAGATTCTACTTGAAGGTTGGGGACTTTGGACCACTCTCGTTCTCTCAGCCTACCCTATATGATCATTGTGCAGATAAAATGGAGGAGGGAACAGCCCATGTTGAGTTCCTTAGAGGAAAGGTGGGATAAAAATATGATAGCCCACCTGTTAGACAAGTGAACACTGAGGGAGAATGCAAAGGAAAGTTTAAACTGAGTTCTTCTCTCCTCATAAAGTTATCACACTTCATATCAGCGCAGGAGAGAAGAAATTCATCCTTAAACCCCATTACAGTAAGTGTATAAAGTGTTTCCCATTAAAATTTCTCATTACAGTAAGCATGTAAAGTATTTTAAATTTAAATTCAAAATTATAATTAAAATGTGGCTAGAAGACATGGGGGGGGGAGGTTGTTTCCTTTTTTTAAAAAAGGTAACATTTACTTTCCTCTATGTTTCAGTACCTAAGGGCAAATCAGAGACCTGATAAGGCATGCTATAAATTTCTTGCACAAAGTAAGCTATAGAGTCTGCTAAGTCAAGGGAAGAATTTAACCTTGAGAAATTATCAATCCCAGTAAGAATGATATTAATTTATTCCTGTGCAGCAGTGCAAAACACTTTTCCTAGTGACAAAAGTAGGATCTTAAAAGGCTTTTATTTAAATAATGGTTGGTTCAAATTTATGTAAAAAGTTCACAATAGTGCCATTCTGGACAATTTATAACACACTGAGTTTAAAATAATCTACTTGCCATATATTGTGTTTTGCCGGATGCTTGCCAACACCTCTGTGTTTGCTGTCCCAGATGGGTGACAGACAAGGGACTGAAACCCTGATAGTCATCACATATGGCCCCTTTGTATATGTGCTTGGCTTGGTAGATCACAAGTGATATAGACCAGAACTCAGAATTTAAAATGTGACTTTAATCTTACTGTGGCCTGGTCTACATATGCAGCAGAATGCAGTGGTAAAGTCTTGCAATGTAGGGTTGCCAGATCCCTTTACCCTCCTGGCAGGTGGGGAGAAACAGAACTGACCTCTATGACTTCCTCATGTACAGTCAAACTATGCGCCCACTCCTGGCACAGCATGATGATGTCACTTCCAGGAGTGAAGTCATTGTTCAGGCCCCAGGAGTGCTCCTGGACTTTGCACCAGGCCTACATGGGCCCCAAATAGGCTGACTCTTTAAAAACAGGCCAGCATGAAGCCCGGGAGCACTCCTGGGGCCTGAACAATGCCTTCACTCCTGGGCGTGATACTGTCATGCTGTGTCAGGAGCTGGCCCCAGGAGGCCTGTTCCCATGCCCTTTCCCCTACCAGCCAGGTGAGTGGTGACGGATGAGAGGCGGAGGCTGGGAGCAGGGGATCCCCCACCCTCACCGGGGGACCAGCAACCCTATTGAGACGGAAGGATGGCATTACAAACTACAAATGCAACAAGTCATGATTTTAACACTCTTCCATGTAAAAGAATGCCCGGTGATTAAACAAATAGCGTATCAGAGAGGAGCGTTCTAGTCGAACTTTTGCATTTTGTGCTGTTCATTTTTTTTTAAAATTGTGGAAAATCCAGTCATGGATCTCTTATCCAGGCATCTGGGTTGGCAATTACAGTAAGTGGGACAAATCAAATCTCTATACTAAGCAGAGTTCTATACAAGTCCATGGAAGTTTAATGTATTTAGAAGGGCATAATTCTGCTTTATATGGCACTGTGTATCAGGTGGGAGTACAATTCTGAATTCCTCTGAGCGAGTCAGACATTAAAGCCCAAGAGAAAACATACATGCCATAAATGCCATCACTAATGATAATGGATTAATAATATTTTAGTATTTCTAAAAGATAATTAGAATAATCCACATTAAAATGATAATCACTGTGCTGGAACTGATTAAGGTGTTACAAGGAAAATATCTATTAATTATTCTATAAGTGACAACAATTAATTTAACATTCATCCCAGTAGTATAAATCACCCCGAAAATGACAACTTTGCAGTGCACATCTTTTAACAGCTAATGTTCCATAGTTTGATTTTTTTTTAAGTTAATGTGTCAGTCTATGGATGACAGGATATGGCAGACAGATCCCTGTACCATTGCAGCAAGAAGTCCAGGCTCTTGGTTAAATGGTTTTATTTAGAAATCAAATCATTTCCACAGATATGTCCATAGGGTTACTCAGAAGCAAGGTAAGCATCTAAGCAGTGAGAGCAAGAAATTGGCAGGAATGGGAATCTGTGGAAAAACCCTTCCTTTCAACACATATGTTTTCTCCTTCCCCCTCCCAATAATAAACATAATTTTGGTGGGCACTTTATGTGAGAACATCTCGCATATTTGTACTATCCGTTAGAGTCACTGAGAAAGCAAAAGATCAAAGTCGATACATAGCAATGCCTGGGAGTGAGTAGTCTACAAGGTCATGAGCACTGAACGTTTCTACAGTCCGTTAAATAAGCATCTGCACGAAGTCTGTGAAAGAAACAATTATGGCATTGACAATATGACTTTAAGTTACAGTATGAAACATTGGTTCAGTATTAGCATTGGCATGGATGGGGCCCAGACATGATATAATGAAACAATTTGTAAAAATAAAATGGTGCTAATGGTGGGGTTTCTGTCAGGATAATTTCATCAAAATATTTCATGTTGTACTATTTCAACAGGTTTGATGCTTACTCCAGAGACTGCCTGGCTTACAAACCTGTATAGTAAAGAGCCTCAGAACTGCTGTCCACTACCACAACCTTGATGGATATCTCCCTTCTCACAACTAATAGCTTCAGCCCTGTAGGGAGGGTTGGAAAGGCAGTTTTAGAGAGGAATTTTTGCTTTTAATATTCCTAATACAGCCCAAGGCAAATACTGATTATTTATTTAAGACTTTTGCATACTGCCCCTCCACCAAAACACCTAAGCACATCCCGGCACAGATATGAACATGCATATTCAAACTGGGATAGTTTGTGCAGGGAGTTTGCTAGTTTGTGCAGGGAGTGGGAACCAGGAGTAGCTGTGAGTAACTGTAAGGAGAGTGATTCAGCAGAAAATGGACAACAGAAACAGATGTTAAAGGTTTAGAGAGAAATATGGAGTTTATTGAGGGATTGGGTACAATATTAGGAAGGGGGGAACTTATTCTAAGTAAATACTAGCAGGCACTAAAACAAAGCACAAGCAAATAGCGCATTTCCTAACAACACCCAGAAAATATCAACCCAAACGATTCTCATTCCAAATGGAGCCGTATAAATGTGGCAGAAAATGGGGAAATAGGACAAGTTTGGGGGCTGAGAGGTGGCTTTTATGCACCTCTAGTTGCACTGAAAGGAGGACAGCGTCTCTGATGCAACAGGATTGGATCTAGGCTAATAACTTTGAATCGGATTGGAAAATTTGAATTTTAGGGGAGACGGATGTAGAGAGAACTCTACTATTCTTCTACTCTACTATAACTTCAAAGGAAGTTATTGTCAGAAGGGAACCTGACTTGGGCCAAAACTGTGAAACTGGTGACAGCCATGGAGGCAGCAGTGAAAAAGGTTAAAGGTTTACAACTAGACACCAAAGACATTCAGGTGAACCCCTTAAATAAAATCCAAAGCCAGAAGCAAACGACTCCAGTCCTAGAGGGATGTTACAGGTGTGGAGGCAGTCACTTGGCCTCGGTTTGTCGACATAAAGGATCTCAATGCCATAAATGCTTAAAAGTGGGACATTTAGCCAGAAAATGTAGAGGCAATTATCAGAGTTTGCAGGAAGGCCCAGAGAGACACACACACATCCTCCTAAAGACAAAGGAAAGAAGCTGGAAGCTTGCCATTTCGAAGAGGCAGAACGGGAAGAAAGCCTTGTCCACACAATGTATTCTATAAAGGGAGGAATAAAGGGTGTCAGTTCCTGGCAGGTAGATCCCTCCGTCCCCAGTGAACACGCATTGGTTCCAATAGAAAAGGCTTTATTCAGGATTTTACAGTTCAAGTCTGAACTCCATCACGGAGCTTGATAGAAGTAACAGTTCAAAACAAAAGGTCAATGTTATACTTGAGTTTTCCCACGTTCCAGCAACGGTTACATTTTGGCACGCAGGATTGCTCTGGTTCTGTGAGAACCCATTATATTTATGACTAGAAATGGGCAGGAACAGGAAAAAAAAACCCGAACACAATGTTCATTGTTCGTAGCCATCCAAAAACAGGGATTTACAAACATCGACGGGCATGACATGTTCACAAACATGTTTGAAGTTGGAGGTTCGTGGGAGCCAGAACGGCCCCCTTGGGACTTAGCTGAACTTGAGCCGGGGAAAGGAGAGTCTGTGGGTCTCCCCCTTTCGTGTCATTTTCTCTTCACAGTGGCAAAAACTGGACTGTCTGCTGGAAGCTACTTTGAGGGATTACAAACTGACCTTCCCAATGTCCAATACCCACCAAATTTGCAGAGGACATAGTCCTCCCTGTCCTCTGAAGACCCCCCAAGTTTCAGAGAGATTGGACCCTGGAAAAACCATGATCCGTGGGTCTCCCCCTTTCATGTCATGTTCTCTTCACAGTGGCAAAAACTGGACTGTCTGCTGGAAGCTACTTTGAGGGGTTACAAGCCAGAAGGAAAGCCAGAAGGAGTTCAGACAAAGTTCAGACAGTCCATGCCTATGTTGCCCGGGGAATTGATTGAAAGGCGCCAGACTGTCTGGCTTTATGAATGGCTGATGAACGCCATGAAGAGGGCTTGGAACGAACATATGTTCGCCAGGAACGGGACCTCACAAACAGCTAGCTTGCGAACAGCAGATTGGGCTGTTCGTGGCTTTTTTTTGTTCATATTGCTGTTCGTGCCCATCTCGAGTTATGACTATGCAGTGAGTATACAATACTAAGTTCCCACCATCTGGGTAAAGTAACAAATGCAGGTGCCTGGCGTCTCCAAGGTCATCTAGCTTAGAGTTCTGTGAGATAACAGGGGGCCCATCTTGTCTGGAGGAATAACAGTTATAATATGGAAAGAACATGGCTAGGGAGAGAATATAACAGGTTAGCATTAGACATTCAATATACTGTGGCATTAGTGACATAACAATCATGGCAGGGCTGTACACAGTCATGACAATGGGACCCTATACAGTCATTATGGAACTGAATAATGAACCTGTATGCATGGAGATAGATACAGGAGCTTCAGTGACAACGACTAATGAAAAGACTTATCAACAGAGTAAAATAGACTCCAACGCCTTGGAAAATGCAAAAGTAAAATTGCAGACATACACTGAGGAAAATATTCCAGTAGTAAGGTCAGTGTGGATCCCCGCGAATTATAAAGGGCAATGGTGAGATTTACAGGCCAGAGTAATAAAGAGTGATAGACCAAATTTACTAGGCAGGAACTGGTTAAAAGAACTAAGATTAGACTGGGAAGAACTATGTCAACTGGACTTGAAGGGAATGCCAGCAGTACAAAAAGTCGTGAGCAGTGTTCCAAGAAGGACTGGGGACCTTAAAAAGTGTTAAAGCAAGCATATATATAAAGGAGGGGGCTCAGCCAAAATATTTTAAAGCTAGGCCTGTTCCTTATGCAATTTGGAACAAAACTGAGGTGGAACTGGAAAGGCTGGAGAAGGAAGGCATCATCTCTCCTGTGCAGTTTTCAGAGAGGACAACTCCCATAGTCCCTGCAGTCAAACCAGATAAAACCATTCACATTTGTGGGGACTATAAAGTTATGGCAAATCAAGCCTCAAAATTAGACAACTACCCAATTCCACGTCCCGAGGACCTACTGGCTGTGTTGGGAGGAGGTCGATATTTTAGCAACTTGGACATGTCCAAAGCCTACCAACAAATGGAAGTGGAAGAGGATTGCAAGAAATTCACCACAATAAATACTCATAAAGGCTTGTACCAATACAACCTACTACCCTATGGCATTTTCTCAGCCCCGGGCATATTTCAGAAAGCTATGGAACATTTGTTGAAGGAGATTTCTGGGGTAGTGGTTAGAATTGATGATATCTTTATCACTGGCCCAGGCTATAAACAACATCTTTCTACACTTGAACGAGTACTTCAAAGATCGGAGGAATCCAGCCTGTGCTTAAGACAGAACAAATGCTTTTTTATGAAGCTTGAAGTACAGTATTTGGGATATACAATTAACAAAGAAGGGGTGCAGCCTCTGGCTGATAAAGTAATGACTATTGAAAAGGCCCCAGAACCACAAAATGCAACAGAACTCAGAGCCTGTTTGGGGATGTTGAATTATTATCATCGATTCCTTCCAAACTTCTCATCCATCTTTGAATCCTTGCATTTTCTCTTGAGGAAAGAGACTGTCTGGCACTGGGGACAGAGGCAAGAAGAAGCCTTTCAAAAATCTAAGAAGCTGCTGAAATCTTTAGATCTACTTGTCCAGGGGTGGGCAAATTGCGGCCCGCGGGCCACATGCGGCCCGCTACAGAGTTTTTTGTGGCCCACCAAGACAGTAGAAAAGTGTGATAGGGTACATTTGTCTCATTAAACTTATTCTAAAATTAAATGTGCTTGCAGCTATAGATGATATGAAATTAGCACAATAAATAAATTGAATAAAACGACCACTATTTTACTTAATTTATATTTATTGATTTTTATGATACAATTTATACCTTTTCTGAAATGCAAAGTTAACTAATGAATGCAATCATTTTAAAAGGTGCAGCCCTCCGCTAACCTCCGCTCCCACAAAGTGGCCCCAGAGCCAAAACAATTGCCCACCCCTGTACTGGTCCATTTTGACCCTACACTGGAATTGATCTTGTGTTGTGATGCTTCACCTTACGACGTGGGGATGTATTGTCACACAACATGGGATATAACAATGAACGGCCTCTAGCATATGCTTCAAGGTCACTCAATCAAGCAGAGCAAGGCTATTCACAAGTGAAGAAAGAGGGCCTAGCCATTATCTTTGGTGTAAAAAAATTCCATCAGTGTCTGTATGGGAAACTTCGTGATTGTCACAGATCATAAACTATTAATTGGACTCTTGAATGAAAATAAAGCTGTGACCACTATGGCGGCCCCTCGATTGCAACACTGGGCCCGGACTACCATGACGCTTGGAAACCCCCTCCAGACAGTGGGAAACAGTATTAATGTTCCTGAGGACTGGAAGGTAGCTAATGTTGTCCCCATCTTTAAAAAAGGTTCCAGGGGAGATCCGGGAAATTACAGGCCAGTCAGCCTGACGTCAATACCGGGTAAGTTGGTGGAAACTATTATCAAAAATAAAATTAGTGGGCACATTGATGACCAAAAGCTGATGAGGAAAACTCAGCATGGGTTCTGTAAGGGAAGATCTTGTCTCACCAATCTGTTAGAGTTCTTTGAGGGAGTGAACAAACAAGTGGACAAGGGAGACCCGATAGATATTGTTTATCTTGACTTCCAGAAAGCTTTTGACAAAGTTCCTCATCAAAGGCTCCTAAGTAAGCTCAGTAGCTATGGGATAAAGGGCCAAGTCCTCTTGTGGATCGAAAACTGGCTAATTAATAGGAAACAGAGAGTGAGCATAAACGGGCACTTCTCACAGTGGAGGGTGGTGAGCAGTGGGGTGCCACAGGGGTCGGTATTGGGTCCAATGCTTTTTAACTTGTTTATTAATGATTTGGAATTGGGATTAAGCAGTGAAGTGGCTAAATTTGCAGATGACACGAAATTGTTCAGGGTGGTGAAAGCCAGAGAGGATTGTGAGGCACTCCAAAGGGATCTGTCGAGGCTAGAAGAGTGGGCATCCATGTGGCAAATGAGGTTCAATGTAGCCAAGTGCAAAGTAATGCACATTGGAACCAAAAATCCAAAATATAAATACAAGTTGATGGGGTCTGAACTGGCGGAGACTGACCAAGAGAGAGATCTTGGAGTCATGATAGATAACTCACTAAAAACGTCAGCACAGTGTGCGACTGCCATAAAAAAAGCTAATGCTATGCTAGGGGTTATTAGGAAAGGGATTGAAAACAAATCAGCCGGTATCATAATGCCTCTGTATAAATCGATGGTGAGGCCTCATTTGGAGTACTGTGTACAGTTCTGGTCGCCACACCTTAAAAAAGATATCATAGCACTGGAAAAAGTACAGAGAAGGGCAACTAAAATGATTAAAGGGTTGGAACACTTTCCCTATGAGGAAAGATTGAGGCGCTTGGGGCTCTTTAGCCTGGAGAAAAGACGACTGAGGGGAGACATGATAGAGGTTTACAAGATAATGCACGGGTTAGAGAAGGTCGAGAAAGATGTGTTTTTCTCCCTTTCTCACAATACAAGAACTCGTGGGCACTCTATGAAATTATTGAGCAGTCGGGTTAGAACAGATAGAAGAAAATACTACTTTACACAAAGGGTGATAAACACATGGAATTCGTTGCCACAGGAGGTGGTGGCAGCTACAAGCATTGCCAGCTTCAAGAGGGGACTGGACAAATATATGGAGCAGAGGTCCATCAGTGGCTATTAGCCACAGGAGATAGATGGTATTCTCTTTGTGGGGAGGTGGTGCTCTGTTGTCTTGGTGCTGGAAGGAAGGCAGTGGGAGGGCTTCTGGTGTCCTGGCCTCACTGACAGTCCTTTAGATGGCACTGGATTTCTAGCCACTGTGTGTGACAGAATGTTGGACTGGATGGGCCACTGGCCTGATCCAACATGGCTTTGCTTATGTTCTTATGTTCTTATGACTTTATTACTGATCTCCCCCCTTCTAAGGGGAAAACTGTGATTCTGGTGGTGGTGGATTTATTTTCCAAGCACGCCCATTCATCCCATGCTCCAAAATCCCAACTGCCCAGAAACTGGCCACCCTCTTCATGCAGCACGTAGTCAGGCTGCACTCTTTTCCAGAGAAAGTAATTTTTGACCAGGGAATACAGTTCATTGCCAACTTTTGGTGGGAGCTAATGAAAGTGGTGGGGATTGAACAGGGACTTAGCTTTACCCATCATCCTGAGATCGATGGCCAAATGGAAAAGGTTAATCAAGTGTTAGAACAGTTCTTGCATTGCTATAACAATTACCAACAGGATAACTGGACGGACTTCCTAGTTTTTGCAGAATATTGTTACAATAACTCAGTGCATAGTTCAACAGGGGCTTCCCCTTTCATGATTGCTCAGGGCTATGAGGGCACCGCAGTGCCGTTTGTCAAGAACCCCCCTAACACGAATCCTGGAGACTTTTCAGAATGGTAGTCCAAACTAACAAACCAATGGGAGGTGATAAAGAAAACTCTGGATAAAGCAAAAGAGGACTATAAAAAACAAGTGGACAAAAAGAGGTCTAATCCATGGACGTTGCATGTAAGGGACTATGTATATATATCTACAAAGATTCTGAGGGGGGAGCAACTGAGTAAAAAATGGTTGGAAATTCTTAGGGCTTTTCCCAGTAAAGCGAGTAATCAATGAGGTTAACTGTAGAGGTACAATTACCAAAGAACCTGAGAAAAGTTCACCCCGTATTTCAATTCAGCCTCCTGAAGAAAGCTCCCACCCCTGACAAATGGCACCCGAACAGACGAGTTGGCCCCCCTTTCCTGGTGAATGGACAACCACATTATGAAGTCAAACATAATCTGGACTCTAAATTGAAACATGGAGAACTTTTTTACTTGATTCAATGAGTTCACTTGGATGAAAGTAATGTGGAATGGGTAAAAGCCTCCAATGTAAAAGCTCCTAATCTTGTACATAGATTTCATAAAGCCTACCCTGAAAAACCTGGCCCCTCATGAGGTGGGGGGAGCATCTTCAGGGAGGCAGTATGTCATATATGTCTGTCTTCATATCTGCCATGAGTATTTTTCTGTATTCTGTGCTCTGTACTGATCCTCTGAGAGTATATGAAGCTGCATATCAGTGGCCTGTTTGGCTGGGAGTTGCTTATCTTACAGGTGCCTACTGTGGTGTCTACTTTTGTTTTTGCAGCCGCTCGAGAATGTGTCCTTGAGTCTTGAGTCTTGAGTCTTGAGTCTGGGAACTAAAAATGACTTCAGTATTTGCTTCTCTCCTCCAGTTCTTCTTTCCTCCTGTCTCAACCCCCCTTCCCCCTCTTTCTGGCTCTTTCGCACCAGAATACTAACCGTCCATATCCTACAGGCAGGAACTTGCCCTATAACTAACCCTTCCAAACTTCTACACATCACTTCTGCCAATGCCCTTGTCTGTGTTTGCTGATGTGGATGGATCTCTAATAAAGTAACTTTAAGCCATGCACTCAAAAGTGTGCAATGGAGTACTATGGGGATCTAACTGCCAGAACCTGACACTGGGTTTCCACAACATTCAAGACCTCAACGCTTGGCCAGAAGAAGTTTGGCAGTCTGCTGCTTCTGTCTTGAAGCCACCAATGGGATAACATCTCAGGCAGTAAAACAGGGAGCTAATATATGGGGTCAAAGTGAGTAGGAAAAAAGAATAAAGGGACTGGATTGTCAAAATACTGAAAACTTCTATGGAGGACCTTATGGCTGACAAGCAGGACAGAAATCTAATTAATAGATCAGTCTTATTCTGTGTCTTATTCTGTGTCATAAACCACTTGCACGAAGGAGTAACATTATTTTTGTATTGTTAGCTCCCATTGTCAGTACCCTGTCCATTCCCTGTATTCTTTATTACCCCGCCTTCCAAATGCCTTTCCAGTACTGTTGCAATAAATTTTCCAATCCTACATAAATTCGGTTCCTTGCTGCAAAGCAGTTTTGCTGTAAATCTTCTCAGTCCTCATGTGAATCTTCCTCTTCCTCTTTCTCTTTTTTGGAGAAATAGGTTCAGTTCTAACTGGTTTCATTAAACTAACTCTGGTTGGTGTGATTGTCTGAATGCAGACTAGACATGAGCATGAACCAAAAAAAACCCCTAACCATGTGATTCGTGGTTCGTCACTTTCCATGAACCAGAAACCATGAACTTCCATGACCTTTTCCCAAGTCATGAATCGGTTCGTGGAATTTTAAACACCCAATGCTGGCTGCTGAAGCCGATGCTGGGCATTTGAAACAGACAGCCCCTTCTCCTGCTACTCACAGCAGCAGGAGAATGGGGCTGTCACTATCACACACCCCAAGCTGGTGCAGAGTGTGTGAAGCTGACAGCCCCGTCGGCAGGAGAATGGGGCTGTCAGCTTCACTCACCCCATGCCAGCTTCAGCCCATCAGCTGAACCCGGCAAAGGGTCTGTTAAACTGACAGTCCAGTTCTCCTGCCACCTGGGCAGCAGGAGAAGGGGGCTGTCAGCTTCACTCACCTCGCACGGGCTTCAGTACATGGGCTGAACCTGGCGTGGGGTCTGTCAAATTGAGAGCTCCGGGAGGCAGGAGGAGGCTGACAGCTTCACTCACTCCGCGCCGGGTTCAGCCCATGGGCTGAACCTGGCATGGGGTCTGTCAAACACAGTCCCCATTTGCCTTCTGCCCAGGGTGGCAGGAGAATGGGAGCTGTCAGCTTCACTCACCCTGCACTGGCCTCAGCCCATGGGCTGAACCTGGCGCAGGTTCTGTCAAACTGACAGCCCCTTTCTCCCGCTGCCTGAGCGGCAGGAGAATGGGGCTGTCAGCTTCATTCAGCCCGCACCGGGTCTGTAAAACTGACAGCCCCATTCTCCCGCCGCCTGAGTGGCAGGAGAATGGGGCAGACAGTTTCACACACGATCAGCAGCGTCAGCCTGTCTGGCTTTACAAACCGCTGATAACTCGCATGAACTGGGTCAAAAAAGTCGTGGAGTTTATGGAAAACGTGGTCCCACAAACTGCATTTTCATGAACCATGAATCGGCCTGGTTCATGCATTTTTTGCTTCATATTATGATTCGTGCTCACCTCTAATGCAGACCCCTCCACTAACTATTGTAAGTTAGGGTCATCAAGCCAGAATTTGAATATAGTTTATTAAGTATAGTTTTAACAATGGTTTCATATAATGTCTGAGTGCAGACTACCTGGCTTAATCTGTGTTTGTTCTCTGGAGACATCCTACCAGCCTACAGAATGAAGGAAATAAAGCCCTGAATATCTTGAAGCAAACCAGAGTCTGTGTGATTGTCTATGAGCTGTGTCCTGGTTTTCACAAGCTAACCATATCTAAAACAAGACATGGTTCCATGTTGGGTCTGAACAGAGCCATATTTTAATTAACCAAGTCCCCAGTATGCTCTTTTACTAGCATAAACTTCTTCTCGCAACTCTTTCAGGAAAAAAAGAGAATGTTTCCATTTAGAATGTTCTGCTCTGTAAATGGGATTGCTGAGAAATGTTGGTAGAATATCAAGCCTGTAAAATGGATAACAAAGCTCAGGTATATATAAACCCACTACTGTGGATTGATCCAAATCCCCATTATGTCTCTCCGTTGACTTTAATGGTTTTTTGGAAGAGAACCATGGTATATCTTGTCTCAGCTTCTGAGAAAGGGCATGGATATTGAACCTCCTAGCATCATTAGTATCAAATAGGAAACACTTGACACAGCAAAATCTATGCACCTAAAAGAGAAAGCCCTAAAGAACGTGCCATGCCCATTCCAATATTGCATTCAGTGAAGTGATACTTTTAACTGCCTTGGGTTGAACCCAGGCCTGCTGTTTCTAAAGCAAATGCTCTGAACCGCTCAGCATCCAACTATCTTGATTTCTAAGGAGATAATCGCTTGGTAACACATTACCCTTTATAAGGCACAGTTTACGTATCAGGAGACATTCCAATAAACTGGTAAGGCATGAAATGTATCTAGGGGAAAAAACACTTGTCTAAAAATTGGTGGAACAGAAAAATTCAATATTTTAAAAGAATTCAGTCCAGAAGAATGCAGGCTCCTTGAACATAAGTGGACCCTAAAAGGATAGAAAAAATGTACAGGCTTATGCATCTCTATTTGGTCTGAAGGGATCTTCCGACGTCAGACCTCAAGGTATTTTGCTGTAAATACTTTGAAAACAGGGGGAATTGAATTTCCTCCTTACGATTTTCTGGAACCTTCAAGCTTGGCAGAGGTGATTGCCTCTTTCTCAGAAGGTAACATCTGAATAATTAAAACTGAAGACAGTTCAAAAGCAAAGCCATCACGCAGCCATGGATGCTTTCCAAAACCACCTTGCTTTTTCGGCTGGATTTTAATTTATTGATCAATATTTTTGGTCACTCTTTCTCCCCTTTTTCAGTTTTCACTGGTCATTTTTATTTTGTTTTAAGTGGCTGCTACCATTTTTGGTTTTGAGCTTTTTAATAGGCTGCTGTGAGTTAACCGTTTTTGCTCCTTTTTAATTACAAATACGTGTATTATTGTTTTTGAAATTTATAATGCTTGAGGGCATTCAGAGGACAGAATGGGTGTTGGACATTGGGAAGGTCAGTTTGTAACCCCTCAAAGTAGCTTCCAGCAGACAGCCCAGTTTTTGCCACTGTGAAGAGAACATGACATGAAAGGGGGAGACCCACGGACTCCCCTTTCCGTTACTCAAGTTCAGCTAAGTCCCAAGGGGGCTGTTCTGGCTCCCATGAACCTCCAACTACAAACATGTTCGTGAACATGTCATGTCCGTCGATGTTCGTGAACCCCTGTTTTTGGATGGCTACGAACAATGAACATCGTGTTTGGGGTTTTTTCCCCTGTTCGTGCCCATCTCTACTTGCCATTGACACTGGAAGTGTCCAGAAGAACCCGTTTTATTTCGTTTGCTCCTTAGCTCTTTCTGCCTTTCATTTGCGAACGTGAGCTCCACGTGGTCATTTTTTATCAGCCCTAGCGCCCTGAAAAAATGACTATATTTTCTAAATACGTTTAAGATCAGTCCAGGGATAAGCCAGGACTATAGTTAGCACAAACCCACTTAGTCCAAGCCAAGCAAGACCAGGAGACAGTTGGGTTTAGGTGGAGCATATTGCATATTGCACGAGAATGAAGCTAGCCAATCATGGGGTGAACAATAGTGTGGCTACAGTATGTTAATTATAGTTAATGTAGTATAGTATGCTACGGCAGAATTTCCCTTCTTTCTTCCCCTTTCTTGCAGCCACGAAGCTGCCTTTTCACCCATTTCTTTCCAGATACAGCAGAATAGCTGGCTCTCTGGGTGTTGCTGGGGTACAGTTTACTGTATGAAGTGGTTTCTTTTCTTAGTTTCTTGCCTTTCCCCCCTTTGTTTTCCTTCTCCCTTCTTGCTTTGCTTCCTCAAGTTGCTAAAAAGTTTCTTTTTGCAGCATTGGAAGCTATTTCCCTGCCTTTTTTCCTAGATGGCACAACAGAGTGGCTTCTATTTCTCCCCCAACCCCCTTCTCATGCTTGATATCAGACAATGGGAGGGAGAATTATGTTGTACTTGATAAGGAGATAATTTTCTCTGCAGTTACTTATTTTGTTTCTTCTTTTAGCTGGCTCTTTGGGGAGCTAACAAGGAGTATTGTCAAAGGCTTTCACGGCCAGAGAACGATGGTTGTTGTGGATTTTCCAGGCTGTATAGCCATGGTCTTGGCATTGTAGTTCCTGACGTTTCGCCAGCAGAGAATCTCTCAGTGTCACAGTGTGGAAAAGATGTTGGCAGGTAATTTATATCTACTCAGGACGGTGGGGTAGGGCTGAGTCATCCTGTAAGAGTTTCCCAGGGTGTGTAATGCTAATGGAGGGAGGCTTCACTGTATCCTGAGGAGGTTCTTTTGCATATGGAACCTCCTCAGGATACAGTGAAGCCTCCCGCCATTAGCATTCCACACCCTGGGAAACTCTTACAGGATGACTCAGCTCAACCCCACCCCTCCTGAGTAGATATAAATGACCTGCCAACATCTTTTCCACACTGTGACACTGAGAGATCTCTGTCTTTTGGTGCTACACCTCTGAAGATGCCAGCCACAGCTGCTGGTGAAACGTCAGGAACTACAATGGCTATACAGCCTGGAAAATCCACAACAACCAACAACCAACTAACAAGGCGTAGTTTCAGTGAGGCTTGTTCCTCTCAAGTTGATTGAGTCTGCTGGGATAACTTTAAGTCTCCTAGACCAGTGATGGCGAACCTATGGCACGCGTGCCACAGCTGGCATGCAGAGCCCTCTCTGTGGGCACGTGAGCCAAGTCACTGGATCGCAAGTTCCAGGGCTCATTTGGAGGGGGAACACCTGGAACAGTGTTCTGAGCAGAGATCACATGGGTTTTGGCCCTGCCCACGTCCTAGACTATTTTGAGATGCAGCAATGACTGGCAACATTATCTCAAAGCAGGATAATATAATTCATAAGGTTTGCCCTTTTTGAGAGTTAATGATCTCATATTGCCTACCCAAAGCCATACCATACAACAATATAGACACATTTCTAACATCATTTTCACCTTAATAATTTACACCAACTGACATAAATAAATGTTCCACTGTATGGAAAATGTTCCACTGTCCTTCTTCCTCTTTAGTAATCACCCGAATATAGTCATTCAAATACCCTGGAGGTCTTCTTGCTCTCACTGGATAGCAGTGTGCTTCCACCCCATCATCATCCCTGGGTCTGGAAAGGTCAGTTTCTGCAGAAGCTTCCCTACTTGGTGACCTAGAGTGATTCCGCACACGTTGGATAATGCACTTCCAATCCTTTTTATAGATAATTTGGAACGGATTTTTTTGTGCATGGAACAAAAAATCCACCTCAAACGATTGATAAAGTGCATTGAAAGTGCATTATCCAACGTGTGAGGAATCAGCCCTAGAGAAGGGGGCATCAAATTACAGTGGGCATCAGTCTCTGAAATGCCACACGGACTCAGGTTTTCCAGGCATTCCTGTTCCTCTGTCAGAACGTTCCTCTGTTGTTCAACCTTTATATGCGCCCCCTCGCCCAGCTGGTGCAGAATTTCGGACTGGGTTGTCACCAGTATGTGGATGACACCCAGTTGTACCTGTTGATGGATGGCCAACCTGACTCTGCCCTGGATGCCCTTTGGAGAGCTCTAGAGGCCATGTCAGGTTGGGTGAAGCAGAGCAGACTGAAGCTGAACCCTGTGAAGACAGAGGTCCTGTACTTGGGGGCATGGGCTGCCAGATTTGGGGATCCATCTCCCAGCCTTTGGGGGGACCCTGTTGGTGTTCCTCTTATCGGTCAGGAGTCTTGGCGTGATCCTGGATTCTTCCCTGTCTATGGAAGCCCAGGTCACGGCTGTTGCCTGGAATGCTTTTTTCCACCAGCGGCAAGCCAGGCAGCTTGCCCCTATCTCTCAGACCAGGACCTAACAACAGTGATCCATGCAACGGTCACCTCCAGGTTGGACTACTGTAATTTGTTCTATGCAGGGCTCCCCTTGAAGCTGATCCAGAGACTACAGCAGATCCAGAATGCTGCTGCTCGTGTCCTGATGGGTGTTCCATACAGGGCACATATTACACCAGTTCTGCAGCAGCTTCACTGGCTCCCCATGGAATTCTAGATCCATTTCAAGGTGTTGGTTTTGACCTTTAATGCCCTAAATGGACTGAGGCCATACCTGAGGGACCGTCTCTCCCCATATGTGCCCCGGAGAGCGCTTCGTTCAGCAGGTAAGAACTTACTGTTGATCTCTAGCCCTAAGAATGCTCCCCTGGCCTCGACCAGGGCCAGGGCCTTTTCGGTCCTGGCCCCAACCTAGTGGAACTCTCTGTCTGATGACACGCAGGCCCGCCAAGATCTTGTATAATTTCAGCAGGCCTGCAAAACAGAGATGTTCCACCAGGCATATGGTTGAGGCCAGCACTAGGACCATAATTGAGCCTCCTACCGGCCCCCTGCCATGCTTGGGATTATTTAGGACTGTTATGAGCTGTCTCACGTATGTATCTGATTACATCTCACCTGTCCATTTCCTTTGTATGTTACAGGCAGAAATGTGTTACTTTCAAGAAAAGTAATATATTTGATGTTGTCACTAGGGAAACCAAAATCTATAAATGTTCCTATAAAAAGTTCCTCGGTGATGGGAATCATCTAGTCTGGAGAACTGGGTTTGAATCCGCCCTACTCAGCTTGAAGCCAGTTGGGTGACCTTGGGTCTGTCACAGCTCTCTCAGCGCTCTCTCACAGGTGATTGTTGTGGGGATAATAATAACATGCTTTGTAAACCGCTCTGAGTAGGCATTAAGTTGTCCTGAAGGGTGGTATGTAAATCGAATATTATTATTATCATCATCATCAACAACAACAACAACAGGCAAGTAAGCAGAAATCATGGGTTGGATTCATACTAAATTTTCCACTCATGGAAGGCACTTCTTTCTGTGGAACAGAATTTTCCTACCTCCCTGCCTCCATTTGCAGTCTACTGGTCTACGAAATGCTCTTCCTTGGGATAGGGGTCCCTCAAGAATGACAAGAGGGGCATATCAGGAATCTGTATGATGAAGAAGAAAATTTAGTCTGGGTCTAGGGTCCCCGACACTGCCTCTGCAAATGCTAGGAAGTATTGGAGGTGGGGTGTATGTGGAGAAGGTGGAGTTTGGGGAGGATGTGATGTCATTTCTGTCGGATACTCTAGACTGCTCCCCTAATCTCGACAGTGTTTACCATAAAGATTAGAGAAAATGCCTAGGGTGTCATTATGTGGAGGCCATTTTCCCCCCTCTCGCCCCTTAGTTCTTTGGGGGCTAGAAATTGTGGCTCAGGGCATGTAATTCTCTGCCAGGGAT